>NC_133621.1:202847422-204309922 GCF_048593235.1 Sminthopsis crassicaudata
TATTCAGAAACAATCAGTTCTTTTTCTGGGTGTGGTTAGCATTCTCCACCATTACTCTTTCAGTTTAGTCTTGGGTCATTTTATTGCTGAGAATAGCAAAGTCATTCACAGCTCATCCCACAATATTGCTATTAGTTTGTACACAGTACATTTCACTTTGCTTGAGTTCATAGAGGACTTTCCAGGTTTTTCTGAGAGTCTTCTGCTCATCATTTCCCATAAAACAATAATATTCCATATAATCACATTCCATAGTTTATTCAGTCATTTCCCAATTGAGGGGCATTCCCTCAATTTCCAATTCCTTGCTCGGAGAAGAGAGCTGCTATAAACATTTTTGTACATATAATCCTTTTTTTTGTTTGTTTTTTAAAAAATCTCTTTGGGGATTCATGCCTGATAGTGGTATTTTTAAGTCAAAGGATATACATGATTCCATAGCTCTTTGGCCATAGTTCATATCTTTTGCTCTTTTATCAGTGGAGGAATAGTTCTTAAAATAATTTTTAAATATATTGTGTATGTATTTCCTCCTCCTCCAGAGTCAGCTGTAAAATATTTACTAATATCTCTCTGTATATGTATATGTAAATACACATGCAAAAGTGTTATAAAACTTTTAATTTCCCATAAAAAATAGAGAACCAGATTTGCTTTTCTTAAAAGTTGTTTTTCTGTTAGTGGATGTAAATTTTTTGATTTTGATTTTGAACATTCTCCAACTTCTAAGATTCACAAAACCTGGAAAGAATGCAAGGGGTAGCAAAAATTTTAATGAACAATTTAAACTTTTATTTTTTTAATTCATAATTCTGGCACTGACACTTTAAAAAAAGATTTAAATTTTATGTAAAGATTTAATTTCAACAAAACATCATGAGACAAATTTACATCACTTAGATTCTTTGAAATATACAATTAAATATAATATATGCTGTAATGAATTTAAAAGAAATGGAAACTATATATTACTATTAAAAGATATTCAGAATATTAAGTCTGGCAGTACATAGTCAGATTAGTTTCCTATAATATGGTAAATGTTCAATGATAGAGCATGCACTTGGGTGTTAAAATATTTCTTGAAATATCTTAAGAATAACATAAAAACTAATTTTGATTATTAATGAATATTATAGACTTTGAATATAAATCTGAATAATTGTTACATTTAAAAGATATTATAACAACAAGAGAAATTGTCAAAAAAAACTGGGCATTTATATTACCAATATCTTCTATTTTCATTTTAAGTATCAACTTTCTTTAGTCTTTCCCCATGATGTAAAACTGGCAAATATTTCAAATTAATGAAACCTTTATTTTCTGTTTTAAGAATATTATATATTATTTGGTGATACAATACATCAGTGAAAGGAATAGCCATATGATAAAATACAGATCCATCAAAATATTAAAATAAATCCTGTTAGTACCTTTCTACTATTCTTATTTATATTGATGTGACAATTTCAACATGAATTTAACCATTTAAAACCGGTGTGAACAAGTAAAACATAAGAAAAATAAACAAATTTAAAATTGTACATGTCAAGTTACTCAAGTTCAAACAGATTATGTATTCAATAAAAAGTAAAAGATTTGCAGCAATTATATTTTAACACAAGTTATTGAATAAAATACTCTCATATAATTTTAAATATCATTAATACTTTGATACAAAATACCATAGTGATCATTATTGGCACAGATGGTGCTCCTTTTCTAAGCAGCAGCATTCACTATAGAATTAATAATAACAAGTTGTTTAACTTTTTATACATTGTACTATATTTTGGAAGACAGGGACAAAAAAACCCCAACATCAAAGAAGTGTTTATTTTTCTGACATTCAAAAGACCACCACAACCTTAATTATATCATAAATTAAACTTGACATTAATATACAAAAAGCTATGAAGTTTGATTTTTAAAAGACTAATATTTCTGCACATAAAACAAAGCTTTGTAATTAATCCAGACAACAATCTGAGTCATTTTATAGGCAGTAGCTACAGATAAGCAAATTACATTTTCCATTAAATAGTTTGCCTTTATAATACACACTGTTACATCTTTGCTTCTGCTCTGATACACAAAACTTTGCAACGACTACAACAATTAAGATTTGGTTATTAGAAATTTGTTATAATGGTGAAATGTCTGAGTTTTTTTTTAGTACTTGGTAGATCTTAATATATATTTTATAAATTGAAAAATCATAAAAATGTTGGCTAATGGGAAAATATTTTCTCAATTTTATCCCGTAGTATTGTGCTCATAATTTTAAATACTCTAAATATTTTCCACAAAATTAATTATAACATTCAGAAACTAATACATAAATTATGAACAAATGTTTCATTATCCCAAATTGTGTATGGAGTACATTTTATAGGATAGCTATTATTTTTCACATTATTTGTGAGTTTCACCATTTTTCTACACTTATATGCACCTACTTACTTCTTTTTGCTTGATCACAATTTTTCTTACATAAGAGATTTTAAATGGTAATAAAAATGAAAAAGATCTAATTTATTATTCTTCGCTTCAATATGTTTTTCCTTTTTCTTGTTAATTTAAAAGGCCTGTTATGTCAAACATTCTCATAAAGTTCATTGAGTAATATGATTTTAAATAAAAGATATAGCTGAGTCAGAGGCAAATTGAAATATCAATACATTATAATCTAATAATTCTATCAAAATACATCCAACATTATGTCTTTCTAATTAGTTTCAAATCAATAAAATTGGAAACAGTAGGGATTTCACCTCTTTTTCAGTTGAAGCACAATGCACCAGAATTAAAAATGCATCTTTAGAAAGAAATCTATATTTTCTTTCAAAAAAATTTAATAAAATGATTTTGTGCTCAGACTTTTCTAATTTAACAAATGAAAATTCTATTATATTATATGAAAAGATTCTACCAACATTATTTTGTGGAATTTATACATGGAATGCTGTCAAGTATATTGAGTTAATTATTCTCTTATAACTAAAAAAGCATAATATTAAAAATTCTGTAAAATATAAACTTAATTTTCTTCATGTTCTACAAATCTTCACTGAATCAAAAAGTAAAACTAATTTTAAGGCTCACTTTTCAGGTATTTATTACATTTAAAAATTACAAATAATTCTCATATTGTGCCTTTGTCTAGTATCTAAAAATATGTGGAATATCCTCTTTACTTTTATATAAAGTGGGGGGAAAAAAAGGAAGACTTAAATAGTACACCAAAAGGGGGTAGAAGGTGAAAGTACGATGTCAGTAACAAATAAGACAATAATTAATTTATTGATGTCAACAATTGCATTCATAGACCTGGTCTAAAAAAAAAATCACTTTCTTTTAATATAGGCCAGAAGTTTCAAACACAGTGTTAGAGAAAAGTGGCAAATAAGTTTGTATATTCAATGTAAGAACTAAGGATTCAGCAAAGGCAAATGCAAATAATTAAGAATTAAGGCAATGAATACAGACAAACCAGAAAAACTGAAGTGGTTATTAGATATGTCAGGAAATATTAGGCGAAAATATTGGGAAGAAAACAGGTCCAATGCTTTGTATATTTTCTATGTAAGCTGAATTCACTGAATAACTAGAGATTATCATCTAACGCCACAATTGCTCAATTTTCTTCTTTACCAATACAGAGGGTAAGAAATCTCAAGAGGACAAAATTCTCCATTAAATTATATTTTTTTTCCTGAAGCCCCATTTCCATAAAACACTGAATGATAATATGCCCACTGAAACAAATATTCATATGAGAATATCACGAGAATAAGATAATTATTTTTAGTATATAAAACGACAATGATATATTCATTTTCCCCCTTCAATTTCAGGACTTTAACCTACGTATAAGTTAGCTTAAAGAATGGACTCAATAGGCTAGATCCTCATTATAAATAACTATGAAGAGAGCTTGTAAAAACATAAAGGTAGAAATCTGTCCTAGCGCTGTATAGATACCAGTTCTGTGCATAAAATAGCATTGTATCATACTGGTCTTCTGTTTCCCTATATGAAATTCTATCTCATCTTTCCTACCTTTATACAAATGGTCTCCTACTCCTTTCTTACCTCTTAATTACAGAATTTTTAGCTTCTTTCAAAGTACATCTCAAATCCTACATAAAAATCTTCTCTTGTCCTCCTGGACTATTCTTTTTGTATTTTTTCCCTTGGTATTTAAATAAGTAAATATTTTATCTAAGAGCAAACTCCTTCAGGGCAGAAACAATTTTATTTTTGTTTGTATTTCTAGTGCTAGCAATACTTTGCACATAATAAAGCACTGGAGGAAGATTTACTTAGTTGAATAGAATTATTTCCAAAAAATATCTTTGTTTATATTTTCTAAAATGCACCAGTGCTTTGTAATCCTAACAAGCTCCCAAAGAGCTGCAAGTGCCTTGGAATTTGAAATGCAGTTGCATTCATACACATTATGCTGACTCTGGCATAATCACAAGGATAAATGAATAAATCTAGAGACAAATAAAAATAGCTGTCAATCTTTTTTATTTCTAGGTGATATTTGTTCATTGCTGGTTTAAATATTAGATTATTTCTGTTAATGTTACTATTCGACAGCAAACTAATATCCTGTCTTAAGGTCAGTACAAAAAAAAAAACTTTTATCCTGTGGAGCTGTCACAAATTAACAAGGAAAAATACAATTATGAAAGAAATGACAGTGTCTCATCTGGACAAGAAGTTTTCTAGATGAGATGAACATTAGCCCCTCCAGTGTTTATAATATAGATTTCCTTTACTAGGAAATTTACTAGGATCTGGTAACTGAGAATGCTTCCTTAGTTAGGTAAACATTATCTAGGCTTTTCAGATGACTAATTTGAGGTTGCACTATTTTAAAAAGACAGCTTCCCAAATTACAAAGGTTAAAATATAGAAATGAAAAACCAATAGTATTTAAAGACATTAAACAAATACATTAAAATAATGTTAAAATTCATCACCTACATATCATTAACTATCTTATTAAATAATCATTTTTAGATAGGAAAGGAAAAGTCTAAGTCAGGCATAACAATAAAAATCTGTTTTCTTAATTTAATACAATAAAAGTGTGAATAATATGCAAATCCAAAAACAATATATCCATTAAAAGTAAAAAAAAATGTGGGTAGTGGCAAAATTTCAGAAACCCAAATAGATAGCAATATATTATCCATGTCAGCATAATCAATAATAATAATAATAAATCAAAAGAGAAGGAAATAAGTATCACTAAAACACAGACTTGTTTGTATCTCTAGCTTTTGTTATTGTTTCAAAAGTCATAAATTTGATGAAATTAATGGGAGAAAGATCTATTAAAAGCTATTTGCACAATGCTAATAAAAGAAAAAATAAAGAGAATATGAATATTAATAAGCCAGAGGTGATTATTAAGCAGCATTTTAGAAAAACAAAAAAAAAAAGAATTTAATGAAATGGTGATCTGATATTATTTTCTGTTTGCAATTGGGTACCTAAATTATTATTTAATTAGGCAATCCAGCTAAAACTCTTTTATCTTATCCTGGCAAAAAAAAATGCAATCATCAAATTGTATTAGCTTATTGTGCCAATTGAGGATAGCAACATTATCTTTAAAAGATTCTAAATGCAGTCAATCTATTGCATCTTCTCTTGGAACCTGATTTGGCTTCAAAGAGTAACTCCACTAAACTATAATGGTGAGAAGTAGGTCTGTCTACACAGAAGGGACTTTTAGTACTTTGACATAATTTTAAATAATCTTTGTTAATGACCTTTAATAGGTAAATTATGGTTGATCATACTGATATAAGCTATGGTATTCTAGGAGAGTAACACCCCATATATAGCAGCCAAAACCTTTTCAGTTAGAATGAAATCATATTTCAATGTTTTTAGATTGTCTTTTTTTTGCTATATTGTCACAAATATAATATTAGTCAGGAAATAAGGATGTCAGGGGACTAAATATTAACCATGGACTATGCAATTTTGGCCAAGAATTGATAGATTTCGATATCTGTGAATCAATTTTCTGCTCTTCAATAAAATTTATTGCACATAATTTTCCAATTATTTTAGAATTATGAAGGTATTTAAAACTAAACTGTAAAAAGGAGAACCAGGCCAGGAATAGGACAATAAAAGGTCATCAAAAGCTATTTTTCTTCCCCCATAAGTTTTTTAAATATAGATAGATCAGCAGCTGAAATTTATTCCACATCAGAAGCATCATTGTCAGAAAGATGATAATTGCTTCCCTTCACTCGAATATATTCTATGTATCTCCCTTCATCAGAATCTAAAGTACCACATGTACATAATTTGTTTTCAAACAGTGATTCAATTTCCTCCAGTTTTCTCCCTTTGGTCTCAGGAAGACAGCCATAGATGAAAATGAGTCCCAAACCAGCAAATCCAGCATAGAGAAAGAAGGCTCCTGCAATTGAAAATAGTACAAATATTCATGAATTAAACTTTTTATTTTAACAAATGGCCAGGTTTTTAATGGCCATTTCTGATTGATAAAGGATATTATTATTATTATTAGTCAGCACTTAACAAGGTTCTTTTAAATATAATAGTCAATAAATAATGGTTAAATAAATGAGGGATTGACAGCAAGAGGTAGAAAGAAGGCAAGGAGTGATATGATATATATGGAAAAAGTAGGCATAGAGATAAAAGTGAACAAAGGTCTCAACTACTTCTAATCCCCAAACAATTTGATTTATTATTAATTTATTATTGCTTTAGAAACTTACCTAAAGTCTAGGATTCTTGTTAGAATCAATAATATAGCTGGTTTAAATTTTGGCTGTCCAAGTGCTGAGTGACTAAACTGTCTCTTTATTTCATCCATGAAGCTATATTATGAAGGCAACCATAAATTAAGGCTAGCTAATAAAGTTTTATAGCAGTGGACCATATTCTCTTCATATGTAGACCTTGACTGTGTATATAGCTCAAAGCCCGTTCAGAATGATAAAAACAAAGAAAAAAATTCAGAATGTTAAGCTGGGACAAAATATGATTACATTGTTTTGGGTTACTTTTAATGCTTAGGCTATTTTTAATGCTACCTTTATTACTATATTTATTATTAAACAAGACACTCTGATGAAGCAGTTTTCAGGTGACCTTAAACAGTAGTAAATTGAGATCTCTGTAACAGAATTTAATTGAGATTAAAGGAAGTTCATACTACATTTCCATATGTACTATGAATTAAATTTAACTCAGAAACAAATAGATCAAATTAAGATTGTGGGTTGCCAATATTAGCCTAAGAAATAAGGTTTTATCAAAAAAGTACATGATGGACCATTTGAAAGGAAAGTAACTGGTCAACTCAAATAATTAAGTTAATATATAATTTCATCATTTTGAATTAGAAGAGATCTTAGATATGATTTAATCCAATAGGGTCATTTTTTATAAGAGAGAAAATGATATCCAGATAAATTAAGGGATTTGCTCAGATACTCAGGTACTTGATAGAACTATGTCATTTTGTCAATACTAATTAGCTAAGTCAAACTTATACATGCAGACATGGAGTAATATAAACGTCATAAGAAATGTAACTCATTCCATGCTGAGATTTCTCACTAGCAGTACAGTTTTGTTGTTATTTCAATTGTAACCAACTTTTAGTGACCCTATTTGGTATTTTTTTTGGCAAAAATATTGGAATAGTTTGTCATTTTCTTTTCCAGCTTATTTTACAGGCACACAGAGTTGAATGACTTGCCCAAAGTCATAAAGTAGTAAAGTGCCATAGGCTATATTTGAACTCAAATTTTCCTGAATCCAGGTCCAACCTAGCTGTCCAGCAGATAAATAGATCCTCATAAAAAGTCATACCTCAATATTTCATTATGACTCAAGAGTGACCTTGTTTTCACAATAGCTATAGAAGGAAATATAAGTATATTCTACAAAGATGGGAAAGCTCAAGTAAGATACTGTTGATGGATACTCTTTCCTGAGGATCAAGCCACTATCAGTGTAGGGAAATGTAGAAGGTTAGCCAACAGGTGATGATTGTTAAGTTTTGGTGGCTGATAACAAATGACAGTACATGAACATTTAAAAATTGTGTTCAGCTCCATTCTATTTTGTAGTGAAGAGAAAAGAATGCCAGGAAAAGTTGAGGGGGGAGGTTGGGGATTAAGGAGAATAATCACATAATTCTAAGATTGTTTATATAATTTAATTAAATTGTTACTATTTCTAAAGTGCATTTTTTTATATACTAGTGTGTTGTTATGTTTTGGGAAGTACTGAAAAACATTTGTATTGATATTCGTTTAAAAATTAAAACATAAGAAATAAAGATGTTGTCGCTGAATGGAAAATTATTTATTAGTTTTGCTTGGAGAAGTGAAATTTTTGGAGGATCTTCCAAATGAATTTCACAATGTGTCTTGTGGCAGGAACTCTGAAAAAGTATACTTAAGACTCAATATGATGATGTAATCTTACAAAGGATATTAATTTAGTGGAATTGATGAGATAATGGTTCCCTAATGATACGAATGGCTTATACTCAGTATAATGACTTGATATAATTGTAATAGAGTATCTAAGAGGTCAGAGTCAGACCGAAGTCAGAGACTGAGATGTGCAGACTTCTAACTGGCTGACTACAAGACAAGAGAGACTGTAGACTGGCTGACAGACTGACTGACTGAGACTGCTGGTGCAGACTGGGAGACTGAAAGAGACAATAATGGACTTTATTCCTGACTATTCTCATGATGATTATTCTGTTGAGACAATGGCCCAGTTCGGAGAACCTCCAGAAAGCTAGCCAGAACATTATAGTATCCAAAGCAACAAGAGATATAATTTCATATCATACATTATCTTAGGTGGTAATGTTCATTATAAGCATTAAGTAAATATATTATCATGAAGATAACCTGGCTTATGCACCAACATTTGTTGCAGAAGATGGAATAGATAAATTTTGTCAGGAGATCACTGCTGCCAAGATGGCTCTCTGAATGAGAGACCTATTACCTATTTCTCTAAAATAGAGTGATAACCTGAGAAAGAAAGCCCAGGATGGTCACCTGTAGAGCAGTAACACAGCCAAGTAGAATATCTTGGTGTTACAGCCGTAGACTTTAAACTGCAGTGCTCTGATTCAGACAGCTCAGGTCCAGAGACTCTGAGGCCCCTAACATTCTGTTCTGAGACAGTAGAAAGTATCTTGAATGTCCATTTCTCTGCATCTTCAAGATCCATGTGGAGCCTACCCTGAAAGGTAGAGATTAGTATAACAATTCAGGAGACATATAGTGAGAAAAAGTGCTTTTTCTCTTGTCCCTCTAAAAACATGGAATATACTGCAGCTTGTTATTAGCACAAAACCTCTGTTCTGGAATAGATAGAAAAAGAATTAGATCAAAAGTCATAAAGCAGTATTAAAAACTGCATTAAACCCAGAGATTCTCCAAATGGAGAAAATGTAATGATGGCATGCAGAATCTCAAAGGAAAAAATGGATTTTCCACAACGATTACATGGATTCCTGGAAGAAATGAAGCAAGAAATAAAAAAAGAAAATAAAAGTTCTTGAGAATAAGGAGAATAAGAAGCTGAGAAAGCTTAGAAGAGAAAATTGTAAATCTCATTTAACAATTGAAAACTAGATCAAATGGGAAAAAAAAAACTTCATGAGACAAAAAGAATAAGAAAACAAAAAGAAAATTTTTTAAAAATTAAAAATTAAGATATATGATATTATAAGCAACTAACCTAGAAAACAGATCAAGTGGTGCTAATTTAAAAATTATCTAACTCAGAGAGGGTGAAGCTGAAATGGCAGAGTAAGAAAGGAACTTGCCTGAACATACCCAAATTCACCCCCAAACAACTGTAAAATAACAACTTAAAATGAATTCTGGAGTAGTAGAACTAACAAAAGGCAAGGCTGAATCAGTTTTCCAGCCCAAGAGAATTTAGAATGTCAGCAAAAAACCCAGTTTGTCCTATGGGATAAAAGGGGAGCAAAGTCTTGTGCAGATGGCATCCAGGTAAACAGAAATAGGAAAAACCTTTAAAGATCAACTAATCCAAGCCCACAAAACACAGAGTTGTTTCTTATGATATGGGTAATTCATAGTCTTTTGTAGTTCTCTTCCAGTCTCTTGTTCAGGTAACTTTTTGAGGTCTTTTAAAAACAAAGAGAACATAAGATCCCAGTTATAATAAAATGGAAGATACGATATATAGTGGAAAGAACACTGAAATATAGGCATATCCTTGCTTTTTAATTATTAATTGTGTAAAGAGACAACTCACTTAAGTTCTCTTAACAGGTTTTTTCCTGTATGTGGGGTTAATACTATCTGTACAATAATATAATATTAAGGATCAAATGAGATATTAAAAATAAGGACTTTAATTATTGTAAAGTCTTATATAAATATTAATTATTATTATAATTCGTTTAAATTACTAGTTCTAACATATATGAACCAAAGAATTACACTATAGAAGAAGAAAATAAACTTTTACCATAATATGTAAGATACTCTGCTGTATGTAGAAAGGTCAGTGAAACTAGAACATTGAAAATCCAGTTTATTCCAGATGAACATGCATTTCCTGTACTTCTTGCCCAAAGTGGATAGATTTCAGAATTCACTGTCCAAGGCATTGGTCCCATTCCTCAGAAATGCAAAAGAGAAACTTTAATAAATTAGCAATTAAAAAAAACTTGATAAGTAATAGCATCGAAAACTTTCTTTTTTCTTTTCTTCAACTAAGCTCTTGTAAAAATGAAATATTTATTTACCAGGTGCAAAGAAAACCAGATATAAAATAAGGCCCAAAAGCGCAGTCCAGGAATATGGAGTTGGACAGAAATTGTAAGCCCAAAATAAGTCTTCTGCTTTGAATTTTGTTTCATTAGTACATCTGAAAAAAAAAGTAAAAAAAAAATTATTCAGCATTTTAGGTCATTATTGAAGAGTTTCAATGTGGACAAATTAATCAATTAATCAATCATTTATAGCAGTATATGATTGTGAGAGTTGTATTATAAGGAAAACTGAACATCATAGAATTGATGCTTTTGAATTATAGTGCTGGAGAAGACATTTGAGAATCCTGTGGACAGCTAGGAGGTCAAATTGGTGAAGGTCAAATATTGAAACAGAGGAGATGAACAGATGGTGTCATGGAAACAATGAACATGAACTTGGATAGATTCAAGATATAGTGGATAGAAGGTCCTGCTGTGTTATGATCCATGAGGTAATGAAGAATTGGACATGACTGAATGACTCAACAACAGCAGTTGTTCTGGTCATTTAATTAAGTGGTGGTCACTTAATTTTAAATATACAAAAATACAAAACAAGATATACCCTTCCCGGGGCAGCTAGGTGGCACAGTGGATAGAGCACCAGCCTTGAATTCAGGAGGACCTGAGTTCAAATCTGATCTCAGACACTTAACACTTCCTAGCTGTGTGACCCTGGACAAGTCACTTAACCCCAGCCTAAGGGGGGAAAAAAAAAGATATACCCTTCCCTCAAGAAGTTTACATTCTATTGGAAGAAAATGAAATAAACAGACAAATAAATACAAAGTAAATACTACAAAGTTGGAAAATTAATAAAGGTTTCATGTAGAAGATAGTATTTAAATTGATCTTTGGAGGATGCTGGGGAAACTGAGGCAGTGGTAAAAAAAGAATTGCATTCCAGGCATGGGGAGTGGGATGTATGTGACCTAGTCTGAGATCATGGTAGTCACTAGAGAATTTTAAGAAGGCAAATGACATGATCAGGTCTATGATTTAAGAATATCATATAACTGGTTGTATGGATTGGAGAAAAGAGGCAAAAGCACCAATTAGGAGGTGACTATTTTAGTCAGGTAAGAGATTATAAAGGCCTGAATTAAAATATTGGTCATGTCATAAAAGATTTTGTGGAGGTAGTATCTACAAAATTTCAAAAATAGTTGTGGGATGGAGATTGAGGACCTAAGAAAAATTCATAGGTTGTGTTTTGAATCAGAATAAATTGAGAGTTGGAAGGGACTTGATGTCCCAATTGATCTAATTTCTACCCAAAATAAATTCTACTATAACGTGTACAAAGAGTGCTCTTCAAAAAACTTCAAGTTTCTCCTTGAAGACCTGCAAGAAAGGATACTTTTTAAAGTAAAATACAATTTTTAATTCACTAAAGAAACTTATAATAACATTACAATATTTGAGTATAAAATTTTAAAGTTCTAAGAGTTAAAAATTCCTCTATCAAATGTAAAACCCTTTATTTAATATTCATAACCTTGGCCCTTTTCTCCCCATTTCCAGATTTTTCATATTTTATACCCCTTTCCTCACATTCTTTGAGAACCAGTGACAATGGCCTCTGTGCTGTTTCTGTAATGAGATACCATATCCTGACTAGGAATTTTCACTGATTGTGTCTCATTCCTAGAATGCTCACTCTCACATCTTCACTTCCTGACTT
Organism: Sminthopsis crassicaudata; assembly: GCF_048593235.1. Classification (NCBI taxonomy): domain Eukaryota; kingdom Metazoa; phylum Chordata; class Mammalia; order Dasyuromorphia; family Dasyuridae; genus Sminthopsis; species Sminthopsis crassicaudata. The sequence goes on from NC_133621.1 coordinate 202,859,947, forward strand.
CCTTGGCTTCAAGTATCAGCTAAAATCCCACTTTCTAAAAGAAATCTTTCCCAATCCCCATTAATTCTATTGTTTCCAATTTATCCTGTATATAGCTCATTTACATTATTGTTACTAGCATGTCCTCTCTCCCATTTGACTGGAAGCTCTTTTTGAAAGCAGAAACTAGCTTTTTGGCCTTTCTTTGTATCCCCAGCTCTTGGCATAGTATAAGCTCACATTAGGACAACAAATATTGAGTGACTTACTGACTGTTGTTCTCTTCTATCTCTTTTCCCCTTTTTTCTATTGAGTGAAATGTATCTCTTCACCCAAAGATGCCCCTCCCTTTTCTCTTTGTAGTCATGCTGATTATGTGAATTAATTTTCTTCACCTTTCCTTCTCTCTTATTTCCCCTAATATATTTCTTTCCTCTTCCCCTTCCCTTTTTTCTTTTAAGGTAATCAAAACAACAAAACCATTCTAGCCCCTCTGTCTTCACTTGACTCCTTCCAATTCCTGATAGAGTTCTTACTGACATTTGTATCAATTATTCCTATTTGAATGCAAATGCATTTAATTTTTCACATAAACATTTTACTTGACTTAACCTTTTTTATGTTTCTCTGGATTCAAGTGTGTTTGTATTTCAAATTTCTAGTCTACTCTTTTTTTTATGAGAAAAGCTTTAAAATTCCCTGTTTTTGTTAAAGATCCATTTTCCTCTGAGTAAGATTATATCGATTATGTTAGTTAAATTAATCTTGGTTGTAAATCTATATAGGCTTTTACTTTTAGGAATATCTTCTTTTCAAGCTCTCTCTGCTCCATAATGTGGTGGCTGCTAAATCATGAGATGACTATGAGTCTTCCATACTTTAACTCTTTCTGGTTGCTTATAGTGATTTTTACTTTGTCACATGTCTCTTAGAGATCTGAGCAGTTTTCCGCCAAGCTTTTTTTGAAATATAATTTCTAGGATCTTTTTTGATTATGATTTTCAAATAAGTCTAGTGATTCACAAATTATCTTTTTTGATTTGTTAGGTCTAATGGACAGTGTTAGACCTGGAATCAGAAAGATGTGAGTTCAAATTCTTGCTCAAATATTTACTTGCTGGGCTACTTTGGGCAAGTGTCTTAACCTTTGTTCACCTCATCTTAGAAACAGGGATAACAATAGCATCCATTTCCCAGGGTAATTGTGAGGATAAAATAAGATACACACTGACAATGGCAGCAGCAGTGGCATATGGAGAACTCTTTTCCTTTCCCTGACTCACAACTTGGCTTACTAATCAAATCCAAAAGATAAAGGGTGGCCCCAAGATAGATACAGGAAGCATGGTGCAGAAAGCTTCTCCTCACCCCCGCCCATAAAATCCCTCCTTCAAACAAGTTGAAACAGACGAAATACTGATAGGAAAATCCAAGAAAACAGTCAGTGTGTCGTTTTTCCGGCCCAGGTAAGAATGGGTTAGCAAAAAGAAATATTTCAGACTTTGGGGACTGGCCTGGCTGACAGCATGCATAGGAAGCTTTCCAGGGACCCGGCAGAGGCTTAGTGTATGAGAGAAGAGAACCCAGCAGATAACTGATTATGATAAATTCAATTGATTAGAAGAGTACATGTTTGGCTTGGGAATCAACAGATTGCTTGGAGTTCAGATTATTTTGTAAATTCCATTCACAATTTAGTTTTTTATTTTTTAAAATACCTTTTTAGAGAAAGAAAGTCATGAAAACTGAAACATTTATCCTGGACTAAAACTTTCCGTAGCTAATTTGATTATCCTGTAACAGAGCAAATTTGAGGGGGGTTTTTCCCCTAACCTCTGAAAAAAAATGGGAAGGGAAAGTAGAAATAAAGAAAATGTATATCCTGGGATGACAACAGGGAATGGCAAAAAGGAAACAATGCTACCCAATTCCCCCCTAAAAAAGAAAAAATGCCTTTCATAGTGATCTCTGATAGGCAAAAGAAAAGCCTTAAAAGATCTTGCATTCTAATGCAGGAGACAACATATATAATGTAATTCACAAGATAAATAAAATAGATGGAAAACAAATCTTGGAAAGAAAATTCCTCTTTTGGATGAGGTTTTTAAAAGGAAACTAAAAACTCTAAGGATCAAAAGGTTGGGAAAAACATTTCAGGAATACAAGAATAATAGCTCCTGAAAGATATAGAAGGGGAGATGGATTCTTATATAGGAGGAACAGTAGGTAGATTAGTATGGATGAACAACAGAATGCATGGAAGGAACAAGAATGGAAAGCATAAGGTAGAAATTGAAGAGAAGAGTGGAAAGGCAAAAAGAGGTCAGGTTGTGAAGTGCTTCAAATGGTAAAAAGTGGACTTTATTATAATGATTATGAAGTTAATGGGTAGACTGGGGTTTTTAATGAGGAAAGCATAACATATATATTTTAAGACAATACTGTGGCACCTGATTGGAGGCTGGATTAAAAAGACTTGAAGGTATACTAATTAGATGGTTATTAAACTAGTCTAAGCATAATGGGATTTGGGTCTAGATTAGGATGGTGGCCACAAAAGTAGAGGGAAGGGTGGACACAGTATTATAGGGAAAGAAATTCTAAGATTTTGCAAGTGATTGGATACATGGCATGAGAGAGAAGAGACAAGATAACATTTACTGGAAGGACAATGGTACCAATAATAATAATAGGGAAATTCAGTGGAAGATCTTGGGAGAAAAATGAATTTTGTTTTGGAGAAATAGAACTAATGACTTTGAGATGCCATGGTAATCCATTTAGAAATATAGTAACAGGTAATGGTGGACTAGAACTCAGAAGTGAGAATGTGAATGGTTAAGTAGCTCTGGAAATCACTTACAAAGAGATGACAAATGAACTCATGGAAGATGAGGAAAAAACCAAGTGAGATAGTATAGGGAGAAAAATTCAGATGATCAGGACAGAGACTTGAAGGATAGCCACAGTAGGAATGATGTGGATAAAGATGAAGCAAAAGATAAAGGAATGATCAGAAAAATAGAAGAACCAAAATAGATCAGGATCATGAAAATCCATTGGGGAGAAAGTATCCTAGAGGAAGTGGTCAACAGTGCCAAATGCTGCTAAGAATTTAAAAAGAGTGAAGACAGAGAAAAGATTATTAGATTTGTAACTGGGGTGAGAGCAATTTTAGTTGAATTACTAAATCAGAAAGCAAATAGCAAAGGGTTTAGAAAATGGAAAGGAGAGGAAATAGAAACATCACGTGTATAGGACTTTTTCAAGGTGTTTGCTGAGGGGAGAAAAGAAATATAAGTCAAGAGCTAATATTTTTGATAAGATGTGGTGAATTTTAGTTTAAGGGCATGGGAGACTAAGGTATATGCAGCAAGGAAGAAGCCAGTAGAAAGAGAGAACTTATAGATTAGAGAATGGGGTTAATGTTAAAAGCAATCTGTTGGAAAAGATAGAAAGGAATGGGATCAGGGGTACATGAGCAAGGATTAGTTTGGCAAACAAAAGGCCAATTCTTCTTCAGAGACTGAAGGAAGATGTTAGAAGGATGTGAGATAAGGAAAAAGAAAGAAGAGGTAGTTGTTGGCAAATGGAGTCCATTTTATGAGGAGGGGTTGGAGGATTTTATTGTTCATTTCTGACTCTTAGTGGCCCCATTTGAGGCTTTCTTGGCAAAAAATATTAGAATAGGTTACCATTTTTTTTCTCCAGCTCATTTTATTGAGTTGAGGCAAACAGGATTAAGTGACTTGCTCAGAGTCACATAACTAGAATCTGAGGCTGAATTTCAACTTTGTGACTCCAGACCAAGTGCCTCCTAGCTATCCTAGGGAAAGTATTTTACCTTATATATGAGATGAAGTATTCAGAAGAGAGGGTGTGGGAAGCAAAGTCTGAATAAAATCTATGTGGAACTACAAATGGTGAGGGAGATAGGAAATCAAATAGAGAAAATAATAATGAGTATATATCAATAAGAGTAAGTAAATTGGTTTCCCAAGGTTCTTAAGCAGCATACATGCAGAAAACCAGCACTAGCATCAAAATTTCAGCATTCATTTTCTCCTTTAATATTACAGCCACAGGGACTAGTGTCTGATGCAGCAACAAGTCCACGCTCTGCTGCAACTTGGTGATAATCAGCTTTTAGTGATTAAATTTTTTTAGTACAAGTTAAACCAGACAGCCAGTAGAGTACAGGACATGTTCCAGTTTCTGCCTTTAAAAGCAAGTAGATTCTGAATTTCATTTTGCAATTTAGCTCCACACTGTCATGTTCACATACAAAGCACTTGTTGCTGGAAATCTGTTTGGAGGCCATAATTTCTTTCTTATTCAGTTGCTCGTGGTTTCCTACTCACTAACAGAAGGTGTACAATTCTAGGTTGGTGTAGGCAGTCACAGAGATGTCAGGGGGTGGGGAGATTCATCATATTTAACTTCTAAAATTCTACACATACCTTTAACATTTCTTTTTTTAAAAAAATGTATCTAGAAAAAAAAGCAAATGAAGGTGGCCTAGATGTAAACTATATTATAAAGCAGTGGTCATCAAAACCATTTGGTATTGGCTAAGAAATAGAGAAGTTGATCAGTGGAATAGGTTAGGTTCACAGGACAAAATAATCAATAACTATAGCAATCTAGTGTTTGACAAACCCAAAGACCCCAGCTTTGGGGATAAGAATTCACTATTTGACAAAAAACTGCTGGGAAAATTGGAAACTAGTATGGCAGAAACTAGGCACACATAATACTAGTTGAAATGGGTTCGTGATCTAGACCTAAAGGATGGTATTATAAACAAATTAGAAGAACATAGGATAGTTTACTTCTCAGACCTGTGTAGGAGGAAGGAATTTGTAACCAAAGAACTAGAGATCATTATTGATCACAAAATAGAAAACTTTGATTATATTAAGTTAAAAAGTTTTTTGGGGGCAGCTAGGCAGCACAGTATATAGAGCTCAGCAGTAAAAAGTCAGAAGGACCTGAGTTCAAATTTGATCTCAGACATTTAACATTTCCCAGCTGTGTGACCTTGGGCAAGTCACTTAACCCCAATTGTCTCAGGGAAAAAAAGAAAGAAAGAAAGAACAAAAAGGAAAAAAATTATATTTATTCATTGAAAAACATACCTTCAAATAGAATGAATTTCCCCTGCTTTATTTATTTGAATCAATTCTGCTTGTGGTGTTGCCTCATCTGAGATCATGAGTTTGAATTTTGCCTTTTTTTTTTGTTCAACTGATGCATAATAGCTTCAGCCCTTTGCTTCAAGTTGTGACTTCATTTTTTAAATGTGTTTTATATAAACAATGTATTAGTGGGTTTTGCTTTTTAATTCATTGTTATTCTTTTCATTTTAGAGATGGATTCATATTTTTACACCCAAATTGATGATCATTAATTGTGCATCCTATGTATTTATGTTTTCCTCTCTTCTCCCCATGTTCCTTTTTCATGAAGACATGTTGAGAAAAAGATGTTCAGTATAATTGCTCTATTCTTTCTGCAATCTGCTTCTATTCCCCTGCCCTGATTTTCTTCCCCATTCAAAAAGCTCAGTCATGAATTTTTACCCTTTCTTTTTTACCTCTTTAAACCCTTCTTTACAAATCACCCTTCAAAGTTTGTTTGTTTTGCTTATGACTGACTACTTCTTTATCTACTATCCCCTTTATTTCCCCATTCCCTCATCTCTCCTGATTGAGTTTAATATGTTTCTAGACCAATGTTAGTGTTCTGTTTTTCCCTGAATACTTGAGATGTGAGGTTCAAGTGCTGCCCAGTCCTGCACTTTAATGAAATTATAGTTCAGATAGGACCCTTGTTTTTTTCTGTCCATATTAAAACGTGTGATGACCGAGTTAGCACCCTGGATACCTTAAAATCATCTGGAGTCAGGATAAACAAAAGTCCTTGGTCTTTATTCTTGGTCTTTAGGGGTAGAAGTGAATTGGAGGATGGACATAGGATCTCCATGACCTCTCCTCTGTCTTTACCACCTGAAAGTGACTCTGGCTTGTCTTACTCTACCCTCTAGTCCCTCCTACAATTCTCTGTATACACCAATTATCGAGCCAGCACAGAATAATGAGAAGGGGCATTTTTCAAGCATATGCTAATAGAGAAATGTCCAATTAGTATGTCCAACCAAAATGTCTAACCAAGTCTTAAGTGCTTGGTTGTCCAACCTTAATGCATCAACTCAAGAGTATTAGCCCTTTACAAAAATGTAAACATTTTATCTTTATATTATGCTCATTCCTCAACTGCAATAATCTTTTAATGTTTCTCTTGACCCTAGCAATTGTGTTTCAAAGTTTCTACTAAGAACTGACCTTTTCATCAGGAATATTTAGAAGTCTTCTATTTTGTAAATAAACATCCTCAACATGATTTTATTCAGTTTTACTGGTTAAGTTGCTCTTAGTTGTCAGTTTTTTTAACATGTTTTTTGCTCATCTATAATGGATGCTGTGAAATCTTATATGATCCTGACTGTGGCTGCTGAGTATTTATGGATAGAAAGTACTATTGAAAAACTAAATTTGACATCAAATGTCAATTTAAGACCTATTATAGAGTCTGTGAGATCCTAAAATTTTGTGGTAGGGAGTCTGATCATAATTTTTCTAGTTGCTTAAATATTTTTTCTTTGACCTGAAGTTCTTGGTTTTGCCTGTCCTATTTCTAGTGTGACATTAAGATATCTAATTTATTTTGAGGTTTATTTAACAAATTGACCATTTGATTCTTTTTGTTTTTATCACCTCTTTCTAATAGATCTTGGTAGAGTTCAATCATAATTTATTTACATGATATCCAGACTATTTTCTTGATCATGGCTTTGAGATACTTCCAATGATGCTAAAATCATCTTACTTGTGTTTCTGGTCATATCTTAATTATGAGAAATCTTATTTTTTTTTCTATTTTTTTCAGTCCTTTGACTTTGTTTTAATATTTCTTAACTCATGGAAAACTTAATTTGGGGGGAAGCCTGTTTCTTAAGTAATATTTTATCCCTCTGCTGTTAATAACCATATGTTTTATCATATATAAAATCTGTTAATTTTTTTCAGTTTTTCTTCCAGACCTTCCTTCTTTTTCTAATTCTTTCCTCTAGTGTTTTCATATCATTTATAATACCATTTTAATTTTTAAAAAAATCTTGCTTCATTTCTTCCAGTAATTCTATTTGATCTTTCAATCAGATTTTCTTCTTGGTTTGTGTCTTGGCTGTCCCATGTTCTTTACTATTAGTATCTTTTTTTCATTTATTCATTTTTCCAGTTTTACTTCCTGAACTGAGACTTTGTTTTTGGTCATAGTATATGCACTTTGGAGGCTATATTGTTGTCTTGCATAGATCTGCTCTTATGATCTTTTCACTGGAGAAGGAATATCAGAGGTGTCTCACATCAGGAAGCTATAGATTTCCAGTGTGCCCTAAATAGTTTGAAGAGCAACTAGGTGGCACAGTGGATGGAATGTCAGGCCAAGACTTCTCTTCTTGAGTTTAAATCTGGTCTTAGACAGTTACTTGCTGTAAGAACTTTTAACTCTGTTTACCTGAGTTTTCTAATCTATAAAAAGAGCTGGAGAAGGAACTTGCAAATCACTCTAGTATCCTTGCTAAGGAAACTACAAATGGGGTCATAAAGAATCAGACTGACTGAAAAATGATTGAACAACAAAAGTCTTAAATAAGATAAAGTCTGATTGCTGATATCCTAATTTAAGCTTTGTAGGCTTCTGACTCTGGTCTGGGTTTGTGCAACACAATTGCAGACTTCCCCTTATTTAGAGCTCCAGTAAAACATTCATCCCTACAATCCCTATTAGCAAAGTTGGAAGTTCTTTATGTTCAGGATGGTTTGATAAGCTCATTTCTACCCTTCAGTCCCTTCCCTTGCTTCTCAGCTACTGGCCTCAGCCTAGGCTTTTGGACTGAATCCAAAATCCTACTCTACTCTCAGGGTGATAGAGCTATAAGCTCCTACCCAATATCTCTCTCTTTTCCCTGGTTACTCTCCTGAAACATGTTCAGGGGATTAGGGAAACAGAGCCACAGACTCAATCATAATAGTAGTCTCTGCTCTGGTTACATGCCCAAAGGCTGAATCTCTGCCTTAGTCTAAGAGGGGAAAGCCCCATTATCTCTTTGGATATCTCTTTTGATTTCCTCATCATTACTCAGTCTGGTGCTTTTCATCTTTTCTGAAGTAAAGTTATGGTAGAAGGGAGGATTTTATTGATTCTTTTTACTCTGAAGTATTTGACAGTCATCAAGCAATCAAATTCTGAAAACCCACACAAGCTACAGTTCAACTTGTAGCCTTTTGTGCAAGAATCAAAGTGAATACAGAAAGAATCTGAAAGGCAATTCTGCTTAAAATTAAAGACATAGTGTTGAGGTTCAAAAGGAGATCCCAAAAGGTACAGACCAGTGTCACAAGATGTCTCAAAAGAACTTTCAGGGTTGAACCCACCTCAAAGTCAAAGGGCAAAGTTTCTTGTAATTGTAACGCCAATTGAAGTGGGCTAAGTTTCAAAATGATTTAACAAAGAATCAGGAGCAAGAAGATAAATTTATAGCAAAAAACAGAGAGATCTGGTTCTTTGTGTCACTGATATGCTAATTTTATGGCTTAGAGGTAGAACTGAAGAATGGCCTGGCATGCACCTCAATATTGAATTCTGTGGTTTAGAGATGGGTTTGAGGAGTAGTTTGGTAAGTAACTCACCATTTGTCTCAGGAACCCTGTTATCATTGACCAACAGATTATTATCTGGCAGTCAGCAATGTTTAACTTGTTAGACTATACTATAGAATTCCTCAATGAGATTTTGGGTCAATTGACAAAATTGTTGGAACTATAGCATCCCTAAGGTCTGGGGGCCTTAGGATTACTGCTATATTTCTCCTAGAAGCTGCACCCTATCAATGGAACTTGATTGTAATTAACAACTTACATACCTGCCCCAGGCAGCCTCATTTGCTGATGCTTTATTGACTGGAACACAGGAGGAGTCAATCACAGCTGATTTATTCATCTTATAGCAGAATCCACAGCCTGGATCAAGCATGCATCCATCACAGGAACTGTAAAAGAAAAGGAGAGTATTCATCTTGTTGTTCTTGTGTATAGGTAAATAACAGGAGATAATTACCTAAATGTGCATATACTGAGTGTCAATCTGAAACTTTCCCTTTCCTCCTTCTTCCCTTTACTGTCATCCCTTCCTCACTGCCATAAGGACATTAAATCTAAGGAAAAGAAATCTTTTTACATCATCTGCTATGACACACATCTTACTTACATTTAACTTTTAATTTAAGGAATTGTTTTAAATTAAAATTCAGACAGATAAATTAAAAAAGTAGAAGAAAATAGAATTAACCTGATGCATTTGCCTTAGTTGCACAAATTTATATATACAAACATAATTTCTATTTTCTAAGCCATGTTATTAAGCATGGGAGGGGAGCAGTTTTTTTTTCTTCTGATACAAATTTATTTAGTTATTTTGGGGGTAGTTGTGGGGGTCAAAAAAGACAACACATTGTCTTTGCAAATTTAAAGTGCTATCTTAATGAGTCATTAGATGTGATGCTAGAGGAGCTAGGTCTCGTAGATTATTGTTCCTAGATTAGAATTGAAAGGTATTTTAGCTGGTATCTAGTAACATATGAGAAAATGATGTCCTTAAAGCATAAGTGATTTGCCTAAGATCATACAAGTAGTAAGTTGAAGAATATGGATTTGAACTGATGTCCTCTGATTTAAAATACAACATTTTCCACTCTGCTATCCTCTTTGGCATTGGGTTATTATTATATTGGGTACACTAAACCATTTGTATTGTTTAGTTGAAATCAAAGACAAAAAGACTAAGGGTTTCAAAGCCCTTAAATGTTTTTCTGCATTTAGAAGACCTTTCCTTATTGACACTCATAGGCTTGTGAAAGAAAACCACAGGCAAAAAGGAACAGCTGTCTAGTCCTTTGTCACTTCCTATTCTGCTATTTTATTTGCCTATTTTATTCATTCTAGATTTACTAGATTTATTCAGGGAACATGGAGAAAACATTATCCAAAGATTAATTATGGCTTTATAACACTTTTATTAATAAAATAAAAGGTCACAAAATTTTGATTAATTTGACTGACATAAGTGAACACAGAAATTTATTAGCTTGATTTTGTTATTTTTGAAAGTTTTATTGATTTTTACTTATAAAAAAGTAAAAGTTGCATAAAACTAATACAGTGATTTTATCTGAAAGCACATGCCACATTTCACATCTATTATATCCCTTTTCCATTATTTGAAAGTAGAAATCTATTTTACATCTCTCCCACTCTTTACCTCATTAAAAGAAAGAAAAAAATTATTGTAATAAATATGCAGTTAAGCAAAACAAATAGGTAATGACTAAATAAAAATATAAATATATGTATTTATACACACGTGTGTATAATGTGAATATATATGTATAACATATATATGCATATATTCATGCACACATATACATACCTCATATTGCACCCTAATTATATGACTTTTCTTTAATGTATAACATGTTCTTTCATTGTTCTTCTTTAATCCTGAAAGGTCATTTTATTGATCATAGTTTTTATAGCTTTCAAAGTTTTTTACTTTCATAGCTTTGTGTAAATTGTTCTCCTAGTTCTTCTCATTTTTTTGAGATTCTTGACATTTTCCCTTCCATTTGAATTTCATTATTCTTTTTTCTTAATTCTATAGAATAAACCTTTGTTAGATTCCTTGGCAAAGAATTGAATAAATAAATTATTTTGTGTAGTGTAGTTATATGTATTATATTAGCTCATTTTACCCATAAGCAATTAACATCTTAGGACTAATTTAAAAACTGGAATTATTCTTTGATTTTTCTTATAAAATTCATTATGAATTTATAATCATCCTAAAGCTTTGTTTTCAGAAATTCATTTGCAAGTTTTCAACTTCTTTCTATGAAATTGAGGTGCTAAAATTCTCTATTTTTTTTCTCAGCTAATTTGGATACTGTATTTTCAAAATATTCATATAGTTAATTTAATTGGTAGTGTTGGCACAGTGTTGGCTAAATAGTTTGTAACAATATTCTTTATTTCATCTTCATTTTTTATGAATTCTTTTTCAGTTTTGATGTTGACAATTTGGTTTTTCTCTTTCTTCATTTTAAGCAAATTAGCTAATGGATAGACCATTTTATTATCTATTTTATTTACTATTCAGTTAAGTTTTATATTTAATTTTTCTCCATTAATTTTAATGATTTATAATTTGATGTTTAATTGAGGCTTTTTGTTGGTTTTCTAAAAATTGTAGTTGCATTCTCAATGCATTGATTTATTTTTCTTTTTTGTTATTTCATTTCAAGATAAGAAAAATTGTCCCTAGGATTGCCTTGGCCATAGCCTTAAAATTTGGAGAGACCATCTCATTGTCATTAATATCCTTAATTTAACTATCTATTTTTATTTGCTTTTTTGATCAATAATTCTTTAGGATTAAATTATTTCATCATCATTCATTTTAAATATTATTTTAAACACATTAATCTAGCCCTTAGTTTAATAAAATTAGATTGCAATATGTTTAAAGGATGTATATAATATTTCTACTTGTCACATTTATTTTTGAGGTTTTTCTGGACTAAGGCAAAATTAATTTTTGTAAAAATGCCATACACAACTTAAAATATTTTTACTCCTTTCTATTTCCATTCAGTAATTACCAGTGGTCTATTTTCAGTAAATTTTTTAATATTCTATTCAGGTACTTAACTTCTTTCTTGGTTATTTTATCATAAATTTTTTTTGAGAGCTGATCGGGCTAAAAAGTTCTGTAGCATTATAGTTTTATTGTATATTTTTCTTTGTAATTAATTTAGTTTTTCTTTTAAGTATTTAGAAGTCATGCCATTGGGTGCATATTAATTTTCCTTATTGATTTTTTCTGAAATAATTGCTGTCAATGATTTATTGTTCTCAGTTGAACGGTAATAATTTTGTTCCAACCCCTTAATTTAAAACTCTGACTTTTTATGTTTCGAGTATATTTCTTAGAAATACAAAGTGGCTGCAATTACCTTCTGATCCATCCTATCTTTGCTAATCCACACTAACACCTGTTAAATGGACAAATCCATCCCATTCTCAGTAAGATTAACTGTTTATTTCGTTATATTTCTTTTTGCTTCTATTCTATTTCAAGTTATTATCTTTTTCCCCCTTTTAACTCTTTCTTCCCTATTCGCTCTCCAAGTTGAAGGCTTGTTTTTTGTTTTTCCTTATGGTTACTTCCGCCCTGAATTCATTTCTCCTTTTTTCCTACTGAAACCTGCAGCTGTATCTGCTGAACTCAATTATATTTTAACAATTTTCCCCATCTTTTGTTAAAATCCCCATTTTCTTCCATTTATCTTCTCCTTCCCCCTCCCCATTTTTCAAAATGCAAGAAAGCTGTTTATAGATCTTCTGTGTCCTTTAACTATATGATTTCTTGTGATTTTAGGATTCTAAAAGAATGCTTTTAACATGCTTTCTTTCCACTGGCATATAGAGCCTTATACAATCTTTTCACTTGTGATTACCTTTTTTATTTTATTTTTCTTGATTTCCATATTTATGTTCTAAAGTTTCTTTTCAAACTCCAATATTTTTTCCTCTTAGGATTATATTCAATTTTCCTTGGTTGTAAATCTTTTTTTTTCTTTTGTCTTTTGGAATATCTGGATACATGTTATCAATTTCTTTAAAGTGACAATTGCTAAATTTTGTTCAATCTTGATTGTGGTTCTTGAATATTTGACTTTTTTTTCTTCTAGCTGCTAGTAATATTTCCTCTTTTCCTAAAATCTTAGAAGTTTGCAAATATAAATGGAAGTTTTCATTTTGGGGTTTCCTTTCAGGAGGTAATCAGTAGATTCTTTCTATTTTTACTTATATAACATTTTTTAATATGCCTGGGTGATTTTCTTTTATGATTTTCTGAAACTGATATTGAGATTTCAAATTTTTTTCTTGTCATGGATTTCAGGTAGTACTATGATTCTTAAGTTACCTCTCCTTGATTAATTTTCTGGGTTTATTTTTGATATGAGATATTTTCTATTTTGACTATAGATATTTTTGAGTCATTCTTCTTTTATAATTTTATACCTTGGTCATCCCTGGCATCATAAAATTCCTTTATGTTTTTGTAGTTTTTATAATTATCTATTCATTTTTTATTGCTTAAGCTTCAGGAGTAAAGTTTTAGGTTTCTATCCTGGATATTCAGTTATGTTAAGGACTTTCTTAATGGCCTGAATTAACAAAACAAAACAACAACAACAACAACAACAAAACACTTTTGTATAACTGGTGTATGAAATTTAAAAATTAGAGAGAATGCAACCTACTTAAGGATTGGGATTGCTTTGATTTGTATTTCTAACACCTGGTATCATTTCTGTCCCACTGTAGGCACTTAAAAGCTTGTTAATTCATAAGAAATATAGTTAATAATATCATTTTTCCCCTTTTGGATATTATTAATTATCTTTTAAAAAAAATTATAGCAATTGAAAATACTAAAATAAAAGGAACTGAAAAATACAAATTTAAATTTAGAATATTTTTCCATTTGAAAGAATTTTGACATAAAGTGCTCTAAGTAAAATGTGGGAAAATGTCAAAATTCAGAATATGATTCATGTTAGTTGTTTGCCATTCCTCTTTTCATCAAACTCTATATCAGAGAAGGTCCAATTGAAGCTTCAGTCCTTCATAAAGAAGGAAAAGAGACAGTGGAAATACCTTAGAATACTTAAAGTACCAACCCTCCAAAAACATATTTATCAATTAAAATACAAGCATATGTGAATATATATATATATATATATATATATATATATATATATATATATATATATATATATAACTTAGAGCACTTTATGTCAAAATTTTTTCAAATGGAAAAATATTCTAAATTTAAATTTGTATTTTGGAAAGTGAAAACTTTTTTTTTTAAATCCACATTTTAAGGAATCTACTGCTTGACCTTTCACTCACAATACACTAAATATCTTGAATTTAATTTTAGTAAATGACAGAAATTTATAATGTTGAAGGAAAATTAAATAAATATATATCCATGTGTATGTATGTGTACATGAATATATGCTATAAAAAGGCATTATCCAAGATTTAAATTTACAACTTATACAAAATTAATAGGACAGGTATAGTAAACAACAAATCAAAAATGTTGGAGGCTACAGTATGATGTAGAGGAAAGCAGGATATAAGTTTTCTAGTTTTGACTCATTCTATAATCTTGAGAAATTCATTAAACCACAATTGGCCTCAGTTTATTTTATTTTATTTTATTTTCATTATAGCATCTATTGGTTTTTATTAATTAATTTAATTAAGAATATTAAGATTAAGAATAAAATAAACAGAATATAAACTATGGTATATAATAATAGTACCATATAACCAAGCAACTTTGAACTCTATTCCCTTCTCTTCTATTATACTATCCACATTCTGGTGTTCACCTGCTAGTTTGTTTCCCTGCCCCAAATCTGTCCCTTTTCTAAATCTATTCTCTAATTAGCAATAAATATGTCCTTCCTAAAGTATGGTTTAAAATATTACCCTCCTAGATCATCAACTCCAATGACTCCCCATTTTCTCCAGGATAAAATCTAAAATCCTTTCTTTGACTTTTCTTTTATTTGTTTGTTTTTATTATAGGTTTTTATTTACAAGTCATATGCATGGGTAATTTTACAGCATTGACAATTGCCAAACCTTTTGTTCCAATTTTTCCCCTCCTTTCCCCCACCCTTTGCCCCAGATGACAGGATACTGATCATCTATAGTATTGTTGTTGAAGTATATAATGATCTCCTGGTCTTGCTCATTTCACTTAGCATCAGTTCATGCAAATCTCTCCAGGCTTTTTTGAAATCATCCCGCTGGTCATTTCTTATAGAACAAAAATATTCCATAACATTCATATACCACAATTTATTCAGTCATTCTCCAATTGATGGGCATCTACTCTGTTTCCAGTTTTTTGGCCTCATTTTATTATGTATTAAATGAGGAAGTTCTCTTCTATTTTCTAATACTCATAAAAGAAAAATGATATGCAAGTATTTAATTAGAGTTTATAAAAGCTTGTCAATGACTTACTTTATCAAACTCGAAAATCTTAAAGAAATTTAATTAATTTTCCCATTTGCATTCCCAATACTTAGTAATGTCATATATAATTTGATAATTTCACTGATTCACCTATATAGATCTTATAACAGTATAGACACAATCCATTCTCACTTTCTTATCCTTCACATCTGTCATACCACTATCCTCCATTTGATTAGATTAAATCATTTATTTAATTAGATTAAATACCTATTCTGCCTACAATAATCCTTTTTATGTGCTATATTACTAATCAATTAAAAATAGGAAAATTATTGTCAATGTAAGATTAATTTAATTAATTATATAAAGCAAGTAAAATAGCAACTTCAAGATCAAAAATTAAAGTGATTTATACCTACAAAGATTTGAATAAAAATGGTAAACAAGCTGATCTTAAAAGGCTTAAAGCCACACTAATGTAGTCTGTTTTTTTTCAAATACAAGTAGAGATACTGTAGTCAAAAGGTAAATATTATTACAATAGTTGCTAAGAAGATTCGCAATAAGAATTAGTAAAAGGATTATTATATTTACTATTGGAATTCTGTAGTAATAATTATATTAGAAAAATATGTAGATTAGCTATTGTTAATTAACTAATTAACTTTGACTTACTAGCTGCATCAAAATTTGAAAGGTGGGAGTAGAGCCAAGATTGCAGAGTAAAGGAAAATGCAGCCAAATATTCATTTTCAAAGAACTTGAAAGGAACACATCAAATAAAATTTTGGTGACAAATTCCTTGGACATAGTCAATAAAAGCTAGAGTAAGCTAATTTTCTAGACCAAGACTACATAGTGAAAAGAAAAGGTTGATGACAGTGGGCAGGAGTGAGATGTGCTATCCAAGAACAGAATGTGGCAGTCACACTAACTCTCGGCCTTTGAAGTGGCAATAACACAGTAGCAATTTCAGGAGTCCTTGCCAACCGGGGACAGTAAGGAGGATTATAGGATTATATACAATTATTTAGATTGAGATTAGATCAGAATCCTCCCTCCTCAAACTAGTTGTGAAAACAGCACTGTGAAAAAATTGAAGCTTTGGACAGTAACTCTTCCTGCTCTCCCAAGTGAGCAGAAATTAACATAAAATTCAAAACCAAGAAATAGGCTAGAAAATGAGCAAACTACACACACACACACACACACACACACACACACAGAATCTGATCATAAAAAACTAATATGGGAATAGGCAAATTCAAGACACAAAGAAGAACTGAGTGTTCCGAAAACACCCAACACAAAGCAAGACTCAAAAAAAAAAAAAAAATGCAGATTGGATAAAAGTCTAACAAGTATTCCTAGAAGGGTTAAAGAAAGAGCTTTAAGAAAAAAAGAGCGAATTTTAAAAACTGAAATAAAAATGATAGAGAAAAAGTGAAAAAAATCCCTTAAAAATCAGAATTGGCTAAGTGAAAGCCAATGACTCCATGAGACATCAAGAAATAGTAAAATAAACTAAAAATGAAGAATAAGTAAAAATATAAAATATATCACCAGAAAAACAACCCCACCTGCTAGGTATTAGAATTATAACCAAAAATAAACTACCCAGAAAAATTGAGTATAATCCTTCAAGAGAAAAAAAAAAAAAAAAAAAAAATATATATATATATATATATATATATATATATATATATATATATATACATACATTAATGAAATAGAAAAATTTCAAGAATTTCTAATGAAAAGAACAAAAATGAATAGAAAATCTGATATTTAAGCACAAGACTCAGAAGAAATAAAAAGTAAAGATGAGAAAGAAATCATAAAGGACTCAATAAGGTCAAATCGTTTACATTCCTATCAGGAACGATGATATATGCAACTGTGATAGAGTTTAAAAGGCAAGTATTCACATGGAGTTTAAAAGAAATAGTAAAAGGACATTTTAAGGTTTCTTTTAAGAACTTTAGTATCAGTTGTGAGACAAGGAAGACATTGACACAGGACTGCCTAGCATGGCATGTCTGAATCAAAGAAGGCATGGGCTCTATGAGCAAAGCAGAATTGCAGTAGCACAAATGAAATGTGAGATGTACAGATCTAAAGACATCAACATCCAAAATGTTTTAAACACACTATTTGTGCCTGACATAATGGAGAGAAAGTAGAAGCATTCCAAATAATAACAAGGGTGCATGAAGGATGTGCATCATCATCATCATCATTCTTAATTATTATGCTTAATTATTAAGCAATAATAAGAAAAAGAAACTGAAGGAATCAAATTAGGTAGCAATGAAACAAAATTATTGCTCTTTGCAGGTGATGTGATGATATATTTAGAGAATGCTAAAGGATCTATTTTAAAAAAACTAATTGAAATCATTAATAACTATATAAAGTAAATCTATATAAATCACCAGAATTTCTGTTATTAATAAAACCCAGCAAGAAGAGATAAGTGAAATTCTATTTAAAATCATTGCAAACAATGTATAATACTTGGGAGTCTATTTGGTAAGACAAACATGAAGCTGTATGACCATACTTATAAAACACTTCTCATAATAAATAAATCTCTAAATAAATGGGGAACTATCAATTGCCCCTGGACAATGCAAACCAATCCAATAAAAATGACAATATTACCTACATAATTTACTTAGTCAATGCCATATCAATCAAATTAGCAAAAAAAATATTTTAGGTCTTGAAATAATAAGAAAAATATCTGGAAGAACAATGTGCAAAAAGGTGGAATAGCAGTAGTATATTTCAAATTTCATTACAAAGTAGTAATTATCAAAACAAAACTGGAAGAAGCAAAGTCAAGATGGCAAAGAAAAGGCAGGAACTAGACTGAGTATCTCAAATCACTCTCAAAACAATTTAAAATAATACATCAAAATGAATTCTGAAGTGACAGAACCCACAAAATAATGGGATAAAAATTTTTCCAGTTCTAGGAAATTTAGAAGATCAGCAGGTAAGTATTACCACAGTAACAGTGGAGCACTGTCAAGTGCAGGCTGCATTCTTGAAAATCAACAATGGGCCTTGGGGCCAACTGAATAAGCTGTTGTGGGTACCAGAGTTCTCACCCCAAAGATGGTTAGGGAAGGGTAAGACAACTAGTCAGAAGGGATCCTTTTGCTGGCATTAGATGCAAGACTGTTGTATTGCTCAAATATGGATTCATGTTGCACTCCTGGGTCACATTCCTATGGAGAGGAAGACCAGTAGCATACCAGATCTTGCTGTGACATTGGAGCAGTGACCTTGGTCACAGAAGAAGAGAATATTTCTGGTCACTCACAGACCACAGCAAATTTGAGAACAGTGATTAGATCATATCATTGAAAAAACTGAAAAAAAGCAGAGCTTCCTCCCGCTATCTTCCTACTGAATTAGCTCTAAAAGCAATAGCAGCAATAAAGGCCTGAAGATTGGGACAGTGGCTCATCTATCCCAGAACAGAGCTCTTCTTTAACACAGAGTTAAAAGTAAAAGTATTCTAAAACCATAAAGTAAAATAGAATTATAAGAATCTAATGATTTCCTCCTAAAAGAGATCCTCAAATGAAAACCCCCAGACATATTATAGCCAAATTCCAGAGCTCCTAGATCAAGAAGAAAATATTACAAGCAGCCAGAAAAAAACAATTCAAATATGTGGAACCATAGACAGACTCATAGAAGATTTGAATATTAAGGGGCTGCCTATCGATTGGGACAATAATGGTGATTAACTATGCTTAACTTAGCTACTCTAATCAATATAATGATTCAAGACAATTCCAAACAACTTATGAAAAATGTTATCCATATTCAGATAAAAAATCTTATAAACTCAGATTTCAAATCCACACATAATTTTTTTCATTGATTTTTTCTTGTCTTTATTTTTGGCAATATGACTACTATGGAATATATTTTTGCATGCCTTTACATGTCTAATATATATCATATTTCTTGCCTTCTTGATGACTGAGAGAAGATTGCAGGGAAGGAGAGTATTTGGAAGTAAAAATTTTAAGAATGAATGCTTACAGGGGGCAGCTAGGTGGCGCAGTGGATAGAGCACCAGTCTTGAATTCAGGAGGACCCGAGTTCAAATCTGGTCTCAGACACTTCCTAGCTGTGTGACCCTGGGCAAGTCACTTAACCCCATCCTAAAAAAAAATAAACAAATAAAAAATAAATAAAAGAAGAATGAATGCTTACAAATAAATAAAAGATATAAATAATTTAATAATTCACAAAATCCAAAAGCTGTAATGATTAGAAATATAGTAACAAAAAATATATGTATTTCCTGAAACCCTGTAGGAATTCTTTTTAAAAAGTAGAATTGTACATTAAACTGATAACAATAATAGAATATTTATGGTACATTATGGCCCAAAATAATAATGATAGATGATGCTTTAAATACTTATTCAGGATTGTCTTCTCTCAAACTGATAAATTAATGTAATGTCTTCTCCTGATGCTAACAGAATATAGGTGTTAGGGAGAGGCACTTCAAATGTGCTAAAGCAATTGAATTCCTGCTGGTGATAGCATCCTCTAAATTCAGATATTAAGGCTACACTAGAATGATAAAATATTCAGAAGAAGTCAATAAAAAGAATACTTAACAACAAATATGTATAAATATACACATATATAACAGATGTTCATGGATGTATATGAATATAAATATAAGTGTATATGCACATAGATACACACGTGTGTATGTGTGTGTGTGTGTGTGTGTGTGTGTGTGTGTGTATGATAGGGGTTTGGTGGTTTTGAAATATTCCCCCCTAGAACTACATTTTGTGATCAACAACTTGGAAAATTAAATGATAGAACAATACAAAGAGAAAAGTAAAACTGAAGTTAAATCATAGACTAAGAATTAATATATGGAGTAATAATGAAAGAGCACCTATTAATGTTAATTTATAATTAATATGGAAAGCATGAGTTTGTTGGGTCATTTAGGTGTTATCATATAAATATGGGACAACAAGTGATACTGAATTAAACTACAACTAATTCTAAGATTGCTATTAAAATAAATGTGGCCTTAGATCCTTTACTAGCTGTGTGATCCTGGGAAAGCCACTTGCCTAAAATTGGCAAACCACTCCAGTATCGTTGCCAAAAAAACAAAAACAAAACTCTGTGTACAGTATAATTCACAAGGTGATAAAGAATTGTACAAAACTAAACAACTGAACAACATCATATGTATAGTGTGAGATTCCATATTCAATCTTGTTTTTTTATATACTATTATTATCTTAGTGATTAATCTAATTAATTGTTTGTGAAATTTGAATTTAATTCTGAAACTAATTAAAATTGATAAAAATAAACAAGGAAATGCGATCAGAAATGGTAGCTTTGTAATACCTAGTTCATTAGGATGAATAGGTCAAATAAATTTTCATTCATCTTTGTATTTCAAGGAAGTAATAGATTTAAATTTTTAGTGTATTCTTGTTAAATGTAGTTGAAATGTAAAAAAGACTAACACATATTAGAATTGTCAGAAATCACAGAAATATCTAATTGTGACATATTTTGAATAGAGGACTGTCTTTATAATAATAATGCATAACTTCTCAATAAAGATTGTATTATAGAGGATCAATTTTCAAAATATTTAAATTACTTCTAAAGAACAATATGTATAATGCTATAGTTTCTATAAATTTCTGGATCCATAATATATAATGTCCCCAAAGTCTTAGCATAATAATAAGTTTTAATAACTTTAGAAATATGAATGACAGGGTGCTTCATATTGTTAAAATTTAAATGAAAGAGATTATTAAAAATACACAAAAGTAAACAAATATACATTTTTAAAAAATGAAACCTCCAAATCATATCTTTGTTAATTTATACTATATATATTGTCAGTTATTAAAACTTAGAATTGCATAAAGATTTTTGCTATATGCTATACTATCTGATCCATGTTGATATAAGAATTGAAATAGTCATTTGGAATTGTATAACTTTTTAAACCTATGTAGTTAAGGCTCATCCACATAAAATATCTGATGATATTAATATTGAACTTGGAAGTTTTATTATTGTATTGTTCTATATTCATAGAAAACAACATTATTGTCTATATAGTCATAATTGTTCAGGGGATAATTCTTGTATATGACTGAGTCAAATGTTAGGTATTTATAATAAACTTCAATATTATTGATAACTATAGCTTTTGTTTTTAAATAAGAACTATTCACTCTATTATGTAAGGAATATGTAAGAAGTAAGGATAGTAATTAAAACTAGGAAAATAGTTCAGATAGTTATAATTTCTTGAATTATATGAGTTAATTGTGTTGTTAGCATGAGAGTAATACATATAATTAACAGCTAATTAAAATAATTATTAATGATTTATAATAAAAATATAGTAATTCTTTTTTAGGAAGTAATACAACTCTTGAAATCCCAGTTAAAATAAATGACATTTAAGTTATATAGGGTTTAAGTATATATTTATATCTTATAGGGGCAACTAGATGGTGAAGTGGATAGAGTACCAACTCTGTAAGTCAGGAGGTCAAATTTGACCTCAAACACTTGATACTTCCCAGCTGTGTGACCTTGGGCAAGTCACTTAACCCCAATTGCCTCAGGGAAAAAAAAGTAACTATCTTGTAGAAAGTTTTAGAACTTGAAATCAGTCTTAGGAGATTCAATTGTTTTCTTTCTTGTTAGGATTTTCCATAAAAGTATGATATAGTTGCATACAACAATACAAAACCACAGATTGTGGTTAATTCTATTAATATGAACAATTTCATGCTTAGCTATGAAGACTTCTAAAGTTATAAAGTCTTTAATAGACTCTATTATGTTAACTATAATTTTTTTTTTTGGAGGCTGGGGTTAAGTGACTTGCCCAGGGTCACACAGCTAGGAAGTGTTAAGTGTCTGAGACCGATTTGAACTTGGGTCCTCCTGAATTCAAGGCTGGTGCTCTATCCACTGCGCCACCTAGCTGCCCCCTAACTATAAATTTATAATAAATAAAAATAATATATTTTAAAAATTAATTATATTAATTATTATTGCTATTAGTGAGCAAAAGAAAAACATTAAAATTGAGTATGCATTTAAACAATCAGAGTATCATTGTAGTATTCTTTTTTGTTTGTTTGTTTTTTCTGAGGCAACTGGGAGTAGAGTGACTTGTACAAGGTTACACATCCAAGTAGTGTTAAGTGTCTAAGGTCAAATCTGAACTCAGGTCTTCCTGACTTCAAGGCTGGTGCTGTATCCACTGTGCCACCTAGCTGTCCCCTTTGTAGTATTCTTGAAAGGCCTAGAATGTTATTATTAATACCTATGAATATAATTGTGAAATAAATGTTTATTCATGTATGGGATAAACTGAGTGAAGACTTCTCATAAGGATGTGGCTTCAGCTTAAGCCCTAATTGTGACTTGAAATTTTGCAATAACAAATTAAGCTATGGCTAAAAGCTGCAAGTGTTTGATTATTTTATATAAACAAGCATTTCCCCCCTGTCTCTCCCTCTCTCCTTTTCATTAACATTTAAGTACTTAATATAGTAAAATGTGTTCTGTGGTCAATATTTAGTCTCTGGGTAATTTAGAATTCTTCTGTCAATGGAAGAAAAAGTCAGAGGGCACGGTGGGGCATCTAGTTAGTTTCTATATAATCTTGTGTTTGCAGGTTGTGCTTTGAACTCTTCTACTGACACCTTGTCTGTTGGGAGTTGTCCTTTCTGGTGAGATTGTAATAAATCCCTTTTTGCTTTTTCTTACTTTTAGAATTTCTGATTGTTTTTGTGTTTGCTATTGCCCACATAATTCATAAATCACTAAGTGTGTAACCAGTAAATTAGGGAAACCAATGAATGATGCCTCCTATGAGTAATAACATAATATGTGCCATATAAGATAATTATATAAGTGATAAATTAACTAATGCAACTTCTGTTAATCCTCAAAACACACACATATGTCTACATATATGAAAATATATAGTGTACAAACACATACACACATACATATATATATACATACATATATACATATGCATATGTATGTAATTTCATTTGGTCATCCCAACAACCCTGAGAAATGTGTTATTATTTTCATTTACAAATAAGGAAACTGAGGCAAACAGAAGTAAAATGATTTGCCAAAGATCACACAGCCTAGTACGTTTATGCGATTGGATATGAACCATATCTTTCTGATTGCATGTACAGCATTATCTACTATGCTACTTAGCTGCCAGTAAGTAATAGTGTCTATGTCTACATACATTGCAAATGTGGTAAGGTTATATAATAAAAATTTAAGATCCCATTTACACTCATTTAGCTCAAATTATAACTGAATCTAAAAGGATTATTGTTTCTGCATAACATTAGAATATGGGAAATAATAAGGACATCTAGCTGGCACAATGGATAGAGCACCAGGTTTGGAATCAGGAAGACTTATCTTCCTCAGTTCAGATCTGGTCTCAGGAACTTCCTACCTGACACTGGGCAAATCTTTTAATCCTATTTGTTTCAGTTCCTTCATCAGAAAAATGAGTTTTAGAAGGAAATAGCAAACTACTCCAGTATTTTTACCAAGAGAACAACCAAAAGGGGTCATGAAATGTTGCATATGTTTGAAAAGACTCAACAAATGGGAAATAAAACCAAGTCCAACTAATTAAAATTCATACTTTTGTAGGACAAAAAGTAAGAATAAAAATTTTTGTAATAATCATGTTAATATGTGTTTTTTTCAATGACTAAGATATCTCCTTGTCTTTGTAGTATACTTGTTTCCTGGTGCAAGTCTAAATTGGTTAACTTACAGACCCTGATATTTACTCAGTGTGGTCACAACTTGTTTCCATTTCTTCTGCACTAATATACTATCTCCATTCTCAGATCATTAGAGTTTAACATTCACTAAGTTCAAGAGTGAATTACTGTAGTGTGATTTAATGAACATAAGATATGTTGATGAAATTATATAATCAAAAAGGATCAAGATTGAAGTCAAGAGATCTATATCTTAAATCCTAACATTTTTATTTGTCATGGAACTTTGGACAGACTTATTAACTGGGATGAACCTCAGTCTTCTTATCTGTTGGAAAAAAAACCCTCAAAACCAGATAGATTTACAAACAAACTCTACCAAACTTTAAAGATTAATATCAGTAGTGTACAAACTATTTGAAAAAAAGGTAAAGGAGTCCAGTCAAATTTCTTCTATGACACAAGAGAAAGAGAACTTCATGCCAACTTCCTTAATAAATATAAATGCAAAATTTTAAAATAAAACACTAGTAAGGAGATTATATCAATATATTACAAAGATCATATATAATGACTAAGTGGAATTTAAAGCAGGATTCCAGGGCTGATTCAATATTAGGAAAACTATTAGCATAAATGACCACATCAATTACAAAAGCAACAAAAAATTATATAATTATGTCAATTGATGAAGAAAATCTTTTGGCACTAAAAAACATTAGAAAGTATAATAATAAATGGCACTTTCTATAATGGGAATAAACTAGAACTTTCCTGATAAGATCAGGATAAAGCAGAGATGTCCACTATCACCATTATTATTTAATACTGTACCAGAAATGCTAACTATATCATTAAGTCAAGAAAAGGAAATTGAAGGAATAAAAATGTTTTGCAGATCACAAAATGCATAGAGAAAAGAAAATCAATTAAAAAGCTAGTTGAAACAACAGCTTTAGCAAAGTTGAAGCACATAAATTAAATCCACATAAACCTTCAAGATTTCTGTATATTAACAAGCTTTGCAGGAAGAGATAAAGAAACCATTTTAAATAATTGAAAACAGTATAAAACACTTAGAAGCCTATATGCCAAGACACACACAGCAACTATATCAGCCCAATGGCAAAACACTTTTCATACAAATAGAGATATAAATATTTTCAAAAATATTAATTTATCATGGGTAAGCCAACCTAATATGTGAAAAAATGACAATACTATCTAAATTAATTTACTTAACTAAATTAAGTATTTACTTATTCAGTGCCATATCAATCAAATTAGCAAATAATTATTTTTTAGAGCTAGAAAAAAATAATATAATATTTCCCAATAAGTGGTCATGTAGTCTCATTTTGAACATTTCATGGTAAGCAGGATAAACACTACCTCATGGTAAAATTCTGTGATTCAATACTTATTTAATTGAATCATAAAAAATACGTCAGTAAAAGGCACTTTGATATTTACAAAATGGCCTGTGATATGAATTTTTGTATAAGAACTGTATTTAGAATGGTAATTTTACAGGCATTTTAAAATCAAAAATTGACTAAAATCTTCCAGAAGGTGAAAACAAAATTCTCACCTGTATTTTGTGCAAGAAGAGTTCTGATGTGAAGGAGCTGTTGGCTTAAGAGAGATTTGTGGTGAGACCTGAGCTGACAGCAAAAATCCCAAAGCAAGGATAATGAGCGCTACAGAAGTACCTAAAATAATGATAAAAATAAGTTATACTTCAGAGAAGGGTAAATAATACCCTACAATATTGTATTCAATTTGCTATAATATAGCTGTTTAAAATATTTTGAACTGACCTCCCTACCACAAAAAGTATGCTCCTTAAAATATCTGCAGTGTGATTATCAAACAGTAGCCTGGTATCATCCTTTGAATTATGGAAATTACTACTTTCAAATTATATTCATTATCCTAAATAGCAAATTGCAAGTGAAAACAAAATCATAGATATATGACTGATATATACTACATATAAATAAGGGGAAGGCTCTGTACTAAGCATTACAGATTCAAAGATTTAAAAAAACGACACAATCCCTGACAGCACAGGACTTAAACCGAATGCAAACACACAAAAGAATATGATATAATATAATATATAAATGTGGTAGAGGACAATAATATTCACACAATATGCTCAAAATGAGAGGGAGACATTATTATGATGACTGAAATTCAGGTAAAGCTTAATTGCATCAGAAAGGAGCCATAAGGGAAGATAAATATTTCCACAGATGGAATTTCACAAGACCTATGATTTCAGGCTGCAGAAGTATCTGAACATTTGAGATATGAAACAGAATATAAAAAAAATAGAACCCACAAAACACTACCTGTTTTACAAGTAGAATCTATTAAAATATTATTATTATTAAGGACTAAACCTGTAAGCCAAAATAGAGGTCCTAATAAAAAAAAAAAAGTCTATACTAATATGAGATTAAAAGAGAGAATGATTTTTGTAAGCTTGAATAAATGTTAGCTATTAACATCCTCATTATTAATACAGGAGCATCTCAACATGGCTATAAAATACATTTAGACCTTTCAATCTATATTTTAGGCATATCTTCTAATTGGGAATATGAAAAATGGCAGCTATTTACTCCAAATAAGATATTCCTAAATGAGGTAAGTGGTTGGTTATATAACAATTACATATTTGTCTCAAATATAGAAATTGTGTGGAAGATAGAAAAGAAAATGAAATATATAAATTTACGATTGGAGGTAGCTAATGGAGATTATCTGTAGATAGTACCACTAATCATTTGGATTCTGAAAGAATGTTGCTTTTTAAAAATAAGATATCTTTCATTTTTACAATAAGCAACAGGTCTGGAGAGATTAAATGAATTGCTTAAAGTCACACCAGCAAAAATATAGCAGGACCACAATCTGAGACCAAGTCTCCTCCTTTAGATTAAATCCTGTTTTCATTAAATCAGTTGTTTAAAAAAAAAAAAAAAAAGGCCTTAAGCCTGAAGCTATGATTTATTTTCCCCTTTCATTCAACCACAATTACAAGTATTTGGAATGTTCTAACAAACACTCTGAAGCCTTCAAAAGTAAATAATGGACAAAAAGGGATTCGAAAAAAATCAGAATGAGGGTAAACAGTTCAGCTACTAAAAATGTCTCCAGTATTTCCTTTTTAATTTCCTATCCTTTTCACACTATTAAATCCATCAACAAAGAATTCTCATCTATTCTGATTTTTTTTTTTTTTTAGGAGAAAGGGGCAATCAGGTTTAAGTGACTTGATTAGGATCATACAAATATGCATCTGAGGCCAGATATGGACTCCTCCTCTTCCTCCACTGTTTTATGTGATGCAACATCTAGCTGCCCCAAATGTATCTCTTTAAATCATTTTCAGTTGAGTGTATTTTGAGATCAAATGGTTTAACATAATCTGTAGCATGCTATAGTGGAAATATGGTGAAATAAATATAAAAAGTTTTGATTTATTTATACCAGTTCCACCACTTATTAGCTATGTCACTATAATAAACAAATTTCTCTAGTCTCAATTTCCTAGTTTCCAAAATGATAGCAATATTTTTCTGAGTCTTGATTCCTGCTAATTAATCTGCAGCTTTTGAAACTGTTGACCAAGTTCTCTTTCTAAAAACACACTATTTCCCTGGTTTCAGATAGCTTCTTGGTTCTCTCAGTATCCATTCTTTGTCTTTTTCAATGGATCTTTTGCCTGATTGTCTAATGTTACTTTTCAGCCATACCCTATTCATGGCATTCTTCTCTCTTTTTGGCTTTTCAATTATTTCAAATGTCTTACTCTTTGTGATCCCATTTAAGGTTTTCTTGGCAAATATTCTGGAGTAATTTGCTATTTTCTTCTCCAGCTTATTTTACAGATTAGGAAACTGAGGCAAACAGGATTAAGTGACTTGTCTAGAATAACACAGTTAGTTAAGTTTCTGAGCCCAAATTTGAACTCAAGAAGATGAGTTTTTATGACTTCAGGCCTGACATGCATTCCACCCTATCAAGTAGTTTCCCCTTTTTTCTTTATCTTAATTGGCTATCTTATTCACTCCCATTTCATTATCATCTCTATGCTTATGACCATTGATAGCTCAAATTGAATTTATCTTTCTTTTTGAAGTCTCTATTTCTTTCAGAATCCCCATCCTAATTGTTTTTCTATGGCTTTCAATACCATTCCTCATTTAGAACTTAAGGCCTCCTGACCTTAGAATATCCATTTGTCCCTATAGTCTTCTCAAAGTCTCTCATTTGCCTTCTGTGCTTTTGATTTTCTTATTTTTCAAGAAATTATCAAAGGAAACTGTCATAACATTTGAGAATCTGAAGGTAAAATATAAATTGAAATAATCTATTATTCACCAGGAAAATCATATCTGTTGCAAGGATCCCAGCTCAAAGATAAAAGGAGTCAGTTAGAAACCATTCAAATATCATAGGGCTATATTTAGGATCACATACAAAATTTGGCACTTCCATGTTAACGGAGTAGAAAATCTGGAATATGATATTCAGGAAGACAAAGAAGCTAGTATTACAATAAAAAAAAATCACCTACCCAGCAAAATTGAATGTAATCCATCAGGGGAAAAGGAATATTAAATGAAATAGAGGACTTTCAAGCATTCCTGAGGAAAAGACCATAGATGAATAGAAAACTTGATATTAAAGCAGAAGATTCAAGAGAAGTATTACAAGGTAAACATGAAAGAATAATCATAAGAAACTCAATAAAGTTAAAGTGTTACATTCTTACATGGGAAGATGATACATGCAATTTCTAAGATCTTTTTCATTATTAGGTCAAAAAAGGAATGGAGTAAGTTAATCAACTTATTGGAACAATTTTTTAAATGAAGGGATAAGAAAGGATAACTTAGGAGAATGGGCAGGGAAAAATAGAATGAGGATTTTTTTTCTTAAGAGGAATATGGGGAAAAAGCTTTTACGATGGAGGAGGAAATGGCAGGGGTGGCAGGCAATGTTTGAACTTCATTCTCGTGAAAGAATGAAGATATATACATACACTCACTTGTACATAGAAATGTAATTTATTCAATAGGGAAAAAAGAAAAAAGGGATAAGAGAAAGGATAGTATGATAAAGGGGAGAATAAATTAAAGAAAGTATTTGTTAGAAGCAAAATACATTTTTGAATAGAGACAGAATAGAGACAGGGAGGGAGAAGAAACACAATAATGGGATGGAAAGAATACACAGTAATCATAACTGTCAATGTAAATGGGAGGAACTCACCTATAAAATAGAAGCTTAGTAGGCTGTATTAGAAACTAGAATTCATGAGACACACTTGAAACACAAAAATACACATGCAGAATTAAAGAGCTAGAGCAGAATCTAATGAGCTTTAGCTTAATAAAAAGGAAGTAGGGGTAATAATCATGCTATTAGACACAGGAAAATATTTTGTTAAGAGATACCATTGACAATGAAATAATATCAAAAAATTTTATAAGAAGTTTCTCTAATAAAGACCTCATTTCTCAAATATATACTCATTCTCTACCAGCCAGCAGCACAGTAGCCATATATGAAACCATTGGTTAAAGCAAATGGAAAAAAAATGATTACTATAAATAAGTTCACTTACCTTGGCAGTATACTTTTCAGGGATGTATACATAGATGATGAGGTTGACACTCTCATTACCAGAGCCACCTCATTGTTTGGGAAATTCCAAAGGAAAGTGTGGGTGAGAAATATTAGCCTGACTTACAAACTGAAGGTCTATAGGGATATTGTGTTGACCTCATTGTTGTATACCTGTGAAACCTGGACAATACCAGCACCATGCCAGGAAACTGATTTTTTTTTCCATTTGAATTGTCTTAGGAAGATTCTGAAGATCACCTGGCAAGATAAAAGACACTGAAGTGCTTGCTTGAACTAAACTACTAACATTCAAATTCTGCTGCAGAGAGCACAACTCCAAAGGGCTATCCTTTGGCCCACAACTAGATCAGTATCTCAAAGAGATCAAAAGGAAAAAGTAAAAATACTTATATGTACAAAGATATTTATAGCAGCTGTTTTTGTGATGGAAAAGAATTAGAAATCAAGGGGATACTCATCAATTAGAAAATGGTTGAATGTTATGGTATGTTTGTGATAGAATACTATTGTGCTATTAAGAAAGATGAGAGTGGTGGTTTTACAAAAACCTATATAAACTGATACAAAATGAAGTGAGAAGAACCAGGAGATCATTGTGCATAGTAAGAGCAATATTGTAGTGATGATCAACTCTTTAAAACATAGCTACTCTGATCAAGACAGTGATCCAAGACAATTTCAATTGTCTTGATGAAAAATTGATAGCCAAATGCAAAGTTAAGCATAATTTTCTCTCTCTATTTTTCTTGCTTTTAAAAAATATGGCTAATAAAGAAATATGATTTGCATTATTTCACATGTATAATTGATATCACATTATTTGGCTTGTTAGAGAATAGGAAAGGATGTGAGAGGGAGATTAAAAATTTGCAATTCAAAAATGTAAAAGAAAAATTGTTTAAAATAATTTTTAAATTAAAAAAGAACAAACATGTCAAAGAAGAAGTCATAAAAATAATAATTTATTAAAGATAATAATAGTAATGAGATAGCATATCAAATTTGTAGGATACAGTTAGTGCAGTTCTTAGGGGGAAATTTATATCTTAAATGCTTACATCAATAAAAAGAGGAAAAGGTCAGATAAATTGAGTATATAATTTTAAAAAGCTGGAAAAAAGAATAAATCCAACTCCTCAATTAAACAATGAAATAGAAATCCTAAAATCAAAGAAGGGATTGATGAAATTAAAAGTTAAGAAATTTTAGACTAATTAGACTAAACTAATAAATTCAGGAGCTGTTTTATGGGGAAAACAATAAATTAAATAAGACCCGAATTAACTTGATTAAAAAAGAAAGAAAAAGAAAAAAATTCCAATATAAAAATTAAAAGGGTAAATTTAAATGAAATTAAAACTTAGGAAGTATTTTGTACAATTATATGCCAACAAAGCTAAAAATCTTTGTGAAAAATGAATGTTTACAAAAATATTAATTATCTAGTTCAAGAGAAGAGGAAATAGAACATTTAAATAATCATATACTAGAAAAAGAAATTGAACAAGCCATCAATGAACTCCATAAGAAAAATGAACTCCATAGATTTATAAGTGAATTCTACAAAACATTTAAAGAACAATTAGTTCCAAAATATAAAAACTACTTGATAACATAGACACAGGAGTTCTACTAACTTCCTTCTATGACACAAATGTCGATTTGATATCAAAACCAGGAAGCACAAAGCAAAGAATAAGAAAACTGAATATCTGAAAACATCTATAGGTCATTAGGGAAATTAATATTGACTTTAAAAATCTTAATCAAACACTAAGAAGGAGATTACATCAATACATTACAAAAATCATACATTATCAACAGGTAATATTTGTGTGAGAAATATAGAACTGGTTCATTAGTAGGGAAATTAAAAGCATAATTGATATCAATAACAATACTACAAACATAATATGATTAAATCAATAGATGCAGGAAAAATCTTTGACACAGTACAATCCTCAATTCATATTAGAACGTTATAAAGCATTAAATAGATGGAGCCTTTCTTAAAATAAATACTATACAAAAAGAAAGCATGTATAATGCCTATAAATTGGAAGTCTTCCCATCCCAGTAAAATCAGGATGAAGCAAGGATGTCTATTATCACCAGTATTCTTCAAAATTCTAATAGATGTGTTTATATCCCAAAGAGATCATAAAAGAGGGAAAAGGACCTATATATGCAAGAAAAATGTTTATAGCAGTTCTTTTTTTTTGGTGGCAAGGAATTAGAAATTGACTGGATAAGTTATGGAATATGAATATAATGGAATATTATTGTTCTATAAGAAATTAGCAGGTTGATTTCAGAAAAACCTAGAAAGACTTAAATGAAATGATTGCTGAATGAAGTGAGTAGAACAAGGAGAACATTATATACAGTAACAGTAAGATTATGTGATGATCAAGTATGATAGACTTAGTTCTTCTCACCATGTTGTGATCCAAGACAATTCCAATTGGGATGGAAAATACCATCCACATCCAGAAAGAGAACTATGGAGATTGAATCTGGATGGAAGCATACTATTTTCACCTTTTTTATTTGTTTGCTTTTTCCTTTCTCATGTTTTTTTTTCCTTTTGGTCTGATTTTTCTTGTACAACACGAGAAATATAGAAATATGTTTTAAAGAATTGCATTCCTATTTCAGATTGCTTGTTGTCTTGGAAAGGGAAAAGTTAAATAAGAGAGGCTAAAAAAATTTGGATCGCAAAATCTTACAAAAATGAATGTTGAAAATTGTCTTTACATGCATTTGGAAAAAATAAAATACTTCTGAGAAAATAAAATAAATTCTAACATAAATGATAGCTATAGCAATAAAAAAAATAAATTTGAGAATTAAGAGTAGGTAACAAGGAAAAATTATTCTTTGCAGACAATACATACTTATTGTCATGTGTTACATGACATGCTTACAGAACCATAGAGAATCAACTAGAAACTATTCTGAACAACCAATAACTTTAGCAAAGTTTCAGGATATAAAACAAACACACACAATCCATATTATAACAAAACCCAATAGAAAAAGATAGAAAAGAAATTTATTTAAAATAATATTATTAAATTTATGAAATAACAGAAAGAAATACTTGGGAGTCTACTAGTCAAAATACACATAGAATCCATATGAATACAATGACAAAACACTTTTCAGACAAATAAGACAGAACTAAATAATTTGAAAATATTAATTGCTCATGAGTGGGCTGAGCCAACATAATGAAAATGACAATTCTCCCTAAATTGATTTACCTGTTCAGTGCCATACTAATCAAAACACCAAAAAGTTATTTTATAGGGCTAGTAAAAATATAAATAACATTCACACAGAAGAACAAAAGAATATCAGAATATCAAGGGAATCAATGAAAAAAGTGAAGGAAGGTGACCTCACAACTACCAGACTTCAAGCTAAATTAGAAAGTAGTAATTAATCATCAAAACAATCTTGGACAGTATACAAAATAAAGTAATGGATTAGTGGAACAATATGCAGTGAGTGGTCAATGACTGTAATAATCAATGTTTAATAAAACTAAATTTTAAGCTTTTGGAGAAAGAACTCAATATTTGATGAAACTTGCTAGAAAAACTGGAAGGCAGAATGATACAAATTAGGTATGGAAAAACATCTCATACCATATATCAAGAGAAGATGAAACTGCACATGATTTTAGTTGGAAAGGGTGATATCCTAAGCAAATTAGGGGAGCATGGGAAAAATTACCTTTTATACCCATATATTAGATTAGAGTTTATAATCAAATAAAGGCTAGAAAGTACCACAGAAAGTAAAATATACAACTTTGATTACATTAAAATGATTTTACACAAACAAATCCAATGTAGCCAAAATCAGGAGAGCAAGAAACTGGGCAGATGGGAGGGAAGACTGTTTATTGCAAGTTTCTTTGATAAAGATCTCATTTTTCAAATATTTAGGTAACTGAGCCATATTAATTAAAATAGGAGTTATTCCCCAGCAATAATGTCAAAGAAGATAGGAAGTTTTTGGAATTAATAAGTTAAAGATATTAATAATCTTATAAAAATCTATAAATTACTAATAAAGAAATGCAAAAGAAAATAATTCTTAAATATCATCTCATATTTATCAGATTGGCTAATATGACAAAAAGGGAAAAGAACAAATGGTGGAGGGAATATGAAAAATGAATGGTACACTGTAAGTTCTTAATAAATGTTTATTCATTATTGATTATATGAGATGGTTCTCTAAGAGAGGGAGAGGTAAGGATTTTGGGAATAATTATGATGATATAAAACATCAATAAAATATTTTTAAAAAAGAAATGAATGAGAGACTAATGGAAAGAAATATTTTGCAATGATAATTGGGTGAATATTTTGGTCATTTTTTTTCTTATATTTTGAAAAATAGGACATCTATCCTTCCATTTTTAAAAGTCTTTTAAAAATCACTAACAGTGGTTTAGAAATTATAAGCAATTCAGTTCCTAAATCTGTTTTTTTTTTTCATATGATGCCCTTGCCTTTTATCCACAGCACTGATAAAAGCACTAATTATATATAAAATTTTAATTTTCCAGACTTTGGGTTTTTATTGATACTTAGTCTTATGTCATCTTTCCCAAATATATTTCTTCCCCTTCTTACATAGAAAATAATTTCTTGGAAAAAAAGGAAAGAGAAATAAAGGAGTTCTGCAAAAGTGACTAAACACAACAACTAAATCTGATATGTAACTCAGTAAAGAATTGATACATCTAGGTTATATTGTAACACATGTAAAATGTATGGGATTGCCTGTCATCAAGTGGAGGGAATAGAGGGAGGGGGGGATAATTTGGAAAAATGAATACAAGGGATAATATTATAAAAAATATATAATAAAAAATAAAAAAAAGAATTGATACATTACTTCTTTTATTCTTTAGATACAAGTTTGGTCATTATAACTACACAATATTCAGGTAATATTTTTGTTTTGGTTGGAGGGTAATTTATTGTTAATTTTTGCTGTCATGGTTCTTTTTTCTTTTAAATTTAATATTTTATTTTCTGCTAATTACACATAAAAATAATATTTAATATTTATTTAAATTTTTTTGTATCCCAAATTCTATCCTGAAGTTGAGAAGACAAGCAATTAAATAGAAGTTATACATGTATACTCATACAAAACATATTGCCATACTAGTCAGGTTGTGGGAAAAAAAGATGAACTGCCCCCATCCCCAAATAAAGACAGTATAGAAAAAGTATGCTTCAAACTATACTCAGACTCCATCAGTTTGTTCCCTGGAGATGGATAGCTTTTTTCATCCTAAGTCCTTGAGAACTGTCTTAAATCATTGTCTTGTTGAGAATAGCTAAGTCATTCATAGTTGATCATCATACAATATTGCTGTTACTATACACAATGCTCTTCTGGTTGTGTTCATTTCATTTTGCATCAGCCCATGTAAGTTTTTCTAATTTTTTTGACAATATCCTGCTTGTCATTTATTTTAGCCTAATAGTGTTCCATCACCATCATATACAACAGTTTGATTACCCACTCTCCAATTGATTAACATCTCCTCAGTTTCCATTTCTTTGTCACCCCAAAAGAACTTCCATAAATATTTTATATCTTTTTTTCTTGTTTTATGTCTCTGGAATATAGAGCTAGTAATGGCATTACTTGGTGAAAGGTTTTATAGCCCTTTGAGTTCCAAATTGCTCTCCAGAATGTTTTAATCTGTATTCCACTTTACTATATACTAGTATCTCAATTTTCTCACATCCCCACCAACATTTGTCATTTTCTCATTCTGTTATATTAGCCAATTTATAAGTGTGGGGTGATAACTCAGTGTTATTTCAATTTAAATTTTTCTAATCAATAATCATTCAGAGCATTTTTAATATAACTATAGAATGATTATTTTGTCTGAAAACTGCATATGCATAAATTTTATCAAATTTATCGATTTAACACTTTCTCTCTCTCTTTTTTACACATACATTTGTATATGGGTATATGTGTGTATAAACACATATTACATATATTATTATATACATATAATATATATTACATATATTGTGCATATGTCACACACACATACACACACACACACACATATATATATATACATATATACATATATATATATATATATATATATATATATATATATATATATATATATATATATATATATATATGAAATATTAACAGAGGGATAGTAATGGAATGAAGAAAACTTCCTGTAGATGATAGGATTTTAGTTAGAACTTAAAGGAATCCTAGTAGTTTTGTAGGAAGAAGGAGAGAGAGCATTCCAGACTTGGAATTAGCCAGAGAGAATGCCCAATGATGAGAGATGGAATGTCGCATTCACAAAACAATCAGGAAGCCAGTATGACTGGATCAAAGAATATATGCCAGAGAATAATGTGTATGAATACTAGAAAGGTAGGCAGAGGCTATGTTATGAAGGGCTTTGAATGCCAATTGGAACATTTTGTTTTTGATCCTGGAGACAGTAGGGAGTTACTGGAGTTTATTGAGTGGGGGATGGATGGAGTATGACATAGTCACTTGCTTTGGAAAATCACTTTAGTGGGTGATTAGTTAGTGGGTGATTGGTGGACAAGACTGGAGCGGGGAAACCCTTGAGGCAGGCACACCAGCAGGCTGTTGCAGTAATCATGACATGAGGTGATTAAGGGCCTGCCCTCATTTGATTGGTAACAATATCAGAAAAAAGAATGAGATATATTCAAGAGTTGCTGAAAATGTGAAACTGGCAGGCCTTGGCAAGAGTTATGGGAGGGAGGAGATGAGAGTGTCAAAAAGCTATAGAGAAGTCAAGGAGAATGAGGATTGAGAAAAAGTAATTGGATTAAGTAGTTTTAGTGGAATGGCAAGGTAAGAAGAAAGAATATCAAAGGTTTTGAAGAAAATGTGAGGAGAGAAAGTGAAGTTATCTTTTATAGACAGCTTTTTTGAGGAATTTATATACAAAAGGAAGACGAGATACAGATCAACAACAGGGATGTCACTGTAAATGGAGGTTTTTTTTTTTCCAGAACAGGGGAGATGAAGGCATGTTTATAAGGAGAAGGAAATGAGCAAGAGAGAGAGAGTGAAAATAAGTGAGAGTATCAAAGACAGAAACAACACAAATCTTCTGATTATTTCAATAAATGCAGAAAATTATTTTGTTTTGTTTTTTACCAAAAAAACCACTCATTCCTATTAAAAATATCTATAAAGAACAGGAATTATTAGGGCTTTCCTTAAAGTAACAAGTAGTATCTAGTCCAAAACTATCAGCAAGCATTATTTATAATGGGGATAAGCTAGAAGTCTTCCCAATAGAATCAGGGGTAAAACAAAGATTCCCATTATCACTACTAATATTCACTATTGCATTAGAAATTCTAGCAATAACAATAAAGAATAAAAAGCAATTAAAAGTATTAAACAAGGCAATAAAGAAACAAAATGATAATTTTGTGTGTTTGCAGACAATATGGTATATTTAGAGAATCCTAGAGATTCAAGTAAAAACCAGTTGAAATAATTAAGAACTTCAGCAACATTGCAGGATATAAATTAAACCCATATAAATCATTAACCTTTCTCATTATTGCTCATAAAACCTGGTAGGAAGAGATTAAAAAGACAAGTTTCATTTAAAATAGCTGCAGACAATAAAAAAAATACTTCTACCTGCCAAGATAAACCCAGGGACTATATGTAGACAATTAAAAAACACTTTTCAGTCAGATAATGATAAATCTTCACAACTGGAGAAATCTTAATTCCTCATAGGTAAGCAAAGCTAATAAAATGAAAATGATAATTCCACTTAAATTAATTTGCTTATTCGGTGCCATACCATTTGAACTTCCAAAATTATTTTACAGAGCTAGAAAAATAACACAATTCATCTGAAAAAAACAAAAGTTCAAAAATATCAAAATAATCAATGAAAAACATGTGAAAGATGTCTACCAGTACCATAACTCAAACTGTATTACAAAGTGGTAATCATAAAAACAATATAGTACTAGCTAAGAGAGAGGGTGATGGATCAATAGTTTAAATATTACCTAATACTATTATTAGTACTAAATGACTTTAGTAATGCAGTGTTAGATAAATGCAAAAATCCAAGCTTTTGGGGGGAAAATCATTATTTGGCAAAATTTTCTGGGAAAACTAGAAAGCTGTTTGATAGAAACAAGGTATAAACCAACATCTCACACTATATGCCAAAATAAGGTCAAAATGGTTATATTTTTACAAGTAAAAAATGATATAAGCAGATTCAGAAAGCATGGAGTAGTTTATCCCATCAGATATATGGATAAGGGAAGGAGTTAAGACCAAACAAGAAGTGGAGAGCATTATAGGATATAAAATGCATAGTTTTGATTATATTAAATTAAATAGGTTTTGCACAACCAAAATCAATGCAGCCAAGATTAGAAGGAAAGCAGTAAATTGCAGAAAATGTTTTAGTAAGGTTTCTCTGATAAAGGCCTCATTTATCAAATACATAAAAACTGTGTCAAATTTATGAGGAATATCATCTGTCTATTGATAAATGGTCAAAGGATTTGAGCAAGCAATTATCAGAAGAAGAAGCTAAAGTGACCTTTAGTAATATAAAAATGTTCTAGATCACTATTGAATAAAATAATGAAAATTAAAACAACTTTGAGGTACCACTTCCCACCTATCAAATTAGCAAACATGACAGAAAAGGAAAAGGATAAATGTTGGAGGAGATATAAGGAAATTAGGGCGCTAATGCCCTGTTTGTGTTATTGTGAACTAGTCCAAACATGGAGAACATTGGAATTATGGCCAAAGAATTATAAACCTTTGCATATACTTTGACTTAGTAATACCACTATTAGGTCTGTATCCCAGAGATTTATTTTAAAGGAAAAAAATTCTACTTTCCAATATGACCAATATGAAAATAAGTTTTGCATGACTACACTTATATAAAATACCTGCATTTTCAAGGGGAAGGGAGGAAAGAAAGTGAAGGAAAGAATCTGGAATTCAAAAATACAAAAATGATTATTAAAAATTGTTTCTACATGGAGCAGAAAAAAATAAAATAAAGCCATTCATTTTTAATGGAAAATAAAAGAGAGGGGCAATATTTTAGAAAAAATAGGATGATATGGAATCACTTAAAAAAGTAAAGGTCAGGGTGATTCTATTTCATCATGGGAGAAAAGAGTGAAGGAGGAGAAAGTGGCAGGAGGCACCAGAGCAATAACTGATATGGAAGACAGGACAAGGAAATGGTCTTGACAAATGATGTAAATTTTATACCATGGACCTCTTTGGTAGTCTGGTGAATCCTATGGAACTCTTATCAAAACAGTGTTTTTAAATTCAAAAGACAAAATACTCAGGATTACCAAATCAATTTTAGATTGTTAACTTCTTAAGAATATGGATTGCCTTTTGCCATTTTGTGAAAAAGTGCTTAGCACAGAGCTTAGCACATAGTAGGCACTTAATAATTTCTTTTTCTGAGATGGGACTATTTAAGTAATTTATTTCCTCTTCTATTAATCTGGGCAATCTATATTTTTGTAAGTATTCTTCCATTTTACTTACATTACCAGATTTATTGACATATAATTGGCCAAAATAACTCCTAATTATTGCTTTAATTTCTGATTGGTGGAAAGGTTTCCCTTTTCATTTTTGA
Organism: Sminthopsis crassicaudata; assembly: GCF_048593235.1. NCBI lineage: Eukaryota > Metazoa > Chordata > Mammalia > Dasyuromorphia > Dasyuridae > Sminthopsis > Sminthopsis crassicaudata. Next base: position 202,899,336 of record NC_133621.1, read on the forward strand.
TACTAATAATTTGATTTTTTCTTTCCTTTTTTCTAATAAAATTAACTAAAAGTATTTTGTTGGTGTTTTCATAAAACCAACTATTAGTTTTGTTTATTAATTCAATAGTTTTCTTACTTTCAATTTTATTAATCTCCCCTTTTATTTTCAGAATTTCAAATTTGCTTATTTAATTGGAGTTTTTCAATTTGTTCTTTTTCTACCTTGTGTAGTTGCAAGCCCAGTTCATTGATCTTCTCTATTTTATGCAAGTAAGCATCTAAAGATATAAAATTTCCCCTAATAACTACTTTGATCACATTCCATAAATTTTGGTATGTTGTCTCATTAATGTCATTCTCTTGGATGAAATTATCAATTGTGTCTATGATTTGTTGTTTCATCCACTCATTCTTTAAGATTAGATTATTTAGTTCCCAATTAATTTTGGTCTATTTTCCCCTGACCTTTTATTGCATGTAAAATACACTTACTATTTCTGCCTTTATGCATTTGATTTTGAGATTTTTATAGTAGGCTCTTAATAAATTTTGAAGGATTGATTGAAAGAGCTATCAAAATGTTTATTAAAAAGTTTATAAACTCCAGATTAAGAACCCCTAACTTATTTCTTCTTAACTCCAATTCTCTTCATCCTGACTCTGCCAATTCCCCACATTTCTGTTCAAATCCCCCCCCCCTAAATAAAATCATCTTATCTCCATGGGCTTATCAGGTTTTACTGCCAACTTTTTAAAGAAAACAGCTTTTGGTGATGTAGGTGATGTAGTAGGGCAAGATTAAAACATCAACACTATTGAAGGCCTATTTCAATTTTCTGCTTTATAATTTTTAGAGGGTTGCTGCAAACTGAGAAAAGTTAAATATTGTCTTCTCACTAGGGCACATGTTTAACTTTATGGGAGGACTGAAATGCTTTCTACAAAGCCCATACCACATAATCCCATAAATTTAATTGGAGTCTTCCTCTATTTTTTTTACTACATCACCAGTGATCATACTCATTACAAGAAATTGTTGAAGTTTTAGCAAATTCTTTGTATATAAGAGTATTGACTCTTTTATTTAGCTTCTCATCAGAGTATCAAGTACTATTATTAATATATAACCTCTTTTTGGTATAGTGTGTTACCATTGACTAGATAGGATTGGAAGGAAATTTTAAAGAAGTTTTTTATCTTGTGATTGAGATAGTTGAATTTGTATTCCTATTAATGCAAATTCTAACTAAGAATTCATTGCCCACAGAAATAAAGTTACAAATAGTAATTTGGTGTAGTCAAAACATTATTTTTAATATGATATTTTTAGTACATTTGAAGAGATTATCGTGGGCTGCCCTAGGAATTTGGTACCATTCATAACACTGTGTTTATGAGAAAATGAGAATAAACTTCCATAACAAAATCTGTTTTAAGTTGAAGATTAGCTATATATTTAAATAGTCCTGGAGTCTTCACAGAAAATTTAAAAGAAAGAGGTTTTATCCATGAACAAACAATGATGATGAATTCACATTGTAGCAAACAAAGAACTTATTCTATTATGCAGAAAATCACAAATCGATAATCAGAAGATATATTGGAAAGAAACTCAAAACCATTTTTAATCATGGAAAGAAGATATGATTCAAGTGTAAATTATACTAGAATTTAGATTTGTAAAAAAAAAGTCTAAAATTTATGCTATTTCTTAATAGAAAAAAATAATTTTTCTCAAATTTAATTTCTTGAATAATTTGGAACAATATGATTCTACTTATGCTTCCACAGAATGTTCACATATGAAAGGATAATATGTTTTTAAAATTAAATTACATTATAGAAGTGTAATATGATATTTGTCTTTAAAATAAATATTAAATATTCATAAAAGGGCACTTCTTATTTTAACAGTACCCTTGAACATAAACAAAAATAATAAAAGGAAAAATACTTTCATAATGTCAAAATTGCTTTCACAATGTTAGTTTCTAGGTGCAAATTATTTCCATTTATCCCAATGGATTACTATTACTAGACTTGGAATATTACTATTTTCTTTATATTCCTCCCTATTTATGAGAAATTTTACAATTGAATTTCCAGATCAGAAACTTACCTGCTAAGCTACCAAGTGTAAGTTTTCTTCGGCCTACTTTCTCAACAAGCCAGACTCCTACTAAAGTGAAGATAAAATTTGTGAAAGCTGTAACTGAGGCTAGCCATATTGCAAGTCGATCATCTTCTACTCCTGACATCTGCAAAATGGTTGCACTGTAATACCTACAAGGTAAGAATAGGAACAAGATTTTTTTCTTGTAATTATGTTAAGAGATAATGTCATTCAAATATAAAAGTACATATAAAGTCACCTCATAAACCCAGTGAAGACTTGTAATAATAATAACAAGTTAACTTAGTGTGGAGGCTAAAGTTATAGAATTAAATATAGAGTCATAAGTATTGCCAGTGTGATGATGTTTTTCTGGACAAGCATATTTGTTAGAAATTAAAATAAACGATAGAAGCAAGGAAGCAGTAGATTAGTAGTAGTGAATGAAGGATATGCAAAAAAACAGAGGCATTGATAAAATATTATTAAAATAAATAGAAAAGTGCTAGGGAAATGCACATAGAGAAGATTTGTCAATACTTGTTAAATTATATATATTTGCAATAAAAACAAACGGGATATAATTGGTTGGTAGTTTGTATGGTTTTAAAATTTTCCTTTATATGATGAAAGGTGTACAGATTGTAAGCATACAATGAAAACAAAGTTTTCTTTTAAAAGATCTATTTATCTTATACTGAATAATTAAAAACTTTATATACTTGGGAAATTTTGTTACAAGATAGAACTTAACTGAAATGTTACATAGGATAGATTTTTTTGAAGATAAGTTTTTATATTTTCATAGCATGACAGGATCATGATCAATCAGGGTTCCCCCTGCCATATGGTGTGATAGCATCAGTTATTTCCTTGATGATACTTCTTTCTTCCTACCACAATGTGGGAGGCTTTACTAAAATAGAAGGCAGAGCTGTCTTCAGGACTGAGTTGACCTATGTGATTGGTTGAAGCTTCCAGATGTAACTCCATTCTTTCTCCCTTCACTGCCCCCCAAGCCAAGGACTTTGGAGTAAGCCAAGGACAAAACTTCCCATGAAACTTCATTGACCCAGTCTTCATCCATACAGCTTCCTGGTAATCTAAGGGCAATGATCCTCCCAGGCATATGGAATGAATCTGGGCTCCTTAGATTTGGTGGATTTGTGTTATTTACTGCAAGAAACTCCCCTACCTACTGACCAGATGAATTTGTGGAAAAAAGAAGCCCTATTGAAAGAGACTAATTGCTAATGCATTTGCTATGATACAGTCAAGTAAACCTCCTCTTGTTAAACATATAAGATTTGTGAATGTCTCGTTCATTCCTAAATGGAGCCTGAACTATGAGAGTACTGGTCTTCAAAACTTTACCATCAAGAATTAACTTAGTAAGCAAAGGGCCTCTCTTTCCAGCTTTGAGTATGACTCCTGAAACCTGGAGTTGAAAAGAAAATAATTAATGGCTAGCCCATGGGGATACTAGTAAAAATGTACCAGGATATTTAGCATCCAGGCCTGAAAGATGGATCAATGAATAGATTGAGACTAGAGTAATGAAGATTGAGTTCAAAAACAGCCTTACAGTTACTAGCTGGGTGACTCTGACTAAATTACTTAATCTCAGTTTGCCTCAATTTCCTCATCTGTAAAATGGGGATAATAATAGTTTCCATTAATAAATAATAACATCACTTATCTCCAAGATTGTGAGGATCAAGTGGAGAATTATTGTAAAGTTCTTAGCACAACGTCTGACACAGAGTAAGCAGTTTATAAATGTTTAGTACTATTTTTAAGATGAATGTGAGGGTATGAGGTGTTTTGAATGCCAAACAGAGGATTTTATATTTTATTCTGGTGGTGACAGGAAGACACTGAAATTTACTGAGTATGACCTCAGTCATGTCAGACCTACATTTTAGAAAGATTACTTTGCAAATGAGTGGAAAATAGGTCAGAATGCAACAAAGATTGCAGAGAAAGTCAACAGGAATGAAGACTGATCAAGATTGTTCTTAACTTTGGAGAAAGTAGTTTTGGATGGACTTTTTGTTTAAAAAAGATAGTTTGTCATTTCCTTCTCCAGCTCAATTTATACTTGAGGAACTGAGGCAAACTGGGTTAAGTGACTTGTCCAGGATCACACAACTAGTACATGACTTAGTCCAAATTTGAACTCATGAACATGAATGAGTCTTCCTCATTCCAACTTCAGTGAGTCATCTAAGCTGCTCCTAGTGGTTTAACTGGGGAGATGTAAAAAAATTGCCTGGCAAAAGTGAAGTCCCAGTTGAGGCTGTGTAACACAAATTTGGACCCAGTCAGGACATTTTCATGATTTTCTCCACCTCTGGTCAACGGGACATAGGTAGGAATGAAGGTAGTAAATGGTGGGAAGGACCTAAGACTACATAGGAGTAAAGAACAAGATATCAAAGACTTTACAGAGTCAGACTGGATCCCCAAGAAGTCAATATGAGGGGAAAAAAAGAAGAGGGTGGCTCTTGCAAGGGTGAAGATTTGAGAGAGAACTAAGGGATCAGGGGATTGGAAGACATGGCATTGACAGAAAACAGGGTGTGGAGTTGAAAGGCAAAGGGAGAACTGGAATGACAATAGATTGTGATCAGATGAGGGAATTTCAGAGTTCATGAATTATAAGAGTGGAAAGAGGAATCAGGCATTGTACAATCAGGAAGTAAATAGAGGCATTGAAGCCTGAGATTCCAGGATGTGATTTCTGTGAATAAACAGGGACAACCTTGTGGGCGGGAACTCTGGGCACATTGAGATCACATCATTAACGGGAGGTGTCTCCTTCTCTGATTGGCTGTATGACCTCATAAACCCTTTTTAAGCTGTGGGCATGAGGAAGTAGATCTCTCTGGCTGGGAATTCATCAGGAGTTCATTAGGAGTCAGCAGGAGGTCAGTTAGGATCAGGATGTGAGCCTGTGAATAAAAGATCTTGAGCTTGCACATGACTGTTCTCAAGAACTCTATTGTACATTTAAATGATGGCTCCATAAAGTGATGGCCAGAGATCTCTGAAGACCTCAGACCAAGGTAAGATTGATAAAATTGGTTTAAGCACCACAAAAGTAACAGGAGAGTTCTCTGAGGGCCTGGGAATTAGGAGAGACTGGCAGTAGTAAATGCAGAGTGGGCATTAACAAGGGTATTCACAAGAGTAGTGAATGCCTTGAGGGCATTCACAATGAACATAGAACTTGTATGTTTTTGGGTCCTGGCTAGATCAAGGGCATAATCATACACATTAATTTAGGGACAAAATCATCAAATTATATTTTGTATATGTGTAATGGGGATGGAGCAGTAGATCATGGTAATATAAGTAAGGTAGGAACTGGGAAATAATGAGTTTAAGGGAACACTAATATTTTTATTGATGTTGATATCCCCTAGTATGAAGAGGGAATTGAGGAGAGAAATCTTGATCCAAGTATTGGATTAATTATGAGCTAGGTACTGAACTCATTAGGGAAAAGACAGAAGTGTCCTGTAGATACTTCGACAACAGCTACTAGAATTTTGATTGAATGGTAGTGATAGATTGCGTGAACCTCAAAGAAAGAGACGTTCTTAAGTCATGGTGATAGAGAGAGAGCCTAGAGGTAGCTGTAGAGAGCAAAGAGCAATCCAATTCATCTGCTGTGACCAATGAGTCAGGAAGATAAATGAATATATAGCCAGTATCTAGAAAGGACAGCCAGGGAGGGAGCTAGATCTCAATGACAGCCAAAAGACCAATTAAGCAGGAAAAGAAAGGATTTAAAGTGAAAGCAGCTTGGTGGCCTATGGAGCAGGCATTCTGGAAAGTAGTGTGGGAATGAGGGATCAGGTAGTGAGGGAGAAAGAAGGAAAAGGATGCAGCTAAGCCTTTGATGCAACTTTCTTAGGATATCTGACCAGAATGATTTGTCTTCTTTGTTCACATTTGATGACCCATGTAATTCACCACACACTGCCCTGCTGATCAGACCTGTTTCCATATAGAACCTAAGGGGAACTACTTCTTCCCAAGTTAAGTGTTTCAATATTCTTATTCAATATACTTTCAGTGTTATAACCAAGTAAATGTCCTTTTGTTAATTGTTGAATATGATTTTATAATGTTCCGACACCAAACTTAAAGTAACTGGGTACCAATGTGAGTCTGGCCCTGCCATGGAGGATTGATGAAGAGAGATGATATTTATAAAGGTCTATTGAATCCCCATTAGAACATAACCATTAAAACCCACTAGAACATTAATTTAGAGATAAGGTCATCAAATTACATACAGTAATCAAAGCTAAAAGGAATCAAAACAATGGAAATATTAATTTGAATCACCCTTACACTGAGATTTTTAGAACTGCCTACCTATGAAAATTATATGGCATACACAAATTGAAATTTGCAAGACCAACTGACTTTTACACGGTACCTCTGAGGAGGATTGACGGGAGTTAACATGGCCTAGGATTTGATCATCAGATTTATCCCCAGTGCTTAGCACTATGCCTGGTCTATAATGCAATCTTAATAAATGTTTACTAAATTAAAGACTTAGGGAGCTGCTTGTGATACTGAAAAATTAAGCAAGTTGCCCAATTTCATGTAGCTAGTAGTATCAGAGACAGAATTTGAACCCAGGCCTTCTGAATGCAGCATCAGATTTCTATCCACTATGACAAGCTGACATCACTTAACAAAATAATGTATAGTAAATATATATATGCTAAAAAAAATTCCTTTAAATATTTAGGAGAAAAGTCAATTTAATTTCCAGGAGAAATTAAACACAAAACAATAATTATTGGGGTCAGAGACAAAGACAAAGCCCTCTCTCTCTCTCTATTTCATACACACACACACACACACACACACACACACACACACACACACATGCACAACCATAAAATAAGTTTAAGGATAGGATGCAATTTGAGGATTTCGAGTGATTGCTTGATTATTAATGAATTGGAATTTATATATTTATATATTTTATTTATTTAAATTTATATATTTAGTAAATATTGTATATTTCAAAGTTTCACATGCCAACTTATAAAAACTAATCTTATGACTCATGCATTAAAAAACCTAATAGATAATGAAGAATAATAGACACTAAGCACATAATTTTTCTGAGATAACATATAAGGAAATGCATAAATGTCCTATTAGTTTTCATCATTACAAATAAATATGACACAAAAATTATGATAGGGGAAATTTGAAGAAAGGAGTCAGACTTAAATAACAATTCTATAATATAGTCCTAAAGAAAGAGTGGGTCAAATACCAAAACATAAGAATAATATTTTTTTCCAAACAGCATGACAACAATAAGATGACACCATTTTTTTTGGATGAAGTGGAAAAATTAATTATCAGGAAATATTCATTTATAAATAATTTCATCAATAAAATAGGGGAGGGGAAATTGAACAAATAATTGGACAAGAACATTTAAAAACTAGAAAAACAGCAAATCAAATCCCCCAACCAAACACAAAAATAAACAATCTGAAAATCAAAGAAAGGTCAGGCAAAATTTAAAAACACTGAGTTGACCAAAATTAAAGCAATGTTATTGCAAAGATTAATAAAATAGTTAAACTATTTTGAATTTAACTTCTGGGAAATAAAAATGAAAGCAAATTACTTAAATCAAAAATGAAACTGAAGAAATAATCATAGATGAAAAGGTGAGGAGAAAAGCAAAGTATTAGAAATGTTTTTTTCAAATTATGTGCCAAAAATCTTTACCAGGTTAATAGAAGAAAAAATAGAGTTAACCCAAACTCAAAAAATAAATAAAAGTCACAAATGAAGTTCCAGGTGAAGAAAATAGGTACATGTAGATTTACAAATGGCTTATGTTAAATATTTACTATAATATTTCAGTTTGCAAAGACAGAGAAAGAAAGTACCCAATTAAATTCTTTTGATAGGAAAACTGATTCATCCCCAAAACAAGAAGAGACAAAGCAAAGAAAGAAAACTATTGGCCAATATTTCTAATAAATATTAATTAATATTTAATAAAATCTTAAAAATTGGCTAACAACCCATTTGAAATTCAATAAAATTACACTGGAATTGTTCCAGAAATGCAGAATTGGTTTGTAAAGGGCTGAAACTCTGAAAAAGGTGTGCTTGAATCAGGTACTTAAGGCTAATTACCTATTCCAGATGAGACAATGACTTTATTAGCATATGTTTGGATAAATGGCTCTTCTCACAGTTGATGTGGGTTAAATGTCTGGTGTTAAGATAATCATAGGCAAGGATTAGTGGGCAGAGGGACAGAGGCTAGAGATTCACTTTGCAGCAGGACAAGGAGCAGAGAAGCTGGTGACTTCAGACTCAGGAATCGAAGATACATCTTTGGCTAGCCTTCTGGCAGTTTGCCTGCTTCTTTCACTTATCCCTCTAAAAAACAAGGACTTTTACTTATCCTGACTCTGAGTGATCCTGAGGCCTCCAGGGATCTAGCCTAGACTTTGATTCAACATTAGAAAAATGTTAAAGAGTTTAGACTACATTAACAATAGAAAGAATAAAACCTTAATAGACAAAATACCACATTTGTGTTTAAAAAAAACTTAGAAAGCATAAAGAACTTAAAAATTTTTTATTTGTGATACATTGTTATCAATCTCCTACTGCTCTCCCTCAATTAAACAATGACAAAAAAGGAAAAGGAAACTTTGATTAAAAAAATGTTCATATTTAAACAAAACAAATGACAGTGTCGGCCATGTATAAAAATACATGTCTTGTTCTACTTTCTATGGCCAATTAAGTCCATTTCTGGCAAGACACAGGTGATATGCTTTATTTTCAGTCTTTTAGATTTGTGGATAACACTGTACAAATCCTAGTTCTTAGATCTTTCAAACTTGTTTTCTTTATAATGTTGTTGTAATATAAATCATTTTCTAAGTTCTGCTCACTTTACTCCATGTTAGTTCAGAGATATCCATACTTTCTTCTAAAATTTTCTATATTGTGGCTCCATGGCCAAAAAAAAAGCCTGTTTTCACCATTATCTTTTGATATAGTTCAAAAAATATTTGCTATTGCAGTAAGACAAAAAATATATACTTATGAAGAAAAATGTAATTTTTTTGTAGATAAACTGAGAACCTTAAAAATTCAGCTAAAATTAGTATATCAGATATTAAAATATTTGATATAATAAATGTGAGTCAAGTAGGAAAATATAGAAACAGAAAAATCATCAGCCAGTCTACAAAAATTCCAGCAGGGGAAAGAAAAAAATTCCTTTCAAAATAGTCAACAAAATGTATAGAAATCTGGAATATAACTTATCAAGACACATAAAAAGTTTAGAACAATAAAAACAAGACTCACTACAAAACTAAAAGGAGACAAACAATTTGAGAGAATTAAATGTCTACTTTTGGGTTATACTAATATAATAAAAATGAAAGTGGGTAAAGTGTAAATCAAGATTTGAATGTAAATCCAGCCAACCTTTTTTTTTGTTGTTGTTCAGTTGTTTCAATCATGTCTAATTCTTAGTGACCCCATTTGGGATTTTATTGATGAAAATACTAGAGTGGTTTACCATTTCTTTCTCCAGCTTTTTATGGATGAGGAAACTGAGGCAAATAGGATGAAGTGATTTGCCTAAGTCACACAGCTAGTAAGTGTCGGAGGTCACAATTGAAACTCAGGTCTTCCTGACTGAAAACCTTATCTCCTAGTTTTCTTACTTGCCCTAGTACTGACTAGTTATCTTGCCCTTTTCAAACCATTTAACCTCTCTTAGGATGAGTTTCTTCATCCATAAAATGGTAATAATAAGGTACTTACTTTCTCTTTTAATTTCTACCCTCTTTCCTATTCCAACTTCCAATACCAAACTCTTTGTTCACAAGATACACATTTATTACTTTGTCTAGTTAAAATAAATATTAAATATTAGATAGGTTGCTCTAATTCTGTAATTTCTGTAATGATTATATGTTTTCTATTTATGTAAAATATTAAGTTTCACACTTCTTTCCTCTTCCTTTTTGTATCCTTTTTGCCTCTTTTTTCCTTAAGATAATCAAAATAAAACAATATATATATATATATATATATACATATATAGGTTATGTGTATATACAATATACATATATATATATATTTTTTTTTTCTAAATTGTCATTGATTTTTTCTGTTTATTTTTCAAGCATACAACTTACTGTCTTAGCTCACTGCAACTCAGAATTCCTGAGTTTAACATATCCACCAGCCTCAGTGTCCCTAATAGCAGGAATTACCATCACATAACCACCACAACTGGTCTTTATACTGATTAAATAACTATTAGCTATGGAACACTACACTCATGTGACTTTTATTTATTTTTTGAGTTGGGTTAACTATTTTTTCTTGTATTAACTTGGTAAAGATATTTGGCATATAATTTGTTTTTGTTGTTGTTGTTTTTATATCTTCCTCCTTTCCTATTTCTCAGTCCTATAAAAAAAAATATGTCCTCATAAAGCTTACAGAGCTAGTAGAAATATTAAGGTAAATACTTGAATAATATTCATACATATTAGATCAACAGCATGTATATCAATATGTACATATATATGTATATATATATATATATATATATATATAGAGAGAGAGAGAGAGAGAGAGAGAGAGAGAGAGAGAGTGAGAGAGAGAGTTAAATGATTCCACATGAGGGAGAGTTAAAGACCAACTAGTTTGAATGTGTAATAAAACTGGAGACAAAAACAATTTATTGACAATCTGAATATGTATAAAATATATATACTCAAATAGTGTGTGTCTATATGTATGTAGACCAATATGCATATATATATTTTCCATATTATCCAAGATATTTCTAACTCAAGTATAGACTTTTGTAATGTACTTAAGACAATAAGTACCAAACTGTTATATTTAATTTGTAATGTGTGTGTGTGTGTGTGTGTACATGTGTGTATTCAAATTAGAAAAAAATTGTATTGACTTATACTTTAATCTTTGAAGTATATTTGTAAATATTAGTTTATTCTCATAGTAAGTCACATTGTGTATAGATGACTATGAGCCTGTATACTATCTTATATAGGAAAACTATAAGACAGAAATAGTCAATGCATTTTTTTCAGATCATGATGCAATAAAAATTACATGCAATAAAAGGTCAAGGGAAAATAGACCAAAAATTAATTGGAAACTAAATAATCTAATCCTAAAAAAATGAATGGGAAAACTATAAAAATGTAGTTTGACACATTGCAATGAAGCTGTTTAGTACAATTGTAAGAATACTGAATTAGAGTTAGGGGTCTTACATGTATACATATATTGTATTTAATTTATACTTTAACATATTTAACATGTATTGGTCAACCTGCCATCTGGGGGTGGGGAAGGAGGAGAAAAATTAGAACAAAAGGTTTGGCAATTGTCAATGTTGTAAAATTACCTATGCATATATCTGGTAAATAAAAACTATTAAAAAAATTAGGGGTCTTAGCTTGAATCCTGCTTTAGATAATTTAAAGATGTGATCTTTTTCACTTAATACTCTAGCCATCCTCTATCATTCTGAAACCTCAGCATGACCCGGCCCTTCATTCTAAAGATGAACTAACTAAACCTTCCTGGACCTCAATATCCTTATCTAGTTCCTTCTAGACTTATAATCTTCATTTTATAGATGTTGAGGTTAAGCAATTTTACCCAAGGACAGACAAGTATCACTTTTGATAAATTGGTCCAATTGTTGTGAAAAATAATTTGAAACTATAACTAGAAAGTTACCAAATTGATCTAGCTAGAAAAGAAAAAAGTACATATCCCCACATCCAAACACACACACACACACACACACACACACACACACACATATATTTTTTTTTTCTTTCTTTTTTCTTTTCTGAGGCAATTGGGCTTAAGTGACTTGCCCAGGGTCACAGAGCTAGGAAGTATTAAGTGTCTGAGGCCACATTTGAACCCAGGTCCCCCTGATTTCAGGGATGGTGCTCTATCCACTACACCAACTAGCTGCCCCCATTCAAACATATTTATAACAGTTCTTTTCCTAGTCAACAAATTAGAAACTAAGAAGTAGCTTTCTTAGGGAATATGATGACAATTTTAAGAGGAAGCTATGAAGAATTAATAAGCAATGTGTAAAATGATAATATAAAGCAACTTTTATATGCTTTGGCATTTTCTATGTAATTACAAACTAAAAATAAAAAAAATGACAATAAAACATGCCAATCATCTCTTTTTTTATTATTAATAGTTTTATTTACCAGATAGATGCATGGGTAATTTTACAATATTGACAATTGCCAAACCTTTTGTTCTAATTTTTCCCCTCCTTCCCCCCTCCCCAGATGGCAGGTAGACCAATACATGTTAAATATGTTAAAGTATAAGTTAAATACAATATATGTATACATGTCCAAACAGTTATTTTGCTGTACAAAAAGAATCGGACTTTGAAATAATGTACAATTCTAGGATATACTATAAGATATGTAATATGTATGGGAATGCCTGCCATCTAGGGGAGGGGATAGAGGGAAGGAGGGGAAAAATTCGGAACAGAAGGGAGTACAAGGGATAATGTTGTAAAAAAAATTACCTATGCATATGTACTGTCAAAAACTGTTATAATTATAAATTGATAAAAAAAGAAATAATGTATAATTAGCCTGTGAAGGAAATCCAAAAGGCAGGCAGACAAAAATAGAGGGATTGGGAATTCTATGTAGTGGTTCACACTCATCTCCCAGAGTTCTTTCGCTGGGTGTAGCTGGTTCAGTTCATTACTGCTCGCTCTATTGGAACTGATTTGGTTCATTTCATTGTTGAAGAGGGCCACGTCCATCAGAATTGATCATCATATAGTAAGTATTATTGTTGAAGTATACAACGATCTCCTGGTCCTGCTCATTTCACTCAGCATCAGTTGATGTAAGTCTCTCCAGGCCTTTCTGAAATCATCCTATTAGTCATTTCTTACAGAATAATAATATTCCATAATATTTATATGCCACAATTTATTCAGCCATTCTCCAATTGATGATGCCAATCACCTCTTGAAGGAAATGTGATAAACTTAAAATGCAGAAAGAGATATTTTCAGCCATGGCTAATGTTGTTTTGCTATTATGCAACTATGTATTAAAGGCTCTGTTTTGTTTTTCTCAATGAGGGTGGATACAAAGGATCAATTTTTAAATTTATCTAATTAGAAAAAATAGAGAAAATAAACTTTTTTTTGTTTGTTTTTGCTTAGGCAATTGGGGTTATGCCCAGGGTCATACAGCTAAGAAGTGTTAAGTGTCTGAGACCAGATTTCAACTCAAATCCTCCTGACTTCAGGACTCTATCCACTGCGCCACCTAGTTGTCCCATTAATTTTTTTTTTTTTTTTTTTTAAGAAAGGAAATAAGGGTATATACTTTGACCAAATTTACCCAGTACTCACAAAGTGGGATCATCAAAATGAATTGTTCTCTTTAACATATTAAGAGGTTGATCAGTGGAACAGATTGGTTACAAAACACAGAGAAGCAAATATATGCAGTAGAATACTGTTCAAAAAATCCAAAGACCCCAATTACTAGAAAGAGAATTTACTGACCAAACTATCTAACCAAGAACTATCTGACTAAAATCTGATGAGAAAAGTGGAACACAACCTGGAAAAATAAAGTATAGATCATGATCACATTGTATATATCACAATAAACCCCAAATGGATTCAAATGACTTAGCTGTAAAACGCTGATATCACAAATAAACAAGGAACAAATAATGTCCACATCCATGAGTAGTGGAAAAGTCCATGGCTAAACAATGCATAGAGAGAATTGGTAAAGATAAAATGGACAACTTTGTTCATATAATATTCATAAAGTACTTAGCATAGTATGTGGCATGTAGTGAGCACTATATAAATGTTAATTATTATTATCAAATTGAAAAAAAATTTGAATAAAATGAATGTCTTTTAAAATAGAAGGGAAACATACTTGGGGGAATATTTCTCATCAAATTTCTCTGAAAAAAAAGTCATATGTAAGATGTAAAAGTCACCAAAATTAAAGCTTATAAGAATAATTGCCAATCCCCAATATATAAATGGTCAAAGGAAATAAACAGCTTTCAAAGTAAGAAATACAAGCTACCAACAAATATATATAAAAACTCTCTAAAAACTAAAAATTAAATAAATGCAAATTAATACAACTATGAGGTTTTGCCTTACACCATCAAATAGACAAAGTTAACAAAAATCATGATTTTTTGAAAGAATTATGGAAAACAAGCAGATTAGGCATATGACTGTAATTGAATACTATAGTGCTATAAGAAATGATGAACAGGATGATTTTAGAAAATCCAGGGAAAACTTAAAGGACCTGATACAAAGTTAAGAGAGAAGAATAAGAACATTGTATATAATCACTACAATATTATAAAATGATCATCTGTGTATGACTTAGTTATCCTCAACAATGCAATGACCTAAGATTAGACCATCAAATTTAAAAAAACCTTTTGACAAGATACAACAGCAATTCTTGTTTGGAAAATTAAAAAACAAAAACAAACAAAAAAAAACAATTACTGGAAAGCATAAGAATAAATGAAGCTTTTAAAAAAACTAATAAGCTTTATTTTTCTAAACAAATAGTATTATTTCTAATAGATATGTTAGAAGCTTTTACAGTAAAACACAGAAAAAGCAAGAAAGTTTGTTGCTGCCATTATTTAATAAATAAATGCTAGCAATAATAATATGACAGAGAAATTAAAGGACTATGCAAAGGCAAAGAGAAAATAAAATTATTTCTTTTATAGGGAGATTATTTATTTTGAGAAACCTAGAGTTAACTAAAAAAGTAATTGAAATAATTAATAACTTCAGCAAAATTGCAGGATGTAAAAAGATTATCAGCATTTCTATATATTGCCAACAAAATCAGCCAGGAAGAGATAGAAAATAAATATGGATAATATAAAACACTGGGAATCTATTAGCCAAGACCCACACCAGAATTTCATAAACACATTTACAAAACATTCTTTGCATAAATAATGATAGAATTAAATCACTAGGAAAATATTATTCACAGAAAAGCTAAGCTAATAAGATAAAAAATGATAGTACTACCTAGATTAATTTACTTATTCAGTGTCATACAAAATTACCAAAGAATAATTTTATGAAACAAAAAAAAATAATGAAATGCACTTGTAGTTTAAAAAAAAAAAAGGTAAAAAATATCAAGAGAATTAATGAAAAGGTGTGAGAAGAAAGGACAACTAATAGTACCAGATCTCAAGTTGTGCTAGAAAGTCATAATTATCAAAACAATTTGATACTGAGTAAGAAATAGAGACATTTATTAAGTAAAATAGATTAGGTACATAATATATAAAAATAAATGAGCAAAGTACTCTTATATTGATACCCCCAAGATTATTTTCTTTCTTGGAGAAAGAATTTACTATCTGACAAAAACTGTTGGGAAAACTAGAAAGCAGTCTGACAGAAATTAGGTATAGACCAGCATTTCATACTGTATGTACAAAAATATTAGGCTACTTTTGTAGTTACAAAGAATTGGAAATTGAGAGGGTACTTGTCAATTGAGGAAATAGCCAAAAATGTTATGCTTTATGAATATGATGGAATATATGATGCTATAAGAGCTGATGAGGGGGAGCATTTCAGAGAAACTTGGGAAGACTTGTTTGAATTGAACCAAATGAAGTGAGTAAAACCAGAAAAATGCTTATATAAGAATCCGTAAAGAGAAACAATTTTGAAACACTTAGGAACTATTATTAACAAAATGATCAAATACAATTCTAGAAGACTCTTAATGAAAAATGCAATCTTTGGATAGAGGGGTACTAGATTCAGAGTGTAAAATGAAGCATTTTTTCTGGACATAAATTACAGAGGAATTTGTTTTTCTTGACTATTAACATTTGTAAGAAGTTTTGTTTTTCATACTTTTTCATTGAATAGGGAAAGGGAGACAAGAGGGAAAGAATTTGGAACTGAAAATGAAATAAAACTGAATTTAAAAAAAGACTCAGGGAAGTTGACTAGTTCAGGTTATAAAGCTAATAAAAGTGGTAGGGTGAGAATTAGAACTCAGGTTTTGTGACCCCCTATTATTTTCTTGGCATCACAAATTGAAACTATTAAGAAGGTATTGTCACAAGACCATCATAGGGAGACTGTACTCTTTGTCCCTTCTCTCTGACTTCCTGTCTCTGTCTTTGTTAGATCACATAAACTACACAAGAAGCAGACTAATTCTATGTCATATACATTCCCTCTATACATTCTATTCTGCCATTTTTACTCTGTAACAATCAATGTTATGGCCAAGAATACAGGATATTCCCAAAGTCTTACTAAGTTTTAAATTATGATATTTATTAAAATTTAATAATATAAGCCTTTAATAGCTATTAAAGCTTAAAAGACTTTTGAGATACCCTCATAAAAACTATAATGAATATTATCTACTGTAGCAAATATTTAAGGTGAATTAAATCAATAATATTTTTAGCCACATAAACCATGTTACTCTAAACCACATTTTATCTATAGCCAAACTTAAAAGAATAAACCAATGTAGTTAGCAAATAACAGTAATTTCATAAGTCTATGAAATTTACTTATAAAATCTTTTTCAGATAATTTTAATGTTGAAAAACTCCCAAATCAACAATTCCATTTTAAAGCAAGAAATGAATACATACATGATAGTGTTAATGCCTGATAACTGTTGAAACATTTGTAGGCCACAACCCACTATTAAAGCTCGGCGAGTTGGAGGATAAGTCAGCATTCTGTAGATCACAGGTCCAGCTTTAAAACAAAGAAACAGAGAGAAGTATTATTTTTTCATTCTCATATTGAGGAGCTACATTAAAATTACCCTGAATTTCAAAATTCAGATTATTCAATTTTGTTTAAATACTTCTAGGTAGAACAAAATGTCTACTTTTCTAGAATTATTGGTGTTACAAGCCATTTTCTTCAATTAGATTTGAATATCCTTAGGGATAAACTTTGAAATCAACATGAGAAAACTTTGCAAAGAATTTCATGGAAACCTTGAATTACATAGTTAGGACCAAATGGAAAAACCTAAGCTTTATCTCTTTAATTTTTCAGTGATAAATATTGATCAAACATTTACTTTATGTTTACCACTTCTTATGAATATATAAAAAATTACTCTGTGTAGGAACTAGACCTTCCTTTCCTATACACAAAGTCAGTCATAAAACTTTAAGTCTACCATGTGAATAGTATCTATGCTAGTTTACAAAAATACAAAAATTATTGCAATGTAGTTGACAATTTTTTTTTAGGAATTTTGGCTCTAAAATAAATGAACTACTAAAAGTTTCTAAAAATGGAATGAATTATTCTGTTGTTAATGAACTCAGATCTGTAAGTGGAAACTAGATGAACATCTAGTTCAGTTTAACATTTAAAAAAAGATGACATTTTTCTTTATATTTTTGAATATATGTGGGATGTGGCTATCCCTTCCACATTCACTGCCCAATGAGTCACCCCATGTAACACTGACTTTTAAAATTCAAAACAGCAAAACTAACAAGCACACAACACATATATGAGAACTTTTATGATATTCCACAACTGCAGTGAAGTAAAGAAGTTACATTTTCTCAGCTTTCTAATGAGCCAAGCTTGGTCTTTAGAAAGAGTTTTGCTTTATTATTATTTTCATTTGTACTGTTGTAATTATTTATCATTATTTATACAACTCTTACCAAGCTTCTCAAAATTCTTCATTTTTATCATTTCTTGTAGTGAAATAATATCCCATATAGTCATATATTATAGTTTGTTTAGCCATTCCCTAAACGATGGGCATCTATTTTGTTTTCATTTCCTTCTTCCACAGAAAATCATGCTCTCTCAGCTGGATTCTTGGCTTGGTCTGCTTATCTTCCTGCCTACCTGCTTAGGAAAGAAATAAATATCCTTGCATTCCCTTCTGTCAGTCTTCTGGCCTAACCTGGATTGCCTACTGAAGTAGGAGAGATATCACCCTACTCACTTCCTACATAGATTAAGTGCCCAATCCTGTCTGATGGGGAAAGGAACAATTCCCTTGTTCTCTCCAGGGCTATCCTGCTTGAGCTTCTCTAACAGAGAAAGTGAGAAGTACCATTCTATTCCTTCCCTTTGCCTGGTTTGATTACTTGAGCCTGTCCCCACTTGAATACCCATCAAAAACATCATGCTAGCTGTGGTTAATTAAGTAACAAAGATAATGCCCTCACAAGAACAGAAGAGATTAGGGATTATAGTCATCAGATAGCTGGACGTAGGGACTGTGATGCTCCATTGCATTGGACTACTTGATCAATTTAACCAAGGATTATGCAGCCACTTTTGCCCACCTAAGCCAATCAGAGCATCCTCTTTTGAAAAATAAATATAGTATGATCTCATGATGTCACATATTTTTTAACCTGCCTTTGCTTGGAAATTTTATTAAGTCAGTCATTTTACTCCATCTAAGGACAAGAGATTTATTCTAGTTGATACCTTTTCAGAATATAGGTTTGTAGAGATAATTAAATGTTTTAATACTGTAGCCATTATCAAGATACTTGAAGACATTCTTTTCATTATGTGCCCCCTTATAACTTTATTTAACTTCTAATAGGGTACCCAGTTTATTACAAATAAGATTTGGTATTATTGTCATCATAATATTCACTGAATTTTCTATTTAAAAAAAAACTAAAGCTTCATTATTACATCCCTAGTTACCACTGGTGGCTGTCCTACTTTCCAGAAGCTGTATCTTTAATAAATTCCACAAAAAGGGATTCTCCACATCATCATCAGCTTCTTGAAACTGCATTTTATACAGTATCCCTTGATACTTTTCTGGCTTTTCCTATTCTATCCTTCATGTAGAATTACCCAAGGCTTTTTCTGATCAAAAGAATCCAAGCAATACAAAGAAACTGTTTAGGTCTCTCTTTTGTCATAAGTTTCCTTTGACCAAAAAGTATTTAAGGGGCCAAATTAAGGTGGAATTATTGGAGGGGTTTTGCTTTTTTAAAGGTATAAAGAGAAGATAAAATTATCTTTTTTTAAATCATAGTGACAAGGAGTTTTAGGAAAAGGAGTTTGATCTATTCAGTTGTATTTTTAAGTTAATAGATGAAAGAGAAAATCATCAAATTCACATGTTTTCAAAGCAACCAAAATTTGTTGTTATCCTCCTGATGGGGTTTCTAAAGAAGGGAGGTTTTGGCTGGCAGGCTTAGGAATATCAGATAGGTAATGATGAGTTCTATAAATTTCAGTCCTAGGATATTTTGAATGAAAGAGGTTTGAAACCTCTTATTTTAATTCACATAGTTCAAACTCAGGATAAGCACACAACATTCAATTTATCTTCCATTTGATGGATTTGATGTTCCCAGTTGTACTTATGGGCCTCTTGATTATTTTCTTCCAGTAGATTTTCATGACTTGTTCCCTGACATAATTTCCCCACATTTGAAAAACTCATGTAAGGGAGAAAGAATCTAACCATAGTTAATTACTGTGGAGATAGAGAAGATCAAGGTTCATATTTAGAGGAAGATAATGGAGCTTTAAAAAGTCATTCTTTTTTTAAAATGAGAAACATTAAATGATCCCAAGCAGAGAAAGATTTTTACAAGAACTTTAAAAGGACTTTAACATCAAATAAGAAGAATCAAGAAAAAATTAGAGAGGGGAAGAGAAATCCAACAAAATCAAGAAAATTATGAAAAGAAAGGTGAGTAACTTGTCATATAGAACCAAAAAGTTAAGAAAGAAAATCATTCTCTAAAACTAGGATTGGGGAAAGGAGAAACTAATGGCATTCTAAAACAAAAAGAAATAATAAAGCAAAATAAAAAGAATGAAAAAAAGTAGAAGAGAATGTGAAACATCAGAAAAACAACTGATTTGAAGAACAATTTGAGGAGGAAATAATATAAGAATAGTTATATTACTGGAAAATTATGATTAAAAAAACTTGATGCAATATTACAAGAAATTATCAAAGGAAATTTCCCTGAAGTTCTACAATAAAAAGGCAAAGCAGAAATAGGAAAAAATCCATCAGTCACAATCTAAAAGAGATTCCATGAGGAAAACTTACAAGAATATCACAGCCAATTTTTAAAGCTCCCAGGTTAAGAAAAAATTTTGGAAGCAAAAAGAAAAAAATATATAATGGAATATAATGGAATTACAATAAGGATTACACAAGATTTAGCTGCTACTATATTGAAAAGCTGTAAGTATTGGAATAATATATTTCATAGAGCAAAAGAACTGGAGTTACAACCAAGGGCACTTACCCAGCAAAGTTAAATGTAATTCTGAACAACAACAAAAAATGGAGAAAGATTTTCATATATTTGTGACAAAAATAGAACTTAAGGATAAATTCTACATATAACATCCAGGAGAAATATAAAGTAAACATTAAGGAGCAATAAGGGACTTAGTAAGGTAAAATTATCTACTTTTTATATTTGAAAATATTATTAATTTTTCATAATTGTCATTTTTAAATGAGTGTTCTGAAAAAAAAGAGTTGGGGTAAGCTAATAATGATGGGGTGCTTCTAACATATACATATAAATCAGTGTAAAGAGATTAAAAAGGATCAATTATCTCAAACAAATGAAGCCACAAAAAAAAAAAATAAATTTAAAAAGAAGCTAGTAGGGGAGAGAGTGAATAGGGTCAAAATCTTACTCTCATTGGGAAGGAGTTAAAAAGGGAATTTTGTGTGTGTGTATGTGTGTAAGTGTGTGTGTGTGTGTTTATCTTTGTACATATGTGTCAATGTATGTATAAAAGTCTTCCAAATTAAAAAAAGAAATGAGGACAAGGAGATAGAATGGGAGGGGGAGAACAGGAGAGAGATTTTTGGAGAGGTGAGTAGGTTAAGGAATAGAAGGGTAAGGTGTGGGTAGAAGTAAAACAGAGGAGTGAGGAGAGATAAGGAATAAGGTAAGGACGACAGTGAGGAAAAATAGAAAGAAGAAAAATATATAAATATATAAAAGTATAATAGCTTAGAATCTGAATGGGATGAATCTACTATAAAATAAAAACTGATAAAAAATTAAAATTTTGAAATTCAACAATATGTTGTTTTCAGGAAATGCTATAAAATGTTATACAGAAACATAAAACAAAGGTCAGGATTGAAATTATGATGTTAAAAAAAACTAGGGGTAATGATCATGATTTCAGATAAAGTTAAAGCTTAAAGAGATTTAATCAAAAGAAAAAAATAAAGAAACCAAATTATCAGCCACATTATTCAGTGTTGTTCTAGACCATTTAAAATAACTTGACAGTATAAAATAACTGAGAGTATCTGCCAAAATATATATAAATATAAACATAAAACACTTTTTATATAAAGTTAGATCTAACAATTGAAGTAATATTTATTTTTCATTAGTAAGTAAAGCCAATATAATAAGAAAAAGGAAATATTATCTAAATAATCTGTTTTTGTAATGCCATCACAACTAAATTATTAAAAACTACTTAACTGGTTTATTTTAAAAATTACAACAAAGTTTAATTAGAAGAAAAAAAGGTCAAGAACAAAAAATGTAAAGGAAAAAGAATCAGTACTACCAGAACCTAAATCATATTATAAGGTGAAAGCTTCATTACAGTATACAAAAGATAATTTTGATTATTTTAATTAAAAATGTGTAATTTAAATAAAACCTATGTAACCAAAAATAGGGAGAATGTAGAAAATGAGGAAAAACTTTTATATGGTCTCTCAGGTAGAATGTGATTGGATTGGAATATCACTCTCATCTTGGAAATGATGAGTGAGTTGATTTAGAAAAACATAGAAAGACTTGGACTTATGAAAGAAGATGTTATCCAGCGGGGCAACTATGTGGCACAGTGGATAGAGATCACCAGCCCTGAAGTCAAGAGGACCTGAGTTCAAATTTATACTTCCTGACTGTGTTACCCTGGGCAAGTCACTTAACCCCAATTGTCTCAGAAGGAAAAAAAAAAGATGCTATCTACCTCCAAAGAAATGGATGACAAGTGGAAATATAGTACAGTCGTGTGTGTGTGTGTGTGTGTGTATGTATTTACATATAGACATAGAAAATCATATGGACATGTATATATACACAGAGCACATGAACATAAATATATCATCAACAATACATAGCAGAGTTTTAGAAATGACCATTATGAAATGGACAATACATAAAACAGATGGCTTTATGAATTCTTTTTATAGGCCTCTTACCTCACAGTTCTTGATAACAAATTTGGGCAAAGTATTTTTATTTGTCAGAATTCTTTTGAGTAAAAGTATAGCTGGTTAAGCTCAACTTCTTTCTCAACCACAAAAGCTATTAATTGTGAGTAATGTGCATAATTGTGAGTGATTTCATCCCCAACTCTCCAAATCATAAGCCAATAAGTAAATGTGGCTCTTATTCAAAGAATACTAAATATCATATAAATCCTGAGTCATCATTTCCTGTAGAATTGAATACATGAACTAAAAAATGCCACATAATCATTGTTTGAAATGCTCAGGTCATGAATTTCCTTGAGTGAGATATAATTCTTGATATTTTATTAGAAGGTAAAGCTGAAATTTATATTTAAGTAATTTGTTTTCAAAATTCTATTCCTATCCAAATGACTCTCATAGTGTCATAGGAAACCCATACACTAAAAAATTCATATTCCTCAATATGTTAGTAGAAGTTTTTTGGTTCATAGTTGCATATGTTTGTTCATGTCTTATGAAATGATCAATTATTATAAAATGTAGCTTATATATTAACTATCTCGTGGGGATTAAAAACATATACAATTACGTTCTAAAGATTTGTTAATATATTTTCCAAATATGCAGTACATGTACAATTCTTACATTTCATCATTATATTTTTTGCTATCTTGGGCCAATAAAGCTAGGCCCTAATAATTTTAGATTTATTTCTTGGTCCATATGACCAAAGGCATTATAAAATGTTTTTATTACCATAGATCTATATGCATGGGGCAGCAATAGCTTTTTTCCCCCGATTACACATAAGGAATAAGTTATGTCCAATAGAATACTCTGTTAAATAACTAATTTCTGTCATTATCTGAATAATAGGATGCCTTCTGGGGAATTAAATGGGCATCAGTGAGTTTGAATTCCTTTTTTCTTGGTTTGTATTATTTCTCACAGACCTCCATCAGCCATCTGCTTTCTCTACTCATCATCAATAGACAACGGAGATAAAAACATAGTCTTCATACACTTAATGCTGGCATAGTTTCTTATGGAATCTTAAATTCTCAGCTATATTTTTATTTGATTGTTACCTAGCCCTTTAGATATCATCACTTTTAGCCTTTGCTCCTTCCTTAGGTGTTACTATAATTTTGGAGAAATGTGACCTTTGAAATAGAGCATCTTCATTCACATTAGTGAAATTAAAATTGGCAAGTTCTGTTACTCATTTCTGAAAAGCAGCATGTAACTTGGCACTAGTCAAAATATGTCAGTGAATTATTCCAAATACACATTTAGCTCCATACATACACATGGCCTTTGATTTTTCAGGTGACATATAACTTCAAAATTATGAATTACAGTTTATGTACAGAATAGCAAATTTCAATGTCACTAAATTCTTTACTGGAAGAAGTGTTGGTTTCTGATGTTCATCACTCATTTGGAATTACATTTCTTCTAAGTCATAGTTTTATAAGGTCATAGATATAGAACAGGAAGGACTTTTAGAAAACGTAGGGTTCAATTCCTTCATTTCACATATGAAAAAAACTGAAGTTAAACAATATTAAATTACTTTCCCAAGGTCACACAGCTACTTAATATCAGGGATCATATTTGAATCTGGATCAGCATTCATTCCTTGCTGAGATATTATATGACCTAAATACTTAATAGA
The DNA here is from genome assembly GCF_048593235.1 of Sminthopsis crassicaudata. Lineage (NCBI taxonomy): Eukaryota > Metazoa > Chordata > Mammalia > Dasyuromorphia > Dasyuridae > Sminthopsis > Sminthopsis crassicaudata. The sequence continues at coordinate 202,923,495 of NC_133621.1, forward strand.
AACTCTGCAAACTGATAATTATAAATTAATATCTTCATAGCAACCATCTCTACTTGATCTAACATTTTCATAAGTCTTTTTTTAACATTATTTTAGTGACTTTCCAAAAGAAATAAGGCAATTTAAGCATATCCACAATCCAAGATAATTCGTATTTCCAATGAGTTTCCCAAGAGAACACTGAAAAGATGTTAGGTGCCTTCAAGACTTTATGGGGCAAAAGCTAAAACTGGTAAACCCTCTAAGGAAAGGCAAGCCATTTTTCTTCTTTCTTTTCTATAGAATTAGATATTAAGTACTACACAAATGCAGCATTGAAAACCACTGGTTGCTTAAGAGACAATCCAAAAAGAGGTGAATTATTGACATTGTGCATCAATCCATTTCAGTTCTTTTATTCAAGAATTAGTGAAAGTCATTCAGTAACTCAATTAGAATTTTTAAAGTACAAGTGCTAAAGAATTGCCCCCAAAAAATTCAGGGTCTGCTCTCAAGAAATTCACAGTTTAATGGTAGAAATAATGTGCAAATAATTACATACAAATAAAATATACAGAGGTATTTTAGGACCAGATCATGGAACCAAAAGGGCAAAGTGAAGTATCATGACTGCCAAAATTTCCCTAAAACCTCTTACAAAATTAACTTAAAAGATATCAAATTGAATTCTAAGTAGAAAAGCCAACAAAAAATCAGCATTACTCATTGTTCCACTATAGGTAAGCTAATGAAGACAGAGAGCCCTGCATAAAAATAATAGTAAAATAGCAAAAGAAAAATAGAAGGACACAGTGCTATGGGATTTGAGGAGGATTCTTGCAACAGCATGAGCACTGGACACATCCAACATACCAGAACAGTAAAACAATTTAACATTTTATCCAAAAGATATTCCAGAGGGCTCCTGTGCTAACAGTGACCACAGTATCCTATGACACTGGACAGTTTCATAGTTTGTTACCAAATTCCAAGTCACAATTCTAGTGTGGAGAATACCAGTCACAAGGAAGCAGGCTATATACTTGATGAAGGATACAAACACAGAGCAGGAGGGAAGTAACCAGACCTATGCCCAGATCATACCATCTAGAAAGTACCAAAAAAATTACAGACCCTATATTAAGCAATAGAAGCCCAGGCCAGGAATCCTCCCTCAAAAGTAAATAGAGTCAAATTATAAAATCCAAAATCAAGAAATAGGCTGGGGAAATGAGCAAACAACCAAAAAAGAACCTGACTATAAAAGGCTTCTAAGGGGATAGGAAAACTCAAGACACTTCTTCAAAGAGGACATCAGCTTGAAAATATCATCAAACAATCTTCCTCAAAGAAGACTATATATTGGACACAGACCCAACAATAATTGCTAAAAGAGCTAAAAAAGTGATTGATAGAATGGTGAAGGAAAAGTTGAGAAATAAATTAGAGTAAACTAAGAAAGTTATAAAGAAAAAGAGCTTAGAAAAAGAAGCATAAATCATATGGAGGGAAATAATTCCTTAAAAATAAAAACTAACCAAAAGATAAGAGGTACAAGACCTTACTAAAAAAAAACTAACTCCTTAAAAAGTAGCATAGGTCATATAGAAGCTAATGACTACAAGACATCAAGAAACAATTTAACGAATTCAATAGAATGACCAAAAAAAAAAAAAAAAGCATTAAATGTGACATCTCATTGGAAAAACAACTGACCTAGAAAACTATGGGACTACCTAAAAGACATCTTTTAAAAGAATTTATATATCTTGTTTCAAAAAATTACAATGAAAAGCTATCATATATCTTGGAATCAGAGGGCAAAAAAAAATCCACTGATCCTCTACTAAAAGAGATCCCAAAATGAATACCCCCAGGAATATTAAAACCAAATTCTAGAGCTCTGAGGTCAAGGAGATAATATTAAAGGCAATCAGAAGGAAACTATTCAAATACAATGATCCAGAATCATGGTCATGCAAGACTTAACAGTTACCATAATATTTTGGAAAGTTAAAAGGAACTAGGATTATAATCAAGAGTAATCTTCCCCAAAATACTGAGTATAATCATATGGAGGAAGGGGAGAAGAGGTATTTAATGAAATAGAAAACTTCTAAGCATTTCTGATGAAAAGACCGAAGCTGAATTGAAAATCTCACATTCATTTAGACTCAAGAGAAACATCAAAAGGTAAACAGGAATGTGAAATCACAAGGGACTTAATAAGGTTAAATTGTACCCACTTCCAAATGGGAAGGTAATAATACAGGTAATGACTAAGAATTTTATTGTCATTAAGCTAACTAGGAGTCCACTTAGAAAAAAGGCACAGATATGCATCTACTATTTTGGGTTAATATCAAAAGAAAAATAAAAACATAAGAAAGAGCAATGCAATGGAAAGATGGAGAGGAAAAATGGGGAGAATTATCTAAAATAAAAGAGGTGAACAAGAAAGAGTTTTTACAATAGAGAGAAAGTGGGGATTGTCACAGTGCTTGAACTTCACTCTCATCTGAACTGGTAAAGAGGGAAAAATATACGCAGAAGATAGAAATTCATTTTCCCCCACAGGAAAGTGAAACAGGAAAGGGGTTCAAAGAAAGAGTAGGAAACAGTAAAAAGAGGGAGTGTCAGTTAAGGAAGCAGTGGTCAGAAGCAAAACAAATTCTTGAGGAGGTGACAGGATAAAACAACAAGAAGCATAAATAGAAGAGAATAAGATGGAATGAAATGCACAGTAATAGTAAGCATGAATAAGAATTTGAATTTATCCATAGACCAGAATAGGACAGCAGAATGGATTAGAAACTAGAATCCAATAATATGTTGTTTACATGAAACACACTAGAAACAGAAAGACACATAAAGAGTTAAAATAAGGACCTAGAATAGAATCTATTATGCTTCAGACAAAGTGAAAAGGGGAAGAGTAGTACTCACGATCTCAAACAAAACAAAAGCAAAAAAAAAAAAAGTACTCATTAAAAAAGATAATCAGGGAAATTTTATTTTCTTTAAAAGGTACACCACAGACAATGCAGTAATAATACTACAGAACATATTTACATCAAATGACATGTATGACATCTAAATTGTTGGGGGGAGAAGTTAAATAAATTACACCTCAATTTATCCATCTATATCTAGATAAATCTAGCCATAGAAAATAATAAATTAAGGAGTTGATGAATAGAATTTTAGAAAAGTTAGTTATGACAGACTTCTGGAGAATTCTGAATGGGAATAGAAACAAGAGTTCATTTTAGTCAACTGTACCTAGTGCATTCACAAATATTTACCATGTATTAGGGCAAAAAGACCTCACAAATGCAAAAAAAAGCAGAAATATTAAACATGCCCTTTTAAACCCTAATACAATAAATATTATATTCAATATTGTACTAGAAAGTTAGCTGTAGAAATAAGGGAAGAAAAGGAATAAGAATAGGAAATGTGGAAACAAAACTATCTTCACAGATAATTTAATGATATACTTACAGAATCCTAGAAAGCCAACTCAAAAACTGCATGAAATAATTAAAAATTTAATCAAAGTTGCAGAATACAAAATAGTCATTCAAAAATCACCAGTTTTTCTATCCACAAAGTCCAGCAACAAGGGACAAAAAAAAAATTCTATGTGCCAAGACAAACCCAGGAATTATGGGAATATAACTACAAAATATTTTCTATACAAATCAGATCAGATCTAAATAATTGGAAAAGTATTAATTGTTCATGGATAGGTCAAGTCAATATAATAAAAACATGACAATTGTGCCTAAATTAATCTATTTTCAGTGCAATACCAAACTTTTAAATGCTTTCAATATTTATTGATCTCACCATTAATTTTCAGGATTTCTACTTTGGTGCTTAATTGGAAATTTTTAATTTGTTCTTTTTTCTAGTTTTTTTTAATTCTATGCCCAATCTATTGATCTGCTTGTTCTTGATTTTATTGATATAAAAATTTAAAGAAATAAAATTTCCCCAATCATTGCTTTGAATGCATGCCATGAATTTTTCTATATTTTCATTTCTATTCTTTTTAATGAAATTATTGTTTCTATTATTTGTTCTTTGACCTACTTATTTAGGATTAGATTATTTAATTTTCAACTAATTTTAAATCTATCTTTCCATTGCCCTTTGTTAAAATTAATTTTATTGCATTAAGATCTGAAAAGAATGCTTTGAGTATTTATGCCTTTTGATATTTGATTATGAGGTTTTTTTAAGCCCTAACACATGGCCAGTTTTTTGTGGAAATACCATCTTCTACTGAGAAAAAGACACATTCTTTTTTATTCCCATTTATTTCCTTTCCAAAGGTCTCTCATATCTAATATTTTTAAAAAATTCTATTCAGTTGGGACACTGATACATTGTTGGTGTAACTATGAATACATCCAGCCATTCTTGAGAAAGATTTGGAACTATGCTCAAAAAGTTAACTATGCTCAAACTGTGCATACCCTTTGATCCAGCAGTGTTACTATTGGGCTTATATCCCAAAGAGATTTTAAAGAAGGGAAAGGGACCTGTATGTGCAAGAATATTTGTGACAGCCCTCTTTGTAGTGGCCAGAAACTGGAAACTGAGTGGATGCCCATCAATTGGAGAATGGCTGAATAAATTGTGGTATATGAATGTTATGGAATATTATTGTTCTGTAACAAATGATCAGCAGGATGATTTCAGAAAGGCCTGGAGAGACTTACATGAACTGATGCTAAGTGAAATGAGCAGGACCAGATCATTATACTTCAACAACAATACTATATGATGATCAATTCTGATGGACATGGCCCTATTCAACAATGAGATGAACCAAATCAGCTCCAATAGATCAGTAATGAATTGAACCAGCTACACCCAGTGAAAAAACTCTGGGAGATGATTATGAACCACTACATAGAATTCCCAATCCCTCTATTTTTGTCTGTCTGCATTTTTAATTTCCTTCACAGGCTAATTGTACACTATTTCAAAGTCCAATTCTTTTTGTACAGCAAAATAACTGTATGGGCATGTATATATATATCGTATTTAATTTATACTTTAACATATTTAACATGTATTGGTCAACCTGCCATCTGGGGGAAGGGGTGGGGAGACGGAGGGGAAAATTAGAACAAAAGGTTTTGCAGTTGTCAATGCTGAAAAATTGCCCAAGCACATATCTTATAAATTAAAAGGTATAATAATAATAAAAAAAAAGAAATGACTCACAAAAGTTCTATTCAACTCTTTAGTTTCTTTTTTATTTATTTTTGGTTGGATTTGTCAAATTTTAAGAAGGGACAATTGAGGTATCCTATTAATATAATTTTGTTGTCTTTTTCTTCCTGTAACTCATTTAACTTCTTTTAGAATTTGGATGGTATACCACTTGGTACATATATATTTAGTATTGATATTACTTACTTGTTTATGGTACCTTGCAGCAAGATGTAGTTTCCTTCCTTATCTCTTTTAATTATAATTTTGTTTTTGTTTTCTCAGAGATCATGACTTCTCCCCTACTTTTAAAAAATTTTAGCTGAAGCATCATATATTCTGCTCCAGCCTTTTATGTTTACTCGTGTATGTCTCTCTGCTTCAGGTGTGTTTCTTCTAACCTACATATTGTAGAATTCTGGTTTCTGATCTACTCTGCTATCTGTTTTCATTTTATGGGAATAGTCATCCTATTCACATTCACAGTTATGATTCTAATTGTATATTTCCCAACATCTCATTTTTCTTCCTGTTTGTTCTTTTTCTGCTTTCACTCTTTCCCTCCTCAACAGCTTCTTGCTTCTGTACAAGGTTTTCCCCAATCTGCCTTCCCTAATGTCAACCCACACATACACATGCACATATACACACTTAATCTCTTTGCCTCCTACTTCAATGAAGGATAAAATAGATTCCTATACTTAACTGATTGTATATGTTATTCCATCTTTTAGCCACTACTGAGAGTGATATTCAATTGGTATCCATCTTCCATCCTAACATTTTCCTCTCCATTATAATAGCTCTTTCACAACTCTTCATATAAAATAATTTACCCCATTCTACCACTCTTCCTTCTACTACCAGTGTAATCCTATAAAATAATTTATTTTTATTTTCCCTCAAATTCACCTTGTACCTGTAATCTGTCTTTTTCCTTTTAACTTCACTATTTTTTTATTATAGCTTTTTATTGACAAAACATATGCATGGTGAATTTTTCAACACTGACCCTTGCAAAAACTTCTGTTCCAACTTTTCCCCTCCTTCCCTCCACTCCCTCCCCTAGATGGAAGATAGTCCCATACATGTTAAATATGTTAAAGTATATGTTAAATACAATATACGTATAGATATTTATACAGTTGTCTTGCTACACAAGAAAAATCGGATTTAGAAATAAGGTAAAAATAACCTGGGAAGAAAAACAAAAATGCAAGTAAACAATAACAGAAAGAATATAAATGCTATTTTGTAGTCCACACTCATTTCCCAGCATTCTTTCACTGGGTGTAGCTGGTTCTGTTTATTATTGATCAATTGGAACAGATTTGGATCCTAACTCATTGTTAAAGATAGCCACATCCACCAGAATCGATTCTCAAATAGTATTGTTGTTGAAGTATATAATGATCTCCTGGTTCTTCCTGTTTCAATTAGTTTCTATTTCTAGTTTCTGCCCACTACAAAGAGGGCTGCCACAAATATTTTGCACATACAAGTCCCTTTCCCTTCTTTAATATCTCTTTGGGATATAAACCCAGTTAATTTCACTATTGATAGAATCTTAAGTATTACAAGTATTACCTACCCATTTAGGGATGAATATAGTTTAGCCCTATGGAATACCTTACATTTTTCTCTTTCCTTTTTATGCTTCTCTTCAGTCCTGATATTGAAAATAAATTTTTTTGTTTAGCTCTGCTCTTCTTATGAAAGCTTGAAATCTATTTCATTGAATGACCATTTTCCCCCTTTTAGGATTATGCTCACTTTTGCTAAATAGGTGGTTTTGGTTATAGTCTTAGCAGTCTTAGACTTGACTTCATAGTTCTGAAATATGACAATAATGTTTCTTGGAGTTTTCACTTGGGGTTTTTCTTTCTAGAGATGATGGGTGTATTCTTTGAATGTCTAATTTGTCCTCTCGTTCTAGGATACAAAAGTGGTTTTCGTTGATAATTTCATGAAGTATGATGTCCAGGTCCTCTTTTTGAGGATTTTAAGAATCAATAAGCTATGCTTTCAGGTAGCTTATTGATTCTTAAATTATCTCTCCTGGATCTATTTTCCAGATTAATTGCTTTTCCAATGAGGTATTCTGAATTTAACAACTTTCTATGATCAAATTATTTTGTTATTTTTTGCACATTTTTTAACCTTTTTTCCCCCTGAGGCAATTGGGGTTAAGTGACTTGCCTAGGGTCACACAGCTAGGAAGTGTTTGAGACCAGATTCGAACTCAGGTCCTCCTGACTTCAGGGCTGGTGCTCTATCCATTGTGCCAACTAGCTGGCCCTAGCCTTTTTTCTTACTTTTATATTTGAGTTATGCTACTAGGGTAGAAGGGGCAGTATACCAAGCTTATTGTGAAAGACTTACTGCTTTGCCCAGTGCTATACTAAGTGTTGTCCTGAGACTCATGGGGGCCCATTGAATCTCATTTTGTACTGAAGGGGTTGGTTCAGGGGTGGTGGGTGGTGGTATTGGAGGCCATAGGTATCTGGCAGCTTACCTGATGCTTAGTCAAGGCATGTAGGAGTCCAAGTGCTGATATTTACTTATGTGTTAAGGCATATAGCAGACTCCCAATTCTGATGTCTCCCTGTCATCAGGCACAGGAGGTCCTCCCGAGGCAAGTAGTATTATTAATTTGGAGCATTTTTTTTCATATGGTTATGAATACTGTGCAATTCTTTTGAGACCACTGTTATCCTCTGACCACATTAGGGAATAACTAGTAGAATATATATGTTTACTATTTATATATCTTGGATATTAAAGTCTTATAAAAATGTTATGTAAAGATTTTTTTGCCAATCACTTTCCTTCCTATCCTAGGTGCATTAATTTTGTCTGTGCAGAACTCATGTAATCAGTTAGCTGTTATATCTTTTGCAATTAATTTTGTCAGTTTAAAAGTTAAGAATGTATACCCATAGCTGTAAGAGGCATATGATCTGTTTCTTTTCAATACTATGTCCTTTAATTTTCTTTCTTTCTTTTTTTTTTTCCCCCCTGAGGCTGGGGTTAAGTGACTTGCCCAGGGTCACACAGCTAGGAAGTGGAGTGTTAAGTGTCTGAGACTAGATTTGAACTTGGGTCCTTATGAATTCAGGGCTGGTGCTCTATCCACTGCGCCACCTAGCTGCCCCCTATGTCCTTTAATTTTAAGGTTACATATGCATTTAGAATGTTTTGTGGAATAGGTGTAAGGTGTTTGCTTAAATATAATTTTTGCCTCATTGCTTTTCAATATTACCAGTAATTATTTGTAAAAAGTTATTTTTATTGTGTCAAGCTCTGGGCTAAATATTTAGTTCAACTGTTTCTGATATTTCTTTGTCTAGTCTGAATTCCTCTTCCTATTTTTTAAACAAGACCAGGTGGTTTTGGTGACTACTGCACTACATTGTATATATTCCAAGGTTTAGAAGTGTGATTTTCTTTTTCATTCCTACTTCTTTTGATAATTTTCCTTGATATTCTGTACTCTGTTTTTTCCAAATGACTTTTGTTTTTTATCAGATTCTATAAAGAATACTCTTGGTGATTTGATTGTCATCATATCAAAAGTACAAATTAACTCTCGTAGTATTGTCATTCTTGTATATTGGCAAAAACCAACATTAAACAATGAATATCCGTCCCAAAATTTAAGTTGTTCATTTCTTTAAGGAGCATTTTGTAAATGAAATGTGGATAAATCCCTAGATACTTTATGCATTTATCGCAACTTCATTGCTATCCCTTTAATTTCTTTATCTTTTCTTATTATTATGGCTAACATTTGTAGAACTATATAAAATAAGAGGAAAGAAAGTGAGCACTCATTGTTCCACTCCCATATTTGTTTAAAAGGGGTCTTATGTATTCCCATTGAATCCTATGCTTGGTTTTGGTTTTAGATAAATATTTCTTATGATATTCAAAAACACTCCCTCTACCTGTACTTTTAATGTTTTTTCACATAAATAAGTGCTGTATTTTGTAAAATGTATTTTCTTCATCGACTGAAATAAATCATGTGATTATTGTTGAACTGTCCCTACTAAAAATCCATTTCAGCCATTGTTAGGTTCTTACAAAGTGCTAATGAGATAATGAGATATTAGGTTCTTACTAAGTGCTAAGTCGGTACTTAACAATTCTCTAGTTCCGGCCTTTAAGGTCAGTTTTACCCCTTTGAACTTCTGGGGAGGAGCTTGCATGTTTAAGAGGAGCAAGTTCATTGGTAGAAGTAATCTTCCCACAAGCCCTTGCATTATCCCATGCCCATTCGCTGGGAGGATAAAAGAGGGCGGCACTCTGGAGGAGGAGAGTCTACTCTAGGTCAGAATTGGTAGCTCTCTACAGGAAGAAGAATCTGGCTGAGAGATTGAGTTGAGACAGCAGATCTCCTCCCAGAGAGCGATCGGCAGTTTCTGGAGACAACACAACATTACACCTCATATTATAAAAAGATTACTTATTAAAGATTACGTTAAGATTACTTATTAAAAGATTACATTATAAAAGATTACTTGTAAAAATCACCAATTTGTAATACAGTATACTTTTTGAAATTTTGTAATAATATTTACTAATGATATTGTCCTACAGTATCTTTCATCTATTTTATTCTTCCTGATTTAGATTTTAGGACTATTCCTATCTCATCTTATGTTATAAATTATAATATAATTATAGAAATGCTTACTGATCATTGCAGATAAAAACTACTTATAATTTTAATTAAAGCTCCATTTATTATTATTATATATCATTTATATATATATATAAATGTATATACAATTATATATCCACTTATTCCTATGCTTTCTAGTGTTTTTAATAGGAATGTGTTGTATTTTGATAAAAGCTTTTTCTGCCTCTATTTAGATAATTATATGATTTTTGTTGGTTTTGTTATTGATATGGGCAAATTATGTCAGTAATTTTGCTAATACTGAACCAGCCCCAAATTCCTGATATAATTCCCAGCTGGTCATAGTGTAGTACCCTGGTGATAACATTGTTTTAATCTCCTTCCTTGTGTTTTATTCAAAAAATTCATATCAATATTGGATTATGGATTTCTTTCTCTGTTTTAACTCTTCCTGATTTAGGTATCAGCACCATATTTGTGTTATTAAAATTTTTGGTAGGACTCTTTCTTTGACTATTTTCCCAAATAGTTTATAAAGTATCAGAATTAATTGTTCTTTAACTGTTTGGCACAATTCATTTATGAATTCATCTGTCCCTGAGGATTTTTTTCCTTAGGAGGTTCATTGATGGCTTGTTCAATTTTTTTTTCTAAGATGGGGTTATTTAAGTATTCTTTTTCTTCTTCTATCAATACGGGCAAGTTTTACTTTTATAAATAGCCATTCAATTCTTTTAGATTATCAGATCTATTACCCTATAATTGGGTAAAATAGATCCCAATAATTGTTTTAATTTCCTCTTGATGTTGAATTCTTCCTTTTCATTTTTGACAATAGTAATTTGGTTTTCTTCTTTTTTTTCTAATTTAAATTAACCAATAATTTATCCAATTTATTGTGGTGATTTTTCTCCAAAAAAAAAAAAAAAAAAAAAAAAAAAAAAAAGCTTCTAGCTGTATTTATTAATTCAATGGTTTTCTTAGCTTCAATTGTCCTTTGATCTTCAGGATTTCTAATTGGGTATTTAATTGGGAATTTTTCATTTGTTCTTTTTTTAAAGTTGCATGCCCAATTCATTGATCAGATCTTTCTCTATTTTGTTGATGTAAATGTTTAAAATTACAAATTTTCTTCTAAGTCTTGCTTTGGCTGAATCCCATAAATTTTGGTATGTTATTATTCTCTTTAATAAAATGATTCTTTATAAAAAAATATTTAATTTCCCCCCAATTATATCTAAAGACAACTTTTAGGATTAAAAAAATACTTTTGAGTTGCAGGCTTTCTCTACCTTCCTTCCTCTCCCTTCTCCCTGAGACAGAAAGCAATTTTATTAGGATAGCTAGATAGACCTATCTAGCTATCCTAATAAATAAATATATACATATGTTAAATCATGAAAAATATATTATAATTATTAGTTATATTGTAAAAGAAGAAAAAGATGCAAAGGGGGGCAAAACATGAAAAATATAGAAAATGAAAAATGCTTTGATCTATATTCAGACTCCATCAGTTCTTTCTCTGAAGGGCAATAACATTTTTCATCATAAGTCCTTTGGAATTGTCTAGGATCATTGCATTGCCAAGAAAAGCTAAGTCATTCACAGGTGATAATCATATTGTTGTTAACCATTTACAGTGTTCTGATTCTTCTCACTTCACTTTGTATCACTTCATGTAAGTCTATCCAGATTTTGCTAAAATCATTCTACTCATTATTTCTTACAGCCCACTCATAATCTATTACAATAATCATTTTGTTCAGTGGTCCTGAAACTTTTTAAATAGTTCACTATCCCTCAGACTTTTGGGGGGCTGGACAAAACAAAAAACAAAAACTCACACTCTGTCTCCACCCCTCAGCCCATTTGCCATAACCCAGTGGGCCGAATAAATGTCCTCAGTGTGTCGCATCTGGCCTGTGGGCCATAGTTTGAGAACCCCTGATTTTGTTGATCCATTCCCCAATTGATTTGCATCCCCTCAGTTACCTATACTTTGCCGTCACAAAAAAGAGATACCATAAATATATTTGTTGTAAAAGGTCATTTTACCTTTTTATGATCACTTTGGTTTACAAATTTAGTAGTGGTATTTCTGAATCAAAGGTTATTCACAGTTTTATCATATGTTGAGAATAATTCTAAATTGCTTGGAATATTCCAGAAGAGTAGCATCAATTAGTCCATCAAGAGTCCATTAGTTTCTGAATTTTCCCACATCACCTCCAATATTATCACTTTCATTTTCTGTCACATTGCCAATCTGATGAGCATGAGGTGTGGCAAAAGAGTTATTTTATTATATTTCTTTAATCAAAAGTGATATAGAGTATTTTTTTCATATGACATACTCATTTTTTGGATTAGGTAATTTCCAAATACATTTTAATAATATGCCCCTTAATTATATATTCAAGCAATTTTAACACTTAAAAAAAACTATTAAGATTGAAATTCTGTCTCTCTCAACCTCCCTTCCACTCCTCCCTCCTGATACCGTAAGTAACCCAAACATGGCTTATAAAAGAAAATTTCCATATTAGTAATTTTTAACAATAAAGCTTAGAAAGAAAGAAAAAATGAAAGAGGAAGAAAGAAAGCAAGAAAGAAAAAGAACAGAACAGAACAGTATGCTTCATGCTGTATTCAGATAATATCAGGTTTTTTCCCCCCTCTGGAGATGGAAAACATGTTTCATCATTTTAATTTACTTTGCTTTGCTCAATATTGCTGAGAATAGCGAAGGCATTCAATTCTTTTTTCATAAAAGATTGATGTTATGGGGGCAGAGCCAAGATGGCAGAGATGACACACGTTTCTTTCTGACCTTCTACAACTCTCAGACTAATTAGCAAATCCAGCCTCTGAATTAGCTCTGGACTGGCAGGGAGAGGAGCAAATTACCAGCAAAAGATAATCTTGAAAATCACCAGAAAAGGTCTGTTTTAATTGGAAATGGGAGGGAGGCAGCCAGCACAACCAGCTGAGCACAAATGCCAAAGCAAACAGCATACAGAGTCCCAGAGTGGTGTGGACTCCATGTGGTGGTGTAGACTCCACATGCTATGGGGAGGAATCTACAGCAGCAGTATTGGCTACTCTTCCCTGGCTGCAAGCCAGTAGATCATCAGAGAAGTTAAAAATATCCAAGACAAACACAAAAGGTAAAGAGTGAACCCTGAAGCACCAGAATCTCAAGGGACCTGGCCACATCTACCCAGCACTGGGAGTGAGTCAGCACTGACCCACCGCAGTAATAGCTGCTTAGAGAGGAAGCCACTACTTATAGAGGAAGTGTGGAAAACCTACCCTGCCCTAAAAGCAGATCTTAATTTTTTTTTTTAATGAGTAAAAATGTAGAGAGAACTCTGATGATAGACAGCTTTTATGGTTAAAGAAAAGAACAGATATCAAACTCTGAGGATACTAAAGGCAAATTGTCTCCAGATAAAGCCCCAAAAGGTGATATAAACTGGTCCCCATCACACAAGGCTATCCTAGAAGAAATTTAAAAGAATCTTAAAAGAGAGCTAGAAGAAAAATGGGGAGAGGAAATGAAAACTTTGCAAGAGGGTTTGGAAAAGGCATATAACTCATTAAAAGATAGATTTGATAAAATAACTCCCAGAAGAACAGAATTTGTGAAACAGAAAAAGAAAATAACTACTTAAATAACTACTTAAAAAATAGAATTTGTGAAATGGGAAAAAAAATCCATAGAATAAAACAACTCATTTAAAAATTCAATTGGAAAAATACAAAAAGAACTTTAAAAATTAATGAATAAACTAATTCACTAAAATTCATAACTGAACAAATGGAAATGAATGACTCAATGAAACAACAAGAATCAGTCAAGCAAAACCCCAAAAAATGAAAACATAGGAAAAAATGTAAAATATCTAATTGGGAAAATAACTGACCTGGAAAATAAATCTAGAAGAGACAATGTAAGGATTATTGGACTCCCTGAAATCCGTGATGAAAAAAGATCTTTCATACTATTTTTCAGGAAATCATCATTAAAATGACCATTGAAAGAATTCACCAAACACCTCCTGAAAGAGACCTCAAAATTAAAACCCCAATGAATATCGTGGCTAAATTTCAGAACTATTGGTCCAAGGAAAAACTATTACAAGCAGCTAGGAAAAAAAAATTTTTCAAATACTGAGGAACCAAAATAAGGATTACTCAGGACCTAGCAACTTCCACTTTAAAGGATCGAAGGGCCTGGAATCTGATATTCTGAAAGGTGAAGTAACTTGGAATGCAGTCAAGAATAAATTACCTTGTTAAACTGAGCATTTTCTTTCACGAAAGAAGATGGACATTCAGTGAAATGGAATGGTGAATTCCATTTTTTTTTGATGAAAAGACCAGAGCTAAAGAAAAAATTTGATCTCCAAATATAAAACTCAAAAGGTAAAAAGAAAAAAATCTTGAGAACTATTTCTGTTATGGCTATACATAGAGAATACACACATAATCTGATTTTACTCTTATAATATAAAAAAGAAACTAGAGGTGGAAAGGGGATTGATTGTAACAGAAAAAAGGGGAAAATGAAGGTAAAATAAGAGAAATTACATCTCAGGAAGAGGCAAAGAAAACCTATTATATTTGAGGGAAAGAAGAGAGGGTGACAAATATTGTGTGAATCTTACTCTCATCAGATTTGGCGCCAAAAAAAAAAAAAAAGAATATTAGATATATTTGGTTTCACCAAGAAACTTCTTTCACCTTATAGAAAAGTGGAAGGGGACAGGCAAAAAGGGGAAGGGTAGGCTATATAGAAGAGAAAACAGAAATAATAGGAGAAAGGTATAAGAAAGGGGGAGGGTCTCTGAATGGGGAGGACTGCTTGAGGCAAATAGTGCTTGTAAGTAAAATACTGGGGAGGAGAGAAAGGGGAAAAGGAAAGAGAAGTATAATTTGGGGTTAATAAGATGGCAGGAATTAGTAGATTTAACAGTAAATGTGAATGGGGTGAACTCTCCCATAAAATATAAGCAGATAGCAGACTAGATTAAAAACCAGACTTAAAATATCTTGTTTATAAGAAACACATTTAAAGCAGAGTGATACATGTAGAGTAGAGGTAAAAGGCTGGAACAGAACCTATTGTGCTTCAGGTGAAGTCAAAAAAGCTGATCTCAGATCAAGCAAAAGCAAAAATTGATCTAATTAAAAGAGATAAGGAAGGAAACTACTTCCTGTTAAAGGGTACTATAGATATTGAAGCAATATCAATATTAAACATATGTGCACCAAGTGGTGTAGCATCTAAATTCCTAAAGGGGAAGTTAAGAGCTGCAAGAAGAAATAGATCGCAAAACTATAATAGTAGGAGATCTCAAACTTGTTCTCTCAGAAATAAATAAATCAAACCACAAAATAAGAAAGAAGTTAAAGAGGTAAATAGAATACTAGAAACACTAGATATGATAGATCTTTGGAGAAAATTGAATGGAGACAGAAAGGAGTATACTTTCTTCTTGGCAGTTCATGGAACCTATTCAAAAATTGACCATATATTAGGACATAAAGACCTTAAAACCAAATTCAGAAAGGCAGAAATAGTAAATGCATTTTTTTCAGATCATGATGCAATAAAAATTACATTCAATAAAAAGCCAAGGAAAATAGGCCAAAAATTAATTGGAAACCAAATCCTAAAGAATGAATGGGTGAACTCACTTCCAGTTGATCAATGATGGACAGAAATAACTATACCCAGAGAAGGAACACTGGGAAGCGAATGTAAATTGTTAGCATTACTGTCTATCTACCCAGATTACTTATACCTTCAGAAGCTAATAATTAATGTGCAACAAGAAAATGGTATTTACACACATATATTGTATCTAGGTTATATTGTAACACATGTAAAATGTATGGGATTACCTGCCATGGGGGGAGGGAATGGAGGGAGGGAGGGGATAATTTGGAAAAATGAATAAAAATAAATAAATAAATAAATATTTACTTTTGTTGGTTTATCAAAAAAAAAAAAAAAAAAAAAAAAAAAAAAGAATGAATGGGTGAAACAGCAAATCATAGACACAATCAATAATTTTATCCAAGAGAATGACAATAATGAGGCACATACCAAGATTTGTGCAATGGTGCCAAAATGGTAAAAGGGGAAATTTTATATCTCTATATGCTTACTTGCATAAAATAGAGAAAGAGAAGATCAATGAATAGGGATTCAACTAAAAAAAGCTAGGAAAAGAACAAATTAAAAACTCCAATGAAATACCAAACTTGAAATTCTAAAAAATAAAAGGAGAGATCAATAAAATTGAAACTAAAAGAACATTTGAATTAATAAATTAATAAATAAACTAAGAGTTTGTTTTATGAAAAAACCAATAAAATAGATAAACCTTTAGCTAATTTGATTACAAAAAGAAAAGAGGAAAATCAAATTGTTAGTCTCAAAAATGAACAGGGAGAACTATCCATCAATGAAGAGGAAATTAGAGCAATTATTAGGAGTTACTTTGTCCAACTTCATGCCAATAAATTTGACAACCTAAGTGAAGTGAAGGAATACCTACAAAAATATAGATTGCCCAGATTAACAGAAGAGGAAATAAATTACTTAAATAGTCCCATTTTAGAAAAAGAAATAGAACAAGCTATTAATCAACTCCCTAAGAAAAAAATCCCAGGACCAGATGGATTTACATGTGAATTCTACCAAACATTTAAAGAACAATTAACTCCAATACTATATAAACTATTTGAAAAAATAAGGAATGAAGGACTCCTACCAGATTACTTTTATGACACAAACATGTACTGATACCTAAACCAGGTAGAACAAAAACAGAAAGAAAATTATAGACCAATCTTCCTAATGAATATTGATGCAAAAATCTTAAATAAAATACTAGCAAAGAGATCATAAACAATCATATAACATATTCATATAAATTCAACTCTATTCTCTATATACTCAAGAAGAGAAGCTTTTTTTATTTAGAATTTTTTTATAATATTATCCCTTGTATTCATTTTTCCAAATTATCCTCCCCTCCCTTCACTCCCTCCCCCCGATGACAGGCAATCCCATACATTTTACATGTGTTACAATATAACCTAGATACAATATATGTGTATAAGTACCATTTTCTTGTTGCACATTAAGTATTAGATTCCGAAGATATAAGTAACCTGGGTAGATAGACAGTAGTGCTAACAATTTACATTCACTTCCCAGTGTTCCTTCTCTGGGTGTAGTTATTTCTGTCCATCATTGATCAACTGGAAGTGAGTTGGATCTTCTTTATGTTGAAGATATCCACTTCCATCAGAATACATCTTCATACAGCATTGAAGTGTACAGCGAACTTCTGGTTTTGCTCATTTCACTCAGCATCAGTTGATGTAAGTCTCTCCAAGCCAGAGAGGCCTTTCCTAGAGACACTTTCTACAAATTCCTCTCCCCACCCTGTTTCTCCTTTCCTTTTAATCTTGGTTGCATTAGGGATTTTTTGTGTAATTTAAAAAAAAAAATTTATATAATCAAAATTATCTATTTTATATCATTATGCTCTATATCTTATATGGTATTAAATTCTTCCCTTATCTGTAATTCTGATAGGTAAATCAATCCTTTCTCTCCTAATTTCCTTTTAGTATTATCCTTTGCATATAAATTACATACTCACTTTGACCTTATGTTGATATATACTGTCAGATGTTTGTGTATATCTAGTTTCTGTTATACTGTTTTCCAGTTTTCCTAACAATTTTTGTTAAATTAGGAGTTTTTACCCCAAAATTTTGGATTTTGGGGCTGCTTATATGCTATATAGCTATGGTCACTTACCACTGTGCATTCTGTATGTAATCTATTCTATTAATCCAGCACATTACTTGGTTTTGTGTGTGCCTGTTCTTATTTTAATTTTTATTAAAGCTTTTTTTTATTTTCAAAACATATGTATAGATAATTTTCAATATTCACCTTTGCAAAACCTTGTTTTCCAAATATTTTTCTTCTTTTCCCTCCACCCTCTCCCCTAGAGGGCAAGTAATCCAATATATGTTCAATATCAGCATACTACTTCTTAGCCAGTACCACATAGTTATGATAAGAACTGCTGTTCTGTGCACTTTTAGACATGGTATAGCTAGACACCCCTTTTAAAATTTTTTTCATTGTTTCCTTTGATATTCTTGCCCTTTTGTTCTTCCAGGAAAAAAAAAACACACTTATTTGTTCTAACTTCATGAAATAGTCTTTTAATTTAGATAGCATTGTTATTTTTTCTTTTATTGGTTCAACCTACCTGAGAAATTCATATTTTTAAACAATTGTTTACATCTGGCATTGTGTGAAAAGTGTTTTGTAATTATGTTTGTATGAATCCTGGATTCAACCAGTCAAGTAGATTCTGAAATATTTCATATTAGTTCATATTCACATCATAAATATTCATATTTAATTGGAATTTCTCCTATCTTTTGCTGCTGTTTGTGTGTGTGTGTGTGTAAATACTAGTGATTTATTTGAGTTTATGTCCTGCAACTTTACTAAAATTGTTAATTATTTCAAGTAATTTTTCAAGTGATTCTTTAGGATTCTTTAAGTTTGCCATCATGTACTCTCTTTGCCTATTCTAATTCTTTCAGTTTCTTTTTCTTCTCTTACTTCTATAGCTAGAATTTCCAGTACAATATTCAAAAAGAGAGATATTAATTGACATAAACTACTAGCTTATTTCATTATAAATAATGCTTGCTAATGGCTTTAGATAAATATTATTTATCATTTTAAGGTAAGTTCCCTTTACTCCAATTCTCTCTAATATTTTTAATAGGAATGGGCTTTTTTGTCATCTACTAAGATAATATTATGTTTGTTGGCTTTGATATATTGATATGATCAATTATGCTAATAGTTTTCCTATTAGGTGGAAATCCCCCTTCCCCCAACCCCTACTCCCTTCATACTCTTTCTTTGTCTGAGATCATGATTGCTACTAATTTTTTTTTCTATTTCACCTGAAGCATGATTGCTTAGGCTCCAGCCCATAATTTAGCATTCTCAAACTTTCTCTTTCTCTCTGTTTCTCTGTCTATCTCTCTGTCTCTGTTTCTCTCTCTCTCTCTCTCTCTCTCTCTCTCTCTCTCTCTCTCTCTCTCTCTCTCTCTCTCTCTCTCTTTCTCACTCTTTCCATTCTGTCCCTCCTCACAAGTGCTTTGCTTTTGATCACCTCCTCAAACGTGCCCTTTCTTTTATCAGTCATTCCCCTTTTTATTCCCATCCCCTACTACTTCCCTATTGCAAGAAAGATTTCTATATCCAACTGAGTGTATATCTTATTCTTTCTGTGAGCCAATTCTAATGAGAGTAAGGTTCAAGTGCTTATTAGTCACTTCATCTTTTTCCACATTGTAATAGCTTTTTCACACCTGCTCATGTAAGATAATTTACCCATTCTACCTCTCTTCCCTCTTCTCCCAGTATATCCCTCTTTCTCACCCCTTAATTTTTTTGATGTCATCCCATCATAATCAACTTACACAGTGTTCTCTATATACTCATGCTAAGTGCCTGAATAATGAAGTTCTTATGAATTTTATCACCTTCCCATATAGCAATGTGAATCGTTTAACTTTGTTAAATCTCTTATATTTTCTTATACTATTTACCTTTTTATACTTCTCTTGAATCTTGTGTTTGAAATCAAATGTTCTGTTCACCTCTGATCTTTTCATCAGATATGTGTGAAAGCCCTCTACTTCATTGAACATTTATTTTCCCCCTTAATGATTATACTCAGTTTTGCTGGGTTGGTCATTTTTGGTTATAATCATAGTTACTTTGACTTCCAGAATATTATTTTTCAAGCCTTCTGATCCTTTAATGCATACTTTGGCTTCATGATATTTGAATTGTTTATTATTATTGTTTATTATTGTTTATTATGTATTAAGAAATTGGATGTTTTCCTGTATTATTTCTCACATTAAAGTGCTTCAGATTTTTAAAATTGATATGTTCTTCTGGTCTTTAAGTTTTCTCATCCCACTTTGTTTTTAAGAACAATATTTTGTTATGTGAGGATCTTTTAATATTATTAGGTTTTCCTTCTCTTTTTTCAAACTGTCCTTCAATATATTTGCATACTATTCTTCCCTATTCTTTGGAGAGACTACCATTATGGATTCCATATGTGACCTTTTCCTACTCCTTAACATATGACTGGGCAGTGTTATGGGCCAGAACTCTGAACTTGAAACAAAGAATTCTTACAAGGTGCTAAGTCAGTGGAATTGATAGAGACAATGGTTGTTTAGCATGGTGCTTAACTGTAACATGCCCTCCTGGCAGTTACTATTACCAGTCTGTCCTAGGCCCAACAGAGTGCCTTTGACCACTGACCTTTGCAGTGTCAACTCTACCCGGCTCGCTTCTTCTGAGGCCTTCAAAGGTCTCTGGCCACAATCTCTTGAATCTATAGTTTAATAACCGGTAGCACACTCAAGAATAGCCACATGTAATCTTAAAAGCCTTTATTCACATAATGCCCTGACTTGATGCCCTGACTTGTTGGTTCCCTAGTGAACACCTGGTCAGAAGAACCACGTGTTCACTACCAAACTCCTTACCTCTCTGGGCTATCCATCCGCTTGGCTCAGGGAGCCAGGTTAAAGAGCGCCAGGTTAAAGAGAGCAACTGCTGTCTGCAGTGGGCTTATAAAGGGCCTGTGAGGTCACACACACAGCCAATCAGCAAGAGAGTCACCCATTACAAAGCTATCTCAATGTGGCCAAGATCCCACCCACAGGGCAGTCCTAATATCCACAGAGAATACTTCTGGACCACTCAAATCTCCCGTTGCACTGTGGCACCGCCCATTTAAAAGGCCCTTACAATTCCCTTCTCTTGTTTTGCGGGAACCGCATCCTTACACTTAACAGTACTCTGGTTCAGTACATGTACTTAGTACTTACTATAGTTCTACAAAATTCACACCTATGGCAAGAGAGCATATAAGCTCAGACAAACTCAGGAAGAGACAGAACTGAAAGACAGAGACAATGGTGGTGGTCGTCCTGCCTCCCCTACAGAAACCAAGACACATTCAGGAGGATCTCTGAAGCTGCCAGAGGCAGAGAACACAAAGGACTAGTGGCAGGAGCTCAAGCTCTCGGTACCAAGGATAGAGAGAGGCCTCTAAGAACTAAACCGAGCCCCAGGAAAGGAGAGAAGACTTTGAAAGAGATAATAAAGGATTCGGACTTTAACACCTGGCTGTACCCATGATGATTACTGAACTGAAAGGAAGGCTGTTCCCAGAGATCCTAAGAAAGCCCAAAAGAAAACACTACAGGGCAGAATCAAAATTTTCTGCTATTCACAACAAGATACTGAAAGTCAGGAACAGAGCATACTAGCAGAAACTGCACCAAAAGGAAATCAAGTAGACTTTAAAAGAGATTTTGTTATCTTCCTTGAGCATAAAATTATCTATGTGAGAGAATAATATAATTGGCATATATTTTCCAATTTTATCTACAAGATGGTTTCCTTCCTATTCTTTAGAAAGGCTTAATTAACACTATGGATTTAAGATTTTTTCTCTTTCTGTGATACAAGCTATAATTCTGCCATTTGTTCTCTTAAATTCTTTGAAGATTCTTAATTTCTCTCTGGAGCCTTTCTTGAGCATCTTGTTATAGTTTCATTATTTCCCTTTTCTTCAATGTCAGTAAAGCCCTAGCTATTGATATTCTGTCCTAATTCCCTCTGATCTACTCTCCCTCCTACCTGATCTTTAAATGGCCTTGGACTCATTTGACTTAATTTGGTTTTAAAGTGAGTTTTTTAATAAATTATTTTCCCCTATATTAATTTCTTGCTATCTAATGAAGAAATACTGCTCATAATCTTTTCCACTGAGAGGTTTTTGAAACAAGTTTATATTTTAAGTGAGTGTCACCCTTGGTTTCCATGTCTATTTTAATAGAAGGAATATATTTGCTCATTTTGGCAGTTTCTAGACTCTGTATTCTAGACATAAAATTGATTAAATTTCTAAAGCAAATGATAATTTCTTTATTCCTTTATCCATTTCCAAATTTCAGTAACTATAACACATTTAAATACATCAGATTATAGCTGTTTTTTTTATTGTTCACTCTTTTTTCTCATTTTTATTCTTTTGTCTAATTATCTTTTTTCTAACAATTTCATAATCTGATTATATGCAAACAGCTAAGTTCTAAATAACTCCCACATCAGTAACTAGTCCTTTATTTTGTTTCTAAGATAGATTCAATTTCATTTTTGTGATCTTAGTTATTACTTTCCCTACACAAAAATCGTTAGCTTCCTCTAGGTATTCCAGTAATTCTTGGAAGTATTTTTATCCTTTTATTATTTGCTCCTAAAAAATTCATTGCTCTGATATCATCAAATATGAAAATTTATATTGATTTAATTTTGAAAATAGTATTGAGTTCTTAATTGAATTTCTCCATTTCATTATCCTCATCAAAACATGTTAGAATATCTGCAATTATCCTATAAAACAGAACTATTTCTACTCATGACCCCTTTTTGCCTAAGAAATTTTTATGTGACCTGGGTATATAGTTATATAAAATAGATATAAAAATCAAACATTTACTTATAATAAATCATAAAATTATTTTCTTTGGTATACATATAAATTTTTAATTAATTAAAGACAAAAGCAAATTTGCATACTAATGAGATGGAAATGCTTGTTTATGTTTCCACAAAGAATTAAACTTGTGGGAATAGTTGAGACCTTTTATTGTTGCCAAATTTTTCATAACCCCCACTTTCAGTTACATGACCCCATTTAGGGTTATGATCCACAGTTTATGAAGTTTTGTTATAGAACATAAATTTAAAGTTGGAAAGATTCTTAAAAGCCACACCTGTGCAGGTGAAGAAACTGAAGCAGAGAACTTATCTTATACAGAATCATACCTCTTGTAGGTGTGTCCAAGGTAGAATTTGAACTGAGGTCTTCCTGACTCCATATCCAGTGTTCTATCCACTACATCACAGTACCTCTCCATAGTAGTGTTTTGTTTTGTTTTGTTTTGTTTTTGGTGAGTGCCCATCATGAATACTGCAAGGTGAAATTACCAAGTTTTCCATGAAGTAATGTGTGTGTTGCTTCTGGATGTGTGTGTATACACACACAAACACACACACACAGTAGCAGTTTCTTTGTGTGGTTACATTTGAATAATCAGAACTGGGGATATCTTCAAAAAGTTTTAGTCTCTTTCTCTCCAGGTAAATCTATTCTTGGTTTGAAACCCTTACTGGCAGCATCTGCTGAGCAACAATGTTGTTACAGGGAAATGCTTTGGATTCTCTCCTTTCCAAATTAAAAAGTAGCCTTGATAATGCAGACCCCAATTCTTTGCCTACCTCTTTTTTGGAGGACATCAATCTGGAGACTGCCCTGAATTTCAAAAGATCAGTAGAGAGAACCTTCCAGAGCCTGTAATCCTATAAGGGTAAGAGTCCAAAAGTACAATCTATGTTGGATGATGCAGCCAACTCTGAGCCAATTCTATCAGGACCCAGACTATAAGTAGCTAAAAGAAGTACTCACCCAGTAATGATGCCATATTTGGTTGTGAACTTGGTGGGATCAAGACTATGTAGAAACTGCTTTGTCTTCACATTGAGGTAGTATAAGGCAGACAACCCCACCTTTCTTCCTGGCTTTGTACTTTTTGTTATTGCTATATCTTCAAAGTAAATATTCCATTTAGAAGCTAATTTATAACTGGGTCACTCACTGGCACCTAATGTTGAGGAGAATCACATAGAATTTGAGTTTGTGCTAATGGTATTAGTCAGTCAGTCAGCCAATAAACATTTATTAGTATCTTATACTAATAAATATACTATTCTATACTTGATCTTAGCTAAGCATTAGGGATACTGAAAAAGACATAATGTAGTCCCTGACTTCAAGGAGCTTGTATTATAAGAGAGGAGACAACAAACAAGCAAGCAAATATATACAAATAAGTCATATACAAGAGCAATAGTAATTTTAAAATGAAAAGTATAACATTTAAGAGGGATAAGAAAGGCTTTCTGTAAAAGGCAGATTTTAGGTGGGATTTGGATTGAAAGCCAGGAAAGCCAGAGGTAAAGATGAGGAAACAGAGCATATCAAATCAGAAGATAGCCAGAGAAAATGAACAGAGACAAGCAATAGATTGTCTTGCTCATGGAATGGCAAGGAGGGCAGTGTCACTGGACAAAATGAGTATGGTAAAAGATTATAAAGTTAGAGATGAGAGTAGGTTAAATATGGCTTTGAACACCAAACTAATTTTTTATTTGATCCTGCATGTGATAAGGAGCCACTAGAGCTTATTGGGGAGAGTGTATGTGGGGTGAGAAATCTACCTTAAATTAAAAATGGTTGAATCTGTGCCTGAGAAAAATCATTTTGGCAGTTGAATTGGAGATGGATTGAAGTTGGGAGAGACTGAGGCATGCAGATTCACCAATAGGACATTGCAATAGTTCAAAAGTAAATGGATAAAGGACTTCATTATGATTGTGGCAATATCAAGAGAGAAAAAAAGGAGGCATATTTGAGAAATACTGTAAAAGTGAATTTGACAGTCCTTGGCTGGGTGGAAGATAGTGGTGGAGGGAGCATAAAAATAATGAGGAGTTGAGAATGTGTGAGCTTGAGGGACTGAGAAGTGTTGTTCTCAATAGTAATAGGGAAATTAGGAGGGGTGAAGGGGAAAGATTTAGATGGAAAAATGAGTTCAGTTTTTGACATGTCAAGTTTTAAATGTCTACTGGATATACAAGTTAGGATGGCTAAAAGGCAGTTGGAGGTAGGAGATTGGTGGTTATTAGAAAAGTTAGGGAAGGATAGATAGATATGATGGAGATGAGAATTAAATCTATGGGGGAGGTGATGAGATCATAAAGAAAATTAGTATAAAAGAAGAAGAGAAGAGTCCCAGAACAGAAACTTGTTATGGTTAGAAAGCATGGATAGGATCAGCAAAGGGGGCTGAGAAGTAATAGTCAGGAAGGAAAACTTGAATAAATATAGTATCCCAAGAATGTGTTGCTGTTCATCCTTTATTCTCAAAGAAAAAAATCATGATAACAATATCTCAAGGGATTTAAGTGCTGCACAAAGCCATTAGCCTCACTCTCTCCTACAGAATAATTAGAGTTCAGTGGCAAGACAAAAATCAAGATAACTGATCCTTTTAAACTAAGCACTTTCCCAGGTCTCACTCAGCCTGTCAAGCAAAGCCCACTCAGTGATCAAGGAATAAGTAAGAAATGAAATTTTAAAAAATAGCCTAGTAAAGGCAGCAAGGTGGTAGAGTGTATGGAGCACCGACCCTAAAGTCAGGAAGACCTGAGTTCAAATGTGGTCTCAGACACTTAACACTTCACACTTCTTAGCTGTGAGATTTTAGGCAAGTCACTTAACCCCAATTACCTCAGGGGAAAAAATGGCCTACTTGGGGAAAATCCTCAAGCGATTTCTGGCAAGAATAGAAAACAATTGATATTAACATTTACCCTGAACCATCAAATCACACACACACACACACACACACACACACACACACACACACACAATAAATAAAGAGACTATTCAATGAAAGCCAAAGGAATTTGACTTTAAAAGCATAGTCACATAGGAATTTTTCTTTTTCTTTTCTTTTTTACAATGAGCTTTTTTAAGCCTGTTTTTTTTTTCAGAACTCAATTTCAAGAAATCATAAATTAAAAATTTTAAGAAAAAGAGCTTATTGTTTCAGTTATTTTGAAAAAATAATGATATGTATACATATATTGTATTTAACATATACTTTAACATATTTAACATGTATTGGTCTACCTGCCATCTGGGGGAGGGGGTGAGGGGAAGGAGGGGAAAATTGGAACAAAAGGTTTTGCAGTTGTCAATGTTGAAAAAGTATCCATGCATATATATTATAAATAAAAAGCTATATATAAAAAGAAAGAAAAATAATGATAAAATAAACAAATAGGAAAATTTGCTAAAAATGTAGCCCCCAAACCCTAAGATATCTTACAAAATATAAGCCACCCAAAGTTATATTCCTTTGTACAGAGCATTCCCATGTAAGACTATAACTCCCAACATGGACAGAGGGACCACATATGAAGGAAGAAGGAGGAAGAGAGGGAAACGGAGGAGAGGGGGAGGAGAGGAGAGGAGAGGGAAAGCAGGAGGAAATTAAATAGGAGGGGGAGGAAGAGGAATAACAGCAGCAAAGAAAGGGGAATAAAGGATAAGAAAGAAAAAGAAGGTGGAAGAGGAGGAAAAGGAGAAGGAAGAGAAAGAGGAGAAGGAGGAGGAGGAGAAAGAGGAAATGGAGGAGGAGAAGAAGAAACATTGCTTAACTCAAACTGACAGGTTGGATTCCCAGAAGGAAGCTACTACTCACAGATTGTTGTTTGTCCTTCATTCTTGAAGAGGACCAGTAAGATCATTGGAGTGATGCCTTGACTTGCACGTGAATTGAATTTAAGTAAGGCAGAGCTGCACAAAGTCATCAGCCTCACTCTCTTCTCCACAGTCACGTTGGAGTCCAATGGCAAGACAAAAGTCAAGACAACTGGCGATACCCCACTCCCCCACCTCAAGAACCTAGAAAGGAGAGTGTCAAAGAAGAGAGGGTGATCAACAATATTGAAGACTGGGGAGAGATTGAGGAAGATGAGGTTTAAGAAAAAGTCACTAGATTCTGACAATGTAGAAATCACTGGTAACCTTGCAGAGTGCAGTTTCAGTAGAATGATGAAGTTGGAAGCTGGATTGTAAACAGTTAAGAAGTGGGAGGTGGCAGTGGAAGAACCTATTGTAGATAATCTTTTAGTGGAATTGGCCACAATTGGCCCATTAGACAAAAATGGGAAGATTGCAAAGATGGAAGAACAAGTGAGCATGTTTAAAGATAAAGGAGACAGGAGCATGATCATAAGTATTGGTGGAACAATACCCCAAACACCTAATGCATAATACTAAAATCCTGAAAGAGATATAGCAACCTCTCTGACAACTCTGAGGTACCACCACACACCTCTCAGATTGGCTAAGATGACAGAAAAAGATAATGACAAATGTTGGAGGGGATGTGGGAAAACTGGAACACTGATACATTGTTGGTGGAGTTGTGAACAGATCCAGCTATTCTGAAGAGCAATTTGGAACTATGCGCAAAGGGCTATACAATAGTGCATACCATTTGATCCAGCAATGTTTCTACTAGGCTTATATCCCAAAGAGATCATAAAGGAGGAAAAGGGACCCACATGTGCAAAAATGCTTGTGGCAGCCCTTTTTGTAATGGCAAAAAACTGGAAACTGGGTGGATGTCTATCAGTCAGAGAATGACTGAATAAGTTATGGTATATGAATATTATTAAATATAATTATTCCATAAAAATGATCAGCAGGATGATTTCAGAGAGGCTTGGAGAGATTTACATGAATTAATGCTAAATGAAATGAGCAGAACCAGGAGATCACTGTACACAGCATTAATAAGATTATACAAAGATCAGTTCTGATGAACGTTGCTCTTTTCAACAATGAGATGATTCAGGCCAGTTCCAATGATCTTGTGATTAAGAGAGCCATCTACACTCAGAGTGGGAACTGAGTGTGGATCACAACATAGCATTTTCACACTTTTTGTTGTTTGCTCACATTTTATTTTCTCTCATTTTTTTCCCTTTTTGATCTGATTTTTCTTGTATATTTGTATAATTGTAAAAATACATATGCTTATATTGGATTCAACATATATTTTTATGATGGTTAACATATATTGGATTACTTGCCATCTAGAGGAGGGGGTGGGGAAAAAGGGAGAAAATTGGAATCCAAGGTTTAGCAAGAGTCAATGTTGAAAAAGTTTCCATGCATATGTTTTGAAAATAAAAAGATTTAATTAAAAAAAGAAATTAATTCTGAATACTAGTTCAGGGCTTCAGAAGACATAGATTCTATATTCTTTTAGAAGTCTATTCATTCTATACCTAAGTAAACTTCCTATTGTTAACTGTTGCATGATCTATGAGTATCTCAGTTCATTTTATTTCAGTCTTGAACCTGAATCTGAACCATTATATGAAAAGCTGAAGAGCTGAATCAACTCTTACCAAAAATACTCCAGTTTCTTGCTTTTTACTTTATTATTCAAAACTGTTTTACTTTTAAAGGAATTTGGTGGAGGATTCTGGGAAGATGGTGGAATACGTTGGTAAATCTCAAACTCTTCAGATTTCCCAACAAATAGAATAAATTCATACCTCAGGGAAAATATAGACTGATGAAAAATCAATAAGTCATAGGGCAAAACAGAGGTCCTCCTGTTACAACCCCAAAAAATCTAAAGAAAAACTTTGGGTCAGGGATTAACCCATGTGAAGTACAAACACCTCAAGACCAGTTCTGCAAAAACACCAATGGAGCTCCCAGAGGTCAACTAAGTTTGGCTTAGTGAACCTTGATTGATCAGGAACACCAGGCCCAGCTGTACTGCAGAGACAGGGGCAGCCTTAGGCCAGAAGGAACTAGCACTTGATGAGTACAGAAGCAGTGAGGCAAGGATACTGTTGAGCTATGGTTACTTGCAAGAGTAGAGAGCTCTTGGTTGGGGGTTTCAGGTCAGAGGAGAGAGCTCAAATGAAACTAGAGGCATCAACCCTCACCCCACTATTAGAGGTGCTTAATATGTCTTCTTTTAAAAAAAAAATTAACTAGCAAAGAAGAAAGAATCCAATCATAGAAACTTACTATGGGAACAGGGAAGACAAGGATTGATTTTCAGAGGCAGATACTGAAGTAAAAAGAGTTTCTACCCCAAAGAGTAATGTGAAATGACTCCTTGTCCAGAGAGAATTTATAGAGGAACTTTAAAAAGAATTTAAAAATCAAACGAGAGACATTGAGAAAAAACTTTAAAAAAACATCCAAGCAAAAAAAGAAGATTATGAAAAAAAAGTTAACCAATTAGAAAAGGAGATACAGAATCTCAAAGATGAAAATAACTCTTTGAAAATTAGAATTGAAGACAGCGAAGCTATGAAAGACCAAGAAATAAGAAAACAGATTATGAAGAATGAAATAATAGAATAGAATGTGAACTATTTTGTAAGAAAAAATACAGATCTGGAGAACAGGTGAAGAAGAAAAATGTATAAGAATTATTGTACTGCCTGAAAGTTGTGACCAAAAAAGAACTTTGACACAATAGTGCAAGAAATGATCCCAGAAAATTATCCTGGAGTGATAGAGGGGAAAGTAGAAATAAAAAAAAAAATCCAAATATCAGCATCTCAAAAGATTATTTGTGGAAAACACATAAGAATATCATCGCCAAATTTCAAAACCTCTAGATAAAAGAGAAAATTTTGCAAGAAACAAACAAACAAACAAAAAAATCAGATACACTGGAGCTACAATTAGAATTGTCCAGGACTTATCATCATCCACAATAAAAGATCACAGCACCTTTAAAGGAATTTAAATGGGCCCTCAGAGTTGTAGAAAGAAATAAAAGGAATCATTTACATGATACTAGCAAAAAGAACAGAAGTGAGTAAATAAATTCACCCTCTTTGTTTAGAATCTTTCACCAAAATTACTTCTGTCCAGGACCAACCATAGGGCCTACAAGAAATCTAGAATTAATTATGTCTTCAATGACAAAAGAAACCATCAAAGGACATGAGTCCTAGTACATACTGTTCATTAGACATCATTTCTCAGTCCCACAGATGAAGCAATACATACATACAACTGGAATAGAATCCATGCGGAGAATCCACATTTACTACCATATGATAAAATTAAGGGATGGTATAGGATGGAAGTGCAATATGGAAAAGAATGTCTAGCCGAGTTCATAGATAATAGAAAGAATCATATTCTTAGACTTAAAGGGGACAATGAGTATAATCAATTAGCAAATCCTGAAGCAATATAACCATGATAGAAAGTACACAGGCAGAACAGGTTGCAGAAATACATTACACTCAACAGGGAAAGGGAAGAAGATGCTAGACTGGAGAAAGTGGTTTAAAGTAGTAATTAAAACATGAATCAGTCCTAAACAAACTAAAGATATATTTTAAAAAATCATAGTTGCTCTTTTTTATTTTTGCTCAGGTAAAGAATTGGAAAATGAGGGAATACCCACCATTCAAGGAAATATTTAAACAAGTTATAGTATATAATAAATGTGATATAATAACATTATTGTGCTGTAAAGTATAAGGGAATAGTTCAGAGAACTAGAAAGATTAGTATGAATTAATGAAGAGTGAAATAAATGTAGCAACAATAATTTACAGTTACAATATTATAAAGACAAACAATTCCAAAAAACTCTAAAAATACTAATCATCACAATGACCAAGAGGACTCATGATAAAACATACTACATGATACATAGAAGATAAACACAAAATGCAGACGGAGATTTTCCTTTTTTTATTAACATAGCCAAGTGGGAAATTGTTTTCCAAACCCTGTGTTTTTAACAGGAACTTTACTTTGTTTTGCTTCTTAATTGGGGTTATGAGCAGGGAAAGTGAAAGAAAAAGCAGATTGCTGTCTATTTCAGTCTACCATTTTACAATATCCATAATCAATCAGTAAATTAAGCGCTACTTGGGTTAATTTGATCAATATGATAATCCATTTTTAAATTAGTACTCCAGCATGTATTTGTCTTTAATGGGGACTCATTACTTTTAAGAATTATTTTTAATTTTTCCATTCTCTTCTAATAAAGACTAGTAAACTTTAAAAAAAAGTATCTCTGATGCTATCTCTCAGATTGGCTAAGATGACAGAAAAAGATAATGATAAATGTTGAAGGGAATGTGGGAAAGCTGGGACATTGTTGGTGGAGTTGTGAAATGATCCAACTATTTTGGAAAGCAATTTGGAACTATGTCCAAAGGACTCTAAAACTGTGCATACCCTTTGACCTAATAGTGTCACTACTGGGCCTATATCTCAAGGCAACCATAAAGAAGGGGAAAGGACCCACATGTGCAAAAATGTTTGTAGCAGTTCTTTTTGTGGTAGCAAAGAATTGCAAAATGAGTATATGGCCATCAATTGGAGAATGGCTGAATAAGCTACAGTATATGAGATAATGAAATATTATTGTTCTGTAAAAAATGATGAACAAGCTGATTGTAAAAAGGCCTGCAAAGACTGATATGAAGTGAAACTGAGTGAAACAAGCAGAACCAGTAACACATTGTACACAATAATAGCAAGAATGTGTGATGATCAACTATGAAAGACTTGGTTCTTCTCAGTGCTTCATGTGATCCAAGGCAATCTCAATAAACTCTGGACACAAAATGTCATCTGCATCCAGAAAAACAATTATGGAGAGTGAATGTAAATCACTTGTACACTTCTTTTTTTTTCTCTCTCTCATGGTTTTTCCCTTTTGTTCTGATTTTTATCTCCCAACATGATTTATAAAGAAATGCGTATTTTTAAAAAAGTTAATATGTACACATAACCAGGAAAAAATTAAATAAACAAAATAAAAATACCTCTGAATCTAACATATTGAAATATTTATCAAGAATTTTTACACAAGTATAAAATAACCTAACTAAAAATAACATGACATTGAAGAATTGAAATGGTTTAAGCACAAAATCACAAAACTTTAGAATTGCAAGGAACCTCAGTAACCATCCAGTTTGAACTATACTGCACTACAACAAATGTACTACAACAGTCTTTGCATAAAGGTATCAAAAGAGGAGGAACCTAAAAAAAGGAGAAGGAAGAGAAGGAGGAAAAATAGGGGCAGGAGAAGGAGGAGGAGAACAAGAAGAACGAGAAGGAAAAAAAACAGAAAAAAAAGACCCTATAACCTCTAAAAGCAGCCCATTCTAATTTTGGATAGCTCTAATTTTTAGAAAATTTGCCACTTTATTGCTTCAACACATTACTGCTAGTTCTTCCATCTGAGGCTGAATAGAATAAGTCTAATCCTTCCACATAAAAGTCCTTCATACTCTTGAAGACAGTAATCATTTTTTTTTAATATAACATGGAATGATTAAAAAAAAAAAGTTTCACCTTTCTTAACACTGACTAGAAATGACAATAGGGATGTAGTCATTTTGAGAAATTTAAATATTATACTAGAAAAGTGAACAAAAAATTTACACTGGATTTATACATTTATAAGCAATGTGCATAATACATGTTATAGCATTATACTATAAATATATTTTAATATAATAATATTGTTACGTTTACTAATACTGCAATTTCAAGCTTCCAAAGGTGTAGTTAGTTAATGTGCTTATCCAGTTATACTTGTTCCCTTCTCACCCAATCAAAGAAGTAAACATTATGTCCTCTGATTGATAATTTCATTGTGTTAATTTAAGCAAAGAAACTCTGTCACTTGTATGTATTTGTTATGTATGTACACATTTATCTGTCTCATGCCTCATGAATGCAATTTCATGGGCTATAACTGGGCTACCACTGAAGTTTGCATACTGTTTCACAAGGTCGATGGAAGGAATACTCAATGCTTCTATAGCTGGCCACTGAACCCAAATGCCTCTGGAGAGGAAAGTGAGGCAGGTGACCTCACACAGCCCTTCCTCACCTAAATCCAATTCACTTGCATATCATGGTTCTCTTTGAGTATGAAGGACAAACAACAGCAGCAGCCTTTTAATAAATGCTACAATTTCTTTAGTTTCTGTTTACTTGAATTAATAGTTTTTTCAAAGCTTATTTTTTGTAAGTAAGTACATATTAGTGTAACAACTATTAGTTGAGATCTACATTCAAAACTTTAAAATAATTCCTCAAAAAAAAATTCTGGAGATAAAGAACCAACAAAAGACAAGATAAAACAACTTTCCAGTTGAAGATAATTTAGAATGTCAGCAGAAAAGGTTTGTCTCACTGGGTGAGAATGGAGCGCAATTTCACACAGGCTATGCTTGGCAAGTCAGCAGCAGGTCATAGAAGGGACTGAATTAGGTGGGAATGCTTTCCCATGCTAAAAAATGGTAAGGGGATTAAACAATTGGTCAAAAAGAGATTATAGGAAACCTTTGCTGACACCACGTGTAGGACTCTGTTGCACTGATCAGTGTAGGTCTAAGTTACAGTACAGAACTAAGAGAAGGACTAACGGAATCTGGTCACAGTTCAAAGTAGGAGCACAGGCCAAGAGAGAAGTGACCATTCTTTCATTAGATCATACCACTTAAAAAGAACTGAAAATTTATAGACCCTCTCACCCACAGAACTGGCTTTAAATACAGCAGCATAAAAAAATTTGAAGGTTGAGACATTGCCCCTGAATGCCAAAAGCAGAGCCAAAATCAAGAAACAGGTTAAAGAAACAAAAAGGGAAAACAATAGAAAAATAATCTGACTATAGAAAGTTACTAAAGTAACAGAGAAAATCAAAACACAAAATCAGAAGACAATGAAATCAAAGGGAATCATACACAAAGCCTTGGAGAAAAATGTGAATTGGTCTCAGGTTCAAAAAAAATTCCTGAAGTGTTTCAAAAAGCATTTTAACAATCAAATAAGATAGATAGAGGAAAAACTGAAAAATGAGAAGTGAGAATAATACAGAGAAAATCACGAAAAAGTTAACCATTTGGTAAAATATTACAGAAAATGATACCCAAGAAACTCAAATAGGCTAAATGGTAAAATAAAATAAAAACAAAAACAAATAAATAAATAAATAAATAACAAAATAAAAAATAAAAAGAATTTTTAAAAGCAGGATTAATTTAGTGGGGAAAAGATTCAGAAAATTTTACAGAAGAGAAGAATTTATTTTAAAAAGTGGAATTAGTAAAATACAAAAGGATGCATAAAAATCTCATTGAAGAACAAAATTCCTTAAAAAATTAGATTTGGGCAAGTAGAAGCTAACAGTTTTCAGCAAGACACCTCAAGGACACATCAAGATACAATAAAAAAATCAAAAGAATGAAAAAAAAAGAAAATGTGAAATATCTTTTTGGAAAAACAACTAACCTAGAAAATAAACTGAAGAGAAATAAGAATTATTAGACTACTTGAAAGCCATGAGCAAATAAAGAGCTTAAGACATCATCTTTCAACAAATTATTAAGACTTCCTGTTCTCCTGGAACCAAAGGGTAAAATAGAAATTGAAAAAATCTATTAATCATGTCCTGAAAGAGATCCCAAAAGGAAAACTCTCAAAAACCCTAAAATCAAATTTCAGAGTTCTCAGGACAAGGAAAAATTGCAAGTAGTCAAAAAGAAACAATTCAATTATCATGAAGTCACAGTCAGTATAATATAAGATCTTAGCATTTTTTATATTAAGTGATAAAAGGACTTGAAATCTAATAGTCTTCAGGACAAAATTTCAGGGTTCTCCTAGGATCTATTTACCTCTCTAGCAGGAGCTGCCCTAAGCTTTCTTCTTCTTTTCAGAAGCTGGCCAGTCTTTAGATTATTTCTATTATTCTATTCTATTCTCCTACAAGATACATTTAAAGATCCCATATAAACATAATAATGATAATAATAATAATAAACACTTATATAGTACTTATGAGCTAGGTACTACTCTGAGTGCTTCATAGTTATTTCATTTGATCCTCACAAGAACACAGTAATATAGGTATTATTATCCCATTTTACAAGTGAGGTAATGAGGGTCACATAAGCAAGTATCTGAGGTTGCTCAGGAGCTGGCATGTGACAAATGTGTCAAAGCGCCACCACATATTTGATTGAATTATGTCTTGGGACATGGATGGAGACATATCCTTTTGCTAAGTATAAGGTAGTCTCATTTTATTAATTATTGGGTGACTGCAAGCGTCTTATTTTGTTCCAATATCAAACCTATCAGGGGACTGTTATGAATCCAGTCCAGAACAATATAGTTCTCTTTTGTTGCCTGTCTCTTACCACCATCTAAATTGGATTAGGAAGTAGATCAAGGAGAAACCCTCCTGTACATCAGTATCTTTTTAGAAACATTCTCTAGGCTCCATTCTTGATCCTCCCATATTTACACTACAATGCTCCAGAAAGCTTTGCATCCTAGTTCACTTCATCCTTGTACTTTATACATTGGAAATATGAGTAACCAAGTGGCCTCCATCTAATTGGCTGATTCCTCTCATAATGCCCATTTTAAGGAAAGCATACAGGCCAACCAAGTCTTCAGTCTTCTCTTGGATATAATCTTATCTCTCACTTTCTATTCCTTCCTCTTAATCTTTCTACCCTCCAACCCACTCCCTCACTTCACTCTCATTTTTCATCTTCCTTTTATATATTCTTCCCCAAATTATAATGTAAGTTCCTTGAGAGTAAGGGCTATTTTTTCCTTCCATGTATTTATATTCCTAGTCCTTAGCTCTGGTGCATAATAAAATGGTTAATAAATGTTTCTTGATTTAATTTGACTTATATAGACTTATAATCAAAAAGTCTTTTGGGAGAAGTAGGATTCCATGGTAAAGGGAAATCCTTTTCTTTTTTAAAAAATACTACAAGAATATTACAAGAAGCTATGAGTAATTTTTTTTAAAATATAGTACCTCACCATTTATGCTGATTAACATTCTAGTCAGTAGTTTGAAGTGTTTTTTGTTTTTAAGGTTAAACCTCAAAATCTCCTATTTACACTGGAAAATTTCACATATTTCATGAGGACAAAAAGTGACCAACTTGAATTATCTTTCATTAAAACAGCTCTCACAAAAGTTATTTTCTATTTTAGAAACCATTTTTCCTATTTTTTGTAAATTAAATTAAAAAATAAAATTAAAAGGTAAAATAATAACTAGTGCATAAAGTAGGGCATATAAATGTTACTATGGAAACTAAATTATATATAAAATAGGCATTTAATTTTTAATTACAATGATTAATATGAAATAGAATGAAATTCTAAATAGCATATAGTATGTATGCAAAACACTTCACAAACATTGAAGGGATCAATAAATTAATTATTATTCATTGGATCTTCTTTATGTTGAATTTGGCTATATGTTTACTTGAAAGGAGGCTGGATCTGGGGCAAATAACTATTACCATCTGGGTTTCAACCTCCTTATCTATAAAATGAGACGGTTATTGTAGATGACCTCAAAGATCTCCTGTAGGGCAGCTAAGTGGCACGATGAATAGCATAATGGGTCTGGAGATTCAAAAACATCTTTTCAGTTAAAATTTGGCATCATACATTTACTAGATGTGTGATCCTGGTCAAGTCATTTAATTCTTTTTGCCTTGGTTTTCTCATCTGTAAAATGAGCTTCAAAAGGAAATTATAAACTACTCCTGTATCTTGTCAAGAAAATGCCCCACATGTAGTCATAAAAAGCCAGCCATTACGGAAAAGTGATTGAACATCATCATCAATGTCTTTTGTAGCTCTAGCTCTATAATCCTATTATCTTATATCTTGGTGGAAGGCTACAGACCATATATTTTAGAGATATTACATCACTAAAAGAACAGAATGAAATTGCTTTTTATGCAAAATGTACAACTGTAAAATTAACATACCTGAACCAACTTCTTTTTCCTCCTCTTCAATGTTATTTTTGATACTATCATATTCCTCATCAATTGTTTGGTTGCCTCGTATCTGTGACAAAACTCTTCGAGCTTTTTGAGTCTGTCCTTTCTGAATGAGCCATCTTGGACTTTCCGCAGAAAGAGAAATCCAAGGAATTGTATTATTGCTGGGATAGCTGAAAGGCCCAGCATATACCTACCAAAAAATAGAGTTCTGTGAATCTAATATCATTAGTAATAAAGCATAAAATAATTATGTTGGTTACATTAAAATTAAGTTTAAATTAACTTAAAATAGTCAAATTTTATTTTTTTGTACATTATGGGTACCTAACCTTCTCTCTAATATAGATTTATGATATCATTTTCTATATTGGAGATGATTATATTCTTCAAGACTATAATTACACATCACAAACATTGGCAGATGATAAGAGATAAATGAACATTAAGTACAGGTATAAACTTTGTCTTCCATTTGAGTACCAGCCTCATTTCAGAAATGCTCATAATTAGAAAGGCATCATGATTTGATGTGTACCAATTAGATAAAGTCACAAAGAGTTAAAAGTATAGAAATATGTTTTTGAAACCAGAAATATTATCTCATTTGATCCTCATAACAACCTAGTAATGTATGTGCTCTTATCACCCCTATTTTATAGATGAGAAAACTGATGCAAAGGTTAAATGACTGCCCAACTAGCCAAAAAGTCTCTAAGATAAAATTTTAATTCACTCTGCCTGAACTTTATCCACTCTTTAACTTCAGTGGGAAAAAAAAAGAAAAGAAAAAAAGAGAGGCAGAGACAAGATGGCAAAGAAAAGATTGGGACTTTCCTGAACTCTTCCCAGAATCTCTCCTTTAAGTAATGCCATAAGAACATCTTTAAGTTATGTCATAAAACAATTTCTGGTGTGACAGAACTCACAAAAAAATGAGATAAAATAATTTTCCAGTCAAATTTAACTTAAAAGATTGGCAGGAAAGATCTATCACTCTTGGGTGAGAGTGAAGAAATGTCCAGTACGGGACAGGTCAGCAAACCAGGAGCAAGCTTTGGAAGCCACTGAATCATCATCAGCAGTGATTGCTTCCAGAGCTCTCAGTCAACAAATGATAAGGGGTTGAACCATCGATCAAAAGGGATTACAAGTGTGTCTTTGCTGGAACTGGGGGCAGGATTCTGTTGCTTTGCCCATATTTTTATCTGGGTCATAGTTTTGGGTGGCAGTCCCTAGGGTGACAAAAAATACTAACACACCAAAGTTTGTACTACAGTGAAGCGGGGATCCTCCTCACAATTTCAGGGCAAAGAAAAGTATTTGTGGTCACTCACAGACCAGAGTACAAAACAGGAGAGTAATAAACCAATCTCTCCTTAAATCATACTATCTTGAAAGAACTGAAAACTTATAGGTCTTTAGAAGTATCTCAGGAAATAGTTGCACAAACCCCTGAAGCTTGGGACAATTAATCCTCCACCTTGGAAGCAGAGCTTTATTTTTAATAAAAAGTTTAAAAGACAAAAAAATAGACTGGAAAAAGTAGCCAACAATTAAAAAATTCTAACCATAGAGAGTTACTTCTGATGACAAGGAAAATCAAAACACACACTCAAACAAAGACAACAAAGTCAAAGCCCAAGCATCCAAAGCTTCCAAGAAAAATATGGATTGGTGTCAGATCATGGAAGGGGTCAAAAACAAATTTGAATTGTTTGTAGCAGCTCTTTTCATGGTGGCAAATAATTGGAAATTGAGTTGATGCCCATCAACTAGGGAATGGCTGAATAAGTTAAGATGTATGAAGGTAATGGAATATTATTGTTCTAGAAGAAATGGTAAGTAGGCTGATTTCAGAAAAGTCTTGAAAGATGTAAATGAACTGATGCTGAGTGAAGTGAACAGAACTAGGAGAACAATGTACATAGTAACAACGAAATTATTTGATGATCAACTGTGATGAACTTGGCTTTTTTCGATAATGATTCAAGGCAATTTCAGTAGATTAGGATGGAAAGTGCCAATCAGGCTAAGATGACAGGAACAAATAATGATGAATGTTGGAGGGGATGTGGGGAAACTGGGACACTAATACATTGCTGGTGGAGTTGCGAAAGAATCCAGCCATTCTGGAGAGCAATCTGGAATTATGCCCAAAAAATTATCAAACTGTGCATACCCTTTGACCCAGCAGCGCTACTACTGGGATTATATCCCAAAGAAATACTAAAGAGCGGAAAGAGACATATATGTGCCAAAATGTTTGTGGTAGCTCTTTTTGTTGTAGCTAGAAACTGGAAGATGAATGGATGTCCATCAGTTGGAGAATGGTTGGGTAAATTGTGGTATATGAAGGTTATGGAATATTATTGCTCTGTAAGAAATGACCAGCAGGAGGAATACAGAGAGGCCTGGAGAGACTTAAATCAACTGATGCTGAGTGAAATGAGCAGAACCAGAAGATCACTGTACACTTCAACAACAATACTGTATGAGGATGTATTCTGATGGAAGTGGATATCTTCAACATAAAGAAGATCCAACTCACTTCCAGTTGATCAATGATGGACAGAGGTAGCTACACCCAGAGAAGAAACACTGGGAAGTGAATGTAAATTGTTAGCACTAATATCTGTCTGCCCAGGTTGCATGTACCTTCGGATTCTAATGTTTATTGTGCAACAAGAAAATGATATTCACACACATGTATTGTACCTAGACTATATTGTAACACATGTAAAATGTATGGGATTGCCTGTCATCGGGGGGAGGGAATAGAGGGAGGGGGGGATAATTTGGAAAAATGAATACAAGGGATAATATTATAAAATATATATATATAATAAAAAATTTAAAAAAAAAAGAAAGTGCCAATCACATCCAGAGAGAGAATTATAAAGATTGAATGTGGATTGAATCACAGTATTTTCATTTTTTATTTGTTTGGTTTTTTCTTTCTCATATTTTTTCCTATTTGGTCTGATTTATCCTATACAACATGAAAAATAAAACATGTATTTAAAAGGATAGTACATATTTAACCTATATCAGATTGCTTACTATCTTGGAGAAGGGGGAGGAAAAAGAGAGATGAAAAAAATTGGAACACAGAATTTTACCACAAAGAATGTTGAAAACTATCTTGACATGTATTTGGAAAAATAAAATACTATTGAGAGAGAAAAACAATTTTGAAAATCAAGTAAAAGGAGTAAAGTAAAAATTCAGATGAGAAAATGATGCAAGGAAATTATGAAAAAAGAGTCAACAGCTTGGTAAAACATACACACACACACACATAACACACACCCATACACACACACGCACATAAATACTAAAGAAAATTACACCTTAAAAAGACAACAGACCTAATGATAAAATAGGTACAAAAATCCAATGAACAGAATAATGTCTTTTTTTTTACTGAATTTTTTTTATTTTTTATTTTAACAATATTTTATTTTCCCAAATACATGCAAAGATAGTTTTCAAGCTTTATCTTATCAATATTTTCCCCTCTCTTTCCCTTTTTCCCTCTCTCCAAAACAGCAAAAAATCTGATATAGGTTGAACATGTGCAATTAGAAGATTGTCTTGAAAAGCAGAAATGATAAAATAGAAAAACAAAAACAAAAATTCACTGAAGAAAAAAAAAAGACTCCTTTAAAAGTAGAATTGGACAAGTCGAAAAGGAGGTATAAAAGCTTGCTGAGGAAAGCAATCCCTTAAAAATTAGAATTGAGTCAATGTAAGCTATTGATGTTATAAGAAATCAAGAAACAATAAAACAAAACCAAAAGAATGAAAAAATAGAAAACAATGTGAAATATCTCATTGGAAAAACAACTGACACAGAAAAAAA
Source organism: Sminthopsis crassicaudata (assembly GCF_048593235.1). Classification (NCBI taxonomy): domain Eukaryota; kingdom Metazoa; phylum Chordata; class Mammalia; order Dasyuromorphia; family Dasyuridae; genus Sminthopsis; species Sminthopsis crassicaudata. The sequence continues at coordinate 202,963,881 of NC_133621.1, forward strand.
GATATAGGAGAGATAACTTAAAAATTATTGGATTATCTGGAAACTATGATCATAAAAAAAAGAGCTTAGCCATCGCCTTTCAAAAATCACCAAGGAAAATTTCCTGCTAAACCTGAAGCTAAAATAGAAATTGAGAGATTCCAAAATGAAAACTCCTGGAAATAATACAGCCAAATTTTAGAGTTCCTAGATCAAGGAGAAAACATTTTAAGCAGCCAGAATGAAACAATTCAAGTATTATAAAGTAACAGTAAGAATAACACAAGACTTAGCAGTTTCTATATTAAAGGATTTGTGGTCTTGTAATATGATATTCTACAGGCAAAGGAACTAGGATTACAATCAGGGATTGCCTATTCAGAAAAATTAAGCATAGTATTTCAGCAGAAAAAAATGGATATTCCATGAAATAGAGAACTTTCAAGCAGAAAAGGCCAGAACTAAATAGAACTGACTTTCAAATACAAGATTCAAGGGAAAGGGAAATTATAAGGGACTTAAGATTAAACTATTTACATTCCTACATGGGAAGATAATACTTGTAACTCATAAAAATTTTCTCTTTATTAGGGCAGTTAAGAGTGTCTAAGTATAGAAAAAGGACTCAAGTATGAGTTGAATATAAAGAGATATCTAAAAAACTAAAAATCAGGAAGTGAGAAAGAGGAATGCATTGAGAGAAAGGGAAAGGGAGAGGTAGAAAAAGTAAATCATCTAACATCAAAGAGACAAGAAAAAGCTTTTACAATGGAAGAGAAGATGAGGAAGATGAAGAGGAGTCAGTGAATTTTAGTCTCAGCAGAATTGGCTCAAAGAAGGTATAATATGCATACTCAAGTGGTGTAAAAATCTATATTACTCTATAGGAAGGGAAGAGATGGGATGATAGAAGAGAGGGCAAATTGAGGAAGGTAGTAGACAGAAGCAAAACAGTTTTTGGGGAGGGACAGGATGAAAAAATAGAGAGAACAGAATAAATATGGGTGAACTAAGAGTGAAACACATTAAGCACTCATAAATGTGAAAAAAAATGAAGCAGTTTTTCTGATAAAGACTTCATTTCTCAAATGAGAACTGAAGTCAAATTTATAAAAATAAGAGCCATTCCCTAATAACAGTTTCAGTTTAAGCAAAACTACATAGAGACATAAAAATTGCTTTAAATCACTATTGATTAGAGAGATTAAATTAAAACAATTTTGAGGCACTAACTCATACCTCTGGATAATAGAATAGAAAAGGAAAATGATCAGTGTTGGAGGGGGTGTGGGAACAATGAGACATTAATGCATTGTTGGTGGAATTGTGAACTAATTCAACCATTCTGTTCATTGGATTCCTGTGCCTTTTCTACTATCTGGCCCAGGGGTTCTCAAACTACAGCCTGTGGGCCATATATGGCTGCAGAGGACGTTTATGTGGCCCTCCGGGTTATGGCAGATGAGCTGAGGGGCAGAGACAGAATGTGAGTTTTTGTTTTTTCTATAGTCCAGCCCTCCAACAGTCTGAGGGACAGTGAACTGGCCCCCTATTTTAAAAGTTTGAGGACCACTGTGGCCTATTCTTTTTAAAATGTTTTCTTCAGTATTTTTGCACCTCCTTTACCAAGATATTAACTTTTTTTCATTTTTTTCTTGTATCACTCTGATTTTTCTTCCCAATTTTTTCCTCCATCTATCTTGATTTTTAAAATCCTTTTTGGGTTCTTTCACATTTTGTAGCCAATTCATATTTTCTCTGACACTTCCAATATAGGACTTTTCACTTTGTTGTCTTTTTCCTAATTTGTGTTTTGATCTTTTCTGTCACCATAGTAACTTTCTATACTCAGGATATTTTTCTACTGTTGAGTACAACATTTTGAGCTTGATGCTAAAGTAAAGCTCTGCTTCCAGAGTGGTGGGAGCACAATCCCAAGCTTCAGGGTTTTTGTGAATCTGTTTTCAGAGATAATTTTAGGGACTTACAAGTTTTCAGTTTTTCCAAGATCTAAGAAGAGGTGTGTTACTGCCCTCCTGATCTGTATCTAAGTATGGGCAATGCAAGAATCCTACCCCTGATACAGCAAAGTATTGAGTCTTAAGAGCCATCTTTGGTATCTCTGGACATGGTGTGAGGGCCTTCAGAGCCCCTGGGCCTCAGCTGTAATAGTTAGCACCACAATACTACACTGCTCAGAAATATGATTGTTTCTGGCTCTCAAGGTCTTCATCCTTCTTTTTCATCCATCTTCATCCATTATTTCAATCTTCCACTCTTACTTATTCCAGCTATAGAGACTTAAAGTTACACATAAAGCATCACTGCTTTCAATGGCCCTTTTTCCTATGACATGGGCTTCCGGCAAACTTTTTGTACTCAGATTGGAAGAGGTTAATAGTTTTACAATATATATTTACATCACTATTCAATTTATTGTAAACGTCAAAGTTTTGTAAGAGTCAGTGCAAAGCAGTTGGACGGATTGCTTTTTGTTTGGGTTTTCTGCCATCTTGACATAAAGCATTTAGCCCTTAGGAATAATTACATCTTTCCAAATAGAATGCAAACCCAATTACTGATATTGCCAAAATCCATTTTACCAATGTTTCAAGATAGAAAAATAGAAAAAAGGTCCCTAACACACATTATATTGTAGGAAAACATTCATAAAACTATAATTATTTTGACACTTTTATTTTTAATATCTTTATGCTAATAATATAAAATCACTTAAGCATAGAAATTTAGAATAAGAAGGCATAACTCTGACAATTACATTTATTTACACACAGCTATGTGACTGATATTCAATTTCATCATTTGTAAAACAGGGATACTTATACTACTTACCATACAGAGATATTTTGAGGAAAGTGCTTTGTGACCATCAAAATAATTTATAAACGTGAGTTACATAGATTCTGAAGAAGCAAAGACAGCTACCAACTATGTGATTAGAGAAAGCATTCTAGTAGGAAGTATTCAAGTGATTTGTTGTTGTTGTTCAATCATTTTAATTGTTATGTTTGTATCCCAAGGGTCTGGTATAGTGCTTTTAGTAAATGCTTAATAAATGCTTATTGATTGACTGATAGACATTGAACATAGGTAGAGAAATACAAAGACATAATTGCCATAAGTAAAGCCAAAAAGCTTTAGAAATGTGTAGCCAACCTTAATTCCATAATTTTGAATTTTAATTAATTTCAGTTGTCCATATATATTTACTTTTATAAAAAATCATTTCAATTAAAAAACTCATTGAATACAAAGCTTTACATTTCAACATGCCCTTTTGTCTAATCTAAGTTTGGATAGCCAAAAGATCAGCAAACTATATATCAATATAAATGTAATCAACATTTTTCTTTGTGGTATTATATATTTATTTGAAATTTGAAGTTCTTTGGGTTAAAATTTACCTGACTAAATCCAAAAAGGAAACAAAATTTGCTTATTTATAATTCATCAAAAGCATGTTGATTTTATCCAAAGGCAAGTATTACCACACTTATTTTATAAAAAATAATATTCTAAAAAGCCACATACAGTTAGCTGTCATTAAAAAACTGTAAAAAATTAATACCATACCATTAATAATCTCTTTATTATTAAATCACTTCTCCACTTTCTGCAGTCAAGTACTGTCACATAAATTAGGAAATAGCTAATATTAAGCAATCTTAAGTTACTCATACATTTCTTAAACCACTGTATCATCATCTCCTAAATGTTCTTAAACTTGATAATTTACATATTTGAATATTAAATATAAGAATAGTGTACATACCTCCATCCATCTTTTGGCAGATAACTGAAAGCTCCATCAACAACACTTGCAAAGAATTGCCCTCCTGTGATGAATAGTGTGTTAACAGTTACTAATCTGCCTCTTAAATTGGGTGGAGAAACCTCTGCAATGTACACTGGTACTGTCATGGAAGCAATACCTACAAAAGAAGCGATGAAAAATAAACACAACATTCATTAAATTTATTTTTGTCCCAAATTTTAAAATTAGATAACTACATATGATTGTATAAATTTACACACATCAGTTCTTAGCCTCCAGTTATGTGTGTAATAGAATATAAGATTGATTCTACCTATTTTCACTATATTTTAATTTATATTTTATTTTTATGAACAAGTAGGGAGAATTGGCCAGCTAGATTAATTCAGTGAATAGAGTACACACCTTGCAGTGAGAAATATCTAAGTTCAAATCCAGCCTCAGACACTTACTAGCTGTGTGACCTGAAGTAAGAAACATATGTCTTATAAATAACTTGGGCATGAATAGCACAAACCAGAAAGAAGTTAAACATCTTACCAAGGTTTTGAAGCTTTGGAAGAGAAACTAAAGACCACAAAAGCACAGGTTGTCTTTTCTTCACTGTTGCCTTTTTAAAAGAAATAGTAATCTCTCCTGTACCTCTGTACTTCATGCTCTTCATTAAAGAATATTTTAAAAGGGCGAGTGAGGAGAAATAGCAGTGTGTAAGGACCAAGAAGAGCCCAAATCCCCCATATATATGCCAGTGAAGAAATTAAATTGATTCTGTATATTAATTTTAATCTATCCTATAAATTTATTCTGCATTACTCACCCACTTTGTATGATTGCTCAAGCTGCATTTCTTTGTCTATAAGTAAAGTTTAGAAACTCAATTCTGCTAATCACTGTTCTATTATTGCCTCAAGGAAATCTGTTACCCTTAAGGGATTCAGGTAGACACTGGGAGTGGGATCCATTATCTCTAACTCTTCAGGGAGCCTTCAACAATAACTCTATTCTTTTTTTTTTTTTTCATGTACTTCCCAAAAGTATATGAAGGTTAGTAAGCCCTGTTTTGTAGTCTTTGGCCATTGAGAGAAACCAACCAATTTATCGGTTCCTATTAGTCCATCTAATAAATTGATCATGCTCAGACTCTTGTTTCTCAGTTTATCTTAATTTTCAAATGTAAATAAAAAGAACCAACTATAGACACACCTTTACCCAGTCCATAGCAATATAAATGAAACACAGAATACTGTGGAAACCATAAAATAGACAATTGGGGATAGGTGGAAGGTTCAATACTAAGAAGCCCCAGAAAAACTGAACAGGAACTTCAAGAGGAAACCAAGACTAGAGAAAAACCTTAGGAAGAAATTAGAAGTGGGAGGGGGGAGGATGCAAAGTATTTCTAGAGCAGCAGAAGGAAAAGATCTTAGGAGCAGGGGACTTCTGGCTACAGCAGAAGAAAAGTTCCAGAGCTATATTCAAAAAGCCTTGCAATAACCAGCAACCAGATAATCTGGATCTAAACCATAATATGAGATGATTAAATAATTCTTTGGGGTGAGGCATACATAGTCTTAGCCACCACACTCTGGATTTATCATAACAAACATAATTGGAATAAAGAGCAGGAACCATTCTACCCCTCACAAGCCAGATGCTGAGACTCCTGATACTTGCAAATCAAAGAAAATAACAAATATAATGAAGAAATATCTTGGGATGAAAAAAAGATTACGTGGGAGACAATACCCCCACCAAGAGTCCAAATAGATCCTCAAAGAGAAAAATACTCTGGCTATAAGGATTATAAGAGTTCGTGGAAGAAATGAAATAAGAGCTAAAAACTGAAATGGCTAGGGATTAAACAAAGGCAAGAACTGAAACTTTGGAAAAGACAATAAGAAACATCGTCCAAGAATTGAATTTCCTGAAAGTTAAAATGGGACATTCAGCAAAAGACTCAAAGAGTTAAAAACAAAACAAAACAAAACAAAAAAAAAAACATTTTAATTAAAACATTTGAAAACAGAAAAAAAATTAAGTAATATAATATCAAAAGCAAATTATCTGAAAAAAACAAGTACACAAAATACAATCTAAGAATTGCCAAATTATATGAAAATGATGACCAAAAAAACCCCCCCAAAACAAAAAAAACTAGGACACCATACTTTTAAAAAAAATTTGTTTCAAGTTACCTGTAATGTTTTAAAATGTGTGTATATGTAAGTACATACACACACACACATATATTTTAGAGCAAGCTAATTAAAGAAATGGGCAGCCAGGTGGTACAGTAGAATACTGTGTCTAGAGAAAGACCTAAGGTCAAATCTGACCTCACTTATGAACCTGCGCAAATCATCTAACCAAACTGTTTGCCTCAATTTCCTCCTTTGTAAAATGAGCTGGAGAAGGAAATTACAAACTACTCTAGTATCTTTGAAAACCCTAAATGAGGTCACCAAGAATCAGACACGATTAAAGCATCTGAACAACAATAACAAAATTAAAGCAATTAACATCTGGATGCAATTTGCATGATGGGGCAAAGAAAAGCCTAGACTAAGAATTTAGAAGATGTTGTTCCATCACTAACTTGCTGTATGACATTTCTTTTTTTATTTCTTTAAAAAAAATTTAATGAAAATTGTCCATATATCTTGGAACCATAGGTAAGTAAAAACAGAAAATAACAAATGTTAAAAGGGATATGAAGAAAATGAAAAATTAATACAATGTTGACAAAGTTGTGAATGATTAAGCCATTCTTTAGAGAAATTTGGAATTATGCCCAAAGAGCTATAAAACAATACATTATATCCTTTGACCTGGCAATACTACAATTAGGTCTGTATCTCAAAGAGATTAAAAAACAAAAATGAAAACGACCTATATGGAGAAAAATATTTATAGCAGCTGTTTTTATTCTGGTGCCAAAGAATTAGAAATTATGGGGACATACATCAATTGGGAAATGGCTGAATAAATTGTGATATATGATTATGATGGTATATTATTGTGCAATAAGAAATGATGAACAGGATGCTCTCAGAAGAACCTGAAAACAATTCCATGAGCTAATGCAAAGTGAAGTGTACTGTGTACAAAGTAACAGCAATATTGAAAATTGATGAGCTATGCACAATATAATTATTCTCAGCAATACAATGAAAATATATGAAGTAAAAAAGCTTTGAAGAAAAAAATTAGAAATTAATTGAAGTCCAAAAAATTTAGTTCTAAAGAACTAGCAGGTCCAGGAACAAAATATAGAAATAATAGAAAAATGTATCCGAGAAAATGAAAATAGTAAGACAACATACATTTCAGAAGAAAATGTTTATCTTTAAATGGATTCTTTAACAAAAGAAAAAAAAATTCAACTAAATGCAAAAAAGTTGCTAAAAAAGAACTAGAACAAATGAAAATGCTCAACTAAATGATTAAGAAGAAATTATAAAAATAAAAGAAACAAATTTTAAAGAAAAAGTTATGCAATAAACAAAGCTACATATTGTGTAAAGTTCATTCATTCCTCTCCACTTCCCCCATCTTCCCCCCCCCACTGTAAAAGCTTTCTTTGCTTCTTTTAAGTCAGAAAATTGATCCCATTCTACCTCTCCCTTTCCCTTTTTCCTTGCAATCTTCTCATATCCCTTAGTTTTATTTTTTATTTTTTTTTAGTTTTATTTTTTTAGATACCAATCCTTCATATTCAACTCACACCTGTGCCTTCTATCTATATATATTCCTCCTAATTGTTCTACTAATGAGAATGTTGAGTTACAAGTATCATCTTCCAGTGTAGGAATGTAAACAGTTGAACCTTAAATACTTTATTATTTTCCTTTCCTATTTACCTTCTTATGTGTCTCGAGTCTTATATTTGGAAGTCAAATTTTCTACTGAACTCTTGTCTTTTCATGAGGAATGCTTGAAAATTATCTTTTTCATTGAATATCCATTTTCCCCCCTGAAGGTTTATGCTCAGTTTTTCTGGCCAGATGATTCTTTTGTCCTCTGGAATATCTTATGCCCAGCCTTGGACCTTTTCTTAATATAGAAAATAATATTTATCTAAAATAATGAGCAAACTTTATATGAAATAGAGAAATATTTTTATTAATTTTTATAATTATAACATTTTTTTGACATTACATATGCATAGGTAATTTTTTTACATTATCCCTTGTACTCCCTTCTGTTCTGAATTTTTCTCCTCCTTCCCTCCACCCCCTCCCCTAGATGGCAGGCATGAAATAGAGAAATATTAAAGTCTTTTTCAACAAAATAAGCAAAAATTCTGATTATTGCCACAATTACAATGCTAGAAATGCTATCTATAGCAGTAAGACAGAAAAAATCTAGAGAATAAGCACAGAAAACAGGAAACAAAATTATTGCTTTTTGAGTAGAATATATATATATTAAAAACTCTAAGGAGTCAACGAAAAACAACTGAAACAATAAAGTAGCAAAGTTGAAGTCTATAAATCTATCTAAATTATCAGTATTTCTGTAGAAAATCAAAAAGCAGTGGTAAAAAGAGACAGAAAGAGATAATCCATGAAAAAAGTACCATCTATTATTTTGAGTTTACCTACTCAATCATACCCAGAAATTACATGAATCCAACTATATAACACTCTTTAAAGATTCAACAACACTAAATAATAATTACTCATTATGTCAAGCCAATATAATAAAAATTCGGATACTGCCTAAATTATCTTAGGGTTAAATTAGTCCGTTATGAATGAAACTTCCAAAGGATTATTTTAGAGAGTTGGGGGATAGGGGAGAATTAAATTTAAATGGAGGAAAAAAAGGTCAAAAATATAAAAGAAAAGGGTAAGAAAGGAGACTAGCAGAACAAGATCTCAAACTATACCACAGAAATCATTAAAATGATTTGATATTCTTTTTAAAAATGGCAAAATTTATTAAATTGGACAGATCTGGTATCTAATTACTATAATGGGCCAGAACTCTGAAACAAGGATTCTTACAAGGTGTTGTCATTGGAACTGATAAGATAATGGTTATCTAGTTTAGCATGGTGATTAATTGTTCTCTAGTTCAGCACATGTACTTAGTACTTTATATAGTTCTACAAGATTCATACCTACCGTGATGTAATTATAATAGAGTATATAAACTAGGACAAACTCAGCCAGAGACATTCATTCCATCTCACACCCTAGTGTTGGCTCTCCTTCACTTCTTCACTGAAACCAAAACTCTGGAGGACCTCCAGAAAGCTAGCCAGCCCCAGATGAAGGTGACAGACTTTGAAGGAGATAATAAAGAATTTGGACTTTATCCCTGGCTATTCTCATGGTGATTACTCTCCTGAAACGAAGGCTGGTCCAGAGACCTCCAGAAAACCAACCAGAACATTCCAATATTCAGAACATTATAATAACTAGAGAAGCACATTGTTGTCTAAAACTATAGTAAATGTGGTAAGGATTCAATATTTGTAAAAAAAAAAAAAAAAAGATGCTAAAAAATTGGAAAGCAACCTGGCAGAAAATAAGTATAGGCTAATATCTCCTACTATGAGCAAAGATAAGCACCAAATGGATACAAGACTGAAACAGGAAAAGTGATATTCTAAGGAAATAAGAGAAGCAAGTAAATTAGATTTATTAATAGAAAAAGAGTTCATAACCAAAAAGGAGGTAAACATGGATCACAGAAGACAAAATGAAACATTCTGATAGCATAAAATTTGAAAGATTTTGCATAAACAAAAATTCTATATTTATAATAAGAAGAGAAACAAGTATTGAGAAGGGGACCTTTTCACCAAAATTTTTCTGATTTTTTTTGATCATGATACTTGGTCAAATTTATAATTCCGCATCATTTCTCAACAGATTTAAAAAAATAAGAAGAAAGGGTAATTTTCAGAAAAAGAAATCCTAACTATAACTAGCAATCTGAAAGTGCTCCACATTATTAATATTTAGAGAAAGTTGAAACAATTTTGAAGTTCCACCTCAGAGACATAAAACTGACAATGATAACAAAAGGAAAAAAATGAATAATGTTATGCTGGAAGGTCGATGGGTAAATATACACTAATTAACTAGCTATATGAAAAGCAATTTGGAACACTGTGCACCAAGTTACTAAATCGTCCATACCCTTTAATCAGGTAATATTAGGAAGGAGCAAAACAAGTATTTGATTAAATGCTTACCATATGCCAGGCATTTTGCAAAAAGCTTTACAAATTTAATCTCATTTGATCTTCATAATGATTCTGAAATGGAATTGGGAGCTATTACTATTCCCATTTTACAACTGAGGAAACTGAAGTTGAAGGAAACATATAAGATAAATGATTTGTCCAGGATCGTGCAACTAGTGTCTGAGGCCATATTTGAACTTGTCTTCCTGATTATAGGACCAATGCTCTATCTACTGCAACATTTTGTGGCCTTTATGACCTAAAGAAAAAAAATTAAATCAAGAAAGGGGAAAAGCACCAAAATGTTTGTAGCATATTTTTTCATAGTAGTAAAAATACTAGAAACTGAATCCAGAGAGGTCTATCAGGACTTGAATGTGGATCAACATATAATATTTTTGCCTTTTTTGTTGTTTTTTCTTTCTCATTTTTTCACCTTTTGAGCTGACTTTTCTTCTGCATCATGATAAATGTGGAAATATGTTTAGAAGGATTACACATGGTTAACCTCTGTTGGATTACTTGCTGTCTAGGACAGGGGGAGCTGGTAAGTGAGGCAAAGAGAGCAGGTCTGCAGACAAAAGGCAAGAAAAGTTAAAAAAAAAAGAATTTGAAATATGTTGAATCATATAGTTCACGGGATCTAGAAGATGAGAAAGATGAGAAGATCAGAACCACCCAACAGAACATAAACTATTGCTTGTGCAATCTCGGTTTGCTGATGCTGGCCCAGCCCAACTAGCAAAATGGCACAGTCTGTCTTCCTATGGCACTGTTAAGTTGCCTTGCCCTACTACAGCAATCAGAGGCAAAACCAGTTTTTCTTCTGTACTATCCAATCCTCTTTTAGATCCCTTTTAGTTCTTGAATTACCTTTCCAGGGTATCATATTGGTGTTACTGCTAATCAGACCATGTATACACTAAATGCCAATTTAATTGATCTTTGTAGGATACTGGATAATATCAGACAGAAATCTGATGGATCAGTTTTTCTTACTTTAAATTTCCCTGAGGTCAACTGAAGCATAATATATTCTGCTCTAGTCTTTTATCATTATGATTACTATGAATACTATTGTAGAAAAATGTTATAAGGATTTTCATATTGATATGACATATATAATAAATATACTAATAATCTAATAATACCCTAATAATGTGGATTTTTCAGTTATCGTTTCCCCATTAAACTCTGATTGGGAATCAGACTCTTATAATGCAGCTTGAAATGAAAGATTAATTCTTGACAACTTTTTCTTGTGTATGTTAAGTGATGTGAATCAAAATTTGCAGTACTTGCTCTTGTCACAGAATTCTGATCCTGTCCCCCACCAAGTAATGATTTCCAAGCTTTGAAAGAATCACAGCCCCATAGGTGGGGATAGGTGGCACAGTGAATAGAGCACTGGCTTTGAAGTCAAGAGGACCTGAGTTCAAATCCTGTCTTAGATACTTAATACTTACTAGTTGTGTAAACCCCTCCCCCAATTGCCCCGCCCAACCCTCCTCTTTTCTCACCCCCTACCTCCCCCCCCCAACCTTCCCTGCAAAAAAGAACAGTTCCCATACAAAAAATTGGAAATTGAGTAGATGTCCCTCTGTAGAGGAATGATTGAATAAAGTTATGGTATGTAGATGTAATAGAAATATTATTGTTCTATAAGAAATGATGAACAGGCTGATTTCAGAAAAGTCTGGAAAGATTTATATGAACTGATGTTGAAAGTAGTGAGTAAAACCAGGAAGACCTTTTACAAAGTAAAAGCAAGATTATATAATGATAAACTATGATGGACTTGACTCTTCTTAGCAACGTGATGATTCATTAAAATTCCAATAGACTTAGGAAAGTGCTATCTACATCCAGAGAGAGAACTTTGGAGACTGAATGTGGATCAAAGCACAGTATTTTTTACTCTTTTGTTTGTTTGTTTTTTCTTACTCGTAGTCTCCCTCCCACCCTTTGGTCTAATTTTTCTTGCACAACATGACAAATATGGAAATATGTTAAAAAAAAAAAAAAGAATTGTTGCTACAGGACTGGAGAACACCCATATTGTCCTTTCTTCCTTGGCTTGTCATGGGAAATCACTTAGGCCCTGAAAATGATTGTATTTTAATCCACTTGCCTTCTCATTCTTACTTTGATTGGAGTACAAAATCTCTACCTTTCCTGCAACATGAAGTGGTCTCTTGCCCAGATGAACTTCCAGTTTTCACACTGTAATCCTAATTCTGAAAGTAATTAATTAAATCACTACTTGGTCTCTAAAACCTATCTGTAGGACTGCTCTGTATGACGCTAGCTATTCACAGAGAAGAAGCCAGTAAAATTCTGTTAATACTATCCTATAATAATAGTATTTAATTTTTTCTCAATTATAATGCAAAGATAATTTAGAGAGATACTGCTTATCATTTTAAGGAATGTTCCCTTGATTTGTATGCCCTATATTATTTTGTTTTTGTTTTTTGTTTTTGCTGAGGCAACGGGGTTAAGTAACTTGCACAGGGTCATACAGCTAGGAAGTGTTAAGTGTTTGAGACCAGATTTGAACCCAGGTCCTCCTGAGTTCAGGGCTGGTCCTCTACCCACTGCACCACATAACTTTGCTCCCATATTGTTTTTAACAGGAAAAAATGATGTTTTTTATCATAAGCTTTTAAAGTATGTTTTGAGATAATCATATGACTTCTGTTGTTTTTGTTATTGGTTTGGATAATTATGTTAATAATTTTCTTACTACTGAACCAACTCTGCATTCTTGGTATAAATCCCTCCTGGTAATAGCATATGACTTTTGGGATATATTGCTGTTATCATCTTGCTAATATTTCATTCAAAGTTTTTGCATCAGTATTCATTAGGTAAATTGGCCTTTAATTTTCTTTCTCTGTTTTAGCTCTTCCTAGTTTAGGTATCAGCATCATATTTGTGTCATAAAAGGGGTTTGGTAGGGCTCCTTTGCCTATTTTTCCAAACAGGTTATATACTATTGGAATTAATTTTTTTTTTAGTAGAATTCACTTGTGAACCTATCTGGCCTTGGGGGCTGAATTTTCTGAAGGAGTTCATTAATGGTTTGTTCAATTTATTTTTCTAGAATGAAGTCATTTTGGCATTCTTTTTCCTTATCTGTTAATCTGGGTAACTTGAATTTTGTAAATATTCATAAATTTTGCTCAGATTATCAGATTTATTGGCATATAATTGGGTAAGATATTTCCTAATGATTACTTATCTAATTTGTCTTGTAACTCATTTATCTTCTCTTTTAAGTATTTGGATACTATATCACAATGCTGCACATATGTTTAGCATTACTATTGCTTCATTGACTATGGTACCTTTTATTGCAAGATATAGTTTCTTTCCTTATCTCTTTTAATTAGGTATATATTTGCTTTTACTTTTTTCTGAAATCAAGATTACTGCACCTGTTTTGTTTTTTACTTCAGTTGAAGTATAACAGATTCTACTCCAGCTAATTAATTTTACTCTCTTTTTGTCTCTCTGCTTCAGTTATGTTTCTTAGGGGAAAAAACAAAAAACAAAAAAAATATTCTGTAGTATTCTGGTTTTTGATCAACTCTCCTATTCACTTCCATGGAGAGTTCATCCTATTCACAGTTAGGATTACTAACTAGGATTGTATTTCCCTCCATTCTATTTTTTTCTCTTTTTTTTTCCTCTCATTTTTCACCCTGTCTTTCCTCCAGTGTTTAGCTTCTGTCTATCGCCTCCCCCAGTCTTCTCTCTCTTCTGTTAGTCCCTCCCCACTTATTCACCTTCCTTCCTGTTTTCCACTTCAGTAATATAGATTTCTAAATTCCATGAATTGCGTGTATTATTCTCTCTTTGAGCCATTACTGAAGAGGATAATGTTTAAATGATGCACCTAACCTATCTTTTCATTTTTCACTGCACTCCAATAGATTTTTCAGCATTCCTTCATGTAAAATAATTTACAGCATTCTATCTTTCCCTTTTTTTTACATCCATTGTACTCTTCCTTCTCATCCCTTAATTATTTTTTTACTTTATTCCCTCAAATTCACCATATACCTATGCCCTCTGTCTATGCATATTCCTTTTAGCTGTAATATTAGTGGCACAATTTTTAAGAATTACAAGTAACATCTTTCCATGTATAGATGTAAACAGTTCAGTTCTATTGAATCCTTTAGGGTTTTTTTCCCTTTTAACTTTTTGTCCTCTTGGATTTTAATATTGGAGATCAATTTAAAAAATAGTCTTAAGAAAGCTTGAAATCCTTTTATTTTATTGAATGATCATTTTCCCCCTTGATATATTATGCTTCATTTTCCTGGTTAAGTGATTCTTGGTTGTAGTCCTCCTCCTTTGCCTTCCAGAATTTCATGTTTCATAATCTCTGATACTTTAATGTTGCAGAGGCTAAATCCTTTGCAAACCTGACTGTGTTTTCCCAATATTTGAATTGTTTCTTTCTGGCCACTTGCAGTAATTTTTTTTTTTTTTATTGACCTGATAGTTCTGAAATTTGGCTATTGTGTTCTCTACAATTTTTATTTTATGATCTTTTTCCAGAAGTGATTGGTGGATTCTTTCAATGCATATTTTACCACATGATTCTAGGATATCTAATGATATCTTGAAAAATCCTGTCCAGGTCCTCTGTTTGATTTTGACTTTAAGGTAATCAAATGACTCTGACATTGTCTCTCCTGAATATATTTTCCAATTCAATTATTTCTTCAAAGCAACATTTTACATTTTCTTACATTCCCTTGAACTTGTTTGATTTATTAGCTTCCACTTGCCCAGTTCTAACTTTAAGGAGTTATTTCCCTCAGCTTTTGTACTTCTTTTTCCATTGGATCAATTCAACTTTGAAAGTAGTTTTCTTTTTCTAACTTATTGTCTCTTATATCACCCTAATTTCTTTCCCCAATTTTTCTTCTACCTTTCTGATTTTAAGCTTCTTTTTGAGTTTTTTCCATGAGTTCCCCTCCTTCTTGGGCTTAAGATTATTTCTCATTTTTCTTTAGGGCTTTGCCCATGGGTGTTCCAACATTGTGTCTTGATCTTCCCTATCACCATCATAACTTTCTACAGTCAGATACTTTTGTTATTGTTGTTGCTGCTGTTTACTCATCTTTTTTGGCCTTTGTCCTTTCTTTTAAATTTTTTCTTTGCACCTGGTGTGTAAGGGGCACTGTTTTAGGCTTCTTGTGCTAGTACCTGAAGACCTGACTCTTTATCTAGTTGTACACTAATGTTATTCTGAGACCCACAGTGGACCTTCATGTCTGGTGCTATACTAAGGAGGTAGTGTGCTGTGTGGCTGGTGCAGCTGACGTCCTGAGGGGTTTGGCAGCTGGTTTGGTGCTGAGCCAGGTCTTAATGCTAGTGTCTGGTATATGCAATAGCCTGTGATCTTTTTCTGCCTTTCCTTGGGAATATACTGAAGTATTTGGTGGTCTGGCCTTAGGCACCTGCTTATTTTTCCAGGGCTATATTATAATATGTGGTAAAAGTCATGATGGCAGCTGCCTGTTTGCTTAATCCCCCACAGGTTTGGCATCTACTTGTTTTACTGGGGCTTCACTGACGCAAGTGGCAATTCTCAAGCTGCCCATTTTCCCATTTATGCTGAGGCACATGCAGTCCAAATGTTGGCATTTGTCTGCTCCAGGCAAATGTGTAAATGCCCAATTATGTTTTCTGAGTTTTCTATGTCAGCCAGAATTTTAATAGATAGATGAAAGAACCCTTATAATTTATCTCATTTTAGTGTGACATTTATTACTGATAGTTCTATATTAAACTTTTTGATATCTTATAAACTTTGAGATAATGTACTTTAACTGTATATTTTGAATTAATGCAAATTTAAAAAAAACTATCACATATACAAATGCCAAAAACGAGACAATACTTTAATGGGAAAAAAATACAACATAATTTTGGTGTGATTAGTTCTCAGTATGTAACCTTGAATAAATGGATTTTTTAATTTATAAAAACAGCTACTGAAAATGGTTTTAAATGTAATTGATATTGGTGGGGTCTTTTGTGACATGTAATGAGAAAAGGATTGATGGAGGCACACAATCTGTTCTGGCCATAATATCAGATAATTTGATTTTTGGAAGAACATTTATAACTACTATATACTTCACTTGTACTTCTCAATAATATTATTTTCTTTAAAATAATTTTTATGATATTATTATGATAAGATTAAAAGGAATGGGCATATTTTGTATTGTCTTTAGATATTACATAGTGGTTTATTTCTTAATATTTCCTATTCTCATAAAAGTTGAAAAAGCAAAAGAAATTATTTGTCATAAAAAAACTTTTTTGAACAAACAAGATTAATGCAGCCAAGATTAGAAGAAAAGCAGAAAACAGTAATAAATTTACAACAATTATCTCTGATAAAGGTCTCATTTAGCACATATATAGAGAGAATAGAATTAAATATATAAGAATACAAGCTATACCCCAATTGATAAATCATCAAAGATATGAAAAGGCAATTTTCAGATGAAGAAAAAAAATATCTATAGGCAAAGGAAGAAGTGCTTTACATCACTACTGTTTAGAGAAATACAAATTAAAATAACTCTCAGGTACCATCTCACGGCTATCCCATTGGCTAATGTAGCAGAAAAGGAAAAGGTTAAATGTTGGAGAGGATGTGGGAAAATTGGGATATCAATACACTATTGGTGGAGTTGTATACTGATCCAATCATTCCAGAGAACAATTTGGAACTTTATCCAAAAGGCTATAAAACTTTGTATACCCTTTTACCTAAAAATACTTCTGCCAGGTCTGTTTCCCAAAGAAATTGTTTTTAAAAAGAAAGAGACACAATTGTGCAAATACATATATATATACACACACATATATATGTATATATATATGTGTAATATATATATATATATATATATATATATATATATATATATATATATATATAGAGAGAGAGAGAGAGAGAGAGAGAGAGAGAGAGAGAGAGAGAGAGAGAGAGATAATACACATATCTTTTTGTGGTGAAAAAAAAAGGAAATTGAGAGGATGCTCATTTATTGGGAAATACCTGAATCAATTCTAGTATATGATTGTGATGGAATACTATTTGCTTTCAGAAAAAAACTGGAGAGGCATAGATGTTCTGTTGCAAAGTGAAGTGAACAGAAGCAGGTGGACAATGTACATAGTAGCAGCAATATTGTGGAAAGATTAACTGTGAATGACTTAGCTAGTCTCAGCAATAAAATGATGTAAGATCATTTCAAAGGACTATGATAGAAAATTCTATTCACCTTCAGAAAAAGAACTAATGGAGTATGAATGCAGATCAAAACATACTTTAAAAAAAACTTTCTTTGTTTTTCTTGGCTTTGCTTTTGTTGCTCTGTATTCTTTTTTTTTTTCAACATGTCTAATATGGAAATGTGATTTGCATGATTATACATATAATAATCTATATCACAGTATCTGCCTTCTTGAGCAAAGATGAAGGAAGAAATTTGGAATTCAAAAATAAATTTTAAATGTGAAAAATTGCTTTTACAGATATTTGAGAAAAACAAGATAACATTTTTCAAACATCAAAAAATGGCATCAATATGTGGCTTTTAAAAACTTCATATGTATAAATCTACTGCACAATTTCTTTGAAACAATATAACAAGCAATTACTGAGTATGCATTATGTACATAGGTATTGTTTCTTTATGTCATTTTTATTTTAATTTTTAAAGTACTTTATTTTTTCTAAATACATGTATAATTTTCAACATTCATTGTTGTAAAACTTTATTTTCTAATTTTTCTCCTTCACTCCCTAATCTTCCCTCTTCCCAAGAAGCAAGCAATGTGATATAGATTAAATATGTGCAATTCTTTTAAATATAGCTCTGTATTTGTTATGTTGTATAAGAAAAATCAGATTAAAAGAGAAAAAAAAGATAAGAAAGAAAAAAATACAAACCATCAACAATAACAAAAAAAGTTAAATCACTATGCTTTTATCTATATTCAGTCTCCACAGTAGTTCTCTTTCTAGATGCAGATGGCATTTTCCATCCCAAGTCTACTGGAATTGCCTTGCATCACCTCATTGTTGGAAGGAGTCAAGTCCATCAGAATTGATTATTACATAATCTTGTTACTGTGTATAGTGTCCTCTTGGTTTTGCTCACTTCACTCAACATCTGTTCATGTAAGTCTTTCCAGGATTTTCTGAAATCAGCCTGCTCATCATTTCTTTTACAACAATAATATTCTACATATACCATAACTTATTCAACCATTGGACATCCACCTAGTTCCAGTTCCTTGCCACTATAAAAAGGGCTGCTACAAACATTTTTGCACATGTAACTTCTTTCCAAGTTTTTATATTCTCTTAGGATACAGATCCAATAAACACACTGCTGGTTCAAAGGATATATACAACTTGATAGTCCTTTGGACAGAGTTCCATATTGTTCTCCAGAATAGGTGGGTCAGTTCACAACTCCACCAACAATGTATTAGTGTCCTAGTTTTCCCACATAACCTCCAACATTTGTCACTGTATTTTCCTGCCATCTTAGCCAATCTGAGAAATGTGAAGTAATATCTCAGAGGTGTCTTAATTTGCATTTCTCTGATGAATAGTGATTTGGAGCACCTTTTCATATGACTAGAAATGGCTTTAATTTCTTCATCTGAAAATTTATCTGTTCATTTGACTATTTATCAATTGGAAAATGGCTTGAATTCTTATAAATTTGACTCAATGCTCTCCAGCCATTCTGAAGAGCAATTTGAAACTATGGTAAAAAAAAAAAAAAAGTTATCAAACTATCCATACCCTCTGATTCAGTGGTGTTTCTATTAGGCTATTATGATCCCAAAGAGATCATAAAGGAGGGAAAGGGACCTACACATGCAAAAATGGTTTTGGTAGCCCTTTTTGTAATGTCAAGAAACTGGAAACCAGATGCATATCAATTGGAGAATTTATGAATTTATGATTTATGAATGCTATGGAATATTATTGTTCTATAAAAAACGATCAACAGGATGATTTTAGAGAGGCCTGCAGAGACTTACATGAACTGATCCTAAGTGAAACAAGCAGAACCAGGAGACAATTATGCATGGAAGCAATAAGATTATATGATGATCAATTCTGATGGACATAACTCTTTCCAACAATGAGATGATTGAGACCAGTTCCAATGATCTTGTGATGATGAAAGCCAACTACACCCAGAGAGAGGACTGTGAGAACTGAGTGTGGATCACAACATAGCATTTTACTCTTTTTATTGTTATTTGCTTGCATTTTGTTTTTTTATCTCATTTTTTTCCTTTTTGAACTGACTTTTCTTGTGTAGTAAGATTATTGTATGAATATGTTTACATATATTGGATTTAACATATTTTAACATTCTTAACATATATGGATTACTTGTCATCTAGGGGTGGGAGTGGGGAGGAGGGAAAATGTGAAACACAACGTTTTATAAGGATCTGTGTTGAAAAATTATCCATGTACATGTTTTGAAAATAAAAAGCTTTAATTAAAAAAGGAAAAAAAAAAAAGAAAAAGAAATGAAACCTTTCTCAGAAACACCGGCTGAAAAAAAAATCCCAGATTTCTGCTTCCCTTCTAATTTTGGCAGCATTGGCTTTGTTTGTGCAAACCCTTTTTAATTTAATGTAATCAAAATTATTTCTTTTGCATTTAATAATCTTCTCTAACCTGGCCATAAACTCCTACCTTCTCCATAGAGCCAAAAGGTAGACTATACCTTGTTCTGCTAATTTGCTTATAATATTAATTATAATTAATTAATCACAATATTATAATATTTATAGATTTTTATTTAGTATATAATAATACATATATAATATATGTAATTATGTATATTAATATATATAATTAATTATAATATTAATCTTTATGTCTAAATTATGAACTCAGTTTTGACCTATCTTAGTATAGGATCAGATGTTGTTTGGTGTCTAGTGTCTGCCATTCCAGTTTTCCCAGCAATTTTTGTCAAAGTTCTTATTTCAGAAGCCTGTGTCTTTGGGTTTATCAAACACTAGATTACTATAGTCATTAACTATTGTGTCTTGTGAATGAGAACCTAACCTATTCCACTGATCTACTACGCTGTTAACTTAACCAGTACCAAATGGTTTTGATGACCACCACTTGTAATACAGTTTTTGGTCTGATCTAATTAGTCCATCTTCCTTTGCCTTTTTTTTTTCCCATTAATTCCCTTGAAATGCTTAGCCATTTGTTCTTCAAGATTAATTTTCTTATTATTTTTTCTAGCTCCTCTAAAGTAATTTTTTAGCAGTTTGATTGTTATCGCACTGAATAAGTAGATTAATTTAGATAGAATTATCATTTCTATTATATTATATCTATTATAATAATATTATATAATCATATTATTATTATATTATATTAGCTCAGCCTTACTTCTTCCAATTGTTTAGATCTAACTTTATGTGAAAAGTGTTTTGTAATTGTGTTCATATAGTTCCTGGCTTTGTCTTGGCAGGTAGACTCCCAACTATTTTATATTGCATACAGTTATTTTAAATGGGATTTCTCTTTCTATTTCTTGCTGTTGGGCTTTGTTGGTAACATATAGAAGTATTGATGGTTTATGTGGGTTTATTTTCCATGCTGCGATTTTCCTGTTTGCTAGTTTTTTAGTTGATTCCCTAAATATATTATCATATCATCTGCAAAAAGTGATAGTTTTATTCCCCTCACGGCCTATTCTTATTCCTTGAATTTCTTTTTCTTCTCTTATTGTTAAAGCTAACATATCTGGTACAATATTGAATAATACTAGTGATAATAGTTTCAATCCTGATCTTACTGAGAATACTTCTCCCCATTATAGATAATGCTTGCTGATAATTTTAGATTGATACCACTTTTAATGTCATTTCTAAATTTTATTTATGCTAGTTTAAGTCATAGACCAAAAGTTCTTACAGAAGACTATCAATTTCAAATGAACACCCAAATTTAAGGTTTCAGAAAATCTATTTTCAAAGTTAGGTGCATTTCACTTCTTTTCACTTCATCACATTATTTCCTCAAGGGTTTCTTTAAAATTATATATCTAACAATTAATGTCATAAAAATTATATCAGAGGAATCTGTATTTTAAAATCTGCCTTAAAAATTTTGCTTTTATAATTTATCATGATACTGTTTTAGACAAAAATATGTAGTAAGAAAAGAATATCAGTATTGTCACCAATTTATAATATGATTATCTGAAAGATTAACACTTTTTTCTATTATGTCATTTCCTGTGCTATTAGTTGAATACAGTAATATAAAAGTTACTCTCTAATCCTCAATTCATTAGATTTTTACCTATCAAAAGAAGAAAAGTGAGAAGAAGATTTTATTTTATTTTTTAGTGTCAAATTTTGTTGGACTGCATCAATTTCTCCTCATCAAATAATCTAACTTTTCTCTACTATCACAGATTTGTAATTAAAATTGCATTAATAATTCTTGTTCAAGGAAAAGCAGTTGAGAACTATTATTCCTTAATATTAAAGAAAGTTAAATTGTTAAAGCATTTCACAATAATGAAATATATATATATATATGCATATATATGTAGAAAGAGAAAGAGAGAGAGAGAATTATTTTTCATCTATACAAAATATGACAACCTACTTGGAAGTTAGGAAGTAGACTGGAAGAATGAGGAGGGAAAAAATTATGATGAAGAGGTGTTCAAAACAAAAACCAAAATCCATAAGCATAAATAACTTTATTAATAATAAAACTAGCAGAAATATTATTATCTCAATAGATGCAAAAAGCCTTTGACAAATATAATACTCATTCCTATTAAAAACACCAAACAACATTGGAATAAATGAATTTTACCTTAAAATAAGTAATATTTATCTAAAGCCATCAGCAAGTATTATCTAGAATAGGCATAAGCTAGAAGCCTTCCCAATAAGATCAAGAGTGAAACAAAGACATTCATTATCATCTTTAATATTCAATATTTTACTATAAATACTAGCTATAGCTATAGGATAGCAAAAACTTGAAGGACTTAAAATGGGCAAAGGGAAATATAACTATACTCTTTGCAGATGATATGATGTTATACTTAATAAATTCTAAATCAACTAAAAACTACTTGAAAAAATTAATAACTTTAGCAAAGCTGCAGAACACAAAATAAACTCACAAAATTCATCAGCATTTCCATACATTACTAAGAAAGTCCAATAGCAAGAGAGAAAAAGTGAAATTTCATTTAAAATAACAGCAGGGAATATAAAATATTTGGGAGTCTACATCCCAAGACAAATCCTGGAATCATATTAACATACATACAAAATACTTTTTCATACAAAAAAAGTCAGGTCTAAACAATCAAAAATATTAATTGCTCATGAGCAGGCCAAGCCAAAATAAAAATGGAAAATTTGCCTAAATTAATCTATTTACTTAATACCATACCAAACAATCAAAAATTATTTTGTAGAACTCAAAAAAATAATAACTGAATTCAACTGGAAGAACAAAAGGTTGTGGATATCAAGGAAATCAATAAAAAAATAAAAGGTGAAGAAAGATAATCCAACTATATCAGATCCATATGTGGCACTGGCTAAGAAAGAGAGTAATGGATCAGTATAAAGTCTGGGCTACTTCCCTGGAGGCCTCAGAATCAGCCAGAGTCAGGATAAGCAAAAGTCCTTGGTCTTAAGAGAGAGAAGTGAAGGAGATGAACAAAATTGCCAGGAGTTTTGCCAAGAATCCTTCCTTGAGTCTAGAGACCAGAATCTCCACACTTTTCTCCTCTTAGTACTGAGGCAAAGTGAAGTTCTCTAGCCTCTCCCACTCCACCCCTTAATCCTTACCTACAACTCTCTTAATCCCAAGCATTGAGCTTCCTTTAACTGTGAGAAGAGAAATTCCAAACATATGCTAATAGTTATTGTCCAATAGATAATTAGCCTTAAGTGCTGGGTTGTCGGATTCAAGCAAACCTTTTAAGTTTCAGCCCTTTACAGATCAGTAAAACAAATGATTAGTAGTAAATGACCATAATAACCTAGTGTTTAATAAACCCACAGACTCCAGTTTTGGGGACAAAACTTCTCATTTTTCAAAAACTGATTGGAAAATGAAATGATATGGACACAAACTAAGTAAATCACCAACATATCACACCAAGATAAGATCAAATTGGGTACATACTTTATACATAAAGGATGATACCATAAACAAATTAGGAGTGCATAGATTAGTTTATTGTCAGATCTATGAATAAAGGAAGAATTATGGACCAAAGTAAATATAGAGAACATGACAAAATGTTAAAAAAAAAAAGTCATTTTGATTATACAAAATTTCAAAGGTTTTGCACAAACAAAACCAATGCAACCAAAATTAAAAGGAAGGCAAAAAACTGGGGTAATTTTTTGCAATAAATTCTCTAATAAAGGCCCCATTTCTAAAATATATAGAGAAATGAACCAAATTTATAAAAATACAAATCATTCTCTAATTGATAAATGGTCAAAGGATAGAAAGAGGCAGTTCTCAGACAAAGAAATGCAAGATATCTGTACTCATATGAAAAAAATTCTCTAAATTATTACTAATTAGATAAATGAAAATTAAGCAACTCTAAGGTACCACTTCACATCTATCAGATTGGCTAATAGGACCAAAAAAAAAAAAAAAGGAAAATGATGGAAGTTTGAGGGGATGTGGAAAAATTGTAACAAATGCAGTGTTACTAGAATTGTGAAGTGATTCAATTATTCTGTGAAGTAATTTGAAACCATGCCCAAAGGGACTATAAAATTGGAAATACCCTCTGATCCAACAACACCATTGCTAATTCCAAATCTCAAAGATATCCAAAAAAGGGGAGAAAGGACCTATTTATACAAAATATTTATGTCAGCTATTTTAGTGATAGCTAAGAATTTGAAATCAAAGAAATGCCCATTGTTTGGGGCTAATCAAGCTGTGTGTATGATTGGAATTATTGTGTTGTTTGAAATGACAAGCAGGGTACTTTCAGAAAAACCTAGAAAGGCTTACATGAACTGATACAAAATGAAGTGAACAGTAACAGAAGAACAATATACACACAAAACAATAATATTGTATAATAAAGAACTGTGTGTGGCTTGGATATTCTTAGCAATACAATGATCCAAAATAACTCTGAAGAACTTATGATGAAAAATGCTATGCAACTCCAGAGAAAGAACTAAAGTTTGAATATAGATCAAATCATACTTTTAAAAATTATTTTTTAATTTTTATTTTGGTCCATATTTTCTTTTATAACATAACTAATATGGGAATATGTTTTGCATGATTACAGATGTATAACATATGTATCAAATTGGTTGTATTCTCATTTGGGGGACTGGGGAAGAAGGGAAAGAATCTGAAGCTCAATTTTAAAAACTAATGTTTTTACATGCAATTGGGGAAAAATAAATTATTAAATAAAGGAAAAATTGCTTGCTTTAATATGTCACTGAGGAAAATAAAACATGTTTTAAAAATAAAATGATACTTTACTGGGGGGAAAAACACAAACCAAGAAGAGAATGATTCCAAAACATCTACAAAGAAAGTATCAGAGAAAAGCATGCCTTAAGTATAAATTTGACTAGAATTCTTAGAAGGGAAGAGGAAAGAATTAAAATTATTTTTATCAAATAATCAAAAACAATATTTTATCAATAAGATAACCAAACAAAGGAAAAATTGTAAAAGAAATGAATTATGGAAGAAAAAATTTTAAGAGGTAATTGGTAACCTGTCACAAGATGAATAACATTTTAACTGAGAAACAAACTGCCTGAAATGACAGGAAAAAAAAAAAAAAGCTAATGGCAGAGGAGCAGCAGCAGGAAGAGAAGGAGAAAGAGGAAAATGAGGGAAGATAAGGTTAAAAAGAATGACTCTTTGAGGGATCAAAAAATATTAAAACAAAGTGAAGGGATTGAAAAGTAGAAGAAAATAAAATATCTTGTGGCAAAAACAAAAGACCTAAAAAAATCAAATAGAGAAAACCAAAGACTAATTGAAATACTTAAAAGTAATGATAAAAAATAAAGAAATCTAAACTTTTCAAATCATAAGAAAACTTCCCAGATTTCTTAGACCCAGAAGGCAAAGAATTAAAAAAAAAAAAAACACTTCCACAAAATATTCTACCTAGATATGACCTTAATATTAGAGATAATACAATAAAAATTTTTAAAGAGATCAAATAATTCTCATAGCTTTAGACAGATGTATTCTTAACCAAACAAGGGATAGAATCTGATACAAAAGAAGAAATAGTTAACTGCTTACATGAAAAAAAAAAAAAAAACCTTCTGCACAGAAAAAAAATAATGTACCTAGAATAGAAACTATCAAGTTAGAAAAAAATCTATATCAAACTTCTGTGATAAGGATTTGATATCCAAAATATATTTAAAAATTAATAGATATTTAGGTGTTTATATATATGACAAATATATGTACATATTCATAACCAAAGGTTATTCCCCAAATAGATAAAGTGATCAAAGGAAAGGAACAAACTATTCCAAAAAGAATAGCTAACTATTAACAACCACATGAAAGAATACTCTGAATCACTAATAATAAGAAATGCAACTCAAAATAATCATGGCATTTTACTTTACATCCTAAAAACTGACAAAGATTACAAAAGATAGGAATAGTTAGTGTTGGAAGAACTATAGAAAAATAGGCACATTGGTAGTGTACTGTTGGTGATCCCATGAGTTGATAGCAACCATACTGAAAAGCAATTTGGAACTGCCAATGAAGCAATTTGATTCTCTGAATCAGAAATTCCATTACTGAAATTATACTCCACAAAGTCCACTCATAAAAAGAAAGTCTCAATATATATCAAAATATTTATAGCAGCACTTTCTCTGATAGCATAAGTTGGAAACAAATGAATACTCATAAATTGGAGAACTAAACAAATTGTGGTATCTGAATGTAATGGAATATTACCATGCTGTAAGAAACTATGGATATGATGACTATGGAAGCCCAGAAGGATCTATATGAATAATTTAGAATGAAGAAAGCATAGCCAATATACACAACTTCAACAATGTAAAGAAAAAAGAATCTACATACATACCTACAAAGTACATGTTGCAAATTTATAAAGAAACATGGCTTGAGAAAATTGAGATATGAAAAGCCTCTCCACTTTATCTCTTTGCAGAGGTGAGAAGCCTACAAATTTTCAGACTTTTTCAAAATATTTTTCATCTAGAACGTGGCCCTCTCCAACAATGAGATGAACCATATCAGTTCCAATAGAGCGGAAATGAACTGAACCAGCTACACTCATCAAAAGAACTCTGGGAGATGACTATGAACCACTACATAGAATTTCCAATCCCTCTAATTTTGTCCGCCTACATTTTGGATTTCCTTCACAGGCTAAATGTACACTGTTTCAAAGTCCGATTCTTTTTGTTCAGCGAAACAATATTTGGTCATGTATACATATATTGTATTTAATTTATACTCTAACATATGTAACATGTATTGGTCAACCTGCCATCTGGGTGGAGAAGGAGGGGAAAAATTGGAACAAATGGTTTGGCAATTGTCAATGTTGTAAAATTACCCATGCAAATATCTGGTAGATAAAAACTAATAAAATAAAATAAATAAAGCTAACTTTTGAACTTAAAAAATATATTTTACATCTATTAAGACTTCCTTCCTTTTCTCTTTAAAACATACTATTTGTTATATGGGATGACTTTCTGAGAGAAGGAAGATTTATAGAAAAGATTACTGCAATTAACTAAGGTGATTTAAAAACCCAAAATGTATCAATAAAAACTTATTTTAGAAACAAAAGTTTTAGAAGAGCTGCTGTGGGGAATAGAATAAGGAGTGAATTAAGGGGATGTAAAAAGATTACCTTACAGCACTAAAGGCCTAGTTGAGGTTCTGTAATATACATTTAGAATGCACTTGACACACTTTTGTAATTGTAGCAATTTTTTGTGAGAGAATTTTGTAGTATGATCTTAATATATGTAAAGATGACACTGTTTTAGACAGTCTTTAAGGTTGCATTTCATTCCAAGTAAAATGTTTTTTAAAAAATCAATAAACAAAAGATCCAGCTGGATCTTTACACAAAAAATAAAGAATTCATTATCTCCTAAAAGAAATTGCAAAATGAAAGCCAATTTCCAGAACTTCCAAGTCAAAGAAAAGAAAATACTTCAAACAGCCAGAAAGAAATATTTGAAGTATTTCAACCCATAGTTTGAATCACACAGAATTCAGCAGCTACCAATATAAAGGAAAGGAGAGCTTGGAAAAAAGGGATATTCTTAAGACAAAAAATATAGGCTTACAACCAAGAATAATTTATCCAACAAAACTATAGTGGAAAAAAACAGACCTTTAATGAAATAGGAAACTTTGAAGTATTTCTGATAAAAAGACAAAAGCTACATAAGAACTCTGAAATGCCAACACAAGAATCAAGAGAAACAAAAAGGTAGGCATGAGGGAATAATCATAAGGAACTAAATAAGAATCTACTGTATACACTCTAATAAGGGGATTTGATACATGTATCTCCTCTGAAACCTACTCATCATTAGGGGTCCCTGAAGGAGTTTAATTAGACAGAAGACCTAGGAGTGATTCTGTTAGGTCTTGTAGGGTAAATGAGAGGAAGGTTAGGGAAAATTATTTCACATAATCAGGGTGGATAGACGTCTATATAAACAAGAAGGAGGAAGTGAGGGCAATAGCTGACACTTTAACCTCACACTCTCTGAGCTAGTTGGTCAAAGAAAAAAAAAAATAGATACACACAAAACCCACAGAGTATATAAATACTCAACAGGGAAATTGGAAGGAAAGGAGAGAAGAGAGAAAGGGCAATTAGAGGGAAGATAGAATAAGGGAGGAATCAGAACCAAACAAATACAGATGTACAAAAATAACCACAGTTTTCTTTTCTTTTCTTTTTTGGACATGGCAAAGAATTGAAAACTGAGAGGATGCCCCTTATCTTAGTAATGGCTGAACTACATAGATCAATGTGAAAATATTCTCTTTATTGATATAGGAAGTCTGCCTTACATAAATTAAGGAGAAAACATTTATGGAAAAGAAAAATGAAAGAATGGGGGGGAGGGAAGAAAGTATGAATGTGGGCAGAAAGATGAAAGGTGAAAACAGAAAATAGGAAAGGTAACTAAAAAATGAAGAAGGGGAAGAAGGGAGTTAAGATAGGGAAAATAATTTAGAACCAGAAAAGCTGTTTAGAAAACCAGGTAAACTAGTCCAGTGGAAATAGGCCAGGCTAGAGACTTCAGGAAATGGTTCAAGAAAAGTATAAACACCAAGGTGGGTTGGTAATAGGGAAAGGAAGGTGTGAGACAGAAACACGAAAATAGGTCTGATTATGAGAGAAGCCTGGAAATCAGGCAAGCTTACTAAAAGAGATACAAGAGACAGGCCTGACAGGAAGATCCAGGCTGAGCTGAGGCTTGGTTAACACTCATGATGTTGTGGAGAAGACCTGAAAGATAAAGGTAGCCCAATATCAATGGGATGAGCTAAGATGGAGAGGCAGGAGAAATAGAAGGGACAAATGTTTACCAGAGGGGCTTAGATGGTCCTTGTTCCGAGGAGTTTCTCCACTACTAAACTTACCGATCCCCAGTCCCAAGATAAGCTCGGCCCGTCAGCAATGTTTCCTTATTCTGCGCCACTGACAGCACCACAGAGCCAGCAGTGAAGAGTGCACTGGCCAGCAGGATGGCGGCGCGGCGGCCAAATACGCCGTTCAGGGCCCCGCCGGCCAGCGCCGAGAGGGCAGCCGCCCCCACGGTTCCAGACACCAGCAATTCCTGCCACAACGTATCCAGGCTGAGCTGCCGCTTCAGCAGCAGCATAGCCCCCGACACCACTCCCGTGTCATAGCCAAACAGGAAGCCTCCCAGGGCTGAGAAGACTGACACTACGTAAACGAAGGAAGGGGTCTCATCCTGCTGGAATTGCCGACGCGCAGCCCGCTCCAGATCCCCGCTGTTGCCCAGGTAGGAGCTGGAGCCCGGGCCGGGGCCACCACTGCCCTGCAAGCTGCAGAATGACTCGGTGGCAGCAATGAGGCTCTGCTCCCCAGAGACGCTGGCCGAGTCTGGATCCTGTTGCTTCCTCCGCCTCTCGCCCATGAGGCTGCTCAGGCTCCGCAGAGTGTACTCCACATTCTCGTTTCCTTTGCGGCTCATAGGGGAGCCTTCTTCGCCTTCCCCTGTGAGAGAGAAAAAGAACCTTCCGAGCCAGGTAGGTACAGCAGGTTGAGGAGCCTTGGGCAAAGCGGGCCTCTGCTGCTGCTGCTGCTGCTGCTGCTGCTGCTGCTGTTGCTATTGCTGCTGCTGCTCCTTCCCTCCTTTTCCTTTCCTTTCCAGGAGCTCAGCGGGAGCTCGTGGTATTTGATGCTGCTCCTGTCTTCCTTTTTTTTTTTTTTTTCTGTTTTCCTATTGGGGTTTCAGCTGACACTTAAGCTAGAAGATGATGCCAGCTAAGGACCTACTGAAGCTGTGGGGCTAGAATACAAGAGGGACTGGCATCTGAGCTGTTCTCGCACTCCTTGAAAAAGACTCCCTCCAAGCTAGGAATCTGGCGCAGCTGGACTGAAACGGGAGGCGGAGCCCCATTGGTCACATGTGGCAGTGGCAGTAGTTGGGAATATTTGAGCTCTTCTGCCTTTGCTTAAAAGCTGCCTTCTTACTGGGAGCCCTCAGCTCCTATTATGTAGGGCAAGTCGTGGGGATACTGGAGTTTCCCCTCGAGATTTAGATCTACATTATATTGACATTCAATCCCTCTGGGAAATTAGCGATAGCTTGTTGGGCTGGTGGATCAAAAGGAATTTCTCTGTGCTCAGCTCTTCTCAAGCCCTCAAGCCACATGAGCCCTTTGGGGATAACCAGACTTTGATTTGGAATTGGGGATTGTTTTTGGTGCAATCTAGGGGTCTTATTGTAATTAAATGGAGCAAGTTTTCAAAAGAAATTCTAATTACATTATTCACAATCAGGTGGAAGAAAATTTCAAATCTCCCCCCTCATCTACTTGGCCAGGTATCCTATGGTGGAAAGGGTCTGAGGAAAAATGCTGATAGGTTTTGTTTTTAGTTTTGCTCAGCTAGGTGCTTAATATCCCTTTAAAAAATTGAATTGGCTCGAGTAATTTGTGTAATTAACTGTGAATTATACGAGTCTAGGTGGAGGAAACTGGCCAAGGAGGGTGCAGTCTTGGAAACATGTGCTGTTTCTTGAGGACTTTAGTGAAGTGTAGGGGAGAAGGGGGTGTTGGTGAACCTGCTTTTGGAAATACATGATGAAGTGTAACAGTAGGGCCTTCTCCTCATTCATTTTCCTGACCCTGTGGCCTTCCCATTCTGGAAGAGCACTCATCCCCTAGAGACTCCTCTTTCTGAATGGTAAGTTCTTTTTAGACCATCTTAGAGCACCCTGGTAAGAACCTATAGAACCTCTTATTTCAATTTCTCATTCACTTGCTGCTGACAAATGTGTTCATTTGAGATTGTTTGTCATAGTGGAGAGTCTGTCAGTCAATAAGTATTTGTTATATATTTATATCATATATATACCAGGCTTTGTACTAAACACTTAGAGAGCTAGGCTGTGTCATTTCTTTCCATTCCACTATCTGACTGGTCTCCCATATATTAACCTTTCAATATACAAAAACAATGAACAAATGATTGTATGTGAAAATGTGAACTTCTATTCTGGATGATTTGTTTCCTTTTCACTATGTACAGGGTTTTTTGTTTTGTTTTTTGATTTGCTTTTTGTACATAATGTAACTTTGAACTTACTCCAGCCTATGTGTATATTAGCTGATCAATTCCCCTGACCATAAATAGCTTTATCTCCTCAAATTTCTAGATGAATTCTTGAGGGGCAATTAGGTGCTTGTAATGTTATCATCTCAAACATCTATTGTGGTATATTATCAATATCAACCCCAAGTGACTTCTGCTCCAAGATCATTAGCCAGTGCCAGTTAGTATCTCTTCAGTGTTAATCAGTTGGAAGCTTCTTGATAGTGTTGAAAAGCCATTAACATCAATTGTAAAGTCTAGGCTAACTCTCTGGAGGGCCTCAGGATCAGTCGGAGTCCAGATCAGTCTAAGGTCTTGGTCTTTAGAAGGAGAAGTGAAGGAGGCACGCAAGCTGCCACTCAGCTTGCCAAAGATGTATCCTGGATTCTGGAGTCCAGACTCTCCAGTCTCTCTCCTCCTCATCCTGCAGCTGAGTGACCCCTGACCTCTCTCCTTCAGCTCTCCAATCTTTGCCTATGCTTACCTCACTACCACACATTCGGCAAGCATCAATGGTGAGGAGAGCCATTACATTATCATATCATCTAAGTATATGTTTATAGAACCATTATCTTACTTTGAATAGGTAATTAGCCTTAAGTGCTCTGCTATCTGATTCAAGTACACCTTTTCAAAGTTTTCACCCTCTACAATCAATTAGTTTTTAGAAAAATATATTTACTGAGAAAATATAAGAGAATAGATGTATTAAAACATCCCCTCGTTACTAGAGTATAATTTCCTGCCTACTACTTTTGTCTCTGAGGAGAATGCATTCAAATTAAAAGTGGTAGCTATAATAATTCTTTTAACTACTGAGTTCACTTCTGGGTGTGACATAATTGATGACTGAGTTGCTCCCTTGATTTCATGAAATGGTTTCTTGGCTGCTAGTCTAAATCTGCTGTTAGTGGGCCAAGCAAGTCATTCATTGAAGCTAGCATATTCCCCAAGCTGAGCAAGGATAAGATAAGTAAAAATGAAAGAATGATTATGTCTGATGAAGTAAAGGCAGCAATACAGCTGATTTCTCCAACATTCTCCTCTAAATTACTTTAAAGTAATGCTTCAAATTAGATTTTGGAGCAGTAGAGCCAACAAAAGGTAAAGCTGAGATAGTTTCTAGCCTAAAAAAACTTAGGAGGTTGGCAAGAGAAATAGCAACAGTTTCAGGAATCAGAATTAAATGTTAAAAATCAAGAAATAGGCTGGACGATGAGCAACAGCAATAAAAGAAGCTGTCCAAAAAAAATTACTATGGTAACAGGAAAGATCAAAACGAACCCAGAAAAAGACAACAAAGTCAAAATTGCTACATCTAAAGCCTCAAAGAAAAATGGGAATTGTTCTCAGATCCAAAAAGAAGTCTTAGAAGCACTCAATTTTTTTTTAATTCAAATAAGAGAAATAAAGGGAAAATGGGGGAAAAAATGAAAGTGATATGAGAAAATTATGAAAAAAGAGTCAATAGTTTGGTAAAAGAAGCATACACAAAAATACTAATGATAGCTTAAAAAAACTAGAACAAGGCAAGTGGTAAGAGAGGCATAAAAGCTCCTTTAAAAGCATAATTGGTCAAATAGGAAAGGAAGTAAAAAAATGCACTGATTAAAGGAACTCTTTAAAAAGTAAAATTAGTCAAAAGGAAAGAGAGGTGCAAAAGCTCACTGAAGAAAATAATGCCTTAAAAATTAGAATTGGTCAGCTGGAAACTAATGACTTTATGAGACATCAAGAAACAATGAAACAAAATGAAGAAACAATGTGAGATAGCTCATTGGAAAAACCACTGACCCAGAAAATATATCCAGAAGAGATAATTTAAGAATTATTGAAATATCTGAAAGCCATGACCAAATAAAGGGCCTAGACACCATCTTTCTTTTTTAAAAAATATTTTTATTTTCTCCAATTACATATAAAACAATTTTACATTTGTTTTTAAAACTTTGGGTTCTAAATTTTCTCCCTCCTCCCTTTCCTTCAACTAAGAAGGCACATGGGAAGTTATGCAAAACACCAAAATAAAAAACCCTCAAGAAAAAAAAGTTTTAAAAAATATGCTTCAGTCTTTATTCAGACACAATTAGTTTTTTCTCTGGGTATGGATAGCATTTTTCATCTTAAATCCTTCAGGGAAGTCTTGGATCATTATATTGCTGAGAACAGCAAAGGCATTCACCACTAATCATCCACATCTTGGATGATTATCCACATTTCACTTTGCTTGAATTCAGGGAGGATTTTTCAGGTTTTTTTGAGAGCATTCTGCTCATCATTTAATATAGAACAGTAATATTCCGTCATAATCACATACCACAATTTATTCAACCATTCCCCAAATGATGGGTATCCTCTCTATTTCCAATTCTTTGTCCTGAGAAAAGAGCTTCTATAAATATTTTTTGTACATATAGATCCTTTACCTTTTAAAAAAATCTCTTTTGAGATTCATTCCTAATGATTGTATGTTAGATCAAAGAATATGCCTGATTTTTTGGACCTTTGGGCATAGTTCATATCTTTTTGATTATCAATTGGGGAATGATTCTTATTTTTTACAAATTTGACTTAGTTCTCTATATATTTGAGAAATGAAGCCCTCATCAGAGAAACTTGCTTTAATATTATTTTCACAATTACTATTGCTATTCTATTTATTCTATTCTCTCTTTTCTTTTACCCTGTCCCTTCTCAAAAGTATTTTGTTTCTGACTACCCTCCCCCAATATGCCCTCTCTTCTAACACCTTCCCCCTTCTCATTTCCCCTTTCCCTATTACTTTCTTGCAGGATAAAGTAGATTTCTATACTCATACATGCAATTTTCTCTTTGAATTAGTTCTGAGAGTAAAGTTCACTCACTCTCCTTTACCTCATCCCCTCCATTGTAAAAGCCTCTTTTATGGCAGATAATTTACATCATTCCTTTTCTTTCATTCCCTCTCTCCTAGTACATTCCTCTCTCAGACCCTTGATTTGATTTTTAAAAATATTATCCTTTTATATTCAATTCACGCCTCTGCCCTCTGTCTATATATACTCCTTTTAACTGTCATAATAATGAGAAAATTATTATGAGTTGCAAGCTTCATTGAGTCCTTTATGATTAACCTTTCCTGATTATCTCCTATATTTGAAAATTAAATTTTCTATTCAACTCTGATCTTTTCATCATTAATATTTGGAAGTCCTCTATTTCATTGACTAGCACTGAAGGATTAAACTTATTTTTGCTAGGTAAATTTTTCTTGGTTGGAATTCTAGCTAATTTGCCCTCTGGAATATTGTATTCCAAGCCTTATGATCCTTTACTGTAGAAATTGCTAAATCTTGTGTTATCCTGACTTTGGCTCCACTATACTTGAGTTGCTTCTTTCTAGATGTTTGCAATATTTTCTCCTTGACTGGGAGTTCTGGAATTTGACTATATAATATTCCTGGGAGTTTTCATTTTAGGATCACTTTCAGGATATGATCAATGGATTCTTTCCATTTTTATTTTATGGTATGGTTCTAAAATATCAGGACACTGTTCCTTGATAATTTCTTGAAAGATGATATCTAGGTTTCTTTTTTTTTTATTGTGGCTTTCAGGTAACCAATAATTTTAAAATTATTACTACTGGATCTATTTCCCAGGTTAGTTGATATTCTGCAGGGAAAAGCAACTAGGATTACAAACAGAAATCACATACCTAACCATAATTCTTCAGGAGGGAGGGAATGGATATTTAATGAAATAAGAGACTTTCAAGCATTCATGATGAAAAATTCAGAACTGAATGGAAAATCTGACTTTCAAATACTAAAGATAAAAATAAAAAGGTAAGCAAGAAAGAAAAATCATAAGATATTCATTACGGTTAATCATACTTGTAACTTCTGAGAACTTTCTTATTATTAAAGTACTTAGAAGTAGTATACATAGACAGAAGGCATGGGAATGAGTTGAACATATGGGATGTTACCTAAAACAATAAAATTATATGATGAGAAAGAGGAATGCACTGGGAGAAATGGAAAGCGGAAAATATAATGTGATGAGTTATTTCACACAAAAGAGGCATGAGAGAGCTTTTACAGTGGGGAGGGCAAGATGGGAGAGATGGGAAAATATGCTTGAACCTTACTATCATGGGAATTGGTTCAAAGAAGGAATAACATACATATTCAATTTGGTTATAGAAATCTATCTATCTACAGTAGGAGGAGAAGGGATAAAACAAGGGATCTGAAAAAAAAGAGGGAGGATTTGGAGAGATGGTAGTCAGAAGCAAAACACTTTTGAGGATGGACAGGGTGAACAGAGAGAGTGTAAAGAATGAAGAATGACTGATCTGGACCTTCACCAAAATGTAGGCTTTGGAAAGATCTCAGTGATATGTGTTCTCAAAAGAACTTAAAAAAGCAAAGGGAAGGAATGTTGATAATAGCAGGGATAAAAAGGCACTACTAGACTTCAATATATGGCACCAAACATTTTGTGAAAGAGTTGAGAGATGACCCAATACTTGTTAGATCATGTCAAGTCTTAAATTAAATCAAACCCAGGGGAGGAATAAAGTATATTTAATCTAGAAACATGATAGTAAACCTGCTATCCTAATGGATGTTCCACCAGGAGATTCACAGTGTTACCCCCCTATGGACTACTCTAACCTGGTAGTTCCCCTTAGAGCTACTCTTAATGCCCATCGGTTGATTGCACGGCTAGGCCACACTTACCTGTCTTCGGGCACCAATCCGATCCCATAGAGACAGACCACCAGGAGGTAGGGGTGAAGCGAAAGAACTTTATTCTTAGATAGCATATATTTGTACGCCCCTGAGGATCTGGGTGAAGGGGGAGGTCCTCTAGGAACCTGGCATAAAGGGATTGGCCCAAGAAGAAGGAGGGAGGCGTGCTAGGCTTTGAGAGCACTAAGGAGGGGGGCGTGGTACCTGGAGTCAGACATAGACTCTTGGGGCTGTGCCCCACCTCCACATAGGACTGAGCCTCAGAACCTCTTATCCCTCAGGTCCGCCCACATGCCTTGAACTGCATTCCTTGCTTCTAGAGGCTTTTTAATCCTTACACACAGGAAAGGCTTTCATACTTTTAGGAAAAAAGGAGGAAGAAGTAGCATGAGGTAGCAAGGCCTGATTGTGAGACCTTAATCACTCTCTGGAATTTGATCTAGAATTTTCGCTCATTCTGGTTCATCTTGCCACGAATGTTAACAAACAGTATAGAGACATTAGGAACTAAGACCTTACTCAAGCTAGGTCTTTTTACAAGGTAAGATAACAGAGTGGGGACTTAAAGTATGGTGCAGCTCAAATCTAGAGTAAATATCTATGAGTAAGAGTACAACATTATTACTAGAATTCAGACATTATTATGATTATTAAGAAGAGTGGCAGGTGATATTTGATATTATTCCTGTCATTATTTAATAGAATTCTTTGATCTATTTTCTTTTACAAAGAAAAAAAAAAACTTTAGCTTAAAATGATCACAGAGAGCATGTGGGAGTGCAGGAGAAAAACTAAATTTTCACTGATGCCCCATATTTTGCTGTATCTCCTACTCTCTGCTTCAAGAAAAAGTAGGGTCTTTGAATTTGGGGAGTCGAAGGGGAAATGATATAAAGCAAGAGTAGAAGAAAGACAGTTACAATCAGAGTGAATAGGATGTAGAGACATGGATAGCTCCTTTCTTGGGCTGGTTGCTGAATCCTCTTATCCTTCTCCATGATATATCTGTGGTCAGAAGATCCTACTAGTGACTAGGCCAACACTGAGAATAGGAAAAGTACCAGCGTGCCAGATTATAATAGATACCAATTTCTAAGCTCTCGTGCCATTGCAGTGATTGATGATGGCCCATTCTAAAAGAATACATTAAACAACTTGTGGTAATACATCCTTTTGACTGGTCAAAGGAAAGCACAAAGTATATATATCCTAGTATTCTTAGGTCCAGATTAAACCTTAATATGAGGGGCTTCTAAAACCTAGTAAAACAATGAGCTTGCAGCTTGCAGCAGATGTTTATTTATTTATTTTAGTATATATTATCCATGGTTTTTAAGTATTATTTATTTAAATATTGACTCTAAACCAGGAGTTCAGATACTGTATGCAACATTTTAGCATATATTCTTTCATTCTGAGATTCTGAAAGGAGCCAATTCCATTTCACTAAGGTCACATAAATGCTCAGTAGAAAACAGTATATTGAAAAGGAAATGGGGTTAGTTATTGGGGAGTATAGAGTTTTAGAACTAAGTTTCCATTTGCAGCTCATAAAATTATACATATTCATACAAGGAGTAACACTACTATATTATAAGAGCCAGAACTGAGGAACAGAAAATCTCCACTTTCTCTGATAACTAAAAAATGTATAACATTTAGTCATTATTTTTCTCCCAAGAAGACAAGCTCAAAGTTTCCAGGGGATGTGTGTGTGTGGGAGAGGGAGAGGGAGAGGGAGAGGGAGAGGGAGAGGGAGAGAGAGAGGGGGAGAGAGAGAGAGAGAGAGAGAGAGAGAGAGAGAGAGAGAGAGAGAGAGAGAGAGAGAGAGAGAGAGGGAGGGAGGGAGGGAGAGGGAGGGAGGGAGGGAGGGAGGGAGGGAGGGAAGGGAGGGAGGGAGGGAAGGGAGGGAGGGAGGGAGGGAGGGAGGGAGGGAAAGAGGGAGAGAGAGAGAGAGAGAGAGAGAGAGAGAGAGAGAGAGACAGAGAGACAGAGAGAGACAGAGAGACAGAGACAGAGACTCCCTGGTAAGTATCCTTCAATAGGGGCAGCTACCTGGAGACAGGAAAATCTGTGTTCAAAATCCAGCCTCAGATATTTGCTGGCTGTGTGACTCTAGGCAGTAAGTTAAGCTTTGTTTGCCTGTTTCCTTAATGGAAAAATAAAGATAATAATAGTACCTACCAGGCAGGATTGTAGTGAGGATCAAATGAAATAACATTTGTGAAGCACTTGGCACAGTATTTGGTTTATAATAGAAATTATATAAATGTTTATTCCTTCCCTTCTCTTCCCCAGCCTGATGATGAAACCTATAGGCTATCTATAGGTGTTTAAACCTATTAAGTTAAGCATCTGGAAGAAGAAAGTGGAAGAAAAGAAATAAAATAATTGGATCAACAGAGAAAGTCAGGTTAAATCAACAAATATTTAAGTACCTATTAAGTGCCACTATGCTGAGCACTGGCAATACAAAGAAAAGCAATTAAAAGTCACTTCTCAAAGAACTCAGTCTTGAGAGGGAGACAATATGCAAAAAACAAACAACCACAAACAAAAGCTTTGAATAAACAATACATATCAAAGGTAAATTGGAGATTTCTATCTTTGATATAAGTTCATTTTAAGGAAAACTCATTAGAAGAGATTTGCCAATATGTTTCTACCTTGGTTTATAGACTTCTTAAAAATTCTGCTTCATTAATATTCATTATTAAAAAAAAACAATTTAGGGATTAATTTGGTTCTGAAAATACATGTTTTCTTAACATCTTTATATCTTACAATTCTCATTTATAAAATGAAGAAATTGAATTATATCATCTTTTAAGGTCTTTTCTAACTCAGTCTATTATCTATGACTTCTGAGATTCTTTTCATTTCAATGGTATATTTATTTTGGTCATGCTAGAACTTATTTGAGGTGATTTAATTCAACCTCTTCACATATCTGAGCAGGATAGGAATTCAGTGACCATGTAGTTCAAACCATTCCTGAACAAAAATGTACTCTACCTGACAAGAGGTCATTCATTTCTTTCTTTTTTTTTTTTTCCCCTTTAAGGAGATTAGTTCTGCTATAAAGTAGCCAATTACATTTTTTGATAACATTATTAGAAAGCTTAAATTGATCTCTTTGCATTTCCCATTCATTATTCTCATATCTGCCCTACACAGAATAAATCTTTTCTCTGAAAGCCCCACAAAATACATGAAGATAGCAGAAATTGGAGTTTTAAAAGGCAGAGGAATTTGCTTCTTTCTACTTACATTCAGGTTTAGCACTCCACTTTCTAATACTGAAGACTCCATACAAAGGCAAAGTAATCAATCTATCTACTCTAAGAAGCATTTGTAGCCCTTGAAAACTATAAGACATATTTATCCTAACTTTCATTTCTTCTGATTAGTTGTGTTCTCAGAGTTAGTCTGGCTATATCTCCCCTTAATAGTTCTAAAAGTATCCCTGAGATGGAATCAGGGGTAATTTGCTAATGCCATTAGTTCTAGCTGAACCAATATGCTTCCTGCCCACATTATGGGTTAGAAATAATTTACTCAAAAGGCCTTAAGTAAGTAGAAAGGAATATTTACTAAGATGATAAAGAACAGTTGGCACACAACATTCCCCTAAAAGTTTGTGTTACACTTTCCATAAAATACCTACAGAGTCCAGGGGAAAGAGGATTCAAACTTAGAGCACATGTGACAAAAAAGAATTCAAAGCACGGATTTTCTAGATAGAAGCCTAGTTTCTGGGTCTTTTTCAACTTCTTCAATGCGTAAGAAGTTCTTCTTAGTTATAGTGTACTCTCTTAGCTAGGCTCTGTTGAGTAAAGACTTTCCTTGACTCATGTTGATGCAAATATTGCCACCAGAAAGAGATTCTGTTTAGGGGTATATTGTTCGTGGAGCAATGAGATCAATATTACTGATCAAAGAACACATGGCAATGGAGTGAGGTATAAGATGCCTGGAAAGGCAATAGAGGCCAAGTTACAAAGTGGGAAAAGGCTTTGTAACACAAAGACCAGTCAGCAAGCTATTGTCATAGTCCAGGAATGAGGCAATGAGGGCCAGCACCAGTGGATGGCAGTGTCAGAGAAGAAAAAAAGAATATTTTGAAAGATGTTGCAAATATGAAATCTTTTTTGCTTTAGCAACAGATTGATATGACGGTAAAAGAGAGTAAGAATTCAAGGATGACACATAGACTGTGAGCCTGAGAGACTGGGAGGAGAATAATGCCTTCTATATAATATGGAAAGTAGAAGGAGGAAGATTTAGAGAGAAGACAATGGATATGTTGAGTTTAAAGTGTGTACTGGAGATCCAGCTCAATATATCTGAAAGGAAGTTAGAAATGTGTGACTAGAAGTCATCAGAAAAATTAGGATGTGGCAGAGTAGATTTGAAAATCAATAGCAAAATTAAACTTATAGGGACTAATAAGATTACTAGGCAAAGTAGAATAGAAGAAGCTAAAGTCACTGGTAACTCTAAAGAGAGCACATCAGATGAAAGATGAGTTAGAAGCTGGATTTTAAAAAGTTAGGAAGACAGTCAAAAAAACAGAAAGTAGAGGTACATATTGTAGATGATCTTTATCTAAAGGAATCTCATTCAAGCTACCGGGGATCGTTTTATAAATAAGGTGAACACTCTCAGTTTGCTTAGGAAAAAATATGAATATTTATGGCCTATATAGTATTTTATGCTGGGCACCAATATTTTGGGGATGCAAAGTCCATACTTCTCACATTTTCTAAAATCTACACAAGGTTCAATAATATAGCAAGTGGCAGTGTATAAATGCTCAACAAATCACGAATTAAAAATTAATAAAACATTGCAAAAATCATCTCAAAAGGAACTCATATTACCTTTAAGGAAATATGCTAGAAAAAAACCAGATTACTATAGAGTTTAAAATAATAGAAAAAAAGGAGAAATTCCGGTTTTTCCTAGTGTTTTTAGATTCTCCACTAATGAATGTCTCAGAGAATCTTTCCATTATCTCCCATACAATTCAAAGAGACCAATATTTATCTTAAATGAGAACCTACATGTAGCCTCATAGAAAGTCATTCAATATTTATAAATGGAGCCATTGGGAAACTTACAAAATAGTCCTAGAGATTAGTAGCAATCCTGCTCAGATAATCTACCAATAGGTGAGTTAGTTGTGCTCCCTGTCACGTAAATTGAGATGAATGGACATTCATTTTAGTGATTTCTAAACCAAAGACTGTTTTCCAGTTTTACAAAGTCTGACTGATCCAGACAGTGGCTTAGAAATAGACATTTCAAATAAAGACTTTTCATACTGTGTCTCATAAACTAATAACACTGTTAGGTGGTCTGGATTTCTATAAGCTCAGAACTACTGTCCTGCCTTTCTAAAAACAATCAGCTAATATCAACTAGCTAGCATTGTCATAGAGGAATATAGGTCCTCAGATCATAGAAGAACAAGGGTTATTTGATTCATTACCAGATTAATGCATTTCTCTAGGGAAACTGAGGAAATAGTTACATATATAATCAGATAACAATGCCAGCTCTTAACCATGAAATGTATACCTTGTATATAATTACATGTATTAATGTATCTATTCAATGTTTCTTGCTCCTATTTTTTTTTCTCTTAGACATTTATTTACTCTGTATTAACATGTATGTACTGCATAGACTGTATAGTTTGTTAATTATTGTTAACAAATTAATCTTGCTGTTTTCTATAGCCTGCTAATGCTATTATTATTTGAATATAAACAGCAAACGTTACATAACTAGATCTGGCTGCCTTGTAAAGGGGTGAGTGGGAAGCATAAATAACTTAAGCCCTGAGAAATATGTTTCTTCTCAACTCAGGATAAGAAGAGGCTATCATGGGGATCAGAATTTGAGAGAAGTAGTTCCTCCTCACTGTCCCCTCTCCCACTACTCTGTCTACAATGTGACTTTAAATTTTTTGGAGAAAGAAGATTGTTAATTACTGGATTTGAATTGTGTAGTACAATTTTTTTCCTATAGGCATTCAAAAAGGAAAATTTAGAACCTCAAGTCATTACAGAGTTATCTAGGATTTGAGAACTCTGGATTTTGTCAAACATTTCAGTAGATTTACTGAGGACAGAAAATATTAAAACTGGGGGAGAATATAAGGGTAGGACTCCATCATTATCCTTCCTTAGATGTGCAAGAAGATTTGTAATTATATATCTAGCATTTGAATCAATCAGTAAAAAATACAGAGTGAACAGGTCCTGTATTATCTTCAATCAATCATTGAAATACTTGGTCCAATCCGTAGAAAAAAGAAGGAACTATTTCAGAACCAAAGAGAGAAATTCTAGGAATCTTTGTTTGAGAAATTATAAAAAGCATGGACTTTTATTTGTACAAATTCTATCAGGAAAAAAAAAGTAAGGTTAGTTTTTGACAGAAAAGAGAGATATTTTTTATTTGAGGATGGCTATCAATTCTACAAGAATATTGAAACAAGATTCAGACTGAGGGAAGTCTTGTGAAGAGACTACTTTTCCCACAGCTTTCCTAATCCCTGTCTATCCACAACAATATAATTTGCTATGTTGTTACCCAAACATTTCTAAAAAACTGTATTTTACTTCAACCACAAAGAGGCAAGGAGAAATAATGAGAGACAGATAAAATGTAAATTTTTTAGAGACAGATAAATGTAAATTAATGAGAAATAAATATAAACGTAAATTTAGACAGAGAATCTAACTTTTACCTAAATTTTCCTATAAGTTCCAAGTGATGATGACTGAACTCAAATTTTTTGTCTAAGCTATTCTCCAAGAAATACAGAAAGCTACTTATTCAATCAAAATTTAATTTTAAATGGTTTAAATGTAAAAGTTTTGGTGTAGAGAAGTAAAATAAAAAAACAACAGATCATAGAACCATAGATTTAAATTTAGAAGGAACCTTCAACCACGTAGAATCATATGCTCATCTTGACTGAATCTTAAACAGGACTTTTAGGGTCATTTACATGAAATTAATACCCCAAAGTAGACTTTCCCAAGATCATAATGGTAGTTAGAATTTGATTGGTTTAAGATTGAAAAAGGCATACAACAGTTTATTCAGTTTATATGCAAAGTTCATCAAGCAAAATGCCAGCCTAGATGAATCAAAAGCTGAAGTTAAAAGTGCTTCGAGAAATATCAACAATCTCAGATATTTATACAATATCACTCTGATTGCAGAAAAAGAAGCTTTAAGAAGCCTCTTGATGAGAATGAGAAAGGCAAGTGTAAGAGATGACTTGAAAGCTTAACATCAAAAAAGATCTTGGAAACAGGTTCTATCATTTCCTGGCAAATAGGAGGAGAAACGGAAGCAGTGTTATAGTTTATTTGGGGTCAAAGATCACTGTAGATGCTGATTATAACCATGAAATTAAAAAAAAAAATTCTTGCTCTTTGGAAGGAAAGCTATGGCAAATTTAAACAGCATGCTTAAGAGTAGAGATATAACCTTGTCATATAATCAAAGCTGTGCTTTTTTGGCTATTTATTTTTCAGGAGCAATGTATGACTGTGAGAATTGAACTATAATTCAAATTGTGGTACTGGAGAAGGCTTTTGAGAGTCCCTCGGACAGGAAGAAAATCTTAAGGAAATTAATTCATGCTATTCACTGGAAGATCAAAAATTGAAATTTAAGCTTAAATATTTTGGCCACATAATGAGATTAGACTCACTAGAAAAGACTCTGATTTTGAAAGAGATTGATGGCAAAAAGAAAAAGGAATGGCAGAGGATGAGATGGATAGATAGTGTCATGGAAACAATACACATGAACTTGGACTGACTTCAAGAGACAGTGGAGAACAGAAGGGCCTGGAATGCTATGATTGATGAAGTAACAAAGAGTCTGACATGATTGGGTAACAACAACAACAACTTGTGATTTGAAATCATGATAATAAAGTATCCTAATATATTTCTACTGTGTTAAAACATCTACTAATAGATGCAGATCTTTTTTAGAAGGCAGATGAAGTACACATTTTTATTATTTTATAACTCAAAATTTTGAAATATTATAAATTTAAAGGATAGAAAAATGGATAAGGAAGATTTTAATGCAATGATGAAATCAAAGATGGATTAAACCCTCTTCCTTACAATAACATCTAAAAATCAAAAACACATACGACAGTTCTCAGGTAACTGCATGCAATGAAATGTCATAGACAAATGAATAATATAAAGCCTATTTATAGATGATTTCACTTTTTATTCATCTCAGTGGAATGAGAAAAGATTATATTTTCACTTGGTAAGTACAGGGAAATTTGAGTATGCCAGTGAAGATAGAAATAATACACTGAGACAATGAATATCTTAAAAGCTTTTTTCAAGATATAAATGACAAGAGACTAGGTTGGAAAATTTAAGTTCTGTTGTTTTATGACACAGTAGCAGCAAAATTTTCAATAATATTTCTTGATTTCTTTCACTATTTCCCTTCATATAATATTCTATAAGATTTATTGTAGAAATGAATCAACAATTAGAGGTAAGTGCATTAATACAACTCCAAATCTTAAAATGTAAAGGAAAAAAAAAGAATTCTGAGAAAATTACAGTCACTAGAACACCTACACAAAGCAACTGAATATCAAGAATTCTCCAGAAAACCAAAGGTATTATGTATGTATATATATATATATATATATATATATATATATATATATATATATACACACACACACATACATATACATATATATTTTATTAGAGCTTTTTATTTTCAAAATAAATACATGGATATTTTCAACATTCAGCCTTATAAAATCTTGTGTGCTGATATATATGTATATATTACATGTATATATGTTTGTGTAAAAGTCATAGGTGAGGATCAATATAAGCCTTCTTTGAAAGGCTTAAATACCACTCTGTAGAGC
Organism: Sminthopsis crassicaudata; assembly: GCF_048593235.1. Classification (NCBI taxonomy): domain Eukaryota; kingdom Metazoa; phylum Chordata; class Mammalia; order Dasyuromorphia; family Dasyuridae; genus Sminthopsis; species Sminthopsis crassicaudata. The sequence continues at coordinate 203,008,525 of NC_133621.1, forward strand.
TCATGGGGGCTAAAGGAAACCAAAGGTTGCCATCCGTCAAGACAAATAGAGTGAGATAACTTCTCAATTCTCATCCACAGGTAAAATGTAGTGTGATGGAAGTTATTAATTCTCATTATATTGCTTTTAAGATATATAGAGATAACACATGCACACAAAAAGGAAACCATCATCACTTCAGAGGAAGAACTTATAAACTGATAAAAGGAAAGCTCTACCTAAATTTTGATTCTGTCAAGCAAGAGGCATTTATTAAGCAGTTTACTGTTTGTTAGGGTCTTTGCTAAGAGTTGGAAGTAATGCAGGCAAAAAGAAAAACAACCCGTGCTCTCAAAGAATTTACATTCTATTAGAAAAGTAGTGTGTAAAAGGAAGGTGAAAAGTGGAGGGAATTAGAGGAAGATAGATAACCCATGTGCAGACATAATGGAAAAATCCATTCTGCAGCCTGATAAGAAATGAAGAGATACCAGGCCTGGGCTCCTGCTTACATGGAGGCTTACAAACTTGTTCTACCATTTCCAAGAGCAATAACATTAGAAATCCCCCAATCCTTGAGGGTTACCTAGAACTCTGGGGGGAAAACTAATTGCCATGTTCTGGCCTTACTTTGTCCTGCAAATACAGCTCTCTTCCCCTCCCCCCCCCCCCCCCCCCCCCGCAAATTACTACATGTATATACTTAATAATTTAAGGCAGAGACAGAGAATGCTAATAATTAAGGTAATCAGGAAATATATCCTGTAAAACCTAAAATATGAGATCATTTCTTGTCTTGAAGAAAATTCTGAAAGGTAGAAAGAGAACATAACTTCCAAAAATGGAGGACAGTCAGAACAAGGGTAGAGTCAGAGCAGTTTCTAGCCATTAATAACTATATTCTTAACGTTTTGAAAAATCATATAATATTAAAAATCTGGTAATCTTAGCAACTTAGAGAATTATTAGATTCTCAACAACAAAAAAAAACGGAATTAAAATATATTATTCCTTAATCAAGCCATAAATCTCTTTACCTCCATATTAACAAATATACAAAACACCACAATTGAAGCATACATCTATTGCAACTAAAACATTTATTATATGTACCAAACCTTCCTTTGACCAAGCACCTTGAACCTTTCATCTCCTGCTGGACATAGAGTATTCCCTCAGGGAAATTTGCATTCTCCCTTTGCCTCCTGATTAATTCTTTTTTTTTTTTTTGAACCAAATCAAGATATTTATTTATAATTTTTTTTGATAGTATATATACATGAGTAATTTTTTTTAACATTATCCCTTGTATTCCTTTTTCCAAATTATCCCCTCTCTCCCTCCTCCCTCCCATACATTTTACATGTGTTACAATATAACCTAGATACAATATATGTGTGTAAATACCATTTTCTTGTTGCACGTTAAGTATTAGATTCCGAAGGTATAAGTAATCTGGGTAGATAGACAGTAGTACTAACAATTTACATTCACTTCCCAGTGTTCCTTCTCTGGGTATAGTTGTTTCTGTCCATCATTGATCAACTGGAAGTGAGTTGGATCTTCTTTATGTTGAAGATATCCACTTCCATCAGAATACATCTTCATACAGCATTGAAGTGTACAGCGATCTTCTGGTTCTATTCATTTCACTCAGCATCAGCTGATGTAAGTCTCTCCAAGCCTCTCTGTATTCCTCCTGCTGGTCATTTCTTACAGAGCAATAATATTCCATAACCTTCATATACCATAATTTACTCAACCATTCTCCAATTGATGGACATCCATTCATCTTCCAGCTTCTAGCCACTACGAAAAGAGCTGCCACAAACATTTTGGCACATACAGGTCCCTTTCCCCTCCTCAGTATTTCTTTGGGATATAATGATTAATTCTTCACTACCTAAAATAGATAGTGAAGAATCATCCTCAATAAAACTCTTTCACTTGATTCTTTTATTATCATAAGATAATCATATCTTTTCTGCACTTCGTGGCTAAACTATTTGAAAATGTCATCTATAATAGGTACTTTGTATTAGCTGTTATTATATTCTTAACCCCTTATAATCTAGTTTCCAACCTTAACCAAAACTGTTCTTTCTAACTAAATGATACCAGGAACAAAGCATGAAGCCTGGAGCCAAGGAGCCTGAGTTCAAATCTAGCTTTAGATACTTACTAGCTTAATCTCTGTTTGCCTTACTTTCTTGACTATAAAATGTGGATAACAATAGAATCTACCTCCCAGAGTTGTTATAAAAGATCAAATAAGGTAATAAGTATAGTAAGTACCATATAAATATTTATTATTATTATTATCCAAAATTATCAATGATCTCTTGGTTGCCAATGACTTTTTCTTAATCCTAACTTTCCTCAACTTCTTTGCAAAGTTTGCTGTACTTTGATTATTCTTTCTTGATATCCTCTGCTCTCTAGATTTTTGAGACATCACTCTCTTAGTTTTCCTCCTATTTGTCTGACTGCTTTTTTTCAGCCTCCTATGTTGGATCCTCATTCAGATCATGCCCCCTAGTCAGAGGTATCCCCACAAAGCTTGGTTCTGGGTCCTCTTCTATTATTCCTCTATTCTACTTCATTTGGGGATCTCATTAGCTTCCATGGATTTCATTACCATCTTTATGCTGGTAAGGAACACGGTATAATCATAATGTTTATTTAGTATATGTATAAAATATAAGATGTAAGATGAGATTAATCTGCTAGTCAATATCTAGATCCTTTGATGCATCTGGGTGCAAATAATTCATCCCAAAAAAAGTAAAAAAAGAAAGGATATCTTAGGGAATCTGAATTCCTAGATAGGAAACAGCCCTTGGAAATGCAAAAATAGCCAACCCATATACCACTGTAGGGGTAGTGTTGAGTGAAAATGACATAGCAAGCCCAAAATCTTTCTTAATTAGAACTTAGGTCAATGTACAGAGTTCCCCAATATGGCTCATAATGACAACGTGAGCTGGAATGACTTTCTTGTCATGAGCAGGGATGTCAGGGAACCTTTCTGTAAAGCAAAAAAAAAATCTTTTTATTTTAGATCTTTAAATTCAAGTCTCTGACCTGGATTAGAGGGAAGGGACAGAAAGACTTATGAAGAAAAGATAGTGCAAGATATAGCAATGAAGCCTATTTGCAAAATCCTTATAGTACAAAGAGAAAAGAATGGAGACAAGATAGCTAAGTAGACATTTTCCCCCAGGCTCCATCAACTCTTTAAAAAAAAAAAAAGGAGGAATTATGAGCCAGGTATAGAACAATTATAGTTAAGTCCACAGAATAAGAAAACAACAATTCTGATAAAAGTCTTTTGAATGAACATTAGAGAATGCGTATTAATACTTTAATATGTTATTTGAGCACCCCTCTTAGATTTAGTCCGTAACCTATAAAGCAGGGATATAGAAATTCACTTATGAGGTTATCTCTAAATACCACACAGGGATTCCCCTTCTGCTGCAAAGATATTAGCACATCCCACCCCCAGCCTTCCATCCAATTGCAGTAAGAAGCAGACTGATTCTGCCCTTCCATATGAGGAAGTATCCTTTGCCTGGGCGGGAAATGGTTAGTGAACCACAAGCAGCAGAAATTCACTCAAGAAAACCTTCTTCACACTCTCCTTCAAAGCCTCAAAATATGACTGTAGGACTGCTATAAACTGTAGTAGATGAATTTAACAATTCTACTCATAAATAATACATTCTTCAAGAATTCAATAAAAACAAAACAAAAAAAAAACATGGAAAGTGTGGAATGGAAGGGAATAATATACTCTAAAAAGCAAAAGAATTCAATCTGTAATCTCAAAGGGCATATTTTACAAACTTTAGCCTAATCATCAATGAAAAAGGATGGATAAACAAATAAAGGGAAGCATTTGAGACATTTTTTGGGAGGAAGAGAGCCCAGGCTTTAGTAGAATATTGCAAATACCTCCCTAAAAAGAAACATCGGTAAGATAAACATGTACCAAGGAAAGAAAAAGTAATGGAATAAATTACATTTCAATCTACTTGTTTCTTTTTTATTGCTTCAAATATGCCTATATCCTCTTACCTTAAAATTTTTCACTGAACCCTACTATCCTCTAGTTGAAATCTCATATTTCTTCTTTCTTCCTAAGCCAAACTCATTGTGAAAATTGCTGACATTTGCTGCATGTACTTCTTCTCTTATACTTCTCTTCATTGCTATATGGCCTTATTAATTCTAACCTTGCTCTCCTAAACTAGCAATGATCTTTTAAAGACCAGATCTGGTGGTCTTTTCTCAGTCCTTATACTTCTTAGCTTCTCTGTTGCATGTGACACTGTTGATTATTTTCATCTCTTAAATCCCCTATACTTTCGCTGTTTTCATGACCCAACTCTAGAGGGTATACTAGTGAATGTTTAACAACCTGCTTTTAGGTCTATGGAAATACAGACACGCACAAACACACACACATGAGGAGACAGAGAGAGAAAAAATATATATATACAGCACACTTTAAGATTTAATTTACACTATTAACGTTTTTTCTGTTACTTTAAGTCTGTACAATCAACAAAAAAATAAATCAAGCCCTAATTTGTTGAGTTTGTTGATATCAAACAGAAACTAATAAACTGAGTCAAGCCCCGTTCACAAAAAAGACTAAAGAACACTTACATGGGATAAACAAATATATGTCTGTATAAAGTATAAAGTCTTTGAATGTTTAAAAAGCAACCATTTTGGGGGCATCCATAAATATATTTTCCATGTTGCAATTATAAACCAAAATTGAAGCTGCCACAGTGCTTGTACCATTGCTGTCACTGAAGAAGAGTAAATACCACTGGCTCTTCCAAACCTTTTTATCTCTCCATAACTTTCCATGGCTCCCTGTGGGCTCACCTTTTCAGCTGGACCTTTTCTCATATTTTATTGAAAGAAATTGAGGCCATTTGCCGAGAGTCCCTTCTTCTCCCTTTCTTCTCATATTATGTCACTCAGATGGCTTTTGTCACTATTTCCTTTACCCCAATTATTTCACATGACAAATATTTCACATCTCTATAAGACATCCTATTTCAATTTGTCTTCTCCAGAAGATTATCCCTTTATCCCTACTCTCTCACTTATCTTTGATCTTTCTCTGCTGGATCTTTCCCCACAGCCCATGAATACATTCATATCTCTCCCATCCTCCAATAAATTTTCACTTGATTCTTCCATCCCTCTATAATTCTTCTGCCCTTTGTGTCTGAACTCTTCAAAAAGACCATCTACAACATGAACCCCTATTTTCTTACCCTACTTCCTAACCCTTTATAGTCATTTTTTTATCTCATCATTGCAATGAAACTGCTCTTTCCATGATCACCTAATTGTCAAATCTAGCAGCAGTTTTTTAGTCCCTACTCCTTTGAATTTTCAGTAGCCTTTAAAATCAATCTGCCTCTTCTCCTTAATACAATCTTGTCTCTAGTTTTTCAGGACATCATTCCCTTCTGCTGTTTCTCCTACTTATCAAACTGATTCTTCTTAGACTTTTCATTAATCACTGAGTGCCCCACAGGCCCTTTTTCTTTCTTGTTTTTGTCCCTTGATATTCACTTGATATTCTCATAAGCTCTCGTGGATTTAGTTATCAATTTAATCAATTGTCAGTTATAGCAATCAATCCATCAATTGGAGAATGACTGAGTAAACTGTGGTATATGAATGTTATGGAATATTATTGCTCTGTAAGAAATGACCAGCAGGATGAATATAGAGAGTCTTGGAGAGACTTACATTTACTGATGCTGAATGAAATGAGCAGAATAAGGAAATCATTATACACTACAACAACAGTACTATATGAGGATGTATTCTGATGGAAGTGATATCTTCAACAAAGGGAAGATCTAATTCAGGTCCAATTGATCTATGATGAACAGAATCAGCTACACCCAGAGGAGGAACACTGGGAAATGAATATGGACTACTTAACATTTTGTTGTTGTTGTTTTTTTCCCCCAGGTTATTTTTACCTTCTGAATCTGATTGTTCTTTTTCAACAAGAGAACTGTATGGATCTGCATACATATATTGCATCTAAGATATACTTTAAGCATGTTTAACATGTATGAGACTGCCTGCCATCTAGGGGAAGGGATGGAGGGAGGGAAGGGAAAAGATGGAACAGAAGTGAGTACAAGGGACAATGTTGAAAAATTACCCATGCATATATTCTGTCAATAAAAAGCTATAATAAATAAATAAATAAATTTTAAAAAATTAAAGCAATCAATCAAATATATTTATCAACTCTATGCTGATGATTCTAAAATCTATTCAACCCTAATATCTTTAATATCATATCTTTCAGATATCTCAAATTAGATGTCCAAAGACATCTTAAACTCAAAATGTCCAAAAAGAAACTCATTAGCTTTGTCCCTAAATACTCTCCCCTTCTAAATTTCCCTTTTACTGTCAAGAATACCACAATCCTTTCAGTCCTTCAGTTTTATAACCTAGACATCATCTTTGACTCACTATCTCTCACTTTCCATCTTCAATCTGTTGCCAAAGCCTGTTGATTCCACCTTTGCAATATCTCTAAAATATACCTTCTTCTATCTTCTGATGGTGTCATTACCTTGGGGTTATCCCTGATCATTTATATCCAGACTATTGTAATGACTTGCTGCATGGTCTCCTTGTCACAAACTTTCTTCTCACCACAATCCACAATGAGGATCCCTAGTCATTCAGTTGGTCACTGGTTTGAACCCACATAACTAGGATATATTCTTTCTTTCAAAAGTGTAAACAGGCAAGTTTTCACTAATCTTTAAGGTAGATTTTAGCCCTAGGTAGATTTATGCCCATGTCATCTTAATGATCCATATGGGGTTTCATTAATGAATGTGGAGACTTGCAAAATTATGATTTATTATCAGTAAATATTTGGTTTGTATATCTATTTTATATACCTGTATACCCTAGGATCATGTAAAAATTTCTTGAAGTAAAAGGGGTTGTGAGTGGAAAAGTGAGTTTAAGATAATCCAGTTCATGAAGGAGAAAACCAACTAGAGTGATTTGGATAGAGATGTATTCCCCTGTCCAGACTGCTAGAGATAGCTGAATGTTATAATTAAGCTATGTTCTCAGCAAGAGGACCTGAGGACTTTTAGGCTACCTCCTCATTTAAATATCCACTTAACAAGATTGATTTTACTGGTCAGGAATATTGCCTTTCAAAACAACATTTAAAACAGTCACTGTCTCCATTAGTTGTTTTTGATGACCAAGAGAAACCACTGGACATCAATTTATTGATTGTCAGTTAGCATATTTAATAAAATGTTTATTAAAATTATCCGGTAACTGTATCTTTGAATTTTCATTTGTGTCATATCACTAGCTGAATTGTGAAGGGTTAGCAACTGCTGGTGGGGTTTGTCACACTGAGTATCATAACATTTTTTCCTCTGATTTGTGCTGGTTTATTGGCATTAGCTAATTGAAGCAGCGTTTATATTTATGTGACATCAAGCTGATAGTGCCCATGCTGTGTCTGGGCCTTTGGCTGGATTACTCTTATACACATAGAATACAGACTTTGCTGGTCTAAGTGGTTGGTAGTAAGTCTTAAAGCCAATGAGGAGAGTAGGAAACCAACCACTATGGCTAGTCAGGGAGTTGAACAGGGGCCTGCTGGCTGGCAAGACACAGAGGGCTCTGCCAGTGCTGGGAGTGCATACAGTGGAAGTATGATAAAATAGGAGAAAGATGGAGCAACACAAAAAGTAAGAAAGCTGAAGACTGCTGAAGCCTGAGTTGAGAGAATTTTTCGGGGTCTTACTAGGTACTGCCCAAATTATTTTGATTTACCCAAGTGATGTACACCATTCATAAGTGATACATATGTCTGACAATTCTGCAGATGACATATGCATACATGTACGTGTATACAGGCAGTTAGATGGCACAGTGGTTAGAGGAGGAATGGAGAGGGATGGAGAAAGAAAAAGAAATACATAGAGTGAGAACTTTTTAACATTAATGCATCATCCTTTGCCTGTCCCAGCTAAATTAGATGGGATACAATTGTCACATTTGTTTCTATCTCCAATATATTTATCAATATCTCTAGCATTTCAGGAAATGTCACCGGGCTCCTAGGAAGAATTTAGTGTTGTTTTTTTTCAAATACCTCCCCCCATGATTTGCACCCAAGAATTACCACAAAATCTATGTGACAAAATTACAGTTGGTCTCATCTAAGTTAAAAACAAAGGAAGAAAGAGAGAGAGAAAAAAGGAAGAAATGAAGAGAAAGAAAGAAAGAGAGAGAAAGAAAGAAAGAAAGAAAGAAAGAAAGAAAGAAAGAAAGAAAGAAAAGAAAGAAAAAAAAGAAAGAAAGAAAAAAAGAAAGAAAGAAAGAAAGAGAAAGGAAGGAAGGAAGAAAGAAAGAAAGAGAGAGAGAGGAAGGAAGGAAGGAAGAAAGAAAGAAAGAAAGAAAGAATGAAAGAAAGAAAGAAAGAAAGAAAGAAAGAAAGAGAGAAAGAAAGAAAGAAAGAAAGAAAGAAAGAAAGAAAGAAAGAAAGAAAGAAAGAAAAAAAGAAAGAAAGAAAGAAAAAGAAAGAAAGAAAGAAAGAGAAAGGAAGGAAGGAAGAAAGAAAGAAAGAGAGAGAGAGGAAGGAAGGAAGGAAGAAAGAAAGAAAGAAAGAAAGAATGAAAGAAAGAAAGAAAGAAAGAAAGAAAGAAAGAAAGAAAGAAAGAGAGAGAGAGGAAGAAAGAAAGAAAGAAAGAAAGAAAGAAAGAAAGAAAGAAAGAAAGAAAGAAAGAAAGAAAGAAAGAAAGAAAGAAAGAAAGAAAGAAAGAAAGAAAGAGAAAAGAAAAGAAAGAAAGAAAGAAAGAAAAGAAAGAAAGAAAGAGAAGGAAAGAAGAAGGAAGGAAGGAAGAAGGAAGGAAGGAAGGAAGAAAGAAGAAAGAAGAGAAAGAAAGAAAGAAAGAAGGAAGGAAGAAGAAAGAAAGAAAGAAAGAAAGAAAGAAAGAAAGAAAGAAAGAAAGAAAGAAAGAAAGAAAGAAAGAAAGAAAGAAAGAAAGAAAGAAAGAAAAGAAAGAAAGAAAGAAAGAAAGAAAGAAAGAAAGAAAGAAAGAAAGAAAGAAAGAAAGGGAAAAGGGAAAAAGAAAAGAAAAATCCAAAGTTTCTTTTGGACAATGATTAGCATTCCCAGATTCCAGAGACATGTTTTTCATCAGTCAAAGCAAGTGATTAAATCCCACAGTGTTTCCCTTGAAGAACAATGCCTTTTCTAGCAAAAGCTTGACTTTCTATTTTAAAGAAGCTAGGTTATCATGCCTTTCGTTTCGAGGTTCCCGGATCTGACCCTTCTGGCTCTTGAGGGTTTCCTCTCGGGACTCTCGGCTCCCAAGGGTGTGCCTCCCCTTTAGCAATCTTTTGCTTTCTAAACTTAATTCCTCTACCCTGCTAGCTAGGGCGGAAGTGAATCCTTATTTCTTCCAATCTAGGCAATGGAGCCCTGCCCTGGCCTGCCCTGGCTCGGGCAGGGCACAACTGCTGGGGCCAGAATCCGGTCCTCCCTGGTGCTCGGGTCCCAGCGTCCGGGAGAAAAAGTTCTCGGCCGAGCGGCAGAGCGGATTCGGGGGTTGGCAGCTCCCAGCTGCTGCCTTATCTCCTCCCCCCCCCCCCCCCAAAGTTTGCAGTGAGTTCATTTTCCCGCCCCGGGGGTGGGGCAGGAGGAGGACGGCTCAGGAAGGGCGGGGTCAGCGGCTGTTCTCCAAAACAGGCCAAAGCCAGCAGCGTTCCTGCCCCGAGGACTTCCCGGGATCCGCGGGGTCAGCCTTCCCCCGTCCGCTCCGGGAGCGCTCCGCCTCGGGGTTAGCACCGGGGAGGGCCTCGGAAGCCGCGGGGTCCGTCATGGCCAGTAGCCGCAGCCTGAGGAGTGAAGAAAAAGAAGAGGAATCTTTGCAAAAGTTGATAGTCAGACTGCAAAATGTCCAGGAAGGAAAACAGATAAAAACCCTGATCCAAATCCTAGAGGATATGCTGGTGTTAACATACAGTGATCGCGGTAAGCTTTTAATCGTTATTTTCTTCCTTTTTTTTTTTTTTTTTTTTTTTAAACTTAGGACATATGTAGCAATGGAAGGAATATATCCACATCCCTGAAATCATCAGTTTTCCAAGAAAATTCTTTGGAGATACTTTTCTGCATTGGCCCAAACTCTGGGGAAAAGAGATTATTTTTAGGAAAGGAATCGAAAATGAAAAAAACTTGTTTTCACTTATTTCCTTTCATTCTTCTGTTTAAAAAGCAACAGTGAATAAACTTTTCGTCTGTTTTCCTCCCCTCTTCTGTTTTCAGCTTCCAAGTTATTTCAAGGCAAAAATGTCCATATGCCTTTGTTAATTGTTTTGGATTCCTACATGAGAGTCGCAGGTGTGCAACAGGTAAATATACATCATTTTCCGTTCCTGACGGGAGAAGAATGCTTTAAGCTCAAAGTTCTTGGGAGAAACTGTTGTGATGAAACCTTTGTATGTTTGGTCTCCCTGTTAAGGACCTCTCTGTTTTTTGTGCTTGCTGTGATTTTTAAAATGGAGAGGTGGTTGAATGTTTGGTTTTTTTTGTTTTTTTTTTTTTTAGTGCAAAAGGATTGTGACTCATATTGAGTCTTTGAATAAGAACAAAAAGTACATTAGCTGATGATAACTGTAGTGGAATTGTTAGTGGAGGAAGCAAATAGAGTGGAGAACAGAGTGGGCTATTTGGGAGAATGAAGATTGTCTGAAGTGGGAAATGAATGCATAAATATTAATATTTAACCATTTGTTATGGTTCAGAGTGTAGTACAAATGTACAAAGTGTAGCTCGAATAACCACTAAAATATTTGGCCAATTTTAAGTTGTGTTATATAATATAAGCTCTTTTTGGTTTTTCGCATTTCCAACACCAGTAAAGTGTCTTATACTTGATCTTTTACTTGTTTTTGCTCAGTTGCGTTTTGACTCTTTGAAACCTAGTGAACCATACTGCCCATGGTTTTTTGTTTCTGTTTTAGGGGGTGGATGTTGACTTTTTTTTCCCCTCCAAAGGCACTGGAGTGGTTTGCTGTTTCCTTCTCCAGTGAATTAAGGCAAATAGATTAAGTATGAAAACAGGTCACATAGCTAATGCCTGAGGTAATATTTGAACTCGGGTCTTTCTAATTGTAGGCCTGGTTCTCTGATTGCAGCCTCTAAGTTCTTAAAAATGTGAAATTGAATTAAGATAAAAGCTATATTGTTAAGACTTTCCTTTGGGAATATAAAACATTTTCTTTAGTACTGTTCAGAAGATTCTAATTTTAGAACTGGAAATAACCTCTGAAGACAAGTCCAGTTTCTATAACAAAGTGGGGAAACTGAGTCACAAAGAAGTTAACTGATTTGACCTAGGCCACTCAGATATTAATATCAAAGGGAGAATTCTAAATGAAGCCTTCAGACTCTACTTTGTCATACATGCTTCTTGTTTCTTGTCCTTCATTCCTGAAGACAACCATGACATCTGGGACTTGATACCATGACATGAAAGTGAACTGGATTTCAGTGAGGGAGGGATGTGCAAAGTCATCTGCCCCATTTTCTTCCCCCAGAGCCATCTGGGTTCAGGGACAAGGTATAGATCAGAACAGTGGAGATGGCTCTGGATGTAGTGGGAGACTAATCTGCCACAGGTACCCTAAGAATTTACCATGTTGAAGAGAAGATTGCCTCTCTTCATCTGAAAATGTGATTTTTAGTCAAAAAAGCCTACATAATGATGATAGAATATTAAAAGTATAAATTGAGACCTGTACAAGTTGACAAGCAGATTTCATGCATTTTGCAAAGGGAAATCAGTTTTTTCATCTTCAGGATAGTTAGATGACTGAAGGGAACTTTAAATTTGATGAATGCTGATAGCAAAGATGATATTAAATTATACTCATTTGAAAGGCTAAGGGAAATTTTCAGCTATCTAAATTAAACTAAATTAGACAGGTATGTGATTTTGCATAGTACTTTATATGGCGAGAAAAACAAATCCTCTTTTCCCTAGATTACAGTGTAGGATTTTTCAATTTGAGTTCAGATGTAAATAAAAATCCAATAAAATCAAAGATGATAAAGACTTTATTTTTGGGGAACTAGATCACTGTTCAATTAAAATAAAAATTTCACATATGGCATATATCAATAATTTGAGCAACCATTTATTAAATGTTTCTTTTCTATGAAGTACTGTGATAGGCTTAAACATAAAGATAATTTAGACAGTCCATGTGCTTTAGTGCTTATGGGCAGGGTTTTTGTTTGTTTGTTTGTTTTGTTTTATTTTGTTTTGTTTTGTTTAAGTTCTGATGATCTTCTCCTATGTTATCTTTTTTACTTAAATTTGTCTTTACCAGATGACTAATAGTTTCCTTCTCCAATTCATGTTTGGGGTAGGTTTAATGGAATTGATGGTATCAAGAAACCTTTGGAAACAGGATGTTATAAACTGGATTTTATCTATAGGATACATGGGAGTTGTTAGATTGAACCCCTGGTATATATCTCAAGCCCTTCTAGTGTCCTAGATCAGAGACAGCTCAATATTGTACCCATATCTTTCAGAGGTAGAATTATATTGTGTCTTCCAGTACAGGAACATTTAATGAGTTTTACAACACTAAAAGTAGGTGTAATTTTAAAAGTTTATAATTTTTCATTTGGTGGATAGAATTCACAACACATCCTTTTTTAAAAGGAAAGCAACCTCCTAGAATGGTAGGAGTGGTAGTGGTGGTAGTGGAGGTGGAGGTGGTGGAGGTGGTAGTGAAAATAATAGCAGTAGTATCACCACTAATAATAATAATGGTGTCAGACCCTGTGTTAAATGCTTTACAAATATTATCTCATCTGATCTTCACAACTTTGGAAGGTAGATCCATTACTATTGTCATTTTACAATTGAGAAAACTGATGCAAACAAGTCAGTTTCTGATATTAGCTTTTTCTTGTCTCTAAATTGGGGAATACCTATGTTACTTTACTCAGAGTGGTTGTGAAATAAGTGCTATATAAATCATAAAGTGTTAAAGCAGTATCAATAAATGGAGAGGGCCACAGATAGTGGAGATATACTCTGAGTAAGGAATAAGGTATAAGACCCTTCAGTCCAGAGGGAACCTGCTGACAATATTTCTTTAGCTCCCTATCTCCCCTAAAGGCTCTCTGCTTTCAAGAAGTGTAGGGGTGGTGACCACCTGTGTTCTCCTGGAAGCAAGGGATAGTTACAGTAAGAGGAATTTACATATCAATGGTAGGGTGTTCCTGTACTGGAGGATTTCAAAACCCATTGGAGTAAGTGGATTCCATGACACATGAAGTAATGGACAATAGATTGGTTTTGGACTCTTGGCTGCTGAAGGAGGTGTATGTGGGGTTGTGAATCGATAGTTATTTTTTACACCTTTCTTGTAGGACTCATGGAAATCTTTTATAAAATCATGTTGATTCATATTGTTTGTTACATCACTACTTACCTGTGTTATATTACTACTTGCTTGTGTAAAACCTCCCATGCTGATTTTATGTATACTTGTAAAACAAAAGAAAGCTGGAAATGTAGAGGGCTACTGATAGTGGGAGAAATCCGGGAGGGTGTGATCCTCCCTTTGGTGCTCTCACCCTTTCTCAGAAGTTGAGGGTGTGACCACCTATATTCTGCTTGAAGCAAGGGATACTTAAGGTAAGAGGATTTATATATCAAAGCAGGGTGCTTTATAGTTAACACATGGGCTTTGTTATGTATAATGCTAGTATGCTGCCATGGGTGATGTGATGATGTAATGGTTCTATAGTTGGCACATGCTGTTATTATATAAATTGTCCTAATTATGTTCACATTTTTATATCAAAAGACCCCCACCAGAATTGTAAAGATCTAATATCACCCACTCATGGATCGTTTAATTCTGGGACTTGATCCTTAAAAGAACTATTACATTGCGATACTTTTTTTTTTTTTTTTTTTTTTTTTTTAGATTATCTCTTCTGACTTTAATGTTACCTATTATCAAGCTTTTTGAAACCTGGAGTAATCTAAAGTCATGGTGTAAAGTTCTTTAGAAGACCTTTAAGGAGCTTGACTTTCTAAGGGGTAGAATATTGTGGGAACAATATTCTAACCCCTCTATCCATGCAGATAGTTCTTCCTTAAAAAGTATTGAAACATTGTTGTAAAATTTGTTGTCTCAAAGGATTAAAGATTCAGAGTGTTAATATTATTTCCTCATTGCCTGAGGGTAAAATAGCCACTCTGGACCTCTATGGGCACTCTGATGCTTGACAGATCTTAATGGGAGCCTCAGGCAAGGGAGCTTTTGTCAGCTGAATCTATTTTCCATTCTTTCTCTCTCTCTCTCTCTCTCTCTCTCTCTCTCTCTCTCTCTCTCTCTCTCTCTCTCTCTCTCTCTCTCTCTCTCTCTCTCTCTCTCTCGTTGTTAATGATTGAATGAGACACTATAAGTATATCAATTTATTCCAAAATCCAACCTAAACTACCAGGATTATGGCCTGAGTCAGTCCCATCCCAGAAGGATTCTATTTTTGGATCTCAGCCAATGGTTTTACCATGTGCTAGTCACAAAGATACAAAGAAAAGCCAAACATATATATATATATATATATATATATATATATATATATATATATATGTACAGAGAGAGAGAGAGAGAGAGAGAGTCAGACAGACAGACAGACAGAGAGAGACTCCATCCTCAAGTATGATAATTTTAATGGAAGAAATAACATATAAATAAATAAGTATGATAAAGTCATTACTGGTCAATATAAAGTAAGCACTCAGTAATGTCTGTTGCCAGACTTACACTGCTTTTCTTGTATTACATGCTTTTATTTATTTTTTTTTATTAATAATTTTTATTATATATATATTTTTTATAATATTATCCCTTGTATTCATTTTTTCAAATTATCTCCCCCCTCTATTCCCTCCCCCCGATGACAGGCAATCCCATACATTTTACATGTGTTACAATATAGTCTAGGTACAATACATGTGTGTAAATACCATTTTCTTGTTGCACAATAAGCATTAGATTCCGAAGGTACATGTAACCTGGGCAGACAGATATTAGTGCTAACAATTTACATTCACTTCCCAGTGTTTCTTCTCTGGGTGTAGCTACCTCTGTCCATCATTGATCAACTGGAAGTGAGTTGGCTTTTCTTTATGTTGAAGATTTCCACTTCCATCAGAATACATCCTCATACAGCATTGTTGTTGAAGTGTATAGTGATCTTCTGGTTCTGCTCATTTCACTCAGCATCAGGTGATTTAAGTCTCTCCAGGCCTCTCTGTATTCCTCCTGCTGGTCATTTCTTACAGAGCAGTAATATTCCATAACCTTCATATACCACAATTTACCCAACCATTCTCCAACTGATGGACATGCATTCATCTTCCAGTTTCTAGCTACAACAAAAAGAGCTACCACAAACATTTTGGCACATATATGTCTCTTTCCGCTCTTTAGTATTTCTTTGGGATATAAGCCCAGTAGTACATGCTTTTATTTTTTGTAGAAAGTCACTTTAATGCCTAAAGATACTTCTCAGTAAAATTTCATTGCATAGTTTAGTTTTTAAAAATTGCTTCAATTGTCATCTTCACATTGGCTGGTTCTGTTAAAGAAGAATACATTTTAATTTAATAAATGTGCAACTATTATCAGTTGATAAAGATATTTTATTTTTGTTACTTTTCAGGTGGGTTGGTCACTTATCTGTAAATTGACAGATATTTGTCCTGATATAATGCAAAGCCTAATGGGTCCCCAGGATGTTGGAAAAGATTGGGAAGTCCTTGGTGTTCACCAGTAAGTATTAATTTTCTGCAAAAAGCAATTGTATTTTTAACTTAAGTACACAAATATAGAATGTTTAGATATGCAGTTTTTTTTTAGATTCTTCAAAAGAAGAAAGATATTTTGAAGATATACCTAAAATACTATATGATCTTAAAATAATATTTTACATGCATACAGAATTTTATTCTCAAAAGTCCTATTCCAATGATTCATCATAGACAAGGAACTGCCTCTGGGCTCTTAAAACTTAGCTAGAGGAGACTGCCAATTTCAGCAGGTCCAATCAAACTGGGAAGTCACTGATTATGGATCCCATTATGGATTATCTCTTTGTTATCTGAGGCTGACTAAGACTGGAAAAGCTGACCAAGACTGGAAAAGCTCACCATCCACAGGATTGGCTACCAGATAATGGATATTTTTTACCACAGTAACATAAGAATACTGTCTCTTAATGTGTAGAAGGGTTTTGAATTTACATGAGTGGAATGAAAACTTACACCTACAAATCTTGGGTCTTATATTTTAATTCACTTTTAGGAATATTATTATGAATATAATAAATAATCCACTTATACAAATATGAATATTATTTTAGGGGTATGAATATTATGAATATTCCTCGTAATATATATGGGAGGTAGGTAGATCAGTGGTTATTATAGTAGATGATAGAAACATGACTCAAAAAGTTTTGGCAAGCTGAAGTGAGTTTTGAATTCTCTATTTTCAGAGAACAGAAAGTAAAAATTTTAAACAAAGTACCTTTTTTTTTTTTTTTGATAAAATAACTAATATAGCATAGTTAGTTCTACAAAAATATAGGAACTAGGCAGTGAGATTAGTAATATATTAACTAAACTGTGCTTTTTCTTCCTGAAGCAATATATATGTATGTATATATATATATATATATATATATATATATATGTTTATTTATTTAGGTGGTTCAAACTATTGTTTAAAAAAAAAAAGAAATTATTTCCTAGCACTCAATCTTGATAGTCATTTCACCAGCAATTCTCTTGCAGTTTGCAACATCATTTCATAGATGAGACCACTTCCTTCACTGTAGTTAACTTTAAGGAAACAAAAAAAGGTTCTGTAGAGAGATGCATTCCAGGGGAATTTCTTTTTGTATAATTTTGCTGACTTATTGACTTTTATGTCTTCTGGTTAACATTGTGTAATCTTTACATTTAAGCTATACTTTTTCTATGATAGAGAAAAAGTAGGATAGTAGAATGATTCTGATTTTTCCTCAAAGTTTCTGTACAATTTATAATTGAAATGGTAGTGCTTCAGATCTGTCTCTTTAGAACAGGTGTTTCTTTTATTGAATCCTTTCTCACCTTAGTAGGTACTCTTAATTAATTGCTGTGCCTCTTCTCCAAGTAAGAGTCCAATACTAATCCTGTTCTTGAGGATGTTCCTACTTGGTGAGATCTACCAGACTTGTGCTTCACTGACCTGGTCCTTGAGAGCCTTTGGTCTATTCTATATCACATTGAGACACTGAAGTGGGATTTTGGTGAAAAATATAATTTGTTCCATAGTCCATATCATTTAGTTATAAATTTGTGTGAATTATCCTTATTTCTTAGGTAATAGATTATCACAGAATATCAGATTTTATACAATATATTTTATGTACATTTATAATTACTAGTGATTTAATAATAAAAGTCAATGTGATGGATAAAGGTCTGGCCTTGGAATCATGAACAATTGGGTTCAGGTTTTTTTCTATTTGTATGTACTAGCTTATGTGGCCCATTTTATGGGCAAAATTCATCCCATTCACATCTACAGTTGTAATATGTTTGATAGTCAGATTTTCTATTCAACTATGGTCTTTTCATCAGGAATTCCTAGTAGTCCTCTCTTTAATTACATTTCTACATTCTTTCCTGAAAGATTGCACTCAGTTCGGGGTTGGGGGGGGGAAGATAAGTTATTCCTGGTTGTAATCTTAGCTCTTTTGCCTTCCAGAATATCTTATGTACTTGAGTATCCAAGCACTCTGCTCCTTTAACATGGAACTGCTAAGTTTGGTCCTGACTATAGGTCCATGATATTTAAATTGTTTCTTTTTGTCTGTTTGTAATATTTTCTTCTTGATCTGGCAACTCTGGAATTTGACTTTAATATTCCTGAGAGCTTTCATTTTTGGAGTTCTCTTTCAAAAAGTGATTGACTTTTTTTTTTTTTTTCAATTTTTATTTTATGCTCTGGATCTAAATACATCAGGGCAGTTTTCTTTGATAATTCCCTGAAAGATGATGGTTAGGTTCTCTTTTAGATCAAGGCTTTCAGGTTATCTAATAATTTTTGAATTATCTCTCCTCAATCTATTTTCCAGGTCAGTTGTTTTTCCAGTGAGATATCTAACTACTAAACTTGAAGTCAGGCTTCCAGTGCCCTGAACACACTAACAATATATTTCTTGGAAAAGTAGAAGCAAGATAGATGAAGTGGGACAATTTGCTCAAAGTAAAAAGTTTCCAGCCCCAATCTTATTAGCTTAAGAATACTTTGAAAGGTTATTTAGATTCACATGGTTTTAAGGGACCCAGTGTTTCTTCCCCTGAACTTTGTAGAACAGTAGAGAGGAAAAGGGAAATTTAGGGATTTTTGCATTAAACAATGATAAATTAGGAAAGAAAATTCCAAAATCTGATTTTTAAAAATGGTAGTGTGTTGTCCTTGCTTTATTTTATTTTTTCATATAGAATTTCATTTTATTAGATTCACACAATATTTGAACTTAAAAGGGTTGGTAAGCTTTTAATGTAAAGGGCCAGATAGCAAATATTTTGGACTCTGTGAACTAAAATCATATATATTATGTAGATTTCTATATAGCAAGAGATAAAACAAATTTTCACAAACCTTTTTTTGATGAAATTCAAAATATAATAATTGAATACAATTTAAAAAAAAATCTTCATTCTACTAATGAGAAGAATAGAATTCTTTTCGGAGGAATAACATTTTGTTCAATTATGTTCACAGTGTTCCCTATCATTAAAATTAATTGTAAGTATTCCTCTGTATATTCTGATTCGTAATGAGATTTTACAAATGTCTTCGCAAAAATGAGAATTGCCAAATGTGGGTATCAATCCATGATCATATAATTTTAGTTGAGTATATTCATTCCTTAGAAGGCATTTAGAGCATTTTATTAGATTCTTATCTTGATTTTTGCCTTTTGGCAATGTCATTGTTGTTGAGTCATTTCAGTAGTGTCCTGCTCTTCGTGACCCCGTTTGAAGTTTTCTTGGCAAAGATACTGAGACAGTTTGCCACTTCCTTCTCCAGTTTATTTGTTAGATGAGGTTCTCAGGCAAACAGATTTAAGTGACTTGCCTGAGATCACACAGGTTGTAAGTGTATGAAGACAGTTTAGAACTGAGGAAAAGGAGTCTTTCTGACTCCAGGTCCAGCTAGCTGCCCATTTGGTATGTCATTACATTACAAATTAATCACTTCCTATTGAAGTTTAGGTAAAATTTTTTCAGTTCACAGTTAAATAGATTTTAAAATATAGACTCTTTTTTTCTTTTCTTTTCTTTTTAAGCATTTGCATTGAGGTTCAAAAAAAAAACACTGCAAAAACTGTAATTTCAGTTCAGAAAATATATTCACTTCAAATTTGAGTGGGAATGGAGATCTTATTTTAACTGCTGAAAGCATAGGATGTGTATAAAGCAGTTTGATATTTTTTGATTCACACTGTTAATTGTCAAATTGGTTTTACAATAGCAAAATATTTGTATCTAAATGCTATTTTCTCTTTTAATTTTAATTGAATTCATTAAAAGCATGATTAAGACTGCAGCTGGTTGTTTGTAATCATTTTTTCCTTTAAAGATGTTCTCTATCTTTAATGAAAAATTAAGAATTTTCCCAGAAATGGAAGTTGAGTTAGTCTAATAGTTCCTCCTTTATTTAAAATTGAAACAATATTTGATCATCTCCCATTGTTACTCCTTTGATTTTCTGTGATCTTTCATACATGTCTGGTGAGCTCAGCAGTAATATCTGCCAGTTTTTTAATGATGAGAGGATATTATAGTTCATTGGGCCTAAAGACTTGAATTCATCAAGTATCTTGGGTATAAATTCTCTTTTAATCATTTGGTTCTGTTATTTCTGGAATAAGGGTTATTTTCATGAACTGATGAAGTGAGCAGAACCAGAAGAACATTGTACATAGTAGCAGCAACATTTTGCAATGATCAGCTTTGATGGACTTTATTCTTTTCAGCAATACAGTGATCTAAGACAGTTCCAAAATAATCATGATAAAAAATGCTATCCACATCCTAAAAGTATACTATTTTACTTTCTTTGTTTTTTCATGTTTTTTCCCCTTTTGTTCACTGTTTCTTCTTTCACAACATGACTAATGTGGAAATATGTCTAACATGACCATACATATATAACCTATTCCACTTTTAGATGATTTTCTACATCAGATGCTTCCTTCTGACTAGTAAGACTCTAGCTGCTGAGAATTAGGAAAGGGATAGATATCTTGTTTGCTGGCCTTCGGGGAAGATGGACCTCAAGATTGTAAATGCTATCCCAGAAAGTCTGAGTCCAAGATGAGTTCCTCCAGCAGAGGCAGCTTCTGCTCAAAGCCATTAGAGAGCGCCCTGCTCAATGCCAAACACATGCCCACTGAAGCCTGCCATGGGACCACTTTCTGCTCTGAAAGATCATTGGCCTCTTAAAGGGGAAGTCCCCTCCTCAAGCTGCCCACTGACCTGGCCTGGGCATCACTACATCAGGGGCACAGAGGGCAATAGGCCTTGCTTTATTTTAAAAATAGAAAACTTTCAATTTCTATAAATAAAATATATTTTCTAAGTAGCCCTTGTAATTAGGAACCTAAATAGAAAAATCTTATAGTCATTATAATACCCTTGTATTCAATACATTTTTTTACATTTACTTAAATAGAGAAGGTGTTCAATTATTTATATTTTGGGGAAAATTGTTTTTATTTGGTTATTTTAGTTTTTTAAGAAATATTTTTTCTAAAATCTTTTTTTTTAATGTTTCATATTTTTCCTTTTGTAAGTATCCATGAGACTTCATAAGCATAACACTCAATAGGTGTTAACTTACTTAAAATCTTAAATTTTAATTTTAAAGAAGTTAGACTTTACTCAGTTTTTGCATTAGGTTGATTGCAAATTGATTACAAGCAACTCATTACTTTTATGTACTGAACATCTTGCTATCACTGTGTAGCTGTTTGATTTCTCTTTTGGTTGGGGCCGTTGTTTAACTTCTTGGTTGAGAAACCTCACAGACCTAGTTAACGTAGGCAAGATAACTTTTTATTATATTGGTTTTATTGCCTGTGGGAACAGCCCACTGGACAGACTGTAGGTTTTGATTATTAATTAACAAAATCTCTTATTGATTCACATAAATGACTTTACATTAATTTTTTAGAGTTTAATTTTCATGTGCATTGAATAAAGAAAATCAAAAGTAGAAAATGTGAATGTGACATTGAAAAATAAACTGACATATCATTGAGGTTTTGATCTTATTTCTGCTCTCTTTTTCAGGCTTATTCTTAAAATGCTCACTGTTCACAATGCCAATATAACCCTTTCATTGATTGGACTAAAGGCATTAGATCAGCTACTGACTTCAGGTATTTAAACTTAATTTTACTTAAGCTCAGCATTTTTTTAAAAGTTCAAAATGTTAATATATTTTAACTTTTTTTTTCTTACATTTACTAGGACTCAACAAAATTATTCATGAAGGTTGATTTTTTAGGTATCCATAAAACAGGGAAAAATCCATTATTGGCCTTACATGTTTGCTAGTTTCCCTCTTTTTTCATTAATTCACTGGAGTTAATCTTCAGATCACAAGTTTTAATGTGAAATGCTATTTTTTATTTTTGTTTCTTAAGAAAGGATTAAAAGGAAAAGAAGTAGGAAAAGAGGGGAAATGAACTGAAGAAAGAAAATTTTTAAAAGAAAATGATGAATTAATATTCAGAGGATCCAATTACAGAGTTCACATTTAGATGATAACTATCCTTTTTTTTCAATAGAAAAAAATTGGCAAAACTGTATTAGTCATTCTTATTTGTGTTTTATTTTAATTTCATTCTTTTTTTCAGGGTTTTTAAATTTTAAACATTTGTATTCTCAGATCAGCAATAAATAGGAATAAGAACTGAAAGAAATCTAGATGTGTATAGAAATCAGCAGTATTTGTATAATGTTAGAGTTTTAAAATTTTTGTTTAAAAGTACTATTTCTTTATACAGCATTCAGAAATTAGAAAAATTCAGTGGAAAGTCGTTTCAGATATTATTTTTAGATCACTTGATGAAATATTTTGGTTGTCTTTTTATGAGTTTGACTATGATAACTTTTATGGAAATTAAGGAACTTACTAAAAAAGAAAAAAAAGAAAAGTCCAGAAAATATGGAGTCTCACATAAGAATTTTGAAGTTTCTGAGTATCAAAAGAACTATTAATTTTTGGTTTCTTTATATAGATTTGATGACTTTGCGGATCTTGGAAGAAGATTGCAGTGATGTGTTCACATTAATTTTTGATGCCATGCATACATTTATCGCTAATGAAGAAATCCAAAAATTTGGGTGTAAAATTTTACATGTGCTTTTTGATAAAGGTATTCTAATTTTTGTTGTAGTTTATATTTCTTTCGTTTAAAGATTTTTCATTCCAGATTTTCCTCCTGTTTCCCACCCCTCCCCTACACATTGAAAAGGCAAGCTATATGTTAGCTATTAAACATGTTTCCACATGAGCCATGTTCCCCTACCCACATTACCCCTAAAGGCAAAAAATAAATAAATAAAATGAAATATGTATGAGTTTAGTGATTCAATCTGGAGGTGGATAGCATATTTCATTATGATTTCTTTGGACTTATCTTGGATCATTGTATTAATCAATGTAGATAATTCTTTCACAATCAGTTGTTTTACAAAAGTACTTTTGTGTTCAATTTTCCTTTGCTGCTCTGCTCCCTTCACTTTGCATCAGTTCATATGTCTTCCATAAGTATTTTTGAAATTATTCCTCTGATCATTTCATACAGTATTGCATCACAATTATATATTACAACTTATTCAGACAGTCCCGAATGAGGGCCTTTTTAATTTTCAGTTCTTTGCAAACACAAAAAGAGTGGTTATAAATAATTTTGTACTTGTAGTTCTTTTGCTTTTGTCTCTAGGATTTGCATCCATTAATGATATTGCTGGGTCAAAGGATAGTCACAATTTTATTGACCTTTAGGCATAATTCCAAATTGTTCTATACAATGATTTGATCAGTTCACAACTTCACTAGTAGTGCATTAATGCCCTGATTTTTTCATATCCTGTTTCAACATTTGTCATTTTTCCTTCCTATCACATTAGCTAATTTGGTAGGTGTGAAATACCTCAGTTGTTTTAATTTCCATTTTTCAAATTCATGGTGATTTAGATTATTTTCTTATGAGTATTGAAAACTGTTCAAATCTTTGACCATTTATCTATTGGAAGATGACCAATATTTTTATTAATTTGATTCAATCCCCACTATATTTGAGAAATTAAATAAGCTTGTTGTAAAAAGTTCTTCCCAGTTTTCTGCTTTCCTTTTTATTTTGGCTGCATTGGGTTTTTTGTCTACAAACTTTTTAATTTAATGCAATTAATCAAAATCATCAGTTTTATTTCTTGTGATTCTCTTTATTACTTGTTTGCTTTTAAACTTTTTATCCATAGATTTGATGGGTAAAATTTTCTATATTGTTCTAATTTGCTCATATCACTTTTTATCTAACTCACATACTTACGTTAACTTTTTTTTGGATATAAGATGTGAGATGTTGTATGCCTAGTTTTTGCCTAAACTATTGTCTACTTTTCCCAGCAGTTTTTGTTCAATAGTGAATTCTTGTTCTAAAAGCTTGGATCTTTGGATTTATCAAACATTAGATTACTATGTTCATTTACTACAGTATATTTTGTACTTAATTCATTCTTCTATACAATTGTTTCCTATGCAGTATCAGATTGTTTTTATGATTATTGTTGCTTTATAATATAATTTAACATCTGGTATTGCTAGACTGCTTTGTTTCACTTTTTTTTTTTTATCAATTCCCTAGATATTCCTGATCTTTTATAGTTTATTGATATGGCACTAAATAAGGTAATTTAGGTAGAATTGTCATTGTTATCATATGGGGCTCAGCCTACCAATGAGAGATTAATATTTCTCTTTATTAGAATCTGTTGATTTATGTGAGAATTATTTTATGATTATATTCACATAGATCATGGTAAATAAACTCCTAAGTATTTTATGTTGTTTGCAGTTATTTTAAATGAAATTTCTCTTTCTGTCTCTTGCTGCTGGACTTTGTTGGTAATATGTAGAATGCTAATGTTTTCTCTATGGTTTTTATATTCTTCATCTTTGCTAAAATTTGTTAATTCCTTCAACTAGTTTTTTAGTGGATTCTCTAAGTATGTGTCTACAAAGATTGGTAGTTTTATTTCTTATTGCCTATTTTTATTTCTCCAATATCTTTTTCTTGTTTTTTTTGTTTTTGTTTTTGTTTTTTGTTTTTGCTATGGGTAGCATTTCTAGTATAGTCTTGAATGATACTGATAGTGGACCTTGTTTCACCCCTGATCTTATGGGGAAGGTTTCTAGTTTATCCCCATTATACTTACTGCTTGCTCTTGGTTTTAAATAAATACTACTTTTCATTTTAAGGAAAGCATCATTTATTCCTTTGCTTCCTGTTGTTTTTAATAAGAATAGATGTTATATTTTGTCAAAAGTCTTTTCTACATTTGTTGATATACTTATATTATTTTTGTCATTTTTGTTATCAGTGCGGTCAGTTATGCTGATCATTTTCCTAATATTGAATCAGTTCTGCATTTTTCACATATATTGCTGTAATTTCTTTACAAGTTTTTTTATTAAACTTTTTGCATCAGTTGTCTGTTAGTGAAATTGGTTTATAGTTTTCTTTGTTTTTTGTTTTCCCTGGTTTTGATATCAAAACCTCTGTGTGTCATGGAAGGAATTTAGTAGAATGCCTTTTCTCCTTATTTTTCCTAGTAACTTTATATGATAATGGAATTAATTATTCTTTAGATGTTTGATAGAATTTACTTGTTAATTCATCTGGCCCCAGTGATTTTTTTCCTTAGGGAGCTCATTGATGTTCTGTTCAAATCCTGTTTCTAAGATAGAATTGTTTGAGTATTCTATTTCTACTTCTCTTAATCTGGACAATTAATGTTTCTATAAATATTTATCCATTTCACTTAGATTATTAGTTTTATTGGCATATAATTGGGTAAAATAGTTCCTAATAGTTTTACTTTCATATTCATTTGGTGCATCCACTCTTTTTATTTTTGATATTGGTAATTTGGTTCTCTCTCTTTAAATCAGAGTAACCTTTGGTTTATCTATTTTACTAGAATTTTTTTTTCTTAAAACCAACTCCTAGTTTTACATACACACACATACTAATGTAATATTTACTTATATATTTACATGATTTATTATGTTACATATACAACATTAATAAATATTGTGTTATTTATAATATATATATGAAAAAGTGAGAATGAATTTACTCAGTTTTTGTACACAGACTTTTTAATTTAATGCAATTAATCAAAATTATCAGTTTTATTTCTTGTGATTCTCTTTATGACTTGTTTGTTTTTAAACAAGCAAGAAAAGAACTGAGTATTTTGTAGGATATATGAAACTACTATAGCTTTCAACAATTACCATCATTGAGGAGGAGATACATGTTGCAGTTCATTAGTACTTCCTAGCTGTGTAATCCTGAACAAGTCACTTAACCCCAATTGCCTCAAAAAACCCTCCAGTTACCATTGTTTACTTTTCTTATTAAAGAGCCCATTTCTTAACTGATTATTTGGATATGTTGATACTGATTTAAAGAAAAATGGTTATCAGAATTACATACAAATCCATGAATAATAATATCTCTCACAATTTTTCTCATTTTAAATACTAATGGCAATATCTTTTTTGATGTTGCATCATTATATTGAATAAATCCCCACCATTAATTTGCTAAACTATTTTTCCTTTTCTTTTTTAAAAAAATATTTTAAAAAAATTTCCCCTAGTTATATGTAAAACCAACTTTTAACATTCATTTTTCAAACTTTGGGAGTTCCAGATTCTCTCCTTTCCCTCCTCCCCATCTTTTCTCCATTTAGAAAGCAAGCAATACATATGTAATCATGCAAAATATTTTCATAATTGTCATGTTATAAAAGAAAACAGACAAAAAATACCCTCAAGAAAAGTAAAGAACGTTTTAAAAAAGTATGCTTCAATCTGTATTCAGACACCATCAGTTCTTTCTCTGGGGATGAATAGCATTTTTTATCATAAGTTCTTTAGCATAGCCTTAAATTACTGTATTGCTGAGAATAGTTATGTAATTCACAACTGATCATCTTACAATACTGCTGTTACTTTGTACACGGTACATTTCACTTTGCATCTGCTGATGGAAGTGTTTCCAGGTTTTTCTGAGAGTATCTTGTTCATGATTTCTTAGAACACAATAGTATTCCATGATAATCACATAGCACAATTTGTTCAGCCATTCCCCAATTGATAGGGATGAAAAAAGAGATGGAAAGATGGAGTCTTAAGTCTATGCTAGTGTAGCCTGCAATAGAGTATTCTCTTCTCTCATCCTAGTATGATAGACCTTTCCTGCTGATTCTCCAAGTTGTCCTGGACTGGAAAATTGTTTCAGTTCATATTTTTATGAGGTTTTGCTCCTCTAGAATTTGTTTAGACTCATTATTTAAGGGTATTTTGAGGGGTTTGGGAGGGATCTTGGGCATGTCTCTGCCCTTTACTTCACAATTGATTCTGCCTCAACTTCATTTTTCTCTAAAGTATTTCACTCACTTTCCAATCTACCTTATTTTTTAAGAGTTGGCCAATTACATTAATTTTTTTTATCTATTTTTTTCCAAGTTTTTCAAACTTTTTTTTATTAAAATTTTGAGTTCCGAATTCTCTCTCACTCTCTCCCTCCCCTCCCCGAGATGGTAAGTATTCAAATTTAGGATATATATGAGCAATTATGTAAAACTTTTCCATATTCAAAATTTTCAATCTATCTTCTAACATGCTATCTATAAATTATGGATAAAATTTTATTTAAAGTACCTCTTTGTTTAAACTTTAAATCTTTTATCAACTCCTTATTTAGTATCATGTTTTCATTTTAGGACAATAATAGAAATAAGTTTGATCAAAATATTTTTCCCATTTTTCTTGGCTTAATTTTGTGTAAAGAAAAACTTTTGATTCATGGATTTGTTCAGATATTTTTATTTTTCTAACTATAAAAATGTCATTGAATAATTCATGCTTTTATATAATCCTTAAAGTTTATATTTTCCTTTCAACTTAGTTTCAGAAGAGCAGTTGACTGAATTTATTGAAAACAAAGATTATATGTTTTTGCTGAATGCATTAAAAAGATTTAATCATGAAGAAGAAGTTGTTCTTCATGTTCTTCACAGTTTGCATTCCCTAGCACTCCCATGTAAGTATCTATAAGTAAACATGTCATTATCTACTTAGATCACTGTAAACTAAAATATCTTTTCCAAGAGCCTTTTTGGAGATAAGTTATAAATTAGAAATCAAAATGTGTTGATGTCAGAAAAAAAATCAGCTGTTGTTAATATAAAAAAAAAGGTCATTCTCTGACACTTTAAAATTGACTATCACTCTTCATGAAAGAAGGTTGTGAAGAGTGAATGATTTTGGTTTATGGACTACTTGTCAAAAATCCTGATTCTCAGTGAGTTTATACCTCACCAGTAGTAACCCAGAATTTTAATTTTTTAATTCTTTAGATCCTGTGAAATAAAATGGTGTATATGTGTGTGTGCGTCTGTGTGTGCGCATATGTGCGTGTGCATGTGTATGTATATGTAGTATCCTTGGAAAAATAGCTGTATCAAAAAGGCAGATTGTTTTTTGTTATTTTTTTCCCCACCATGGAAAACCTTGAGATCATTGACAGTATTTTTCAAATTTATAAATGCAATCTCCAAATTCTTATAATACATGAATATTTTGGTTACATGATTTCATCAGTGTGGATGCTCTTTTTATTGAGGAAGAAAACAATCCTTTTAAATTCTGTCAACAAGTACTTATAAACACCTGCTATGTGCTAGGCATATACTAGTAGGCACCTAATATTAAGAATGAAAACATTTCTACTTGTAATGAACTTAATTTCTAATAGCAGAGACAATAGTTATACAACATAGTTATACATATATAGTTAGTAAATATAAGTATATGCACATATAAAAATGGGTAGGTAGACAGAAATAGTAGTTAAGTACAAATTAATGAGTAGTTTGGGAGGGATGCTAGTAGTAGTTTGGGGTTCAGGAAAGGCTTCTTGAAAAAAGATGTGTCTAATCTGCCTTTTAAAGGAATAGAAACTGGTTACCTGAGGTTACATGAAGTAAAGAGGTATTGCACATTCCAAACAGGTGGTATGACCCATGCAAAGGCACTGACTTCAGATATGAATTTTTTTATTTAAAAAGAGAAGACTTGTTTGGCTAGATCACAGCATGTGGAAAGGGGAGTAATGCTAAGTAAAGATGGAAAAAAGTAGGTTGGGGTTAAGTAATGTGGGGCTTTAAAAACTATACATTAGTAGATGTCTTCTTGGACTGCTTTGGTTAAAACATTATTAGCTGGTAGCTAGCATTTTATTGATTAGTCTTTTCAAACACCTAGTCTGTTGCCTAGCCAACAGGGACTGTTGCCAAACCCTGTTACCAAATGTGTTTGTATGCTTCACTACTGGAATCCAGGGGTACCTCCATTCTATGACAGAGTAGAAGATTAGATCTGTACTTTTTAATCTCCATAGGAGATTAAATCTTCAAAGTAGAAGTGGCTAAATAATGATAGGGAATGATCTAATTTCTAATGATTATACATTACTCTGTGTCATCACACTGAATGCACCCTTTTGCTTTCCCTTGGCAATAGTTTTGGTGGACTTCTTATTGGCTGAAGTCTTAGGCATTGTGTCCCACCCACATCTAGCATGACACAAAAATTAAAATGACTTGGTTTGTAATGGAAAGGTCAAAGAAAATAACTCTTAGAAAACAGAATTGTAAACCATTTTATTTTAACCATTTATTTTAACTGTTTTATGTCTGATTTCGTGCAGTTACCTCCTCATTTTCTAAGTCATGTTCTCATTTTTAAAAATAACTGCTGTTAATATTTGTTAAAAATCTCCATGTATTTTTTGGGGGGAAGTATTATTTAGGGTTGTCATTATAGCTTTCTAAATTTTATTTAAAATATTTATCTCTGTAGCTGTTAGCAGCTTATTTATGCCTTAAAAACAGTTGTATATTCTTAATCCCTTTCTAGTCTTCTACTTACAAATCTTGCTTCTTTTCCTTTTTTTTTTTATCCACTAGCAGGTGGAAAAAGTGATGAAATTGGAGTTAAAAGAGCTAGGTCTGATTCTGACTTAACTCATCTTATGTATGATGTTGGGCTAGTCACCTAATCTCTTTGCCTCAATATCCTCCTCTCTAAAATCAAAGATTGGTCCAGGTAGCCTTTTGAACCTATCCCTTAATTTCATCACTCTGATTCATTCATGTTTTTTATAGGAATCTAAGATAGATATTTTCTTTTAAGGTTAAACATAATTCTTCTAATATAAGTTATAATTCATATATAATTAATGTGCTAAAAATGAAGCATTATTAATTGCTTTAGTCAGTAGAATATTGTATCATGGCCATGAGGGTTGAAATTAGGAAACCATGTGTAAGTGTTTACATAAGGGAAAATTTCCCCATATTGATGTGTTGTAATTTTGATTTAGGCAGTAATGTTGAAGTCCTGATGAGTGGAAATGTCCGATGTTACAATATTGTGGTAGAAGCCATGAAAATGTTCTCTAGCAGTGAAAAAATTCAAGAAGTTGGCTGCTGTTTATTACATAGGCTTACATTGGGTGAGTTATTTTTATTTAAATGATTTTTCTGTTTAAATGCATTATAAGTACAGTCATAATTTTTAGTCTTTCTATTATAAAATGAAAGACTCCTAAAGGTCTAGCTAGCCAAATTCAGGACTAAGATATTCCTCCTCAGGTTCTTAATTTTAAAAAAGTGATCCAGTTAATGATTTAATCTGTTAAATGAGGTAATTATAATTATGAATGTTTTTCTGTCTTCTTTCCTGTTTTTTTGTTTTTGTTTTTGTTTTTGTTTTTTTTTACTCTTCAAAGATACCTCATGTTATAAATGTTCTTATTTTTGGGAAACCAAAAGCCTTCTTTGGTTATATTTTACATGTTGGCATTTAAGAAATGGCACTAGAATAATCTCATCACTCGTAGAAGATATGGGTCAAGTAATTTAGCTGCATTTTTGCATAAATAATATTGGAACTTATCCTCTTCCGCACAATCAAGGAGAATGTGATATACTTCTTCTAATGATGTTGCTATTGCTGAAAGGCATTCTGTTAAGACTTCTTCCTTTTGAATACCCCAAATGGTGGCAGATCTTCATATTTTGAAGTCAAATCTGGTATTTTGTAAATAGCCCTAAGCATTCAGTGCTAAGCTTTTCTTCTTTTCGCTTTTTTTATAGGATGAAGTTTTTTTTGTTTTCTGGTTAAAGTAGAAAGAATACTTGGAAGTCAGCCTGAGTTCTACTTCTGCTGCTGGCACCAGCCTTGTGACCAGGGCAGATGTTTAAATTCTCTTTGCAATAAGATGATCGCTAAAATATCTTTCCATTCTAAGATTCTGTGATCTGTTTTGATAAAGAAAACCCAATTACCCCTGACTGTAAAGTAATGAGAAGAGAGCTGTTTTCTGTGGTTCACAAACTTAACTTTGAAAATAAATCCAAATGGAAAGATTCCGGGAAGATGGTGGAGTAGGCTGGTAAATTTCAAGGTCTTCAGATTTTTCCCCATAAATAGAATAGATTTCTACCTCCAGGTGAACATGGACTGGTGAAAAATCAAGAAGACTTGGGGCAAAATAGGGTCCTCCAAGTACAACCTGAGATCTGAAGAAAAAGGGCAGACCAGAATAAACTCATGTGAAATACAAACACCTCTGGGCTAGCTCCATAGAAACTTCAAGTGGGGAGCCTTGGGGCTAGCTGGATGTGGTTGGACCACTCAGCAGGAACCACAGAAACTTCCACCTCCTAGATTGTTTGTGGAGATGGGGCTCTGAGTCCAGGTCCAGCTATGCTGCAGAGACATGGTCCTGGGCAAGAAGGAACAGCATACCCATGAGTGTGGAGGCAGTGGAGCAAGAATACTGTTGGCTGCAGGGATTTGCTGGATGGGGAAGTTCTTGGTTTGGGGTTCTAGATCAGAGGGGAGAGCTCAAGTGAAGCTAGAGGCACTATTCTCCTACCTCACAATTAGAGATCCTTACACATTAATACCTCTATTAAAAAAAAAAAATGAACTGGCAAAGAAGAAAGAAACTTAGCTATGAGAACAGGGAAGACCTGGGTTCATCTTCAGAGGAGAATACCAAAGTAAAAAGAGATTATGCTTAAAAGAATTAGTGAGATGGCTCCCTGCCCAGACAGAATTTATAGAACTCAAAAAATAATTTATAGAAGAACTCAAAAAATAATTTTAACATCAAATGAGAGACATTGAGAAAAAACTTAAAAAAATCATCCAAGAAAAACAAAATTATGAAAAAAAAGTAAACCAATTAGAAGAGGAGATAGAGTCTCAAAGATGAAAATATCTTTTTGGAAATTAGAATTGGTCAAGGGGAAGCTAGTGAAGCTATAAAAGACTAAGAAATGATAAAATAGATTCTAAAGAATGAAAAAAAAATAGAACAGAATGTGAAACATTTTATATTAAAAAAAAAAAAAACTACAGATCTGCAGAACAGATCAAGAAGAGAAAATATAAGAATAATTCGACTGCCTGAAAGTTGTGACCACAAAAAGAACCTTGACACAAGAAGTAATCCAAGAAAATTGTCCTGGAGTGATAGACCATGAGGGGAAAGTAGAAATAGGAAAAAATCCATTGATCACCACCTCAATGGGATCCTTTGTAGAAAACACATAGGCATATTATTGCCAAATTGCTAAATGACTATTATAAAGTAATGAAAATGACTCCTAAACAAACATACTGAAACAAAGATTTTAATCTTTAAACAAACTTTTAACAAAGTTTGTAAACATTATATATGCTTTGTGATAGACACTATGTTAAGATCTGGATTTTTTTTTTTTTTTTTTTTGGATGAAAAAGATAGTCCCTGCTCTTAGGGGAATTTTCAGTTTAATTATGGAAGGCAACATACAAAAGGAAGCTCAAAGGTAGGGAGGAGAAAGGTACTTGGCAATGGTGAAAAGATTGCTGGCCTAGGAGCCCATCTTAAACGGAAATTATGGGAGGAGCTGCCTAACTTCATCCTTTCCGAGAGATAGGAGCCTCAGGAAGAGATGAAGTATACTGATGAAGTATAAATTCCAGGGTTGACATAAGCTTAATCTTAAAGGATGATGGGGTTTCTATGGAATAATGATGAAATCCAGAGGAATACAACTGAATGGGAAATGAAGAGAGAAATATTTTCCTTTGAGGTGACCATTTTTGAAAGGGAATACACAGAATTAAGTTTCAGTATGTTTGTTCAGGAGTAATTTTCATTACTTTATAACACCTTTGCTTTTACTACTGGATTCCAAATATTTGGATGCATTGCTTATAAAAATAGTTATTTTTGCTTTGTACCATTCTATATATCCAGCCCTTCTGAGTTTTGTTGTCTCTTTTCTGAGCTTCAATCTCACATCACCCCCTGTCTTTTGGACATTTTGAACTGAATGTCCCTTAGGCATTTAAAACTCAACCCAAAGAGAACTCATCTCTTCTCCCAAATACATCCTTCTTTTGAATTTGCCTATTACTGTCCAGGGTACTACCATTTTCTATTCACATTGATTACTATCTAGTTGTCATCTTTGTTTCCTTTTTCTCACTCATATTTAATCACATCACATATTGAATCAATTGCCAAATCTTGTCTGTTCTATTCTGCAGCATCTTTCACAGATGACTCCTTTTATCCATCCACAATATATCAAGCCCTCATCTCCTCTTGACTGGACTATTTATTACAATAGTTTTCATTTACTTTTGGTTGTGAAAAATACTTTATATTAGCATTTCTCACCATATGCTACAATAAATTCCATATAGACAGAAAAACTAAATATTAAGAAGGCACAGCATAAAATAATTGAAAATAATTGTTACATCTTTCACAACAGTGATTATGAAAAATGAATTTGAAAAAATAGGAAAGCTTATGAAAAATAACAAAGAATTTTATTTAATCATAAACAAGGTTTTGCATGAACAGATAAAGTACAGCCAGAGTAAGAAAAAAAAGGTATAGATTGAAAGAAAAAAAAATCTTTTTATCAAATCTCTGAGTAAAGTCTATCATCCAAAAATCTTTGTATATTTAAAAAGACACCTTTTTGGGATTTAATTCATAAGGCTTTTTTACATGTTGCTGTTATAAACCAAAAATAAGGTTGCCACAATGCCAGTACCATTACCATTACTGCTAAAGTATAGCTATATTCATAGTGGCTCTTCCAAATTTTTCTTTCCTCCTTAAATGTCCTATAATCATTCTTCTTCTCTACTCTTTTGACTTAGTACTTTGCCATGTATTTAACTAAAAATGTACTTTCTTGCATTTTAATGAAATATAAAAATGAATACCTTTCTGTTCTGGGAAAAAAATGAAATAATCTGTAAACTAATTTCGATTATTCCTTCTAGGTAAAGAAGGATGGAGTCTTAATTTATTTCGATGAGTACTCTGTGTATACTTCTTCACTCTTCCCAAGAAATTGCATGAGAAGCGTCTAGAAAGACACTTTATTTATTGGAAAGACCTTGATCTCCTCTTTCCTCTTTTAATCTTCAACTTTTCCCAAGTGTGCCCAATTCTTAAGATCCTCACTAAATACTGTCATGCTTGCCAGCTATTGTCTGTATTTGTCTACCTCCCCTTTTAGCAAACCCTTCAAAAAAAAGATCCATACTCAAAGACACTTTATTCCTTTTCTTTTTAAATCTACAAGTCTGTTTTCTTACCTCTTCATTCAACTGAAACCACTCCCTCTATGGTTACTAATCTCTTCATTGCAAAAATTTTATGACTGTTTCTTGATCCTTATCCTTATTGACCTGTGTGTAATATTTGAAACTTTTAACCACATTTTCCTTCTACATCTCAGTATGGGATTTTCTGCCTGATTTCTCTTGCTTCTCCTACCTGTCTGACTGCTTGATGTTTGTTCATGTCATGCTTATTAACTATGCTCGATGTCCCCTTCTTATGCCAATGACTCCTAGATCTATTTAGGTTTCAGAAAATAAATAGCCCTTCTCTCTCCTGAGCTCTATTGAATCCTATGTGAGTCCTATATACTGCTAGTTTGACATTTTGATTATATTTCCTTTGGGCATCTCAAACTGGGCATCTTCCAAACAACTTTTTTATCATTTCTCTCAACCTTTACACTCTGTATTTTCCTATTATTGTTGAGAGTGCTACCTTCTTTTAAATCACCCAAATTCATAACCATGTTATGGGTTGATTCCTTTGATTGAGAGCAGTAACCTCTTGAATCCTATTTCCAAATCTTGTAAATTTTTGCATTCATATTCTTCTCTCCACTCACATAATCACCCCTCTAGTTTAGACCATGTTTATCTTTTATTTAGATTAATTGGGCTCCCTGCCTCCAGTCTTTCCTCATGCCATTTCTGTCTTCACAGCTATCAAAGATTATCCTAAAATTATAAATCTCAACATATATCTCTGCTCTACTAGATCAATATCATTAAGTTTTTATTAAACATTTACCTTGAGGGGGGATAATTTTTATCATGTGCCAGGCACTGTACTAAGAACTAGGAATACAAATAGGAATAATGAAAGCTAATCCTTGCTCTTAAGGAGTTTGTGTTCTCATGGAAGAAGACAATATGTAAAAAGAACCTGGAGAGGGTGGGGATTCCAAGAAAGGATGAAAGTAGAGAAAATCCTGGGGAGGATTTTTTGAATGAATGAAGCCCAGATCTCATCCGTGAAATGAAGGTTTGGGAATGAGGGCTTCTCTATGTGAGAGATAGTCCAGGGGTTGAGCAGGTTTCCCAGATGAAGAGGTTTCTATGGCATAACACAGTAAATCTTGTGGAGATGAACCAGGAGCATATCCTGGCAAGGAATGGAAACTACTACGACTGCTCTTGACCCCAGAATAAAGTCATTAAAAAGCTCTTCCTAAAGATTTACATGAATTGATGCTGAGAGAAACACAGAACCAGGAATACATTGTACATAGTAACAAGATTGTATAATGATTAACAATGAAAGACTTGGTTATTTTCAAAGTTTAGTGATCCAGTGCAATCCCAATAGACTTTGGACAGAAAATGCCATCTGTATCCAGAAAAAAATCTAAGAGATTGAATATAACTCAACATATGCTCTGTTCACTTCTTTTTTTTTCTTTTTTTTTGTTTGTTTGTTTTTATTTCTCCTATTGTTTTCCCTTTTGTTCTGATTCCCCCCTCCCCCCACTTTCAGTGGTGCTGGTTTTTCTGATTGCAAATCTTTAAGTGAAGGCTGGATTAACTTTTCTTGGGAATACTATAAAGGAATTCTTATTTAATATCTTATTTTTCCCTAATTACACATAAAAACAAATTTCCAAATTTCATTTTAAAAATAGAGTTCTAAATTTTCTCTTTACTTTCCCACTCCCCTAATTGTATTGCTGAGAATAGCTAAGTCATTCACAATTGATTATCTTAGAATATGACTAATACTGTGTACAATGTTCTCCTGGTTCTGGTGATTTCACTGTGCATCAGTTCAGGTAAATCCAGGTTTTTCTGAGAGCATCTAGGTCAGCATTTCTTAAATCACAATAGTATTCTATTATAATCACGTACCTTAATTTGTTCAGCCATTGCCCAGCTGATAGATATCAATTTCCATTTTTTTTATCACTAGAAAAGAGCTACTATAAATATTTGGACATAGTTCCAAATTGCTAGACATAATGGTTGGATCAGTTCACAACCCTACAACAGTGCATTGGTGTCTTCATGTTCCTTCATCTCCTCTATTGTCATTCTCCTTTTCTATCTTATTAATTAGTCTAATAGGTATAGCAATACTATTTCACTATTGCTTTAATTTGCATTTCTCTAATCTGATAATGGTGATTTAGAACATTTTTATATGACTATAGATAGTTTTGACGTGAGAACTGATTTCATATTTTTTGATCATTTGTCAATTGAGAAATGGCTCTTAATTTATAGATGGAATTTTTGAACTAGAATTTGAAGAAAGGACACTGAAATTCCTTCCAATTATGAAATTTTTAGATTCTGTTAAAATGTTTGTTTTTTTTTTTTTTGCCCCATCAAGTGCTATGTAAATGTGAGCTATTATTAAAAGAGGATTTTATATCAGTCCTCTATACAATGAGATGCTATACTTTTTTTGTGATGTCTTAAAAGAGCAGTGTAAGAAAAACTACTATTGCTTACTCAGTTTCATTGCATTGATAAGATAATTAAATGTACAACAATTTACGAAGAAAATTTGTATAAGCATGCTAAATTATTTTTAAAGAAAAATATTACTTGGTTGTAAATGGAAAATCCTATTAATGTAGATTTAACTTATAATTTGTTTTTAGATAATTTCTTTAATATCCTGGTCTTAAATGAAGTTCATGAGATAATTGTGAAAGCTGTCAAAAAATATTCAGAAAATGCAACCTTGCAGATCGCAGCACTGAGCTGTTTGGCTCTCCTGAGTAAGTAAATTTTGCTTTGCTTTGCTTAAAAAAAAAAAAAAAAGTAATTTCCAAAGTAAATATTTTATTTGATTTTTTTCATAGTATCATAATGTTTCATGCACAAAAGAAGGTAGATATACTTTTCTATCCAAAGAGCAATCCATTAATTCATTCCATGGGATGAGATGCCATGACTAACCCACTGATATCACTCATTTGCATTTCTAAGTTCTGTGCTTGATGTGGTCTCAACAGTTTAATTATTCAAACTCTCATCATTTGGTTTTGAATATCAGTTGCTTTTTTTGCATTGATGTTGTCATTGTTTGCTAACTGTCCTTTAGTTTCTTATTTTTTATAGATTTCGTTTTAATCCATGATTGGGTTGCAATTTCTCTAGGATACTTTATTATTTTTATCTGGAGATGCTGGAGGAGGATGAACTAGATGTAG
Source organism: Sminthopsis crassicaudata (assembly GCF_048593235.1). Classification (NCBI taxonomy): domain Eukaryota; kingdom Metazoa; phylum Chordata; class Mammalia; order Dasyuromorphia; family Dasyuridae; genus Sminthopsis; species Sminthopsis crassicaudata. The sequence goes on from NC_133621.1 coordinate 203,045,886, forward strand.
AACTGCTTTTCCTTTGTTTCCTTTTTTGTTCTCAGTTTGCTTATTAGCTCAGTTTGAGATTTACTTATTTCAGATTCAAGTATTTTGTTTTGTTTTGAGAGGGAGTTTGCAAAAGAAAAATGAGACTAGAAAAAAAGATAAAATGTGTGGTTACCACTCAAAGTTAAGTATCTAAGACCAGAGGCACTAGCATTACAAGTAATAAAATAATCCCTACTCATGGAGAGTTTATATATTAATGGCCATTTACTTTATTTCTGTGTTTCACTTTTATAATGTTGACAACTATTAAAGGCTAAGTGGTATCTTTGTCATAAATCTTTTATGAATGAGTCTTACTGTTAAAAGGAATCCTTAAAAGTTATATCTTTTTCCCCCTTATTATAATTTGTTTAATATTTTGATTTATTATTCATTTTAAAATTTATTTTCTTTTAAAAGTATACATTCCAAATTTTCTCCCTATTTGTCACCTCTCATTCAAGAAAAGGCAAGCAATATAATATCAATTATATAGTGAAATCATGCAAAACTTATTTCCTTATTAGCCATTTTTCCAAAAAAAGGAAGAAAAATAAAGTGAGAAAATTTTACTTTTGTTTGCAATTAAATGTTCATCAGTTCTTTCCCTGGTGGTGACTACTATTTCTTCATCATGAATCCTTTGGAAGTCTTTCACAGTTGATCATCATTATGTTATTATTATTACTGGGCATAATAGTCTCCTATTTTTTCTCATTTCAATTGCATTACTTTATATAGGACTTGCTATATTTTTTTGAAACAACCCCTTTCCCTTTGTCATATGCCTCAACTTGTTCAACCATTCCCCAGTTGATGAGCATTCCCTCAATTTCCAATTCTTTGCCCCCACAAAAAGCCGCTATAACTATTTACAGACTTCATAGCAGTGTAGTGCTTTGGTATAATTCTAAATTGTTCTCAAGAATGGTTGGGGGGAGCAGTTAGGTTGCGCAGTGGATAGAGCACCAGCCTTGAATTCAGGAGGACCCCAGTTCAAATCTGGTCTCATGCACTTAACACTTCCTTGCTCAAGTCACTTTACCTCAGCTGGGGGGGGGGGGGGGGAAGAATGGTTGGACCAGTTCACTACTCCACCGACACTTCATTTATGTATGTATTTTCCCCTCATTCTCTTCAGCATTTGCCCTTTCTGTAGGTATGATGTGGTACCTCAAAGCAAGTTTAATTTGCCTTTCTCTAAGTAGTAATGATTTAGAGCATTTTTTTCATCTGAATCTTCTGAAAACTTCCAGTTTCTCTCCTTTGACTGTAGGCCAAAAATGTCCAATCTGCAAGTAAACCTCATCAAGGCAGAACTCTGAGCCACTAACCCTCAGGCTCTTTCTACCCTGGAACTGTGACCTAGAACTGCTGGTGGGCAATAAACTTGCCAATTAGTGCCATCTGTACCCAGTGCCAGCAAAGGGGCCCCTCTAATCTCTTTTGGATTAGTTCAACTCCTTGCCATCTCTGGCCTGAGAACTCCTGAAGCTACTGCTGCAACTGTGGCTGCTGTTGCCACTGCATTGTGTGGGGAATCTGTTCAGACTTCCACCCAGATGCCACAGATTTGTCCTGCTGACCTTTTAAGAGTTCTTAGGCTGGGAAATGTCTTACCCCAAGGCTTTTGTTTGCTCTGCCATCCAAAATTTGATTTCAAACTTATTTTACAGTTGCTTTAAGCATATATTGAATTACTTGACATCTAGGGGAGGAGGAGGGGTGAAGAGTAGGAAAATTTGGAATATAAGGATTTGCAAGGGAAAATGTTGAAAAATTATCCATGCACATGTTTTGAAAATAAAAAGCTTTAATAAAAAATAAAGTTGCTTTAAGAAAAAATTTGAGAAAGTACAGCTGAGTCTAATCTGTCTCCTTGGCTTCCTCTCTATTCCATCTTAATATATAGTCTTAAAAAATAAAATCTCTCATGCTTAGAAAATAAACCATAACGTGGCTCTCTTCAACAGTGAGATGATTCAAACCAGTTACAATTGTTCAGTGAAGAGCGCCATCTACACCAGACAGAGGACTCTGGGAACTGAGGGTGGACCATACCATAGCATTTTCACTCTGTCTTTCTGTTGTTGTTTGCTTGCATTTTTTCTTTCTCAGTTTTTTTTCCTTCTTGATCTGATTTTTCTTGTGCAGCAAGATAACTGTATAAATATGTGTGCATATATTGGATTTAACATATATTTTAATATATTTAACATGTATTGGACTACCTGCCATCTAGGGGAGGAGGTTGGGGGGAAGGAGGGGAAAATTTGGAACAGAAGGTTTTGCAAGGGTCAGTGTTGAAAAATTACCCATGCATATGTTTTGTAGTTAAAAATCTTTAATTAAAAAAAAAAATTTACCTGAACTTAAAAAAAAGCAAAAGAAAATAAACCACAGTCATGAACACTTTAGGAATTTTATTAAAACTAGTTGATTTTGTTGTGAAATTTTTGAAAAGTAAATCATTGATTAGAATTCTCCAAGGAGTAGAAGTTGGAATAATATATAAAAATTAGCTTGAAAATTCTACAAAATAGCTTTCGAAAGAATCTTATTAATAACTTACTAGTTATTCACTAATATTCCAGAAGATAAGATCTAGCCAGAAGTAGTAGTTTTTTCAGCCTTCATTTATTTATAATTTTCTTTAAATCCAAAAAATTCCCTAGAGAACTATGTTGAATAGTTATAGCTAATTTCTAATATTCGCATCATGTTTATTGTTTGCTAGGCACTGTGCTAAATGCTTTATAATTATTATTTCATTTGATCCTCACAATAACATTGGGAGTAGCAACTATTATTATGCCCATTTTATAGATAAGGAAATTGAGGCAAAGAGGCTAAGTGAGGGTTACACAGCTAGTAAGTGTATAAGGGCAAACTTGAAATCAAAAATTCCTAACTCCAGGCCTAGTTCTCTACCCACTACGCTATCTGGTTGCTTCAGAATAGTGGTTTATCCAGTTGTGGAGCCAAATTCATAATTATTGCTTCCTCCACAATTCAACATACTCAGAATTTGCTTTTGAAGAAGATATCAAAGTTTTATTCAGTGGGTTGATTATATTAAATTTTTTTTGGGGGGTGATAGTTTCAAGTACTGTCTCCTTAAAAATAATCTTAGCACTGGTTCAACTTAAAGTGGGGGAAAGGAAAAAATTAATTTAATGATATATGTGGTTGACCTAAGAATTGTGACATAATTGGATTTATTTTATAAGTGAAGTGCCATCTATAGTAAGATTATTCAATGAATGTTATATGTTTTGTTTTTACTCTTTATTAATGTAACATATTAGTAGAGGTAAAACTTACTATTCATTTTGAAATATGAAATAACATGGTAGTCACTCCAAATTAGAACTAATTTATGACATTTTTATTTTCAAGCTGAAACTATTATATTAAACCAAGATTTAGAAGAAAAGAAAAAGAATCAGGATGACGATGAGGACAATAAATTATACTGGTTAGAAGCCAGTTACACAGCATTGAAATTACATAGAAAGAACGTCCATGTGCAGGTTTGATTATTCCCAAGTCACCTTTAACATTGATTGAGAATTGTTTATATAGTTTTACAAATTGTTTTTCTTTTCAATCCAGGAGGCTGCATGCTGGGCTTTGAACAATCTATTTATGTATCAAAGAAATTTACACGAAAATATCGGTGATGAAGATGACCAGTCAGTAGTAATTATTTTATATATACATATATATGTAAATGTTAATAAAATTAGAAAATTTTATTTACTAAAATTGCTGTTTTTACTATAGAAGTTCTTTATGTGTATCTGAGAGTTTTTCCAGAGATAACATAATAAATTATATAGTAAATAACAGATAATAGATATAATAGATACTGTAATAAAATAAATAGTGGAGTCACAATGTTTAAACCTTAGCATTTTCAATAATAAGTTACTAACTTTGTTAGCAAAACTTATGTTTGAAAGTTATTAACAAGAGTCTTTAAATTCTATTACAAAATTCCAATATTCTAGTGACTTCTGGGTAATCAGAATAGTACATTCAAAAAATTACATTTCCAGTTTCATCTCTAGGTGGACCATATAACAATCTATCTAGGAATTTAAATAGTAGATACTAGAGGTCATAGCATAAAACATGACTCCTTTTAAAAACATTATGTGGCAGGTTGCCAACATTGTCTAAAAATGCTTCTTTTGTAGCAATAAAAACATCAAGAATCAAGATTACATAGAAAGTGTTCTATTGACATAAATGGAACCCTACTTTCCTTTTTCCCTTCCACTGGTTGCTAGATATAAAAGCCAGCAAGAAAAGTTTAAAGGACCAGATCCTGCTGCTTATTATACATGATCTGCAAGAATTATATCAATATACTATTTTACTTAATTATCTCTTCCGGATTCTTATGGATTCAGTTATCAGATCTATGCTGATGATTATCACATTTGCTTATACAGTTCTAACTCTCTGCAGACCTCCATTCTCACATCTCTAAATGATTGAATTAAATTTCCAGTACATAAAATTGAATTTGTTATTTTTCTGCCTCCTCCAAACTTGACAATACCTGTTGATTTCACCTTTTCAGCATCTTTCAAATACTTCCCCTTATCTCCTCTAATATTGCTCCCACATTGCCATAGGTCCTTATCCTCATGCCTTTATAAATAACTTTCTGATTAGTTTGCCTGTCATAAGTCTTTCCCCATGCCAATCCATACACCTCCAAAGTCCTAAAGCACAGGCTTGACCATATCACCATCCCTATGCAGCAAACTCCAGTGATTCCCTGTTACTTCCAGAATCAAAAATAAAACCCTCTTTTTGGTATCCTAAGCCCTTCATAAGCTAGTCCCCTCTACCTTTCCAGATTTCTTATATTTCACACCCTTCAGGCTCCATGTAATTGTCTGCCTAGCCACACTGACCTCCATGCTGTTCCTCAGAGAAAACATTCCATTTCTCAGCTAGCTGTACTTAAGTGGCTGTTTTCCATGTCTGGAATCTTTGTCTCTGGCTTCCTTCACATCCCAGTTAAAATACTACTTTCTACAGAAAGTCTTTCTCATTCCCTCTTAATTTTAGTGCTTTCCCTCTATTAATTACTTCTAATTTATCCCTTACTTAGCTTGTTTATATCTACTTATTTTCTGCCCCATTAGATTGTGAATTCTTTGAAGGCGGTTCATATACTTCAATAAGTCTTTGTTAATTTGATATTGACAATAGAAAATTAATGGCAAATATCATTTTTGAGATTGGCTATACTTTTCCAATCTAGTCTACATTATCTCTAAATAACCCTCTTTTTGATATTTAATTGCCTTCTCAATCTGACCCCTTCCAAATCTTTCCATTTTTTTTTTTTTTATATATAACTCTCTAATGGATTCTGTAATCTAAGTACATTGGATGGCTTGCAGTTCCTCAATATGATACTTATATCTTCTAACATTCTCCCTATTCACTTCTTAGGTTTCCTGGCCTCCCTCATCTCAAATCTAACCTTCTCTGTAGGTTACCTTTCCAAATCATCCGTTTTTCTCCTCACCTCTACTAGATCCTTTACTTTTTAATTAACTTAAATTAACTCTGTATATATCTTGTATGTACATAGTTATTTACATTTTGTTTTTTCCATTACACATTTCTATTACATGTGCTTTTTGTGTTCAGGCCTCATTTTTATTTATTTATTTATTTATTTTTTGCCTTTCTTTGTATTCTAAATGCTTAGCACAGTGCCTGGCCTATATAAGTGCTTAATAAATATTTGTTGAATAATCTGGAAGGAAAAATTACTGTTCAAAGAATATAGCCAAAGAAAAAAAAGAATATAGCTATCACCCTGTTTGTGTTTTAGGAGTTAGCATAATTAATATTCATATGACAGTTATTTAATTTTCAGCTGCTAAACCCAATTTATTTAGTTTCCTCAAAGAAATTTTTTTTTCCTTTCCTTTTACAAAGTTTTGTGAATGCCTTTTTTAAAATTAAATTTTATATATTTTGAACAAGAATTTATTTTCTTTTTCATTTTTTCCTCTGTCTTTTATAAAACAAAATAAAAAACCTTGTAATCAGTATGCATAATTAAGCAAAATTTCTACATTGATTTTATTCAAAAAATATGTAAATCATTCTATATCTGAGTTCATTATTTTGCTGTTGGGGGTGGGTGGTAGCATGTTTCATCATTGTATTTAATCATGGTTATTTATTGTGTTTCAAAATTATTTATCTTTACAATGGTGTTGTTATGTTTTGCTCACTTCCCCATGCAGTTCATACAGAAATTGTTCCTTTCATTATTTTTTATATTACAATAGTGTTCCTTACATTTATATGTACTATTTTTACTTAGCCATTCACCAGTTGATAGACACTTCCTTTAGATTCCAATTCTTTGCTACCACAAACAGTTGCTATAAATGTTTCTTTACTTATTAGGTTCTTTTTTTCTTTGATTGATTTCTTTGGTGTATAGGCTTGCTAATAGTATTGTTATGTCATTACCTTAGTAACTGTTTAAATGCAGTTACAAAATGCTCTCTAGAGTGGCTAGAACAATTCACAGCTCTACCAACAATATATTTATTCCCCTGTTTTCCTATAACGTGTCTAAGATTGGTCATTTTCCTTTTTTATTATTTTTCTAACTTGATAATTATGACTTGGAATTACTTTATATGAATTTCTATACTTTTTAGTAATTTTGATGTGGTAGGTGATTTGTGATGAGATTGTAGGTACCAAATGTTGGGGTTCAGTCATGTGAAGTATTCACAATGACCATTCTCTTTGGCAAAAGTTAGGTTTATTTAGAAGAGGTTGCAGAAAAATGAGGAAGTACAATAAACACCAAGTGATAAATATGAAATAGACTTGGGAGAGCATATAGTTCGCAAGGAAAGAGATTTTAGCAATTGATTATGGAAAAGATAAGTTCCCTAGTGGAACTCACAATTTATCATGAGAAAGGAAATATTCTATAAGGTTGGAGTATGCCCTTAACTGGCAGGCTAAATAGCAAGAGATTTAAAACCCTAAAAGAGTTAGCTATAAGAAGAACAAAGATACTATAAGGCATGGTGGGTGGGTTGAGGAAGGATACCACAAAGCATGAAGGAGGGAAGAGGGGAAAGTCACCACAAAGCAAAGTGCAATGATGGTATATAACCTCAAGAAGGATTCAGTAAAGATAGTGTGAGCCATGGACAGATTTATGTGGGAAATTTAACTTGGGATTTGGATTTCATATAAGTTGGATTTCTGATTGGATATAGCCAAGTAGGGATATGTATGACCTCCATATGTACAGAGTAGGAGCATAAGTCTGCTTAGATCTCTATCAGTGCCATTCCCTGCGTGTCCCAGAGAGCAATTCAATGCTACAGTCCCTGTCTGCCAACTGTACCTAATTGCTGAGAATTTCATTAATTTGGAATATTTTTTCATATGGCTATTTATTAGCTTTTATTTCTTACCCAGAAAAATTATTTTTTCATGCTCCTTGTCCATATATCAATTGGGTAATGATTGCCTTTTGTTGCAATATCTCATTTATTTCAGAATATATCCCTCTCCTATACCAACAAGAAACTTTCCCTTTAAAAAGATTAAATTTTTTTGACTTTTAAGTCTATTTCTTTAATTCCTTATATTACTTAAATCTCAAACTTTTATCAGAGATCAAAGGTCAACTAATCTACTCCCCTCATTTTATGGAGGAGAAAACTAAAGTCTATAAATCTTAGGTACCTTGCCCAAGGTCATCCAGGTAATAAATGATAGAGCTAGGATTTGAATTCATGTCCTCTAATTTTAAATTGAGCATTGTTTACATTGCACCATACTGCAAACATTTCTTTCTCATTCCATAGCTTACCTTCTTATCTTATTTCCTTTTTTTTGTGCAAAAGCTTTTCAATTTTCTGTCATCACAATTGTTTATTTGATATTTCATGTTCTCTTTTCTTTGTTTGATGAAGAAGTCTCTTACTAGCCAGAATTTTAAAGAATGCTTCCATCCGTTTTTGACCATTTGAAAAACTTCATGATATTATTTTTCAAGTATTTATTTAGAACTAACAGTGGTATAAGATGCTAATGTAATTTTTTTGTTTTTCGAAAGATAACTTCTAACATAAATACTGATGCTTTTGAGGTATAAGCTTTCATTTAATCTCATTTTCTATAAGAATTTTCCTTTAATACCTTTTATTAGGTGTATTTTTCTATTACCATTAGTATTTCCCTCCTTCCCTTATTCTTATTTTGATTCTCTTCTTATTATTCTCTGACCTTCCCTTCTCTTATAATTTCTGCCCGGAATCATTGTTGAAGGACTAGTGAAAAATGGTTATTTTCTCTGTATCTTATGGATACATTAATATTAATATATTAATTTTAATTATTATTATTAATATCAATCTATTAATATTAATATCAACCTTTTATGAAAGGATTTATATTAAAATGTTAACAACATTTAATAAACATTTAATAGAGAATAAATAAAACAATCTTTAAAAGTCAATTTTTTTTTTCTTTTCATTTGAAAAAGGTATCCGGTGCATAGGGAAATAGTACTTGCCATGCTGATGCATTCTTCAACAAAAGAAGTATTTCAGGCCACTGCTAATGCATTGTCAACTCTATCAGAACAAAATGGTAAGGCATACTGATAAAGTACAACTTTTTATGTCATGAAATTTTTATTTTACTTTTTAATGTAGCTGTTATTTTGTTTTACCTTTTATCAGGAAAAATATTAACATATTATCACATTGATCCTATCCTAAAATGATAATCTTATTATGTATTTTGAGTTCATCCCCTCTCTATCATGAATTGGATAATATACTTCATTATTAGCCTTCTGAAAGCATGCTTAATCATTGAATTAGTCAGAATTTAAGTATTTACTTCAGTTGGAATAAAATAGGTTTTATTCTAGCCCTATTTTAAATATGTATACATATTTATGTGTTTCAGATAAATATCAAACATTGAATTCTGATTTCTAACCTTTTTTTGTTATCCATTTCCATTTTAAGGGTGATTTATCCCATTCATATTTGTATGATATTTGTGTATTGCTCTCTATTCTATGTTTATATGTTTTTCCTTTTCTTTGTTTTTGACACCTTTTGTATGAAAATCAGGATTGTGAGAGAGAAGCATACAAAATTCCAAATATCCTAAGTTTGGTGCCATCTGCTTTCCTTCCCTGACCGTCTTCTTTTTCCCTCACTCAAAGCCCAAATATAAATTCTTATCCTTTCTATGTTTTTAAAATTTTTTAAACCATCTTAATTTAAACTTTTGAATATCCCTCTCTGTTTCCTGACCTTTCCCTCCCCCATTTCTGAGAAATAAGCATGTGCAATATGTAAAACAGTTTAATATTAGTCATTTTGTACAAGAAGACTTGAATAAAAAGGAAAAAAAATTAAAGTGGAAAATCACATGCTTCGTCTGTATTCAGTCAATATCATTTCTTCCTCTGGAGGCAGATTGTATGCTCCATTATTTAGTCCTTTGAGATTGTCTTCGATTATTGTGTTGTTGAGAATAGTTAAGGCATTCACAATTCTTCATCAACAGTATTGTTGTTATTATCTTCAATGTTTTCCTGGTTCTGTTCACTTCACTATGCATTAGCTCATTCAAGACTTCCCAGGTTTTTTTTTTTTTAATCTTCCTGCTCCTCATTTCTTATAACATAATAATATTCCATTGAAATCATATACTATAACTTATTTAGCCATTCCCCAACTGATGGGCAAACCTTTGATTTCCAGTTTTTAGGAATCATAGAAAAGATCTACTATAAATATTTTTGTACAAAAAGATCCTTTTCCATTTTTTGGGATATCTTTGGGATATAGATCTGGCAGTAATATTGCAGGATCAAATGGTATACATATTTATAGCCCTTTGAAAACTTGAAAACTGCCTCTTCATATCCTTTGACCATTTATCAGTTGGGGAATGACTTGTATTTGACTCGGTTCTCAATATATTTGAGAAATAAGGCCTTTCTCAGAGATTCCTGTTGCAAAACTTTTCCCCAGTTTTCTGCTTTCCTTTCAACCTGTAAGTATAAGCAAAACATCAGAGTTGTTTAAATTTGCATTTCTCTAATTCTCTATTTTGGAGCACTTTTTTCATATGGCTGTTGGTAGTTTGAATTTCTTCCTTTCAAGAGCTCCCTGTTCATATCTTTTAATTATTTATCAATTGAGGGATGGCTTTTATTTTTAAAAGTTCAAATCCATTCCTTATGTAACCTGAGAGTTATTTTCTAATGAAATTTGGTATAAAATTAGGTTTTTTTTCCTACTTAACTCTTTTCTTTCTAATTTAAGTTATACTGGTTTTGTTTGTTCAAAAAGTATTACATTTTATATAATACTATGTTCTCATTTTATCCACTTTTCTCTTGTTTAGGCATAACTTCTTCTTCTATCTATAGTCCTGAAAGGAAATTTCTTTCTCATTTTTTTTTTTTTGTTTCTTTCATGTTGGGTTATAGAGTGTAGCCACATTGCTGAAAGTGTGCTAGACAAAGGTGTTGAATAAGTTCAGGATAGGTTTCAGTTCATGGTTTTTCTTTCTTTGACCTTCTTTTGAATTCTGGTTGTCTTAGACCAGGGAGACAACTGATGGTGCTTTATATATAGTTCATAGTTTCTGTTTCAGGAAGGTTTAAGAATTCATGGGAATCAAAGAAAATGTCTTGTCATCTATTTTATTTGCCAGGTGACCTAGAAGCTTCTATTTTAGAGTAATTGGTAATGATAGACAAATTATAGAAGTTAATCTGTATTATTCTATTTTCCTATTAATTTGAAGTATTTAAATACATTCTTTTATAAAATGTTTATAGACCTTTATTTTCATTTTTGCAAATAATATATGTTCTCTTGTAGTTAATATAAGAAAAGCCCTGTTATCAAAAGGAATATACTGGAATGTAATGCGATTGATGATGAAGCATTTAGACTTCCCTGAAGTAGCTGAAAGTGGATGTAAAATGTTAAATCATCTTTTGGAAGGAAGGTAATATAGATTTATGGAGATACTGAATATGCCTGATTTTGGGATCAGATAGAATTTTGTTATAAATAGTTTTTAATAATCAGAAATTTGAAAGTTAAAACTTTTTTTTTTTTTGGAAAATTATGGTCTTAATTTTGTAGCATCATCAATTTTAGACATAAAGCACTTCAGGGTCCAAAAGGACCCTTATTGTTAAATTTTTAGAATTCCTACTTAAATTTTCTAAGTACTAGATTTGGGGGAGGGAGGGAATCTTTAATTGCATTTATAGACAGAACCTACCTATTCGTCAAGTGTGTATTAAATGATAACTAGCATTTATTTAATATTTTAAAGTTTATACATTATAGATTATCTCATTTGCTTTCATTTGATCCATTGATATGAGAGAAATAAGCAAGAAGAAATCTACCTAATTGTCTCTCTTCTGCTGCTGACTTAAATTTATAAATCACTAGCTGACCACCATTCAAACCTTTTTTGATCCCCCATTATAAGATCTTGAATTTTGTTACTGATTAAAATATACAAAGAAGATTTCTGGGATAGGAGTTGCCTGTGTACTAACACATCAGATTAGAAGAAAGTGTAAATATGGGAAGACATTACATTGCAGTTATTTTAGCTGTAATTTGATTGTTTAATCAATTCTGACAAATGAGAAATGGAGGTATAAAAATACTTTAAAATTATGCATAAAAGTAACCTTGATAATGATTTTCTGCCTCAGGTATCAGGAATCCATATGAGACTTTAAATTATTTTTAGGCTATTTAATTACTCAAAAAATTTTTATAAGTGGTATAGGCCTTTTAATTATTCAGAAAGTTTTTATAAGCAAGATTAAATTTTTACTAACTACAAAAAGGAGTACAAATTAATTTCTATTAATTTTTAGAAAACTTTACATTGTTTTTTATAGAATTCACAAAATTTAGAAATGTTGAGAATAAATCTGTTTTCTTTACAGTTTGGTCATATTTTAACTTTTAAAAAAATTTGGGGGGGGGCAGTTAGTGGTGCAATGGATAGAGCACCAGCCCTGAACTTAGGAGGACCTGAGTTCAAATCTAGCTCGAGACACTTAACACATCCTCACTGTGTGACCCTTTTTTGCCTCGGAGGAAAAAAAAAAAAAAAAAAAAAAAGGATTTGTTATTTTCCATTGAGGAAAATATCTAAATATAATATGTTTACATGTGAAAATGTTATGTATGAAGAAGAAATTAATTTATTTATCCTTAAAAATCTGTCAAATGGTAATACTGAGCTCCAGTCATAATGACATACTGGTTTATACAGGAAGTATTCTTTTCTTCTAGGAGACTACAATGTGTTGTATATATAAAAATTTAATAAGAAAATGAGAGACTTAATCTGACTATGGCATCTTAACACACTGACCCTCATTTAGGTTGTTGTTAAATTTTTTATATTATCTAAAAGATTAATTTCATAAAGTTCACTACATACAGTTTTAATTAAATTAAAGTCATATATAACATTCATCTCATTTTGTTGTTTTGAATGTATAGATGTTTTGTGTAGTATTTCACATTTTATCATTTATTTAAATTCCATATCTTCAGTAACCTTCATGTAGATGTAATGACATCAGTGACATCTCACATAATAAAAGTTATGAAAAGTCACAAAACCTCATCAACAGTGCAACTGGAGGCACTCCGAACTATTTTACATATTATTGTGCCAGGTAAGTGATATAATTGGTTTTGTTTGCTAGAGGAAATGAAATGGGAAAAGATAGCAAGTTAGACTTATCATTAAATATCTAGATATTTTGTTGCCAATAATAAAATATTTTTAGCTTAACTTAAATAGTAATCTCATGAAAAATGAAAGAAATTAGATTTGTATAAAGTAATGTGGTCAATGAGTTTTGATATTAGGAGACTTTAATGCTGACATTGTCCTTATAAAGCACATTTTTAGAATTCTTTTGAAATGACCTTCACTTTCAGAGGATGTATAGTGTATATACACTACATGCTGGAGAAGTGATTAAAACCAGAAAATCCAGAATAAGACATGTAATTTTGGACATGGTCAATGTGGGAATTTTTTTATTGGACTATGCATAATTGTTAAGAGTTTTATTTCATGTTCTCCTGCCCTTTTTTTTACTGATCAATACAGAGGAATGGTAGTGAGAAAGAGTAAAAACGAAAAAATAACAAATATTAAAAAAAAAAAACTTTGGAGTCTACAGATGTATTTTTTTAACTTTTCAATATTTTTTCAAAGTATATGTAAAGATAATTTTCAATATTCATTTTTGTAAAATTTTGAATTCCATATTTTTTTATTTTCCTCCTTTCTCTTCCCTCTCTCAAGACAGCAAGCAATCTGATAAAGGTTATATATGTACAAACATTTTAAATGTATTTCCATATTAGTTATGCTGTAAAAGAAAAATCAGAACAGAAGGGAAAGAAAAGGCAAATTTCCTTTCTTTAAAAAAAACAAAGGTGAAAATAGTATGCTTCAATTTGTGTTCAGTATCCATAGCTCTATCTCTGGATGCAGATGATATTTTCCATCCCAACTTTGTTGGAATTGCTGAGAAGAGCTAAGTCTATCTTTGCTGATCATCACATAATCTTGCTGTTACTATGTACAGCATTGTCCTAGTTCTGCTCACTTCACTCAGTATCAGCTCATGTAGCTCTTTCCAGGTTTTTCTGAAATCATCCTGTTCATCATTTCTTATAGAACAGTAGTATTCCATTACATTTAAACACCATAACTTATTCTGCTGTTCCTCAATTTAGGGGCATACACTCAATTTCCATTTTTTTGCCACTACAAAAAGGGCTGCTATAAAAATTTTCGCACATGTAGGTCCTTTTCCATCTTTTTTTGACCTCTGGAATACAGACCCAGTAGTACGACTTCTGGATCAAGGGTATGTAGAGTGTTATAGCTCTTTGAGCATAGTTTCAAAACTGCAGGTGCATTCTTTCAGATATCCTCAGTTGTTAGCAATCTGTTGGAGGCTATAGACTAATTTCTCACTATAACAAGTAGTGATTTTCTTTTGTGAATTTTTAATCCCAAGTTAGCAATCTGTTGGAGGTTCCAATTTCTCACTATAATAAGTAGAGAATTTTTCTTTTTATGAGTTTTTGGTTTTAAAGAAGTTCTAATGTTTTAAGCATTGTAATCATCATTGAAATACCTAAGCTTTCACCTGAACACATTCATCTATTTTATCCTTAGTGATGGATTAAAACCCTGGAAGAAACATGGCTTTATTTCCTTAACAGCACAGGTGGGATAAGGCAGTATGTTTGTCTTCTTTAAAAAGGATAACACATCTCTTTTGCATATTTAGACACATCCATAAACTTGGAAGTGTTTAATATTGATGTTATGCATGACTGAGTGATGCAATCTCAACTATTAATCTCAACTAGACAGTAAAGAAAGAGATAAGTGCCTTTTATTCATCTGTCATACTTCCTACAGCAGCTTCCCCAAAATATTTTCTCTCTTCAGATACCTCTAATTATACTTTCAGTCCTTTTTTCTTAAGGCTTCTTTTTTGTTTTTTTATATCTTCTCCTTGTCTCAAAACCTCTATCCTTAAACCTTCTTTCCTCTGTGTGCTCAGAGTATGAAATGGCCTTCTTCTTTCTTTATTTTTTTTCCATTTATTTATTTATTTAGAATTTTTTTTCCCACAGTATATATGCATGAGCAATTTTTTAAAATAACATTATCCCTTGTATTCATTTTTCTCAAATTATCCCCCCCTCCATCCACTCCCTCCCCCCGATGGCAGGCAATCCCTTACATTTTACATGTGTTACAATATAACCTAGATACAATATATGTGTGTAAATCCCATTTTCTTGTTGCACATTAAGTATTAGATTCCAAAGGTATAAGTAACCTGGGTAGATAGACAGTAGTGCTAACAATTTATATTCACTTCCCAGTGTTCCATCTCTGGGTGTAGTTATTTCTGTCCATCATTGATCAACTGGAAGTGAGTTGTATCTTCTTTATGTTGAAGATATCCACTTCCATCAGAATACATCTTCATACAGCATTGAAGTGTACAGTGATCTTCTGCTTCTGCTCATTTCACTCAGCATCAGTTGATGTAAGTCTCTCCAAGCCTCTCTGTATTCCTCCTGCTGGTCATTTCTTACAGAGCAATAATATTCCATAACCTTCATATACCATAATTTACTCAACCATTCTCCAATTGATTGACATCCATTCATCTTCCAGTTTCTAGCTACAACAAAAAGAGCTGCCACAAACATTTTGGCACATACAGGTCCCTTTCCACAGCCTTCTTCTTTCTAAAATTAATCCTTCTATTACCTTCATTCTCCTCTAGTCCTTCACTTTACTAACTTGTTCCCCTCTCCCCTTTTTTATATATTCAGTCTCTTTCCATACTTTCCCCTTTTTTGTTTGCCTTTACAAACATGTTCTTTTCTATTCTAAAATAATTTTATCTTGATATGTGTCTTGATATGTTACACACACACACACACACACACACACATTCTCCTATTTCTCTCTACTTCTTTTACTACCAAACTTGATATGAGATTCCTAAACTGTCACCTTTAATTTGTTTCCTCCATTCATTCCTACTCTTCAGCTTCCTGTAGTCTGTGATCTTTTCTAAGTTATTCTTTTTCTTTCTGTATTTTTAGATGTTTTTTGATGACCTCTTGTAAATACCCTTTAAAGATTTCTATTCTTAATTCTTTGAAGTATCTTGTAAAGTCTTATCTTTGCATTTTTTTTCTTAACTTTCTCCATGCATTTCATATACTTTAACAGATCCCTTTATGCATCTCTCAAATCTGTGTTGCCATTTTCAACTGATCCTGGAACTTCTAGTACTATGTTTTTATCTGTGTTAAAAATCTCCATTGGAGACAGCTAGGTGGCACAGTAGATAGAGCACCAGCCCTGAAATCAGGAGGACCTGAGTTCAAATCCATTCTTAGACACTTAATACTTCTTAGCTGTGTGACCCTGGGCAAGTCACTTAACTCCAATTGCTTCAGCAAAAATAAATAAATAAATATACACACACACACACACACACACACATATATATATATATATATATATATATATATATATATATATATATATATATATATATATATATATATATATATATATAATATACACACACATACACACACATTATATATATGTGTATATATATATATATATATATATTTTTTTTTTTTTTTACACATATATATAAATAAAATCTCCATCTGAATGCTTCACTGGAATCTCCAACTCATAATGTCCAAATTTCATATTTATAAATTTCCCTTAAACATCCCTACCAAAATCAACATTTTCTTGACCTGGTCTGTATGTAGTAGGTTTTAGTAGAGGGCAGCTAGGTGATTCAGTGGATAGGGTGTCAGGCCCAGAGTCAGAAAGACTCATTTTCTTGAGTTTGAATCTGGCCTCAGACTCTTACTAGCTATGTGACCCTGGTAGGCAAGTCACTTAACCTTGTTTGCTTGTTGCAGTTTTCTTATCTGCAAAACGAACTGGAGAAGGAAATAGAATGCTACTCGAGTGTTTTTGCCAAGAAAATCCCAAATGGGGTCAGAGTTGACACAACTGGCTAACCACTGCAACTAGGAATTTAATAAAATATTTTTGAAATAGTTATTATCGAAATACTTATTTAAAAAGAGAAATGTTATTAGTCAGTTTAGATTATAGCAGTTTTTATGAAATTTCCTGAGGTTACTAATTATGAAATATATTGGATTAGTTTTCTTTTTTTTTTAAATTCATGTCTTTAATGTTAACTATATGTATAGTCAATTTAATACTTGACATTCATTCCTTCAGCAACAAGACTCTAAATGAGTTACATAAAAATGCTTTCAAAAAGGAACACAATGTATAAGGGGGAAAGCTTCTTATAGTCCAAAAGCAGGAGCATAGTTTGGTCCTATTCAGTGTTTTGTCTTAATGGATATGTAACCAATTGCCCAGAACTACTCTGGTCCTATGCTTGAAATTCAATATAAAAGGTATAAGATTCATCTACTACCGAGAACTTTATTCTGGTTCTATTGAATCTTTTTTTTTTCCACTTTTTTATTACATTTTGTTATTTACAAAGCATATGCATGGGTAAGTTTTCAACATTGACTCTTGCAAAACCTTCCATTTCAAATTTTCCCCTCCTTTCCCCCACCCCCTCCCCTAACTGGCAGGTAGTCCAATATATTAAATATGTTAAAACATGTGTTAAATTCAATGTACATATACATATTTATGCAGTTATCTTGCTGCACAAGAAAAATCAGATCAAGAAGGAAGAAAAAAAACTGTGAAAAAACAAAATGCAAGAAAGTAATAACAGAGAAAGTGAGAATGCTATGTTGTGGTCCACACTCAGTTCCCATAGTCTCTCTCTCTGTGTAGATGGCTCTCTTCATCATTGAGCAAGTGGAACTGGTTTGAATTGTCTCATTGTTAAAGAGAGCCATGTCCATCAGAATTGATCATTGTATGGTCTTGTTGTTGAAGTGTATAATGATCTCCTGGTTCTGCTCATTTCACTTAGCATTGTTCATGTAACTCTCTCCAGGCTTCTCTGAAATCATCCTGCTGGTCATTTCTTACAGAACAATAACATTCAATAACATACATATACCATAGTTTATTCAGCCATTCTCCAGTTGGTGGGCATTCACTCAGTTTCCACTTTCTAGCCACTACAAAAAGTAGATTACAATGTTTTTTTTGTTTGTTTGTTTGTTTTTTATTTTTTTCTGTTTATCTCTTTATGCTTCTCTTGAGTTCTATATTTTCTGTTCAGCTCTGGTCTTTTCATCAGAAATAAATGGAATTTACCTGTTTCATTGAATATCCATCTTCTTCCCTGAAAGAAAATGCTCAGTTCAGCAGGGTAATTTGTTCTTAGCTACATTCCAAGTTCCTTTGCCCTTCAGAATATTATATTCTAGGCCCTTCGATCTTTTAAGGTGGAAGCTGCTAAGTCTTGGGTAATTCATATTGTGGCTCTGTGATATTTGAATTGTTTTTTTCTGGCTGTTTGTAATATTTTTTGTTGGTCCAATAGTTCTGAAATTTAGCCACAATATTCCTTGGAGTTTTAATTTTGGGGTATCTTTCAGGAGGTGCTCAATAAATTCTTTCAGTGGCTATTTTATCTCCTGATTCTATGACATCCCGACAGTTCTCTTTGATAATTTCCTGAAAAATAGTGTCTAGGCTCTTTTTTTCATCATGTATTTCAGGGAGTCCAATAATCCTTAGATTGTCTCTCCTAGATCTATTTTCTAGGTTGGTTGTTTTCCCAAGTAGGTATTTTACTTTTTTTTTGTTTGTTTGTTTGTTTTTTGTGACTGATTCTTGTCTCATTGAGCATTCATTTCCATTTGTTCAGCTCTGATTTTTAGTGAATTATTTTCTTCATTTACTTTTTTTTAACTTCTTTTTTTTTTTTTTTTTTTTTTTTTTGAACTTCATAAAATTTTTATTGCAATAAATTTCTGTGCAGAAAAATTCATGTCATATCAAAGGTACAATTTCAAATATATTTACTAGGCTATCTAATAATGTTTTTTTTTTTTTTTATTTTTTATTTTTTATATTTATTTTTATTTTATTTTATAATTATAACATTTTTTGACAGTACATATGCATGGGTAATTTTTTACATTATCCCTTGCACTTACTTCTATTCAGATTTTTTCCCTTCCTCCCCCAAACCCCTCCCCCAGATGGCAAGCAGTCTTATATATGTTAAATATATTACAGTATAATTTAGATACAATATATGTGTGTAGAACCGAATTTTTTGTTGCACAGGAAGAATTGGATTCAGAAGGTAAAAATAACAGTTTACATTCATTTCCCATTGTTCCTTTTCTGGATGTAGCTGGTTCTTTCCATCATTAATCAATTGGAATTGGATTAGCTCTTCTCTATGTTGAAGAAATCCACTTCCATCAGCATACATCCTCGTACAGTATCATTGTTGAAGTGTATAATGATCTTCTGGTTCTGCTCGTTTCACTCAGCATCAGTTGATGTAAGTCTCTCCAAGCCTCTCTATATTTCTCCTGTTGGTCATTTCTTATAGAACAATAATATTCCATAACATTCATATACCATAGTTTACCCAACCATTCTCCAATTGATGGACATCCATTCATCTTCCAGCTTCTAGCCACTATGAAAAGGGCTGCCACAAACATTTTGGCACATACAGGACCCTTTCCCTTCTTTAGTAGTTCCTTGGGGTATAAGCCCAGTAGTAGTATGGCTGGGTCAAAGGGTATGCACATTTTGATAACTTTTTGGGCATAATTCCAGATTGCTCTCCAGAATGGTTGGATTCTTTCACAACTCCACCAACAATGCATCAGTGTCCCAGTTTTCCCACAGCCCCTCCAACATTCATCGTTATTTGTTCCTGTCATCTTAGCCAATCTGACAGGTGTGTAATGATACCTCAGAGTTGTCTTAATTTGCATTTCTCTGATCAATAGTGATTTGGAACACTCTTTCATATGAGTGGAAATAGTTTTAATTTCATCATCTGAAAATTGTCTGTTCATATCCTTTGACCATTTATCAATTGGAGAATGGCTTGATTTCTTATAGATTAAAGTCAATTCTCTGTATATTTTGGAGATGAGGCCTTTATCAGAACCTTTAACTGTAAAAATTTTTTCCCAATTTGTTACTTCCCTTCTAATCTTGTTTGCATTAGTTTTGTTTGTGCAGAAACTTTTTAATTTGGTGTAATCAAAATGTTCTATTTTGTGATCAATAATGGTCTCTAGTTCTCCCTTGGACACAAACTCCTTCCTCCTCCACAAGTCTGAGAGGTAAACCATCCCATGTTCCTCCAATTTATTTATGATTTCGTTCTTTATGCCTAAATCTTGGACCCATTTTGATCTAATCTTAGTATGTGGTGTTAAATGTGGGTCCATGCCTAGTTTCTGCCATACTAATTTCCAGTTTTCCCAGCAGTTTTTGTCAAATAATGAATTCTTATCCCAAAATTTGGGATCTTTGGGTTTGTCAAAGATTAGATTGCTATTTTTATTCACTATCTTGCCCTGTGAACCTAACCTATGCCACTGATCGACTAGTCTATTTCTTAGCCAATACCAAATGGTTTTGGTGACTGTTGCTTTATAATATAGCTTTAAATCAGGTACACTTAGACCACCTTCCTCTGACTTTTTTTTCATTAGTTCCCTTGCAATTCTCGACCTTTTATTCTTCCATATGAATTTTGTTGTTATTTTTTCTAGGTCATTAAAATAGTTTCTTGGGAGTCTGATTGGTATAGCACTAAATAAATAGATTAGTTTGGGGAGTATTGTCATCTTTATTATATTCGCTCGGCCTATCCAAGAACATTGAATGTCTTTCCAATTATTTAAATCTGACTTTATTTTTGTGGCAAGTGTTTTGTAATTTTGCTCATATAATTCCTGACTCTCCTTTGGTAGATATATTCCCAAATATTTGATACTATCGACTGTTATTTTGAATGGAATTTCTCTTTGTATCTCTTGCTGTTGGATTGTGTTGGTAATGTATAAAAATCCTGAGGATTTATGTGGATTTATTTTGTATCCTGCGACTTTGCTAAAATTCTGAATTATTTCTAATAGCTTTTTAGCAGAGTCTTTGGGGTTCTCTAAATATACCATCATGTCATCTGCGAAAAGTGACAATTTGATTTCTTCATTTCCTACTCTAATTCCTTGGATCTCTTTCTCGGCTCTTATTGCCAAGGCTAGAGTTTCTAGTACTATATTGAATAGTAATGGTGATAGTGGGCAACCTTGTTTCACTCCTGATCTAACAGGGAAAGGTTCTAGTTTATCACCATTACATATGATGTTTACTGAAGGTTTTAAATATATGCTCCTTATTATTTTAAGGAATAGTCCATTTATTCCTATACTCTCAAGCGTTTTTAGTAGGAATGGATGTTGGATTTTATCAAATGCCTTTTCTGCATCTATTGAGATGATCATATGGTTTTTATTAATTTGATTATTAATATGGTCAATTATACTAATAGTTTTCCTAATATTAAACCAGCCCTGCATTCCTGATATAAATCCCACTTGGTCATAGTGTATTATTCTGGGGATGATTTTCTGAAGTCTATTTGCTAATATCTTATTTAAGATTTTAGCATCAATATTCATTAAGGAAATTGGTCTATAGTTTTCTTTCTCAGTTTTCGATCTACCTGGTTTAAGTATCAGTACCATGTCTGTGTCATAGAAGGAATTTGGTAGGACTCCTTCAATCCCTATTTTTTCAAATAGTTTACATAGCATTGGAGTTAGTTGTTCTTTAAATGTTTGGTAGAATTCACCTGTAAATCCATCTGGCCCTGGGGACTTTTTCTTAGGAAGTTGGTTAATAGCTTGGTCTATTTCTTTTTCTGAGATGGGACTATTTAGACTACTTACTTCTTCCTCTGTTAATCTGGGCAAGCTATATTTTTGAAGGTATTCTTCCATTTCATTTAAGTTATCAAATTTATCGGCATAAAGTTGAGCAAAGTAGCTCCTAACTATTGTTCTAATTTCCTCTTCATTAGTGGTGAGTTCACCCTTTTCATTTTCAAGACTATCAATTTGCTTTTTCTCTTTCCTTTTTTTAATCAGGTTTACTAAGGGTTTGTCTATTTTGTTGGTTTTTTCATAAAACCAACTCTTAGTTTTATTAATTAATTCAATAGTTTTTTTACTTTCAATTTTATTAATCTCACCTTTTATTTTTTGAATTTCAAGTTTTGTGTTTGTCTGGGGGTTTTTAATTTGTTCCTTTTCTAGCAATTTTAGTTGTAAACCCAATTCGTTGGCCCTCTCTTTCTCTATTTTATGCAAGTAGGCCTGTAGAGATATAAAACTTCCCCTAATTACTGCTTTGGCTGTATCCCACACATTTTGGTATGATGTCTCATTATTGTCATTTTCTTGGGTGAAGTTATTAATTATGTCTATGATTTGCTGTTTTACCCAATCATTCTTTAGTATAAGATTATTTAGTTTCCAATTATTTTTTGGTCTATTTTCCCCTGGCTTTTTATTAAATGTTATTTTGATTGCATTATGGTCTGAAAAGGATGCATTTACTATTTCTGCCTTACTGCATTTGATTTTGAGGTTTTTATGCCCTAGTATATGATCAATTTTTGTATAGGTTCCATGAACTGCTGAGAAGAAAGTATATTCCTTTCTGTCTCCATTTAGCTTTCGCCAAAGATCTATCATATCAAACTTTTCTAGTATTCTATTTACCTCTTTGACTTCTTTCTTATTTATTTTGTGGTTTGATTTATCTAATTCTGATAGTGCAAGGTTGAGATCTCCCGCTATTATAGTTTTGCTATCTATTTCCTCTTGCAGCTCTCTTAATTTCTCTTTTAAGAATTTAGATGCTGCACCACTTGGTGCATACATGTTTAATATTGATACGGCTTCACTATTGATGCTTCCCTTTAGCAGGATATAATGCCCTTCCTTATCTCTTTTAATTAGATCAATTTTTGTTTTTGCTTGATCTGAGATGAGGATGGCTACTCCTGCTTTTTTGGTTTTGCCTGAAGCATAATAGATTCTGCTCCACCCTTTTACTTTTAGTTTGAATGTCTCATCCTGTTTCAGGTGTGTTTCCTGTAAACAACATATAGTAGGATTCTGACTTTTAATCCAGTCTGCTAACTGCTTCCTCTTTATGAGGCAGTTTGCCCCATTCACATTTATGGTTAGAAGGACTAATTCTATATTGCTTGCCATCCTATTAACCCCTGCTTATGCTTTTCCCCTTTCCTTCCCTTTTACCCTCCTATCCAGTATTAAACTGGTAAACACCACTTGCTTTTCACAGCCCTCCCTTTTTAGGATCCCTCCCCCACCTTAAAGATCCTCCCCTTATTTTATCCCTTTTCCTCGAAATTACTGTATTCCCTTCCCCTTAGCTTACTCCTTCCCTTTCACTTTTCAATGAAGTGGAAGAAGTTTCACCATAAATCGAATATGTCTATTGATACACGCTATGTTCATCTCCCTCCTTTCTTTCTCTCAGATATAATAGGTTACCTTTGCCTCTTCATGAGATGTAGTACCACCACTTTATACTTTTTTATGATATAATCTCCTTTCCACCTCTAGTTTCTAAGACAAATTGTACATATGTTCTTTACATATTTTTTTGACAGAAGTATAGTTCTCAAGATTTCTTTTTACCTTTTTTAGAAGTCTCTTGAGTTCTGTATTTGAAGATCAAACCTTTTATGTAGGTCTGGTTTTTTCATCAAAAATAGATGGAATTCATTTATTTCGTTAAATGTCCATCTTCTTCCCTGGAAAATGATGCTCATTCTTGCTGGGTAAGTCACTCTTGGTTGCATACCAAGTTCCTTAGCCTTTCGGAATATCATGTTCCAGGCCCTGCGTTCTTTTAATGTGGACGCTGCTAGATCCTGTGTTATCCTTATTGTGGATCCTCCATATCTGAATTGTTTTTTTCTAGCAGCTTCCAATATCTTTTCCTTTGTCTGATGGTTCTTGAACTTGGCCACTATATTTCTTGGCGTTTTGATTTTAGGGTCCCTTTCAGTAGGTGATCGATGAATTTTCTCAATGTCTATTTTACCCTCTGTTTCCAAAACGTCTGGGCAGTTCTCTTTGATAATTTCCTCGAAAATGGTGTCCAAGCTCTTTTTTTCCTCCCATTTTTCAGGGAGTCCGATTATTCTCAAATTGTCTCTCCTGGATCTGTTTTCCAGGTCTGTTGTCTTTCTGGTAAGGTACTTGACAGTCTTTTCAATTGTCTCATTTCTCTGGTTTTGCTTGACTCCCTCTTGGTTTCTCCTTGAGTCATTCATTTCTACTTGTTCCAGTCTAATTTTCAATGATGTATTTTCTTCACTCACTTTTTTTATATCTCTTTGTAATTGTCCAATTGAGTTTTTATCTTCTATAGAATTTTTTTCCATTGTATTTTTTAGAGAGCTGATTTCTTTTTCCAGCTCTCTAATCCTGTTTTCCTTGGAGTTGTTTACCTTTTCCAGCTCACTAATCTTGTTTCTCAATGATTTGATTTCTTTATCCATTCTGTCTTTGAATGCATGGGATGACTTCTCCAGGCTCTCTTGCCAAGCTTCCCTTTCCTTTTCCCATTTCTCTTCCAGCTCTCTTGTGAGAGCCTTTTTGATTTCCTCTATGAGGTTCTTTTGTATTGAGGAGCAGCTTATATCCCTCCCAGGGGATACATCTGGGGACATTCTGTTCCTAGTCTCTTCAGCATTTGAAGTCTGCTCCCTCTCCACACAGAAGCTGTCAATGGTTAGAGCCCTTTTGAATTTTTTGTTCATTTTGTCAGAGTAGGAATCAAAGAAAACAAACTGACAAGAGAAACAATTGGTCTGTTTTGCGGGGGATGGGGCTGGATGTTATTAATGGGCTTCCTCTACAGACTGGGGGTAGGGCAGCAGAGAGCCACTAACAGAACAGCAATGACTGTACTGAGTCTGCGCTCTGAGGCTCCGAGAACGCACCGAGTCAGTCCAGGTGGGGGTTGGGGGTGGCCGGGCTCTGAGAGACGCTGGCTTTCTGGGGTTTTAATCTTCACCTCCAGTGTTTACACCCTCTCCACCGCTCCTGGCTTGCTGCCAAGACGGAGCATCCACACTGGGGCAAAAGCCCTTTCACAAAAACGACAGAGATCACACCCCTCCCCCTCCGGTCTGAGCTGTGTGAGCTGCCTGTCTTGCTCTGGCTGTCTGCCCTCAGTCTGCGCCCAGTCTGATTGACCCTCCCCCGAACAAACACAGACCTTTTCTGGCGACTTTCAAGGATGTCTTCTCTTGGTGATAATTTGTGGATTTCTTTCTGGGTCAAGCATTAAGTCAGAGGCTTGTCATGAAGTAAGTTCTGAGAGAAAACGAGGAGCTCAAGCAGCTGTCTGCCTCCACGCCGCCATCTTGTCCGGAAGTCGCCTTTTTAACTTCTTTTTGTATTTGTCCAATTGGGTTTTTAAATGAGTTGTTTTATTCTCTGGAATTTTTTTCCATTTCACAAATTCTTTTTTTTAAGGAGTTATTTTCCTTTTCCATTTCACAAATTCAGTATTTTAAGGAGTTATTTTCTTTTTCCATTTTACCAAATCTATCTTTTAATGAGTTATATGCTTTTTCCAAACCCTCTTGCAAAGTTTTCATTTCCTTTCCCCATTTTTCTTTTAGCTCTCTTTTAACATCCTTTTTAATTTCAGCCTTTTCATTAGCCTCATTTCACTAAAATTAAGATGGCATTGTATTTTTTTTTCTATCAACATCACATTTTGCATTTTCTTTGCCATAACATGTAGTTGCATCCTTCTTACACACCACATCTTATATCTGACCATCCCTAGTCTGTCACTATTTATGACCAAATTTTCTCTTAAATGTTATATTATTAGTAGAAGTCATTTTAGTTTCTTAATTTCAGCTTATCTTCTCACTATAAATAATCAACAAAATATCTTATTTTATCAGATAATTCTAATTAGTTAGTTTTTTGCTTTTCATTTGTATTCAGCAACTGTAGACACTATTCAATCGCTACTTAATTTCATACCTTGTCATGTAAACTCTCTACAAGTTTTCTTTTGGGTATCAAAAAGTACAACAAATACCTTATAGTTTGCTAAATGCATAGTAAGTAGAATTATTAAATTTTTTAATCTTCTCCAAAAAACTAATAATTTTCTTCCCTTTGTATTTAGAATCAAAGAAGGAACCTGAGGAAGATGTTTCATTAAATATAAATCTAAAAGTGGTTAAAAACCAATGCCTGTTGAATGACATTCACAGATTGGTTCTGGGTGCTTTAAATAAGGTATGTTTAGAAATTCATTTTGCTTTTCTTTGGTATCCCAACAATAAATGTGACTAAAATGTTCTTATTTAGGTTCCCTCTAGAACTAAAGATTAATTATATTTTTGTTCTTGTTACTAACATTAATAGTCAGAAGGAGTGATGTTTTATAGTGACAAGGCTATTTTATTTTATTTTATTTTTTACAGTTTAATTTTTTATTTTAATTTTATTATTAAGAGCTGTTTATTTTCAAAACATATGGACAGATAATTTTTCAACATTGACCCTTGCATACTTACTTGCCTTGTGTTCCAAATATTTCCCTCCTCTCCTCCTCTGATGGCAAGTAATCCAATATATGTTATGTTTGTTAAAAAAAAGTTAAATCCAACTATTAGATTTTATTTCTTTTCATTTACTCATAGTCCTATATGACTGATACACTTTAGCTCTCTCAAACAAGTCACTTAATTTCCAGGTGTCAACAGCAGCTCTTTAAGACTATAAATTGACAAATATTTGCTGATAAATGGAAGAAATTTCCATACTGAGATTATTTAAGCCAATCATAATCATAAGCAAAATGTAATCACTGGAATAAAAAAAGTGGTTTTTCTGTATAGTCATTGTATAACTTATTTTCTTAGTTCTACTTACTTTATTCAGTATCAGTTCATAGAATTTTCTCTGAAACTGCTTATAATTTCTTATGGCACAGTAATATTCTGTTATATTCATGTACCACAACTTATTTAGCCATTTTCAGAATTACTGGATCAGTTCATACCTCTGCCAGTGATCTTTAAGTGATCACTGAGAATTAGGGAAGTTTTATGGAATTAAGAGAAAAGAAACTATATAGATCTTCAAAAATAAGAAAAAAAGAAAAAGGGTAGAATTTGTCCAGTCTGATTTCAATTTTTGGTAAAATTATAGAAAGTACCATGGGAATAGTTAGTATAATAAACTTTTCAGAAAAAAAATTTTAAATAAAACCAAGAACATCAAGAATAGGTTGTGATAGAGACACATTTTTTTGATGTTATTAAACTGTGAAATCAGGGGAATGACATAGATATAGTTTAATCAGCTTTTAGAAAAGAATTTAATAAAATTTTTCACACTATTCTTGGGGAAAAGATTAATAAAAGATTAATGAGTTAACTGATAGTACAGTTAGTTACATTAAGAATTGGTTAAATATTTATTAGTGGTGCTTTATTAGCCTGAAAGATTTCCATTGGAAATGAGTGGGTTGTTCCCTTATAGCTTAATAGTTTTGTTAATTATTCAAATAAAGAAGAAAGCAAATTTGCAAATGACATAAAGCTGGAGAGAAAGTTAATACTTTAGATGAAAATGAGATCCAAACATGTCTTACACAGCTACAATATTAAGCCTCCAAGATTGTACTAGCAGACCTAGGATCTGACTTACATAGCTTGCAACAAAACTTAACCCTATACTCTAGTTTTCCTTGCCCTTTTTCCTGGCTCCAGGATACACAGATTTGCTTGGATCACTACAAACAGAGCTGCAATAGCCCTTCAGAAACAGAAGCTTGGTGAGGGCCTTGACAAACATCCAATGCTAATATGAGACAGCCTCACAGCAACAACATTGCAAAGCTGTGAACTACCAGTGCTTAGCTGGAGAAACGAGGATCAGTGGGAGTTGAACAGGACACTAGGAAAGGGAACCATGGTTGCTGGGAAAGATAGAGTTGGCTTGCAGCACTTCACCAAATCTAAAAGAAAGATCTTAGCATCCAAAGAGGGCAGTTCTGTTTGCCCTAAAAATCACATGTGGCAGAGATTTTGATTAGTGAATCATGGATTGACCAGTATGGGATGAGGCTGATACACTTTGAGATCCCCAGAGGAAATTGCCATCAGAGGGAAAAGAGTCAGAAAGTTAATGAATAAAGAAGAATAAGGAAAAAAGCAAAAAATAAAAAAATAAATAAAAAGTTCCAAAGATCTCAGAAAAAAGAAAACAAAAATCTTAAATAAAAGCAGATAAACTGGCAGGGAAAACGTGAACAGAAGGAAATATGGCCTTCCAATCAGATAAAAGAGTTTAACCATTTATGAATAAATACTATACAATAAAGGAAAATGATCTAACATTTGATGAGACTGAGAACCCTATGAATATAAGAACCAGGAACCATCATTGCTGACCCTGAGTAATTTAAAAGAGAAATGAGAATTATGTGAGAGAATTTGCAGAGCAAAAATATTGAGGAGAATGGGAAAATGGGCAAGTCTCTCAAAAGAAAGCAACAGGAGATTGAATCTACAAATTCTCATACAGAGAAGCAAAGGACAATCTAGAAGAAGAGAAGCAAAAAATGCAGCATCAAAAAAAAAAAAAAATATGGTTTCTATGTAAGTAAAACATACTGATCTCAAAGACAGGAGGTCTTTGAGCCACCTTAAGAATCATACATCTTCCACAGGAGCATGACAAGAGATAAAACCGGAATACCCTAATACAAGAAAATTGCCCAGAACTTCTGAACACTGATAATGAAATACCAGTTAAAAGAATTTATAGATCTCCATTAAAAAATGTTTTTTAAACCCCAAGGTTAAGAACTCTTAAGACTGGTTAAATTTAACAGCTTAATTCAGAAACAAAAAGTTCTCCAGGCAATTAGGAGAAAGACCAGAAGAAATACAAAGGAAACAAAATTCTAATAACACAAGATTATTCTCTTTTCATCAGATAAAATGGAGGGAATGAAATATATTCCAAAAAATAAGTTAACTTTTATGCTAATATGAGTTTATCCACAAATGAAAAAACTTGGGAAATTCAGTGTTAAAGAGGCATTCAAAATATTTTTATAAAGAAAAACAGAGCTAAAGAAAGTATTTACTTCTGAAACACTGCAAATAATAGAAATATAAGAGGAATGAGTAAATGTAACAGCCAAGTACATCAACAGCAACTGAGTAACAGAGACACCAGTAAGAGGTTTCTTTCTAATGCACTTCAGGAGACTGACTGGTGTAAAGATATAACATCCATACAAGTAGGGATGAAGCATTTTACAGACAGAACCTGGTAAAAACATTGCCTATAAGTGAATCAGTGTTTTCTGTGAGATGACATTGCAGCTTGAGGAGGGAAGTAGGAGCTAGAAAGGAATATATGTAGTGTGCCCAAGTGAAATTGAGGGCTACAAAAGAGGGGAAAATGACCTCTGTAAGTATGAGAGGAGTAAGTGAGCAAGAGGTGTCAAAGATTGGAAAGGGGAGGGAATAAAGGACTTTGGTAATGGGAGAGAGAAATCAAATGCACAAGTATAGAATCAGAGATTTAAGGACTTAAAATCACATATTCTTCTTATGAGACACTAAATATATATATATATATATATACACATATATATATATACATATATATATATGACAATATAAGACAACAGTAAAATTTGGCAGCTCATAATTTTTTTAAATTTAAAAGTATAATCGTTTTATAGAATTTGAGCTTGAAGGAAGTATTGACCTATTTATTGCAATAAGAAATAAGGCTGGTCTGGTCTAGTACCATAGCTGATTGATCTGTGCTTTAAAATAATAAATGAATTAATGTTTATTAATCATCAGTTTTAGGCACTGTACTAGGTCCTGGGGATTTGAATACAAAGAATGAAACAATCAATACTCATAATGAGCTACATTCTAATGGAGTAGAGATCTAGAGATCAGGAATTTTTTATATGTAAATACAAAGACACGTAAAATGTATGTTATAAATGTATATATGTATATATATATATATATATATATATATATATATATATATATATATATGTAAAGTAGGTAAAAATTCATCAGCAGTGTGTAGGACATATATAGAATAAATGTAAATTGAATAAATATATTCATAGTCTTTAAATGCAAAGTAGTTTGAGAGAACACTAATTAGAAGGAGCCTAGGGAAAGATTTCATAGTAAATTGTAGAAGAAAAAAGGAATTCCATGAGATGAAGTTCAGAAAGAAATGCATTGCAGTCACGGAAAATGGCCAATTCTAAAGCATAGTAACAGGAGATGAAATGTTACTAATGACATATAATTAAGAAAGAAGATATGTTGGCTGCACTGCAAAGAGAATTATCCTTGAGGAAATGGAAATTAAATAAAGGTGTCACATGGTCAATAGAAAATTACTTTAACACTTAAGGTAAAATAATCTGGTCACTAGGCGTAGGTTAGACTGGAGTTGAATGACTTGAGGTAGAAAAACCAAATGGAATATTATAATAATCATAGTAAAAATGATAAAGGCTAAAATAAAATGGTAGTTGTGGTAGTGGTTAAAAAGAGTTAGATGCAAGAGATATTGTAAAAAACAATGCAAAATCTGATAACTGATTGAAAATGTATGGTAGGGGAGAGTGAGGAATTCAGGACAATGCCAAGATTTCAAACCTGAGACATCAGAAAGTTGCTGATGCCTGTAATTGAAATATGGAGGTTTGGAAGAACATATAGTATATATATATATACACACACCCACACCCACATATATATATATATATATATATATATATATATATATATATATATATATATATATATATATACACATATATATATATATGCACATATATATATATGCACATATATATGTAGGTATAAACATCTATATAAATATATGAATATAAATTTTGTTTGCTGAATTATGAATGTTGCATTCCCAAACAATGGCTGGTCAAGAATGCTACACTTTGAGTATATTTTTAAAAAAGCCTTTCTTCTGATTCATGTTGGCTTAACTTACTTTAGCTAATTGAATTAATAAGAAAACTCATGCAATACTGCTGACAAAAAAAGAAAAATTACAATAAAGAAAAATGCCATTTAAAATAACAAAAAGGATTAGTTATCTTTAAATTAACTATGAAGATGCAAAAATTAATATGAACACAATTATAAAACATTATTTACAGAAATAAAAGAAGATTCAAAATTATCAAGTTAAGTCAACAAACATTTCTTCATTGCCTACTATTGCCGCATTCTGTGCACTGAGGATACAAAGAAAGAAAAGATACTCCTTACTTTAAAAGAATTTGTGATATAATGGGATAAACATCATGAAAATAGCTATTTTATAAACAAGATATACAGAAAGTAAATTGGAGTTTGTCATAGTGTAGAAAGACTTTTTACAGAGGTAGAATTTTAGCTGAGATGTGGCTGTTGAAGATTTTGATTTTAATTTTCTTCTTTTTTTGCTAATACTCTATCAATCTTATGGATCTTTAATTTTTTTCAAAAATTAGTGTGGCTCAATATATATACTAATATAATACAATTATATATCAAAATTACATTTGTGTACTTTATAGAAATCAAAATGTCAGTGGATACTTAATAGAATTAAAAAATAACAAAGTTCACATAAAAGAACAAGAGATAAAATGTATCAAGAGACTTGGTGAAAAAAAAAGAAGGGACCAAACATTATTAAGCAGATTACACGCATCTAATTGACTAAAATGGCAAAAGGTAGGGGAAAAGATCAGTATTAGTGAGGCTGTCAGGAAAAAGGCATACCAATTCATTGCTGATAGAGATTTGAACTTTAGAGATCATCTCATCTAACCTATTTATTAAAAAGAATCTATCCTTTTTACAAAATACTTAAAGGGAACCTATTATCTCCCAAGTCAGCCCATTTCACTTTTGGACAACTTTTATGGTTTTAAATTTTACCTGCTGCTATTAAGACTAAATACAATTCTAAACAACTTCACTCATTGCCTTTAATTCTACTCTCTGGAGACAAGCACAATAAGTGTAATTATTCAAATATGAAACAATTCCTGCCCCTGATCTTTATCTTAGTCATCTTTTTTAAACATTTACAATTCCTTTAGCTAATCCTCATATGGATTTAACTTAAATCTTTTTACTATCCTGTTTACCTTACTCTCTAATGTACTAATGTTCTTTCTAATATGCAAGATGCAGAATTGAATATAGTACTCCAACTATGACTATGGCAGAATATAACTCCTTAGTCTTATACACTACTACTCTCATTACGTTCCCTAAGATTACATTTGTTTTGTTGATCTCCATACATCACCACTGAATAATATCGAGTTTGCATCCACTAAAACGCTCCTTTTTTTTCAGACAAAAATAATAGCCATATTTCCCTCATATACTTCTTAATTGTTTGATTCAGGTGTGACATTTTGCTTTTATCACTATTATAGTTCATCTTATTAGATTTAGATATGGACATAACTGTTCCCATCCAAATGCTGGCTCTTTTCTTCAGGCCCCTCATTCACCCTCCCCCTAATCCCTCACAGTTTTCTTTACCAGTGTACTGTCCTGTTCCCACTGTTCATCATTTCTCTGGCTGGGATCTGACAAGAGCTTTGCAGCTTTGGAGCTATGCGGTTGTCTTATTTGGGTGCTGGATATCTACCATAGCTCTCAATAGGCTTCTGCTTTTGCTGTTTGTACTGACCCAAGAAAACTGGGACAGTCTGGTACTAGGGTTCTCCCATACTGAAAAGGGAGTAGGAGGAGTTGGAGCAGAGGGATTAATTTTGCTGTTAGCCATATATCAGGTCCTTGCATCTGCTAGTATAGCCCTGCTATTGGTAATGTGAGTGAGATGCTGAGTAAACTCAGAGTAGCCATTAGTTGGTGGGCTTTTTAAAAAATAACCTTTTGAATTCTGAATGTGCTAGTCCATGAAGATGGAATGTTTATCTCTGGCAGATAATTTCTTTTTTGGAGAGATTTGAGATATCATGGGGCTCAGGAAAAAAATGCCTTGTCCTTCAACATATATGGAAGATATATATGGAATATATAATATGGAAGCTAGAACCAATTGTAATTGATTATAGTTTAAACATTTCATGGAGTACAAGTTAATAGCCTCTATTTTAGATATACCATTGTAATTTTCATCTATCATTTTACCCACGTGAATAATTTTATTCTTACTTTATGAAGACTGTGAACATGAGTTCATTCAGTGCTATAAGGGCAAAGAGATGTCATGCTATTATATGAGACTTGTTTTTTATGCAAAAATTGATTAAACCTAATTCTTCCTAAGTATGGGAATTTAATGGGCTGCTTTTTATGTCAAGCAGCATGTTAACTTTAAAATTTTAGAATAATACAGATATTTTGGTTATTTAACAATTTAATTATATTTTAAAGAATTGATAAAAAGCTAGAACTTCAAAGATAAGTTTTTAAAAATTTGAATATAAGGATAATAGTAAATAATATTATGAGAGTAACAGTTCTCTTAAGAAAGCAAAATTAAAATGTTTTTATTTAAAACACATATATTGAAATCATTCTTGCAATCTTGTATTAAATTAATCAAGAATTATAACTGCATATATATACATATATATATATATAATTTTGATAATATAAATACTTTCACCATGAGAAGAAAGTAAATCCTAGTTTTGAATGAACAATCATATTATTTGCCTGCTAAAATCTTTTTTCTTATTTGAAATTTTTAGTTTATTGGAAATCCTGGAATTCAAATATGTGGATTAAAAATAATCTCTTCTTTAGCAAATTGTTCTGGTGCATTAGAAATGTTTTCTCAAGAAGGGGCCCTTGATTCAATACTTCATACATTGCAGATGTATCCAGATAATAGAGGTTAGTAAAAATATCTTTCTTTTTAAGTAGTTAAGATTTGCAATAATTTGATGTAGGTCAGTTCTCTATCCAATCTTATTTAGCACTTTTTTCCTTCTACTACTATATACTCTTTATTTTTCCAAATACTAGCAAAGATAGTTTTTAACATTCGCCTTTGAAAAACCTTGTGTTCCAAATTTTTCTCCCTCCTACCCCTACTTATAGACAATAAGCCATCCAATATAGGTTAAACATGTGCACTTCTTTTAAATGTATGTCATGCAACATAAAAATCAGATTCAGAGTTTTAAAAAGCACTCAAAAAAACCTTAAGCAAATTACAACAAAACTGAAAATCCTATGCTTTGATCCACATTCAGTTTCCATAGTTCCCTTTCTGGAAACTAATGGCTCTTTCTATCACAAGACCTTTGGAATTGCCTTGAATCATCTCACTGTTGAAAAGAGCCTAGTCTATCACAGTTGATCATTAATATTGTTGTTATTATGTACAATGTTTTCTTGGTTCTACTCACTTCACTTAGCATCAGTTCATATAAGTCTTTCCAGGCTTTTCTGAAATCAGCCTGCTCATCCTTTCTTAAAGAACAATAATATTCCTTCCATTTATATAGCATAACTTATTCAGCTATTCCCCAACTGATAGTTATGCAGCACTTTTAAATAATTATTTTTTTTAAATAAGCAAATGTGTGTGTGTGT
This sequence comes from Sminthopsis crassicaudata, assembly GCF_048593235.1. Lineage (NCBI taxonomy): Eukaryota > Metazoa > Chordata > Mammalia > Dasyuromorphia > Dasyuridae > Sminthopsis > Sminthopsis crassicaudata. Next base: position 203,080,276 of record NC_133621.1, read on the forward strand.
GTGTATATATATATGTATATATATACATATATACATATATATATATATATATATATATATATATATATATATATATATATATATATATATATATATATACACACACATACACACACACACACACACACACACACACACACACACACAAAATTGTTGCTCTGGGGAAGAATTGAGAATTAACACCTACCTTCCTCCATTTCAGAGGTTATAGAATCTAGGTATGAACTATTGCATATACTGTCAAGCATGATTTCTAATGTTTAATTAGTTTTGCTGAAGATTTTTTTCTTCTCTATTTTTAAATCTTTGGTAAGAGGAAAAGGAAAGATTGATTCAAAAGTGAAATGCAGCACTAGAAATAAAGATATTTTAATTGCTTTCTTCTTAGTTTGAGAGTCATTATTTTTGTTTATTCAATTTTTTTCTTGTCCTAGTAATTCAATACGTGGGTTTGAGTCTACTGGGATGTTTGATAACAAAAAAGAATTTGTGCACAGAAACTCAGGATCTGCTTGCAAATATTTTGGTTTCCAGCTTACAACGATTTAAAGATGTTGCTGAAGTACAGATAAGTGTATGTGAATTATTTTAAAACAAATTTAAGAATATGTATAATTTTCTTTTTATGGCAGCTATTTCAACTCCATTTGACCAGAGATAGGTATCTCTTGGATTCACTTTCACAAATTCAAAATGTTTAGCAAACTTCAAAATGATGCTTGGTACTTGCTTTGGCAGTACATGGACTAAAAATTGGAGCGATAGAGAATATTAGCATGGCTTCTGTGCAAAGATGATACACAAATTCATAAAGTATTCTTATATGCATTAATATGCTTCATCAAAGCAAAATTTGCCTTAAACATCTTTTAAAGCAAGCATTTGATATAATAATGTAATTTATTTATTAAAATCAAATAACTAATATGAATTTAGGATCTAATTATTTTTTAGAACAAATACACACCACAAATAAAAAAATCCTCAAATAGATTCTTCCTTCACTTTAAGGGATAGAGTGCTGGACCTAGAGCCAGGAAGACTCGTCTTCTTGAGTTCAAATCTGGCCTCAGACACCTTTTGGCTATAATCCTGGGCAAGTCACTTAAACCTGTTTGCTTCAGTTTCTTCATCGGGAGAGGGAAATGGCAAACCAGTCTATTATATTTGCAAAGAAAATTCCAAATGGGATCATGAAAAGTTTGACACAACTGAAAAAATGAGAGAACAACAGTAATCCTTAAAAAATACTCAAACCAAAAAAGTCCCTCATGCCCTAAGATATAGACAATATAATTGACATTAAAAAATCCCAGTAGTCCTGACACTCAATGAGAGCTTTAAAATATTGATTGATTGTCTGCTTGCCCAACTAATGTTCCTAAACTATTGATTACTCACATTACTTCTTGAGAGCAGGGATTTACAATTTTTTTTTTTAATTTTATATCCTCTCTACATAGCTATGCTATGTAGAGAGGATATAAAATTAAAATATTAGGCACACCATAGTGTTTGTTGAATTTAAGTGGATTTGTTGAGCACAATTTTCTCCTAAGGATCAATTGAAGGGAAAAAGTCAAAAATCTGGCCACAGATCCTGGAGAAGGAACATGTTGTCTGAGATCAACTTCCCAGGAAAATAATAAATAGGAAGAAAGGCTTCAACCAATAGTTATTTGTTAAAAAAAAAAAAACAAAAACAAAACAAAAAAAAACACCCCAGTAGTTTCTCTCAGCTCATATTTCTCATGAAATTTTGATTTTCTTCTCTTAACCATTAGAATAAGTTATCAGATAAATATGTTTTAATTTTATAAAGTTTTGTAGCTAATATCCATTTGTTCTAAATTTTCATTCATAGTAAATCTTCTTGCAATTTTTTTTCTTTTTAGGGGAAAATAAGTAAAATGTAATTCTCATTATACCTTCACAATTCTTATAGTGTTGAGCTAATTAAGTTAAAGAAAGGACTTAACATCTTAGGATTTAAAAGGAAAAATAAGGTGGGACTTTATTTTTTCTTTCTTTTAAAAATTATTTTCCCAATTGCATGTAAAAATGATTTTTAACATTAATTTTTAAAAAATTTTGAGTTCCAAATTCTCTCTTTTCTTCCTTTCCTTCCTCCATCCTTGGGAGGGTAAGCAATTTGATATAGGTTATACAAGTATAGTCATATAAAACATATTACTATTATTAGTTTTGTTGTAAGAGGAAAAAAAACAAAAAAATGAACAAAATAAAAAAGAGAAAATATTAGACTTTGTTCTTCATTCAGACTCTATCTGGAGATGAATAGCATTTTTCATAATGAGTTCTTTGGAATTGTTTTGGATTATTGTATTGCTGAGAATTGTTAAGTCTTTCACAGCTGATTATCATACAGTACTGCTGTTACTTATGTACATTGTTCTCCTGATTCTGCTCTCTTTATTCTGCATCAGTTCATGTAAGTCTTTCCAGGTTTTTCTGGAATCATCTTACTTGTCATGTCTTATAACACAATAATATTCCATTGCAATTTCATACTACAATTGTTTAGCTGTTCCCCAATTGATGGACATGCCTCCAGTTACCAATTCTTTGCTGCCATAGAGAAAGCTGCTATAAATATGTTTATCCCCTCCTCTTTTGATAATCTCTTTGGGATACAGACCTAGTAATGGCATTGTTGGGTTAAAGCACATACATAGTTTTATAACCTGCTAGCAATGGTTCTTAATTGCTCTCCAAAATGGTTACAGTAGTTCATAATTCCATCAACAGTGTTTTTCCACATCCCCTCCAATATTTATCCATTTCCTTTTCTGTCATATTAACCAACTAAATATATGGGAAATGACATCTCAGCCTAGTTTTAATTTGCATTTCTCTAATCAATAGTGATTTTAAATGGTTAGTTTGATTTCTTTGACTGAGAATTACCTGTTCATATCCTGTGACCATTTAGCAATTGGGAATGACTTATATTCTTATAAATATAAATATTTGACATTTTATATTATTATATTACATATTTTATTATATATTACATTCTTATGTGCATTTGTTATATATGTATATATTCTTTCTTGTTTTTTTTAATAAATGTGAATATGCTTTTTAAAATTTTTTTTTTTGAGGCTGGGGTTAAGTGACTTGCCCAGGGTCACACAGCTAGGAAGTGTTAAGTGTCTGAGACCAGATTTGAACTCAAGTCCTCTTGACTTCAGGGCTGGTACTCTATTCACTGTGTCATCTAGCTGCCCCCCCCCATATATTCTTTCTATAGTTCTATTCTTATATATTCAGTTCTTTATATATTTGAGAATTGAGAACTTCATCACAGACATTTGATGCAAAAATTTTTTCCTAGTTTTCTGCTTTCCCTCTAATCTTGATTACATTGGTTTTGTTTGTGCAAAAAAAATTTCAATTTAACATAATAAAAATTATCCATTTTACATGTGATGCAACCTTAAATTTATTTAATTCAATTCTATCATTTACATTGCTTGTAAAAGCCTTGCATTTCATGCCAGAAATTCAGGATGAGCAGTTACTTTACTATGCTGCAACCTAAGTACCATTAGAATAAGCATGTAGAAGAAAGCAAATTATAATAAAATACCTACTTGTTTTTGCTTGCTTTCTGGCTTGTTTGTGACAAAATAATAGAATCTCAAAAATATAAGGAAATTCCAAAGCCACCTAATCTAGGATAACATACTTAGCAAGGGAAACATTAGAATTTCTGCTCTGCTTCCTGTCTCTTCTCACTCTAACATATCTTCTCTGTAACTGCCAAAGTGATCTTCCTTAATCTCAAGTCTGATCATGTCATAAAAAACCCACCTCTCAAAAAACTCTGATGGCTCCCTTTTATCTCCAGGATAAAATGTAAAATCTTAAAGCTCTTTATTATCTGGGTCTTTAGTCCTTTGACTTCTTTCACTTATTCCAGCTACATATTCAATGATAAGGACACTGGCTATGTTGTTGCTCGCACATGACATTCCATGTCTTCACTCTATCATGCCCTTTCATTGGCTGTTCTCCTTCCCCCACAATAGTCTTCCTGTATACTTCTACATGTAGATTTACTTCACAACTCAAATTATATACCACCTTCTAAAAGAGGCCTTTCCTGGTCCCCAGCCATTTATAAATTTTGCAGAGAGATAATTTTACTCTTGATTACTTAGTTTTTACGTTTGCAGTTGAATATTTAATTTACATTTAATTCTTCAAAACTCTATAATCGTGACATAATCCGAGTGAAACAAAAGCAAATAATACCTTAATATTATAAAATAGTTTTGACTTTGTGGAACCTCTTAAAAATCTAGACGATGTTAAGGTGTCTCTGGACCACATTTGAGAACTGAGGTAGTCCCATTTCTTTATTTTAGAGATTTAGAACACAAAAAGACCCAGAGAGATAATTTGCAAAAGACATAGAATTTAGCTGTTATACTTATTTCTAGTCTGTAATTTAAAGAAAATAAAATATTGTTAGATCAAAGTTAAAATAGGATTAATTGGAATATTCAGATTCTGTGCAATAGTAGCTATGTAACTAAAGTAATATTTATCCCAAATTTTAAGTACATTTATCAAATTCTTTTTATTTTGGGCATTTTGTCACTATTTATTTATTTATCTTTGTGTCATATTTTCAGGGATTTCAAACAACTTTGGCAATACTTGAATTATCACTTAGCTTTGCAAAGCTTCTGTTAAGCCATCATTCATATGATTCACTCATTTTCTATCAGATGTCCAGATGTTTCACTGAACAAGCAGATCATCAGGTAAACATTTCTTTTCACTCTTGCATTAAAGGTCATGAATTTATCTGTTTCCCAACTGACATTTCTTTTCTTTCTTTCTAGTTTAGGAATCTTTGTTGCAAATTCTTTGCCAAAATAACTTGTGATGACGATATTAAAAATATCCTACTGGCAAGAGCTTGTGCAGAAAACAATAGCATTATGGCGGAATGCCTTCTCCTTTTGGGAGCTGATATTAATAAAATGACTGGAAAAACTTCTTTAATCTGCCAGGTAAATATTCAAATTGATACAATTATTTTAAAATAAGAACAAAAGTGGTGAAAAGGGAGTACATTCTAGTTATGGAGAATTATTGAGATAAAGAGTGCCATTTATGAAGACAAGTAAGCAAGGAAAGTTTGCCTGAATAGAAATGATGAGGAATAAGACTATAAAAGTAGATTTGACTAAAATTATTAAAAGCTTTAAATGCCAAAAAAAGAAAAGATAATATTTGATCTTGGAGGTAATAACTGACATTTGAGAAAGGTAGGGATTTGATCATACACTGCAGAAAAATCACTTTGGTAACTGTTTGAAGGATGAATTGAAGGAATGAGAGATTGGTTGTAGGGAAACCAACAGGACGTTATTGTAATAGTCTAGTCAAGATATGATGAAAGTCTGAGATAAGCAACAGTAAAAGAAAGAGGGGGAAAAGATGAGATAGATGTTGTTATTGTTCATCCTTTGTTTTTCAAGAAGACCAACGATATCACAAGAGTGATATCTTGACTTGAGTATGAATTAGATACGTGTAAGGCAAAAGCTTAGCAAAGTTGTCAGCCTTATTCTCTCCTCTCAGAGTCATCGAAGTCTAGTAGTAAAACAATGGTCAAGATGACTGGCCCAGTATATACATAAAATATATTGTGAAGTGTCCAAAAGCCTAAAAGGCAGTGATTATGTGATCTTATTAAAGTGATCATTTATCTTTATGGTAAAACACCTTCCAGCATCTAATCCTTAATATATATGATTCTTCTCAATGACATTTGGAAAATACTCCAAAGCAATAGAGGTCTTCCTGTGGTTCTTTTAATATTTCATGAAAACCATATCAAGCTATCCCATCTTCCAGTCCCTCAATTTCTCAATACTCTGCTGAGCCATTGCTCTGGCACTAGCTATATTCTGCTCCTTTCCCTATTTTGACTCTTCCTTCCTCGTTCACCTCTAAACTGACTTTTCTTGAATCCCAAGCTTTTTTATCTTGTAACTGATTTTGCCCTGAGCTAAACCTCAGCCTTGGATTATCATCTTCTGCCTTTGTTCTTGGTAGAGAAAATCATAGAAGCCTGCTGACTGCATCCACTGTAAATCTGTGTTAAATAACCTCAAATGAGACATCACTGCTGCTAGATATACTTCTACACCTCCCTAACTAATTCTTCCACTCACACAGCAGCTCTCTATTGCATCATTTCTCAAGCCTCCCATGGTTCCTCTGACTACCACTTTTCAACTGAGAACCTTGCCTTAGATTTAGCTAAAATAATTCAGACCATTTTCCCAGAGTTTTTTCTCATCTCTCACCACTTCAGTGTTTCCTAATATTATCATCTCCTTTACCTATGTTTCACATGCAAAGTTTGCCAAGGTCAGCTTCTTCACATGCACAAGTGATCCCACTTCATATTTTCTTTTGCTTTGTTTTGTTATCCCCACTCTCCCTCACTTATATTCAACCTCTCCTTGCCTACTAGCTACGTCTCTATTGACTATAAACATTTTCAAGCTTCTTGTATTCTAAAAATCAAAACAAATCTCCTCATGTGTGCCTAAACTTCTGAAGAAGTACCTCCACTTCTCATCTCACTCCCTTCCACGATTTAGCTTCAAACATTTTGGTTCAACTGAAACTGCTCACTTCTTACTAATGGTCTTTAGGGACCATCTTCAGTCTTCTTGCCCCTGAACCTAGATGACTCTGGAGTAGAGAATGAGGTTGGTGAATTTGCTCATCCCCCCCTCACTTAAATTTAATTCATTACAAATCAAGATATCCCCTTCTTGATGTCACTGGTCCTCTGAGAGTAACAGCAACAAAGAATTGGACTCTTGAACTAGCTTACTTCTAAGGTCTTTTCCAGTTTTGAATCTGTGATCCTATTGTTTCTTTGGGGTTTTATCCATAGGTGTTTTGACATTGTTATCTTCTTTGGAGTTTGTGCCTTGACCTTCCCTCTAACCATCATAACTTTAGCCAGATTCTTTTTTTTTTAATTGCTTTTTGTTCATATTTTTCAGGGTTTTTTTCCCCCTCTCTTTTAACTTGTTCTATTCTTTATCCTATGCTTATAAAAAGAAACTTCCTGGTTTCTCTATGATTTCTTCATTAAAGAGTCTCTGGCTTATTGAGGTAGCTGTTAGAGCCTTTCTCCCTGCTAATAAACTATTATCTTTCTTGGAAAATATGTGCCTTAATCTACCTACTCATTATAGTGCCTTGTTCAGGGTAACACAGGTAATAATTACTTGAGGCTGGATTTGAACTCAGGTTTTTGTTTCTATCCATTGTTCCACCTCACTGTCTCTGGAATGACTTTTAGGTGGTTAGAACTGACCTTAGCTGGATGCTCTGCTCTTTCTCTCAGGCTTAGTGGAGTGCTTGCTGCACAGGCCCTATGCCCTAATTTGCTGCCTCTAGGGCTTTTAGAGAATCTAGAGGTGCTACATAGTTGTCCATACTACCACTGATAGAACCACAGTCCTGATAATTGGGGAAATTTTGAGCTTTGGTGTTTTCCCATCAGCATTGACAATCACAGCTTTGTAGTATTGATGCTATGGGATTGTGGGATTTCGTTTTTATTCAATTAAAATCTGAATATTTTAAAATAGCTTATATATGACTTGTTGCTATATATTTATATCATTCTGACATGTGGTGATAGGGAAATACTTTTGCCTTGTGTTTCATACATTACAGCGTAAAATGTATGATGGATTAACAAACAGAATTTGGGTTTAAATCCCAAATTAGTCACTCATGTACTGTATAACTTTGGGCCATTCACTTCTCCTTTCAGTTTCTTTAAATGTCATGTGAAGGGAGTATATTAAATAACCTTAACTTCTCTTCCAGCTCTAAAACTATGAACCCACAAAGTGGGGAAAACAGAAGACTAGTTGTAAAAACTATAGTTTATTTAATATTCCTGGTCTCTTTTTTCTGTAGGTTTGTGAAAAAGAAAGCAGTCCTAAATTAGTGGAACTCTTATTAGATAATGGACCACGGGAACAAGAGATTCGGAAAGCATTGATGATCAGCATAAAGAAAAATAATAGTCATATCATCAGTTTACTATTAAGGAAGCTTGGCCTGGATCTTGCCAATAGCAGCATTTGCCTTGGAGGATTTTGCATGGGAAAAATTGAACCTTCATGGCTTACTCCTTTATTTCCAGACAAAGCATCTAATTTTAAAAAACAAACAAGTAAGTTTCAGTAGGTACTCTTTAATTTGCTGGAGGTTAGAATATTAATGGTTTTTTATAGTTCCTAATAATTTTATCTATTTTTATAGATTAGACTAGAAACTTATCTGTAAAGCCTTATGAAGAAGGATGATGGACAGTAATCAGTAGCATTATCTCATAAAGCAAAATCATTTAGTCTTATAATTTCAGCAAGTGGGTTTCAAGAATTTAAAATTATTCTTTTGAATTTTAATGGTGATTTGAAAGTTAAAAATGTTTGAAAACAACTTTGATGTTGAGAGAGGAAAAAAAAACACGTTCAAAATGGAACTTGTTGAAATTCATTATAATTCAGTGTGATACAGTGCTAAAAGAAAAGTATAATGAAGTTAGTGTTCTAGATTTTTATTCTTACTTGCCAAGACATTTTGTTGAAATGTGCATTTTTTGCCTCAAGAATTTTGGTAATGTTTGATAAGAATCTGGCAGTTATTTTTACTCCTAAAGACTATGAAAACTTCACAAAGGGCAAAATAAAAAAAGGAGTGTCATCGATGCTGAAAATTAGTTTCATAAAAGCTTTTTTTCAATATTGATAAAATGGTTTCAGATGCCACATTTGTAACAAACAATATTAAATTATAGTAAATTTTTATCTTGTTTTGGTGATATGTTTTGTAATGATTTAGAGTCTAATATTAAGCACAAACTTGCATATTTTCCTCTCTAGTTCCTACCTGATGTGTATGCATATATATATATATATATGTATGTATATATATATATATACACATATATATATATACATACATATATATATATATATATATATAAATTATTTAAAAACTCATAAGGAAAACCTTATCAAATGCATAATATGTTTCTTTTTAAAATATAAATTATATTTAGTTCCTGCCTAGTTTTAATGTGTTGATGGATTAATGAAAAAAAATCAATACATAAACTGTGTGGTTTTTCTAAGTCAGTAAGCTTAAATGAATACTTTTGTACAGTTTAATGGCCTCCATAGCTACTTGAATTTGACACTACTGGTATAGACAATAATATAGTTAGGTAGATTTGATAAATGGTTAAATGACTACTTCAAAAGAATATATAAGAATAGTTTTATTATTACTTGGTAGGAGTTTTCTAGTGATGTAGCCTTGAGACCTGTGTTATTAAACTCTTTTTGTTGATAGAAATATATGGTATTCTTTTTAGATTTATGCATGACATAAACCTAGGAAGAATAGGCAATGTGTTAAATGGAAACTAGTATTCAAAAAGATCTCAACAAATTAGAATATTGCATATTTTAAGAAAATGAAATAATGCATATAAAATATAAAGTCTAATACTTCGGTTTACATAAATTCACTTAACAAGAATAAGAGAAGAATAGCTATACTTGTATCTACATTCAGATTAGTGCCACCATTTTTATTCTTATTTTTAATTTCAAGTTTTCCTTTGAAAAATTTTCTGATTTGCTGGGAAACTTTTAAGTTTGGTGTGACCCTTATTATTGCAGCCAGTCAGGCCAAAGCTTTATAATGATTCCATCTGTTATATTGTGGCTTTGTTATTGTTGTTGTTTACTTCAGTATTTGGGGACTATTTATTGTCCTCTGATAAAAAAAATATGGATTCATTCAGTTGTATAGTCTACTTTGTGACTTAAAGTCTAGATCAAGTCTAAAAGTAATCTTATACTTTCAGTGATTTATTTTTTAAATGCATTATTTGTTTTAAAAAAATCAAGTGACAATACTGTTTCATAACACTTGTAAAAGACAAAATTAACAAAGTTTTTCATCAAATAACTATGTAAAAAGTTGTATTTGCCTTGTTTTTTTATATTCCTGATTTTTAAAAATTGATATATTTTAGAAATATCAATTTTTCTGTCTTTTTCATTGTTAGACACAGGATCTGCATTGGCAAGAATGGTATTAAGATATCAATTTAAAAGTTTATCAGAAGATGAACCAATATCGGGCAGTGATGGAAGTTTTCCTGAAGATGATCTTGATAAATTTGATGATTGGACTTTTATTCCTGAGTCATCTTTAGACTGTGTATTTGGACATAGTGATGATCTTGATAGTGAAGGTAAAGACTATTACATATTAACTCTTTCATGTTATATCTCTAGATATAATTGCTCACACTATTTGGAAGAACAGCAATTTAAGAAATTTAGTTAAGATTAATTTAATTTTGTAGGTCTTCAAAATAAAGAGAAATCAAATTCTAGTCTTTTATAAAAGTTGCATATTAACTTGTTTCTCTTTAGGCATTGAGATAGTGATTGGACCTATGGTTTCATTGATAAAGGGAAATTTTAGATGAGAAAACTCCTCTGCCAAAGCAAGTTAGCACCTTTTCTGCAATTTGTAGGCTTAGTGAATTGACTGGAGTACTGATAAATTAAATGACTTATCAAGGTTTATATTACAAGTATGTCTTGAAAATATTAATTCCTTATGAAGAAGTGTTATTCCATCCTTAATATATGTGTTTCTAGAGGCTAGCACAGTGCTTTGCATGTAGTAAGCATTAGCTACTACCTCATTTTTTAACAAAGGCCTTTTCTCAGTCTTCTAGATACATAATTTAAACTGGCATAGCTTTCTGAAAAAATACAATCATGTTTGTGAAATAATTTATTTTTAAACTCTGTAATTTAAAATTCAACATTTATTAATATAAGATTTTTGTCAGAGTGCCATAATAGATAAAGAACTGTTCTTGAATTTAGGAAGATTCTGGATTCAGTCCTCTACTTTTCACATACTGTGTTTGGGTGTTCATAGGCTAGTCATTAAGATAGAGTTACAGAGAAAGTGTTCATCTTCACTAGTAGAGGATCTCATGGAGAGATCTCTGCACTGATGAAATCATAGATTTAGCTAAAAAATGATGGCATTTATTATGAAACTATCTATCTATGATAGTGTTATACATAGTGGCAAAGGACCAAGAAATGAATCCAAACTCTACCAGTTAAGATCTACCTAGGTAACTAAATCACTACTAATTTTGGACATCAGTTTCCAATTATTTTTATAAATATGAATTCCTTGAATATTATTCTCTAGATAGAAAAAGTGTTAAAATATTTTGTATATTGATTCTCAACTGTCACATATCTGTTACCCCTAATATAATTGTTTTCAGTGTGTTCCTATTATTTAAAAATATTTTCTTCTCTAGGAGCTTATATACATATTTCTTAAAGCAATAATCCTTTTAAAATTGTATTTTATTTTTCCAAATATATGCAAAGGTAGTTTTCAATATTCACCTTTACAAAACATTGTGTTCCACATTTTCCTCCTTTTCTTCCTTCTCTCTCCGCTCCTCAAGATACCAGGCACTCCAAAATAGTTTAAACATGTGTTCTTCTAAATATATTTCCATCTCTATAAATCAATCTCTAGTTCTCTCTTTCCATTGCAAGTCTACTGGGGTTGTTTAAAGCAGTATCCTTTTCCACAATCACAATTTAAAAAGCCAATAGCGTTTTTATTTTTCCAAACACATGCAAAGATAATTTTCAGCATTCAATTTTGCAAAACCTTGTCTTCCAAATTTGTCTCTCTTTTTCCCTCCTTCCCCACTCCATCAAGTAACTCAACAAGAATTACAGCAAGTAAGTCAATATAGGTGGAACATGTGCAATTCCTCTAAACATATTTCAACATTTATTGTGCTGCACAAGAAAAATCAAATGAAAAGGGAAAAAATGAGAAAGAAAAAAAGCAAGCAAACAACAACAAAAAAAGTGTATGACTATGCTGTTATACACATTTAGCCCCATAGTCTTCTCTCTGGATGCAGATGAGTCTGTCCATCACAAGTCTGTTGGAATTGGCCTGAATCACCCCATTGTTGAAAAGAACCAAGTCCATCATAGTTGATCACATAATCTTATTGTTGCCATGTACAATGTAATCTTAGTTTTATTCACTTCATTTAGAATCAATTCATTTGGGTCTCTCCAGACCTCTCTGAAATCAGCTGCTGATCATTTCTTATAGAACAATAATATTTCATTACATTCATATACCATAACTTATTTAGCCATTCCTTCTCTAATGGGCTTCCAATCAGTTTTCTGTTCTATGCCACCACAAAAAGGGCTACTTATAAAAATTTTTGCACATGTAGTTCCTTTTCCCCATTTTTAGGATCTCTTTGGGATAAACGTTTTCAATTTCTTCATCTAAAAATTGACTGTTCATATCCTGTGAACATTTATCAGTTGGAGAATTGCTTGTATTCTTATAAATTTGAGTTAATTCTCTATGTATTTTAGAAATGAGGACTTTATCAGAAATCTTGTAAAATTTTCTCCCCAGCCTTTTGCTTCCCTTCTAATCTTGGTTGCATTGGTTTTATTTGTACAAAAAGGTTTTAATTTAATATAATCAAAATTATCTCTTTTGCATTTCATAATGTTCTCTAGTTCTTCTTTGGCTATACATTCCTTCCTTCTCCAAAGATCTAAGAGCTAGACTATGTCTTGTTCTTCTAATTTGCTTATAATATCACCCTTTATGTCTAAATCATGAATCTTTACCTTGGTATACGGTGTTAGGAATCACAGTTTTTCGGAATTTTAATTTAAAAAATGAATCCAGGGGGCAGCTAGGTGGTGCAGTGGATAGAGCACCAGCCTTGAATTCAGGAGGACCCGAGTTCAAATCTGGTCTCAGACACTTAACACTTCCTAGCTGTGTGACCCTGGGCAAGTCACTTAACCCCAGCCTCAGAAAAAAACAAAAAACAAACAAAAAAAAAAATGAATCCACAAACAAAAATGGATAGTTTAATTGAATGAATATCACTTTCCAGAATAGTAGAATGAGAAGAAATGATGAATGTTTTAAATAAAGGGTTTAATGGAATTTGAAGAAATAATTCCTTGAAACTGATAGATATATCAATATTGATGTTTGAACTGGTAAAACCAGAATTATTTTATTATTAATATGTAAAATATATGATTTTGCTTACTTAAGTAAAAAATTCTAAAAGAGGATAGATCAAAATTTCATGTAATTAGAAAATGTATAAATCCTATGTTTATGATTTGTGTACCAATTTTTCATGGAAATTCTTCATGGCTTTATATCCTTATTTTATATTTATTATTAAAATAGGAAGTGAAAGTTCAATTTTTATGAAAAAGAAATCGAGTTCTTTTAATGTGGGAGATCTTTTTAGAGATCCTGCCTTACAGCATGGCTCACCAACTTTGGAAAGGCATCCTAATTCAATGGTAAGATAAATCATGACTCATTTGTCTTTTTAATAGTTAAAAACATAGGACAAAGTTAGTTGCCATTAACTCTGTGACTTTGGGCAAAATGATGGATTAGATCTTTAATTTACTAAAAGAGATCGTAAGAACCACTTGGATTGTTTAGGAAGAACTCAACATGAACAGTAAGAATAATCCTGGGAAAGTGGGGGTATTTAGGAAAGTATCACAGTAAATAAAAGAACTAGGAAATAGGTAGAAAGCTTCAGAGAGATCAATTGGTAGGTGGATGTCTTACCAGAATGATAGTACAAGGAAATATTAATTACAGTAAGAATTAAGTAATACCATTTTGTACATGAATTACTATATGTAACTGAAAACAATTATCTTATAATTTAGCCATCAAATATTTAATTTAGGGTGAATTTCAAGTTTAACTTTTCCTCCCACCTGGTTCATATTACAGTCAGAATTCAGTATCGGCAAACAGAAAGAGTAGAAGGTTAAGGGAATTAAGTATTATTTTTAACTAACCACTAAGAAGCCAAGTAATAAGAAAAGAAAAATGATAACTTTATTACATAAAGTAGCCTGTAGGTTAAGGTTTAGGACAGTAAGCAGTAGGAATCAAAATAAATTCTTATTTATTAGAGACCTGTCCACATAGGGCGATAATCAAGAATAAGATTCTGATTTTCAAGAAAACTAGCAACAACTCTTATTTCATTCCATTTCTTAGATTTCCTTTAGAGATACTTTTATGTAGGTGATAGAAGCCAAGCTTGGGCTTTATTAAAGAATACTAATTTATAGGAAAAGTGATTTTTCCAATTATATACTACATAAAAGGTTATTGAATTATTTGCCAAGTTGCTTATTAGAAAAGGCTCAAATTTCCTTCAAATATATTTATTTCCTCTTTGCCCTACTTTATAACCTATTCTCTATATCTATGATCTTTACTAGATTCAGATAAAGATCTTATATGCTTGTCTAAATTGTGTTTCTTCCTTATGAGTTTCTTCTCCAAGAATGGCATTTTTTTTGTCACAAAAAGCTGTAAGAAGCCTTGGATTATTTAGTTTCTGGCTTTTCAACGACTATATCTGTCATTCTGTTGAGAATGATCTTTGGCACAAATCTGGTTCTTATGACCCATTTCCACATACCAATAATTAAATCTGTTCTGTCCTATTGACTCAATGATTCTTTAATCTGGAAACTAGTAAGTAAAGGCATCATTTAAATTTTTACATACTCTCTATTGCAAAGTTTATAAAATGTACATCAAAAATATTTAATTCAAAGGTACATGAAGTTTAATAAAATACTGTATAAAGAACTATCATCTTTTAAAGGATTGCTTGATTTAGATGCTTTTTCCCACAACATGATCACCATAAACATATATACCAGTGATGTCCAGGTAATACAATGGACGAGAACATCTCTGTAAATTTTTGGAGAGGAAAATCCACCTTTAAGTGATACACTATTTAGACCTGAAAGGCACTAGATAAGAAAGGATCCAACTCGGGACAGTTTTGTTATTCTTTTTTAAAATTAAAATATTTTACCTTATTTTTCTCCAGTTATTTTTCTTTATTCTAAAAGAATAAGGCAGAGAGATGTACAGTAGGTAAAGCTCTGGATCTTCATTCAGGAAGACCTGAGCAGATCCAACCTCAGGCACTTACTTAGTAGCTAGTCCTGGGCAAGTCATTTTACTTATTTGTCTCAATTTCTTCAACTTTAAAATAATGATAATAACATCACCTACCTCCAAGGGCTTTTGTGAGCATCAAATGAAATAATATTTGTAAAATTCTTAGCATGAACTCTGGCACATGATAAGCTTGTTTTCCTCTTTCCCCCATCTAAAATATTCCTACCTTGCATACAGAAAATTGTCTTTTAACAAGCTGATTTATTTCTGTAAGAACATAACTCTAGGGCTCTTGTCAAATTCATTATGAAAGTCGGTTTTGCTTTCTGACGAATTTTTCGAGAATGCATTTGTATTTATATCTCGTTTCAAGGGAATCCCTGCTTTGTTTCATGGATAATGACTTAAATTCTTCTTATAGTTGTTGAGTCTGGAATGACTTGAAATCTCTCAAAATGTATCCTAATTACCACATTTTAGAGCTTTGACTGTGTAGTATTGTTTAAAAGGCAAAAAGATTAAATTACTTCATTCTAATTTGTGGTGAAACATAATCATTGTTGAGTTAGGAGCCAAAGCAGGCTTCGTTAGTAGCATTGAAAGACCAATAGTGTAATTAACTTTAATAGATATCTTGTGTTAATTACCAAAAAAATGAGTTAATGTAAGTTTTTAACAGACTTAAAAGTAGACAATTGTTCTGTCATATCTGATTCTTTTTGATCCTGTAGACCATAGTTCATCAATGTTGTATATGTAGTTGCTGGGGTTTTTTGGCAAGGATACTGGAGTGGTTTGGCATTTCCTTCTCCAATGGATTAAGAAAAAGAGATTAAATAATTTACCCAGGGTTACCAAACTAATATTTGAATTCAGATCTTCTTGAATCTAGGCTTAGCTTTTTATCCACTGAGCCACCTTATTCCTTCAAAAATAAATAAATAAATAAATAAACAAACAAACAATAAAATCTAGTTAAAGATGAGTGGGAAATTGTATACCATAGATTTTCTTAGTTTGCAGATATAGTATCGTGAATAGAAAATAATCTGATAGATGAGAACCGTCCTACCCTAAAGTAGATATGTAATCTCAAATTTCTTCCAATTTCAAAATTGATGAGTTAATAATCGTATAACATTAGAATTAGGTGCTCCATTTTTTTTGTGCTCAGTTTCATTGTATATAACATACAGTATATAATACTTTTTAAGCCGATAGAAGTTGCTCCTTCATAGATAGACATTTTTGCTTTTAGAAAATTATATGATTTTTTCACATTTTGACTAATATGGAAACGTATTTTTCCTGATTGTACATGTATAACCTAGGTCAAATTGCATATTGTCTCAAGGAAGGAGGAGGCAAAAGAAGGAGGGAGAAAATTTTGAATTTGAAATTAAAAGAAAAAGAATATTTAAAATTATTTGTATGTTTAATTGGATAAAAATGAAATGCTATGAAAAAATAAAAGAAAATGGCACAGACTTTCTCATGGATGTCTTTATTTTCTAAAAGGAAGCCAGTTTTGACCGTGAAGAATTGTCGAAGCAAAAAAAAGACTTATTTTCTCCTGATGATTCTGTCCGTGAGTATTTATGCTAATAACCTTAAGCAATTAGACAGGGCAGAATCAAGTAATAAAATCAAGTTATCAAATTCACAACTGATGTGAATAATATTTTAATATTATTCAATGCCAACTTTATTTTACATAATAATCTTTTTTTTTTCTGAGACAATTGGAATTAAGTGACTTGCCCAGGGTCACACAGGTAGGAAGTGTCTGAGGCTATATTTGAACTCTGGTCCTCCTAACTTCAGCACTGGTGTTCTACCTACTGCACCATTTAGCTGCCCCTAGTAATCTTGATATTTTGTTTATCTAAAAGTCTATATTTAGTAGAAGCATAAAGTATCATTCTGGATGAAAACCTGCTTACTTTTTCTAAGTAGAATAGTGTGGAATTTTAAGAAATTCATTCATACTTTTATTTTTTTAATAAAATGCAAGTTTTAGATAAAATGATTTGTTTCTTTTATATATTATGTTTTGCAGAAGGATCTTCAAAACTCCAGTCCCATTTGAGACAATCAGAGAGCTGTTTTTCTCTAACCTCAGAAAGAGAATATATAAAGTCATTAGACCTTTCAGCAAATGAACTAGAGGATATTGATGGTATAAGCAAGAAAAGCTGTTTAACTGATCATTTAATACATCTTGAGAAACTGGAGCTTCATCAGAATGCACTTACAAGAATTCCACAACAACTTTGTGAAGTAATTTAATATATTTTAAAAAGAAAATGTGTATTTTTCATAATTTTTTTCATTAACTTAAATAATTTTATGGTTGTCTTGAAAGGGAATATTGTTATATTATAAACTTGATATTTTTAATCTTATACTTTGCTAGAACATGAGCTGTTATTTACCAGTGATTTAAACAAAAAGAAAGAAAATACAGAATATTTTATTAATCTTATACTTTGCTAGAACATGAGCTGTTATTTACCAATCAGTGATTTTTTTTAAAAAAGAAAGAAAATACAGAGTATTTTAATTTGCGTCATATGTATTTGTGTGTATGACTTATCTTTTACTTCTAGATTATAAACTTCTTGAGGATGAAAACTTTGTATTTCCCTAGAGTCTATCATAGCATATTATAATTAGTAGATACTTAACACACATTTGCTGAGTATAGAGTATACTTTGTATTTTAGTTACCTTTAACTTTTTTTCTATAAGCTATTCTCATTTATCTGAAGTTCTAAGCTTCAAATTAGATTTTCTTGGTCATATATAATTTTATAACTTTAAAATATTTTCTTTTTAGACTTTAAAATGTTTGACATATTTGGACTTACACAGTAACAAAATCACTTCAATTCCTGCCTATTTGTTGAAAATGAATTGCATTGCAAATCTTGATATCTCCCGTAATGATATTGGACCTTCTATAATTTTGGATCCATCTATCAGATGTCCAACTTTGAAGCAACTTAATCTCTCATACAATCAACTATACTCTGTCCCTGAACGTCTTGCAGATGTCACAGAAAATCTAGAACAGCTCTTTATAGAAGGGTAAGGATGATGCAAATTTTTAGGGTGTAAATTAAAGTGAGATTATCATCAGACTTGGAAAGAATTTGAAGGTAATATATAGTATAACCTGATTATTTCATTTTATTGATGAGACAATTGAGACTTCACTTAAATGACTTTCCCAGTAAAATTATAGCTAGTAATTAACAAAATTGAAGCTAAACACATCACTGACTATCTTGAGAGTCCCATATTTCTCTCATGGAATTAATTAAATAGGTAGTTTGGATTATTACTGTAAGAGAATATCTCACTATCCTGTTATGTAGTCTATTAAATATGTTGTTTTTATTATGTGTCAGAAAGAATTGATTTATTAGAAAAATCAGCATGATATCAGCAGGAAATCCATTTGTAATTATCTAGTGTTATGGTTTATTGTAGCATTATAGTTCATCATTGCAGTTTATCTTCCACATAGCTATCAGAGTGATTTTTCTTAATCACAAGTCTAATCATATATTGACCTTATTCAGTAAATTTTGGTGCTCCCTTACTGCCATCACCATTATCTCTAGAATATAAAATCCTCTATTTGACTTTAAAGCCTTTCACAACTTAACCCAAGCATGACTTTTCATCTTTATTGCATATTATTTTATTTCATGTTTATTACGTTTCAACCAAACTAGGCTTCTTACTGTTTCTCATTCAGTTACTCATCTTCTGTCTCTCTGCCTCTATCAGTAATGGAATTCACTTCACCTTCAACCTCTACCTCTTAAATTCTCTAGTTTCTTTTAAGAATTAGAAGTATTATAAGTATTGTTTTCCAAAATGTTAAATCTTTCCTGGTTCCCAGCTGTTAGTGCTTTCTCTCTAAAATTATTTTATATCTGTTTTTTTTGTTTCCAATATGCATTTATTTATACATATTTGTCTCCTCCCCTCATCTAAATTGTAAACTTTTTATGAGCTAGAGTTGTTTTGCTTTTAGTCAAGCACTTGATATTTTTTCATCTTTGCTTCATAGTTGATTAGGAAATCACCAATCACAAATAATGATTTACAAATTTAACTAAAAATTTCATCTCAATGAACCTTACATATTATAACCCCATTAGGAGAAATAATATATAAATTGAAAATTACTTTGTGAATTTAAAATTTTAGGGATTGATCTTGGTGGTGTGAGTGCATTAGGAAGTAGTTTAATAAGAATATCAGCTTTGGGTGAAATTAATATCTGTGAACATTTGCCTTCAAGAAATTTAAATTCAAGTAAATTCCAATTCTGGAAGAAGCTTTAGATTTTCTGTCCAGATTTCATTTTACAAATAAGGAAATAGACCTGTAGAAGTGTGGTTTTTCTAAGATCACTCATGGTCAGCAGAGCTGGTATTCAAACATATATGCTCCAGTTCTGAATCCTTCAGTCTTTCCATTGCATGACTTTTATCTTTATTTATACCTTAAATACAAAATAGAAAAAAATGGAGAAGAGAACTTTGTCATGTATATAGCAGAACATAGGAAAGATTGCAAAATATAATAACAATAGATTTCCATTTCTAGAAGGCCTATATAATAAATATAATAAACATCATGTTCAGAGCTGTTCATCTTTTCTTTGCTTCCTGGTAGGTTTTCTTTCATCCTTTTCTGTATACTTTATTCTTTATTTTTTTTCCCTTTTCTTCTCCCCCAACCCCACCAAGAAGGCTATAATTTAGCATGGATGTCACACACAAACACACATATCTATCTATCTACACACAAATGAGAATACATGTACATAAATATCTATTATCATACACATATAAAAACATATACATTTGTTTACATCTATGTAAGGCCATACTGAGGCTTGTATTTTGACTGTTTCTCTTGATTTTGACTGAAGTTCTCTGGACGTGGATAAGGCCAAGTTTTTTCATATGTTTCTAAATTCAATTCATCATTTGAATGAATTATATTACAGCAATATTCCAACTTATACTATATAGTTATTTTAAATAGTCTAAAACAATATTGATTAATATGACTGATGTATAGTGCAGTTTTCCCTGTTTTTGATTAAATCTATTTTAGCTTTAACTTTCAGATCAATGATTACTACCCCTGATTTTATTTTATCTCATAAATAACAATACATTCTACTCCTGACCTTTGTTAGTTTTGCACATACCTCTTATTTCCTTTCCCTCCTGACTTCTCTTCCATTACCAAATCTTTCTATTACTTAACCTATTCTCTCTCCATATATCCCTCCCTTAACCACTCTCTTCACTTTTCCTTCTCTCTTAATCCCATTCCCATTAATCTGAACACCTTATCCCATTCTAATTAATCTACACCTACTTCTAAACACCCCTTATCCTATTCTATCACCCATTTATTTCTTTTTAAATTCATAAGACTTTTATTCCCTTCTAAATGTATATGTTCTCTATTTTACTCAGATCAAATATGAGTAGGTTTCCTCTAAAAACTCCTCCCTTAACCTCTCCCTATCATCCCTTTACCTTCTTATGTCTTTCTGAATTTAGAAGACATTTATACCCTTCAATGTGTGTGTGTGTGTGTGTGTGTGTGTGTGTGTGTGTGTGTGTGTGTGTGTGTGTGTGTGTGTGTGTATTGTTCTCTCTTTAACCCATTCTTGCTGAAAGTAAGGTTCTAGAACTGTCAGCCTTTCTTTCCCATCTAATTCCTTTATGTCAGTTCTTCCTCTCACACCTCATTCAAATAAGATAATTATTCTTTACCATTTCCTATTTGGTTTTGATTTTCACCTCACACTCAGTTCTACCCCACTCTTTCTTTTGAACTAACCAGTTGCTAATTGCTAATGACAATTTTAGTTATGTGGTTTAATTTCCATGTATAAACATAAATATTTTGTCCTTATTCAGTCCCTTGTAATTAGTCTTGATATTTACCTTATATTTCTCTTATATATCAAATTTGCTATTAAGTTAGGGTCTTTTTGCAACAAAATCCTGAAAGTCTCATGACTTATTGAATGTCCATTTTTTTTTGTTCAGGATTATGCTTAAGTTTGTTGAGTTATGATATTTATGGCCATATTCCATTTCTTTTGCTCTTTGATATCTGGGGTTCCAGCGGTTTTTTAATGCAGTCTTTGTTTGGTCTTGTGTGATTCCACTCTACTGTGTATGACTTTTACACAAATAATTATCATATAGCAATCATATATACCTGCTACATATTTTATAATGTAATAAGTATATAATAAAAGTCAAATAAGTTGACTTGTGAGATTTGAAGTTGGAAGCTAAGATAATTAGTGAAGACTTCATGGAATCTAACGGAATACTTGAGTCAAAATCTGGCCTCAGACACCTGCTAGCTATGTGATCCTAGGCCAGACACTTAACTTCTAATTGCCTTAATTTCTTCATTTATAAAAAGGGCATAATAATAGCACTTACCTGACCTTTGCAACATGTGTACTTTACTTTTTTGCTATTACTAAGCTGATAATTATGTCAAATGATTTTATTTTTATTTTCCCCTCTTTTTTGATTAGAAACAAAATATCAGAAATACACTCACCATTGTGCTTAAAAGAGTTGAAGTTTTTAAACCTTAGTAAAAACCACATATTATCCATAACTGAAGATTTTTTTGAGACATGTAGGAAATTGGAAACTTTTAATGCCAGAATGAATTCGCTTGGTAAGTGTTTTTTGCTTGGTGGTTGTTTTTTTTAAATTCCTTCTAAGTATTTTTGAATGAGCATCCTATATATAAACATTTTAAGTGTTGATTTTGAAAGTGTTGGTTTATTTCAAGCATTGGTTTTATTGTAAAGAAACTTCAGTGTTTTATCATGGCATGGAAGTGATCTTGAGTTTGGGGACCTCATCAACAGGATACACATTTAAACAAATTCTATCAAGCTATAAAAAAATTTTTGTAACCTCAGTAAATATGATGGCTTATCCCATGGGAATTGACTAGGAAGAGATACATTTTTTGGCTATAGGTCTATTTGAAACACATAAAAAATTTCAGAATAATCTTTAGTTCTATGCAGATTCTTTATTCTAAAAAGGCAATGCCAAAGTGGCCAAAAGAAGGGACAAATAATATTAAGAATCACATTGTTTGACTCTAATAATATTCAGACAATTATTAATCCTTTATTGTGAAATTTTTGGAGCAACTGAACCCATAATACATTGTCATTTATAAGAAATCATAAAAATGACTCATATTTCTATAAATAGGAATTTAAGATTTATAAAGCACTTATGTCATCCTTAGTTTTCTGATGAGGAAATTAAGTCTCAGACAGACTAAGTAATTTATTTATATCTTTTAGCTGATAAATGGTAAAGCTCAAATTCAGCCCTGGATCTTCTAAATACATATCTAGGATTACAATATAAGCTATAATGTAACTTGTCATCTGAAAACAAAATAGTTTAAGGCAAACAATAACAACAATATTAATATCTAATAATATTAATATAATGCTTTCTATGTACCAGATACTGTGCTAAGTAGTTTTCATATATTTCTTCATTTGATCTTTATAATTCTAGGAGATAGATGCTATCATTATCCCTATTTTAGAGTAAAGGAAACTGAGGCAGAGAAAAATTAAAGGACTTATCTAGAATCACATATCTAATCAGCTTCTGAGACCAGAATTGAATTCAGATCTTTCTGACTCCAAAGCCAGCCCTTTATCTACTGTACCATCTCACTGCCCCTGGAAGTATAAATAAAAAATGGAATTATAACTCATAGGAGTGGTAATGATTGGAAAGTATAAAATGGTTTTTATCATGTTTCCAAAAGCAATAATAAATATCAATTCATCTCAAAAAATATCATTTCATTGTATCATTTGGTAGCATGAGACATCAGAAGCTCTAGTCTAATCTTTTATAGAGAAGCAAACAAAAGCTTAGCAAGATTAAATAAATTTTCTAATGTTACATAGATAGTTAGTAAACTAGGATTTGAATCCAAATCCTCTGTCTCCAGATACAGCACACTTGGAACACTTGATCATTCTTATGATAAATGTTAACAAATAGACCACAGTAGAGATAATTATAATGTATATGTCAATATCTGATGCACAAAATGAAGTAAAAAGAGATTCTGTGAAGAAGCTGAGAAGATATTCATAATCAGATTGAAAATACAAGCCATCATGGATTGTGAAATATGTATTGGATAGTATGTTTCAGGATTTAAAGAAATATTTGAAAAGCATTAGACATTACGCTAAACAGTGTAATAAAAAATTTAGTGATTTATAATGCTAGAAAATAACTAGTTTGTAAATCGTTGGGTAGTAGTGTGGAATGGTAAAAAGAGCAATAGCTCTGTTATCAAAGAATTTGCAGCCTTCAAACGTAAATATTTCTTCTTATGCAGAGGTGATATCTAGTCCAATGTTTGCCCACAATATAAGGCTATCAGTTAATAGACATTTATCAGTCACTTGCTGTGTTTCAGACATTGTGCTAAGCACTGGAATACAAAGAAAAACAAAAAACAATTCCTGTCCTCATTCTAATAGAAGAGACAACATGCAAGCAATTATATACAAAGAAGTTATATGCAGGATACATTGAAGATAATCAGGGGAAAGGCGCTGGAATTAAGGGAGATTGGGAAAGACTTTCTATAGAATGTGAGATTTTTAATTGGAAAGGGAACCCAGGGCAGAGATGAAGAGAGTATTCCAGGTATGAGGGACAGCCACTGAAAATACCCAGGATCAAGAAATGAAGTATCTAGTTTAAGGAAGAGTGAGGAGGTCAGGGTCACCAAATGGCAGAGTAGGAGTTCGGGGGGTAGAGAAAGGCTGAAGTATAAGAATACTGAAAAGATGAGAGGAGCAGGTGATGGAAGGCTTTAAATTTCAAACAAGATTTTGTGTAATCCTGGGTGCGATAAAGAAGCTCTAGAATTTATTGGAGGGAAGAAGGGGTTGACATACTCAGGACTGTGTTTTAGAAAGATCACCTTGGCAACTGAGTTAGGACAGACTGCAGTTCAAGAGAGACTTGAAATCAATAAATTAACCAGCTGGTTGTAGCAATAACAGTTAAGATGTGAGGTTAGTGATGACCTGTACCAGGGTAATCATAGTGTCCATGGAGAAAAGGGAAATATACAAGAGATGTTATGAAGGAGGAAAAAAAATTGACCAAGATTGGATTCAGGGATTGAAAGTAAAAATGAGGAATCAAGAATATCCAGGTTGCAAGCCTGTGAGGATGATTTTATTGTTCGTAGTAATAGGGACATTTGGAAGATGAGAGGTTTTGAGAGGAAAAAAAATAATGAGTACAGGTTTTGGATGTTCCAGTCTGAACACTAAAAGCATAGGTATAAATAGAGCTTTCCAGCAAAGATTACCTGAATTGGGTATAAGCTAGAAGCCATTGCAGTAAGATTAGAAGTAAAGTAAGGATACTTATTATCATCACCATTATTCAATATTTTACTAGAAATTTAAATTATAGCAATTAGAGAAGAAAAAGAAATTAAAAGAATAGCATAGGCAATGAGGAAACAAAACTATCCTAAATGTGAGAGAGAATGTAGAAAAATTAGAACACTAATGTACTATTGTTAGAGGTGTGAACTGATCTAAGCAAGTCTAGTCCTCCTGACTCCAGGGCCAGTGCTCCATACACTGTGCCATCTAGCTGCTCTCATCCAACCATTCTGGAGAGCAATTTGGAATGTGCCTAAAGGGCAACCAAAGTGTGCATACCTTTTGATACTACAATTGCAGTTCTAGGATTTTATCCCAAAGAGTTTAAAAAAAAATGAAGGGACCTCCTTTGTGCAAAAGAAGCTTTTTTTTTTTGTTATAACAAAATATCAGAAATTGTGGGAATACTCATCAGTTGGGGAATGGCTGAGCAAGTTGTAGTATGACATTCAGTGAATGTCATAGAACAATTATATGCAGTAAGAAATAATAAGTGGGCATATTTCTGAAAAACCTGGAAAGACTTGTACAAACTGATGCAAAATGAAATTAAAAGAAACACAGTAACAACAACATTGTGTAGTCTGAATGACTTAGCTTTTCTCAACACATTTCCAAAGGACTTAAGAAAATTTTATCCACATTCAAAGAAAGAACTGATGGACTTTGAATACAGATTAAAGCATAATTTTTTTCACTTTAGTTTTCACATTTTTTTCCTTTTGGTTTGGTCTTCTTTCACAACTTTGTCTAATACGGAAATGTTTTACTTGCTTGAACATATATAACCTCTATCAAATTGCTTACCATTTTAGGAAAGAAGGCAGGGAGGGGAAAAATGAAACTCAAAATCTTGAAAAGGTGATTGCTAAAAGTCAGGGGAAATTACTCTTAATTTTTTTTTAAACTAGCATTCAGATCATAGGAGGAAATATTTCTTCTTAACACTGCTCTAGTCAATCACATCTGTAATACTGCACTCTGCTCTGAATACTACATTTTATTTTTTAACAATCTTTTCCCAATTGCATATATAAACATTGTTTTAGCATTTATTAATTTTTTAAATTTCAAGTTTCAAATTCTCTCCTTCCTTCCTTTCTCTACCCCACTCTCTGAAGCAGTAAGCAATTTGATACAGGTTATACATGTCAAGTGCTACGTTTTAGAAGGGATGTTATAAATGGAGTATGTAGTTAGCACAAACCACACAGTAAAGATTTTACATCATGTGATATTAAAGAAACTTGATATTCTTTTTCCCAGAGAAGAGAAGAGTTAATAGTTATATTATAGTAATCTTCAAATTGAAGGTTTTTCTTGCACAAATTTGAATTTTGTATACTGAAATAGAGCTGTAAGTACTGTTTTATATCCTCCTTTCTAATAGAATTGGAATTATTTGGTGAAAAAAAGTGCACAGATAATGAGAAGGTTGAATATAAGAAAAAAAAACTTACTAGAAATTAAAATACTTAATAATGGGCTACTGTCTCAGAAGGTAGTAAATTCTCAGTCAGAAGAAGCATTCAAGCATTAACTAGATGACCACTTGCCAGGAATATCAAAGATGGAACTCATACTGTGGTTAGAAACTGTAATAAATGTCCTGTAGAATCTCTTCCAACTTTGGCATTCATTAATTCCAAATTTAGTAACTTAGCAAGGTTACACAGCTGAGTCAGGAGTACCACCTGAGTTCTTTATTCCCAACTGAGTACTTTTCCCATTCCTACAAAATTTTAATGGCTTACATCTTCTGTTTTTTAAAAGAAATATTATTTTCTCCTAAGTGATATAGAATTGTAGTCATCTTAATTTAAGTTTAGAGTTATAAATTTTTGACTTAGCTTATATTATAAATATGTGATAAATTATAGTTGATTTCTTACAGTGATTCTTTGAAGTTGAGTTTAAATTTGAAGGACTTTGATGAGGTTCTCAGATGAAAAGATTCTCAAGTATTGTGTGATGTTGCTTAATATTAGTACAAAGAAAACTATAGTTTGCAGAAGAAAAAAATTACTCGATAAAGAGGAGTCAGAAAGACTTTAAGATAAAACTAATATCTTAGATGAAATCATTGCAACTGATAAAGTCTGTCAAGAAATGTTATTAAGGTAATAAAGAAATAAGAATATACATAATTTTGTTTCTTTTCTCTTATGTAGATGCTGTGCCTTACTTGCCATCTAGCATAACAATTTTAAATTTGTCACAAAACAAATTTACATGTATTCCAGAAGTAATTCTCAGTCTTCCACAGTAAGTTTATTTTACTTTAAATTTTAGAAACCAGATTTGGATTAGAGATATATGCTTTTAAGTGTCAAAACCTACTTATGTCCATTGTTTTTTGGATAGATAAATAGATATAGATATTTGGCTTCAATGAAGAAAAAGATGGTGATTAATTAGTTGGTTTGTTTTTATTTGTTTGTTTTCCAGCTGTAGTTTGACATTTGTAGAAGTAGTTTTATGGTCTTTTTTTTTTTTTTTTTTCCATCTATAAAAATTCACACCTCTGATTTCACTGGTGAAGGAAACTATTTTGATGCAAATCAGGTGTGCTTCAATTTATGGCCTTAACTGGATCAGTTCTTACTTAGCTTCCTACAGATAGTCTGTGTCAGAAGTGAAACTTGAACAAAAGTCTTCCTGACTGAGACTGGTTCTTTGTCTTCTATACACTGACTTTCTGATATATCATTTTAATGATTGAGTGAAACTTGAGTCGCCATCATAATGATTCTTGATATCTTACATAATGGATGCTTTTAATTTGTATGTAAATTGAAAAATTGAAAATGAACTATTGATTTTGAAAATATATAAAACTTTGCCTGATAGCAATGTTCTTTGATGAAAATGATGAAATTTTTCTGGTTCTAGAGTTGTTGACTGACTTTTAATTTAAAAAGTCAAAAAGTATAAGAAATTACAACTGAAGGCACTAATATAATTATTCAAGAAAGATCTTTTTAGTCCTATTCTGTTTAATTTTTTAAAAAAATATAAATGAATGTTATGTTTTGTCAGAAGTCTTTTCTGTATCTGTATAATCATGTGATTTTGTTATTAATATGTTCTGTTAATGTTTAACTTTCCTAACATAGAATCAACCTTGCAATCCTGGTTTACATTAATTTTGTTATATATACGTGATTGTAGTCTTTTTGTTAATATTTTCCCTTATTTTTCACAGTGTCAATTATCAGGGCTTTGTTTATCTGCTTTAAAATGAATTTAGTAGGATCCATTTCTGTATTTTTTGTTAGTAATTTATATGAAATTGTAGTTAATTGTTTTTAAAAATTTTTATAACATTTGTAAATCTACCCTTTTTGGTTTTGAAAGTTCTATTATGGCTTGTTTAATTTTTCCCCTGTTATGATTATATCAGGTTCTTTATTTATTGTTCTAGTAATAGATTTTATATTTTTGTAAATATTATTCAAGGAATATTAATATTTATTAATAATTTAAAATGTATAATTAATAAATTTATTAATAAATATTAAGTCAGGAAGACCTGAGTTCAAATCCAGATTCAGATACTTTCCAGCTATGTAATTCTGTAAAATTGTCATGAATAAATTCAAAGAAGAAGAAATGGAAAATCTCTTACTAAGTACAACACAATTAAAAATTATAATTAAAATGGCATTTGGAAAAAATGATTTAAACTTAAACAATAACTTAAAACAAAAACTTAAAAGTAAAAATATTGTGAAGATTTAGAGGACAAATTTTTTTTTAAAGTAAATACTTGCACTATCACCTTAAATTTAATATATTTTCAAAGGAAAAAGGTTTTGGGAGTAGATTCACAGTTTCATTTACAATCACTATCTTCTAAATCTTCTTTATTCATGTGAAAGTTCAGGTTTGTTGATGATTTCTCTAGTTCATATTCAAAAGAAAAAATTGTTGGTAAATCAAACAATAAAACATAGGATTAATAGATAATTTTATCAGAGAAAAATTACAATAATAAAACATCATACCAAAACTTTTAGGATGCAGCCAAACATTCTCTTGGGGAAAATATATATCTCTTAATACTGTCATTAATAAAAAAAAAGAAAGAATCAGTCAATAAATTGTAGTACAACAAAAAAATTAGAAAAGCAACATATTTTTTAAAAAAGTAAACACAAAAAAGCAATACGAAAAATTGTCATTCACAGTTGAGAAATATGTGTAATCCTTTTGATTCCTTGTCAGTTATCAGTCTTTTACTTTTTATGAAATTTTATTCAAGTCCTTAACTTTTTATTGTTCATCTTTTTGTTAAATTTCTTGAGGTCTGACAAGGGCACTTTGAAAAAATATAATCATATATATGTATGTATGTATACATATAATTTTATGGTATTTCTCCCTGCACTTCAATTAGTTTTTCCTTTATGCTTTGCCATTCATTGACATTGTTATGTATTACAATAGTTCAATGAATATCATGATTTTAAGGTAAATGTACTGTATAGGCTTATCTCTTTAACTACATTTATTACTAATGTCTAATTTGGCCAATTTTTGCTTTGTTTTGAGTTTGCTTAAATGAGTCCAAAATCATTTATTAATTGTTTTATGTGTTCCTTTTTTTTTCTGGCATAATAAATTCTATTCCAGCTTCTTATTTTAATTCAATATGTATTTTCATATTATGAACATATTTCTTTTAAAAATATTGTTGAATTCTTTTTTTAAAATTCATTCTACTTTCCTCTTCCACTTTCTGGGGGACTTCATCCAGTTAATATTCAGCATTGTGATTATTGTGTTTTTTCATTCCATAATATGATTTTATATTTCTTCTCTTCTTTTTTTATACATTTTCCCCTTATTTTCTCTCTGCAATGAAGAAACTTGCTAAAAGTAAAAGAATATGGCCAGTGCTATTAATACATATTTGAAGTAGTTCTGTCAGTCTTCTCTTTTTATCTTAACCTACTTTGAATTCTGATCACTGGTTCTTAAACTTTTTCTTGCTTTTATATCTATCCTTTATGATTCACCCTCCAAAATTAGTTTCTTTTGCTGCCATTTCCTCATTGACCAGCCCTGTCCTCTTAATCTCTTCTCTTTCATTTACCTGCAAAGTCTCCATGTTGAATTTAATGTATACATCTCCATCTATGTTCAACCCTCCTTTGCTTGGTTCAGGTAAGAATGGGGTTTTTGACACAACTATTTTCCTGTCCTCTTTAACATGTCTATACTTTTTAAAAACAATTATACAAAATAGTAAGTTATTCACCTTTTTTCCTTTTTTTCTCTCTTGTATCCTTCTACTTATTCTCTTTTCTTTAATGTCTTCAAACTAACAGTACAAAACACAGCAACCTTCAGATCCTTGTTTAACTTTCTCTTTCTCTCTTTGAGACTCTTGAAGATAGTGAAATTCTGAAAATTGTTTTCTTTTTTCTTTCCCTCCCCCTTTAAAATGTAAGCACTTAGTCATCATTTATACTTTCCTATTGCTTAAATGCATTTATCTTTTTTAGGTTAAAAAATTCTGATCTTTTTATCAGAAATACTTGAGAGTCCTATATTCTGTTAAGAGATCTAACTTTTTTAAGATAGTATTTTACTTTTATAAATGCATGTAAAATTAGTTTTCAGCATTCATTTTTGTAAGATTTTGTGTTCCAGCTTTTTCTCTCTCCCTCCTTTATTACTTCTCTCCCCAAGATAGCAAGCAATTTGATATGATTAAATATGTACAATAATGTTGTTCAATAAAAATCAGATCAAAAGGGAAAAAATAAACATGAGAAATAAAACAAATAAAAAAGGCAAAAATACTATGATTCAATCCATATTCAGTCTCCATAGTTCTTTATCTGGATGTGGATGGCACTTTCTATCACAAGCCAAACTGGAATTGCCTTGAATCACTTAATTGTTGAAAATAGCCAAGTCCATCATAGTTGATCATCACATTATCTTGTTACTGTTTACAGTGTTATCTTGGTTCTGCTCATTTTACTCTGAATTAGTTCATGTAAGTCTTTCCAGGCTTTTCTGAAATCAGCCTGTTCATTATATCTTATAGAAAAATAATATTCCATTACATTGATATAACACAACTTATTTAGCCATTTCCCCAACTGACAGATATCTATTCAATTTCCAGTTCCTTGCCACTCCAAAAAGGACTGCTTCAAACATTTTTGTACATGTGAGTCCTTTCACTTTACTTATGATTTCTTTAAGATACAGACCCAATAGTGAAACTATTGAATCAAAAGATATGCACAATTTAACAGCCCTTTGGACATAGTTCCAAACTATTTTTCAGAATAGTTGGGTCATTTCACAGCTCTACCAACAGTGCATTTGTGCACCAATTATAATTTCCCTTTTAACATTTATCATTATCTTTTCCTGTCATCTTAGCCAATTTAAGAAGGTTTAACATACCTCTAGAGTTGTCTTAACTTGTATTTCTTGAATCAGTAGTGATTTAGAGCATTTTTTTCATATGATTATAGATAGCTTTAATTTCTTCATCTGAAAAATGTCTGTACATATCCATTTTGGATATCTAATGTTTTTGCAAGGTAAACTATTCTTGCATTATATCTTTTTATCCTTCATATTTTCTTTCCTGTAAAGTAGTTATGATTTAGGTTATGTAATTCTGACAGTGTTATTTTGGTATTTGAGCTCTATCCTTTTTAATTGCATTATTGTTTTCTTTTATCTGGAAGTTCTGGATTTTGTACATTACATTTCTCTCTTATTTTGGAAAGTTTGGGAAGTGACCATTCTCTCTATTTGCTGTATTTCTCTCTATTGCTCATCTGGGCAATCATTTTTATAATTTTCTGAAATATGGCATCTACTGTTTTTTAAATGTTTTCTTTTTAGAGAAACAAGTTTTAAATAATTAAATTTGAATTTCTTTTTACAAATGTGACAAACATTAACCAAAATGGATATTTCCATATTCACAGAAAAAAAAATTATGTAATCAAACAAAACACATTCAGTTTCACTTTGCTGGTTTTAGCATATCTAAGTAGTTGTCATTTATGCTTTGTTGAAATAAGTTATCCCAGTCATTTTGGCCTTAGTTTTCCAAGAATCCAACTATATGCATATGCATATATATACATTTATAGATAGATACATACATACATATATGTTTATGTATTTATATATTTGTGTATATTTGGCTCTTTTCCAAGTTAGTTGTTTTTCGTAGTGGATTATCTTTTTCAATCTTCTGACTTTGTTCTAAAATTCATTCTAGAATTTCTTGTTTTATGAAGTCATTGATTTCCTTTTTCTCTGTATATTTAATCTGTACACTGAGTTTACCTCTTAGACTTCTTTTAATTAATTGTATTTGGGGTTTTCTTCTTCTTTTTACTCATCTCTCTAGGCCTCATTCTTGAACTTTGACTTTGTGTCAGGGTCAGATTTTGCCTCTTTGTACTCTTGAATGTCATTTTTGGTCCTGTTCCCTTTATTGTGTGGATATTAATATTGTGACTCTGAGGCAGATGGGTAGGAATAGGCACCAACCTTCACCATAATCTGTATGTCTTGTTGATCCAAGTGGCTGCTTGCTTTCTGCCTCTATCTCCAGTCCCCAGCCAGGAGCAAGCTCCATCCCCTACTCTAACTCTTAATCCTCAGCTAAATGTCAGAGATGATGCCATTGTCAGGCTTCATGGGTGGCACATAGTCTGCCTCTGACACTTGGATAGGAAGGAGACTATGCTCTCCCCATATCTTCTTATGGCTGATAATAGTGCTGGATTAAAGCTTTTTGGAGTCACTTAAATAGATAACTCTGACTTCTGCTGCTCTGCAAGGCTAGGGATAAAATAATATTGACTTTAGGCCCTGTTATTAGAGCTTGCACTGGAGCAGATTCACCAAGATTCCTTGGTGCTTCTGTTTTCCAGGTGTGCAGAGGAGATGGAAAGAGAAGAGAATAAGAATTTATATAGTGCCTGATATGTTTCAGGCATTGTGCTCAGCAATTTTACAAATATTATTATTAAAACAACCTGTCCTTTTATACAATTTAGGACACTGAGGTGAGCAGGTTAAATTACTTGCCCGGAGTCATGTAACTAGGAAGTATCTGATTCCATTTTTGAACTTCAATCTTCCTGACTTCTGATCCAATGCTTTATGCACTTGTATCACCCAACTAGTGATACAAGTGGGACAGAATCAACAAGATTCTGGCAATCATTTTTGCAGTAATAGGTGTGGTGGAGTAGCTTACTTGTGTTTTGTTTTAATGTTCCTGATTATCATTCCATCTTTATCCCTTTTTGATTTTTTGTGAAGTGTTTGTGGGCTTCTCCAGGATGGTTCATCTCTCCATCTTAACCAGGACTAACAGGTTGTGCATCCTATTTCATATAGGTAAAAGGACAGTTCTTTTAAAAAGCCACCATTATTGAAAAGTATTGAAATAATTTATTTTAGTGTATAGTAAAATTTTAGAAAAACTTAACAGAAAAAAAATTAAATGATCAATTCTTTAATAAATCAAGGCCCTCTATAAAGATGACTGGGGACATAATTGTGGAAATTGGTTAGAGGTAATCTGGATAATTTTGGTGTGGGCCCAAGTAATGAGTAGTGGAATCTTTGTGTGGAGACAGAAATAAAAATAGAAATCCATATAAATAGCACGCACTTATTAAGAGCCTATTTTGTTTAAGGTGATAGAGAAACATTAACGTTAATATGCAAGTCTCTCTGTAGAGTAAGGTGTAAGAAGACAAAAGTAGGAGAGGACCAGGTGATACAGGGCTTAGAATGCCTAATAAAGGCATTCTAATTACTTCCTGAGATAGGAGGAAGCCACTGGACTTTATTGAGTAAGGGGGAATAATATGGTCACATCTGCACTTTAGAGAGTGTAGGATGGACTACTGGAGTTAGAAGGCAGTTAAAAAAAGAAAATCAGCAATCAGGGTATTGTAATGGTTGATAAAGATCTATCCCAGGGTAGCTGGAATGTCAGAGGAAAGAAGGGAGCATATATAAGCAATATTAGGAAGCTAAAAATCATCAGCCATTGGCAACACATTGAATGCAGAGGATGAAAGAGAATGAAGATCTGAGCCTAGAATGTGAGCCTGGATGACTGGAAGAGATCTCTCTTCCCTTTTATCTCCTTTCTCCCATTATTCCCCTCATCCCCTCCCTTAATTAGTGTAATTTATGCTTGTGAAGGGCTTGAAGCTCACCATTTTGAACAGCAATGAAGGAAGAATCTGAGTGATATCCCAGACTTTGAGAAATGATTTGTCTTCTTATTCCTTCTCCTACCCTTCAAACACATTGAAAATGAACCACAAGATGAGAAAGGGACATTCCACACCACAGCTGAAAGCTCAGTTTGCAGAAGTTCAAGGCACGATTAAGGGAACAGAGTCATGTTCTCCAAACACCAGTGCAATGAAACAGTCCCTTGAGGAAATTTCTAGGGGTATGACTTCTGATAGTAGAGATATCAAGAAAGAATCAGCTTTGGCACTGAGAAACCTGCCCAGCAAAGATATACCCAGCATGGAGCTACATAAAGAATTTATGATTTGAATCCACTCTTACCAATTTTTGTGGCCCAATTTTTGGATGGTAATGTCTTATATCTAGTACTTTTGTTATACCAACTTTATAAATCCCTTTGCTGAAGAAATGATTCTGTCTACTAATTGTGACTATTAAAGAACACATAGATTTGGACTTATGAGAATAATAGCCATCTTTTAAGGAAGTAGTTTAGATAAATGATATAAATGTTAAGGAAATAATTGTGAAAGACCTGGAGAACTCAAATATATACAGTGACCACTTTTGACATCAGGAGGCTGATGAGACAATACTACCCACTTCTTGGCAGAGAATTAATAGATATAATCTTTTTGTAAATGCTTTTAATTTTTTTGCTAGATTATAACTTACTTTGTTATGAGATAGCTCATTTGGAATGGGAGTGGGGAGAGATGAGCAAGTGGATACAAATGGAGATTTTTAAAGTGTTTCAATAAAAGACACAAAAAATAACCAGATTAAAACAAAAAACCTGAGAAGAGGACTTGAATAGAGTGATTTTGCAACAACTGTGGTTTCAAGTACAACTTTTATTTTTTATTTTTTGCATACTGAAATGTTTTTGCTTACTATTGGTTTAGTTTTTTAAAAAATATGCTAAGGTGAGCAGAGTTTTTATTATTCTATAAGCAAACAATTTAAAATAATTTGTTTACATATTATTTAGATCAATGTAGTTAGATTCATCATATCATTCACTTCAAGGCACCAGTAAAGAACCAAAATAATTCACCAAATAGAAGAAAACAAATTAAGGCAGCATATTTTTAAAAATCACCTTATCATCTATCAAATTAAGGTTTATATCTAAGGATATATTTTTCTATATTTATTTTCTTCCTTTATTGCTTTCTAAGTATTTTGCATTGGTGAGCTAATTATAACACATATGAGGTGGGAACAAGGAACTTAAATTGCCATGATCTTTAGCAGAGAGGCATCAAATCTTAGGCCTTCATGCCTTGCACACTAGTTTAATTAAATGTTTAATGAAATAAATACAGAAATACAAAATAACTTAAATGATGTTAATTTGTGATTTTCAAAGTCAATATAGGCCTTGAATAAGAGGTCTTTAATGTACCTGAGTTTTATACTATTGCTTTAGAGCAATGTGTCTGTTGCTTAAAACATTCAAAAGTAAAATACAGATTTGGCTGTCAATAAACCCCCTTAATAGTGAAAAGAAGAGAAATGCAAAATATATATGTAGAAAGAAGAGAAAATTATATTATTGTCATGATTTTTGTGAAGTAAATTATTCTTGTATTACTACATTTTAAAAATGGTGATGGTCCTTTCCTTTATCCTGAAGCTCTCCTTTCTCTAGACACAATTGAAATTAGAGAAGCAATATGGGTCCCATGATCGTTTAAATATCCTTGTTTGTTTATAATTGATGTTTTCTACTGTTTTTCCCTCTATATATTATCTCTCTGTGTGAGTATGCATTTTATATTTACATATTATTATAGAGAGAGACAGATAAAGGAGAGAGAGAGATAAAGGAGAGACAGAGCACTTTCTTGGGTAGAAATTTATTTTGATTTTCATAATTGCAAAAACTTTTCTTTTGAAATATTTTACCAACATGTACAAATTGTTACTTGTATCTTTAATTTGGTCTTTTGTTATTTTCAGTTTGCGGTCATTAGATTTGAGCAGCAATGAAATTCACAACCTACCTGGGCCTGTACACTGGAAATCATTAAACTTAAGGGAACTTTTGTTTAATCATAATCAGATCAGCATTTTGGACTTAAGTGAAAAAGCATGTGCATGGTCACGGATGGAGAAACTACACTTGTCCCATAATAAACTAAAGGAGGTAAAAGATCATTTTATGACAAAAAAAAATTATTGTTATTTTAAAGTTATGGTGCCATAATTTGCATTGTAATCGTTGATCATTTTCACATTTGCTTTTTATTCTTTGCTTTCGTGGGAATGATACTAGAGTGGTTTACCATTTTCTTCAACTCATTTTATAGCTGAGAAAATTGAGGTAAACAGGGATTAAGTGACAAATAGGTTCACACATCTAGTAAGTATTTGAGGCCATATTTGAATTCAGCTCTTTTTGATTCGAAGCCCAATTGCTCTGTCCACTGTACCCTTTAGCTACCCTGTTAAGTGTTGCTTTTTATGAGTAATGTGAATAGTGTTTTAGCAGATTATGCTGTGCTTTTCCTACTGTAGAATTACATAATCTAAGAGGTGATAGAAAATTCATAGACCATCTAATCCAATTCATACATGGAATAGAAATCTCCCTCTAAAACATAAGAAATGTTATGTAGCCTCTTGAGTTAAGATTTCCAGGAGGAAAAAAGTACCACTTTCTAAGGCCCCTCATTCTATTTTTGAGACCTCATTTCTTATATCTAACCTAAATTTAATTTTATACAACTTCCACTCATTGTTCTTCTGGTTCAAGCATAACAAAGCTAATCTTCTTTCCTTCAAAAGCTCTTCATATATTCAAAAAATGTTGCTTAATGTTCTCTATAGTTTATTTTACAGACATTAAAATTCCAAGTTCTTTCAATCCTTTTATAACATTTTCAAATCTTACTATGTTAATGGCAAACTTTTCTGTGTCCTCTTTAAAATATTTAGTCCAGAACTTAATGTAGTATTCTAGATATGGTCTGATTGGGACAGAGTAAAATGGAACTGTTATTTCCTTTGTTGGGAATACATGCCTTATATAGGATATCATTAGCTTTTCTTGGCTACTACTGAGCTTGCTGTCCACTATGACTTAAGATTTTTTTTTTGCATGAATTCTTGGTTAGCCATGCCCCTCTCATTTTGTCTTTGAATAATATACCCTATATTCAATCTAGTTTACCATTGTTTCTCATAAAATGCAGTACCTAGAAATAATTAGTAGTAGTAGATAAAAAGTTGGACCTGAATTCAAGAAGGCTTAAGTTCAAACGTTGTCTCAGACACTTTAAAGCAAGTTACTTACTCTCTGCTAGACTCCATTTCCTCAGCTGTAAAATGGGGATAATAGTAACACCTTCTTACAAATACAAATGAGATAACAGTTGTAAAAATTATTTAACACAGTGTCTAGCACATAGTAGATACTACATCAATGCTTAACTAAAATAAAACACAATGCTCCAGGTATCATCTGAAGTACAGAGTTCACCATAACTAGTATATTGTTCCTTTTGGACACTGGTGCCAAAGAGAATACACAGATACTGGTCATTGGATGTCCTTTTCTTCCCTTCATAGTATACATAAGATGTTTTTCTTTAGTATAATACAACTAATTTGCTAGACTGTTTTGAATAACTATTATCTATGTCCAATAACTCCTGATTCAGGTATTGTTGCCAAGTATTGCTGTTTCAGGTACATGATGTTCAACAAGTGATTGGAAAATGAGAAATTCAATGTTCTTCTGATTCTTTGAAGCTTGAAAGGAACTTACATAGCCAGCTGTGGTGGTAAGATGGGAGTATAGTAATGGAAACAAAAGTCAAGACCACAGTGTTCCTTTTTTTCTCCAAAGTGATTAATCAGAGTGAAACAATTTCTCTTCTTGTTCTGCATCCATTTTCAAATCTGCAAGATATATGAATATCCATTGGTGTTAACTAGCTTAATTTTTATAGTTATAAATCCTTAGAGACCAAGTTTGCACAGCCTATCCAAATACTTTTTGTATTATATAATTTCAGTTTATCTAAAGACATTTCACATTTAATTTAAAGGTTTTTTTTTTTTTAATTGGGATTTGTTCTCACCTCTTTGAGGTATTAGGGCATCTTATGATGTATGTTTAACTCAGTGTGGTGATTTGATTGATTTGCTTAAAAAGCCCCAACCTTACTCAGACTAGTTAGTAGGTACTTGGTCAATGGCCAGTAAATATTTACTATGTGCTAGGCATTTTGCCAAGGTTAACATAAAAAACCTGGTTCTTGCTACTACATGTTGCCTACTGTCTGAGCAAAGGGGATCTGAAATGAATGTATCTAAGAAAGGATCCTGTCTGGGAAATGTGGAAAACAAGCAATATTAATAATAGTTGACATTTATTTTGTGGTTGCATTATCTGATTTGATTTTTACAACGACCCTGTGTAATAACATAACAGACATACACAAATTAGTAGAACTTGCCATCCCAGGTTAGGTTTGGAGATTATGGCTCAAGAACATGAAATAATCCAAAGAGAAATAGAGTGAGAAATATGCACATATAAGAACCCAGAACCATGAACAAAACATAACGTAGCCTTGAGTACTTTGGTAGCTGGTGGCATAGTAGGGAAAGTGATAGGTTCGGAGCCAGGAAGACCTGACTTCATATATAGCCTCAAAGACTTCCTGGCTTTTTTACTCAGCAAAGTACTTAGCATAGTTTTGACATACAGTAGGTGCTGAATAAATGCTAGGTTTTTTTCCTTGTTTGAATTTTTATTTAGATTTTTATGTCAATGCTACTAATAAGTTATATTTATATTATATATTATAATATTATATTATATATTATATAAGTTATAATTTCTGTTATGTCTCTAAGTTCAAGATTGAAAGAAAGGAAGGTAGACTATGAGAGAAGGTATTTCTTTGGTTTTACTTTGAAGTGAGAGAGTTTCTCCAATTTTGGTAATTTCTGAGAATATTCCCTAGCATATCCACTAGACCACCTTTAAATTCAGAGACAATATTAAAAAAGAAATTAATTGGTAGCCCATGGACATCTGCTCATCTCTGAATATGCTTTAAAAGCACTGCATTATATACCCATCCCCTGAAGAGCTTTACAATAGAAATTCATAATTTTAAGATGAATGTGACCTTCCAAAAAATCAAGTGTGATCTAATTCTTCTTTTTCTTAGTCTATTCCATTTATCTACTTTTTCAGTTTTTTAACCCAGTATCAAAATGCTTTGTTGATCACTGCTATATAATAATTTGAGTCTTATAATGTGTCTTCTTCATTCACATTTTTCTTATTTCTTTTGATATTTAGACTTTTCATTCTTCCAAATGCATGTTTTTATTTCATCTGATTCTATAGAAAAATCATTTTTGTAATATCATTTGTTTAACATGACATCTATATGGTAATTTAGATTAGAGCTTCTTAAACTTTTCCCACTCATGACACTTTTTACCCAAGAAATTTTTATGTGACCCAGGTATATAACCCTATGTAAAATAGGCATACAAGTCAAACATTTACTGATAATAAATCATAATTTCATGACCCCACATTCAGTTACTAGACCCAATATAGCATTATCTACTACAGTTTAAAAAGCTGGGATTTAGATTATGTTGTCACAACATAACTACAAGCAGAACCACAAGCAATGAATAAATCTCTATTTATTGTTTCCTTTTAGTATTTTAAGCTATGTTATATAAACCTTCTGTAAATCTTGATTAGGTTGACTCAGATATTTTAGGTACTTCATAATGATATAAAATGCAATTTTACTTAATCTCATTTTTCAGGTATTATATAGATTTTGCATGTATTTGTCTTATAAACTGTTGTTTTGCTGATGTTAGTCATTGTAAATTCTTTGTTGTTTATTTCTTTTGGGTTTTTTTAAGGTAAACTATTAGGTCAAAAACAGGAGTAATTCTGTCCCTTGATTACTGTTTTTAACTTTAGTTTTGTTCTTTTTTTCTTATTGCTTTGGATAGTATTTCTAGAACTGTGTCATATATAGTAATTATAGGGAAATACCTTGTTTGTTCTGGAAAAAAAACATTTCTTCCTTATGAAAAATACTACCACTTTGTTTTAAACATATGTTTTTTTGTGTGATTTTAATAAAGTCACTTAAACTCTTAAGTCCTCCAGAGGCATTTTTCAGGATTAAACAACTAAATCATAAACTATCTGTGATCTGTTTTAATGCAGACTTCCTATACTGGGAGTTCCTTATATTAAAAGAAATCCAGATCTCACATTTAGTATTATAACCTTATAATGTTTTTAACTTAAGAGAATGAGAAACTTAATAGAAGACTCAAGTGTATTAAATGTTGCTATTAGGTAGTGTTGTACTCAAGAAAATAATGCAAGAAAATGAAATGAAAACACAAGTCATAGTATTTAGATTATATAGCAAGACAAACTTTCTCCTTTCTAAGGTTACGAGAAAATGAAAAATGTCATCAAAGAAGGTTAATTTCAAAAGAAAATATTATAAAAAATCAAAAGACAATATGATTCATAATAAATAACTTTTATAATTAAGAAAATGAAAAACATTTGGAAAATTTTAGAATGTGTTGATAATTCATTCTCCTGTAATGACAAGTGATATAGATTAGTTAACTTTGAAGCCTCATCCAGTTTCCTTAATTCTTTATGTTATACAATTCTGCTACATTCTTAATGAAATATCTTTTTAAAAAAGATCTTATACAATTGTTGTTTTTTTTTTAATTTCACTAAGATTCCTCCTGAAATCGGTTTTCTTGAAAATTTAACATCTCTTGATGTGAGTTACAATTTGGAGCTGAGATCCTTTCCTAATGAAATGGGGAAATTAACTAAAATCTGGGACCTTCCTTTGGATGAATTGCATCTTAATTTTGATTTTAAGCATATAGGATGCAAGACTAAGGACATCATAAGGTTAGATATTTTATTTTCAATTGTTTTATCTCTAATTTCATATTCCCTTAGCTTGTGATTTTGCTGTATATTTGACTTATGACATAGAATGCATTTGAGGACCACCATATAATTATGCTATTTGATTTACTTGATTGATTCTAGTTTGCATCCTAGCCACTATTGCCTCTAATTCAGATAGCTGTTACCATGTAGTGCCTGGTTAAAATTGATATGGAACTAACTGACTTGACATTTGTGAGGCATGAGGAAGATAGTACATAACACACTTTTTTACTGCATTATGCTTTACCTAAAAAATGAAGTCTTTATTAAGCTAACAAAAATTAATATGATAACTAATTACCGTAACCAATTTAAAGGCAAAAAAAATCACGTTGTTACAGTCTGGTACATTTATTTACTGTAATTCATTTAGTCAAAATGTACTTTTAGAGTGCTTCTTGTGTTCAAATTCCATGCTTAATTAATCAGTTCATTGATTAATAAGTAATTCTACTTCTCCTGGGGAATTGAATGAATGACTAATCTTACACTGATTAGAAGCCTTCCATCTTCTTTCAGAAGGCCTCTTTAGAATTGTCTCATAAAAAATTTAAACTTTTATAAATGTATTAAGTTTAAAAGTAGAACATTATAACAATTTCCTATATAGTCTATTATTGAATAACTAGTGTGTATCTTCTTATTCCCATGCTAAACTGATATTAATAGGATGCCTTATATCACTATCACTGAACCTGATAGTTAAGATTCTTTTTGCTTGGATAAAAATGTCTGTAATTCCATTAAGAGTCATCAGAAATTCAAGAAAAACAGTGTTGTCTTTTGGTCTGATTTATTTTTATTTAGAAATTTGCCAAGAAATATCTATCATACTCCAATTCCAACCTAGATAACCACTAAAATTTTAAAGAGCTTTAAATATTTCAATTTGGACAAGAATAGAAAGTATGTCATATAAAAGCTACTGTTATATTAAAGGGGTCCAAACTACTTAATTAAGTCATTTCATATTTCTATTTTTGTAGTCTATAAACATTTTGACCTTATTATGAATTATATTAACATGAAAAATTAATTGAAATAAATTCTGAAATCCTTTTCTTGAAAAGATCGACACTGGTTTTACTATAAATCATTATTATTTCATCAGAATAAATTTATAGCCATGTGGATGTAAGACTTGATCTTTCTGTTGAATTCTAGGATTCTGTCAATAACTGCCTGCTATATTTCAATGCTTAGGTGTCTCTTAGGTATCTCAAACACAAGTCTAAGACATAACTAATTCTTATTTCCCGTAAATCCACTTGGCTTCCTAATTTCCCTGTTTTTTGTGTATGTGCCATCTTTTTAATCACTTGGGTTTTAACCTCAGTTATCCTTGACTCTTCACTTTCCACCTTTCATATTTAATTAGTTGCCTGATCTTATTGATTCCATTCCCAAAATATCTCCCTGTTAATCCTACAACAATAATTTCTCACCTTTCCAAAGGACTCCTTTCTTTCACATTCTTCATCATGTTCTGATCATGTTATTCTCCTTTTCAAGTAACTTCAGTTATTCCCATTTACCCTGTAGGTTAAAATATGAACTCCAATTAACATACATCTTTAAAAAAATAAATGCGTATTAATTCTATAACATAGAATTATATATACTATAATTGGAGTGTCCTTTATTCCTGCAATGTTTTCTTTGCTCATCTCAAAGCTTGAAATCCTTAGGTTCTTTGAAAGTTCAAATCAAAGGCCATTTTTCTACAAGAATTTTTTTAATGTTATGAATTTTTCTATATAAAAGAGGCAATGAGGTATAGTGTATAGAGAGGTACCTTCAAAATCAGATATGTCTGGATTCAGCTTCTGTCCTGATACATTGTGGCTGTGTGAACTAGGCAAGTCATATAACCTCTCAGTGTTCTTAGACTGTAATTTGCAAAGAAGGTGCTAAGCTGCATCATTGAGGGAGTTCTTTTACCTGGAAGTTCCCTGTATAAATGAAATTACAGTTTCAGTCCCAAATCTTTTTTATCTGTGTACATGACCTTTCCTCAGGTGGTATGTTAAATCCTTGTTCTTTTAATTCTTGCCTAAGGTCATAGCAGGCATTTGGGATTCAGCATTCTTTTAATTTTGATGGAAGTAAATATATAAAAGTGTCTTCCTTAGTGATAATGTAAAGACAAATTTGTATTCCTTGAATTTATTACTTTAGCAATATTAAAATAGTTCTTCTAAAAATCATACTTTTATGCATTAATTTTAAGTGTGTGTGTGTGTGTGTGTGTGTGTGTGTGTGTGTGTGTGTGTGTGTGTGTGTGTAAAATTGAATTCTTGAAAACTGGTTTAAAAGAGTACAGACTGTGTTAGGTTTCATCAGATTGGGAAGTCTTTGAATATAGATTCTTTTTTATCTTCTATGGACCAATATCATTAAAGACTCTTCTTAACTCCACTTTTACTTCATCAACGAACTATTAAAGATCTACACTCAGTATAATCAAAACATAACCCTGTTATCTTTCTCCCAAACCCCA
Organism: Sminthopsis crassicaudata; assembly: GCF_048593235.1. Lineage (NCBI taxonomy): Eukaryota > Metazoa > Chordata > Mammalia > Dasyuromorphia > Dasyuridae > Sminthopsis > Sminthopsis crassicaudata. The sequence continues at coordinate 203,123,767 of NC_133621.1, forward strand.
TCTTCTTCCAAATTTCCCTGTTACTGTTAAAAACACATCAGTCTCCTAACCCAAATCTCACAAATTCATAGTTGTCCTAGACTTCTCATTTGGATTCAGTTCATATATCCATTTTGTTAGAAGGGGCTTCCATTTCTACCTTTGGAACATCTTACATTATATCCTTCTGTTTTATCCTTTTACACAGTTGCTACCCTAGTACATCACCACCTCATACTTGGATTGTTGTAGTAGTCTGATGCTTGGTCTCTCTACCTCAAATCTCTTCCTTTTCCTATTCATCTTACTCTCAGCCATCAAAGTGATCTTCCAGTGCAGCGTTGATCATGGTAAATCCCTACTGAATAAATCCCAATAACTCTCTATTACCACTAGAATCAAATATAAATGTTCTCTAATCTGGCCCTTAATATCCAGCATCACTTATTTTCTTGCTATTCCTCAAACATGACATTCTGTCACTTAACTATGCCTTTTCACCAGGCTTGGAACGTTCTTTTTCCTCTTTCACCCTCTTTCTTTAGCTTCCTTCAAAATTCAGCTTGAAGAACTTTTTTTTTAAAAGCCTTTTTTGTTTCTCTTCTTTTCTCTCCTCCCCAATCCCATCCCCTCCCCTCATGCTTTCAACTATGAGATTAATTTCTATTTACATTCTATATTTTGCATGTACATAATTGTTTGCTTGCTGTTTCCTCCATTAAAACATAAAGTCTTTGGGAATAAAGTACCATATTTTTTCCTTTCTTTGCCTCAGTGCAGTGTCCGACACTTAGTAAATGTTTAATAAATACTTGTAGCTAGAACATCTTCCAAAATGTATAGTAGTTACTTTTAGCACACTGATGAAGAGAATAAATATGCCATTGAAAATTTGTATCTTTCAGAGTATCAAAATTATAATTTTCTTAAAATAAATGTAGGCGTATTCTCTGAAATGCAGACTATGGTAAATATTATTTTCAGATTATTTAGAAGTTGAATTATGACAAAAATGCCTATAATTATTCAATGTAATGACAGTGCTATATTAGTGTATTACTTTAATAGTTTCTTTGAAATGACAGGTTTCTTCAACAGAGGTTAAAGAAGGCCGTGCCATATAATCGAATGAAACTTATGGTTGTGGGAAATACTGGCAGTGGAAAAACTACATTGTTGCAACAGTTGATGAAGTATAAAAAAACAGATTTGAGCACCCTGAGTACTACAGTAGGCATAGATGTAAAAGACTGGTCTATCCACCTGAGGAGCAAAGGGAAGAAAGAGCTAATCCTAAATGTCTGGGATTTTGGAGGTATCCATTTCAACAGAATGTTTCATCTAGTTCAACATCTACTAATTAATTATATCAACTTTTTGATATTATTCTCAAGTTGTTAATGATGTTTGACATTAGAAAAGAATATTTTTGTTTATACTGGCATGGATTGTGGAAATTACTTGGTCTTCTCAAAGATTGAGCCTGTGGAATGAAAAGCTGTAGCAGATCCTACCAAACTGGCAAGGTTTTGAGAATGGGTTTAGTTATAAATTGTATGTCCATCATTTGAGGAGCATTCTAGATTTATTTGGAAAGTCTCATCACTATCATCACTATGTTGGCTGCAATTTTTTTTAAAAAACAATTCTCAAAGTTCTGTAAATTATAGAGGAATTGTCAATTGCAGTTATGGAGGCAAATACATGCACCAATGAAATCACAGAAAAAGAATTTAGTGTATAGAGTTTAGAAAAACATTTATTTTCTTCTTAAAATTCATGAAATAAAGTTGATGGTGGGAAGAGGAAGAATCCTAGGACTATTTTCCTTCTTCAACTATACCAGTTGTGCCTTAACTAATAAAGTAGATGTAAGTAGTGAAATGGAAAGTAGCTGGCAAAAACTGAGAGTATAAATAGTAACTGGCTTTTTCAGAATCAAATTTACACTCACAATCACAATCACAATCAACTTCTGGCATACATTTTTGGACTCCCTAACACAAAGCAACTATTTTTCTTCTTTTAAAAATTACTCAATTCATTTTAAAAGTCATTTTTGGCCAGTCAGATCTTGCTCTGGTACTTCATCTTGAAATGGAAGTCATTTTTCTGGCTTTTGAATCCAATGTCAATAGAACTATAAGTTTGATAGGATTTGTCAAGACTGGAAATGTGTCGAATATAAACTGATGATATACTAATATACACATATACACACATATGTATATACTTGTGATCTTAGACAAGTCATTTAACATTTGATCCATGAATCCCTGTTTTTTTTTCTGTTTTTTTTTTTTTTTTAATTTTCAAAGTTAGTTTTCCTTCTCTTTTTTAAGATCAAGTTTTTTAAATAGTCACATGGGTACAGAGTAAAACTGGGCTTAGAGAAAGAACACTGGATTTGGAATCTGAGGATATCTTTTGCCATTCATCTGAATTTTGTCAATTCATTTAACCTTTTGGAACTTAATTTTTCTTATTTATATAATGAGAGAATTGGATTAGGTTGTCTTTAAAACTTTCCAATTATTTCTTCTATGATCTCTTAAAATCTCTAATTAGGTAGTGATATCACATAAACTAGGCCCTGTGCTTTCTATCAAATAGCAAACATTATTGTAACAGAAATGCATAGTTGCTTGTTACCATAGGCATGGTAACATATATGACTTTTTCATTTAGGAAGAGAAGAGTTCTATAGCACTCACCCTCACTTTATGACACAACGAGCATTATATCTTGCTGTATATGATCTTAGTAAAGGAAGAGCTGAAGTAGATGCTATGAAGCCATGGCTTTTCAACATAAAGGTAACTAAACAATTTAAAATTTTCAAATAATTTTTCTTAAAATTCCAAAATAATTTGGTCTTAATTCATTTAAAGCAGTTACTTTCTGTTGTCTCTTTATGAATCATTACATTTTAAGAAAAGATTAATATTATAAAAAACGTGTGTCATTTACAATAGTAGATATTCTAAATAATTTAGTACTTGATATCTCTGAATAGGTCACAATATTTGATCAATGATATAGGTGATCTTAAGGATTCAGTGCTAGATTTCAGCTAGAAAATGAAAATGTAATTTATCCCCAGACATCTTTTTTTTTAATTTTTTAAAATTTTTATTTATTTATTTTATTAATAGTTTTTATTTACCAGATATATGCATGGATAATTTACAACATTGACAATTGCCAAACCCTTTGTTCCAACTTTCCCCTTCCTTCCCCCACCCCAGATGGCAGGTTGACCAATACATGTTCAATATGTTAAAGTATAAATTAAATACAATATATGTATACATGTCCAAACAGTTATTTTGCTGTCCAAAAAGAACTGGACTTTGAAGGAAATCCAAAATGCAGGTGGACAAAGTTAGAGGGATTGGGAATTCTATGTAGTGGTTCATAGTCATCTCTCAGAGTTCTTTTGCTGAGTGTAGCTGGTTTAGTTCATTACTGCTCTGTTGGAACAAATTTGGTTCATCTCATTGTTGAAAATGGCCACATCCATCAGTATTGATCATCATACACATACAGATCCCTTTCCCTTCTTTAAGATCTCTTTGGAATATAAGCCCAGTAGTAACACTGCTGGGTCAAAGGATATGCACAGTTTGATAACTTTTTGAGCAGAGTTCCAAATTGCTCTCCAGAATGGTTGTATGTATTCACAATTCCACCAACGATGTATCAATGACCTTGTTTCCCCACATCCCCTCCAACATTCTGCATTATCTTTCCCTGTCATTCTAGCCAATCTGACAGGTGTGTAGTAGTATCTCAGAGTTGTCTTAATTTGCATTTCTTTGATTAATAATGACTTGGAGCATCCTTTCATATGGCTAGAAATAGTTTCAGTTTCTTCATCTGAGAATTGTCTGTTCATATCCTTTGACCATTTATCAACTGGAAAATGGCTTGATTTCTTATAAATTTGATTCAGTTCTCTGTATATTTTGGAAATGAGGCCTTTATCGGAACCTTTGACTGTAAAAATGTTTTCCCAGTTTATTGTTTCCCTTCTAATCTTCTCTGCATTAGTTTTCAATTTGATGTAATCAAAGTTTTCCACTTTGTGATCAACAATGATCTCTAGTTCTTCTTTGGACATAAATTCATTCCTCTTCTACAGGTCTGAGAGGTAAACTATCATATGTTCCTCTAATTTATTTATAATCTCATTCTTTATGCCTAGGTTATAAACCCATTTTTGACCTGACCTTGGTGTACGGTGTTAAGTGTGGGTCAATGCCTAGTTTCTGCCATATTAATTTCCAGTTTTCCCAGCAATTTTTGTCAAACATTGAGTTCTTATCCCAAAAGCTGGGGTCCTTGAGTTTGTCAAACACTAGACTATTAAAGTTATTGATTATTTTGTATTAAAGTTATTGATTATTTTACCGGACATCTTCTTAAGAACCCCAGTCTAAAAAATGAATACCAAGTTCTCAATGTTACCTTTTAAATGAATATTCTTTGAGCATAAACTCTTTTAATAACTGTGTAGTACAATTAACATCTCATTTATTCAGTAATAGAAGGAAACATAACATAGGGATGAATTTTCTATATAATTGAAGATCACTCCATTATAGATAACAATGCTATTTTATATTAACTATTTTAAATAAAAATGTTCTAAATATATATATATATATATATATATATGTATATATCCTTTATATGCTTTTACATGGTACATTTTAAAATAGCTTATTTTCTTGATGGGTCAAATTTTTATTATTCAAATTGAACATTATACTATGTTTGAAAATTATCATTTTATGTCTTACATAACAATAAATACATAAGTGCACAGACTTTGTGATGACTGTGATTGGTATTTTGGTTACTTCTTGGTTTTCGGCTATGTTCTTGATAATTGAGGTTGTCAGGTGAATTTTTTCAGTAAATGAGTGTTATAATCACTTCTTATTTAAACTCAAAAACATAAAATTTCAATTCATAATGGATAATTAAAATTGCCATTTTTCAAAAATCCTAGAAACTGTTAGTAAAGGATTGTGTAGAAATTTGAAACCTTACCAATTTTTAAAAAATCTTGATGATTTCCTATTTGCTCTACTTCTTATTAAAAATATGGACACATGTGATCCTGAGCAAGTCACTTAACCCCAATTGCCTCAGTGAAAGAAAAAGAAAAGAAAAAGAAAGAAAGAGACACCTAACTATAGATTTATAAGAACTGACAATCAAACTTTTATTTTTTAAAGTTCTATTCTTACTAATGTGTACTAAGTATGATAATGAATACGGTATGGTAATGAATACTGAATTTTGAGTTAAGGAACTTGTTTTTCAATGTTACTCAGTTGACTAAGGTGTGAGAAAGTAACTGATTAGGGGGTACTCTTAATCTTATTGGGGTATCTTTTTTCTCAACATTTTTGGCACCCAATATGAGGCCCCCATTTGGCCCCCTAAATTTTATGCTCTCTTTCTTATGGTAAGCTCTTTGCACCTGATCCTATAGCTGAAGTGATACCCCAAGCTCTTAGGAAGCTTTTCTGGATTGTCAGCTCCACGCTCTGCAAATTTTCCTTGCTAGGAATACTGCCTGACTTGGAATCTCTTTCCATTTCTCAGCAAAGTTGTTTCTTGACTAAGGAACCTTTGTCATTTTTCACCTCTGTGGGATGCCAGTGGAGGTGGGTACTATAGGAATTTTTAAACCTCTGGGTGTATTTGGACAGGCACTGGCTAAAGATTTAAGAAACTTGGAACTGTTTATTTGCAGCCTCATTACCTGCAGCCCAGCCTGAGAGACTTCTCTGGCTGCTGCTATTAAAAACCCTTAACTTTCTCACTCTCGAGACTATCAAATATCTTTGTCTAAGGCCCACATTGCCAGTTAGTCCATTAAGTATTTGGGCCATGAATTAGCTCCCACTTCCCATTCCTTCTCAGAAAAGTGGAAGTAGGTGATCTTGTCACTCTCTGAACCTGCCTCAAAGAAAGCTAAACTGACCTCTGTCCCAGCATTAGCCCTACCAGATTTAAACAGGGAAAATCAAGTGGGTTATTCTTTAGTGAGTCTCAGTACTGTGAAGGTCAAGCCACTCCTGGGACTTCTGCCCAGAGGAGGATTCTTTGTCTTCATCAGAGCTTTAGAATTGGGGAAAGGAATGAAAGTTTACTTCTATGTTGACTCCAAATATGCCTTTCATGCTCTTGGAACTATATAGAAAGAAAGGGAATTTTTGATAATCAGATATTTCCCCATTAAGTATGCAGGGGAAATTCTACAATTATTGCAAGGTGTCCATGGAACTTTAGCCTGCTGTCAAGCAGTATAATAAATCTTTGCCTCTTAACTTGGAGACTGAGTGTGTGAATTCTTTCACCAAATTCACAATACCAATCAGGTGACCCTAATTTTGTTGAGGTGTCTTTATCCTCAACAGCCTTATATTGTTATCAGATTCTCTTTAACTGAGTTTCTTTCTTTGTAAAATGGAACTTATTATCACAGCCTACCCCACAGTATTATTGGAAAGATCAGATAAAATCATAGATATAAGGTACTTTGTAAACCATAAAGAACTATAGAAGTATAAACATAATAATTATTATTTCACTAATTGCTAATTCAATTCTTCATCATGGCATATAGGTGACACCTGGTTTCTTAAGATCTAGGTGACTTTTATGATGCTGGAAAGGTTTCAAGTGTTGTCCTAGTAATAAACTTATATGTATATGGTTGAAGAACTAGTCTGTTTGGAGAGTTCTATTTATCATCAAAAGTTTGATGGCCAGATAATTTTTAAACAATAAATACTAATCAAGATTATCCAATAAAGCAGATGAGGAAAAATTATATTTATCATATTACTGGTGACCCAGATAAATTGTACTTCCATCTATTCCTAGTCATTACCTGTGTATAGGCTTAAAAATATTATTAGCTATTTGAAAAGAAATGACAGAAATTATTCTCAAGAATTGACCAACATTCCTCAGTTTTTGCTAAAAGGATAAGAGTCGCCTTCTAGAAATTACAATTCAGTTCTACAACATTAAGTCCCTACCTTATACAAGGCACTCTACTAAATGCTGAATATTCAAATAGTAGGTAGCATTTATAAAGCCTAGATAACCCACTTTATCATCATACCAATGTTGGGAGACAATGTTGTTACGAAGTATAGGCATAGAGAAGTTTATTTTAATACTGTAAAAAATGTCTATCTTAAACTCAAAGCAAGCATTGCAAGGATTGGGGATAGACTGGAATATTCTCAGTAGATACAAGAGTGAAATATGAATGTCCATTATTATTTGGTATGTTTCTGAAAAGGTTAATAATAGCAATAAGATAGAAGAAAGAAATTAAAGGTTTAAGGATAGGTGAAGAGAAGAACAATAATTAAGATAAAAGCTTCAGCAAAGTTACAGACTACAAATAAACTCTCAAAAATTAACAGTATTTCTATATAATAGTAACAAAAACATTATCTTTTGGGAATTACAGTTCCTAGAGACTTACTTATCTTGGTCCTAAAAATTTTCTTTCTCTGCCAACAACAACAAAAAAATTTCTCTCCGAATTTCTGTGCACAAAGATAAAAATTAAAGTCTTTTGTCTTAAAAAGTTTGCATTTGCTGCAAATTAAAAAACAACTCTGAGATACCACTACACACCTGTTAGATTGGCTAGAATGACAGGGAAAGGTAATGCAGAATGTTGGAGGGGATGTGGGAAAACAGGTATACTGATACATTATTGGTGGAACTGTGAATACATCCAGCCATTCTGGAGAGCAATTTGGAACTATGCTCAAAAAGTTATCAAACTAACTGTACATACACTTTGACCCAGCAGTGTTGGCTACTGGGTTTGTGTAACAAAGAGATCATAAAGAAGGGAAAGGGACCTGTATGTGCAAGAATGTTTGTAGCAGCTCTCTTTGTGGTGGCCAGAAACTGGAAACTATGTGGATGCCCCTCAGATGGAGAATGGCTGAATAAATTGTGGTATATGAATAGTATGGAATATTATTGTTCTGTAAGAAATGACCAACAGGATGATTTCAGAAAGGCCTGGAGAGACTTACATGAATTGATGCTGAGTGAAATGAGCAAGACCAGGAGATCATTATACACTTCAACAATACTGTATGATGATCAATTCTGATGGACGTGGCCCTCTCCAACAATGAGATGAACCAAATCAGTTCCAATAGAGCAGTAATGAACTGAATCAGTTACACCCAGTGAAAGAACTCTGGGAGATGACTATGAACCACTACATAGAATTTCCAATCCCTCTAATTTTGTCCGCCTGCATTTTGGATTTCCTTCACAGGCTAATTGTACACTATTTCAAAGTCCGATTCTTTTTGTTCAGCAAAACAACTGTTTGGTCATGTATACATATATTGTATTTAATTTATATTCTAACATATTTAACATGTATTGGTCGACCTGCCATCTGGGGAGGGAGGAGGGGAAAAATTGGAAAAAAAAAGTTTTGGCAACTGTCAACTTTGTAAAATTACCCATGCAAGTATCTGGTAAATAAAAACTATTATTATTTTTTTTAAAAGTTTGCATTTGCACATGAGTATCTTATCCATTTCAGTCTATGTTTTTGAGTATAAGAATCATCTCACCTCTTATATTTGTTTATCCTGACCCAGGAACAGGATCATTACATAGTTAATGCTTAGTGATATATTAACATTGCATTTGTATAATATTAGATTACTAATTTTCAATTTAAAGTGTATTAAAATTATGGCCCCTTCAAGTATTAAAGTGCTGTTTTCATTAGTGGCAGTGCTATAGGAGTTACCCTCAATAGAATTAAAAGAAAATCCTAATTCTAGATTAAACTTGGATTTTTCTTGACTTTCTCCTATAGGCTCGGGCTTCTTCCTCACCAGTGATTCTAATTGGTACACATTTGGATGTTTCTGATGAAAAACAGCGAAAAGACTCCATAAGCAAAATCACCAGGGAGCTATTAAACAAAAGAGGGTTCCCTGAAATACGTGATTACCATTTTGTGGATGCTACAGAAGAAAGTGAGCCATTAGAAAAACTTCGGAAAAGTATCATAAAAGAGAGTCTAAACTTCAAGGTATTATTTAATGTTCTTATATTGGAGTTTATGAGTGCCTAACTAGTGTGAATTTTCTTAGTTCATTTTGTTTGATTTCTAGTCAGAATAATGTAGGCATTGTATATAAACAGATGGCATTAAAACCAGGAAGATCTGATTTCAGGTTATGTTTTTAACACATAAGTATCTGTGTGACCCTGGGCAAGTTATTTAACTTCTCAGTGTTAGAAGACTATAAACTGCACCTGCCTTGGTAGAGAGAATTTCTACAAATAAAAGTTCCATATACTAAGGAAATCACAAAACTGCTCCTTTTCTCTTATACTCAGAAATACTTTGTATTACTAAATTTCTACTCTAAGGCCTCATCATAGCATGGAGGTGTTCCTGGGCTCATTCAACTTCAACTCAATTCAATTGATAATTAACTATATGCTCTTAAAGACACTTTGCTGGGGTCTAATAGAGTCTTGCTGTGTTGGTTCTCTGAGTAACCTAGGGGCAGCAAGCCCATTCTCAGTCTATGCTTATAGCAAAGCAGCTAAAAAGCCTGTTGTCTTCCTACTTTTTCCTCTTCCCATGGATGGGAATGGAGAAGCAGCAAAGAACAATTAATTACCTCTGAGAGACTTCACCTTTCTAAAACTATACATAGTCCCAATGGTTCAGGTAGTTGAAATGGCACAAACTTTAGCTTTCTTCCAATCAACAGCCTCTGATTCTATCTGCTGACTGCTTCTCCTGGCATTTTCTTAACTCCTACTTTTTTTTTAAATTGCTTCTTTTTATTGTCTTCTATTCCACTGCCTTTTTAAAAACTCCTTCTAAAGGATCAAATCAGAGCTTTGTCATGGTTTAACCCGTAACCATGGGTTAAACAAAAAAAAAAAAAAAAAAAATGCAACTTTGTTACTTATGCAAATGCAAATGTCACTTTGTCCCAGTTTTCAAAGTTTCATATTTCCACATCAAATTTATTTAAAAACTGAATGCTACTTTCAGTTAAAGCTTTTTACTCTCCCAAAAGGTAGATTTTTGGTAACTTTTTTAATGCCCTCATTCCCAAAATTTCAGCCCCATACTGGAAATGAGCTTGTACAATTCAGTTCAATTCAACTGATAATTAACTATATCCATCATTAAAGTCTCTTTGCTAGGGCGTAATGATTAAAAAGAAAAGTCTTAGTTTTCTAAGAGCTTATATTTTGATAGAGAAAATAGTATTTTGATATAAATGGGCTAGATGTTACATTACATAGTCTTGAACTTGAAGTTAAGTAGAGTTAAGCTCAAGTCTTACCCCAGAAATTTGAGACCCTGGATAGCACTACCTCTCTTAGCATCACTTTTTTCCTCTACAAAATGAGAATAAAAATAATAGCACCTACTTTTCAGATTTGTGAAAATTAAATGAGATAATACATGTAAGGCAAACCTTCAGGCACTGTTTAAATGTTAGCTGTAATAAAAATATAAATTAGTATGTAATTTATTAGTATATGTATAATATATAAATTATTATATAATAAATATATAATAAATACTTATATATTATAGTAATATTATAATTATTATTAGTAATAAATAAGTATCTATTATATACTTATTATCTGTATAATAAGTATGTTAGTATATAATAAGGTTAGGTTACAAAATAGTACTAGAGGTTCAAAGAGTGAAGTTCCTCTGATGTTCCTTTCCTTCCTTCTCATTTGTATATATTCTTATCATATACCTTATTTTTAAGAAATAGCAAATTCTACCACAGTCTTCATCCTTTCTATACTAGTCTATTCCTCCTCTTGCCTTCCTTTATCTTTCTCATGTTAAAACCTCAGAATGGAACCAATCTATCCACACCCATATCTTCTGTTTTTCTTATTTGATTCTTCTTGCTTGTATTTATGTTATGTATGTTAAAATGATGACATTTTTGTTTGCAGATTTAGGGTCTGTTATATGTTACTTATTGTTTTTTATTGAATTTATTGAAGATTATTTGGTCTGCTGCAAACTTAAGGCTTTTGCTAGACTAAGTATATGGCAGCTGGGCAGCAACAGATAGTTTTAAGTTTATCTTTTAACGAATTTATGAGCTCTACTGGAATAAATAGCTAAGACATTTTTAAAAATCGGGCATCCTGTAACTTTTACATTCAAATGAATATTAACACTTTCAAATCAATAACCTTAGAGTCAAAATATTTTTGATATCATTTTTGTCATCTTCAGATCCTGATCTAAGAAATGATCAAGAGAGAAATGAAAAGTTACAGTTGAAGTGAATAATATTTTTGTTCACAGGAGCATGAAATAAACATGGGGAAAATATGGAGTTCTTTTTAGGTCAACCATGAAATAATAGTTATTGTAACTATTATTTTACAATGTCTCAAATGCCATATTTCAAGTTTCCAACAGAACTTCAAGAGTAGTATTTGTTATTTAATGTTGATGGAACCACTTCTGGACCCACCTTCTCCACTAAGGAATCCCTCTGCTCTGTATCTGGATATTCTACTTTGATTAGATATAGTCCTAGGGGAGCCTAGTCTCATGATAAATTTACTTAAAGGTTATATTATGACTGAAGTCTTATGGGGAGTGAGAGAGTTGGAAAAGTATTCAATAAAAATGTGGCAGGTACATATATTCCTACACTTAAAAGAAATCCTCAGGGGCAGCTAGATGGGGCAATGGATAGAGCAGTAATCCTGGAATCAGGAGGACATGAGTTCAAATATACTCCCAGGCACTTGCTTAATGCTTATTAGCTATATGATCCTGGGCCCAGTTGCTTCACTAACAAAAAAAAATTAATCTTAAACATAAAGACTCAAAGCAAATATTAATAGAATAAGTTAAGATAGGCTTTAATAACAGTTAAGTACTGTTATAATTTCCTGGGAGGCTGATACCTAAACATCAGAAAATAAAGCATTAATTTTGCTTAAATTTTTATTTAGATTGCTAATAAGCATTTTATATTTCACTTTCATTATACATTACTCGCATGGTTTCCACTACATGTTTGATGGTAAAATGGCTAGGCTAGGGCCAACATTTACTAGTAGTCATCCTCTCAGCTCCAAATCAATGAAACCCAGAACCTCTGGTCTTCTTAAATTCAAATAGTCGTCTCCAAACTTTTATATATCTCCCTCAATATAAATACTTCTCATTAAAATCAGAAAAGAATAAATAGGCAGAAAAAGAAGCCTTGAGCCTAAGCAAATATGCCTACTTGAGCTTTCCTATTAGTGGCCACACGGGTGCGCCATGATGTTGTTAGAGAAAAGCCAGCTCTTCTCCCCTACTCATTGGAAGTCTCCCTGGAAAGCTAAAGAAAGAAGGACCGGAAGGATAACTGTCTCTTCTTTTAACTATTTAATTCAGTAACCTGTCCTCCCGTCATTAATACCAAGGAGAGGAGGAACATCATATCACTTGTGTTTTGCCTTACCAAAACAACTGGTTCACCACATGTCTAGAAATAGTCTCTGAAGCTTCTACATAGGACTAAGAAAAAGAACTCTGCGGATACTGCATCAGATGGACCTCGTCACACTTGCCCTACTTAAACTTCCAAATCACATTTTCAATCTCTATAAGTATTCAAGCACAAATTTGAAGATGAGTCATTGCCAGTTTCAACTTGCATAAAATTTGTTTAAAATAAATTCCATTACTAGAGAAATAGATAGAGTTTGCCCTCTAGTGGTCTCAAGAATCATTTATTTAAATTGTAATGAGTTGAATAGTCAGTGAACTGAATAAAAAAGGCCTTGAAAGTATTTTATATAGAAAATGTCCTCTGTAAGTCATTCAGATTTTCTTCCTTTCATTTTCTGTGAAAGTACAAGTTATTACCTTCATTCTATTTGTAATAGGTCTATTAATATCTCCTTGAATGGAAAGCTTAATGGATTTTCTTTGCTCATTTTTATGTAATTATCATTGGTCTTTAGAAAATCTCTCCTCTGCCTAGCATGAGATTGCGGGGCTGGGGGTGGGGGTGGGGGGTGGGAGAGGAATTAGAAAAGAAAAAACTTGTAAAGGCTATTTATGGTAATACAATTTACCACTGAAGTAAGCAATTTATATAATCAGATCTCCTTAGGGATAAAGATAAAAGGATGCAAAAGTCAATTATCTGGCCACTGGACCCAGATGGCTCTGGAAGAGAAAATTTAAGTCCATTAGACCTGAGATACATCTTACCTAACCATAAAATTGCACAATGATGACTGTCACATGTGCAAATAGATTACTCAAACCTTGCCCTCTTAACAAGAAAGAGGGGAACATGTTTTCCAACAGACAACAGACAAAGGCTCACAAAGGCTCAATTATTAAAAATTAAAGATGAGACAGACAAATATCTAGAATTGAAAGGATTGACCAAAAAAGAGACAGCTGGATACCGAAATTCATACCAAAAGAATATCTGTATAGACATGCTACAACATGATTATTATAAGTCCTTTTGTGAGTTCTTCTCCTGCTCAAAATGTGGATTGCCTTGAGAAAAGCTGAAAAGATTAGGTCAATTTTCTGGATGCAAATGCTCCTAGAGGAGCCCTCTGAGAAACTGGACCAACTGTACTTCTTCCTGACCAAGGCTGAAGATGCTGAGCTCACAGCTTGCTACAAAGAAATGTACAATAATAAACTTGCTTTGGTCCATTATTTTGACAACCCAGATGACAAGTGGTTGAGGAATTACTTTTATGAACGATCTTTTAAGATTGCTCAACTGATCAAAGTTGATGATATAAGAAAGCTAGCAGAAACCTTTGCAAACATGGGTCTTCTCCATGGGGAAAATGGCTATGGCAAGATGCACATGGCCATTTTCTCACATGGCCCGTGAAAATCTCTGGAGGATTTTCACATTGCTAGTAGAAAAAATGCTGAATGACAAATAATACAAATAGGCTATCAGGACTCTACTGAAAACTTGAGGAAAAAGCCAAAAAAAAAAAAGTGGCAAAAAGATGGAAAGAGAAGTTAGTTGCCTTTGCTTTAGGCTTAGCATATCATTCAACTGGAGAGTTCAAATTGGCAAAAATCATCTTATGAAGTTTTCTCAGATATCTCCATTGCTCTATACAATTCTATTAGCCCAAGCCTTAACAAAAGCCTTGGTAAGGAAAAACAATGGAGTCTTACTTGGAAAAAGTTGTAAAAATTTGGAAAAAAAAAAAAAGACTGATAGAAGCCTGTACAATGTTTGGGGACATTTAGCGTGCAAAAGGATTTTTAAAGCAAACTTTTGATGCAACCATTAAGTTTGTGGGTATCCCATTGATGAACAAGACCAAAGTCCACTGTGAAACTGCCAAGCTCACCAGATGGTGACAGCAGTTACATAGAATCTGCTGATTTCAACAACCTTAATCACTTTCTGGAATAGAAATATAACTAAGGCGACATTTTCCCAGAAGCCACTCTTGAGAAGTCTAGTATCTTCAAAAACAGGAGGCTTTCCAGATAATTGACCTGGAGTCAGATATTGACAGCTATTGGAAGGATAAGGAATGTGATTATTAAAGAAGCTTGAACAGCTAAAAACTAAAAGGATATAAAATCACTTTGAACCTTGAGGATTTATTAAAATCAGATCAATTTAAGTATATCCTGGCACAATTAAAATCCACCGTGATTATGCATTTATATAGTTATTCAAATCACAGGAATCACCAATGTGATAGTCTATTAAAATCCATAAAAATAAAATATCCCCCAAAAGATTTTTTTTAAGGTATAACTTAACAAGAACATGAATGGCTTGCATTAAATTGTCATTTTTTTCTTCTGTTTCAAGAATAATAATGCTAGCAATTAAAAGTTTAGCTAACTGTTTCAACTACATCACTTAAGGTTTCTTCTAAGCTAACAAGAACAAAAAAATAGTATTTGGTAAAATTCCAGAATGCTTTTCTATAAGGAATGAATCTTTTTTGCAAAAAGATACCACTATGTTCTTCAGGGCTGTTTCAAATAATTCATTGCCTAGAAAACCCATTGTCTGTTGTCTTAGCTAACAATATGTAATCTCCTCTGCCCAGATCAACAGTGATTGAGTGCAGTCACACCCTATGGAAACCTAGAATCTAGAGATCCTTAGAAAAATCTTGGGCCCCTCTTCCTTGAAAAGTCCAGAAGATTTGGTTGAAGTGAGTTGAAGAAGCCAGTTGAAGATACATTTTTAAAGTATATGGGATTTTTAAACACCATTTATAGCGTGATAGTTGTTAGAAAACTCTGAATATATAAATCTATTTTAGTATAATAAAGACTTTTTGCCACTTTTAAAAAAGATTTTTTTAAGAAAGGATGCAAAAATCAATGGTAAGAAATCATCTGTTGGAGGAAAATGAAAAAAAAAATATGTGAAGTTGAAAGACCAAAGTTTTGTCTCAAAAACAAGAAATACCCTGGGTAATTGAGCTGAAAATAACAGGCTTCGTAGCTAAGGCAAAGCATCTTACACATTAAGTAGGGGAAAAAAGAAAAGGAAATCTCAGTCTCAGGCTGACAGTTGATTTAGAAGAAGGAAAAAAAAAAACTCTCAGCTGTCTCAAGTGCAGGAAATCATTTGAAGGAGTCAAGTAAAACTCAGCTTCTAGTGGTAAGAAAACTAAGCAACTTAGTCTCTCCCACCGAGGGCATTGTCAGATTTATCTGAGGATGAAAAAAAAAGGCCTTTGGTTTCTCTCTCTTTTCTTTCAAATGAAAGGGCTTCAATTAAGGCTAATCACCGTATAGAACTTCAGGATCTACTTTTAAGAAAAAAAAATGCCTATGTGAAAAGGAAAGGTCCCCAACTTGACTTGATTTTCACAGTAGAAGAAATTTATTCTGAGGCTTCTTCAACAAAGAAAAGATAAAAAAGAACGTTATGATATTATGGATGACCAAGGCACAACCCTAGAAGAGGAAAATAACTTAAAAAATAGCTGTTTTCAAAATGTTTGGGAAAGAATCAACTTGCCCACAAAACAATTAAAATAATTTGGGTTTTGTTTCTTTGTTTTTTGCTGAGGCAATTGGGGTTAAGTGATTTGCCGAGGGTCACACAGCTAGGAACTGTTAAGTGTCTGAGGTCATATTTGAACTCAGGTCCTCCTGACTTCAGGGCTGGTGCTCTATCCACTGTCCCAATTAGCTATCCCTAGTATTAAACAAATGTTAACACTTTTTTTAAAAATTAAGATTAAAAATAAAATGAGAGAATAGAGAAGAAAATCAGAATGAGGATCAACAACTTAATATATGAGGTATAAAAATGGATCAAATAAAATATTTAGTATAAAAAGTTGGATTTAAACTAGGAATACAGAGTTGGTTTAATGTTAGGAAAATTGAGTAATATTAATAAAAAAATCAACAAAAGCCATGTGTTTGTATCAATAAATACTGAAAATGCTTTTGACAAAGTACAACCCCTATTTCTGTTAAAAGCATTGGAAAAATCAGGAATGGGTGAACAAAGATAAATTAGGATCCTTTCCAATAAATTAGGGGTGTATTAAACATAATCACCATTATCTCTTCTATTTGACATAGCACTAGAAAGGCTGCCTATAGAAATAAGATGATGAAAAAAAATTTGAGGGAATAACCATCAGTAAAGAAAACAACACTTTTTTCAAATAATCTGATAATATACTTTAAAAATGCTAAAGAGTCAACTAAAATTAAATTGAAGTGATAACATTACAAACTTCTAGAATATAAAATTAATCTACCTAATCATTAGCATTTTTATATAACCCAATAAAACCTAGTAAGAAGAGAAAGGGGAAATCTATTGAAATTTACTATATGGAAAATATTTAATAGTTTATATGCAAAGATACAAGATGTATTGGATAAATGCTCCCCACAAACAAATTTACAAAAATGCAGAGTTAATTGGAAAAACCATTAATTTCTAGCATAATAAATGAGCCAATATAATAAAAATTACAATCTTGTCTAAATAAGCCTATGTATTCAACAAAAGAAGCATGCATCTGTAGGCAAAGTGTTGCCAGGTTCTGTATTCTGCCTCTTCAGTGTTATCTCTACCAAATTTCCACCTTTACCCCTGTCATCTTAGAAACATTTAGAAAGAAATGTCTCAATTTGTCCTTTCTGTGGTCACTCTGTTACTATTGTTGTCTATATCTATTCATTCCTTCATTTCTGTGTTTGGGAGTTTTAAAAAGCAAATAATTTCTTCAACTCCGATTTTCTTTCTAAAATTGTTTCAAACTATAATTATTTAATGTCCATCTTCTGCCCTGTGTGATTAAGTTTAGATTTACTGAAGTTAGCCTGGGGTGCATCCTGAGTTCCAGTACTTTGGAACACGTTATTCAATTATCTTCTCCTCTAGAGTGAAAAATGCTTATTCATTCATACAATTATCATCATTTCTGGTATTTGCACAGATCAGAGACCAACCTGTTGTAGGACAGCTAATTCCAGATTGCTACTTGGAACTTGAGAAGAAAATTTTACTGGAGCGAAAGAATGTTCCTACTGAATTTCCAGTAATCAGTCAGAAGCGATTGATACAGTTAGTAAAAGAAAATCATCTACAGTTGGATGAGAATGAACTTCCTCATGCAATTCACTTCCTAAATGAATCAGGTATTTTTAAAAATTCTGGTTTTACTTTTTTCCCCAGAGTTTAAAAATAAAAGTTTAATCAAAACATTGAATAATGAAACTTAAATTCTAAATATAAAATAAACCATTTTTGAAAAGATTCACAAGATCATCTTAAAATAGAATACATGTGTGATCTGCTGTAGAATCATAATACCAAATCATAGGAAATGAAAAGTTAAGGATTTGTTTTTCTGTTAGTCATTCAATTTTAGGGCAATCACTTCATTTTTTTTCAATGAGGAAACTGAAGCTGCCAGATATCAAAATAACTTGCTGTAGAATGTACTTGCTCATAACAGCAGGATCTAAGCCTTGTACATTCAGAATGTCATTATCCAGAATAGAAAAAATTATTGATCCAACTTTAATGTACTTGAAATTATATCTGACTAGAAATATAAAATGAGGAATTGAGATAGGAGCTGGCAAGTAGTATTCTGTCTATTTCCTTGATTTTCTTGACAAAAATATTTTCATAAAAATTTGAAATAATTATTCCTTTCTCCAAATTATTTAAATATTGGATTATTCAGATATTAAATTTGTAACTTATTTTTGACACAGAATGTGTTATAACATACATCTAGTGGTTGGATGAAAAGAAAAATATTCAATTTTTGTTTATCTTTAGATATAAGATCTATGTCAAATAAACATTTATATAATGTTATATGGTTTGCAAAGTAATGGCAGTATTACTGCATTATGGCAGTAGAGAAGCAGTATTTTATAGTGGATATGGAACTACCCTTAAAATCAGTACAACCAAGGCTCATATCCTTTCTCTAAAATATAAACAAGTCACTTATCCTCTTAGTGACACAGGAATTTCTCTGAAACTGTCGGTTGTAGAAGAATTGCAGATATGCATTGGTAAAGGGAGTTTCCTCACTGTTGAATTCCTTACACTGATCCTGAAGTGCAAATAACAAAAAGATAAAAAATATTAGGAGTCATAATTTTCTAATGGTTGGAATTGCATTACAGGTGTTCTGCTACATTTCCAAGACCCAGCATTGCAGTTAAGTGACTTATATTTTGTGGAACCTAGATGGCTATGCAAAATGATGGCACAGGTTAGTCATTTGTACACTAATTGTGGAGTGTGGGGGAGGCATTAATAGCAAGAGAGATCAAGAAAGGTTTCATGTAGAAGTGCGGTTTGAGATAAGCTTTGAATAAAATGGAATATTAAGAGGCATTAATAGGGAAGGTCTGCTTTCCAGGCCAGCCAAGATGGAGAGCCTATACAAATGCAGGAAAGCATAGCGTGCTGTATGTGAGAAACAGAAAGAATGAAAGCTTGATGGGAACCTTACATTTGTAAAGGGGAATAGTATACAATAAGTTTGAAAAATTAAACTGGAGAAAAAAGGGTAAAGGCCTTTAAGTGCCCAGCAAAAGAGTTTGTGTTTGAGTTTATGAGTAATAGGAAATTACTGGCATTTACTGAGAACAGTAATATATAGCTTAAGAATATCACTATGGCAGCTCTATAGAGGCTGAAGTGGTGTGTTGGTGGCTTAGTGGAGAGAATTAAGGCAGGGAAATAACTTAAAGAAATATTGGAAAAAGTTATATTAAGGTGAACATATAATTGGAAAGTTATCTCTTAATATATGGTTATCTCAAAGTCATGTCATTTAAAATTGGAAGGAACTTTTGAAGTCACATCTTCAACTTCCTCTTTATTTTATATACTAGGGAACAGAGAGTTATAGAGGTTAAATGATTGTTGGAGTCACAAAAGCAGTACATGACAGTGCTGTTATTCACACACAAATCTTTTAGCTCATTTCTAGTGATTTTGTACATTTTTTTTCAGAATTCAAATTTCAGAATTCAAAAATGCTTGTAGCATTGTAGCTTGTGGAAAAAATTTTTTTTTCTTTGTATCTGATCTTTTTTGACCTATGCTTGAGATGGTTAAGTGGAAGAAAGCAGTTTGACTAATATTTGAACCCAACAAATTGGAGCCCTAAGGCAAGATGACTACCAGAAGATTTAATGCCAGGACATTAGAGCATTTGTCTAAGCAGAAACACTTCCTAGCTAACTTGGAGGGAAAGTTGAGTCAACACATAATTGGCAATAATGGAATAGAAATAAAGTAGACAGCTTTCAGAGAGTTGGTGTATAATATTTCATTTACTCATCTGGATTGAACATCAAGACTGATTTGATGAAAGTGATAGGGAAATTTAGAAGCCGCTAAATGAAAAACAAGAATTCCAGAGGGTTTACCAGCAGGATGGTTTATCCCTCTAAGAAGACAGCATTTAACTCCATCAAAAGTAAAATACAAGGGAAGTTTAGGGAGTCGCAGGATTCTCAATTTAGTAAAAATAAGAAAGATGAAATTCAATTTTACATGGATAGTAACAATCCAAAGTGCTTTTATGATATCCTTAAGGCTGTTTATGAGCGTATTTATACACCTATGGTATATCACAACTACTCAATGCTGAGGGAGCCACATTGATTAGTGATAAGGACATTCAATGCTAAGCCATTGCCTGCTTACATTTAGTTAAAATCAATCCCTCTCTAACCAAATTTCCAACTGAAGAAGAGATGTTTGAACGCCATTAAGCTCTTCTGCTGTGGCAAAGTACCTAGTATTGATTCTATTCCAGCTAAGATTTACAAGGAATGGTGTAGCGAGCTGTCGTCTCCAGAAGCTGCCAGATCGCTCTCTGGGAAGAGATCTGCTGTGTCTACTCAAATCTCTCAGACAGATTCTTCTTCTTGTAGTGAACCGTTGTCTCCAGACAGTTGCCGTTAACTCTTGTCCAGAGAAGTGACTTCCCTTCCTGAAGAGAGCCCCGTCAGGCCTGATGTAATGCAGAGACTTCTCCTATCTCTGGAGTGGTGTCCTCTTTTATCCTCCCAGAGAATGGGAGTGGGATAATGCAAGGGCTTCTGGGAAGAAGTACTCCAACCAATGAGCTTGCTCTTTCTAGGATTCCTAAGGTGTAAACTCCCTTTACAGGTCTGAGCCAGAGAACTGTCAAGTCAACCTGAGTTCTCACCTTGTAATTGTCCAGACAACCTGAGTTCTCACCTAGTAATCCTAACAGAATGGGTCCATTACTTGTACAAAAACTGACTGAAATTTTCCAAATTACATATCAAGAAGGTCATCACCCAGGACTTCAGGCACACCTCCCTTGTCCATCTCTATCACAAGATAGGAAATAGATTGTCCTCTGACAATCACATGGAGAAGGAGGGGTCTCTTTCTTAGTTTTTGCTGGCAAAGTTCTTGCTGGAGTTTTCCTTAATAGGTTAATCCTTCACCTGGAAGATAGTTATCTCTCTAAGAGCCAGTGTGACTCCAGAAAAGGCCTAGGAACAGTTGAGAAGGTATTTGCAGCCCAACAACTTCAGAAGAACTGCTTGGAGCAGAACAAAGAACTGTATACAACACTCATCCATCTTAACAAGGCTTTTGATTCTGTTACTCATGGGAACTTATGGACGAAATGTGGTTGCCCAGAAAAGTTTATCAGTATCATACATAAATTTGATGATAGCATATTTGCCTGGATTCCGGGTTATGGATGATGCTTTCAAGCTTTCCCAGGCACCAAGGAAGTGAAACAAAGCTGTGTACTTGTTCACATGATATTTAGCATGATGTCTACAACAGTGTTGTCAGAGGCCTTTAACAAAAATGACCATGGCATTATCAACTACCACACTGGGGGCAAATTATTCAACTTGAAAAGCCAAGATAAAATGGAGAGAGAGTTAGTGATTGAGGCAAAAAGAATATATACCCATTTTTCTCTAATTTTTTAACAAGTATGCTTTTATCATATGCCATGTTCTGTTTCTTACAGGCTAAAGTTTTTAATCCTTGTGTAACATCCTTTCTTAATGCAGATGAAAATGTTCTGATCATTTTCTCTTAAGAATAAAACACAAAATATTGTAGAGTTGAAGCCATTCAGAAGATGTAATTCAATTATAACACTGAAAGTAAATATTTTTCCTTTCAGATTTTGACAGTGAAAGTAGAATTTGCTAAATATCCTAAGGGTATTATTCAACGCTCAGATGTGGAAAAGTTCCTTTCAAAGAAAAGCAAATTTCCCAAGAATTACATGTCTCAGTACTTTAAACTCCTGGAAAAATTTCAGATTGCTTTACCAATAGGAGAAGAACATTTACTAGTTCCAAGCAGGTAAACTCTAAATATAAATGTATTATAAAACATTATAAATTTTCATTTCATTTTTTAAATCATGGAAGTTGGACTGATGTCAGTATTAAGTAACTGCCTTCCTCGCTCTCACTATTATTTCTGCCTCACAGATTGTAAAAGTAGTATGTCTTTCTCAAGATTGCATCTTGTTGAAAAGCAGAAAAATGGTATATGTGATCATCAGTGGAACTAAATGCTTTGCTAGATCTGTGATTACACTAGTATGGGTTCTTGTTCACAAATTTCTGTAAATTAATCAGAAATTTCTTTAGTTTGCTCTTAAGGGTACCAGTAAAACACTTGTGCTGTACTATCCATTCTTGCTCTTTAGATAAAATTTTCAATTTCATCTGTAAAGCTTCATGATAAGCTTTATAAGGTTTATTTTTTTTCCAGCCATACTTCTCCTTGTCATTGTATTCTATAAGGTAGAAACTAGAAATGTAATGAAAGAATATAGAATGATAGACTGATTATAATGATATTTTGTTTGGGAAGAATTCTTGAAGGATGAATCACGAACATGAATTGCCTAACTGAAATAAAAAAAAAAAAAAAACTCAGAAAGATTCACAGAATTTTAGAAAAAAAGGATATACTTTAGAGATCATTTACTCTAGTTCAACCCCATAATATTTCTAGATGAGGAAATATGAGCATGAGAGATTAATTGACTTGACCAATATATAGCAAGTTAATGAGTACACTTTTGTTTTGTAACAATCATTAGATGGATTGGGTTCTAGTTTAGACTATGTCACTAATAGGCAGTGCAATTTGTCTAGATTTTCGTGAGCCTCCGTTTTTCCTCTCTGAAAAAAAGGTTGTACTAGATGTCTGTCTCTTTCTGTTTCAGATCTTGTGACATTCATAACTGTTACCTTACAGCAAAGAAATGGAACTAGTTTAATATGTAGCTTATTATTCAATCATGCTGCTCTATGGTGAATTCAGAGTCCATAAGACTTTTTAAAGGAATATTACATGCTGGGGTATGCTGGTAAATGATTAAAAACAAATTCTCCTGGGGAAAATATGTACAATACTTTTTTTTTAAATTTCTTTTTTTGTTTGTTTAGCATTTTATTTTTCTCCATTTACATGTAAAAAGCAAGTTTTAACATTTGCTTTTAAAACTTTAAGTTTCAGAGTCTCTCCTTTCTTTCTCCCCACCTCTCTCATTGAGAATGCAAGAAGCTCAATATAGGTTAAACATGTGTAATCATGCAAAATATTTCCATAACAGTTGCGAAAGAAAACAGAACAAAAAAACCTTCAAGAAAAATAAATTATTAATTATTAAATAATATAAAAATATAAATTATTAAATTTAAAATTAAAAAATGCTTCAGTCTAAATTCAGACACCATCAGTTCTTTCTCTGATTATGGATAATATTTTTCATCCTAAATCCTTCAGAATTGTAGTGGATCATTGTATTGCTGAGAATAATTATGTCATTCATAGCTGATCATCTTACAATATTGCTGTTACTTTGTGCACAGTACATTTCATGGAAGTCTTTCCAGATTTTTCTGAGAGCATCCTATTTATCATTTCTAATAGCATAGAATATTCCATCACAATCAGCCCTTCCACAATTGATGGATATTCTCTCAGTTTCCAATTGTTTATCCCGAGTAAAGAGCTGCTATAAATATTTTTGAACATATAGGCTCTTTTCCTTTTTTTAATCTTTGGGATATAGACCTAGGAGTGATATTACTAGGTTAAAAGGTAGGCATGGTTTTATAGCCCTTTGGACAAAGTTCCAAAAGTGCTCTATAGACTAGTGGAATCATGATTTCACCAACATATACATTAATGTCTGATTTTTCCCACATCTCCTTCACCAGTTGTCATTTTCTTTTTTTTATCCTGTTAGCCAATCAATGAAACAAATTAAGCCTTGATTTGCAGTCCTTGTCTTTTAATTAGAGAAATGCTCATATTGAAATTTTAATTACTCTGGCATAATTCTTAACATGTTTAAATATGGAAATTATACTGATTGACAATAATATATATATATATATTAGAAGCAGATATATATTTATAAATTATATTTTATATAACTGTCATAACAGACTATAGGAAAATCTTAAAAGGGGTATATATATGTGTGTGTGTGTGTGTGTGTATTTTATATATATATATATATATATATATATATATATATATATATATATCTGTTCAGTTCTTTTTCAGCTGTTTTCTACTCTTCTTGATATCATTTGGGCTTTTCTTTGCAAAAATACTACAGTGGTTTCCTTCTTTACCTCATTTTACAACTGAGGTTAAGTGACTTGCCCTGTATCACACTGTTAAGTGTCTGTTATCATATTTGAAATCAGGAACATGAATCTTTCTGACTCCAGCTGGCATTCTATCTACTATGCCATCTAGCTTGCCTGGTTTAACTACTTTTTACCTATAAGCGTATGGGTATATTGTCTAGTAACACACAAAATTCCAGGTACCATTCTCTTTTCCAGTGTACAGTTATTTTTTTTACAGTCCTTCATCATTAATTAACAAGGATTATAGACCACCCTCTCAATTTATGGAGGATAAAAGATCGCTCAGAATAATAGTCATAGGGACAGATGTTGGATTATTCTGTTCAATTTGTACTATTTTTAGGTAGAGATTTTTAGGTTCCCTTATCATTCCAGGGATTTTCAGATTAGAATTTTCATATGAAGATAAAGGATACAGCTCCCATGGAATGTTTCTGTACAATTTAATTGCATCATTCAAATAAAATGAATCTTTTACAAGTCACCCAGGCTGGATGCCATATAAACTTTTTAGAGTTATATAAACTATAAAGGAGTTTGTTAGGTTACAGATTAAACTACATTTAGAATTCACAGTGAGCTGATCAAGAGGACAGATTTATATGCCTACAGAGTCATTGTTAGGTGAATCTTTCCACAAATAAGCTAAGTCAAATTAT
The DNA here is from genome assembly GCF_048593235.1 of Sminthopsis crassicaudata. Lineage (NCBI taxonomy): Eukaryota > Metazoa > Chordata > Mammalia > Dasyuromorphia > Dasyuridae > Sminthopsis > Sminthopsis crassicaudata. The sequence continues at coordinate 203,148,679 of NC_133621.1, forward strand.
TTTTGGGGAGTGTTGACTCTTTTTTGGATTCTTATCCGAGGTGTACTGAAGGCCTGCCAGATTTTTATAATCCATTTGGTACCTAGCAGAAAAAAAGCCAACATATAGTTGGTAATTTTGCCAAAAAAAAAAAAAAAAAAAGAAAGGAAAACTTATATAGGAACAAAACTATCTCTAATCCAGGGCCATCAGTAAGTGAAGAAAAATGGGAGCTGAGGCTGAATGTGAGCACTGATCCCAGTTCTTAGAGTTCTAGGACCCCAGGCCAGAGGGGGAGCAAGAACCACCCATACTATCCAGAAATTCAAGAGGTTTGGTCAGATCTTAACCCTAGCATAAAATCTCAGTCCACTAAATTTAGCTGGAGATAAAAGTAAATAGAAAAGCTCAAATGCAAGGGCAAAAATATTATGGATTGAGAAATTCAAGCAATAAAACCAGAAGAAAATAACTCTATAATAACTACAAGTAGGACCTCAGGAAAAAAAAAAAAAAGAATAGCCTGTTAGTTAGGATTCTAAGAATGGCTATAAGAAATTAAGCAAGAAAATTTCAGGAAAATGGAAGTAGAAAAAAATTAGCTTAGATAAGAAGGTAGAAAACAAGTTTCTGAAAAATCAAATGAAAGAAACATAAGTCATTGTTTCAATGAACAATAAAAAATGTTGGAAGAAACATTAGGAGACAGAATTTACTGTCCAAAACAACTAAACTGAAAAAAAAAATTGAATTTGGATAATAAAGAATCATTGTACTCTTTGACAACTATGATAAATAAAATTCCTGGAAATGCCAAATTTTGAAAAGTCACAAAAGTACCCAGATCTAGTAGAATCAGATGACAAAGTAACAAAAGAATCTATTAGTCATCTCCTTATTCAATCATTCAGCATTTATATATTTTTTTTATTTTTTATTTTTTATCTATCTTAGTAAGCTATTAGGTTCTGTGTTAAGAGCTGGTATCTGGCATGAGTTTCTGTCCTTTTACATAGAGGACATATAGCTAGTGAGCATGGTTGGGTCAAGTTAGAAGTTTTTAAGGATAAAGGGGAGATGGGGAAGCCATGTGGAAAGTAGGGAAAGAGCCAGTGAATAGGGAAACATTAAAGATAGCAAAGAGAGTGAGGATGATATTAAGTACAATTTTCTGGAAAAGTCAGAAGGTGATTGAATTAAGGGTCCATCTACAAGGGTTTTCTTGAGCAAAAAGGACTATCTGCTATCTGAGTCCTGTGAATAAAGAGGAACAAAGGGATAAAATATATATAGAATGAAAGTTAGTAGAGATGGAAGGTGCAAATAAAGGTTTGTTTTTTGTTTTTGTTTTTTCAAAATAGGGGAGGAAAAAGCAGGTTTGTAGGCAGGGGGAAATGAATCAGTAGAGAGAAGGAGAAATTAAAAATAAGTGAAAGTGTGGGGATGGCAGAGGAACAATATTTTGGGGGAGAGGGATGGAATGAGATCTCTTGGAAAGTAAAGGAGTTACCCTGAAAAGGCATAAAGCCATTTCATTATATGAGACAAGGGTGAAGAAAGAGGAAGTGATAGGAGCTAAGGAAGAAAGTGTTTACAATGAATGACCTCAATGTATTTGGTATAAGGGGGGATTTTTATTTGAGGGAACAAAAATGCATCAAAGAAATATTAAGAAAATATGTAATAGGATAGAAAGGAAAGTCGGAAGAAGACAGCCAAACAGGGCAATTTTGTTTCCATAATGTTTACTTTTATACATTTTATTTTACAACATATTTAAAGTTTTATCTTAATATACAGTCTTCTCTTATTTATATTTTGTAGTATTCATGTTTAAGTTTATGATAAAAAGAAAATCTTAGTTAAAAATGGTTTGTTATTTAGTTGGAAATTTATTTAGGTCCCTATCTTATGTAATATAAGAGCAATGTATTATAATTGAGTTAAAAATGAACTCATAGCCAGGAAAACCTGGACCCTAAGCTAGTTATTTAATTCCTAGTATTCCAAACAGTTTCTTTAAATTGGAGAGAAGATAAAAACCTACACTGATAAAAAGGAGTTTTCTCACTTGGGACTTACTAATAGAAGAATGTTTTATGCATGTGCTGGAATACATTAAAGGAAGAATTTTTCAAACTAACAAAAACTAATTTGAAAAATAGAACAGGGACAATATGGGCTAATATGCAAGATAAAAATATGACATCTAAAATACATTAAAACTCCTTTAATTAATTAAAAATTCTCAATCTACAAAGGATGAACAAAGAATGTGAAGCTTTTCAAAAAGAAAACAAACTATTAATCATTTGAGAGAAAAAAAATGAGCCTCATCATTAACCAGAGTAATGCACATTAAAAACAATTCAGTACCAATTAACCTGCCAAAAAATTATTTTATGGAATTAGAAAAAATAATAACAAAACTCCTCTGGAAGAAAAACAGGTCAATAATATCAAGGGAATTAATGGAAAAAAATACAAAGAATGGTGGCTTAGGAGTACTAGACCTAAAACTATATTATAAAACAGCAGTCATCAGAATCATTTGGTACTGGCTAAGAAATAGAGTGGTGGATCAGCGGAATAGGTTAGATACACATAACAAAATAATCAATGTCTATATTAATCTAATATTTCATAAACCCCCAAACTCCAGTTTCTGGAATAAGAACTCACTATTTGACAAAAATTGTTGGGAAAACTGAAAAATAATATGTCTGAAATGGCATAAACCTATATCTCACACTCCATACCAAAATAAGGTCAAAATGGGTACATGATTTGGGCATAAAGTGTGATCTCAAAAGCAAATTAGGAGAGCAAAAGATAATTTACCTATCAGATCTTTGAAGAAGGGAGGAATTTATGACTAAAGAATAGAGAACATTATGAAAGACAAAATAGACAACTCTGATTACATCAAATTAATAACTTTTTACACAAACAAAACCAACAGAAACAAGATTAAAAGGGAAGTACAAAGCTGGGGAAAATCTTTACAATCAATGTTTCTGATGAAGATCTTATTTCCAAAATATATAAAGAACTGTGTCAAATTAATAAGAATACACATCGTTCCCCAATTGATAAATGGATATGATAAAAGGATATGAACAGAAATTAAAGCCATCTATAATCATATGAAATAATGCTCTAAATCACTAATTAATTAAAGAAATGCAAATTAAAATAACTCTGAGGTATCACTTCACACCTTTCAGATTGGTTAAGATGACAAGAAAAGATAATGATAAATGATGGAGGGAATGTAGGAAAACGGGGACACTAATGCATTGCTGATGGAATTGGGAAATGACCCAATCATTCTGGAGAGCAATTTGGAACTATGCTCAAAGGGCTAGAAAACTGTGTATACCCTTTGACTCAGTAGTTCTACTACAGGGTCTATATTCCAAGGAAATCATAAAGGAAGGAAAAGGACTCACATGTGCAAAAATTGTGCTGCTCTTTTTGTAGTAGCAAAGTATTGGAAAATGAGTAATGTCCATCAGTTAGTGAACAGCAGAATAAGTTGTTATATGTGAAGGTAATGAAATATTATTGTGGTATAAAAAATGATGAACAAGCTGTTTTTAGGAAGGCTTGGAAAAATTCACACGAACTGATGCTGAGCGAAACAAGCAGAATTACATTGTATGTAATAATAGCAAAAATGTGCAGTGATCGACTGTGAAAGACTTGGTTCTTCTCAGTGGTTCAGTGATACAAGGCAATCTCAATAGCCTTTGGATAGAAAATGCCTTCTGAATGTAGAAAAAGACCCATGCTGATTGAATGTAAATCAACACATTCTACGTTCACTTTTTTTTTTTCCTTTTTGTCTCCTATGCTATTCCCCTTTTGTTCTGATTTTTCTCTCCCAACATGATAATATGTATTAAAAATAAATAAATAAATAAATAAAACCAATTCAGGGGTTGTGGAGCATTCTGAGAAGATGGCAGAGTAGATCAGAAATATCTGGGCTCTACAGATTTCCTTCACATAAGGGAAAGTATTATGAAATTAACATAAAACAGCAAAAAAATAAAGAGGTAAAGCAATTGTCCAACATTTTATAATTGTACAGATTCCTGTAATTAAAAAAAAATTTAGTTGATTTTCCTGTTGTCTCAGTGTCCTTATCTCAGTTTTTTGTACAAGAACTAATAAGTCTATTTAGCTTGATTTATATTTCATCTAATATAGCTTTATAAGTTTTCAGATTAACCAAATACAGCTCCCTACATATTATATACAAATAAATTTATGGAAGTGATAGAAATACTAGACTTTTAAAAAAAATGTGTATTTAATGTACTGGTTATCCTCAATAGGAACAAGTTGGTGTGATTAAAATTTTAATGAAAATGCAAAATGATGATTTCCTTTTTTCTCTTTTAGTTTGTGTGATCAGAGACCTGTGATAGAACTTCCACACTGTGAAAACTCTGAAGTTATTGTTAGGTTGTATGAAATGCCTTATTTTCCCATGGGATTTTGGTCCAGACTGATCAGTCGATTACTTGAAATTTCTCCTTACATACTCTCAGGCAGAGGTATGTATTTAATACCAGTAAATTGATGATAGTCTTTGGCCAGGAAAATAAAACCTTAGAGGATTTTTAAAATTTAGAGATAAAAAGTATCAAAACATATGAATATTATCTATAGTGATGAGTTAATAACTCACTTATTCATACTTCATATGTGTGAACCTTAATAAGTAGCTATATAGGTGAGAATCATTACTCTCTAAAGAACCCAAATAAATGTGTATCCTAGGCATAGCACTAGCCTCTCAGATGAACAGGGTAATGATAAGAATGTAGCCCTCCCACTCTCCATGTTTGGATTGATTTGCTTACCCAACTTATATTCACAGTAGATCTGGGGTTCTGAAAAGGAGGCACATTATATTGCTACTATTGAGATTCTTTTATGAACGCTCTAGTGATAAGCCTGGTATGTGTGTGTGGGGGGGAGAATTTACTCCTATTATTCATTATTGTAATTATTGAGTCCCCACCAACGTGTTTCCTATTTATGCAAAATTAGTTGTCACAACATTTATATCAGCAGACAAGAGTGAGGATACTTGCTTGGAAAATATGGGAATAATAAGAATAATAGAAGACAAAGCAAGAATAATCAAAATATAATTATCCATCCATAAATTTTACACACAGTGTCCTTAGAGAAAAGTAGACACACATTTAAAAAACTAGAAGAAAAATAGAGATTAGGTGCCCATGTGTCTACAGCAACTCACTACTCTGAATGGCAAGTCTTGTTATCATTGTTCTCTTAGAAGACGTCTCTATCATGAATCATTGGTGAGGAAAAAAACCACTTTTCTGCTATTTCCTTTCTAGTCTTTATAGCCCTTCTGCTGGGTGAAACTGCTTTTCTCCTACTCTTGAGCTGCTAATGCGGTAACAAACTCTTTTAGAACTCCTTTGGCAGGATACTGCAGTGATAAACAGTTCCCTTAATCTAGAGAGCTGCCAAGTGTCTAAGATCTGAGAATCCCCCTCCCCCTTAAAAGCAAAGAGATCATTAGAGAACAACTCAGACATCCCTGAGAGAATTCTCTTTACATTATAGTAAGCCCCAGAAAGCAATAAATTCACTTAGTTCCCTACAAAGGAACAGGATTTAACTCTTCTCCAAAAAGCTTCAGAGCCAATCAATGGTCAGATATCTCATCTGACTTAGCACTATTAGCTTACTGCTCTCTGTCTTCTGCAAGCAACTTTTCTTATTATATCCAACTTTCTCCTCTTTTTTCTCCTATTCCACTCTTCTTTCATATTTTTTTTTTTTTTTGGCATCCACTTGGTACAGTGGATAGGAACTGGACCTGGAGTCAGGGAAACCTGAGTTAAAATCCAGTCTCAGACAGTTACAAACCATGTGACTCTAGAAAAGTCATTTTCTAGATTTTTCATTTGTAAAATGGGAATAATAGAAGTTATATCCCAGGGTTATTGTGAGAATAAAACAAGATAATATTTGTAAAGCACTTTATGAATCTTAAAATACTATATAAATGCTAGTTACTAATACTATCTATTATTATTATTGTAATCCCTCAAATCAGTGCCTCCTTTTAAGCCAAGATGTAAAACCCAATTATTTCACTTTTCTGTGAGATATTATTCTATCAGTCTTTATTAATTTTCCCATATTCTCCAAACCACGGTTTAGCTTATTGCGCCTGTATAAGCCAATAAACAAACATAACCTGCAGCTCTTATTATTCATACCTCCAGCAATCTTTACTCTTTGCTTTGATTATATTAAACAGGTCCTTTCAAAACATGTATCTGATGTGCACTTCTCCATCTAGTTCTCCAAACAGTCTATATCTGTCATCACCATGTTACTTATGTTTTAAGATGATTTTTTAAAAGTAAAATTTCATTTTGTTTCATTTTTATCAGCTAAAATTTCCATAGAGGAGAGGGACAGTATCTCACAGATATCATAGGGTAAAAAGAAGGGAATGATTGTGCAGGAACTGGGCTAAGTGCTTTACAAATATTTTCTCATTTGATCTTCACAACAATCATGTGCAACAAATGCTGTTATTATATAGTCATTTTATAGTCAAAAAAACTGAAGCAAACAGGTTAAATGACTTACCCAGGGTAAAAAAAAATACAAAATACAAAAAAAACAACCCTAAGTTTCTGAGTCCTAATTTGAACTTCTGTCATTTGTTTGGGGAAGTTTGTGTTGGTTTTGGTAAAATATATTATTGAAAGTTATAAGAGTTTTGGCAATCTCCTTTAGAACGGACCCTTCGCCCTAACAGAATGTATTGGAGACAAGGAATCTACCTAAATTGGTCTCCTGAAGCCTATTGTCTGGTAGAATCTTCGATTTTGGACAACAGCTCAGAGAGTATCTTGAAAATTACGGCACCATCATGTAGAAAAGGTAAATCAGTTGATTTATTTTCTCAAACTGTTTGAGAAAGGTTCATGTGCTTATTTTTCATTTTATTATTAAAAACTATTTGTAATATAATTATATATGAAATAACACAAATACTATGTTGTATTGCACTATATTGTGATAATTATATAAAGGCTCTGTATAATTATAACTATATAGCATTTGAGCATAATTTTAATGAATCTATTTCTTGGATTGTATATAGGCTGTATCATTTTAGGACAAGTTGTAGATCACATAGATTCTCTCATGGAAGAATGGTTTCCTGGTTTATTGGAAATAGATGTCTGTGGTGAAGGAGAAACATTGTTAAAGAAATGGGCTTTATATAGTTTTAATGATGGTGAAGAACAACAAAAAATATTACTTGATGATTTAATGAAGAAAACTGAAGAAGGTATGTTCTTTAATAATTTCACTATGGTACAACATTTGATGCGCCCTTTAATGAAGAAACATTTTTATTTGAGAACTAAATTATTCTATGACAGTATGTATATACACAGTTGAATTTAGAAACTAATCAGTGAACAAAAAATTTTTTTTTGATATAAGGTATTGAGATTGCCTTGAAGCAACTATCAAAATGCATTTATTCTAAAAGAATTACTAAATGGCTTTAAAAAGAAAAATTTAATATTGTAAATATTTATAATGTTTATACAAAGGTGATTTTTAATAAAGAGAATATTTTATTCAGTCTTTTTAAAAGTGTGTGTGGGTGGGTGGTGGTGATGGTGGTGGTTATGGTAGCGGTGGATATAGAACTGGCATCAGAATCAGAAAATCCTTGGTTCATTTCCAACTCCTAATTACGTGATCTGGACAAATCACAGACTCTCAGTGCTCTGGTTAACTTTTCTAAGAAGTTGCAGAGGGTATGCTAACTGATTTGCTAGAGGAAATTTCCTTATCTTGGATTTCCCTCTACCAATGAAATTTCAGGTCCAGTTCTTATTCTTATTTCATGTATGTGTATATTAAAAGATTCTTTGACATGTATTTTATTCTAATGGAGCAGTAATTACAGGATAAAATAAATATTTATATTGACCATAATCGCTTTAGGATTTATATACCATACAAACATATGTAAAGGTTATTGATACACTTAATGAAAAAAAAATTTATGATGGAAAAGATAATGCAAAGCTGAGAATATTCTAATTAGTTTCCTTCCTTAAGTAGCTTAGGATGGTTAGCAGTATGGGTTAACACAGTTAGATAGGGAGGTGGAACTCAACAAATGAGAGTATGCACAACTTTAGAAAATTCTGCATGAGGCTACTGTAAGTAGTATACTTACATATTGAAGACAATGGGAATTTTTTTTTTTTAAGCACACCAACCCAATGGGTGTTTGTGAGCCAATTTGTGTTTTCTATGGATTAAAAGGCCTATATGTATATTTGTTTGTAAGCAAAGATTAGGTAGCATATACTCAACAGTCAAGCCCTTCTGTACATGTATACATTTTCCTGATTCCCCTCCTATATAGAATAACATCAGGACATCAGGAGAGTTATAATATCTGTATCCTTCTGAGGTAGACGAGAGAGAGAGAGAGAGAGAGAGAGAGAGAGAGAGAGAGAGAGAGAGAGAGAGAGAGAGAGAGAGAGGAGTTTAAAAGTATAGATTGTGATGAAAAGACATGTATAAAGCAAGCAAATTTTTTATCCCTGAGAATACTTTTTCTAAACCATTATCTTACTCCAAGGGTAGGAGGAAGTGATTATAAGAGTCTGCTTTTTTAGGGGATACTGATTCCCAATAATAGATGTGAACTTTTAAAAATTAGAATTACTGATCAGTATGAAATGTTTCAAAGCTTCCAGAGAGAAAGAATACAAAAATGATTAAAATAAATGGTAGCTTTAAATAGAATACATGATTGGAAAAAAGGAAAGAATTAGAGGTCAAAAAAAAAAAAAGAAAAAACATTGTCATCACAAAATGAATAAATACAAATCTATTTATCTACATATATCCATATTCATGTGCATATATCTATATTTATATCTTCTATATTTGTATCTATCTTTAAATATGTGACCTTTGATAAAGAATTAAGCAACTCAAAGTGGGATTAATAAATACTTAATCAATCAAAAATAAGTTTTGAATATAGTCACTTTATAATTAAATGTCACGTTAAACAAAAATGTCTCATTTCCTCTCTTCACAGGAGATCTCTTAATTAATCCAGATCAACCAAGGCTTACTATCCCAATAGGCCATATTGCTCCTGATTTAATTTTGGCCGATTTGCCTAGAAATATCATACTGAATCATGATGAATTGGAATTTGAACAAGCACCAGAATTTCTTTTAGGTAAATATTTTATAGTTTAGAGATATAGAGAAATAGATGCCCACAAAAATCAAGCATACACTGTTTAGTTCTTTAGTTTTTTCCCTCTAAATTTTCAGAACATTAATATTTCATTTTTTGTAGATTTATCATCATTATGTACATGGTTATTATAATTATATTTGGCATTTTATATTTGATGATGTTTCATTTTTTCATTAAAAAAGTGGACTTGTGTAGGATCATAGACCCAGAGTTAGAAAGCTATGAAGAGGCCCTCTTATTTTACAGCTGAAGAAATTAAGCCAAGGGAAATTAAAAACATCCAAAGTAGTATTTGAACTTGGATCCTCTGATAATGACTAGTGCTTTTTTGCTCTGTGGAGTGTTGCTTCCTGGTGATATTAGACTTTCAAAGATGTGAAGATGGTGTGAGATACTCTATTGTAGAAACACAAAACTACCGTAAGAAAACCTTTCTGAGATCTCCTTTATTTCAGGTTATGAAGGTTTGAGGCTATCCTTGTGTAGCAGAAACTTTGCAATCTTAAAAGAAATTGTACAAGACTATGCCTAATGTGGCCATCCCCTTTCACAATCTTGAATTTCCTGGAAGTGTTTATACAGTTAATTCATATACTTAAAAAAATTTTTTTTGACTTGGAATATCAAATAAATTAGTTTAGTTGCACAAAGCATCAAGTTCATGAAATCTCAAGTATTTATACAGGTATTCAAAAAGTCATCTGAAAGATGTGATTGAAGATTTGAGTTAATATTAATGTATGGTGTGTGAAAATTTGTTGCATTTTACAATTATACTTTTAAAAAACTGTTGACAACTTTAATCTCACTTAATATCCAGGATAAGCAGTAACACATAGAATAGATTATAATGGATAGGATTTGAAAAGCACAAGTTATTGCAATAGTTTTGGCATGAAATGAATGAGCCTAAATTAGGATAGTGGAAATATATAGAAAGAAATTAATTCAAGTATATCACACAATTAAGTGTGAGATTTGACAGTTGTTTGGATGAAAAAAGCAAAAAAAAATCCATATTCTTTGCATTGCTTTCAAAATTTCAAACTTTTAAAATTAGGAGAATGGTAATGCCATTGATGAAATAGGAAGATCAGAAAGACAGTAATATATAATAGGGTTGGAAAGGAAACTGAGACCAAATTGTTAAGATCATTAAATGGAAGAGGAGTCTATATTTTTCCTAGAGGTAATAGAGAGTCACTGGACTTTTTTTTGACAAGGTCATGTCTATTCTTTAGGAAAATCTCTTTGATATCGAGGCAAAAGATGGATTATAACTGAAAAGACTTGTGTTGGTATACCATTTAAGAAGTTCATTTCAACAACTCAGTTGAGAGGTTATGTGGAGTAATGTGAGTGGAGAGAAAGCATCATATTATGATGAGAAATGTTGTAAAGTCAGAATAGTCAAGTTTTGATGGTCAATAAAGTATTTGTAGTGAATGAGGAGTTGAGATGATACAAAACTTGAGAACCTCTAGGACTTAAAGGAAAATAGTGCTTTTGGCAGTACAACTAGAGAAGACCAGAAAAAAAATAGATATTCAGGAAGAGAAATAATGAATTTTGAATTTAAAGTGCTTGTGGAATATAAGTTTAAAGTAACTATATGGTGATTTGTGAGTGGAACAAAAAGAAAGGATCTAGAGCTGGATTTATAGATCACAGAGTAATCAGTCTAGAAATAAACTCAGAGGAGTTGCTGAGATTATCATGTGAGAAAATGAAGACATAGAAGAAAAGGAGATCCAGGATAGAGCATTGAAGTAAACCAATAAATAATAGAAAATATTTAACAAATGATCTAGCAAAGGTGATTAAAAAAAGAATCAGTTGAGTAGGTAAGGAAAAAAAACAAGAAAAAGCCAAGTCATGAAAATAGAATAAAAAAAAAAAAAAAGAATTCTCAGGAGATGAGAATAGTTGGCAGTGTCAAATGTGACAATGAAATAAGAAGGATGAAGCCTGAGAAAAGAAAATGAGATGTAGTCGTTAAAAGGTCTTTGGTAGGAGCAGCTAGATGGCACAGAAGATAGAGTTCTGGCCCTGAAGTCAGGAGGGCCTCAGTTCAATTCCAGTTTCATATACTTAATACTTCTTAGCTGTGTGACCCTGGGCAAGTCACTTAACCCAGTTGCCTGGGGGGGGCAGAAAAAAAAAGGTCTTGGGCAATTTGGGGTAATTTCTTTTGAATGCTGAGGTTGGAACCTAGCTTGCAAAATATTGAGAACTTAATAAGAAAAGAAGTAAAATGTAGATAGTTTTTTCCCCTTAGAAGTTTTACTGAAAAGAGAGATAAGAGACACGACAATAGTTTGAGGAGATGGTATGGAATAGAGAATTTTTTTTTTAAAGATGAAGGATGTTTAGGCATACTTTTAGTCAATAGAAAAAGAACCAGTAGATAGAGTTGAACATAAGAGTAAGAGAGAGGATAATTATTAGGGAAATATTCTGGAGAAGACAGGAAAGGATGGGATTAATGGCTGCTATAGAAGAGTGGGTTTGGTGAGTCAGGTCACCAAACCAAAGACCACCTTACCAATAGCCTCAGGAATACTTATACCAGACATGTTGCCCTGGAGATACTTCTTCCCTAGGGCTCTACTCTCCTGCTTAGTGACTATCTCTCCAAAAAATATATGTTTTTGGAAAGCCCAGTGATACTTCTCTTCATTCTGTCCTTTTTAAAAATCACCTCCTTCACAGCTTTTTCACCAGCCATCTTGCCACTGTATTTAAGGCAGGCAGGTAGGAGGTGCAGTCAATACAGTGTTGGATCTGAAGTCAAGAAGACCTGAGTTCAAATCTTACCTCACCTACTTAATATTAATACTTGTTGCTACTTCAGAAACTTAATAATTATGTGATCCTGAACAAATTACTTAATTTATGTCTTCCTCAACTTCTTCATTTGTAAAATGGGAATAATAATAGCACTTCTTCCAACTGTGAAATGAAGATAAAATTCAGTAATATTTATAAAGCACTTTGTTAGCCTTAAAGTATTATATGAATGTTATTATCACATCAGCATGATATGTACCTGCTCTTTCTTTTCTCTATCTTTCTTGCACCCTCATCTCTTAATGCTTAATAAATGCTTTAACATTAATTCATTTATCAGAAAATAGAGTTAAAAAGGAGAGAATGGGAGATTCAAGAAGCTATTAAGGATAGGGAAGGGAAGAAGATGGCCACTTTTCTTGGTAAGTTTTCAGGGGATCAGGCATGTTGGGAAAGCGCATAATGTAGGAGACTTGAGAAGAAAAGGTTTGAACAATCATTTGCCAGATCAGCTTAGAAAAGAGCAAAAGGGTTGCTTGCCTTAATGAGGACGTAATTGAGAATGGATTATATAATTTCATAATTACATAATATGTAAATGTATTATTTCTTTTAGTTCTATTCAGCAGCACATAGAGGAGGTGGATGATGGAATTAATCCAAATCAGTGAAGCAAGAGAACAGAGAGAAGTTGTACTTGTTAACTATGGAACATAGTTTGGGAACGGAACAAAATTAAACCAGATTTGGGTAGATGGCCAAGAAAATACTGAATGGAGGTCACAATGAGGACAAAAAAAATAATAAGTTTAGAACAAGTGTGGCATAAGGAGAGAAAAAAACCATAAGATCTTATGATCAATTAAAGAAAATTCAAAATACTTGTTCATAAGAGGTGGTAAGACTAAGTATAACTATCCCTGCATGTAGCTAAGGAGGAGTGAAGTAGTAGATTATGAGAATGGAAGATTTTGGAATTCAGAGATTAAAGTAAAGAAATATTACCATTTATAAGTATTCAGAATGAAAAGGAAAGAAAGACTGAACCAAGTATTAACCTCCTTGAGAAGGCAGGGAAACAATGACCTGGGGCTATAGATAATAGCTACTTGGATCTGAATTGGATGATAAATAAAGGGAAGCAGAACCTCAAAGTAGATGGCAGGGGGAGAGTCCTGAAGTAGAAATGGGAAAGGATAATAAAGATTGTGACTTTCCTTCCAAAAGCAAAGAGTTTAGGAAAGTAAATATTAGAGCAAGAATGGCTCTATATTGGACCTGCAAGAATGAGAATAACACATTTATATCCATTACAGTAATGCATTCAAGAAGTGAAGTGGACTGAAATAGGGTAGTGGTATAAATGTAGATAAATGCATAGAAGATACACTATGAAAGTAAAATTCAGTGAGCTTGGTAACATTATATATGAGGAAATTGGGAAGAATGAAAAGTCAGAATGATTCCTAAATGTCAAATTTGAATAATCAGGAAAATAGTTGCTATCCTCAACAGAAAGAAAGGAAGGGGCTATCCTTTTTCTTTCATGTCTTTAATCTCTTCTCCACTGGTTCCTTCCCATATAGCTACAAACATTTTCAATTGTCATCTAAATTCTATTCTAAAAGACAAACAAAAATCTTTCCTGAATCCTTCTAGGTAGTTAGGTGTTACAGTGGATAGGGCCTTGGATCTGGAGTAGAGAAACGTAAATTCAGTTATGACCTTAAGCACTGTGACTTAAGTCACTGTGTGATCCTGGCTATGTCAGTACCTCTCTTTCAGGATTATTTTGAGGATCAAATTAGATAATATTTCAAATAATAATTAGCAAGTAGTAAGTGCTTAATAAATGCCTTTCCTTTCATCCTTTCCTTCTTCTTCCATGTTTTGCTCCACTGGCTTCTTGCCATATATTCAAAAGTCCCAAAAAACACTTGTTCTCTTGATGCTTGGTATCTTCTCGTTTTCATTAAAAATAGGATCATCTATATCACATGGCTACATATTCCTTACTACACATTCTCTTCTCACCGCTTCTTGGGCTAGTATCTGTGCCACACCATTCTATTTATTTTGTTTAAACTGCTCTCAAAGTTTATCACTAGCCTACTAATCACCAAATCCAATTTTTTTAAAGTCCTTATCTTCATTTACTATACCTTTTGATCCTTTGTCTCACAAAATTCTCCATCTCTGTCTTCTTTTGTCCTTATTCTTATTGATCCCTTAATGGAGGTATAATGCAAGATTATTTTGGCTCACTTTTCTTTATCTTTACACTTCTGTAGTGCTATAGATAGACTCATTCTTATAGATTCATTCAATGACAGTCTCATTCAGTCTCATGTTTTTAACAACAATATCCATGCAAATTATTCCCAAATTTATGTTTCTCTTTCTGTTCTCTTTTTAGACCACCAGTCTGTGTAAGATATTTCCATTCGTATGTCCTATATGTACCTCAAACTTAACATATATGAAGCTGTTTATATTCCCCCTCCCAGATTTGCTCTCTCCCCACCTCATCTCACCATCCAGTCCCTCATGTTAAAAATGTAATTTCTATCTTTGATACTTACTTCTCTCTAACCTATATTCAGTTACCAAAGAATCTTGTTGCTATTTCAGAAACCTCTTCTATTTTCTTTTCCACAATCCCAATATAGGTTTTTGTTGCTGCTCAGTAGCAATCTGAACTGGAACATGCCTCTTGATAGCTTTTTCAACATTCTTTTTCTTCTAATTCTTTCAAGCTATCTTTCAAAAAACTACAAAATAATCTTTCTTCTGCATAGATCTAGTCATGTATTAAAACATCTTCATTTGCTTCCTATTTAAAACCTATGAATCTGGATCAGCCCTAAGTTTTTAACTTTAATTCAAAACTTCACTCATGCAATTTATATTCCAACTAACTTGAATATTTTTCTCTTTTTCTTCTCCCAGCATGGAATGCTTGGTGTCTTTTTTTTTTTTTTTTGTTTTGTTTCGTTTTGTTTCATTTTGTTTTGTTTGTTGTTTAACTACCTTGATGCTTTTAAATCATATTGTACCCTATCCTTACAAATTCTTGTCCCCTTCTCCTTTTTCTTTGCCTGTTAAATTGCCTACCTATCCTGTTTAAAGTCCAATACAAGTGTCATCTTCTTAGTGAAATCTTCCCCAATGCTCTGTGTTAGTTGTGATCTTTCTCCTTAGATTTTACATGGCACTTTTCACTTTCCTCTCTAAAATGCTTATAGAATATCGTACTTTATAGCTATCTTTGCATCTTATCTTCATGGTATTTTATATACTAAAGGTATTTAATAAACATTTATTAAACATGTTGAATTTGAAATGTTAACTGAAATCATGCAAGTAGATGAGGAAGAGCATAGACAGATCATAAATGGGCAAAAAAATTTTAAAAATCTTAAGAAATGACAAATTTGCCAGAAGCCAACTAAAAAGATATAGAAAAATAAACAGCATTTATTAGAAATAAGTTTGACTATACTATATTTGATTATAATACTAAAAGTATTTTACTTTTTTATAAAAGGTGATGGTGGTTTTGGATCCGTTTATCGAGCATCCTATAAAGGAGAAGAAGTGGCTGTGAAGATTTTTAATAAACATACATCACTTCGGCTATTAAGACAAGTATGAAATATTTATTCTTCGTTTAAAAATAAATGTTATTTTACCATTTAAAAAATTATGCCTATTCTTATTTAAATTATTAGGAAAAGGTAACAATTGATATTAATGACATAATACTAAAATTCCATAAAATGAAAACAATGATCAAAAAAGCAGTATGAATTTCAAAATGAAATTTCTACATTTCTTCATATTTACAGAATAAGAATTTAGAGTTTCTTCCTCACAGGAAAATTAAAAAAGAAAAAAGAAAGACTTTTTCTGGGAGAGGAGGTTGAGGAGAGGGAGCAGATTAAATGCATATTTAAAGCAGATTATCAGACCTTTTTTTAGGTTTATCTCATTTTATTTTTTGTAGAAGATGATGTTTCCCTCTTAAATAGTAGTTATGTTACTATTATACTTTTGAATAAGCTTTTCTCAATTGTCAACTTTAAAGTTGTTTACTTTAATTAGAACTGTTTTATTTTTTAAACTATCTCACATATTTTTTGCAAATTTCTATTTTAAATTCCATTGCCACATCCAACCATTTAAACATATGAGCAGGAACCAAAAGAAGATAAGTAAAATTATTAGACAATAATGAAGAAGACACAAAGTAACAAACTTCCCTACAAATCATTAACAAAAAAGCTTTTAAAAATTAAGCCTATATGTATTTAAGAAATTATTGTTTAATCATATTTTCATATTGTTTACAATATGATAAAAGAAACAAAGTACAAATTTGGCTAATATTGCTTGTTACCCATTGTTTAATAATGATTTTGCTGTCTTGATATTAAGCAGCTTTCCAAAGTTTGTATGGTTTTTCTTTTTACTCCAGACTTTTTCCATATGAAAAAAAAATTCAATTTCTCTTCTAATATTTCTTTATATTTATCATTCCATATAACAAAATAATACTTCCCTCCAATTATATGCCACAATTAATATAGCCATTCCCTAATTATTTGGCACTTAATTTATTTCTAAATATTTTTCTCCTTTAAGTAGTGCTGTTAAGAATAGGAATATCTGCTGTTTCTTCCTATTTTATTCTTCCAGTTTTATTAGCATGTAAGCATAAAAATGGGATTGCTAAGTTAAAAGACATGAATATTTTAACTCTTTTTGCATAATTCTATATTGCTATTCAAAATTTAAAACCAATTTAGTCCCAAACTAAGTTAAACAGTGAACTTATTTAGCAATTTCTTATATCTATACCAACATTGACTCTTACTCTTTTCCAGTTTGCTATTTGTATTTTCTCCCAATGGTTTTTATGTGCATTTCTCTAATTATTAGTGAGTTTAAAGATCTTATTTATAAGTGGATGTTTATCAATTTTTTCCTAATTTGTATTAAGAGATCATACCTAGAAATTATTGATAGTCTGTTTTTCTTGTTTCAAGAACTTATTTAATTAAAATCTTCACTAATTAACCAACATTTATTTGAAAGTAAAATTGAATGGAGGATAAAGGAACCCTGAGTTATAATTGTATTTTTATTTCTGATTCTTGTGTCATCTATCTTTTTATGTATATTGGTTAAGAAAGTATTTGCTACCTCCTTTAACTGAACAATTTCAAACTTAAGTAGAATATATGCATGTATGTAAGTATAGAAAGTTTCAACTCATCCCAGACATACTTTACATTTAAGTAAATATAGAATGTTGAATATTCTGTATTAAATGCAGAAGAAAAATAATTTTGATAAGTATTTATATGATTTTTTGTATATTTCCATTAATTCACATTATAATTTTTAACATTTATAGGAATTAGTAGTGCTTTGCCATCTCCATCACCCTAGTCTGATATCTTTGCTTGCTGCTGGTATTCGTCCCCGAATGTTGGTAATGGAATTAGCCTCAAAAGGTTCTCTAGATCGGTTGCTTCAACAAGACAAAGCTAGCTTAACCAGAACACTCCAACACAGGATAGCATTACATGTTGCTGATGGCTTAAGGTAATTATTTTTCCTGGCAGTGAAATGGGGGAAATTTCTGTTTTAGGTTTATGTAGGAGGAGACTTTAACGAGGATATTTTCTGAATTGTTGAATATTCATGAAGCAATTGAAATTAGAAAGAAAATTTTAATTTCATGTATCTGTTTAGACTACATATATGTGTATACATACACACATACTCCAGGATTGTTGGAAGACTTAAAATAATATATAAATGCTCTAAGATATTTTACAAAAGAGATAGCAGAAGTCAAAGTAGTTTTAATCAAGCATGGCTTAATTGAAAATAAGAGATATTATCTGTGTCTGGGACAAGATACATTCTTAACTTAGTTTGGGACACAAGCTGATCATCAATAATGTTAACAACAACAACAACAAAGTCACAGAGATGTGTTGCAAATGGGTGTATTACAAGAGGAAGTTATATGCATGAGGAACTTCTTATACCAAGGATCCTAGTGGGTACCCAAGAAAACCTTGGGTATTTAAACTACAGGAACAAGGAGAAGTTAATTATGGGAAGCCTGAATCCCCTCCCAGAGTCTTTTGGAGGAAAACCTTGGCAAAAGCATCTTTCTTTTCATTTTAGGAAATGCTAGATCATGAAGATAGGATGGTTTGCTTATCTACAAGGGTCCAACCTGCACAAACAGTTTCTCAGTTGGATACAGACTGATTGGTGTTTGTCTTCACTCCAAAGGGCCCAGCTTGGAGTGCAAACAACAAATTATATCAACTCAGGACAGAAGCTTTGTCCTTGATGTTTTTAGGGCTCCCTGCATACCCCAGGACCAGCATGAGTGAAAAATAGGGCAATTTAAGAAGGGAAATTCAGGGAGTACTTAACAACAAGCATTTGTTAAGTATATCCTATGAACTTCTGCTAAGCAGAAAAAAAGACAGTTATCACTCTCAAAGTTGTAATGAAACAACATAGAAACAACTAAGTATAAGCCACATACATACATACAGATATCCTTTGAGATTAATTCATTCTATATTTATCATCTAATCAAGATTCTGGTAGCTCTTGTCTGCAGTCCTCTGGGACATTCTCCTTCCTCAGTGAATTCAATTCAAATCTTTCTCTCCTTCTCATCTTTCTCCCCATAAGTTTCTAAGTTTCTCTTTTACTGTCAAGAGCATCACCTTCTAGTCATCCAGAATTATCCTTGACTCTTCGTTCTCATTACCTTCATTGACCAAATCTCGTCATTTCTATCATCACAGTGTTTCTCATATCTGATTCTTTCTCTCAAATCACAGATTTACCTCTTTAGTTCAGGTTTTCATTGCCTCATACCTTTGCTTTTAGAATAGCCTTATAATTGGCCTACCAGACTAAATTTTCCTTACTCTAACCCATTCTTTACAAAACTGGCAAAGTGCTTTTCCCAAAATATACTTTGAACCATACCAACTCCCCCCACTCAATAAACCCTAATAACTCCCAATACAATAAAATACAAACTTCACCGTTTGGCATTTTAAAGCCCTTCATAACTTGGCCCCATCTTACCTTTCCAGGTCTACTGTATATGATTCCCCTTCCCACATCCTACAGTCCACTCATCTTCCATTCTTGCTATTCCTTACACATTATGTTCCATCTCTCTTCTCTATGACTTTGCATTGGTTATCCTCCATCACAGACATGTACTCTCACCTTATCTCTGACTCTTTAGAATACTTTTTTTTCTTCCTTCAAGATTTAGATCACTGACACCTTCTAAATGAGACACTTGCCAGAGTCTCCCAAATTTCCAGTGTCCTCACTTTCAGAATTCCCCCTTGTGTTTGTTTTCTGTTTATTCTTTATATACTTAGGTATGTACATGTTGTCCCCCCTGATGAAATATAACCTTTGAGGGCAAGGATTTTTAGAGACAGCTAGATGGTACAGAGCTCTGGAACTGAAGCCAGGAAGACCTGAGTTCAAATATAGGCTCAGATACTTATTACATGTGTGTTCTTGACCAAGTCATTTTAGTTCTGTTTGCCTCAGTTTCTTCATCTATAAGATAGGCATATTTTCCAAGTTGCTGTGAGGATCAAGTGAGATATTTGGAAAACACCTACAACATAGTGCTTGGCACAGTCACTATAAATGCTTGCTGCTATTATTGTTTATAGAATAACACTTGGCTCATAGTCAACTCTTAATAGGTTCCTTTTGATTGATTGATTATCACTTCCTTTTTTCTCTTAGCTCTACCTTACAACTCATTACATTTTTTTTTTGGCTTCCATACATATCATTGACTCACTAATTTCCCAAACTACTATCTACCATTTTCCTTCAATATCATATTTTGACATTTTTTTCACTCAGGTAGAAGACTGCATCTTTTTTCTCTTAAAATTATTCCTATTAAATTTAAATCTGATTTGTCATTTATCAAGAACATTTTGTATGCTGACTGCCATTCATATTTTAGCTCTCCTTCTTGGCTAAGTGTACAATAATTATTTAAATAATCATTATAGTATAACAAAAATATCTACTCAACTGGCCACTTAATTGTAGATTTTAATGTCTCATTGATTTATGTATCTAGACTTTGTAACTTTTTTTCTTTTAATTTTGAAAATTAACCTCAAAATGTTTTTTAAATTAACCTCAATATAAAATAATCAGTTCACTGAACATTTTATGAGTATGTACACTTTAACATGGGAATTATGAAGGGATATTTTATTACAATTTTAAAATGTTTTTTCAAAATCTGTCACTTCTACTTTATCAAACAGATATCTCCATGCATCTATGATTATATACCGAGATCTGAAGCCTCATAATGTTCTGCTTTTTACTCTATATCCTAATTCTGCAATCATTGCCAAGATTGCAGACTATGGAATTGCTCAGTACTGTTGCAGAATGGGGATAAAGACATCTGAAGGAACAGCAGGTATATCATAAAAGTTAGATTCTGTCTGTTTACTATTTTTGGAGGGAAAGCGGGAACTATAATTTCATTCATATATGAAATTCCCAGTAAGGAATGCCAAATAACAGCTTCTCTATACCTTATAGTCTTAGAAACCTCTAGGGTCACTGAAACATTAAATGGTTTTCCCAGGACACGCAACTCTATATCAGAAACAAAATTTAAACTCATCTTTTTTACTCCTAGGCCCATCATCTCTTTTTTTTTTACTACATTGCTTGTTTGAATGAGATAAAATATAACCTCAAATAGAAGATTCTAGAGAGTTAGTAGTTCTTTATATGTAAAAAAGAAGGGATTGGATTATAAAAGTTCTATAAAGTCCCCCTTCCAGTTTTTAATCTTTGATTTTATGATTCTAGGCTGAATAATCTAATAGGTTTCTATTAGTCATATCAACTTCTGTTCAGCCTATAAATTTAATAGTGAAATTTAATAGTGAAATGTAGTAATTCTAACATGGGTTCAAAAATCAATTACACAAATACAGAATGATAGAGAGAGATGACTAGATGATATGCTAATCATGTGGAAAAAAAGCAATTGGGTTTTAGGGTATTGCAAATTCAATCTTAAGCATAACTCAGCTGTATAATAAGAAGGCTAAAAATGCTATTTCAAACATAGAACAAGTTAGTGGAAGACTAGAATCCAAAATGAGGGAAGGAAATGAAAATATGGCATATAAAAATATAAAAAATGGCAATTTAAAAAACTGGTGACATAATCTAAAGAGGGCCTACAAAGGATATGATAGTACTTTAAAAACTTGTAGTAAGAAAAAATTTCTTAGACTATTTTCTTAGCCCATACTGGCAAGGTTTAGATTAAAAAGTTAAATCAGTTACCACCATTTATCAACCACTTATTATATATAAGGTACTTTGTTCAATGTTCAATGGCCACACTCCAACAAAACAGACTACAAAGATTAAAAGGTAGTAATTTTTATGGTAGAATACCCATAAAAAATGGAATTATTACAAAACAGAGATATTTCCTCTGTGTTTGTAGTTAAGAGAAGCAGATTTAGAGCTCTTCCTTCTGCATTCTTAGTCTTTAATGCCATTTTGCTTTTTATTATATGTTTGTTATGCTGTAGAATATAGCTTTTCACTTGTTCATGTATTTTCAGGATTTCGTGCACCTGAAGTTGCCAGAGGAAATGTCATTTATAACCAACAGGCTGATGTTTATTCATTTGGTTTACTGCTTTACGACATTTTGACAACAGGAAGTAGAATTCTAGAAGGATTGAAATTCCCAAATGAGTTTGATGAGTTAGCTATACATGGGAAATTACCAGGTAAGTTATATTTTATTAATAATTAATAACCACTTTGAGATTTAAGGAATTCTGCAATTCCATGACATCGATTCAATTCGACAATCTTTTATTAAGCACCTATTATATTTAAGCATTTTGTGAGGCACTAAGGGTACTAAAATAAAGACAAACAGAATCTGATCTCAGTGATGTTTTATCCTGAATTCTGTTTGTACATTGCTTAAGTGGTTTGCATAAATTTTGTTGAGTTATTCTATATTCCTTTGTCCATTTGCACAGACCATTCACTATGCCTCAGATGCATGTCTTCCTTATTTCTGCCTTTTGAAATCTTTCTTTTCCTTCAAGGCTTAGTTGCCACATCCATGAAAAAGAGCAATAATTCTTCTAGGGTAAGATGATCTCCTTAAATTTTCCCTTGTGTAAATGAAATATCCTTTGTATGAATGACTCCTTTAGACCAGCAAGGGTGAATGGAGAAAACAGTGGATTCAAAGTAAGAAGACTTAGATTCAGATCCTATTTCTCCCACTTTATATCATATTGAGTAAGATGCTTATGTTATTTGATCTTCAGTTTCCTCATATATAAAATAGGGGAATTAGATAAAATTATCTCTAAGATCTCTTCTAGCTATTAATCTAAACCTATGATCCTATCATTTTCTATCTCATTTTAACCTGTACTTATTTGTAAATATGTTTTCTGTTCTGTTAGATTGTCAGATCCTCCTCATGACCTCCATTCCTTCTGCCCCTGCAGTATTCTTCCAGGCCATCACCTTTGTTTTGTCTTTCTTTCTTTCCTTCCAAGCTGACACTACCATTAACCAGTTCTACATTATACACCATCCTCTACTTTCAAATCCCTTTCCTCTTGTCCAAATGTTGCTCATGACCCAGTCTTGGATTATTCCCACCATCATCTTTCTTCTTCATTCTTTCTCATCTCTTTTTACTTAGATCACTTCTGTCATGTATGTCATCCTCCATCATGTTTCAAATGAAAAAGTGGCCTTATTCCAGCTTCTGATCTTAACATTCCACCAAAATTATTCCCTTCTAAATTACCATTGATCTCTTAACTAAGAAACCCAGTGGCATTTTCTCAATTCTCATACTTCTTGATTTTTCTTTAGCCTTTGACACAATTGATCACTCTCTTCTTAGCACTTTTTTCTATAGGTTTTTGGAACACCACTCTCTCCTAGTACCCTTTCCAAATGTCTTAGTGCTTCTTGTTAGTTTCCTTACCTATATCTTCTTCTAGACCATATTCCCAAAGTGATATTCCTAAAAGAGTTCTGGCCATGTCATTCTATTGCCATTCTCTTGCTCCTAGGATAAGATAGAAAGTATTTTCTTTATCTTTTAAAGTTCTCCACAGCTTGACTCTGTCCTATTTCCTTTAGGTTCATTTGTTTTTATTCCATAAATTAGCCCATTTATTGTTGAACTTGAGGCTACAGATGATTGATGAGGAAAAGATTTTAGTAGTTTTTCAATTTATTCCATTTTTTTTTTTCAGTGGCCATGAATTTAATCCTGACTGCTACACACAAAAATATGTCCCTTTGGGCAGGTTATTGAATGTTTGTTTCCTTATCTTTATTTTTTTTATTTTTATTTTTAATTTTTTTTAATTTAATTTTTATTTTATATATTAATTATAATATAATTATAAATAATTTTATATTTATTTTATAATATAATTTATATTTTAATTTATAATTATAATAAAATAATTTTCTTTTATAAAATTTTTGACAGTACATATGCATGGGTAATTTTTTACAACATTATCCCTTGCACTTACTTCTATTCAGATTTTTTCCCTTCCTCCCCCAACCCCCTCCCCCAGATGGCAGGCAGTCTTATACATGTTAAATATATTACAGTATATTCTAGATACAATATATGTGTGTAGAACCGAATTTTTTGTTGCACAGGAAAAATTGGATTCAGAAGGTAAAAATAATAGTTTACACTCATTTCCCAGTGTTCCTTTTCTGGATGTAGCTGATTCTGTCCATCATTAATCAATTGGAATTGGATTAGCTCTTCTCTATGTTGAAGATATCCATTTCCATCAGCATACATCCTCGTACAGTATCATTGTTGAAGCGTATGATCTTCTGGTTCTGCTTGTTTCACTTAGCATCATTTGATGTAAGTCTCTCTAAGCCTCTCTGTATTCCTCCTGTTGGTCATTTCTTACAGAATAATAATATTCCATAACATTCATATACCATAATTTACCCAACCATTCTCCAGTTGATGGACATCCATTCATCTTCCACCTTCTAGCCACTATGAAAAGGGCTGCCACAAACATTTTGGCACATACAGGTCCCTTTCCCTTCTTTAGTATTTCCTTGGGATATAAGCCTAGTAGTAGTATGGCTGGGTCAAAGGGTATGCACATTTTGATAACTTTTTGGGCATAATTCCAGATTACTCTCCAGAATGGTTGGATTCTTTCACAACTCCACCAACAATGCATCAGTGTCCCAGTTTTCCCACAGCCCCTCCAACATTCATCGTTATTTGTTCCTGTCATCTTAGCCAATCTGACAGGTGTGTAGTGATACCTCAGAGTTGTCTTAATTTGCATTTCTCTGATCAATAGTGATTTGGAACACTCTTTCATATGAGTGGAAATAGTTTTAATTTCATCATCTGAAAATTGTCTGTTCATATCCTTTGACCATTTATCAATTGGAGAATGGCTTGATTTCTTATACATTAAAGTCAATTCTCTGTATATTTTGGAGATGAGGCCTTTATCAGAACCTTTAACTGTAAAAATGTTTTCCCAATTTGTTACTTCCCTTCTAATCTTGTTTGCATTAGTTTTGTTTGTGCAGAAACTTTTTAATTTGGTGTAATCAAAATTTTCTATTTTGTGATCAATAATGATCTCTAGTTCTCCCTTGGACACAAACTCCTTCCTCCTCCACAAGTCTGAGAGGTAAACCATCCCATGTTCCTCCAATTTATTTATAATTTCGTTCTTTATGCCTAAATCTTGGACCCATTTTGATCTTATCTTAGTATGTGGTGTTAAATGTGGGTCCATGCCTAGTTTCTGCCATACTAATTTCCAGTTTTCCCAGCAGTTTTTGTCAAATAATGGGATCTTTGGGTTTGTCAAACAACTAGATTGCTATTTTTATTCACTATCTTGCCCTGTGAACCTAACCTATGCCACTGATCAACTAGTCTATTTCTTAGCCAATACCAAATGGTTTTGGTGACTGTTGCTTTATAATATAGCTTTAAATCAGGTACACTTAGACCACCTTCCTCTGACTTTTTTTTTCATTAGTTCCCTTGCAATTCTCGACCTTTTATTCTTCCATATGAATTTTGTTGTTATTTTTTCTAGGTCATTAAAATAGTTTCTTGGGAGTCTGATTGGTATAGCACTAAATAAATAGATTAGTTTGGGGAGTATTGTCATCTTTATTATATTCGCTCGGCCTATCCAAGAGCACTGAATGTCTTTCCAATTATTTAAATCTGACTTTATTTTTGTGGCAAGTGTTTTGTAATTTTTCTCATATAATTCCTGACTATTCTTTGGTAGATGGATTCCCAAATACTTTATACTCTCAACATTTGTTTGGAATGGAATTTCTCTTTGTATCTCTTGCTGTTGCATTTTGTTGGTAATGTATAAAAATGCTGAAGATTCATTCCATTTTCTGATAGCAGAATTGACTGTGTCTGAAGAGATGGTATTGTACATCCATGTGCCACCATCATTTCTGTTGAAAGTCACAAATACTCATAACATCCATAGAAATAGAAGGCCCAAACTTAGAATACAATGGTAGTGAAGTACATGTAAAGAGAGCACATATGGCAAAGGAGTAATTATCAATTCCTTACAAAAAGTTTTTTACTTTCTTCATGGAATCCTTAAGTAATTTCCTGGCTAGAAACATTGTTAGCTATTTTTCAAATATCTTTGTTGAAAAGACAGTGGTGGTAGCGAGAAAGGAAAGAAAGTCCAATAATCTACTCCTTACTCAATATTCCCTCCCTCCCACCAACCTTCTCAAGCAGTTTTTTCTTATAAACTTCATTTTTCCTCTAATGTGTGCTCCAATTCTCCAACTGATGTTCTTCAAACTACAACTATTGGACTCCCCAGTTTACTTGTTGTTTTCATACACTAGCCCAGAGACATGTCTTAATCACCCATTCTAAGACTTTCTTTATGATATCAGCTATTTTCCACTGTATGGCTACAGTTTTATAATCCTTTAGAATTGAATAAAGACTTATTGATACATTGTAGAATTTTTGGAAGACTTCTTAACACATACTGTTCTGTTGATTCATCTGGAGTATCTGTGCATTTCTGTGATTAAAGTAATTGATGTGGGGTATAAAACACACTCTGATATGTATATTCTTAAATGTATACAAGTTGTTTTCTTTAATAAAATGACAGGTCCTTGAAGGTCTATTTTTTTGACTTTGTATCCCAATATTTAGCAAAATGATTAATATATAATAGGTGCTTTTCAAGTAGGTGTTGATAAGAAAGGAGACAAAGACTCTTGTTTTTTTTTCAATTTTTATCCTCACATTCTAAAACTTGAGTAACTTTGTATTTTGTTTATTTTTAATGTTTATTGACTCAAGTGCTTAGTATGAATGTAGATAGAATACCTTTTCAACAAATTCCAAAATTGGAAGGCTCGTATAATATAAACATTTCTAAATCATTTTTGAAACAATCTCATGAAATTATTTGTAACAGGATCTGAGGTATCAGAAGATTATTCTGTTTATCTGTTTGGATACTTTAAAGACAGAATTTAGTATAGTAGTTAAAAATTATTTCATTTTTATCCTATGTACCTTGCTTTGTTTACATGTTGTTTCCCCAATGACATTGTAATCTCCTTAAGGGCTGATATTATCTTTTGACCTTTTTGTATCCTCAGCACTTAGCATAATACCTGACACATAGGAGGTAATTAATAAATATTTATTGATACATAGGAGGTAATTAAGAAATATTTATTGATTGATTATTTGATTCTTATTTGTCTTACTGCTATAATTATAAAATTTATTTTGAATGTTTTAGATCCAGTGAAGGAATATGGTTGTATTCCATGGCCTAAAGTAGAACACTTAATCAAAAAGTGTCTGAAAGAAAATCCTCAGGAAAGGCCAACATCTGCTCAGGTATTTGTTTTTAAAATTATATATAAATAGACATTATTATATCACTTTAAACTAATATATTAAATTCTATGAGTTAAAAAGAAATTGGGGGTTTTATAATGAAGAAAAAGAATTATTAAACGATATTTTCCAATCTGAAAAAGGGAAATACTTTTGATTTATTGTCTATAAGGCTAGTTCTAATCTTGTTGGGTAATTGCTCCTTTTTGCCATTTAAACTAGTTTTTGACAGATAATAAAATTAATTTGTCAGATTAACTTTTAGCCCACTACAATGACTTTCTGAATTAAATTATTTTTCATCTTTGTCATTTCTATTGATTCTATAGATATTCTCCTATATCCTGTAATATAATCAATTTTTCCCTGCAGGTATATGAAATTTTGAACTCAGCTGAATTAATATGTCTAATGAGATATATTTTAATACCAAAATTATTTGTAGCAGAATGCATGATTGCTACAAACCAAAACAACAAGAATGCAGTTGTCTGGCTGGGTAGTGGGAACAATGACAGGGGACAGCTATCCTGTCTTGAGATAAATACTGAAAGACATATCTCTAAGGTAGGGTTGCTTGTTACCAATGTACTAAAAAATTTCCGAAGTTATGTTTTTAAAATTTTTTTTTCAAATAATTTGAAAACATATACGAGCTTGATAAATTGCTTGGCAAGAAGTTAGATGGATAAGGGAATACTACTTTTATAAAAAAAAATTAACTAAATAATGATTTTGTTAAAAACATTGTTATGTATATAATAAATATATAATATATAATAAATTGTATTAGTTAATAAGATAATAAAGACTATAGTTAGGAGAGAATAAAATATATTCTAGTCATTGTACTCTAATACATCATTGCACTGACTTTTCTTCTAAGATCAAGTTTGCCTAACTCTAGTAATTCAACTTTCATTAAATCATATGCAGAGCCTCTTGTTTTATTGGTGTTTGCTTTGCAAGATACTGAATAGATTTTGTGGTTATTTAATAGTATTTTCATATAGGGACAAAATTCTTAGGTTTGCATAATTTTAAAGTTTTCCTTATTTAGTCTGACAATGAAAATTCTGTTTTAAAAGTTTATTGCATTACATTGGCAGGATGTGACAGATAGTAGAATATTGTGCCTTGCCCTTGTATACCTTCTGGTTGAAAAGGAAAGCTGGATCGTGGCAGGAACACAGTCTGGTATCCTATTGGCAGTCAAGACAGATGATGATAAAAAGAGCCATATGCTTCAAAGAATGACTGACTCTGTTACATGTTTATACTGCAATTCTTTTTCTAAACAAAGGTATCTTGATGGTTTGGGATAGATGGGGGGAAAAGTTTTTGATTAGCTCTATTACAAAGCTTCTTAAACTGTTTGATTTGCATACCTATTTTTTATGCCTATATTTATCCAGGGACATATTTAAAATTCTCAGGTGAAAAGGAGTCATGAGTAGAAAAAGTTTAAGAAACTCTGCTCCATTATAGGCACATTTTCAGGAAAGATATGTTTGATACTATTTTAATATATTGTAATTGGTTTTCTTATACCAAAGAAAATAGATCTTCTACTTTCGTAGATTCCCTATAAGCATTCAGTAGAACTGTGGATTATGAAAGTTTATCTTTGAAAAATACTTTAAGGACTTTAAAGGTCTTTTACCTTTAAGTCCCTTTTTTCCACTTTTTGGCATTCTATTGGACATAGGTTCTCGTGCTGTACCAATTAACATGAAGCTTCATCAACTATTGTGATAATAGCATACCTTTCTAAGATTTATTATATCCTAGCTTCTTAACTATTTTAAACCAGATGAATACACAGTGTTTAAGTCATAAGTGAGAGGTTAAAATAAAGGTAGAGAATTATTTAGTTTTTTTTTGCCTGAGATATTGACTAAAGGGGAGTATGAATCTCATTCCTCTGCCACCTTACATCATATTTTATAGTTCCCAATCTTATTTTTAATCGGTATGTCAGAAACTTGCCTCATTAAAGTTTAAACAATTTTAAAAGGGCTCCACTTCCCAAATTTGGTATGGAATTAATTTTCCCCTACTAATGGCTCTTCCTTCTTCTTCTTCTTCTTCTTCTTCTTCTTCTTCTTCTTCTTCTTCTTCTTCTTCTTCTTCTTCTTCTTCTTCTTCTTCTTCTTCTTCTTCTTCTTCTTCTTCTTCTTCTTCTTCTTCTTCTTCTTCTTCTTCTTCTTCTTCTTCTTCTTCTTCTTCTTCTTTCTTGTTCTTGTTCTTCTTCTCCTCATCCTTCTCCTCCTCCTCATCTTCCTCCTTCTCCTCCTCCTCATCTTCCTCCTTCTCCTCCTCCTCCTCCTCCTCGTCTTCCTCCTTCTCCTTCCCCTCCTCGTCTTCCTCCTCCTCCTCCCCCTCCTCCTCCTCCTCCCCCCCTCCTCCTCCTCCTCCTTCTCCTTCTCCTCCTCCTCTTCCTTCTCCTTCTCCTCCTCCTCTTTCTTCTCCTCCTCCTCCTCCTCCTCCTCCTCCTCCTCCTCCTCCTCCTCCTCTTCCTCCTTCTTCGTCTTTCAGCACACAAAAGAATTTTCTTCTGGTGGGAACTGCAGATGGGAGACTAGCTATTTTGAAGACAACAATGTTAAGGTAAATATTAAATGAATTTTCTATGAAAACACAAATGTTTTATCTCTGAAAATCCTTTGAAGGACAAGGGTGAAAAATGGTGCTACCCTTGGAGAGCCTGGAGTCCATCCTGGTTCTGCTGCTTTTCAGCTATGGTGAACCCGAGTTTCTTTAACTTTAAAATATAAGTGTTTAACTAGATAACTTCTTAAGTCCCTCTCATCTTACTTTCATATTACCCATAGGACCTAGCATATAGGAATCACTGGAGGAATATTTATTTGTTCATAGATAAATATGTAAACTGCCAAGAAGGTACTATCTGACCTTGGGAGAGAAGGTTGCCCTATCTGGGAATTCTCTCTACCGATGTAATCATAGGCTTCATCTCTATTTATATTCTAATTGAGTAATAACTGGCTATGTCTTATTGAATTAAGTTCAAAATCCAAATTCACTTTGTACAAGTACATTCTTCATGACAGATGAAAACAACCTATTTTATGTTTTATTTAATACTGACAGTAAATAATTATCCTGGTTGTTTCAGCTATTAGGAAATCTTCAATGATTATCACACCTACTTGTGTGTCACAAGTAGGTGAAAAATACCTTGTTATTGGTTGGCAAGTGATTCAGTTGTACTAGAAGGTAGAGATGTGGAAAAGCTAGATGACAAACATCTCTACTCTCATTTTGATTGATGAAATGATATACATTTTGGACATCAATCCTAAAACAGTGACAAGAACTTTTGGAGCAATAGCTTTCTTATCTTTGTCTTTAATAGCTATGAATGGGTTGTTGCATTGGTAGAGGCTACAGGAATAAGAAAGGCAATTATGAAGCCATTTCTCCTCTACTCTGCAAGACTCTAGGATTTACAATCCTAAACTGCTTTCACTAGGGTTTGGGGGAAAATAGTGGTCTAGTGGTGGTTTGACCCACCTTGTTCATGTAGCCTCTTCTGTCTTCTTCTTGTTGTTTCAGTTAGATTAGTTTGTTTGTATGCACTCAAAAAAAAAAGTAATTAAACTGTCTATACTTTTTTAATACCTTCTGTTTATGTACTCCTAAAGAAAGTCACAGGAAAAAAGGTCCAATATCAAAAGATTCATAGCAGCATTTTTCTTAGTAGCAAAGAAATGGGAATAGCTAGGGGGAAAATATAGCACATAAAGAAAATATGATATTATATGTAATAATAAATGAGAAATATGAGAAATTTAAAGAAACATGTGAATGTTTATTAAATGATACAAAACAAAATAAAAAGAACAATACAATAGATACTGTTATAAGACTGTAAATGAAAAGATCACTAAAATGAGGGTACATGAAACATACTCTCTCATGATGGGAGGAAGCAGAAAAGAATGTTATATACAAGCACACACACATATATTATTAGATGTAATCACTACATTAGATGTTCACTTGTACGATTTTTCTTTATGAAGGGCACAAAAGGATTTCTTGTTCAGTATAGAGAAGAAAGATGAGAAATAACCATAACATAAAAACAAAAGAGTTGAGCAAAACATTTTTAATTGTACAAAATAAAAATACCTAAGTGAGTTATTGTCTTTATTATTTGAGGAAGAATCAATATCATATGAGCCAACTATCTTTCAATAAGTGTTTATTAAGCATATCTATGTGCTAAATATTGTGCTAGTGAATGAGAATACAAATACAATTCTGAGACAGTTGCTGCTCTCAAGAAATTTCTATTCTGCAGCAATTGAAAAATGTAAGGAAAAAGCATTTCTTAAATGTGGTAGGCAACAAAATATGATCTTATTCGATTCCCTTCATAGCCCTTGGAAGGTTTTTTGTTGGAGTGAAAGTGAGGCAAGCAGAAATTAACTGATGAAGAATTGAAACAAATTACCAGTGACTTTATCCAAGAAAATTAAATTTGGTCAAATTGAATTGAACTGAACTTCTGTTCTATCTTTCAAATCATCTATTATAGTGTTTTAGATATAATTGACACTCAATAGTTATGTCAATTAAGCTTGAATGTCTAAACTATATTTTTACATATAGTGATATTAATAACACTTTACCATATTTGAAGGAAAATGATGAAGTTAGGCATTAAACTTTATAATAAAAAAAAGATAGAAACATCTAGGAATTTAAATTCCTACATCTGCTTATGATAACTAGCCTTCTAGAAAATTAACTTATAACATAATATTTAATTGCCTAAATACTTCATTAAATGTAATAAAAAGACATGTTAGATGGTTTAAGATTTTACCTACATAAGACAAGCCACTACCTAAATATGTTATGTTGGGAGCCTTTTAAAGAACTACTTAATATTTAAGTTTTAGTCTTTTTTTCCTCTGAATTATTACTATTGGCTTCATTTACTTTTTGGATTTAATTCCTAGATAACTTCAACAATTTTTTAAATTTAAATTATGTATGTATTATAATTGGATTACTTGTCATGTAGGGGAGAAGGGAGAGGTAAAGGAAGGGGTAGAATTAGAGTATAAGGTTTTTCAAGGGTTAATGTTAAAAAAAAGTATCCATGCATATGTTCTGAAAATCAAAAAGCTATAATAAAAAATAAAATAAATTATGTATGAATTATATTTTTTGAGAATGTCTTTTCTCTTCCTTTTTTTTGTTTCAGTTTGAAGGAGCTCCTCCCTTAAAGACATTAAATATAGGAAATGTCAGCACTCCATTAATGTGTTTAAATGAATCTATATATTCATCAGAAAAAAACATAATCTGGGGAGGATGTGGCACCAAGATTTTCTCACTTTCTAATGATTTCTCCATTCAGAAACTTATTGAGACAAAGACAAATCAACTGTGAGTTATTTTTAGTTAAATCACAAATTTATTAGTATATTCTGCTCTTTTTAATTATGTTAGTGATACCTATTTTAATTCCTGTTTACTATTTAAGTTATTCCTAAGGTGAGAATCTTAGTATAGACTATGTGTTGACTTATTTTTGAGACTTAGCAGTTCTATGACCATGATCAAATCTATACTCCTAATTATAAATATATTGTGATGTCATCACAGGGAATTTCAACATAGTAAATTCAGAGTCTTTGATATGCTGACATGATATCCTAATTTCCAAAGTTTCTATGATGTTTACTCTTAATATAATGTGTTGAATCTGCTGGATAAGCATCTATAGCACCCTAGGGACCTTGTGTTTGTAGTTGAACATAATCACCATTAGATGGTGGTATTAGGTATTGCTAATTATTAGAACTCTAGGCACTGGTTGTAGAGAAAGTTGCATTTACTTTAACATAGTTGAATGCCTATTATGTGAAAGGCATTAGAAACATAGAAACAAAAACAGAACAGGAAACTCCTAAGGGAAATCAGGGAGAGAATAGAAACAAAATCTGACCCTAAATCAAGGAATTCTTTCCTCTTAAATTGACTGATTGCACTTTAACTTTATGAACAGATTTTTATTTGGTCACTCATTCATTAAATAATAAGTTTAGAGTATTTATCATGTGAAAAAGCACTATGTGTTCTATCTTACCCCAACTCCTTCAGAATAATAAAGTTCTGGTAATATATTCCACATGGGATTCCAAGATTTAATTGCCTCCTGTAGTCTTGGCCACAGAATCTTTTAAATTGTTTTGGCTCAGAGAGTTTTGGAAGTATCTGCTGTCAGCTGAAAAGCCCCTTTTTAGCTTCAGCCTCCTCCTTCTTATAGTTATTTGATTAATGCTTCATTACTTCAATAATATTTATTGAGGACCTGCTTTCTAAAAGCTTTGTTCTGGTTTGTCTGTCTTATGTGTCTGTCTTCATAGCAAAATTCATACCTTATTCTGGTTTTTGTGCCCTCTCTCTTTATCTAAGAGTATTTGTTATTTGTTTTGTTTTTGCTTTCATCATCTTTCCTCTATTGACTATATAATCTTCTATTCTATATGCACTAACTATGGGGCAGCATATAAAGGCAAACATATAAACTTCCTCTATGCTGAATATGGCAATCATTCCCAAAAATTTATGAGGGTTGGGGCACAGAGTACACACTAATAGATTTTTTAAAAAAATAATCATTATGAAATATTATTAGTCCAATATACCGCCAATATTCTTACCAAACTTCTCTGCCCTGCTACTAACTCTATGGTCTTGAATAAGTCATTTTATTTTTCTGACTTAGATTTCCTCATCTGTAAAAAGGGATGGAATACATGGACATCTAAGTCCCTTTCAGCTTTTACTCTATATGATCCTACCACTTATAAAAGCATGTGCATAGAATATCTTTGGAGGAGGGGCTGAGTGAGAATGTGACAAAGAGTTATACTGCTTGAATCCCAAAGTTAAGAATTTTTGATTGGGCAAAGGAAATTTGTTAAGAGCTTACTCTGTGCCAACCACTGTGCTAAACACTTGGACTACAAAGAAAGACAAAATATAATCCCTGATTCTCAAGAAGCTCACAGCTTTATTGGAGGATACAAAATGAAAATAATTATGTATAAAGAAGATATATGCTGTAAAAATTGAAGATGGCTGATAGAAGAAAGATACTAGAAATAAAAGGATTTGGTAAAAGTGGAATTTTATCTGACACTTGAAAGAAGCCAGAAAGTAGAGATAAGAAGGAAAAGAATTCCAGACTGTAGGACATCCAGTGGAAATTTTCAGTTTTGAGATGAAGTATCATCTGTGATAAACGATAAGGAGCTCAGGGTCACTGGAATGGTGACACGTTTGAAGCAAGAGATTAATCAGGGAGCTCTTGCAATAATCCAGATGTTAGATAATGAAAGACTGCTTCAGGGTGATGGCATTGTCAGAGAAGGTAAAATCAATAGGACTTGACAATTGATTGGATATGTAGTGTGAGAAAGAGGGGTCAAGGATGACACTCAGATTATGAATGTGGGTAACTGAGGACAGTGATACCCTCAACAATAATAGGGAAGTATGTTTAACATATATTGAACTACTTGCCATCTAGGGAAGGGGAGAAAATTGGAACTCAAGGTTTTGCGAAGATTATTGTTGAAGAATTACCTGTACCTATGTTTTGAAAATAAAATAAGCTTTAACAAAAGAAATAGGATAAAATTTTGGGAAAGAAAATTACTTTTTTGGACATGTTGTATTTATATGTATGAGACATCCAGGTCAAGGTGTCCAAAAGGCAGTTGAAAATGCAAAACTGAAAATTTGGAGAGAAGTTAGCCCTGTATTAATAAAACTGAGAATCATCAAGATAGAAATGATCATTGAATATACTTGGTGAGATCACCAAGTGAAATAGTTTGGAGGAAGAAGAGAAAGAATATTTCTTTTTGAGCTTGAGAGAGATATGGGCATTTTTATAGGCAATAAATAAATAGTCTTTAGACAGGAAGAGAATGAAGATAAATGAAAGAATGGGGATGATAGAGGGACATCCTGCTGAAGAAGACAAGGTGGAATGGAATCACTTGGCATGGAGAAAGACATTTTCATATGAGACAGAGTTGAAGGAGGAGATAGTATTAGAAGGCATCTGGATGATGTGAGATAGGAAGAGGGGAAAAGAAGAAATTCTTAGTGAATGGCCTTAGTTTTTGCACTGAAACATGGGGCAAACTGAAGAGAGAAAGTAGAGGTAGAAGGAGCTGTCAGAGGTTTCAGAAGGGATGAAAAGATTTAGAAAAACTAAGGTGGTGAGTGAGATAGTGAATTAGTTAGGGAGAAAGGAAAGAATTCTTTGTCACAGTAAGGGCTCAAATGAAACTCCTTTTCCTACAGCATTATTGACCTTCATCTCTTCCTATGCCTTCTGTAGGCTTAGTACATTTATGTATTGTTAAAATATTCCCATTTCTTCATAGCCTTACAAATGTCATCTTCTTAGGAGGGCTTTCATAAGATCATTTTCCTCATCTAGAGGAAAATCCCTGTATTGATTTCATATCTCTGTTTGTCTCCTCTGGTACACTTAACTTTTCCATTTATATTATGTTTTTGCATGTAAATGGACAATTCGGGGTACGAAAGTATTCTGAGCCAAGAGTTAAGAGGCAGAAAACAGTCCCTATCCTCATGCTCACAATCAAATAGAAGACATAACAAACAGAAGGCATTTTTGTTTTGTTGTTATTCATCTTTTCAGACATTTCAAATTCTTTATGACTCCATGGATTCTAGCATTCTGTTCTCTACCATCTCCTGAAATCTGTCCAAGCTGATATTTGTTGCTTCCATGACACTATTTCTCCATTTCATCCTCTGCCTTCTCCTTTTGCCTTTCATATTTCACAATAGCAGAGTCTTTTCCAATGAGTCCCATCTTCTCATTATGTGGCCAACATATTTAAGCCTCAGCTTCACTATTTGACCTTCCAGTGAATAGCCTAAATTAATTTCTTTAAATATTGACTTATTTGGTCTCCTTACTGGCCAAGGGATTCTCTTATGGTCTTTGACAGTTGCATGATTTGAACACATCAAATCTGTGGCACTCAGTTGTTGTTTTGTTTTTTTTTTAACAGCCCAATTCTCATAGTCATACATTGCTATAGTTTGATGATATGGACCTTTATCAGCAAGGTGATGTCTGCTTTTTAGTATTACTGTCCAGATTTGCTGTAGCTTTACTTCTTGAAAGCAAAAATCTTTTAATTCCATGATTGTTGTCAAAATCTACAGTGATATTTAAGCCCATTAATATAAAATCTGACACTTCATTTTTTTTTCTCCAATGGGACCAGTTACCAAAATTGTAGTGCTTTATGTGTTTCTTTATGCTAAGCTTCAGGCGTGCTTATACTATCTCCTTTTTACTCTCATCAAAATGCTCTTTAATTTTTCTTCTCTTTCTGCTGTTAAAGTGGTATTATCTGCATATCTGAGCTTGTTGATATTTCTGGCAAACTAAATTCCAGCTTTTGATCTTTCTAGCCTGGCATTTCATGTGATGTACTCTGTATATGTTACATAAATAAATACTAAGACTGCAGAAGGCATAGAAAAAGATCAAAGAATGTCAATAATGGTGTGGAAAAAGGAGTTTCATTTGGGTCCTCAATGTGACAAGGAATCCTTTCCTAATTCCTTAAGTAATTCACTATCTCACTCCTCACCACCATAGCTTTTCTAAACCTTTTCATCCCTTCTTTATTTATTTAACATATACAGAGTATATGTATATGTTAAATAAACAATATACAATCTTGTTGTACTTCTTTTGCAATCTTAAACCAATCATTTGTTCCTTGAGCCGTTCTATTGTTTCTTGATCCCCATGCAGGTTATTCAGGAGACAGATAAGGTGATCTGGTATTCCCATTGCTTTGAGGACTTGCTATATAAAGGATAAATAAGAAACAGTTAAATTAAGAATTAAAGGAGTTAGTAAAAGGCTTCTTATAGAAGATGGTATTTTAGTTGGGATTAAAGGAAGCCAAGGAAGCCAGAAAGGGCAAATGAAGAGGGAGAACATTGAAGGCATAAAGGACAACCAGAGAAAATGCCCAGAGCTGAAAAGGGGATTGTTCTTACTCATGGAACAACAAATAATTCATTGTCACTCAGCTTTGTGTGTACCTGTGCATGTGCGTATGTGTGTGTGTGAAGGAGGGAGGGTAGAGAATTGTTTTAAAGTATAAAAAAAATTGGAAGGGTTGAAAAGGAAGATTGATGATGGTCAAAAAGGTTTTTAAATGCCAAATAGAGAATTTAGTATTTGATCCTGGAGATTATAGGGAGCGACTGAAGTTTATTAAGGACAGGGTTGGTGTTAAAATGGTCGGATTTTAGTCTGAATGAGTGAGTTGTTTTATTGAATTTGCTATTCATTTTTTAAAAATTATATATATATTTAAATGATTTGAGGATTTATTTTTTTATCCACAAAGAAATTCTATTATATACTTAAATATTGAAGAAAATAAATAAGAACAGTCTTTTATTTTCTCATAGGTTTTCTTATGCAACATTCAGTGATTCCAACATCATTTCAATTGTGGTGGACAAAGCTATCTATATAGCTAAGAAAAACAGCCATTTTGTTGAAGTATGGGACAAGAAGACGGAGAAACTTTGTGTGCTAATAGACTGTGTGCAGTTTTTAAAGTAATTTTCCATTTTAAAAAATTTCATGGCTTTAAGAATAAATATCTTTTGGAAGCTCTGTCCAGTATGACATAGCTCACATTTTATATAGGCAAGATTAAAAAGAGAATGGTCATATTCTTGAACCTTTTGAACATTTAGTAGTATTTTAGGCATATACTAGATTTTATACCAATTAAGTAAAATCCTTTCTCCTATTAATGTCACAAGTTGTTATTGAATAAGCCCTTTAAAATAGCCATTTACTTTATTATTGATGGAATCTGAGCAATGAAATGGGCAAATTTGTGAGATATTTGATTCATTTCATAATGGCATGCTATTGTATTTGATCACTTTTAAAATGTTTACTTTATAATCACTATTTCTTTCCTTGAAGATGTGAAAAATTTTCTGCATGTTCTGTTTTAAAATGTTAAATGATCCTTTTTTTTCCTTTTATATCCTCAGCTGATCTTATCATTGAGATTTTACTTTGGTTTAGGACACAATTTAAAAGATTTCTGTTTATTCTTTTTCATTGTCTAAATGACCGTGAAAAAAAAATCTTTTAAAACACTTTTTGGAGGTCTTTTGACTTCTACATTATGTGTGTGTGTGTGTGTGTGTGTGTGTGTGTGTGTGTGTGTGTGTGTGTGTGTGTGTAGAATGGAGAGATGTGTAATTAAAGGGATACATCTGATATGTATATCAGATGCACCACCCTTTTGTTTCCACTAAATTCCAAACTCCTTGAATAGCTCCA
The DNA here is from genome assembly GCF_048593235.1 of Sminthopsis crassicaudata. Lineage (NCBI taxonomy): Eukaryota > Metazoa > Chordata > Mammalia > Dasyuromorphia > Dasyuridae > Sminthopsis > Sminthopsis crassicaudata. Next base: position 203,187,268 of record NC_133621.1, read on the forward strand.
TCTTACTTACTTTGAAATTTCTTCTTGTTTTTCATTAACTATCTCACACTCATATAATAAAGCCTATTGCATTTTGGCATTCTGAATTTAAAGTAGTTTAGAAACTTTTAAAAAGTTCAATTTAGATATTAAAAATTCTCTAAACCTCTAATGAAACTCTTGATGTTTTCAGGGAGCATACAGGAAGCAAGGAATCAAAACATAAAATGACTTATTCTGGAAGAGTGAAAACCCTCTGTCTGCAGAAAAATACTGCCCTTTGGATAGGTACAGGAGGAGGTCACATTTTACTAGTTGATCTTTCAACACATCGCATCATACACATAATTCAGAACTTTTGTAATTCTGTTAGAGCACTGATGACCGTCCAGTTAGGTAAGTTGAATTCCTTTCTTTTTTACTCTGACAAAAATAATAAAAAGTTATTTTCTATATCTTATCTCTATGTTTAAAAATTAAGTATAATGTAAAGAGAGGATAAATGGATACCAAAAGAGCAGAGACTATCTAACTGAAACAAAGAATAAATGCTAACAGATGTTTCAGATAAATTTAGCACTATATTTAGTAGCCAAATTTGTCGGAGTTTTCTGTTAGCAAAAGAAAAAAAGAAACTATTCTGATTTGGAGTTTTAACTTTCTTGCAAAAAAAAAGAAAAAAAAGGGGGCCTACATATTCATCTATAAAGCCAAACTTTCTTAGAAATGTAATCATGAAAAAAGTTATTAAATTCATTTTTTGACTCCAAGTCCAGTGTTTTTTATGTGTTACAGCCTTTCTCACACCAAGCTCTGGCAACACATCTCACAGTAATTCCCATTATTCACTATAGTATGCTGCACTTTCATTTTTCATTATAATTTTAGATGTATATCATCACAGAAAACATTGTCATAACAATGGACTTTGAGTCAGAAGAGCTGGGTTCCAGGACCCTAAAGAGAAGTGAAGTGGCTCTGCTGAGTTTGAGAAAACATGTCACTTCACAATTTGGAGCTTCACCTTTTGCATATATAATTTATAATATTTTTAAAATATCTTTATACTAACAATTTCACTGGGTGAGAAAAGAATCTTGACTTGGATCTTTTCAACAATAAGGTGATTCAAGACATTTCCAATAGACTTATAATGAAAAGGGCCATTCAAACTCAGAGAGAGAACTATGGAGACTGAAAATAGATCAAAAGATAGTATTTTCATCCTTTTTGTTGTTATTGTTGTTGTTTGTTTACTTGGTTTTTTCTTTGTGTTTTTTCCCCTTTTGATCTGATTTTTCTTGTGCAGCATGATGAATATGGAAAAATGTTTAGAAGAATTGTACATGTTTAACTTATATTGCATTGCTTACTGTTTATAGTGGGGAGGAGAGGGAGAAAAAATTGGAATACCACGTTTTGCAAAGGTGAATATTAAAAACTATCTTTGCATGTATTTGGAAAATGATTTTAGCAAATATTTTATTTCTTATTTTCTTTTTTATAAAGGGAGCCTAAAAAATGTCATGCTGGTTTTGGGGTACTGCCAGAAAAGTAATGAAAATACTCAGGACCAAAAAGGTAAAGTGCAATTGGAAAAAAAAAGCTCTCTATTCAAAACTGTATCTAGAAATTGTAACTAAAACTTATCTAAAAAATAATTTAATAAAAACTGTGTGTATGTGTCTGTACATATATTTACACACACACACACACACACACACACACACACACACACACACACACACACACACACACACACACACACACATATATTCCATCCTTTTCAGTCCTCATCTGTAGAACTACATTCAGTTCTGGTCAGCATAGTTTAAGGACATTGATAGCTTCAGGTGTCCAAAGACAATGGTAGAATGGTAAAAGACCTTCAATCCATTTTATATATGAGCAGAAATTGAAGGAATCAGACATGTTTAGCCTGAAGAAATCTAGGGGGAACACGATAGTCAATTGTTCTGTTTAATCCTAGAGAAGAGAATTAAGAGCAAGTGAGTACAAAGAAACAACTTCAGACTTGATGTCAGTGAGAACTTGCTAACAATTAAAACTGTTCAGAAGTAGAATGGATTGCTTCTAGATTGGGTTCACCATCCTCAAGAAGAAACTGTGCTTCTATTTGTAGAATGTGTTGTAGTAGGAGTTTGCTTAAATATATAGGCTGGAGACCTCTGTGGCCTGTTCCAACTCTCAAAGCAGGGAACTACTGGTGAGGTACTTTCTCTGCTGATACAAATCAGCAGTTTCTTCATAACTTGGGATTGATTTTCTGGGGCACTGAGAGGTTAAATAACTTAATCAGAGTCCCATGGCCTTTGGGACTGCATCAAACCTTTGGGATCAGACCTCTGATCTGCATCAAAGGTGGTCCTGCAATGCTGGTCTTCCTGACTGCCAGACCATCCTAATGTAGTACATCAGCATTTTGTCTCCAAAGTAATATTATTGCCAGCAAATATAATTTTTGATTAATTAATGCCAATATTCTTATCAGTTTGTGCATGTTACATGTAATATGTTTTTTTCACAATTTAGTTGATGTAATAATATATGTAATAAGTTCACAAATGCATTTGTAGATTTATATTTTCTGATAACTAATTCTAAGTCAAGTGTGAGACTTTCAATGTAAAAATTCTCTCCATTCTCACAGATTTCAAAACACTTATGATTTATAATCAGAGAGAATTGTCTGAGACTTGCCCCTGATCATAGAGCTAATAAATGTCAAACAGATTTTAAACACATATCTTCCTAACTCCATGGGATGCTATGCTGCCTGAGATTAGATAGGATATTGCCAACGAATAATATACAGTATCTTTCTGGGTTGCCTTTTAAAACTTGTTTTGTTTTGTTTTTGCAGAAATGGAGTCTTGTTTGTCTGTATGGGATATTAACCTACCACATGAGGTGGAAAACTTGGAGAAGCACACAGAAGTTAGAAAAGAATTAGCTGAAAAAATGAAAAGTATTTCCATGGATTAAGAAAGCTCATTAGAAACCACACTTGTTCTCTGCTTTTCTTTTATTTTAAACAATTCTTTGATATTTCCTTTTATAATATTTTACAATGTAACATTCATTTTTGCATATAGCTTAATATAAATGTGCAAATGTCTATATTTTTTATTTGACTTTTATATGTACAAAATAACTACTAAGCTAAACAGTTCAGGATTCTAAACATAAAGCAGTATTTTAAAAACAGAAGTATTATTATAGTTTTTTATAATGAATTTATTAATAAGATAAAGGAAATACAATACTTATTTTTATTTTGCATATTTGGAAGGTATGAACTCAACTGTTAATTTGTCAACTAAATCCAACAGATTGGAAAAACTGCTAATGATAATGAACATCATTTTCTATTTGATAAATTCTAATGTTGAAATGCATTTTTTGTAAATCAAAATTTCAAAATAATTTGAATATCATTACAACTACTTTAATATATCCCTATAGCATATCTAATCAGATTGCTTATAACTATGCTAAATTTATTTCCCAGTTTGAAAGAATACTACCAGCAGTATGGCTATTGGAAAATTTTATGAGCTATGGGGATACCTCTTAACGCCTGTGATGAGAAGTACCTAAACAATGTTTCATATAAAATAAGTAGTCTTTTTTCTATCTCTCTCTCACATACACATACAAACACAAATGTACACAGAGTAATAAAAGCTCTGAATTAATTGTAATGTGTTTACTATGCAGTGTGTCCCTTTACACTTATTTTGTTTTCTTTTAATTCTCCTAAAATATCTATATTGTGTTTTCTTGTTTCCTATACTTGCTTTCTCTGAAATTGCTTCACTTCTGTTTCTTCCATTTCATTCTGGTAGAGGCCTTACTTTTTAGGACTGGAGACATTGCTTGCATTCTTTTATATTAAAGAGAAAAATACCAAACATTTCATTGGCTGACTTAAAGAGAAATAGGTTTTGTTATGTAGTTGCTAAAAGTACTTGATAACTTTGAAAAAAAAATTTCCATTTTTTTATCTTGTGTTATTTGCTCTGAGACAACTTCTCAAAGCAGACGCCAATGATTTGTTTGAATTCCTTTAACTTATAAATAATTTCAAATTCTTAATCTTGGAAGTTATTCTCTGTTTTAAAGACAGCTGCCTGAATAATTTCCATAGACTTGATAAGACAGTAAGAGATGAATGTGTATTTTTAATTAATTTTAAAATGTTGTTACTTTGTATTTACATGCAATTTTTAAGTCAAAAACATTTATAAAAATATATATGTGAATTATTTTTATCATAAAAAGAAACTTTTAAAAATAATATTTGATAAGACTTTTATTTATAACTTATGTTTAGTTATTAAAGTATTTCATGCTAAAATGATGATGTAGTAAATAAAGAAGAGATAAAGGAAGGAGTGTATTTATATCAAGCATAACAACTTTGAATTTTTGTTTTGTCTTGATTATTATGTCTCTGTAATTACTTGCATATTTAATAAGAGTTGGCTTGCAATTTGTGTTTACTAGTGATTTGTAATAGAAAGAAAGGGATGAAAACTCAGGGAAGAAATATTTATTAGGTATTTATTATGTGCAGTGCCTATGTGAAGCAATAAGGATTCAAATATAAACAAAATCAAAGATAGTCTCTTGATCTTAAGGAATTTACATTCTAATGGAGGAAGACAACACAAAAGAGAGTTGAAAAGTGAGGGAATGGGAGAATAAAGATACTTGGTCATGTTTTTGAACTCCAGAAAGTCAGGAGCAGCCAAAAGGGGAATGATTTTTGAAGTCCTGATAAAGTTTAATCTAAGAAGGGGATGAAGGCTAGCCAGCCAGAAACCCTCCACAGAATTAGGGTCACAGGAGAAATTAGCCAGTGTTAGAATAGAAGGCAAGAAGATTGGTGGAGGTATATTACAGAATGAAAAGGCCATATGATAATTTTAATGTTATAGGATGAGGAGTCCTTGGGTGGTAGGAGGTTTCAGGATTATAATAGTAGCAGAGACATAGATAGATTTGAACTCCAGAAAGTAAGACGCACAGCCAGCAGCAGTGAAAGTTGAGTAGCTTAGGCTCATATACCAACAAGAGGGGCAGGTCTAGTAGAGGGATTTTCTAGGGTGAGAAATCCATAGTGTTAGTTAAATACTACAGGTTAAGGAGGTTCCAGGAGAGAAGTACCTCACTGAGACAGCAGCAGGTTTTGAAATCTTGCAAATCAGCAGTAGGTCCTAGAAGTGAATGAAGACTGGTCAATGTAGATCCATTCATACAATACAGGTCCCAGAAAGAAATTACCAATGTGAGAAAGAAAGCAGCCTTGGCAGAAAATATTCCATTAGTAATGGGGAGTACCAAAATAAGTGAGCTGGAAGACTTCATTGTGGGAAGGGGGTTGAGAGTATGAGGTAGGAAAAGTAGGACATCTGGGCAAAATGGGAAAAACTTAAAGGGATTATACATTGTCTAAATTTTTACATATCTTATTTGAAGCCTGGAAACTACCATGTACTCCTAAAAGTCTTTGTTTCATTCATTTTAATGACCTGTTTTCTTTGTGATTACTTAATACTAAAATAGTATGAATGTATTGAAATGATGTTAAAGACTATAAAAATCTTCATACCTCTTACCCTGAAGTGTCCCTTTTTAAAATTGCAGGTAATTCATGGAGGTGGAGAATGAAGTTTTAGGAACATAACATTAGCTCTATTTGAATTGATCCCAGCAGTGACCAGAAGTTGGGATAATGGCCTTTTTTGAGCTAAAAAAAAATAGTGTTTTTAGAGAAGCTTCTTTTGGAGAGGCCTTTGTAACATATAATACTTTTTAATAGGAGTGATTCTTGTCTCTGTGACTTGGTCAGGAGGCAGCCCTGACAGAGGATATTTCAGAGTGAGAAGACTGGAAAGTAAAAACCTGGTCTAGGAGTGGAGTGAAAGTTGGTTAGCCTGGGCCACTTCACAAAATGGAAGTCATAGTAGCAACTTCTCATTGAAGACAGACAGGATGGGAGAGAAGACCACACATATTGGATGTTCGAGAGTGAAGAAATTCCAGGATAAGACAGATGAAGAGGCCCAGTTTTGAATTTGGAAAGCATCACATTGAAACAGCAGCAGAGTCAGTCTCAAAGTTCAGAAAATCAGAATAGAGTCATGAAAGTAGGAAAGCCTGGGCTTCTCCACAAAATAGGCTTCTTCACAGGAAAAAATGGAGATGAGACCACAGAAAGGATGTTCCAAGGTAAGAAGGCCACGGTAGTATTACATGAATACAAAGGCGGTCCTAGGCAGTGAGATAGCAGCAAAGGTATGTTTTTGAAGTCTGGAGAGTCAGAAACAGGGAGAGAGGAGAAAAGTGGTGGACTTGAACCTCTCCAAAAAATAAAATCCATAGAAGCAGTTAACAAATGGGAGAAATGAGAAAATTTGGTAGACAGAAATGCTGGAGTGAGGACACAAGGATAATGATGAGAGTCAGGCCCTGAGAACTTATTTGAGGAAGAGATAGTAGTAATGGTATGATTCTAAAAGCTAATTAGTCAGACTAAGTTCAAGATAGAAATAGTTTTAAAACTCAAAAAGCTGAGAGCAAATTCAAGAAGGATCATGGTTTTGAGGTCCAGAAAGACAGAAATAAGACCTGGAGTAGAATGAAGAACAACTTTAATGAACCCTTACAAGGACAGGACTAGAAGCATACTGAAATGTAGACAGCTCCACAAAATGGAAACTCCTTGAGAAACTCAGCAATGGGAAAGAAAACCAGAGAGAACAAGACAGGAGGACAGGCTATTATGATGGAAGAATATGTGAGAAGGCTGAATAGAAAGTTGAATGTTCCAGGGCAAGGAGGCCTTAATGTTGTACAAAGTCACTATAAAATTCCTTCCTATTATGTAGATTATACTTTATTTTTATAAAGAGTCTTTTGTCATTTCAATGATATATCTTGAATATACCTTGATAGGTTGGTTCCTAGGCACTTCTAGCTAAGATAAATGGTAACTGGAAAGTTCCAACCAGATCCAAATACTTTGAGTATCAGTCCAGCAAAGATAAGCTTGCCTCTAGACTTAGATCTATGAGCAGAAGATTTGAAAAGGAGTTTTAAAAGGAGTATCTAATAAAGCAAATATTGGAAAAAATAAGAACAGTCGTGAATGAGAAATCTAAGAAAAAATCACAGGAAGTCATTTTTCTAGTCCAGATGGAGTTCTGCTGACATTGAGGCAGGATCTGGCAAGAAAGGTGCCATTAGAACACACCAGCCCAGGAATGCTGAAACAAGATGGTGGACAGTAAACAGGACATTGCTGAGCTCTCCCAGGTTTTTTTCAGAGGCACAAGATCAAGCCTCTGAACAGATTTTGGAATGACAGAACCCATAAACATTAAAAGTATAGTAATTTTGCAGCTTAAGATATCTTGGAGGGATTTCAGGAAAGGTCTGTTTTGATTTATCAGAGGGGAATATGACTCAGCACACCATGACCCAGAAAGGCCCAGTGTAGATCAGCAGATCAACTGTGAAACCTTCAGTACAACTACAGAAAGAGAATTACAGAGACGGAAGGAAAATGACCTTATACTATGTTCACTTCTTTTTTAAGATCAAGAGACCATAGATCCAGCACAGATAGACTTAATACTATCCTGGAGAAAAGTAGGAACTGACTGGCAGCTCAATTAATCATATCCAAGAGTTGGGTTTAGATTCAGTAAAGGCTGAGGAGGAGACCTATATCTAGGGATGATGGACTAGGCAAGGAGTAATCACGGAGCCTGGGTATTGACCAAGAAAAAGGAAAAAAAGCAAATATCAAACCATATGTCTCTGACTCTTGAATGAGTCTCAGATCCATTTCTGAACGAATCTGAAGACAGAAAAGTGGCAAAACCTACAGTTTTATCACTGTGAAATTACATTCTTCCACCTAGTTGAGAGCAGCTGGGTCTGGTAGCAATGTTTGGGGTGTTCAAGGAGGACTAGCACCTCTGATGAAAGGACTTGAGTTCTTTTTAATGCTAAATGCAATACTTATGTATATAACTTTTGTTTAGAATTGACAAGAAGTTAAAGAAGCATTATTCCCTTATTGTATGGCTATGTCCCTATTCTTCTTTTATGGAAAATTTCTACAATTATATCAGATGATTAATATGAATATGATATTAGTTCTTTATCTTATAAGCTAATACTGGACTACATCTGAGTAACTTCAATAAGACACTGAAATGAGATTTGCATTTCTAGCTTTGAATTTTAGTGCTTTCTGTGTTCCAAATAACTAAAGTATTTAGGCTTGACATCTATTACTAGTTATATAATTCTATGTAAGTTAAGGCTCTTTGATTTCTCTTAATGATATGAAGATAATTAGCCAAATAATGCAATAGGATAGCATAACTGTCTCAGTTTTGTGTTTAGGAAAGGAATATTAGTACAATTAGAAGAAGAATGGGCTTGCAATCTATCTTGTAATTACCCTAAAGAAATATACACTTTTGGGGAGGCAGAACTAAGTTGGTAGAAAGGACACACGCTTCATTCTGAGATATCCTACTATCTTCACTATTGATTACAAAATTCAGCCTCTGACATAGTGCTTGACTGGTAGAAATGGAAAAGATAAAGAATTTCCAGGAAAGTAATAAAATCAGAACTGAACAAATGGAAATGAATGATTTTATGAGACATCAAGAATCAGTCAAGCAAAATAAAAAAAAAAATGAAAAAATACATCTCACACAAAGACAAAGGAAACCTATCATATGAGGGAATTAAGGGAGAGGGAGGAACATTGTGTGAATCTTACTCGCATCAGATTTGGCTCAAAGAGAAAATATTAGACATAGTTGGTTTAAAAGTGGGAGAGGAAAAGGGAAAAAGAAAGGGGTAGGCTAAATAGAAGGGAATATAGAAATAGTAAGGGAAAGATATAAGAAAGGGGGAGGGACTCTAAGGAGGAGAGAGGGATTCTGAAGAGGGAGAGTTGTGTGAGACAAGTGGTGCTTATAAGTTTAATAATGAGGAGGGGGTAAAGGAGAAAAGAAAGAGAAAAGTATAATCTGGGCATAATAAGATGACAGGAAAGACAAAATTAGTAGTTTTAACCATAAATGTTAATGGGATGAACTCTACCATAAAGTGAAGGTGGATAGCAGACTGGATCAAAAACCAGAATCCTAAAATATATTGTTTGCAAGAAACACATTTAAAGCAGAGCAATACATAAAGAGTAAAGGCAAAAGACTGGAGCAGAATCTATTATGCTTCAGGTGAAGTAAAAAAAGAAAAAAAAAAAGCAGGGGTAGCCATACTTATCTCAAATCAAGCAAAAGCAAAAAATGATTTAATTAAAGGAGGAAACTATACCTTGCTAAAGGATAGCATAGATAATGAAGCAATATCAATACTAAACATACCAAAATTTGTGGGATGCAGCCAAAGTGATAGTAAGGGGAAATTTTATATCTCTAGAGGCTTACCTGAATAAAATAGAGAAAGAGAAGATCAATGAATTGGGCTTGCAACTTAAAAAGCTAGAAAAAGAACAAATTAAAAACCCCTGATCAAATACTAAACCTGAAATTCTAAAATTAAAAGGAGAAATTAATAAAATTGAAAGTTAAAAACTATTGAATGAATAAATAAAACTAAGAGTTGGTTTTATGAAAAAACAACAAAATAGACAAACCTTTGGTAAATTTGATTAGAAAAAGGAAAGAGGAAAATCAAATTGTTAATCTTAAAAATGAAAAGGGAGAACTCTCCAATAAGGAAGAAGAAATTATAGCAATAATTAGGAGTTACTTTGCCCAACTTTATGCCAATAAATTTGATAACCTAAGTGAAATGGATGACTACCTTCAAAAATATAGGCTGCCCAGATTAACAGAGGAGGAAGAAAATTGCTTAAATAGTCCCATTTTAGGAAAAAAAAAATAGAACAAGCTTTCAATTAGCTCCCTGAGAAAAAATCCCCAGGACCAGATGGATTTACATATGAATTCTACCAAACATTTAAAGAACAATTAACTCCAATATTATATAAACTATTTGAAAAATAGGGATTGAAGTACTCCTACCAAATTCCTTTTATGACACAGACATGGTACTGATATCTAAACTAGATAGGACAAAAACAGAGAAATAAAATTATAGCCCAGTCTTCCTAATGAATATTGATGCAAAAATCTTAAATAAAATATTAGCAAAAAGATTACAGAAAATCATATCCAGCTTAATACATCATGACCAAGTAGGATTTATATCAGGAATGTAGGGCTGGTTCAATATTAGCAAAACAGCATAATTGACTACATCAATAACCAAATTAATAAAGATCATACGATCATCTCAATAGATGCAAAAAAAGCATTTGATAAAATCCAACATCTATTCTTATTAAAAACACTAGAGAGTATAGGAATAAATGGACTTTTCCTTAAAATGATCACTAGCATCTATTTAAAACCATCAGTAAGCATCATATGTAATTGGGATAAACTAGAACCATTCCCAATAAGATCAAGAGTGAAACAAGGTTGCCCATTATCACCATTACTATTCACTATTGTATTTTAAATGATAGTTTCTGGCAATAAGAGATGAGAAAGAGATTAAAGGAATTAAAGTAAGTAATGAGGAAACCAAAATATCACTCTTTGCAGATAATATATAGAATACTTAGAGAATCCCAGAGATTCTACTGAAAAGCTATTATTAGAAATAATCCACAACTTTAGCAAAGTTGCAGGATACAAAATAAATCCACTTAAATCATCAGCATTCTTATATCACTAACAAAATCCAACAGCAAGAGATACAAAGAGAAATTCCATTTAAAATAACTGACGATGTTTCTAACAGCCCTTTTTGTAGTGGCTAGAAACTGGAAATTAAATAGATGCCCATCAATTAGAGAATGGCTGAATAAGCTGTGGTATATAAATGTTAGGGAATAATATTGTTCTGTAATAAATGACCAGCAGGATGATTTCCAAAAGGCCTGGAGAGATTTACATGAACTGATGCTGAATGAAATGAGCAGAAGTAGGAGATCATTGTACACTTAAATAACAATACTATATGATGATCAATCCTGGTAGACGTGGCTCTCTTCAAAAATGAGATGAACCAAATCATTTTCAATGGTTTAATAATGAAGAAAACCAGCTACACCCAGCAGAAGAACTATGGGAAATGAGTGTAAACCACAACATAGCATTTCTACTCCTGTTTTTGTCCACTTGCATTTCTGTTTTCCTTCTCAGGTTGTTTTTACCTTATTTCTAAGTCCGATTTTTCTTATGTGCAGCAAAATAACTGTATGGATATGTATACATATATTGTGTTTAACATATACTTTAACATATTTAACATGTATTGGTCTACCTGCCATTTAGGGGAGGGAGTGGGGCAAAAGAGGGGAAAAGTTGGGCAGAAGTTTTGCAAGGGTCAATGCTGAAAAATTACCCATGCATATATCTTGTAAATAAAAAAAAAATTAGAATAAAAAGTAATAACTGCTGATAGTATAAAGTATTTGGGAATCTATCTGCCAAGCCAAAGTCAGGAACCATATGAGCAAAACTACAAAACACTTTCCATGCAAATAATGACAGATCTAACCAATAGGAAAAATATTAAGTGCTCTTGGAGCAAATATAATAAAGATTACAATACTACCTAAACTAATCTATTTATTTAGTGCTATACTAGACTCTCAAAAAACTATTTTAATGACCTAGAAAAAAATTTCATCTGAAAAAACAAAAGATCAAGACTTTCAAGGGAACTAATGAAAAAAAAATCAAATGAAGGTGGCCTAACTGTACTAGATCTAAAACTATATTATAAAGCAGCGGTCACCAAAACCATTTGATATTGGCTAAGAAATAGACTAGTTAATCCATGGAATAGGTTAGGTTCATAGGACAAAATAGTCAATAACTATAATAATCTAGTGTTTGATAAACCCAAATACCCCAGCTTTTGGGATAAGAAATCACTGTTTGACAAAAACTGCTGGAAAAATTGTATGGCAGAAACTAGGCATTGACACACACTTAATACCGGAACCAAGATAAAGTCTAAGTGGGTTCATGATCTATGCATAAAGAATGAGATTATAAATAAATTAATAGGACAAAGGATAGTTTACCTCTCAGATCTGTGGAGGAGGAAGGAATTTGTGACAAAAGAAGATCTAGAGATCATTATTGATTACAAATTAGAAAATTTTGATTATATCAAGTTGAAAAGTTTTTGTACAAACAAAACTAATGCAGACAAGATTATAAGGGAAGCAATAAACTGGGAAAACATTTTTACTGTCAAAGATTCTGATAAAGGCCTTATTTCCAAAATATATAGAGAATTTACTCTAATTTATAAGAAATTAAGCCATTCTCCAATTGATAAATGGTCAAAGGATATAAACAGACAATTATCAGATAAAGAAATTGAAACTAGCCATATGAAAAGATGCTTTAAATCATTATTGATCAGAGAAATGAAAATTTAGACAACTCAGATACACCTGCACACCTATCAGATTGGCTAGGATGATAGGAAAAAATAATGCTGAATGTTGGAGGGGATGTGGGAAAACTGGGACACTGATACATTGTTGGTGGAATTGTGAATGCATCCAACCAATCTGGAGAGCAATTTGGAACAATGCTCAAAAAGTTATCAAACTGTACATACTCTTTAATCCAGAAATGTTACTACTAGGCTTATATCCCAAAGAGATCTTAAAGATGGGAAAGGGACACACATGTGCAAAAATGTTTGTGGTAGCCCTTTTTGTAGTGGTTAGAAACTGGAAATTGAATGGATGCCCATCAATTGGAGAATGGCTGAATAAAATATGATATATGAATGTTATGGAATATTATTGTTTTGTAAGAAATGACCAGCAGGATGATTTCAGAAAGGCCTGGAGAGACTTACATGAATTGATGCTGAGTGAAATTAACAGAACCAGGAGATCGTTATACACTTCAACAACAATACTATATTATGATCACTTCTGGTGGGCGTGGCTCTCTTCAACAATGAGATGAACCAAATCAGTTCCAATTGTTCAATACGCTGCACCCAGCAAAAGAACTATGGGAAATGAGTGTGGACCACAACACTCTGTTTTTGTCTGCTTGTGTTTTTGTTTTCTTTCTCAGGTTATTTTTACCTTATTTCTAAATCTGATTTTTCTTGTGCAGCAAGATAACTGTATAAATATGTATGCATATATTGCACTTAATATATATTTTAACATGTATTGGTCTACCTACCATCCAGGGGAGGGGAACTAGGGGGAAAGTTGGAACAGAAGGTTTTGCAAGGGTCAATGCTGAAAAATTACCCATGCATATATCTTATAAATAAAAAGCTAAAATAAAAATAATAATAAATAAATAAAAGAAATATACACTGTCAGGGTTATTCATTTGAACATGGCTAGATGTTGAAAATTTTTTATTATAAATAACTTACTTGATAGGCCATATTCTAAAATTTATTATTCAATCTATTTATGTATCCCAAAAACTTTTGTTACTATTGAAGTTCATCTGGCACCTTTTAAATGAATTCATTTTTGAATTAGAGTCCATTTTCTTATAAAAAGAATTCTGTTATTAATTCTTTAGTGGAATTGCATCCTAAAAGAAAGATAAATAATTGGATTGTAATTTTTTTTATTTATATACGAGTTTCTTTGACATATCAAATATAACGGTTGACCAACTTAAAATTGTAAAATTCTGGTCTAAAAGTTTTAAATTTTGATTTTATATTAGCAAAAACATAAGGTTCTTTAACTTTCATTATTTGTCCAGGTCATTGGCAAGGTGATTTAAATCTGTGCTAAGATCAATTTCATAGATTTTTAAAATCTATGAAATAAACTTCAGTCTAAGACTGGAAATTGTTTGAGACCACACCCAGACCAAAGAGTTGCATCTGATGGTGTCATGAAAATCTGAAAGCCATATGAGATATGCCTTCTGAGCCTTAAATGGACAATTTTTTGGTTTAATTTTTCCCTTTGAGTTTTTTATCTGTAAGGTTTACTTATGAAAGGACATTGTCCTTTGCTATTATCAATGTGTCAATCAATTCCTCTTTTTTCTCCCCTCACCTTGTTACCCATTATAAGCTTCATAGTACAGAAGTCTTAATAAAGTGTTTGTATTATCAATGTATGAATCATTGAGGAGACTTTTCTCAAAGAGAATCAAATGAAGAAACAGGAGAAATTAATATTTCTCTCCTATATTTAATTACTAATTACTGAATCAGGACCTCCTTTTCTACTTCCTCATCCAGAAACCAACCAATGTGAGAAATCTCTTTAACCAGGCCAAGATTTATCCAGATATTAAAATCTATTCTAAGTTTGGGCTAATGAGTATATTTCTACTGTGTTAAATTTGGGCTAATGAGTATACTCCTACTGAGTTTGTTCAGACAGTTCTTAGGAAGTGTTGATTCTCCCTATTATCAAGACAGTGATATGGAAATTGATGTCTCATTGACCAAGATTTGAGGGACTTAAGTCATATACTCCAAGACCTTAATTTTAATATAGCTCATACTTCCCACTGTGTTAGCCAATCTAAGTTGATTGCCATCACTCAGGAACTCCAACTCTTAAAAAGGGCATATAAACTGTGACCCATTAGGAGTCTTTGGTATAATAGAAATGGCCAAATGGTCATCCTTTTATTAATAACATACTCTCTTATTGATAAAATAATTATATTATCTAGAAACTATGTCTTGAACCTTTATAATTTCCACAATTTACATTATTTTAATTGATTTTTTAAATTTGCAGAAACCTATTTTTTCTCCCTCACATTCCCCATCCCATTTGAAAAAACAAAAGCAAAGTCTCTCTAACAAATATACATAGTTAGGCAAAAAAAATTCTCATTTGCTTAGGCTGGACCAAAAAAAAGTTTCATCCTGCCCCCTGAATCCATATTTTTCTGTTAGGATATGTTAGGGTATACTTCATCATTGTTTGTCAATTGTTTGTATTTATGTGCTAGTGTTATTGTGTATATTATTTTCCTGGGTTTTCTTATTTTACTTTTCATAATTTTACACAAGTTTTGAGAATTTTTTAATTTTTATAATAATATTATTATAGTATAAATTTTTTCTGGTTATGCTAACTTTACACCAATTTGAAGTTCTTCTATGTCTCTTTTAAATAATTTTTCTCCCTCCCACAAATCTTACAACAAAGTATTTTCCATTACATCTATGTGCCACAATTTTTTTAACCATTCCTCAATTGATGAACATTTTCTTATTTTCCAGCTTTTTGCTAAGCTCAAAGAACAGCTATAATTTTTTGTGTACATATGAGATCTTTTCCTCTTTCTTGGATTCTTTCATAATATGTCTAGCATAGTGTATTTTATTGTACTATTCTAGGGTCAATAAGCACATACTGTTTAGTAATTTTCTGTGAATAATTCCAAATTGCTTTCCATATTATACCATTCCATTAACAGTGCATCAATGTTTCCCTACAGCCTTTCCTAAATTTATCATTTTCTTTTTCTGCCATCTTTATCAATCTGATGATGTGAGATAAATCTCAGATCTATTTTGTGCATTTCTTTAATTAACAGTAATTTGGAGCATTTTTTAAAATAATAATAGTTTTTATTTACCCGATATTTGCATGGGTAATTTTACAATGTTGACAATTGCCAAAACTTTTTTTCCAATTTTTCTCCTCCTTCACCCCCCCTCCTAAGATGGCAGGTCAACCAATACATGTTAAATATATTAGAGTATAAATTAAATACAATATATGTATACATGACCAAACAGTTGTTTTGTTGAACAAAAAGAATCAGACTTTAAAATAGTGTACATTTAGCCTGTGAAGAAAATCCAAAATGCAGGCAGACAAAATTAGAGAGATTGGAAATTCTATGTAGTGGTTCATAGTCATCTCCCAGAGTTCTTTCTCTGGATGTAACTGGTTCAGTTCATTACTGCTCTATTGGAACTGATTTGGTTCATCTCATTGTTGGAGAGGGCCATGTCCATCAGAAGTGATCATCATATAGTATTGTTATTGAAGTATATGATGATCTCCTGATCCTGCTCATTTCACTCAGCATCAGTTCATGTAAGTTTCTCCAGGCCTTTCTGAAATCATCCTGTTGGTCATTTCTTACAGAACAATAATATTCCATACTATTCGTATACCACAATTTATTCAGCCAATCTCCAATTGATGGGCATCCACGTAGTTTCCAGTTTCTGGCCACCACAAAGAGGTCTGCCACAAACATTCTTGCACATACAGGTCCCTTTCCCTTCTTTAAGATCTCTTTGGGATACAAACCCAGTAGCAACACTGCTGGATCAAAGGGTATGCACAGTTTGATAACTTTTTGAGCATAGTTCCAAATTGCTCTAATTTGGAGCATTTTTAAATGACTATACATACATATCCTGTATTCACTTGATAATCTCCTATTTATATATATTGGATCATTTATCAATTGGGAAATAATTTTTATTCTTTTCAATTTGAATAATTTGCATTTACATTTTGGAAATGATACCTTTATCAGAGAATCTAGCTGCAAGTATTTTCCCACTTCACTATTGCCTTTTTTATATTGACTTTACTGTATTTGTTCTTGCAAAACATATTTAATATATATGATAAAAATTAGCCATTTTAATTTCTATCTTTTCCTTCTCTTGTTTGGTCATAAGCTTTCCCTCTATTCATAGATCTAATAAATATTTTTTCCTAATATGTTTATGTTAGGACCTTTTATATCTTGGTCATATGTTCATTTGGAGTCTATTTTGGTATAAGTTATTAGGTGTTAATCAGTAGTTTTCCACAGTGGCAAACTTTTCCATGATGGTAGAATTCTTCCTTTGGGGGAAAAAAAAACTTTGGCAGAACCCATATAATAAAGTTCTCTAAAATTAGTTTTTAAATTTCTATTTACAAATACTATATTACAAATAATGTCTCATTTTTTAAAAGAAGAAAACAGCATTCCTTGACACACAATTTTATTTTAGTTTATTTTATTTGCAAAGCATTCATGGTTGAGTGACTTTCCCAGAGTTACACAGCTAGTAAGTATCAAGTCTCTCAGACTGGATTTGAGCCCAGGTCCTCCTGTCTCCAGAGCCATCTTCTATTTACTATACTAACACACAATTTTAAAAGCACTGGTTTCAACTTATTTTGTTTCACAAAACTTTCTGGTTTTGCCAGGATTTTTTAGTAAATAAAAGTTCTTAACAAAGTAACATTGATCATGTATTGCTTCTGTATGTAGGGTGCATATCATAATACATACATACAAACATAGTGCACATAATTCTACTGAGTTATTCTTAAAATCAATAACAAATTGTCTTAAGAATTATTGTTTTGTGAATTAGTTTGAAATCTGGTACTGATAAGTTCCACATTCCCATGATTTTCATTATTTCTCATGAAATTTCTGGCCAATTTTTGCCTCCATGAATTTAATCATTTTTTCTAGTTCTAAAAGATAATCATTTTGTAGTTTGATTGTTAATGTCATTGAATAAGCAAGTTAATTTAGGTGATATAATTTTATTATGCTGATGAGTTCTTAGCAAAACTTATAATAAGCACATAGTAGGTACTTAATAAATGCTTGTTCTCATCTCTGTCCGTCCAAATACATACAAACACTGCCCATGAGCCATTAATAGTGCTCCTGTTATATAGATCTGTTTTGGGGGTGTAGGAGTGTTAAGGGTACCTAAGTACGAACCCCAGAAAGTCTGTAAAGGGTTAAAGAGGTCTGTACTATTAAAGGGTGGATTGGTTCTCCTAAAACCTCCACAGCTTTGAATCATTACACTTGAAGGAATTGGAAATCAGCCTTAATGATGCAAATGTTGCTTGTAAATTGGGAATGAAATAAATTGGAGGCAAGAGGGCAGAGGAGAGAGGTCAGAGAATGCAACTGCCTCTCAAGCTATTTGTATCTTTATCGTCCTCTCAGATGAAGGGATCTTATTCTGTTGGTCACAAATAGATCCGCACTGCCACTAGCATGTGGGTCCCATAACATATGGATTTTCAAAGAAAATTAACACCTTTAGTGTGAGGGCTTGCCAAGCCCTTTTCAAAGTTGCCCATCCTAGCACACAACTCTCATTTGTGGCTTCAAGAAACTGTAGCTTGTGCAGTAACCATACCCTAGAAAGCCATGTTGGCAAATGAGCTGAAGCCAATTGCAGTAACCAAGAAGCCACAAGTTCATTAGTGAGTTAGGGAGGTGTCTACCCTAAGCATCTGATGACAATGGCATAGGTAGATGAAAACAGTTTGTTCCAGCCTCCAGGAAGGCAACTGAAATAAATAGGTACTGTGGAATTTGTTCAGATATTGAATATATTAAGGTCATCCACTGCATCCTGGGCCATTGCCAATCATCCTGAATTCAGTCTTGCCACTGGACTTCTGTGACTCTGGAAAAGAGAGAGGCTGATGACTTTGTACAACTCTGCCTCTCTTTAGTCAAGATATCACTCAACAACAACAGGTCTGCCCTTATTTCTGTAAGTAGTCATTTGGAGCTGATGTTATATAGTACTTACAGGTATCTTGATAGATAGGTTCCCAAGTATTTCACACATTCTGTAGCTATTTTATTTTATTTTGATGAGTAAATTGGGGTTAAATGACTTATGCAGGATCACACAGCTAGGAAATGTTAAGTGTCTGAGACTAGATTTGAACTCAGGTCCTTCTGATTTCAGGACTGGTGGTCTATCCACTGCACTAATTAGCTGCCCCTCTGTAGCTATTTTAAATGGAATCTCCTTAGTTTCTTACTGAGTTTTATTGGTAAGAATTTGTGTGGGTTTAATTTATGTTTTGAAAGTTTGTTATTATTTCAATTAATTTTAAGTGCCTCTTTAGAATAATCTTCAATATATAATAATTTTTTTGTATCTATGCTTCTTTCTTTAACTTCTTATTATCTTTTTGTTTTAGTCATTTTAATACCATATCCAATAGAAATGATGAAAATGGAATCCTTATTTCATTCTCTGATTTTATTATAGTTTAATTTATTCTCATTTCATATAATGCTAGCTTGTCATTTTAAATATATTCTATTTATCATTTTAAGTAAAGATCTATTTTTTCTGTTATCTAGCATTTTTTAAAAACAGAAATAAATATTATAGTTTTTTCAAAAGCTTTTTCTAAAAACTTCCATTGATATAATCATGATTTGTATTGTTTTTGTTATTATTAATCAAATTCATAATTTCCTGATATTAAACTAATGCTGTATTCCTGTTCATAGTTCATAATCTCTGTGATATGTTGTTTTATATCATTACTAATGTTTTATTTAAAATTTTTGCTTTAAAGTACATTACAAATATTAGTCTATTCTTTCTTTGATTTGTTCTGATTTATGTGTCAAGATTATATTTGGTTCATAGAAGAAATTTTTGCATTTTTGTAAATAGTTTGTTATATTAGAATTAATTCTTCTTTGAATGTGGGATAGAATTTACTAGTGAATATATTTGATTTTGGAGTTTTATCTTTGGGAAGTTCATCTATGGATTGTTTAATTTATCCCTTCTAAGACTAATATTTAAATTTTCTATTTCAATGTTTTTGTTAATTTGAGTATTTTATAATGCATATTACTTCATTTAAGTTGTCATTTTATTAGCCTATAGTTAGACAAAATAATTGCTTCTTCAATCATTTTCAGCAATGTCCAACTCTTCATGCCCCCATTTGGAGTTTTCTTGGAAAAGACACCATTTTCTTCTCCAGCTCATTTTACAGATAAAGAAACTGAGGCAAATTGGGTTAAGAAACCTGACTAGGGTAATATAACTATTGTCTGAGGCCTTTCATCTGTTATGTTGTTTCCTACCCAATCACCAGCCTTTGAAGGAAAGGAAAGTGCTAAAGCAAGACCTCTCATCTAATTATTTGACCAGATGCTGTTGATCTCATACTTCTAACAATATCCAGCTTTCTTGATCTTCTGATGATCTTCTCATGCTTGGTCAGATTTTTCACACCTCAGTGATTTAGAACCCCATTTCCCACTCATCCCATTTCATTACATCCTATTCCTAATTTTTATTCCTTCCAATCATCTCACTAAAAAGTTCCAACTCAATACTGCCCATCTCTACCTTTGTGCCCTTTGGAATGTCTATTTCATAGACAACAAACTTCCCTTTATTTTAATTTTTAAATTCTGCCACTCATTCTATTTTCTAACTATCACTGAAGCCAGACTGCCCCTGTTGATAAAGCCTTTCCACTTTCCAGTACTGGCTGTATTTTCATTCCTTCCCTCTAGGTTGCTGATAAATATTGTAAAGATGTAATACTCCTTGATTCCTAATGCTATTTCCCATTTCTTCAGTAATCCTTTTGAAGTTTGTGTTATTCATGTCTATAATGTTCTTGTTGGTTTTCTGGAGGTCTTGGGACCAGCCTTCGTTTCAGTTCAATAATCATCACAAGAATAGCCAGGTATTAAAGTCCAAATTCTTTATTTTCTCCTTGCCTGGGGCTGGGCAGTTTTCTGGAGAGCCTTTCAGACTGGCCTTGGTCTCAATTGGGGAAGTGCAGGAGGCCAACCACCATGGTGGTGTGAGATGAAGTTGAATAAATCTGGCTCTGAGTTTGAGGGCTTGAGCTCCCCGCTCCAGTCCTCTTGTCTTCTCTGGCTCTGACCTTGGCTGAGTTTGTCCCAGCTTATATGCTGTATTTTAATTATATTATCATAGGTGTGAATCTTGTGGAACTATATTAAGTACTAAGTACATGTACTGAACTAGAGAACTATTAATCATCATGCTAAACTAGATAACCATTGTCTTATCAATTCTACTGACAACATCTTGTAAGAATCCTTGTCAGTACTTACTCTACTGTCTCCTCTTTCCTCTTTTTGGCCCCATAGTGAATCAGTTCAACTATAGACTGTCTTCTTGGAAGGAAGAGGAAGAATGGGGGAAATTGTCTCACATAAAGTTACATAAGGAAGATTTTTTTTAGAGTGGAGGTGAAAATGGGAGTGGTGGTGGCAATACTTGAAACTCACTCTCATCTGGACTGATTCAAAGAAAAAGAAATATGCATATGTTCATACACATATACTCTCTCTCTCTCTCTCTCACACACACACACACACACACACACACACACACACACACACACACACACATGGTTTACAGAAAACAGAAAAATAGGAGAAGAGGATGAGAGAAAAGGGAATGGAAACTGATAAGATGAATGACAAATTAAAATAGACAGTGAAAGAAAATTGGATGGGGGGAAGTTAGTCATATAAATTGGAAGTGGATGGGATGAAATCATCCATAAATAAATAGATAACAAAATCTAGTATAGAAATCAGATCAAATAATAAGTGTTTACAAGAAACATGCTTTAAAATAAAACAGTTAAAATTAGGGACTGGAGCAAAACCTCATGCTTCATCTGAGGTTAAAAGAGAAAGCAAGAATAGCCATCATGATCTCAGACAAAGCAAAAACAAAAATAAATTTAATTAAAGCAAATAATCAGGAAAAGTACAATTTGTTAAAAGGATTCATAGATGATGGAGTAATATCAATATTAAACACATCAAAACTAAACCAAATGGAATGACATCCAAATTCTTAAAGGAAAAGTTAAGTGAGTTACTGGAGAAAATAGAAAGTAAAAATATCCTAATGTAGGATCTCAATTTTTCCCTTTCAGAACCTTGAAATATAACCATAAAATAAATAGAATTTTTAAAAGATTAATAGAGTTTTAGAAAAATTAACTATGATAGACCTCTGGAAAATATTGAATGGGATTTGAAAATGGTATAACTTTTTAATCAGCTATACATGGCACCTTCACAAAAAATTGACCCATATCAGGATATAAAAATATCACAAGCAAACACTCTGTAACCCTTTTGAATTATAATGCAATAAAATATATTCAATAAAGGGCCTTGGAAACATAGAATAAAAATTAATATGAAATTAAATAATCTAATCCTAAAGAATGAATAGGTTAAGGAAAAATCATAGAAACAATTATATTTAAGATAATGGCAACAATGAAATGTCAAAATTTGCTGGATGCAACCAAAGCAAATCTTGGGGGGGAAATGTATGTCTTTAAACAGTTTCATCAATAAAAAAGAGAAAGAACAGATTAGTTAGTTAGATATGCAACTAAAAAAATTTACATGACTTAGAAAATCCCCAAATTAAATACTAAAATAGAAATCCTGAAAATCAAAAGAGAGATTAACAAAATTGAAAGTAGGTAAGATTTATTCCAGGAATATAGGTCTGATTCAATATTAGGAAAACTATTAGCATATTTGACCATATCAATAACAAAAACAACCAGAATCATATGATTATCTTAATTGATGCAGAAAGCATCTCTGAGAAAATATAATACCCATTCTTAAAAAAAAAAAACTCTAGAAAGCATGGAAATAAATGGAGCTTTCCTTAAAATTATAAGTAGTATCTACCTAAAACCATCAGTAAGAATTATCTGTAATGAAGGTAAGCTAGAAATATTTCCAATAAGGTCAGGGGTAAAGCAAGGATGTCTATTATTACTACTATTATTCAGTATTATTATTTTAGAAGTACTAGCTATAACAATAAAAAAGAAAATTAATGAAGGAATTCAAATGGGCAATGTAGAAACAAAACTATCATGCTTTTCAAAAAGTATGATGGTATAATTAGAGAATCCTAAAGAAATAACTGAAAAACTAATTGAAACAATGAAAAATTTTTGTAAAGTTGAAGAATATAAAGTAAACCCACACAAATTATCAGCATTCAACAAAATCCAGCAAGAAGAAATAGAAAGAGAAATTCCATTTAAAATGATTGCAAACACTAAAAAATACTTGGGAGGCTACCTGCCAAGACAAACCTGTGACCTATAAGAACACAATTACAAAACACCTTTTCACATAACTCAAGTCAAATGCAAACAATTGGTAAATTTATTATTATTATTAATGGATAAATCACGCCAATATAATTAAAATTATGATCTTTATCTAAATTTAGCTCTTCAGTGTCATACCAATCAAATCACAAAACAAAAAATTATTTTATAGAATAAGGGAAAAAAATAAAAATTCATCTGGAAGAACAAAAGATTAAGAATATCAAGGGAACCAATAAAAAAATAAAGAAGTCCCTGATATCAAATTGATTATAAAGTAATGATCATCAAAACAATATGGTACTGGCTAAGAAATAGTAATCCACCTCTCAAACTTTAAGGTTGGAGGGAATGTGTGAAAATTGAGCATTAATGAATTGTTGATGGAGTTGTGAAATGATCCAACCATCTTGGAGAACAATTCAGAACTATATTCAAATGGCTATAAAACTATGCATACCATTTGATCCAGCAGAGTTATTACTGGATTTATATTTCAAAGAGATCATAAAAGAGGGAAAAGGACCCAGATTTACAAAAATGTTTGTAGCAGCATTTTTTGCAGTTACACGAAATTGGAAATTGAGTGGATGACTATCAATTGGGGAAATGGATGAATAAATTATGGCATATAGATGTAATAGAATGTTATTATTCTATAAGAAATGATGAGCAGAATAATTTCAAAAAAGTCTAGAAAGTTTTATATCAATTGATGCTGAGTGAAGAGAGTAGAAAACACACAACTAATAGCAAGATCAACTATGATAGACTTAGCTCTTTTCAGCAATGCAGTGATTCAAGACAATTCCAATAGACTTGGAATGGAAAACACTATCTGCATCCAGAGAGACAACAAGAAAAAGGACATATTTGTACAAAATCTATTTATAGCAGGTATTTTGTTGATGGCCCAGAATTGGAAATTGAGGAGAGGTCCATTAGTGGAAGAATGGCTGAAGAAGTTGTGGTATATGATTGTGATGGAATACTCTTTTGCTATAAGAAATGATGAGCAGTATGCTTTCAGAAAAACCTGGGAAGACTTGCATTAATTGATGCAAAATGATATGAGTAGATTCAGGAGAATATTGTACACAGTAACAGCAATGTTATTTGACGATTAACTGTGAATGGCTTAGCTATTATAAGCAATATAATGATCCAAAAAAGTTTCAAAGGACTTATGAAGGAAAAAAAATGCTCCAGAGGAAGAACTGATGAAGTCTGAATGAAGATTGAAGCATATTTCTAAAACTTTATTGTTTTTAATTAGCATTTCATTTTGCTACAAGGATACTATGGAAATATTTTGCATTGTTGTACATGTATAATCTCTATCAAATTGCTTGCCTTCTGAGGAAGGAGTAAGAAAGAAAAAATGAAGTAAAAAACTTAAAAATTGTTGTTTACATGTTGTTGGAATAAATGGGAACTGTTGGAATACACCGAAGCCACCTGACAGTGGCTGCTGGAGATCCAACCCTGACCTGCAGAATGGATCTCCTCTTGTGAGAGAATGATACAAAGAGACTGAGAGGCAATTGCTGTTCTCTGACCTTGATGACTGAGAGGCCATTGTGTTGTCTGACCTCTCTCCTCTTCCCTCTGCCTCCAGTTTATCTCATTCCCAGTCTACAACACCTATGTCAGCAAAGGCTGCCTTGCAACCCCTTCGGATGTTAAGATCCACAGCTGTGGAGGCTCTTGGAAAATTGACCTGTCCTTTAATAATATGTCATTGAGAATAATAAAAATTATATATAAAAATACAATTGAAAATAAAAATAAATTCAGAAATGCAAGAAATGACAAAATGCAAGTTAAAATAAAGCATAGGAATAAAGAGAACTTTCCTTAAAATAATAAGCAGTATCCATGTAAAACTAAGAGCAAACATTATAGTGGATATGTAAGGATAAACTAGAAGCCTTCCCAATAAGATAAAGGAAGCCCATTATTATAACTATTATTCAATACTTTACTAAAAATGCTAGCTATAGTTATATAAGAAAAAGAAATTGAAGGAATAAGAATAAGCAATGAAGAAACAAAACTTTCACTGTGCAAATGAATATAAGATATACTTAGAGAATCATCTAAAAAACTAGTTGAAATAATCGATTACTTTAGTAAAGTTGTAGGATGTAAAATTATCCCACATAAATTATTAGTATCAGAAGGAAGTGATAAAAAGAAAAATTACATTTAAAATAACTGCAGACAATATGAAATATTGGGACTCTATCTGCAACTAATCATATGAACGAACATAATTACAAAACACTTTTCATACAAAAATAAATTCAAATAATTGGAGAAATCTTAATTGCTCATAGGCTGAGCCAATATAGTAAAAATGACAATTTAACCTAAGTTAATTTTTTTTGGGGGGTGCCATGCCAATCAATGAATGAAGTCAAGTGGTCCTTAGGAAGCATTGTTAACATAAGGCTAATGGAGTTGATGGAATTTCAGCTGAGTTATTTAAAATCCTAAAAGATGATGCTATTAAAGTGTTGCATTCACTATACCAGCAACTTTGGAAAACTCAGCAGTGATCTCTGAATGGGGAAAGATGCCCCAAATCTTCAAATTACAGATTTACACATTAGCTTATCTTACACATTAGCAAGGTTATACTTAAGATTCTGCAAGCTAGACTTCCATGGTATGTGAACTGAGAATTTTCAGAAGAGTAGAGGCACCAAAAAGAGGCACCAAATTTTAATTTTTAAAAAAGAGAAACCAAATTGGCAGTATTCACTGGATTATGGAGAAATCAAGGGAGTTCCAAAAAAATCTATTTCTGATTCATTTTTTACTAATTGGAGTTGACATTCAACATATGTTGGGTCTGGATACACTAGAGCCAAGGTGTTCATTGCCACTATTAAGCACAACTTCTTTAGGAAATTCCAAATTATCTTCAGTATATCCAAAATATGGATATTTTTGTCACACAGTCCCCCAAGACCTTCAAGTGTCCTTAAACTAGGATATGTGAGCTTGTTTTTCTAAAACAAATTTTGATAACTGTATTTTATGCATTTAAATCCATTATTCTAAGAATTGAGATTAGATTACCAATGGATCTATGGCTAACCAAAAAAAAAAGATTCTGGAGATTATAAAGATATTTTCTTTAAATGTCTCTCATAAAATGAGTGAAACATAATGATCACTTATTCTGTACTGTTCAGAAAATCCGTTCAGTACACATCCTTAATTTTCACAATAACATCCATAAACTAATCATTTATAGGTGTTCAAGCTAGTAGAAGCAATATTCACTTTAGGATTTGGGGATACCACTTTCTTCTAGTAATCTTACTTATTTCACTGAACCTTCTCATTCTCCTGTGATGGATCCTCATCCAGATCATGTTTTCCAACCAGAAATGTCCCTCAGGATTCTTTCCTGAGCTCTTTTATTTTTTTCCTTTAACTCAGACTTTCTTAAAGTTTTATCATTTGTGACCCCTTTTTACCCAAGAAATTTACATGACTCTGAGTATTTAAAATAAATATACAAATCAAACATTAATTGATATGAGCTCAGAGGAGATCCCGAGATTAGATATGTGGACTGGGGAATCTTCAACACACAAAAAAAATGATAAACTCTTGAGAACTGTTAAGTGTACAAAGTGAAGGAGTTAAAAAAGAAAACCTAGACCATAATCTTGGGGAACACTTAGAGTGAGGGAGAGAGTATGCAATGAATAATGAACTAGTGGAACAGGTGGGAAGCAAAACAGGAAATTGAAGTGTCAATGAAAAAAAAGATAGGAACAATGGTGAAAGATGGTCAATAGTATCAAATGAAGCAAAGAAGAAAAACAGGTTGAGAATTGAGAAAATTCCATAAAATTTGGCAATTAAGAGACTATGGGTAACAGTGGAGAGAAGAGTATCAATCTATTAATGATCTATATTGCAAAGAATTAAGGAATAGAGACCTTGAATATAGATATTTTTTCAAGGAGTTTGGCTGAAAAGGTATAGAATACCTTTAAGAGATTGTTAAGGTCTAAATAATAATATCATCTATCTAATAAATGTTATATTAATCTTGCTCGAGGGAACCCTCTGTTATTGTTACTTTATTTGTTTTATATTTTGATTAAACATCTTTTGCTGTATTTTCTGTTTTTGGTAAATTTAGAGACTGTTCATAAAAAGTAGTCTTGCTTGATGGCTTATTCACAGAGTATCTTAAATCTAAGATAGTTTTTTCTGGGTTCCCATTTGAAAAAGTTGAAAATGCCACAAAAAAAAAAAAAAAAAAAAAAAAAAAACCTTTCTCAGTGCTTTATATACTCATTTTGTTGGATTAGTGAGTTAGGATTAGAAATGATGTGAGAAATCTAGGCGAATCTTTAATTTTGAAAATTTGGTATCTGGGTTAAGTAACCTACCCAGGTAAACTTGAGATTTAAATGCAGTTCCTCTGACTAAAACTTCAATGCTCTTTTATAGCAATATATCACTTCATAAATAGATTTTCCTGCAAAGAAATTCATTGGCTTATTTGACAATCAAATTAATGTGATTTTATTAACTTCCTCTATAGCTTTGATAGCCGTTTCCTCTTAAAACAGAACTGTAATAATTTAAATGAAATTTTTTCCATTCTGTATTTCTTACATTTAAAAAACTAAAATAACAGGTTTTAACAATGCCTTTTTTGATAGATATTTATTGTAAAAATAAACACAAGTAATGGCTTGCAAACTATTAGGTCAACTATTAACTTAAACTATTAAATGAACTTTAACAAAAAGTGTTCTCATTTATTTTGTATACTTTAGCATGTTCCGTGAAAAAGTTAGCACATGTCCATTATAAAGAAATGACTAATTACTCATCAGCTGAATATAGATTTTGTGCTTTCTAACAGTTGTCCTTTAGGCTATTTGGGCCTGATTTAAAACATAGTGTTGTGTGTTTTTTTTCTTCAGGCATTGACTTTTTTAAAATGTCACTATAACACTCCCAGGTAGATAGCAAATAAGGGAAAAAAAACAAAACCTCTTGAAGTTTCCTTGGACAATATTAGCACAGCTGAATCTTGTAGAAGGTTTTTAAAAATACTCAATCTGCTTCTTTAACTCATGTTAAACACACTATAATAACACTATAATAAGCTTGTTGATCTAATTTTCCTATATGTAAGTTTGCAAATTTGTTTTTTCTTCTCACACTAAAATCATAAAAAAGACTTTCTTCTACCTTTATATGCTACAAATGTGGAATTTTGACAGCAAAATCAGAAAAGGAGAATATAAATAAATAACATAATTTTTCTTTATATGCAAACAGTTTCCTCAAGACATATTAGTAATTTTAAAAGTTACATTAATTATTTTAAACTAATGGGAAATTATTTATTAAATTATTATTTAATGAGTTACAATAGTCAAGACTAGTCATCAAGTGATAACAAACAACAAACAAAAATAATCTGAATCTCCCAAGAAATAGTGATATTCTAGCCACAAAAATGTAAAGACTCTTTATGATGATTCTATCATAAGCTTCTTTAATTTCATTCCATTTCTTAGAATTTTCAGGTCACTTTTTAAGCATGCACTAATTTCCATTCCTGGATCTTGAATTAAAACTTGGTTATAATTTTGTTATAACATATTCAAGTACAAATTTCTCAAGGTACCCTGAGTTAATCAGCAGCAATCATAAAAGGTTACTTTACTAAGTCAATCTTACCTTTCTTCAGTATACATTTTCCTTTTTTCACACTACATTCTCTTCCAAGGTACCAGATGGGAATTGTGGGAAGATTACAGAATAAAGCAAAAGATTACCTGGCTCTACCAAAGCCATCACCTCCCCCAAATAACTTAAAATATCACCTCAAAGTAAATTTTAGAACTTCAGAATTATTTTAAAAATTCATTCTTATTAAGAGTTCCAATTTTTTTTCTCCCTCCCTGCTTTACCACCCCCTTCCCATGCTAACAATCTGATATGGGTTATCTATGTACATTCATTTTAAACATATTTTCAAATGAGTCATATTGAAAAAGAAAAATCAGAATAAAAGGGGAAAATCATGAGAAAGAAAATGAAAAAATTTTAAAAAGTGAAAATAGTATGCCTCCATCTGTGTTCAGCCTCCATAATTCTTTCTCTAGATGCAGATGGCATTTTCCATCCAAAGTTTATTGGAATTGCCATTACATTCATGTACCATAACTTATCTAATTGATTGACATTCACTCATTTTCCAATTTTTTGCCAACGCAAAAAAGCAGCTACAAACTTGTGGGTCAGTACGCTAATGACTATCATCATTATTTGGGTAGTTTGAAAGAAAGACTTGAGCTGAGCTATGTATGATGGGTTGATTCTAAAAAAAAAAAAAAAAACCTTATAAGAAGAATTAAAAATGAGGAATTATCTCATTCAAATGTGGATGGAGATCTGGTAGTACTGGAACTTTACTCTTATTGGAAATGGTTAAAAGGGGAATAACAGATACATCTAGAAGGGCATAAAAATCTTCTAAATTTAGAGAGAACAAAAGAATGTAGGGATAGGTTAAGGGAGGAACTTTTAGAAGGATGTGTAGATTAAGCATTAAGGAGAGGAAATAAAGGATCACAAAGATAGATAAAGATGGAGGGGACAGGGAGAACCTAAGGGAGGAACTCTTACAGTCATGCATATGTTAAAGAATAAGAAGTCAAGAAAATGGATAGAATTAGAGAAGGGATAGGGCAAATAGGAGAAGAATAGTGGGGAAAAATAAGATGGAGGAAAATATACAAGAATGTGAATGAGATGAATGTACCCATAAAATGGAAACAGCAGAATGGATTAAAAATCTGAATTCAGCAATATGTCACTTGTAGGGAACACAATAAAAATGAGATATAGAGTTAAAATAAAAAACTGAAAAAAATTATTATGTAAAAAAGCAGGAGTAATAATCATGATGTCAGGCAAAATTAAAGCTAAAATAGATTTATTCAAGATAAACATAGAAACCACTGTATGCTAAAGGATACCATAGATAATAAATTAATGTCAATACTAAACATATGTACTAAATACTATAGCATCCAAATTTTTAAATGAAAAGTTAGATGAATTACAGGTGGAAATAGCAAAATTATAATAGTGGGGGACTTTGTTTTTCCCTTCCTAAAACTAAATAAATCTAACCAAAAATAAGAAGAAAGAAGTCAAGGAAATGAATATAATCTTAGATAAGTTAGATATGATAAACATATGGAGAGAATGAATGTTAATAGAAAAGAATGTATCTTTCTCAGAAATACATGATATCCTTAAAAGTTTGTGGTCAAGTACAGAAAAGGAGAAATGTTAAATGCATCTTTTCAAATCAGAATTCAATAAAAAATTACATTAATAAAGAATCATAGAAATAGATTAAAATTACTTGGAGGCTAAATAATCTAATGTTAAAGAAGGAGTGGGTTAAGCATGTCATAGAAACAATAAATAATTTTATTAAAGAGAATGATGCAGCAAATGCAGTAATCAGAAAAAATAAATAAAATTTATCTTTCTAAATGCTTACATCAGTACAATAGAGAAAGAATAGATCAACAAATTTGGTATGCAATTCTAAAAACTAGGAAAAGGACAAATAGAAAAATCCCCCATTAAACACTAAATTGGAAATCCTAAAAATTAGTAGTAAAATTAATAAAATTGAATGTAATAAAACCTGTGAATTTTAGATAAAACTAGAAACTGTTTTAGGAAAAAAAACAACAATAAATTTTTTTAAAAAACATCGGTTAAAAAAAAGAGAGATAAAATCAAATCACTATTATCAAAATGAAAAGGATGAATATGCTACTAATGAAGATGAAATTAAAGCCATTAGTTGTTTTGCCCATATATGTGACAACAAATTTAACAATTTAAGTAGAATGGCAGAATACTTAATATAACATAAACTGTTCTGATTAACAGAACAGGAAATAGAATATCTAAGTAAATGTACTTTGCAAAAAGAAATTTAATAGTGCATGGAATGAGCTTTCTAAGAGGGAAAAATCAAGACCAGATGAATTTACAGTGGAATTTTACCAAACATTTAAAAATCAATTAATTCCAACATTATTTGAAACAAGCCAAGAAAAAATCCTACCAAAATCCTTTATTATGGTGATGCCTAAACTAGGAAGAGCAAAAACAGAGAAAAAAAATTATTGATCAATTTCACTAAAAAATATTTATGGAAAAATTCTAAATAAACTACTAGCTATTTGACTACAATAAAATATCAAAAAGATTAGACATTGTAACCAAGTGAGATTGATATCAGGAATACAGGGCTTGTTCATTATAAAGGAACCTATCAACTTAAATGATTATATCATATTATACAAAATATCATATTATACCAGTAAAAGCAGGAAAAGATTTTGATAAAATACAATATCTATTCCTAGTTTTAAAAAACATAATACTTGAAAGCATAAGTATAAATGGATTTTTCCTTAAAATGATAAGAAACATCTACCTAAAACTGTTCATAAATATTATTTAATGGGTCTTATGACCAATATTATTCGATATTGTACCTAACAACAGCAATAAAGAAAAGAAATTGAAAGATTCGGAATGGGCAACAAGGTAATAAAACTCTCTTTTTGCAGACAATATCAGGTTATACTTGTAAAATCCTAGAAATTCAACTAAAAAGTTAATTGAAAATATAAATAATTTTAGCAAAAATAAATCTTTGGCATTTCTACATATCACCAATAAAGTTCTGAAAGAAGTAGTAAGTGACATTTCATTTAAAATAACCATAGACAATATAAAATGACCCAAAGTATATCTGCCAAGACAAAGTTAGGAATTATGTCAACATAATTATAAAATGTTTTTTTATTCAAAGTCAAATTTAAATAATTTAAGAAATTCATTTTTTTCATGGCTGAGTTGTACTAATATAATAAAAATGAAAATTCCACCTAAACTAATTTAGACATTGTAATTCAGTGTAATTCTAATCAAATTACCAAAAAAATTATTTTATTGATCTAGAGAAAAATAACAAATTTCATTTGGATGAACAAAAGGACAAAAATATTAAAAGAATTACTGAAAAAAAATGTAAAGAAAGGAAGTCTAGATATATGAAATTTAAACTATATTATAAGATAGTAATTATTAAAATTATCTGATATTGGCTAAGAAATAGAAAGGTAGATAATATAGTCATAAAAAATGCTCTAAATCATTATTGATTGGAGAAATCAAAATTCAAACCTCTTTCACATATATTCTCACACCTATCATCAAATTGACTAAAATGATAGAAAGGGGAAATGACAAATGTTGAAGGGGATCCTGAAAAATCAGGACATTAGTTCATTATTGATCTAACTATGAACTGACTCAACTGTTTTCAAAGCAATATAGAACTATGCCCAAAGAATTATAAAACTGTGTATACCCTGTTTCTCATGGTGATCTCATGGTGAACCTATATATATTCTAAAATATTTACAGTAGCTCTATTTTTGGTGGCAAAGAACCAGAAATTGGGATGAATACTCATCATTTGGGAAATAGCTAAATAAGTTGTGGTATATGATTGTGATGAAATAATGCTGGGCTACAAGAAACAATGATCAAGTTGATATTAGAAAAACATGAAAAGATATGAAATAATGCAGAGTAGAGTGAAATTAGCAGACCCAATTATACTCTCATAATTTTCTAAAACTCTAATTATTTTTTTAATTTTTTCTGTTTTGTTGTGATTTTACCTTGCTCATTTGTTATTTTAGTGTGTTCATTTTTATTAATCTTTGTAAAGAACCAGCTTTTAGTTTTTGTTTTGTTTTGTTTTTTATCATGTCTGTGGGGAGGAGTATTCTAATTTATCTATTTTTCTCTAGTTTTTAATATCTCCTCTTTTAATGCTTAATTTAAAATTTGTTTATTTGATAGATTTCTGCATATTCAGTTCACTAATTCTATTATATTTTAGTAGCATATATTTGTAGAAATATTATTTGTCCCCTTGAGAACTATTTTAACTGAATTTTGGAAATTTTGCTGTGTTGTTTCATCATTATCATTTTTTCACATACTTATTGTTTATTTTTTGACCTGCTTATTATTTAAGATTTTACTTAAAATCTCCGTTTAGGTCTATATTTTTGTGTTTGTGGTCCCTAAACAAGTGATAATTTTTATTCTGTTATAATCTGTAAAGAACATATTATATTTTAAATATTTTGGTGTTTTTACATTTGTTTACAACATGTTGGTGTCCTAATATATATAGTCAGTTTTTGTAAAAGTTTGATGTGGTTCTGTATATTCTTTTGACATTCCACCTAAATAATGCCAAAAATCTTTTTAATCTCGTTTTCCCAGCAATTTGTTCAATTCTATATTTTTCTTTTTGTTTGTCTTTCTGTACTACTTATCCAAAACTAAAGAAGGATATTGAATTCTACTTTGACTATTATGCTGACCTCTATGTCTGCTTGTAGCTCAGTTAATATTTCATTTATGAATTTTGATACTAAAGCATTTGAAGTATGTAAGTTTATTACTGATATTGCTTTGTTGCTCTTTAGGACTTGAAATAACTTTCTATCTGTTTGCAACATTTTTTCTTTGACTTAGAGGCTCTGAATTTTGTCTATACTGTTCCTGGATGTTCTCATTGGGGAGTTTTTTTCAGAAGATGACAGGTAATTTCTATTTTCCCCTCTGGTTCTAAGCTAAAATCAATTTTCTTCTAAGGTTTCTTTGAATATAATGTTTAGGTTTTTGTTTAGTCACAATATTAATTTTTTTTTCTCCTTGTCTGTTTTCCAAGACACTTATTTTTGCCTATTTTGTCAGTTTTTTTATTGTTTTAAAAAAATATTTCTTCTTTTCTCATGGAGTTATTGGATTTCATTTGGACCATCCTAACTTCAAGAAATTTGTTGCTTGTGCAACAAACTTGTGGCAATGTAAATTCCATTTGCAATTCTTTGTCCCATGATTCCAATTTCATTTCCATTTTTTTCTCTAGTGTTTTCATTTCATTGACAAAAATTTTTAACTGTTCAAACTGTTGCTTCATCTCTTCCAAGAATTGCTCATGTGTTTTTCTTCAGACTTTTGCTTGTGAATATTTTGGTATTATTCTCTTCTTCTAGGTTTCTGTCTTGAGCATCCCTGTCATTATAAAAATGCTTTATGATGGGATGTATTTGCTATTTGTTCATTCTTCCAGCCTACTTTCTGATCTAGACTTGATGTTAAGGACCAGACTTTATTTCTAAAGGTAAAGTTTAGGTTGGTCCTGTTACTGGTTTGGCAGGGCATTGAATATTTTATTATTCCAGCATCTAAGGGATAGTTCAGCTATCAAGCTTTCAGTGTTCTCAAAGTATTCTAATCCAGGAGACAGTCTGATTGCTGTTCATTTGATCTGAATTCTGGAAGTACCCACGGTCCTGGGTTTAGATCTAAACAACAGTAGACTGCTATCAGACTTAGTTTCAAACAGCAAGTTGGGATGGTAAGTTGGTTTAGAGTGGCAAACTTCTTTGGTTTGGAATTCTTGCTCAAATTATTTTCATTTTTCAGGCTTCTGAATTTCCTTCTGCCCAACAGTGAGTCAGGGGAATATCTACTATAAGCACATGAAGATTTTTAAACTGGTGGAATGGGCAAATGAAAACAATTTGTTTCAAGGACCATAGAGGTGAATGAAATAGATGGAGTGGAGAGGTCTAAGTTATGGAGTGCTTAGAGCTAGGTCAGGCATCAAATTGAATCCATTGCACCTTGGGCAATTGCCAGTCTTAACGTTCCTATTTATAAACTGTAAAAAAAAATTTAAAAAAACTATACCAATAAAAGCTATTAATTAAAGCATTTAAAATATATTGCTAGAAATTTACTTGTAGTTTAAAGAACAAACAAGGTAACAGATTAACTCCATATCTTCTTTATCCATATCAAGAAAATTACTGTATAATAAAAATATTTTTAAAGACTCAATTATAATCACATAAAACCAGTACTTCTTAGTTTTGTCTTACTGACAGTTGGTCATTAAAAATTGTTTCTTCATGAACCCAGGATTCTGTTAGGACCCTGTGTCAAGACCATCCTTCTCTTTTTCTTCTCTCCTTTTATCATATTTTTCAGAGCCAAGACCCAGCAAGCAAGCTGTGCTTTGAAATTGGCATAATATCAATCTTTTATACTAACCCTCTGGATGATTTCAACTGCAGCAAAATCCCAGAATTATTTTACGCCAACATCAACTGGTTTCTGAGCTTGAACAAGCACTTACAGTTCCCATGTTCTGGTCATAAAGTCCTGCTATGAATCAAACTGGTCTCATTGTTAATTTTATGTCTTCATTGTCAGTGCTACAATTCATTGTGTTGCCATTCATATAAATAATGAGATTTGTCCACACATGATAGCGACTTTCTCCTAAGTGAGATGTAGGGTAGGGGGGTAGTGCAATGGTACATATGTGTCGTTTCCCTCCTCCAGTGGAATTAGGAAAGCTTTTTGCTTATAACCACTGTCAGATCATTGGTTTTACTTTGTTTTATTTTTAGAGTTGCTGTTTTTGTCCTTCACTTTCGAAGAGGACCATGACCTCAGATAGGTGATTCCATGACATGCAAATTAACTTGGATTTAAATGAGGAAGGGCTGTGCAAGGTCATCTGCCTCACTTCCCCTCCAGAGCCATCTGGGGCCAGTGGCCAGATATAGATCAAGATGATAATCCATACGAACTCTTTGAGGTATTTTTAGAGTTAATAGCAGTTGTGTGACCTCTGTGACTCTTTGGTCATTTGGTCAGGGTAGACATTTCAACCATGTCCTCTTAAACCAAGAAGGAAAATCTGAATTCTGATTTGATGGAAATGTTTTAAAACTACATACAGTAGCTGTACTGCTTGTGTGCTTTAATCAGTGTTTTGTCTATTTGTCATGTCATTGTGAAATAGCTAATGGGTTAAAATCCTTATTATAACAAACTACCTGAGAGGAAAAGACACAGAATAAAATGTATATACTCTTTAGAGAAAATAGCAAACAGTTTTTCTGCTTTAAATGTTACTTAACATTTGCAGAGCTAACACTATTAGTCCCTTTTTATACATAGCAAACATGTGACCTAAGCAAAGCATGAAAGTTATTTGAGCAATGAGATCCTCAAATACTTGTCATATCTATTTTTCTAATTGTTGTAACAAAGGCACATTATAAACCTTAAATAAACATTTTAGAGATTTTTTTTAGTTTTATTTTTATTTCTACATTCCACTTATTTTTACTTGTATTAAAAGAGAATCTTTAGACTCTAAAAGACTTTACATACTGTAAAGTCCTGGTATAGTTGCAAGAAAAGTCAAAGCTACAAGGCTGAATATACTTAAGACTTTCCTTGATTTCAGCTGACATTCTCATTGTCTACCAACTAGCTCTTTTTCTTACCACATGACAAATTAATTGAAGGAAAAGCTTTACTGCTTGAAAGAGCTAATGGGAGGGCAAAGGTTCTTCCTTTGCTTTTCTTTGTGCTTCCATCTACAACTTAAGAGGTCAGCCAGGGGAACTGGCCTGGAAAAAGTACAAACATTAAGAAAGAGTAAACAAGACTATTATTATTTGTAGATAACATGATAATACACATAGAAAATCCTCTTAAATAAGCAAAGGAGATAATTGAGATGATTAATAGCTACACTAGTATTGCAGAATACTAAATACAATCACCAGCCATATAAATCAGCATTTCCAGGAAGCAAAGATAATAAGATGAATTGTATTCCAAATAATTACGAAATATCTAGGAGGTAACTTATCAAGACATACAAGATTCATATAAATACATTTATAAGATTACTTTACAGAAACAAAAGAAAACAAAATTCTGATAACCAAAATATATAGGGAATTGATTCAAAAATATAATATCAATCAAAATTCCCCAGTAATTAACTGAATAGTTGTCAAAAGTGTATTTTCAAACTATAAATGAACACATGAACCACTAATAGGAATAGAAATAATGAATTTTAAAAATCAATAGATTTCTCTCCTTCATACATATTGATGGAAAAAAGATGAGAACAGTCAATTTAGAATGACTTAAGAAAAATTACTTAACTGTTCATGATATTTTTTATATCAATTTAGACATTAGACTTTCTTAGACTTAAGAAAAATGACTTAACTGTTTATGATATTTATACGTACACACACACACACATATATATATATATATGTAAAGAGAGAGTGATAAAGAAAGGGAAGAAAGAAGGGAGGGAAGGAGGGAGGGAGGGAGAAAGGAAGGAAGGAAGGAAGAAGCAGCTGCTTTCCCCCATAGCACATGGATTTCTGGATCTATTTACTTCTAGAATATGATCAGGATTTATATATATTCTGTAAATGTATGATAATAATACAAACTCTCTCACATTGGCTTATTTACCTACTCCCCTCCTCTTCTGCCAAGCTAGGTTGACAAAAAATTTAAAAATACAACTTCCTTCTTTTTTTGGTTCTTTCTTTATGTCTCTCTCTCTATGTCTATCTCGCTTTGTTTCTGTGTGTTTGTGTGTGTGTGTGTGTGTGTGTGTGTGTGTGTGTGTGTGTCTGTGTGTGTATGTGTCTATCTGTCTGTCTGTCTCTCTATATCTGTCTCTCTCCCCTCATGGGGAGAGACTTATATGAGTTTCAGTTGATGATCAGTTAGTTTTAATAACAATTTCAAATAGCTTAGAAAAATAAAAGTAAACACTTTGGACATCACACCCATAAATGTCATCTGCATGAAAACTAAAAATGGGGAAAAATTATCTTTTCTTCCCTCTTTCTTCTCTCTTATTCAGTTAGTGGGAATTGCAGTATAAGTTCTCTAATCTAAGTATGCATGGATATCTCACTGGCCCCTTGATGATCTGATAGCTCTACTACTCTTAATAATAGCATTTATATTATCATGGGAAAGCTTGTAAAATATTTTTATATATTATCTCATTTCATCTTCATAATGAGTTTGTTAATAATGTTATCCATGTATTATACCAGAAGAATGTGAAGTATGAGATTAAATGATTTGCCTGGATGCCAAAGCTAGTAAGTGTTTGAGGCAGAATTCAAATTTAGGACTTCTTAACTCCAAATACCTGATCATTTAAATTATACCTCATTTCATTGTACTTTTGTCTCTCACCTGCCTGATAGCCATTGGATAATCCAGAATGAAGATCTGCCTCAGGCTCCATTTGGACCTTCCATTCTCCTTTGCATGTTCAAGGCTGCATTTTATTCAAAACTCATTCAAATAAAACAGAATCTCAAGAACTTGGGGGGAAAATTGATAATGTCTGCCTGGCTAGAAATCTCATCCCACCAAATATTTATGGCAATGATCCTGACATCCAGAAAAAGAGCATCAGGATAACAAAGGACCCAAGAGCATGCCATGCAAAGATCAGTTGGAAGAACTAAAAATATTTAGTCTCTAAGGCTATAAATTAACAGATAAATTGATAATCTTCCCTGGTAGAGTTTCTTTACTGCGAGTTCCCTATGCATGAAATTGCAGGTTTGGACCAAAAATACTTATATGTGTTAAGTATATGTATTTTTTCATAGATGCAGATCACAATCTCTCTACAACATAGTATAAGGTTTCAAAAATGGTTTTAGACAACAAAATCTATTGTGCAATGTGATAATTTTTTCTAAATTTCCTTAGACTAGATCTCAAATAACAGACTAGCCTAACTATCTATCCTTTTTTTCTTGATGACCTTGTTTTTGAAAACCCAAATTCACCACCACTGCACAGGGCATCAGAATAAGGCTTAATTAAATTATATATGTATGTATATGTATGTATTTATATGTATATGTATATGTATGTATTTATGGATCTCAAAAATGATAGCTATAGAGTGAAATGAGCAGACCAGGATATCATTATATACTTCAACAACAATACTATACAATGATCAATTCTGATGGACGTGGCTATCAATAGAGCAGTAATGAATTGAACCAGCTACACCCAGCAAAAGAACTGTGGGAGATGGCTATGAACCACTACATAGAATTCCCAATCCCTCTATTTTTGTCCTCCTGCATTTCTGATTTCCTTCACAGGCTAATGGTACACTATTTCAAAGTCCGATTCTTTTTGTTCAGTAAAATAACTGTTTGGTCATGTATACATATATTGTAGTTAATTTATACTTTAACATATTTAACATGTATTGGTCAACCTAATGAGAGTTAGATAAGGGGTACCTGAATGAAATTAGGGTTAATTGAGGTCTAGTGGCAGGTTGGGGTACAGGGAGTCAAATAGAGCTCTCCTGCAACCCCTTTGGATTCGGCGCAAGGATATAGAGTTAAATGAGGTTTAGTAGCGGCATGAGAGTTCTCTGTAAAGGAATTTACAGACCCGAAAACCTAGATTAATAAAAGAGGTTTATTTTGGGGTTTAGAAGTAAGGTTAAAGGTAGAAAGACATCAGGGCCAGAGCTGGCACTGGGCAGACAGGAACCCTTGGCATGGCAGGTGCAAAGATGCCATGTTTGGGGCTCCTGCAAAGAGTGGGCTCAGGGTTCCCCTTTTTATAATGGGGGCTTTTGGTAATTTTGAAGGTGGGTGGAGTCCCAGGTTGGCCTCTGGCTTGAGCTTCAGACAGGGTTAGAAGTAGAATAGAATTCAATGGGTTTTTAGATAAGGAGGAAGCTCTTTGTGGGGGTTGGGGAAACCTGAGCAGATCATTAGAGTGGAGACTGGGACAGTCCAAGTTAGCTCAGATCCAGTGGGGGCTGGGAATTAGAAAGGAATCTTTAACACATATCAAACCTGCCATCTGGGGAAGGTGATGGGGGGAAGGAGGGCAAAGTTGGAACAAAAAATTGTGCAATTGTCAATATTGAAAATTTACCCATGCATATATCTTGCAAATAAAAATCTATAATAAAAAAGATGAAGAAAAAAAAAAAAGAAAATGTGTAGTGTTTATATGGGTTTTCTTGAAATGAAAATGTTTTATATTGAAATTTCTCTTATGTTCTGTTGTACATATGGCATTTTTCTCTTTTCTCATTTTGTATTTAAAGTTTAAATTTTTAAAATGGAAAGCAAAGAAAAAAGAGGTAGCTATAAGTTTATGACTAGAGAAGTCACAGATTTGAGAAAGAAAAACATTGAAGGAAGAAAGATAGTTTAGACTTTGAATACATTTTGATTGTTGAGAAAAGAAACTGGATCTATGAGTTTGCTGATACAGGAATAACTAAATGAGGAAACTCCATTTAGCACTACACGTTGGTACCGTCTCTACAACTTCTTTAAGAATATTAAAAAATTGTGTAGGGAATAGAGAAATTAAGTGACTTGCCTAGTGTTACCTAAATAATAGGAATCAGAGATAGGTCTTAAACACGGATCTTTTGGTTCCTAAGCTAGCTCTCTATCCACTATACCACATTGCCTCTGAAAAAGGATTGCATTTAAGTTTTCTGAAGTATTAAAATCTACATGATGATTAATAAAACAGATAAAAGCATATATATGTTCCTTTTTTAATCCCAAAGCTTTTACTTCCTGAGTTTTTTGTTTGTATAGGAAGGAATAAAGGAAATTATTTGAGTTTCACATGAGTTGATTGAGTTGATTTAAGAAAGGAGATGGCCCAGTAAGAATACAATAAGAAGACTTAAAGTAGACTTTGTTTTTGGCATTTGCATTTATTTATCTATGTTCTGTCATCAATGATTTCACCTCACCCAACACATGACGTGAGATTGTGTTTTAGGTAGGTATAAAATCTTGAGGATGAGAGTTCTTCATTGGATCTAATTCTTAAGGATGATTGATTCTCTCTTTCTAGGTCCCTAATTATCACCATGAAATTGATATTCTTGTTCTCAGTCTCGGTTCTTTGCCTCCCCTGCAAAGGTAAGAGATTCACTTTGCTATTTGGTGAACCTGTCTAATTATTTGGATTTTCAGCCTAACATCTTTCAACTATTTTTCTTATAAAAATCTTCCCTACATAATACTAACCACATAATAGGATATATTAAGTCTTTGGCTATTATCTTGGTTAATATCTTCATTAAGCCTATCTTCAGAATGCATGGTCTTAATATTTAAAGGAAATATTAGTGAGCAAAGCTTTTTAGTTTCTCACTGACATGAATAAATGGAAATGTCTTCTGTATTTTTAACTATTCACCTAATTATTTAAAAAAAAAACTTTTAAAGTTTTGAATTCCAAATTCTATCTTTTCCTCTCTTCTTTCTCCTTTTCCTGAGATGGTAAGCAATCAGATATAGGTTATACATGTGCAAGTATGTAAAACATTTCCAAATTAATCATTTTACAAGAAGACTTTAATAAACAAAAGAAAGAAAAGAAAGAAAATGAAAAATAGCATTTTTCAGTCTGTGTTCAATTAATATCAGTGCTTTCTCTAGAGTGGATAGTATACTTCATCGCTAGTCCTTTGAAATTGTCTTGGATCCTTGTATTTGCTGAGTCATTCATAATTCTTCATTAAACAATATTGCTGTTGTGTGCATTGTTCTCCTAGCTCTGTTCATTTCACTCTGAATCAGTTCATATAAGTCTTTCCACATTTTTCTGAAATCCTCCTTCTTGTCATTTCTTATACACAACAATATTCCATTATAATGATAGACCACAACTTGGTTAGTCATTCCCAGTTGATGGGCATCCCTTTGATTTCCTATTCTTAGTCACTCAAAAAGATCTGCTATACATATTTTTGTATAAATAAGTTCTTCCCCCTCCCTTTTTTTGATACCTTTAGGCTATAGACCTAACAATATTCATTTAATTCTTAGTTAAGGAATTGTTTCATCTATTAATTTAAACTACTTACTTAATCTTCTATAAAAATTAAACTCTTTAATCCAAAGTTCTACTTTTACCCATATTTCTTTTTTTAACATTAAACTTTTTAATTTTCAAAACATATGCATGGACAATTTTTCACCATTAATCCTTGCAAAAGCTTGGGTTCCAATTTTTCCTCACCTTTCCCCCATTCCCTCCCCTAGATGACAAGTAATTCAAAATACATTAAACATTTTTATCCATATTTCTAATTCTGTTATGCAACTGGGCCTTGTCTTCTTCCTCCCAAGATGACAAACCATCAGGAATAGGCCTTGGGGGATTCTTCTTGCCCCTACCTGAACCCCTATTGCTCAGTTCTCACCAGACATTGATCACTCACTCTAGGCTGACATACCATCTCACCTTATCCACACATTCATCAGCAGTTCACCATCCTACTCTACCCTAACCATTACTTTCTTCCTAATAGTAAATTACCAATTTTCCCCAATGATTTTCTTGCTTGATTTTCAAGTATCGCCAATATTGTTGTCTGCTGTAAAGCTAAAAAGATCATGTCTGCCAACCATGGATGTTCCCAAGGGCCTGTCCTGGCTCCTCTTCTCTTTTATGTTATTTTATTTGGTAATCTCATCTACTCCCATGGATTCAATTATCATCTCTATGGCAGATGATTTTCATATCTACTTTTCCAATACTAAACATCCTGTACTCTAGTCTCTCATCCCCATTTGTCATTTTATAGTTGTTGTAGAATTAACACATTCAGAACTAAACTCATTTTCTTCCCCTCCACCCCCAAGCCCTCTCCTTTTTCTAATTTTTGTGTTACTGGAACTTCTAACTTCCATTTACATAAATTAGTTTTCAATTTTCCCTTTTTAATATGATGTGTATTTATACATATGTGTGATATATATAATATGTTTACATTATATTTTATGCACAAAAACTAGAGGAATATATTCACCCTATATTTCATAATGTACCCTGAATTCATCATTTCAGTATAATGTATAACATATTTCATCATTAGTTCTCTAAAATCATGAATAGTCCTTGTATTGATAATAATTCTTTTGATTTTCAAAGTTGTTCAGTGTCATTATATTGGTTCTAGATTTCATTATTTGTTAGATTAGAAAAATCTTGGGGCAGCTAGGTGGTGCAGTGGATAGAGCATCAGCCCTGAAGTCAGGAGGACCTGAGTTCAAATTTGGTCTCAGACACTTAACACTTCCTAGCTGTGTGACTCTGGGCAAATCACTTAATCCCAATTGCCTCAGAAAAAAAAAATAAACAAAAAGAAAAAGTCTTCAAAATTGTTCATCTAGGTATAACATCTATATCTATTGTATATTTTCATATGAATGCATGTATAAATTGTTCATTCTTTTCTGCTCACTTCTTTCTTTCTGCATCATTTTGTCATTTTGAAATCATGTTTCCTCATTTATTTATTTATTTACTTACTTATTTTTGCTGAGACAATTGAGGTTACTGAGGTTAATCCCAGGGTCACACAGCTAAGAAGTATTAAGTGCCTGAGCTCAGTTTTGAATTTGGGTCCTCCTGACTTCAGGGTGGGCACTCTATCCACTGCACCATCTAGCTGCCCCTGTTTCCTCATTTATTATAGAATAACATCACATTCATATATCACAACTGGCTCAACTATTTTGCAGCTGTTGAATATTCTCTTAGTTTCTTTCTCTCTCTCTCTCTCTCTCTCTCTCTCTCTCTCTCTCTCTCTCTCTCTCTCTCTCTCTCTCTCACTCTCTCTCTCACTCTCACTCTCTCTCACTCTCTCTCTCCCCAAAAAAGAACTGCTATAAATATTTTGGCACATAAGAGAGGTTTTCCTCTTAATTCTCTCTTTTAGGTATAGACCTGGCTGGGTCAAAGGCTACATGCTATTTAGTAGCAATTTTGTGTATAATTTCAAGTCTTTTCTAGAATGATTATATACATTCATAGGCCCACTAACAATACATTCAAGTCCCTGTTTTCTCAGAGTCTTTAAAACACTTTATCATCATTTCCATTCTGATATTGTCTGAGGATGGATTTGAACTCAGGTCCTCCTGACTTCAGGACCAGCATTCTATCCATTGCACCCATAATATAGATTTTAAAAAAACTTTATATGAATGCACATAAACACATTTATTACCTTTATTACCTTTTAAAATATATTAATTAGCATGTTAATGCAACAAAATAATAAAAATTATATCTCTGTGTTAAATAACTTAAGAAAAATTTCAAGGAAACTTGAAATTAATTAAGAGTTTCA
This sequence comes from Sminthopsis crassicaudata, assembly GCF_048593235.1. Classification (NCBI taxonomy): domain Eukaryota; kingdom Metazoa; phylum Chordata; class Mammalia; order Dasyuromorphia; family Dasyuridae; genus Sminthopsis; species Sminthopsis crassicaudata. The sequence goes on from NC_133621.1 coordinate 203,231,493, forward strand.
AATTTCACTTTAGATTATTTCCTGGGAAATAACAAACATTTCAGCTCTCCACGCATGGGTAGATACATTATGAAAGGATCTACCCATATTTGCAAAGTGTAAGAAGAGGATTAGTGAAGCAAATTTACTAAAATGTAAATGTGACTTAATTGAAACTGATTTTAATTTAATTTTTTGTTTTTCTCTCTATCTAATCATTATTACAGTTACAGAGCTTGTTGCTGAAAGTCCTTTAAAAACATTATCCTACTTTCTAAAAGTATGAGGCAATTTATAGGCAACATTTAAAAGCAGGAAGAATTAATGTATCTGGATTAAAATTCATAAATTAAATTAGTCTTTCTACTTTGTATCTGAAGAATGTGATATATAAAAATTTAGGGACAATTAATGAGTAATTAATCATCTTATTAATCATGCTAGTACATAATTAATAAATGGAAGTTGGAGTATTCTTCAGGATGGCAATTGATTCTGATTGGTTTACAAATAATGAAAGAATGAATATTATAATAAGAGGTTGACCTATTCTAATGGAGTGGGGGTGGGGGGGATTGAATGTGACTTTGATCACTCAGATCTGTTTTATTAGAACATAATCTACCACATTTCACCCTGATTATATTAAATTCTTTGTAAGGTTCTCTAATTGGATGGGGTTTCCCACCCAGGATCGAAAGACATGTAACCCAAGGATCAGAGCAATCTTTTCTATTAACATTCTTTAAGAAACTGAACAATCCACAGGTTTCTGAAAAAATTCTGATCCTAATTAAATAATTGATTATTAATATAAAAGAGAAAAATTCATTTCTCTCAAAAACAGATTGTTTTGGAAGGATAAGAGACAGATAATAAAATAAAATAAGAACTCTTCACAGGAGAGATTAAACTAGTACAGTGTAACACTGCTTTCTCCCAGGCATTAATATATGGGGTCCTCTGCTCTAGTTTTCCCAAAAGCACCTTCCCCTCCCATCTTTATATTGCCACTTTCTAGGGTCCTTTGATTATTCCACCTTTCTCACCTCAGGTTATATTGCCGTTTATATGCCACTTGGTCAGGGATCACCAGAGGTATTAGTGGTAAAGGAAGTAACAAAGGCAAAATGCCAACTGACATCTTCCTTCAATCCACCCAGCAAACTTAGCTAAGATCCTTGCAATAAGTAACTATAGCAACTGTCTATACCCGTAGCAAACCCAACACTAGCTCTCTAGGACTCCTCCTTTTCCACTTTACTTTTGAAACCTTCATTGTTTAATTTCCCCTTCATTTTATATCTTTTCCTTTTGTGCTCTTTCCATCTCCTGATGTTCACTGAAACCTAGTACAAAAATAATTGTAAGATGATACATAACAACATGAAGAGTGGCAGCCGCATTGTGATGACGTGGCAGGAGATGGGTTCAAACTCTGGGCCTATTTACCATTTATGTGACCTTGCAACTCACTTTGGATTCTAGTCTGTTCATCTATAATTGTAATAACTATAATAATAATAATAATAATATTTATGAAATATTTTAAGTTTTGCAAAGCATTTCACATATCTTACTTCATTTGATCCTCACAACAATTCTAGAAGTAGGTACTATTATTATTGTCATTTGAGGAAACTGAAAAAGGTTAGGTGACTTGCCAGGATCACAAAAGAATTAAATGTGTAATGAAAAATTTGAACTTGGGTCTTCCTGACTCTGAATCCACCTCTGTCTTTCTCTGTATATCTTTGTGTGTCTCTGTCTCTATATTTCTGTCTCTATTTCTCTTTGTTTTTCTGTCTGTCTTTTTTTTTCTCTTTCTCTATTTCTGTCTCTGTCTGTGTGAGTGTCTCTCTCTCTCTCTCTCTCTCTCTCTCTCTCTCTCTCTCTCTCTCTCTCTCTCTCTCTCTCTCTCTCTCTCTCTCTTATCACAGAAGTTTCCACACCTAATCACTTGAAAAGTTTTGTCTTTCTCCCTAAACCCAACTCTTTCAAACTTTCCTATTTCTGCTGAGAGTAGGACTATTCTTCTTGTCTCGTAGCTTCACAAGCTTGGCATCCTAGGCTTCTCAGTCTCTGTCAGCCAACATATCAATCACTTGCCAAATCATGATACTTCTATCTTCACAATATCTCTCATGTCTGACTTACCTAGCAAACAGTTCAGGACCTCACTACCAGCACTATTGTAATGGATTTTGAATTGGTCTTCCTACGTTTCTTTTCATTCCAGTCCATTTTTCATAAAGCTTTTAAAATGATTTTTTTTACTTAATGTTAAAACCTTAATAACAGAATGAATGCACCCTTAGATTTCCCTCCTTATTTAATTCCCTTAATATCTTTAAAAAATATTAAGTTCTTTTTTTAATATTTTTAAAATGTTTTATTAATTTTATAATTATAACTTTTTTCGACAGTACATTTGCATGGGTACTTTTTTACAACATTATCCCTTGCAGTCACTTCTGTTCCAAAATTTCCCCTCCTTCCCTCCACCCCTTTCCCTAGATGGCAGGCAGTCCCATACATGTTAAATATAAAAGCATTAAGTTCTAAAAGGATAAAAACACTGTCCTTGTTATAATAATAGTACTCAATCAGCATACAGCTGCTAGTAAATTCTCAAAAATCCCTCTTTTTAGTTATGTCTGGACCATCTGCATTTCAAAGCTGCTACACAGCTCCAGTATTTTCATCAAAAATGATCAAACAGTCTTTATTTTATGGTAGGTCCATCATACACACACACACACACACACACACACACACACACACACACACACACATACACACCTGTAAAATTGTATTTAACTTTGTAGAGTAAGGTTTTGTTTTTGTAAGCCATTATTTTTTACCTTTTCAAATGCTGTATTCCAAGATTTCCCCTGATTTTTAGTAGAAGTTGCTAAGTCTTGTGTTATCTTGACTCTTGTTCCTTCATACCTGAACTCCTTTCTAAATTCTTGCACTATTCATATTTAATTAAAAAAAAACTCTGGATCTTGTTTATCATATTTTCTGAAACGTTTCTTTTGGGAAATTTCTTTCAGAAGATGGTCAGAGAATTATTTTTATTTTACCTTTGTTCTCAGGTTCTAGTAAAGCAATAGTTATATATATAAATTTCTTGAAATATAGCATTGAAGTTATTTGAAAAAGATTATAATTTTTAGGGAATCTAATGATTCTTAAATTATCTTTCCTTGACTTGTTTTTATGCCAATTGTGTTTTTAATGGTATTTTATTTCCCCCCAATTTTATGCAAAGACAATTTTTAGCATTCCTTTTTGCATGATTTTGAGTTCCAAATTTTTCTTCCTCCCTCCCATCTCCTCTTTCTAAAATGGTAAGCAATTTGATATACATTGCATATGTGAAATCATGTGAAACATTTCCATATTAGTCACAGTTGTGAAAGAAGAAATAGACCAGGAAGCAAAACCAGTGCCTGGAGAGTCAATAAAAAAAGGAGCGGCAGCTGCTCACAGGTTTCTTTTGCCAACATTCAACACATCACTCTTGGAATATGGGGAATATATTTGCTAATCTCTTAAAGGAACTCTTTGGCAAAAGAGAAATGCAAGTTCTAATGGTAGGTCTGGATGCTGCAGGAAGGCAACTATTTTGTATAAATTGAAGCTGGGTGAAACCGCAACTATAATTCCAAGTATAAGTGTCAATGTAAAAACTTCAGAATACAAAAATATTAGTTTCATGCTGTGGAATGTAAGTGGCCAGGACAAGATCTGACCCTTATGGAACCATTATTTCCAGGATACATGAGGACTGGTTTTTGTAGTTGACAATAGTGACAGAACAATTAAACCAAAGAAGAACTGATGAGGATGTTGGCAGAGGATGAGCTTAGAGATGCCATCTTATTAATGTTTACTAACAAGATATTCTCAATGTCATGAATGAAGCTGAAATCACAAACTTGGATAACATTCTGTTTGTCACAGAAACTAGTATGTGTAAGCCATCTTTGTCACTCTATGAAGTAATAGATGAGTTCTGAAACAGAAATGAAATAACAAAAGCTCCTCCTTCCTCTTTCCTTCTCTCCCTCTTATTTCCCCCTATTTACCCTTTGCTTTACTCTTTTATGACAAACTATGCTACTTTGTGGTATTGAGTGCTGGAAGCTGTTTTTTCCTACCATTTATTACAGTACATATTGCTGTTAATGTGGAAAAATAAAGGTCTGAAAATAAGTTTCTTATTTAATGTAAATAGTTTTTGTTTTTAATGGGGTGATTTTTGGCACTCCTGTGCAATATAACTCAGCTTTTTAAAAATACTATTTTATTTTCCCCCCAGTTACATGTCAAGAAACATTTTAACATTCATTTTAACAATATTTTGAGTTTAAAAATGTTTTCCTTACTTCACTCCCTTCCCCTCTTCTGAAGATAGTAGTTGGTCTGATATAGTTTACACAAGTGCTATCATGTAAAATGAATTCCATTCATTTTAACATGGAATTCTTTCAGGTATGAAAGAAGAAATAGATCAAAAGAGGGGGGAACAGTAAAGTAAGTGAAAATATGCTTTAATATGCATTCAAAATCCATCAATTCTTTATCTGGAATTTTCCTTTGTGAATCCTTTGTACATGTCTTAGATCATTATGTTGTTGAGAAGAGTAAAGTCATTAATAGTTGATCATCACATAATGTTGCTGTTACTGTGTACATAGTTTTCCTGGTTCTGCTCATTTTACTTTGCAACAAATGCCAAATGTACATTTACCTAAAAACTATTTTATGGAGAACTTACACAAGGCAAGCATTCATGTGGTGGTCAGAAGAAGGAATACAAGAACATTCTTTCTGGAGAACTTTTAAAAATGATTGTGAGACATGTGAGACACTAGGAAAGAACCACCCATCAAGACATGCCCACATCAAAGAAGGTGCTGTGCTCTATGAGTGAAACAGAATTGCAGTAACTCAAAAAGAAATGTGAAAAGTGCAAATTTAGAGATACATACATTCAAAATGTTCATATGGACTACTTGTGTATGACTTGTGATAGAAAGTTCTGAGTTCATATTGATCTGACTAGCCACAATTGGACACACTATACCTTTATTCCAAAATAATGATGTCATTTTGGTTCTCTTTAAGAACAGAGGACAACAATTAATACATTTTCCTTAATCTTGTATCCTAAATTACCTTGCCTGTCTAGGCATACTTTTTAAAGGGTTTAGATGATTTGAATTTGGTTGACAACTAAGAAAAGTAATAATGACTTAATTTACAGATATAATAGACATTCTTAGTGTGTCAAAATATTAGCTATTTCTAATGTTTTTTAAAAATGTTTTATGTCTAAGCATTGACTTCTTTCTCTGGTCATTATACATAACAATAAATAATAGCTAGCATTTTTATAATATTTTAAGGTTTACAAAGTGTTTTTAAAACATTATTTCATTTTCTTCTTACAACAATCATATAAAGTTGATGCTATTATTATCCTCATTTTTATAGACAAAGAAACTTAAGACTTAACCATGTTTATAGAGTTAGTAAATGTCTGAAGCCAGATTTGAACAGAAATCTTTCTGTCCAGATCCAGCTCTTTATTTTGTGATGATTAAAAAAGTTCAAGAGACATAGTTTCTGGGTGATTTAATCCTTTTATTAATAAAACTAGCACATTATTAATAAAACGATGGTCATTTGGTTATCTCTCTTTGACTAAAGACAATCATAGCACTGAGGGCTGAGAGCTACATAGAAAACTATCTTTGTACTCAGAACATTCCCAACCTGGCTATCTAGGCAAAAGGATCTCTCTCAAGCTCAAGCCTGATACTTTGAGCTTCCCCATCTTAGATTAAATTTCTTGTAAGATTGAGTGGGGTCCAACCAAGATTGAGGAAAATTAATTCAATCTTATCAGTAATTTACTTCAAGATAGTGAACTTTTAAAATCAGGGATTGAGAAGAGGGATCAGGCTCTGGATCTCCCCAAGATAAAGATTATTAATAATCATTTCTCTCATTCCCCCATTTGATTCTCTTGAGAGGCATGGCCCCCTCAGTGAAGCACTAATATATGACAAACACTTCATCAAGAGTTTCTAACTCTGTGGGACGTACAAAGGGAGGCAATGTGAGGGGAAAAGGGGAAGATGGACTTGTGGCTTGGACAAAATCAAAAAAGAAGATCCCCATGGAAAAGCTGATCTTATACATAAAAGGCACAAAGGGAAGAAATAAGCAGAAAAATAAAATCGTCCATTTAAATTTCAGAAGTCTCATCTCATACAACAGTCTGGTTTTTCTGAAACCATCTGATGCAGTTTGGGCATAGTCTTAAAGCAGTTCTTCCCTGATCTACATCACTTGAAGAAGTTCTCTTTGTTAAAAATTTTCTGCAAAATTGGCCAATTATTCTAAACCTCCAGATTCACACACACACACACACACACACACACACACACACACACACACACACACACACACATTTCTCTCTAAAAGTATTTTGTCTTTACAAAGTAAAAATATTTCTTTAAAAGTGAAGTTGGTTAATGTTAAGTTGGTTCAAGATGCATATAATCTCCACAAGTGATAAACAAATAGCTTCAAATGAAACTCACTCTATATTTAAGGAACCTTGAAGACTTTATTTCCATTCTGTGTAAGAAATATTTGTATCTATTTACTCAGTAGGAATTCCATAACACTGAAAACTTTTGCACAGGGTTAATAAGAAACTATTATTAGATATTCCAAGAACCCTTCTAGGTTTATAAAAGAAATTTTCTTTGTATAATTACCAACTTTCCTTTTAGAGTAACTATGCAAATACTTGATTAAAACAGTAGCTTCAATTAACTTAGTTAACAATCTCATAATTTTTATAAGGGATAATCAAATAAGTTTAGGTGAACTTCCTTTTAAATATAGGCAAACCTGAAAGTTTATAATTTTTAAAATTACAATACTTCAGAGTATTGAAATGTGGTCAGCAAGACTGATAAAATGGCAAAATAGTTTTCTAATTTTGCTATCTATATCTATATATACACATATATATCATATATACATACTATATATGTGTGTGTATGTGAATATATTCACCCATATACATGTATTTATATACCCTCATGCATATATACACACAAACAGATGTACATGCATTTACAAATATGTAAACATGCATCTAAAACAATATTAATATGGCTGATAATATATTGTATCTTTTGATTAAATCTTTAACTTTGACTTTACCTGAGATCAATGATTACTAACCTTACTTTATTTTCTAATAAATTTTACTCCTGATCTTTGTTGTACTGCTTGTGTATATCTCTTATTTCCTATTCCTGCTAACTCTTCTACTTTAATTCTATTCCTTAATTTGTCTTACTAATACTTAACCTTCTGCCACCCATGGATCCTTCCCTTGCAAGATTTTCTCTTTGATCTGTTTTTTTTTTAATTTGGCAATAATATTCCCAAGTATTTTCCACAAAGGATCTCTTTGAGGTGATGATGGATGGATTTTTTTTTCAATTTCTACTTTCTCCTAATGTTCTATCTCCAGGACAATTTTCTTTGATTATTTCTTGCATTGTTGTGTCAAAGTTCCTTTTTTGATCACAGCTTTCATTAGTTTTTTATTTCAGTATCCTCCTCTGAAGATGAACCCTGGTCTTCCCTTTCCCATAGTTTCTATGATTGGGTTCTTTCTGCTTTGCTTGCTTTGCTGGTTCATTTTTTTTAAAGTGATAAATATTAGTATAAGCATGTCTTATCATGGGCTGGGGGGACAGTGTCTTTTGCTTCATTTCAGCTTTCCCCTCTGACTTGGAACCCCAAACCAAACTTTCTGCAAATGCCTGAAGCCAGCAGTTTCCCTGTCCCATTGCTTCTGCACTCACTAGGTGTGCTGGTTCCTTCTAGCCTAGAGCTGTGTTTCAAGCAGCATAGCTAGCTGGTCTTGGCCTTCCTAATGAGGGTAGATTCCTTCAGTCTTCCCAAATTCAGATCTCCCACATTCCAGGCTGTCCTGGAAGTATAAATTCTGTGTTTAGGATTTAGACTGCCTCTAACCCAGCTAGCCCTAGGACTATTTCTGCAGAGCTAATCTAGAGATATTTATACTTCACACCAGTTAAATCCTCATTCTGGAGTTTTTCTTCAGATCATGTTGGTTTGTCCCAGGAGGATTCCTGTTTTGCTCCAAGTCTTATTTGTTTTTCACATTTGTTTCACCCTGAAATGAAATTTTGTTCTAACATTATCTATATATAGCATATTATAAAGTTAATATTAGGCATTGTCTTTATACATATTATTATTTTCATCCTTATTGAAAGAGTCCCACAGTCTGGCTAAAAACATAAATCTAAAGAGCATGGAGCAAGCGCAGAGTCCTGATTCACTTCACTAATGAGTAGGAAAGTGCAAGAGCATCATACACTGTCCAGAATCTGTGCAAACATGCTGTCATGAAACAGATGTATAATACTAATGTATTAGATAACATTTTGCCATAATTTTCCATAAGCCGTCACAACTGACAGATCAATGAAACTTGTGTATAGTCATCTGTTCTATTCTGGGGATGTCTTCTGCAGTTTTGGGTTGTCAAGCCCCTTAACAACCATTCCTTGGCCCCCTCTGAAGCCCTAATAGCTCTCAAGTAGGTAACCATCTTCCAGGGAAAGGATCAGCCTATTAAGAACTTTGTCAAGAATCTTGCCAGTAATGATTAAAAGAGAGGAAACCTCCCCCACCATGATTGTCACAATCTATTCCCTTTATAAAACTGGACAATAGAGATGTCTTTTAATTCCTGGGGAATAACCTCCTTTTATCATTTATTTCAGAAGATTTCAGTCAGCTTCTATATGCACAATGCACTCCTCCCCCACTTTGTAAATGTCAGTTGGAATAGAATCATCACCAGGTGCTTTGTCACATGAAAAGGAGTCTAATGCCATTCAAAAACCTCTTTTTCCATTAAAGGAATAACTTCATTCTGAAGTAAAGTGTCCGTGGCCTCAGCACTGATTGATGATTGCCTGTTGTGAACCCTATGAAAGAGTTCAGCTCATTTGTCTAGGATCATTCTCTTATCACTCAGTAGTTGAGATGCACCACAGATCTTTGGTCCATAAATAACTTCCAGACCTTCATAAAAGTGCTTTAGATTGTTGCTATCAGCATAAAACTGAATTCCATCTGCCTTCTTTCTAAGCCAAGAATCTTGCATCTTTCTAAGCTTCACTTGTACTTTACTTTTGTTGGAATTAAATGCTACTTTCCTAAGGATGTATGAACTATCCTACTGGTACACCTGTGAAGTTCTTGGTTTTTCACTTAACAGCTTCTGAATTTCCCCATCATTTTTGTCAAACCAGTACTGATGTTTGTAAGTATTCTAATCTAGATGAGCAAATGTCATCCTGTACACCAAATCTCTGAAAGCTGTCCACTCTTCTGCTCTACCATTGCCAACTGTTTGTTGGCTCAAATTTCCCTCCAAGTTAGCAAAAAATTGTTGCCATTCATAGAAGTGTTGTGATCTGTTGACATTAATTCTTCTGGTGGCTCTTTGCTTTTGGGCTGCTGCTTTTGTTAAATATTTAGTTTGGAGAAAATAAGTATAATCAATCCAGCAATCTGTACTGCATATTGACTATGTCACTCACATCCTGTTTGTCTCTTCTTTTTACATATATGTGGTCTATTAAATGCTATGAATAACCTCAATTTTGGTTAGACTCCACCCCAAAAAATTCTCTTTGGAATGTTACTTTCTAGGAGAAATGAATTTGGTGTAAATCTTTCTAAGAGTAAAGTGTGGATAGCATGATAGTTCTGCTGATGGCCCTGATTATGTTAATCTTCCATTATATGTCTCTAAATTTGATGTCTGTGCACTTATTGTAATTATTTGCATTTTTTAAATCATCAAAATTTCTTATGATCTATAGTATATTTTTATGATATTTATAATATTAATTTCATCTAGTATTTCATGTGGAGGCATTTCATCTGGTGTAAGATCATGTAAGTGTATCTTGTAGAGTCATGTAAGTGTATCTTATAGAATTGTAGCCAGCTTTAGAGTCATGTAAGTGTATCTTGTAGAATTGTAGCCAGCTTGAAATCTGGTAGTCAATTTCAATCTAGTCTCAGTGTAAGTTACAGTTTGTCAACTGCTTTTTAAATATCTAACATAAAAGCAACTGAAACCATTCACATCTAAATACTTTATTTTAAAATATCTATTGCCGTTGGTTAAGTTATCATCAAAGAACTTGGTTTTTAATATTTTGGATAGAGAATCAAAACCTGATCTCCATTGGACATGAGATTTTTATAACTATAGTAAGTAATTTCTTGGCAGTATGTATATTGGGAATATATTTTCTGGTTTTAGTTCTATTGTTCATTTTTCAGGAATTTAGATTTTTTTGTCAGTTTGCTAAAATAAAATGTTTTCCTTTGAAAATGTTTCAACTTTTTTCTTTTTCTTTTTTTTTAAAGCATCAAGAAGTACACCTGATTATTCAACAGTTGGATCTAATGAATCAGGTATATTGATATGATTTAGATAATCAGGGAGAAATTTTTGGTTTAATTTGAAACTTTTATTTAAGAATGTGGTTGTTGTCTTTGTCAATATTCCTATTTTTTATTGTAAACTGAGGCAGGCTTGCTCTCTAGAGAATTTAGAGCTCTCTTTCTCACAAAGGGGAAAATACCTGGAGAATGCAAAGTCTAGTTCTGCAAGATCCCACATCTCCCTAAAAGGAAGAAACTCAGAGGAAGACAATGCTTGTGAAATTAAAGAATATCTTTATTAATCAGGAAAATAAGTGCATGGGAGTACTTAGCCTAATATTAAGCATCTCAATTAAGGAAAACATGAGGATAGAACATATGGTTTTCAAATAAAGGAAGGCAAGGAATTGGAGAGAAAGGAAAGTGAGGAATTCCAGGTGTCAGAGTTGTGGCCTTCTGATACATAAATAGTTCAACAATTGAGCATAAACAATAAAATAAGGGGGCAGCTAGGTAGCGCAGTGGATAGAGCACCAACCTTGAATTCAGGAGGACCCGAGTTCAAATTTGATCTCAGACACTTAACACTTCCTAGCTGTGTGACCCTGGGCAAGTCACTTAACCCCAGCCTCAAAAAAACAAAAACAAAACAATAAAATAAAGGGATGTCTCCAAAAATCATAAAACAGGATATTTCAAAGAACCACATACACAAAAATTAGGGGAGTTTTTGAAGATAAGGATGTTTTTTAAGGTCCACAAGCAAGCAAATGGCTCAGGGTCCGCCCCAAGGCTAATATGAGTTTGGCTTCAGAGTTGCTGATTTTCTGAACATCCCACTGGGTTTACTCTCACAGTCACTGCACTCAATTGATATGTTGAGCCATTCAATATTCGAATAGACCAAATAGATCCTATGTAGCTCTTCTCAGTTACTTGGATAATTGGGGTATAGTTGAGGGCTCAAACAAATCAAGGTAGTTAGTACATACATTTTCACAATATAAGAGGAGTTTTGAATTTATAGAATCAATTTTTAGAAAAGCAATTTGAATATTTTTAAACTTTGCATGAGCCATAGAAAACCCTAAATTATATTTAGGTATTTATGTAGGTTTTATTGGAGTTTATTTAAAAACAACCTTTGAAACATTTCCAAATTCTTCAAGATTCCCTTCATCACCAGTCTTACTAGCCTGTAAAATTATAGAGAGGTATTTTGAAAATTAAAAAAGACTTAAGTTCAGGTCTCACTCTCTGATATACTTTCTTGGTTTTTATTCTCCAGGGTACATAGTAAGTGATTAATTCTAGTTGATTAATAGATTTACTGTGTTATATTAGGCAAGTCATTAAGCCTGGTGGTCTTAAATTATAGAGAAGTTAACAATCTGTAATAATAAGAGTTTTTTCACCTACCAGTGAAATTACAATCCCAATTCCTATCTCTCTTCCCCATTTCCCCCAATATGGTACATTGTTTTAACAAAGATAAATTTGCTATTTTTAAGAAACTAGGGTAATTGTATTATATTTGTCTAGATAATATATATGTATGTATAAATATATTAAAATATTTATCCCACCTAGTCTGATTGTTTCAGAATATGGACTTGAATGCTCATGTTTATTTAAATGCCTGACATAAAAAGAAGATGGTTATAACCATAAAAAATGGTTATCAGAAATTTAAAGATTTATGTTATATATTATCAATCATGTTTTCCAGAGAACTAATTCTCTTAGTTTTTTAGTTTATAGAACCTAATCAGCGAAACAGAATGAAATAAGGTCTACTTTGAGAATGATGAAAATAAAACAGGCTGAGTATAGAAAAATATAACACACAATATATAAAAATAAAGCAGATCAAATCTTCATTTTTAAGAATATCACATACATAGTAGCTATGACCTTTTAGCTATCATGCAGGTCTTGAAAATGAAAAAAAAAATGGACTTATTCTCACCATTGGCTGGGTGTATGCCAAGGAATTGCATAGTGAGGGGAGGTCATTTTTAACTGGTAGGGTGGAAAACCTAACAATCACACATTCTGTGGAAATAGGATAATTTAGGCCCTGACCTTGAACCTCCAAAGGTTCTTTATTTAAAATAAAGGATTTTTATCTAACCATGCAAATCTGCTTTGCACTTTAAAAAAAATACTTGTTATAAATAAATATGCTTTCTTTTGTGTTTAACAGAAAAAGGATCCCATATACCAGAAGCTACACCTAAATACTCTGAAACAGCTACTATTGTAGGTAAGAAATAATATGGATAATTTGCTTTATTACTTTCAATCAAATTTTTTGTCCCTCCAATGATATTAAAACTGTCATGTTGAAACTACTTTTAAAATTCAATAACTATATAGGTTGTTTTCCACTCTAAGTTTGATTGACATTTTGTGGAACTTCTGATCTTTTTTTTTTTCACTAAATTAACTGATGGTTTTTGTGTGATGTAGATGCTGGTTTTGAACATTGTTATGTATAAAAAACTACAGTGTATCCAAGTGAACACTGTAAAGGAAAATAATTCAATGAACTTGCATTTGAATTCTGACTGTAGTCCTCATCTGGAAAAAGGTGTGGGTTAGGGAGAGAGTTATGGTAATTGATCTTTAAAAGCTATTCCTACTCTAAATCTATGATCCTATAGCTAGTATCTTGATTGTGTCACCACTTTTCAGGGAACTGCTTAAGTTTAAAACCTTTTTGCATTTTTTTAAATTGTGAACATATTTAACCTAGTATACCAGTTAAGGAAACCTACTCTTAGATAGATAGACAGACAAATTAATAAAAGTATAGAGCAAACATTTTATTGGCTTTTCTAACCTGCTGGATCAAAGTAGTCTACCTGGCCATTCATAGGTAGATTCTATTCTTGATCAATACAGAATGCTTATTTCCTAAGCTTGATGGATCCCTCTTAAGTATCATTCCACCTCAGATCCCAGGTGATCTGAGAGCTCACCATATTGGTGCCATACTGAATCAACACATCTAATTGGCTCAGTCCACTGAAGTTCAGAGTCATCCACTTGCCTCACTATCCCTTAGTACCAGAGATCAGAGTTATTGCCACATACCTGACTTGTTCTATGCTTTTTAACAGATGTGAAATAATTAAACTTTATAAAGTTATACATCAGAATTATTCAAATTGTACAAATCCCTTACTCTTTCAAGAAAGATCATATTTTCTATGTCAGGTGAAATTATAAATAATCTTCTATCCAGATCTAGGACAAGGGCACTTTATTATTCCTATATTTATCCTACAAAGACATAGATGGACAGTGAAATGAAAGATGAAAGACATCTTTTATATATTCTCAGTGGAAATGATTACTAGCTGTGAAGAGTAATACATGATGATTTTCAAAGCTGCTTTAAAAAAATATCTATGCCAGGCAAAAAAGAGAGAATAAAATCTATTTTTTATTTCCCTGGGGACACAGGATTGTATTTCATTTTTGATGTCTATATTAAATAAATGCGAACGAATCAAGGAAATACTTTCCTTCAGCCTTAATGCTTAGTGAGAGGGATTTAAATGTAGTGAAGCTTATCATAATATCTTTTATAAATGGAATTTATATACATGGTAATTCTTTTATAAATTTCAGTAAATCTCATTATTACAGGAAACTTCAAAGCCTCTCAGTAAAAGCATAAGTCAGTAATTGCTGTACAATAATCAATACACTTCTGGCATGTTTTAGGTGAATCTTCTACATGGGGCAAAGGAGCATATAAAACCTTTAATGGTAAAATCTTTTCCTTTGAATCTTCGTGCACATACACCTTCTGTCGTCACTGTGTTGAATCTGGAAGTGATTTTAACATTGAAATCAAACGCAATAATCAGAGTGAGATTGAAAAGATCACAGTCCTAATTGATGGCACTGATGTCTCTATTACTGGAAAAACAATCCTGGTTAATGGAGAAAGGTAAATACATCTAAATTTTTTTTTAAAAACAAGAGATTTTATGAGAAAATTTAATTAATAAAGATGGAAATGTTGAAAAAGAACATCAATAAAACTTATTTTAAAATACATGGAAGAAAAAGTTAATAAAAGGACAAAAATAAAACAATTGTTACTACTTTGTTAGGATTATATATCAGGAACAAAATAAACATATATATATATATATATATATAATGTATATGTATACACACACAGATACGTTAAGGTTTGTGAAATGCTTTACAAATATTATCTATTTTATCCTCATGACACCCCTGGAAGAGTAAGTGCTATTATTATAAATATTTAAATATAGTCATCACAAAATTGGAAAAATATAATTTTATTAGTAATTAAGTTATCATACAATTTTATGACTAGGATATTTTAAAATGTATCTTTAGTTATATCTACAAAGTTATGCCAAAAGTGAACATTCTTGAAATTTTTATATGTAATAAATAATTCTGTGTTTTAGATGTTTCCAAGTGTCATGGAGATTACATATTTTCAAAGGCCAAAGAGCTTGAGGACATTTCATAAGCTTAAAATTTTAGGCCATTGAAAATTGTGTTCCAGCAGTCACATTATTTCTAGAAGCATTAAATAATGGAAGAATACTTCAGAAATAATAAAGATTTTATTGCAGGATCAGTGCTGGGTATAGTGTTAATAGGGAAATATCTTTAACCAGCAATCAATTTGATTAATAAATAAGCATTTATTAAGCATTCACTATGTATTAAGTACCTACTTTATATGTGATATATATATATATATATATATATATATATATATATATATATATATATATATATATATATATATACAAAAGTGAGAAATCTCTTCCCTCAAGGAACTTAACATTCTATTAGGGCAACAGAATATAAAATGTTCCCAGATAAGCAAATATGAGATATAAACAAAATAAATCTAAAGTGATTTTGAGAGTCTAGGGTGAAGGACTAAAAAGTAAGAAAATAAGAGGCCTCTTGAAGGAAGTGGCATTTGATCTGAGCTTTGAAAAGAGCTAGAGGTTTCAAGATGTATTCATAAGGAGAGACAACATTTAGGAAATGGGTGCAGTGCAATGCTGTGCAAAGGTGCAGAGATAGAGATAAAATCCCCCATGGGGATTAGCAAGTAGGTCAGTGTGGTTAGAGAGTAAAAAATACTGCAGTAGTAATGGAGGATTATTCAAAAATCAGTTGACACAGATTGTAAAGAATTTTAAATGACAAGTAGATGAATTAGTATTATATATTATAGGCAATCGCATGCATTAGAGCTTTTTGAAACTGATTTGATACTGAAAGGAGTAAATGAGAGAAGAGAAGATGATTCTCAGATTGCAAACTAGAAGAATGTTTTCAGGTTGGGACTAGAAGAATGATAATGTCCTGGACAAAAATAAGAAACTTGGGGAATGTTTAAATAGAAAAATAATGAATTCAGTTTTGGATATGTTGAGTTTGAGATGCATTTTATTTAGAAAATGAAATGTTTAATGTCTTTAATTTAACATATGGTAATTTTTTACAGTGTATCTGTTCCATTTAATAACAAGTTGATTCACATAAAACATTATGGAGACTATACTAAGCTGGAAAGCCGTAGAGGAATCCTATTTTTAATGTGGAACACAAAGGACAAATTGTCAGTAAGTTTATCTCTGCTTTCGTTCTATAATATTGTTATTGGGGAAATTTTAAAATGTACATAGATCACACACACCTTGTATGTGAGATCACCTTTTCTTTCTATTGTTAATTATAAGCTAGACAAAAGATATAAATGACAAAGATATAAAATATGCCAAATATAAATAGGGCTTCCAAGATCAAAAAATGTTTATTTTGATAGACTTGCCTACACATAATTACAGAGCATTTATTACTTCATTACTGACCCTCAAACAAAAATAAGTTAGGAAGAAAATGATCCACAGGAACATAGAATTAGAAACATTTAGAATTAGAATAAATGAAGTGATTTATCATGTGCTTATTATGTACCCAGACATATAAGTGCTAAGTGATACAGAGGCAAAAAAAAAAAAAAAAAAAAAAAAAAAAAAAGAAGAAGAAGAAGAATTTTAGAGATCACTTACTCTAGAACATTAATTTATTTATCATTTTTGTAGAGATCTGATTTTTTTAAAAGTCATCTTGGAAGAAAGTCTTTCTAAAAAGATCACAATTTAAGTAAATATTTTCAATTTCAATAAAGAGTGATCTGGGGCCCTGAGAGATTAATTGCTTTCTCTAGCCTCACACAGCTAGCATGGGTAAAAAAGTCATATTTGAGACCCATCCATATATTATATGGCTGCATTATATAGATCAGAAAACTTAGAACAAAGAAGCTCAGTGATTCTGTCAGTGTTAACACAATTACTTTATGGTAGATCAAGGATTAAATAACAATATTATTGGCCCTGAATCTAGAGATCTTTCCATAACAACTATGCAATTGATGTTAGACTTTTATTAGAAAAATCAGGATTTTAAAAACAAACCCTGATATCTAATATATTTTTAAATTTTATTATTTAAAAATACATTTTCAGAAAGTATTAGTGGAAATGTGTGACCTTAGCAGTTAATGACTAAATTTCCATTCCACCAATTATGTTTGGGCCTTGAATAGAGGAACAAATTCCAGGGAACCCTAGGAGGTTTGCTTCTTACTTTGGAGCTAGAAATATCCATTTCCAAGTCTAATTTTCTCTATTTAACCAATTTAGAATTTACTCTAAACAATGGCAATGTGTATATATTGTGCCTTAAGAGGCATTTTTAAACTATAAATGCAATTTTCTTTTATAGCTTACTCTTCACAAATCATATGCCACCTGTGGTCTTTGTGGAAAACTGGGTGATGATTCTGGTAAGACTAGTTATGTACATATTCTAGTTTTGTTTAATGTTTAACAAAATAGTACCAATGTTGTTGCTTGCCTTTCATTTTTTAATTTTATTTTTGCTATTTAATGTTGCCTCATATCACTAAGCTACATTGTAGTTTTTTTTTAAAGTATTTTATTTTTACAAATACATTCAACAGTTTTAACCTTCACCTTTGCAAATCCTCCATCATTCTAGAAAAGTATCTATGACATTAGGAGGGTATATGTTGATTTGCAAATGAATTGGATTGAAATCAGGCAGAGTTGTGCAAAGTCATCAACCTCACTCTATCTCTAGTCATGAGAGATAGATATAGTTCCAAACAACTGATGATGAGCCTGAAGTAGTGGGAAACTTTGACCTTTTTAAACTAAGGTCTTTCCTAGCATTCAGTTTCTATGAGGCAACACCCTTTCAGTAATTAAAGGCAAGATAAAGATTGAGGCAAAAAGTGGCCTAGTTTGCCTTTTACAAAAGAATCAGTCTGGGAGGGGAATACCCTCTGAGTTTCTGGCCAGAAGGGAAACAATTGCTATTTACACAGATTCTGAGCCATCAAAACCCAAATAATAAGTAAGGCCTGGACTGCAACCTATTATTGGCTGATCAATGACAGCTAGAATGCTTGGGTTTAAAGGCCTAGTCAAGTAGTTCTATTTGAATCCCAATGGGCTTTATGGAAGCCTGGTTTCCCAGAGCCATATTTCAAGAAATCATAAATAAAAACTAAATGAGACAAAAGAGTTAATTGTCCCAGTTTTTTCCAAAAAATAAAAAGAAAAACAACAATAGAATAAATAAGCAGGGGAACACTAATGTAGGTACAATCCCATCAATCACCAAACTCCTATTAAGCATCAACAATCCAGGAATTGAGCTGGTGGGTTATAGTTAATATCAAAACTTCGGCTTCTTTCACCAAGCTACTATATTTAGTTCATGTAAGTGTGAAGTCTGTCAGATATCCCCAAATAAAAGAATGTTGAATTTCTTTTTTTTTTTCTTTTAAAGGGGACAATATTGATGAAAACATTGCCAGCAGTAAAATTTCTGATGACTGTCCTAATGCTGTTGCTAAGCAACATGAAGAATGTGAGGATGGAAAAAATGTAAGAAAGAATTACATAACCAGCCTATTATTTCTATGTTCTGCAGTTTCTGTATAGTGTTTCCGGTAAAACTATTTTCATTTATTTTTTACAGCCATTATCCTCTTATAGGATCTTGGAGAATCATGTGGTTTTTAGGATGACAAAGAAGCTTTTCCCAATCCCCTTATTTGCTATGGTTTTCCCCCTGAGATTATTTCCCACCGATTTTATGTTGTTTCCTCCATTAGAGAATCTAACTTCTAAATTAATTGAGGCATTACACCAGAGCTGTTGAGATGTGTGAGATGAGGGGTGGTAGATACCCTAACAGTGATAGGGTCACCAGTCTAGTGTTGCAGGGTTTTGTAAGGTTTTTGGCAAAAAAAAAAAAAAAAAAAAAAAGGTTTTATTTTTACTGAGAAACAACTTCCCTCAGCAGGCTATTCCTGATAGGAATTAGCAAAGGTTTGGGGTACAGAGTCATTTTTTTATTGGCCTTTTGTGATTTGGGGCTTGGGAGCAATTAAGGGCTAATTTTCAAATCAATAAGTTTGGTGATCGTTTCCCATACTAAAGTGATTCACAGATTAATTGGAGGTGGGAGATTCCATGGGAGAGGGAAAGCAGGTAGCTTTCCCAAGGGAGATTCAGGTGGGTGGGAATCATTTTTAGGAATTTCCCTGGGCTAGGTGGCTCACTCTCCTCAAATATCAGGGAGACACAGAGTCCTTATTACATCAGAACCACTCACTGCAGCAACTCAAATGAGAAGTAGAATTTAAAATGGCGCTTAAAATAGAAAAACTTAAGCAGTTACTGCAGCCAGGAGGCATGGTGGATAGAATACTGAGCCTAGAGGTAGGAAGACCTGAGTTCAAATGTGTCCTCTGACACTTTGTGATTCTGGGTGCATCAGTTAACTTTTGTTTGCCTCAGTTTCCTCCATTATAAAACAAGAATAATAAAAATACTTACCTCACATGGTTGTAAGAATAAAATAATATGATATTTGTAGTGCTTGCTATATAGTAGACAATATATAAATGATTATTCTCATCTCCCTTTTCCCTTATCCATTCCATTCTCTTTACTTTGGAGAAATGCCTTTCCAAAGTTATATGATAATTTAGCTTCCACCCTGGAGAGGAGAAAAGGAAACCCACAAACATGATTTGTTTCAGACAATAGTCACAGGAGGTTTTTCCCTATCCCTTTATCTGCTATCCTTTCCCTCTGAAATGATTTCCTACCTACTCTGTGTTGTTTCCTCCATTAGAAAGTTAATTGAAGGGGAAAAAAGACTTTAGTTAACCAATGCTTTTCTAGTAGCAATATAAATTAATCTCTATTCATTAGATTGTAAGTTCCTTGAGGACAAGGTGTCTTTCTCTTGTCTCTCTGTCTCTGTCTATCTCTCTTGTCTCCTCTCTTTTCTCTCTGTCTCTCTCTCTTTCTGTGTTTCTGTCTCTCCTCATAAGGCTTAGTGGAATGAAAGGCACATAATAGGTGCTTAATAAATGTTGATTGATTGATATTCCTGAGATGGAAGGCATGGTTTTTACACCCAGAAAATTCTAAGCAACCATGTCCCCATATTCAGAATAAGAAGTCACAGATTCTACAAACCAGACAATGAAATAAATCATGGCAAAATGAAAGTTTATTGTTGGATGGAAACCAGTTTCTCTCCAAGGGACTGACTTCTATAGTGGCAAAGTCCTAGTAGGGAGATGGAAATTTTGCACTGAGAAGGGAATGTTTCTCAATGGGCAGAGTCCTAGCAGCTGAGCAAGCTACTTTAGGCCTTCTTCAAGGAGTGAGTTTAAGGGAACCTGTTATGGGTATCTTGGTGGGGGGCTGGGACAGCCTGAACTGATCAGACTAGGATTTCTCAATTGAATGAGAATTCAGAACTTCAAAAAGATCAATGGGAGTTTATTTGCCTCTGAATAGTATTTCTTCTCTTATCCTGGGAGGATGGGCTCTCTCTCTAGACTCCTTGGGAGCCTGGGAGATCCTGATCTCTAAGATAAAAAAAAAAAGGGGACACAATCTCAAAGTGATAATTTTAAAGGAAAAGAGAACACAGTAAATTCAGCTTCACTCTGAACTGGTTCAAAGGTTCAACATCTCCACTTTCTCCTTTGTGAATCCCTCACAGTACCACATAAGGGTACCTGGGAATACTTAACTATCTGCATCTACAATGACTAGGAAATTAATTCCTTTTTTCATGATTTCTGTTTTTAAGTTTTTTTCCTTGATAATTTTTTATTTTATATTTTCCCACAATTATAATTTCCCTCCATTCTATTTCTCCCTGTGTGGGATGAGTGCTATACTCCCTTCTCCAAATTAACTAATCAGAGACATCCTCAGGTACAAAGAGAAAGTATTTATTTAATCCCTGCAGGGAGAGGCCCAGATACACACCTAGGAGCCATCCCAACTCTGCCATGTGCTCCTGGAACCTGGATTGCTTCTAAGCCACTTGTCCAGGGTTTAAAGGCAAAAGACCCAAGCCTTCTCACTGGATAGACTAAAAGGATGTAACCATGCTTGACCAAAGCTTACCAATATTGGCTGCCTCCCACAGTCTTGTCACTTCCTTCAACTTCCTATATCCCAGGGCTCAAAGTTCATCCCTCTAAAGATCCAATGACCTCCCCAGCATCCCAGATCTGGGAACAGGGATCATGTGATTCAATACTGAGAAATACTTCATCCCATCAGGCCCATTCACCCTATATATAATACTCTCTCTCCTTCCACCCTTTCCATCCTCAAAAATATCTTACTTTTTCCTGTTTTTTGTCTTTACCATAACCTCCAAACTCTCAACCACATACTTCTTTCCTAGACCATCACTTTTACATTAACTATACTTCCTACCTTCTCTAGCTTGACCTCTTGATGAACCAGTTCAACTCTACACTCTCCTTTTCTCTTGGGTATCTTTCCCCCTTATCCTGTTATCATTTTTTCCCTTCCAAGCCTCAGCCCTGAATCACTCCCACCATTTATTATCTTTGTTCCTACTTATGTGCTCCAAATAAAGGTGGAAAAAATTATGAAACTGTGCTAACTGGATCCATTTCAAATTTACATTCTCTTGTCTTTTTAAAGAAACATGTTTTATTTCTTTTGTAGTACTGCAACAAAGTGATTGCAACATATTTTGAGAAATGTGGAAAAATTTCTTCCTTGTCCAATGAATACACACAAATCTGCATTGAAGATTACTGTAAGAATGGGGGCAAGAAATATACTTGTGACAGTTTCTCTGAATTGTCCCGCCTCTGTGCTTCAGATGGTCCTGGTGATTATGAATCATGGAGAAATGATCCTGATATTGTTTGTGGTAAGCCACTGAATATTGGAGCTTAAAGCAATGTTCTTAAGGCTTCAATATACAATTCTTTCATTTTTCAAACAAAGAAATAAGTGCAAAGGAATAAAATGAATAGCTGAAAAATCACTTGGCTAGGAAGTGGGATGTCAACCTAGGGAAGATTTCATTAATATAATAACTTCAAATTATAAGTTAAACTATAAATTACAAACATATGTATATTTTAAATTATTAAAAAACAAAAATTATCCATCTCAAATATTTGATTTTCAATTTCTAATAGCTATTGTTTATATTTTTATATCTTATACATTTCCCTTGCATCCATTTCCATTCCCAGAAAAACAGCCCTGATAATAAAGAATAAAAAAGGGGAAAAACAATTCATCAAAACTGAAAAGTATGTTAAAAAAATTTCTTCCACATTCATAGTTTTTTACCTCCCAAAAAAGGTTGGGAGATGATTTTTTCATAGCTCTTTTCTAGAGCCACTATAATTTAATAGAATTAACTTTTGATTAATATTGTTTTTTTCTAATTATATGGTTGTAGCCCCTATAACATATATATATGTGTGTATATACATATATATGTATATATACACACACTATAGTTAATGTAAGATATTAACCTTTGTTATAGTGTTCTTTCTTTATACTATATTAACCTTTTTTTTTAACCATGCTTCTCTCATCAGTTTCATTGTTGCTTACAATGTAACAAGGTACCATTATTACCCATGTATTATAACTTCTTTAGCTGTTTCTTTTATTCTAGCGTACTGCTACTATAAAAAGTGTTGTTATAGTCATCTTGGTGTATAGACAACTTTCTTTTTATATTATGTAAAAAATATGTGTTTGGATATATATATTAGGATATATACATTATAACCTCATATATGGATATAATGTATATATATATATATATATATAAATGTGAACATATACATATATAAATATAAACATAAGTATACATAAAATATACATATGACATGTATATTAGGAAATATATGCACATTATGTCATTTACATATATATGCGTGTGTATGTATACATATAATTATACACCATGTATCTTCTTATCTCATTTGATACTTATATCTCTGAGAGATATGTGCTATTATTTCCCCCAATTTGTAACCAAGGAAATTGAAGCAGATAGAAGCTAAATGGCTTGCCTGGGGTTACATAGCTAGTAAATATCTGAAGCTGTATTTGAATTCAGATTATCCTCTCTTCAGGCTCAATATTCCATCCACATTTAAAAATAGATTTTCTCCCAATTAACTACTTTTCTTTTTATTCAAGAAATATGAATTTGCTATATAAAATTTTTGTAATCAAAAGTATCTTTTGGTCTTTGTGATCTAATTCTTCCTATATTCATAACTGTGAAAGGTGCCTAATCAAATTCTATTTTCAATGATTAAGTCATACATCTATTTTAATTTTATCATGATGTATTTTATTAAAAAGTTAGTCTAAACCAAATTTTGTCAGACTGCTTTGTTCCCCTAATGCATCTTGTCAAATTGGCACTTCTTCCCCAAATAATTTATATTTAGAGAGGTTTATTAATCACTAGGTTGATGATATTTCTGAAATATTAAAATTTAGAAGCATTCAGAAAACATATTTTTTAATTCCTTATATTAAAACAGCTTTAGAATTTTACACAAAAAAACACAAGAATTATCAATATGTGTAAAAACAACAAGAAATGCTGTCTGTGCCATTCTATCATGCTATGATTTCTTACAAGATCATTGGCAAATTTTAAATTTACTTACATGTAAATAGTTTGCAATTATTTAACTAAATTTTAAAAGCTGGAATTTTATAATATTTAAGTCAAATAAAACTAGATGAAGTAGGTTCATTTTTTGAAATGAAATATTCTTGTTGTAAACCTGAGAAGATATGTGGCTCCAGGAAGACTGAGTTCCTGGAACTTGGCTTCACATGCTTTTCTTCTATCAGAACAGGTGGTAACTAGGCCTCTAAAGAGCTTCTAGTAGATCTTAACACATGGTTATCAAGAAAAAAAGTTTTAAAGGGGCTTCCAAATTTGGAAGTGTTATATCTCAGCCACTTTACTGATATAAAGGCAAGCCGGTCCCTTAACCTATACTTTTCAAATACCACTCCTTCATCCTACCTCCCAAACAAACATATCCACTAACACTCACAAATAAATATCATTAATTACCATCTCATTCTATTTTTCATGTATTTTTATTTTTTCTCTCAGAAAAACATGTATGTCCAGAGACACAGATCTATAAAGAATGTATCCCTTCAAATCCATCAACATGTTCCAATGTGGCTCCCTTCCAAAACAATGAATGTGTGAGTGGCTGTACCTGCCCCAAAGGTAATACATTCTGAGATAATTTTCAAACTGAAGCAACTAAAATTCCAAATGCAGTCTATTCTTTACAGGCAATGGCAGAATATGTGGGACTTTACAGATTCACTTTGCAGTCCTCTAAGGAAATTTCCAAAATGGGTTCTATAAGGATTTTTCTAAGTTAGTATTCAGTCTTCCTCTATTGTATTTAAATTTTCAATCTCTCCACAATATATTTCTAATTCCTGCTAGGTTCTTTGGGGCCATGAACTTGACTCAAAAGGTATTTTAATTTGTTGCAAATAATCAAAGTAATATACTAATTTACCATCTAAAGGTTTACAAAATACCTTCCTAACAAAAAAAGTCTATGAGGTGGCCAATGAAATTATTATTTCTCCTGTTTTACCAATGAGGAACTGATTAAATGATCTGCCAGCTCTGGGACTTAGTCCAAATCCACTGCTCCTTCCTGTGCACACCATGTAGAAAGCTTTTTACCCAGTCACAAGAATTAGCTGTGAGAATAGAAATTCAATGATTAATGCAGTGCAGATTTTCATGAATGTTCTTTGAAGTATTGATGGAAAAAAATTTGAGTTTCAGCCTGATATATGTTTAAAAAAATAAGTTTTAGAAAAATATTGTAAGAAGTAGTTTAAATTTGAAGACGCTAAGGATTGATTTTACT
Source organism: Sminthopsis crassicaudata (assembly GCF_048593235.1). NCBI lineage: Eukaryota > Metazoa > Chordata > Mammalia > Dasyuromorphia > Dasyuridae > Sminthopsis > Sminthopsis crassicaudata. The sequence goes on from NC_133621.1 coordinate 203,256,397, forward strand.
TAATTTTGCCTGAAATTTTTCTGACATTAAAATCTTTATTCATACTCTGATACTTAAAGAATAACATGCTCAAATGTATTTTAGGTTATATGCTTGATGATATTGGAGAAAAACTCACCTGTGTATTAAAGGCCGATTGTCCCTGTGAATCTAATGGGAAGGTATATAAGCCAGGAGAAGTACGAGAAGGGCCCTGTTCTTCTAAGTGGTAAGCATTTTTGATACAAGGTGTTGGTAAAATGAAACAAATAATGTGGTTTGAAATTGTTGTAAATATATCTTTAAAGAAAACTTTAAAAAATAAATTAAAATCATATTGGTATTTCTTCCTTCTTTTGAGGAGTTTAACATTTTATATTATTTTTTAAAAATAGAAATTCTTATACCTTTCTTTGAGAAGCATATCATTCATTTGTAGATGCAGAATATTGCATTAAAGCAACAGATAATTTTAAAAAATATATAGAACACCACAAAGATGTTAGATAGTTTGCTCAAGATTTGTTAGGATTGTTTTTTATTATATTTAACTGACATCTGTTTTTCTGTATTTATTACTCTTTGGTCTTTGTTCATCACTCTGATATCAGACATAAAAATGTAACCCATCTACTTATATCTATATTATATCAAAATTTGTAGATGATTTTGCCTCTCCAAATTTAACATGAAAAAATAAAAATAACAAAGGAATTGTTGAAAAACATTAATTTCAGCAATATGAACTAGAATATATAATAGGAATTTGATCCCAAATAATTTATGTAACTTTTGTATGTAACTATGTAACTGAAGGGAAAGAGTATACTTAATTCAACATAAAATAATGGAAAAAGTCCTGGATTTGGAGCTGAGACATAGGTTTTACTTATACTTCACAACTAATTCTGTGTTCTTGATCAAATTATTTTCCCTCTTTAGGCCTCAGTTATTATTAAAAATTATAAAATGATAATTGGATTAGATGGTCACTCGAAGTCTCTACCAAGTGTGAAGGCAATGATTCTAAATCTGAATGATTTTAATACTAAAATAGGTTCACTTGATTTAGAGATATATAAAAACCTTAAAGATCGCTGAGTCCAACTCATATTTTTTAGATAAGGAAACAGATAAGGTATTAATTGCCTAATGTAGTACTTGAGTTCGTCTTCTTTACTCCCAGTCCAGCAAAACAGTGGTGATTATTTTTCTGTTTATTGCATAATTAGTTGGATTTTCCTTTGAGTTTTTCAACAATGTGTTTCCTTGGATCACAGAATGGAGAAAAATATCGCTTCTCTTCATCCCAGATTCTCATTTGAAGGCTATAAACATATGTTCAACTCCTACAATAAAATCAGCCAGCTCTTATAATAAAATCATAGCAAACCAATTTTATCCCTCATTCTTTGTTCACATGAAAAATATAAATTGTACTAGTACACATTCAGCGCTGTACATATATTTTCCCTCTTTTTTGCTACATGATTGACTGAAATTCTTATTCATATATCTAGCAATTTCTTGCCTGTAAATTATAACTCAATTGTATGCTAACCATACCCCTTTATGTATATGTGTATATACATGTATAGGTATATACATGTATATATGTGTATTATATATAACATATATAATTTTAATATAGTAAAATTGAGTGCTTTTACTGATAAAGAAATTAAAGCTGTTAACCTAAAAAAATTGTGTTTTGACAGTACTTGTCAAGAAGCAAAGTGGTTCTGCACAGAAGCATTATGTCCTGGAAGATGTAAAGTAGAAGGAAGCTCATTTACAACTTTTGATGGTGTTTCATATGAACATCCTGGAAACTGTCACTTCTTAGCTGTCCATGTATGTGGTAACTTAAAATATTTTGAAAGAACTGATATTCTTTCATTCCTGATGATTTTAATTAATTCCTGAAAGAAGTACAATAATGGCCTTAATTTTGAATTACAAATATGATTTACCTAAGGTTATTGGTTAGTTCTGTTATTTTTTGTGGTAGAGAGCTAGACCTGGGTATGGAGAACCTGACACATATGGAGTCTGTGAACCTATAAAGTCATTTAATATCTCAGTGCTTTATGTCTCTAAAAGTATAAATTATTCATTTTTATTAGTAAAGGAAGTTTTACTCACTTGGAAATTCCTTATACTAATGAAATCATAGATCAAGTATCTATTCCTATGAAAATACACAAGAGAAAACATCTTAACAGGGAGGCAGCTACTTCTGTAGGAGAAAAATGTTAATAAATATGTGAGCATCTGAATAGCATTATCATACCTTTAGTGAGCTGAGTTGTAAAGTGACTGGCTGGAGCAATGTTATCCAAACTAAAGAATGCAAGAATGTAGGCAGAAAAACAAAACAAAACAAAAAAACAACAAAACCTTTGAAGTCAACATATTCCCACTTATGTTTGCTTTCTATTTTGTTGATATAAATAGCTAAATGATTAGCTGAATATAGGGTCTACTAAAATTAAATGAAAAATGTAGGCTTCCATGAATTGCTGAGAGGAAGCATAATGTAATAAGTAGAAAGCTAGAGTTCGAAACAGGAGGATATTCATCAACTCATTTCTCTAACATATATATTTTTTGGTGGTCCTGGACAAATCACTCAACTCCACAGTAATTTTAAAGCATTTAAATTGCAAAGAAGCTGCTGACCTGCAATGTTAGAAGCCATTTCCTCAGCTAGGAATATCACAATATCCCAATAGCAATTGAAATGGGTTCAATCTTTATCCCTTTCCAAAATTATTGAGATAATTGCTTCAATTTTTAGTGTAATTTCAATATTCAGTTTGCATAAGGGTGCTAGTGTTAAAATGTCTAGCTAACAATCTTTGAAACATGTTTGTAAATATCTTTAAAACAAACCTTTCAGTTTGAGATAAAAATATCCACTTTTCCTTTGGAATAATAGAAATTATTTAGTAATTCTTTGGTCAAAAGTTTTCTTTCATGAATTAAGGGATGAAATTCCCTGATCTGTTTTTTGGAATGTAAGAGAAATGCTTCCAGAATCCTATGGAGGGCACAGGGAAACAGTTTAGGGTAATAGACTTACACATTGCTTAATTTCTTTAGGAAAGAATATAAATCTTCAAGTCTTTTCATTTGAACTTGGACATATCCCTTTCATGGTAGAATTAGAATTAGCACTAAAGTATGGCATAGTTCTATCTTCTCAGTATTAAGCTCTCATGGTAGTAAAGTAGCATCTCTAATACCTAATTTTTTTAATCATGGTGAATGGGATATATAACATCATGTAACCAATAATTCTTCTTTTAATTACATTATTTTAATAGGATGAAAATTGGTCCATTAGCATTGAACTTCGTCCATGTCCAAGTGGTCAAACTGGAACATGCTTGAAAAGTATCACCCTTCTTTTAAATTCAGTAAGTAGTAAATGATAATAATAACATACATTCAGTAAGTAGCCAGTTATTGTAAATAGAATGAAAGTAAATCTAATTCATTTGGTTGTATTCCTCTGATCTAGAATGTGAAATGCTTATTTATAAACAACTTAATTTAATATTATTTATTATTTAATGCTTACTAAACAATAATGTAAGCAACATTGTATGATATTAGCAGCGAGGCTTAATAGAATCTCCCTTCTTATGGATAAGGATCTTTGCCTTATTTCTTTGTTACATTCTGAGAATTGTCTCTTAAATATAGTAAGAAGTCAAGTAACAAAGTTTTGTTGAATGTGAATCCCTTGAGAACAGAAACTTTCTTTTGTCTTTCTTTGTAAGCCCAGCTTGGCTTTATTGCTCAGCACATACTGGGCACTTAATCACTATTTTGTGATTTTCCAAGAGTTGTTGAGAGAAATGTAAACTGATTAAGAGAATATGCATTGAAAGTACTTTAAAAATATTATTTATACCTAACAAATATTTTGATCATTCCTGTTTATTTATTAAGCATTTAGTCCTAAGATTTCCTGGAAAACTATATAATGAGATTCATCCTATGTATAATTACTATAAAAGAAAATTTTCATTTTGGCAATGTACTTGCCAAATTTTCTTTAAGATGCTCTACTATACAGACTTTAAAAAAACAAACTTTATGGATATCTTTTTAAAAGTTACTATCATTTCCTGCTATATAAACCTATACTAAAGAGCCCTCCATCATAATAGCAAAAACAATAAAGAAAACCAACCCCAAAAGCTACTTTGCATATTAGCTTAGATTAAAAAGAAAATCCAAATTGACTATTCCTCTAATTAGTTTAAATAAAACATTATAATTATGGTATCAAAAACATTGCAATTCAGATTTTTGAAAATATGTTCCAAAAGAAACCACTTTTGTAAATTCATAGATTTATTAACCCTCTATTATATTCAATGCATTGTGCTAGGCACACAGACACAAAATTAAAAGTAAATAATAAATAAGCAGTAGACTTACAGTAGACTGTAAGCCATGAATTAATGTGCGTGTTTTAATAATGACATGAACATTAGTCTCTTTCAGCTGACAAATATCTATTTAACAACGATGGTAGTGTCACGAACAACAAGATTAAAAGGGAAGGCTATTATTTTTCAGGTAAGCTGAATATTTGTATGTAACAAATATATGAAAATTCAAAGCAAAATGATGAAATATCAAATCTTTTCATGATTGTCCTTTTTCATTTGTTAACAGATGCAATTAAGATTTTTAAAGTATCTTCCTCATACCTACAAGTAGAGACTTCTTTTGGATTAAAAATGCAGATACAAATTCATCCTGTGATGCAATTGTATATTTCTATGCCACCCAACAAATTTACAAACACGTTAGGTAAGTCCTCACAAGAAATATTTTCTTTCTAAGGAATTCAGTGTAAGAAAAAATGTTTTTTTTTCCATTTGTCATTTTGTTCATGATAACCACAAAACTCCTTCATTTCTTAAAAAGCAGAAAAAAAGGAAGACCTGATTTTGCCTTAATCTAATGATTAGATGTTAGACCACTCAAATGTTAGACCACTTTTGAAAAATCTGCACAGTTAGCTTTTTAAAAATAAGATTCCTCTATTGTAAAAAACAGTGTTATAGTGATTATAATTTCACAAATGTAGTTTATTCAACATATGTTTATAAAGCACCTGCTCTTCATATGACATTGTGTTAGGTCCTAAAGATAAAAAGATAAAAAAACAAAACAATATTTTCTCTTCAAGGAACCATCATTCAAGTAGACAAATGCAACATGAACAAAGAAGATAGGTAAATGCAAAGTATACACACACACACACACACACACACACACACACACATACAAACATACACGGACAAAAACAGAGACACACAGAGACCAATACAAAGAGAAAGAGAGAGACAAGAGAGAGAAAGTAATTTCAAGAAGTAGAGGGGGGGGACAAGAAGGACTGTCTCTAAGAAACAGCTTCTGAGCTAAGAGTTGAAGAAAGAAAGTATTTCTTAGATGGATTTGAAGAGGGTATACCTTTCTGATATAGGAAATAGACTTTGTAAAGATATAGGGTCAGAAATAGATTTGATTTTACAGAGAATAGTTAGTAGACCAGTGAAGGAAACAATATGAGATATTCCTAGAAGGGTAAGTAGAAACCAAATTGGAGAGAGCTTTAAATGCTAAGAGAATTTTGTATTTTATCCTAAAGGAAATAAGCCATTGTGGAACATTTGAAAGTAAGCGAATTCTCATTCTTTATTGTATTGCTATTGTAAAACAAAGATAATTTGACCTAAAAAAACCACTTAGTTGTCAAGAATACATAAACTTAATTAATTGTGATTTTTAAAATTTAGTTCTTTTGTCTGAAAAAAATCTGCTTCATTATTTCAAGGGAATAAAATGATATTGAAATGTCTTTTATAATAGGAAATACTAAATATTAGAAAGAGATATTTTAGGAACTGTTATTGTTATATTTATCTTTCCAACTTCTCAGACAATGCCAAGTGTGTGTGTATTGTAGTAGTAATAGTAATAGTAATAGTAATAATAATAATCACAATGTATTTTTACTGAATTGAAGTATAAAATTTAGCTACACTATTATTTTGACTATTGTGACATTTCATTCATTTAAGTTGAATTTTTAAAATATTTTATTTTTTAACTTATATGATTTATTCTATAGGACTCTGTGGATCTTACAATAACAAAGCAGAAGATGATTTCTTGTCAAGTCAGAACATGTTAGAAAAGACACCTCAGATTTTTGCTGATTCATGGGAAATGATGTCTTGTCCCAAAGGAAGACCTTCTTCATGTATAAGCATAGAAAATGGTAATATCTAAAGGATCAATACTTTAAATTAACATGAAACTACATAGTTTGTTGTATCTGTAACTCAAAGCTACCAACTATCCCCAGTAACAAGATCAATTCCTGTTTTATTCTCAACGATATTTTCAAAATTGTCCAAAAGGACAATTCAAAGGAAAGGAAAAAGTTCAGAGGAAAAAGATTAGTCAAGTCCCTGTTGTATAAATGCAAGAAAGGAATAAAGAATGTCTTTGATTTTAGCAAAGGAAGTATTTCGAATTCATGTCAGTAAGCTTAGTCATTACATTGTCTCTTCTTTTCCTTTCATTCTTTCATCTCCTCCCAAATGTTCATATTCTTACAGAAAGAGTTCTAATTTACCTCTAATTTTACAGTGAGAAAACTGAGAAATAAAGGAGTTGACAAACTTACAAAGAAAATTAACATTCAAATGAATATCGGAACTAGGACTAGAATCCAGAACTCTTAACTATTATATAGTTCATTTCCATTCAAACATGCTTTGTCCTGAATTTTAAGAATACTAAACTCTAAGTATAGAGTTCAAATATAACTAAAATAAATATTAAAATAAAATATGCTATCTCCAATGTTAGGGCCTCTTGAATTCATTATCTTTGGGTTCAAACTAGATCTTCCCTTTTATTGATTGTGTGGCTTTAAGCAGGCTATTTAACATCCCTGAAGTCTCAGTTATTTCACCTGTAAAATGAGGATCATGATCCTTACACAAGCTTACAAGGTTGTTGAAGGAAAAATTAAAGTAGATTTCACCATCATCATCTTACAAACTATATTTTAGGACTGAAAAAAATGCTTTTCTTCAAAGATCACTTTCTCTCAGTTCAATCTACTTTATCTTTGTTTTCATTTTTAAAAATTGATAATTTTTGAAGCAAAAAACACTATAACAAATCTTATACTTTTTCATTTCTTTGGAAATGTTGGAATAAGGCAGCTTGATGCTGGATCTTGTGTCAGAATCTGAGTTTTAATCGTGGCTTTAGCACTAATTGGGTAACCTGAGATGAATCAATGAATCACTTCTACTTTCTAGACCCCAGTTCCTACAACTGTGAAATTATTGATTTGTACTAGATCCTCTCTAAAGTTCTCTTATTCCTTTAAATAGTATTGAAATCTTGGAAAAATTAGTATTAACTGTGATGGTAAACTTAAAATGTAATTGAAACGAAAAAAGAAAGATGGCCATTTGATATAAAATTGATCAAGGGTTTATAAAGTCATAACAAATGACTATAGAGTTTCACAGATAGTTATTTGATAGTGACCTTTATTTGTTATATTCTGGTAGCAGCATTATTTATGTAGAACAGAAAAAACCTTTTTAAGAATGTTAGGTTTCAATATCTGTTTTATAATCTCAATTGACTTACAACTAATATTTTGTGTATTACCCAATTATTTCTTTCTTTCAAAATTCAATTTTATTTTATTTTCAGTTCCAAATTCTTTACAACTCCCTTCAATATTTCCACTCATTGAGAAACCAAGAAAAACAAAACCTATTATAAATATATTGTTGTTGTGTTCAAGAGTTTTCAATCATGTTCCATTCTTTGTGGTTCTCTGAGGTTTTCCATTTCCTTCTTCAGTTCATTTTACAGATGAGGAAACTGGGGCAAACAGGGATAACTGATTTACTTAAATCACACAGTCTGAGGCTAATTTTAACTCAAAAAAATGAGTATTCCTGACTTCAGGCCTGGCTCTGCATCTGATGTGCCACCTGGCTGCATATACAAATATGTATAGTTATGAAAAATACTTGCAAAAGTTAATTCTGAAAAGAAAATGGGCTCTAATCTTTTCTTCATGTCTATCAGCTTTCTTTCTGGAAGTAGATAGCAAGTTTCGTCATGAGTCCTTTGAATTATGGTTGGTTGCTGTGTTCAGAGTTCTAAGTCTTTAAAACTTTATTATTTCAATAATATTGTTGTTAGTCTATAAATTGTTCTCTTGGTTCTGCTCACTTCACTTTGCATCACTCCATATAACCTTTCCTATGTTTTTCTGAAACCATTCTTTTAATCATTTCTTATAGTACAAAAGTATTCCATCACCTTCATATACCATAACTTGTTCAGCCATTCACCCACTGATTAGCAGCCTCTCAGTTTCTGATTCTTTGCCATCACAAAAAGAACTGTTATAAATATTTTTGCACATATGAGTCCTTTTCCTTTTTCTTTGTCCTCTTTGGAATATAGACATCGTAGTATTATCACTGAGTCATGCACAGTTTAGTAGATTCTGAGATGGAGTGTCTGAATTAGTTCACAATTCAACGAACAATATACCTGTTTTCTCACCTACAATATACCTGTTTTCCACAGCCCCTCTAACATTTGTCATCTTGCCAATTAGTCAATCTGATGGATATTAGGTGACATCTCAGAGTTGTTTTAATTTTTATTTCTCTAATAATTCATGATTTAGAGAATTTTCCACTTGGATTGATAACTCTCTTCCTCTGTAAACTGTTTATTCACATCCTTCGATCATTTATCAATTGAAGAATGACTTTTATTCATGTAAATTTGACTCAGTTCCCTGTATTTCTTAAAAACAAAACTCTTATCATAGAAATTTTATGCAAATATTTCCTTCAATTTCTTCTTCTCTTCTAATTTTAGTTACATTGGTTGTATTTGTGCAAAACTTTCATTTTATGTAATCAAAACTGTGCTTATGTCTATGTCTTTGCCTATTTCTGCTTCTCTGTCTCTGTGTATCTCTCTTTGATTCTGTCTCTATCTCTTCTCCTTTCTCCCTCTTCTTTGGTCATGAACTCTTTTCTTCTCTGTAGATCTGACAGGCAATTTCTTCTATGCATCTTTAATTTGTTTATGATGTCACCATTTATGCAAAAATTATGTATCCACCTTGAACCTATCTTGGTAAAAGATATGAGTTATTCTGTCATTTGTTTCTGCCAGACTACTTTCCAGTTTTCAAGACAATTTGTGTTGAATAGTGAGCTCTTCCCTAATATGGGGGACCCTGATGTTTATTAAAAACCAACCAACAAAAAATATGCTCATTTGTGTCTGCATATTATGTACCTTAATTCTTTCACATACATTTAACTTCTTTTAATATCAGATTCTTATCTATAAAATCTATAATAATAACTATAATATTTATCTCATAGAGATATTGTGAGGATCAAATGAGATTATTAATATACTCTATAAATCTTAAAGAACCAAATAAAGGTCTATAGTTATAGTAAAATATTTTTACCATAATGCTTTCAGCAATGAACTGTTATTGATATTGATTAGGAATTTTTCCATAAAATGCATTTATCTGAGAAGGTCTTATACACTCATTCTTTATTTTCCTCAGAAAAGTTTGCTGAAAAGAATTGTTTGATTCTTACTGATCCAAGTGGGCCTTTTGCTTCATGTCATTCCATTGTGGACCCTAGATCCTACCAAGAGGTGGGTGTAGTTTAAATCTTTAATATCTCACTATTTGTGAGAAAATTTAATTTATAGTAAACAGGCTTAAAGTAGCTAGTGTGTAAGATTTTTAAAAGATAAAAATTGAAGAAAGAATAAAACTTTGATTTATCAAGATATTTCATTTTAATTTGTAAAAATGTTCATTGTAAGGATTGCATTTTCTCATTGTTAACCCAAATAATAGGCTACAAAGAAAATCTCCACATGAGAAAATATTTCGATATACATTAATGCATGTAATAATTTGTAAATGAATGAAAAGATCAACATTTTTCAATAAAACCAATAAATAATTTTTCAATAAAAATTAATTAAGCCCCTATTTTTATCAGGTATTATGGTAGGGAAACAAAGACAAGAATGAAATAAATCTTCCCTGTCCTAAAAGAGCTCGTATTTTATTGCAAGAAAAAATATGCACACAGATGATAAATTTGTGTTCATGTGTGTAATAAATGCAAAGTAATCTCCTGAAGAAGTAAACTGTTAGAGTAGAATCTGGATATCTATATGAAATAGACTGGAACTAGGATTTGAAGGAACATAGAAATTTTATGAGTTAAAGGCAAAGAAGAAGTAGGAAAGAGAGACAGTCAGTGAAAGAGCATAGCTATTTAAAGATATTAAATCAGAGTATATTATTTTTGAAAGAAAGGACCTTAGAGCAAGAAAAAAGACCTTAGAGATTATCTAGTCCAAACCTTGAATTTTGCAGAATAGGGAAATTGAGACTCAAAAAGATTAAATTATTAGTTCTTATAATAAATTAAATGTAGAATTGAAACTAGAATTCAGATTTATGGACGTTAAATCATTATTTTATTACTTCTATCATACAATGATACAATGGTGTTTATCTTTTTCTTGCTTTAAAGAAATGTAAAACATTCACTTGTTCTTGTGAAAATGTTCAAGATTGCTTATGTACAGCAATGGGAAACTATGTAAAAGCATGTGCTGAGAATGGAGTATACTTAAGTGGATGGAGAAAGGGCCAATGTGGTAAGCAAACTTTATTTTCACTGATCCCATTTCATCATGACTATATCTATTTTCCCTATATATCTTTACAAATGTATTGTTAGTACTTTTTAGATGTTCCTTTAGAACATCTTTCCTTTTTATTTTTATCTGGAGTTAATATTTCCAAATGACAGTCATAATTAAATAAATATTTGGGGATTAAATGAATTAATGCTGAGTTAGAATTTTACCTTTAGATTATAATAAGGGCAAATCTATACCTAATCACACTTGTGAGAGTTTGTAAGAGATAATTATTAGATTTTCAAAATGAGTATTATCTGCCTTAGAGAACAAGTCGGGGCTTGATTATTTTTATTTTGTTTTAAGAAAGTAATAGAGAAAGTGTTAATCATGCAGATTAAATTTAAAAGTGTTTTCCATACACCTCTTTTTTTGAGAACTGGTCATTAAACATTTATCACACACCCTTGGATATACCTCATTTTGAGAAAATCAAATATAGAAATAATTTATGAAATGATTCAATAAATATTTTACATAAATATTTTACATAAATATTCTCTGATTCATAAAAAATGAACTGATTTATTTTTAAATTATGACTGACAAAATATGAATTTTACACAAATTTTCAAAAGCACATCTTCTGCAAAAAAAAGTTCTTAATTATAAAGAAGACTAATGATGTCCTAAGATAAACAGCTATTTTTTTTATTTCTATAAAACTGCTACTTTTTTATTGTTTTTGTAAATAGAACAAATTTGTCAAAATGGCCTGGTCTTCAAATACAATGCAAAAGCTTGCAATAGTTCTTGCCAATCATTATCAGAGAGAGATCAGAGTTGTGATGTACAAGATGTTCCAGTTGATGGATGTGGCTGCCCTGATGGAATGTATCTTAATAGTGAAGGATCTTGTGTCCTGAAAACTCACTGTGACTGTTACATAAATGATGAAATTGTGAAACCAGGCAGAATTGCTTCCATTGATGGCAATGTATGGTATGTAAAATACAATATGATGGTTTTAACAGTGGGATCTAAGAATTATGCCCTGTTGCTCTTACTTGGACAAAACTATCAGAAAGAGACTAGTTTTTTTGCTGAGAGAAGGATTTTATTTATATCTAAAAGTTTATTTAACATGCCTAAAATTAGCATTGGCCTAAAATTAGCACATTAGAAATTTTAACTTCTTATTTGGACTTATTCTTGTCAACATTTAGCTTATTTAAGATAAGACAGTATGATGTGCTAGAAAGAATTTCAGCTCTGGAGTAAAAGGACTTGAATTGAATCTTCCTTTGCCACTTGGGTGACTTGGGAAGTCCACTTAGTTCCTCTAGGACTTAGTTCATTTATAAAATGAAAAAAGTTCAACCAAGCGATCCATAATGTTCCTATCAACTCCAAACATCATTGACCATTGGATTCCAATGGCTTCAAAAATTCCTTTGAAAAAATCATAAAGTTATTTTAAATACCACCATTTCTGTCTAGTATACCAATATATTTTAAATGAAATGTTTTAACTGTGCTTTTAATACAGAACTAAGTGTGATGTGATATGGGGCAAACTATTTCATTACCAGATTTTTCCCTTACACAATATGAACATAGTCATAGAATCATTACCTGTAGAAGGTAGGATTTCAGTTGTGATTTAAAGGAAGACAGGGAGGTCAGTAGTTGGGGTGAAGAAAGGAAAGAATTTCAGGCATGGTGGTTAGTTAGGAAAAATGCCAGGAGCCAAGAAATGGAGTGTCTTATTTATATAACATCATTATCACTTCTATCAAGATTTGGTCATAGCAATTTTTTATGGATAGAAAGATAATAATAATAAAAAATAAAGGCTAATTTCTTAATTTTGGAAGAACTTTTTCTTTACTATTTAAAAAATCATAATATTAGCACTGTTCCACTAAATGACAAAGTATTTGGTTGATTTCTACCAATTACTTTTCACATTCCTTGAGTAATACCAGATCATACAGGGATACTCATGCTTCTAAATTTTTTATCAAGTTTTCTCAAATTATCTTTAAAGTTTTGAGTAGTACAAGCCTTCAAATTTTTGTCATTTATTTCTTTGACTTTTATTGACTTTGATTTTGACTAAATGCATCATAACAACCTAATGTTAATTCAATCAGTGCTTTGGTCAAAATGTTCATTAATATTTCAAAGAACATGAAAACCACTCTATCTCTGCCTTGCCCTTAATTTGCAGCCTCTCCTGCCCAAAATCTTTGTTTTATGACATCGATAATTAGGATTTTTAGGGATTATCATCATCATCATCATCATCATCAGTGATCATTATTATTATTATTATTATATTAATATTTCATTAATTTGGTCAAACAATAGCAGTTTATTAAGGAACCGCAATTATATGATGTGTAGTTTTTTATTGTATTTCTTTATTCATTACCAGTATCTGCAAAGATGGGAGTCTTCATTGCCAGGATCCAATTGAGAATATCTCAAGTAAGTCAATCAATCAACATTTATTAAGTATCTACTGTGTATCAGGTACTGAGGTAAGCACTAGGTTTACAAATAGAGGCAAAATACAGCCCCTGCCTTCAAGAAGCTTACAATCTAATGAGGGAAATAACCTGTCAACAAGTATACACAAACACAGCTATATGCCAGATAAATAGGAAATAATTAAGGATTGAGGAAGATTACCTGTAGAAAGTAGAATTTCAGTTGTGATTTAAAGGAAGACAGGGAGATCAGTAGTTGAGGTGGAGAAGGGAGAGGACAGTCAGGAAAAAATGCCAGAAGCCAAGAAATGGAGTGTCTTATTTGTACAGCATTCAGTATCACTGGATGAAAGATATGTCAGGGAATAAAGTTTAAAAAAAATGGAAAAGTAGGTAGTACTACATGTGTTATGAGGAACTTTGAATGCAAATAAAGTAATTTATATTTGATCCCAGAGGTAGTAGGGATCCACTGGAGTTATTGAGTAAGGGCTTTAGGAAAACCATTTTAGTGGCTGGCTGGATTGTAATGGAGAGAAACTTGAGACAGGCAGAGCCAACAGCAGGTTATTGGAATACTCTAGGTATAAAGTGATGACTACCCATTACCAGAGAAGTAGCAGTATCACAAGAGAAAAGGGTGAAATTGTACAGGTGAAATCAACAGGGTTTCAAAACAGATAGGATATGGGGACTGAGAAATAGTAGAGTCCAAGATGACTGCTAGGTTATAAGACTGAGGAACTGGGAGAATGGTTGTCTATAAACTTAGTATGCCCACATTTTACTAAAAGAACCTGAATGAAATTCTATCTACTCAACATTATTTATTTTTTATTCTAGAAAATTGTACTGGAGGAGCTGAATATGTGAACTGCAGTGAACCAAATGCACAGCGAAGACAGGACAGAACATGTAGCTCTTGGAATATACCTAATTTTAATGTAAGTAAATGGCAAGTGCTAAATGCTAAAATACTACAATAATTCAGAAATTCAAACATTTGGAAAATTTGTTATTAAATTACTTTATTTGAAAGGAAAAAATATATATATATATAATCTCCTAATCTATATTAAATAAGTGAGATTTGGTATAATTTCTTTGGGAATGATTATTTATATTCCTTTATGTAGGAGGACATTCCCTGCAGACGTGGATGCTTCTGTCCTATAGGAATGGTTCGGGACTCAAAAGGAAACTGCATTTTTCCTGATGACTGCCCATGTTTTTTTGGTGGATGGGAATATGACCAAGGAAGTACCACAACAGTTGGATGCAATGAATGGTGCATATCAAACTAATAATTTTCTAGAGGGATTGGGGGTGGGATGGGGTGGGGAGAGAGTTTTTGTATTTTGTAGTTTAAAAAAATATGTGGCTGAGAAAAGGAAAAAACAAATATTTTTTAATCTTAGTCATTTAGGATTAAAACTAAATTACCGGTGATTTTCATTTTTAAAATGTATTTACAAGAGAGAAAGAAGAAAAGAGGACATGCAATGATATTCCTACAACTTTATGAATAAATATACCAATTTCTTTTGTTCTTTCCCTTATAAATTAATATATTAATGCTTTTCTTATAATTATTATAAATATATAATACAAATATTATATTATTATAAATGTCATTTTGGTATCTTTTTTAGTACTTGTATAAAAGGATCTTGGAATTGCACACAAAACAAGTGTCAAACATCCTGCCATATTTATGGGGATGGACATGTTAGAACCTTTGATGGAAAAAGCTACAGCTATGATGGTCTCTGTCAGTATTCCTTTGTTGAGGTAATTACAAATATCTTATTAAAATATTTTAATCTTTATCAAATAGATATACTGTTTTTAAACACTGAGTTTACTTTTGCTTCACAGTGCGCAATTTATATAAATATAGATATATGCTCCTTGATATTGTTATGATATATACTGTAGTGAAAGTTGCACTGGATTTATAGTTAGAGGATCTAGCTTAAAATTTTGGCTCTGCCACTATACCTTTTTGTGTCTCATTTTCCACATTTGTAAAATAAAAAGGGTCAGACAAGTTGATTTCTAGGTTCCTTTACAACTCTACATTTTATATTCAAACATTAAACTTTTGGATTACTTGTAAGCAATTTTATGGATTAGTCCTATTAAATATTTAATTCTATACATATTTTGATGAGACATTTATTTATATAAACTGACAAGAAATAAATAGTCCCCCAAATTATAGAATCACAAATGTCACGCACACACACATACACACATACATACACTCTCAACCTGAGAGATCGGTAAAAGTTTTAAGGATTATAATTATAAATATATTATAAGGATTTTGGGGAAAAGTGGAAATGAAGTTGTTTTCTAGAGAATAAAATTAGAGTTTGCATACCTAGAAGAAGCTAAATTGGAGGAGAAAGTGACATGAGTCATTTAAAATAATTATTAAAGTTAAAATTTAATTGGAAACATTGACAATTCAAGGTAATCACGGTAGATTAAATGTCTTTGATAGAAAAGTTTGTAAATTGTTAAAATTGTAAATTGTTTCTTTTAGGATTATTGTGGTCAAGAATATGGAACATTCCGAGTTTTAACAGAAAGTGTTCCATGTTGTGAAGATGGACTTACATGTTCAAGAAAAATAGTAGTTGCTCTAAAGGTACAGTATAACTCTTATTCACTTACTTTTACTTTGATCAGTCCAGAAAGCAACTGATTGAAACTAATATAATCTTAAACTTTTTTTCTCATTTATAGGACCAAAATGTTGTCTTGCATGATGGCAAAGTCACAGTAGTCAAAAATTTGGAAAGTAAAGGATGTGAACTCAATACAACTGCATACTCTATACATACTGTTGGTCTGTACTTGATTTTGAAATTTGAAAACGGATTAATCCTGATTTGGGACAAAAATACAAGAGTATCTGCTATACTGGATCCAAGCTGGAGTGTATGTATATCAATAATATGGTATTTATGAGGAAGCACAGTAGTTTCTGATATTGAAAGATAGTTCCAACAACGCTGACAGGAATAGGAATACTGCTAGTGTTTGAATCTATTAAGGGGAAATAAAACTTCCTTACTTCTATTTCCATCTTAGGGAAAAGCAAACTATATTATCAGGGCACAAAGAATCTGGCAAAATAAACTGTGAGATAGTTTGATTTTAGTCTAACCTTGTCAAATTAATAGTAAGATTTTCAGTTATAGGTATTTGTGTAATAGGTAATTATAAATCTGCTTTTAAAAATATTCCTGCAGTTAGAAGAAAACCATTTACATATTATTTTTTTAACTTTTGTATGGCTTATACACAATTGTAAACTTATTTAGAAACTTGAATTGTAAAGACTGATAAAATTCAACATTGGTTTCAGTTATCATATGACTATTATGAATTACACAAAGCTCTTTTTTTTTTTAAATTGCAGCAGCTTTTTGTTTAAAAAAAATCCTAATTTATTATTTATTTTGATGTTCTTTTCTTTTTTAAATTTTGAGTGCCAATTCTCTCCCTCTCTCCAAGATCCTCCAATACCCACCAAGAAGGCAAGCAATATGACATCAATTATGCATGTGAAAAGATGCAAAATACATTTCTATATGAAGCATATTTTTAAAAAAGCAAGAGAAAGAAAGGGAGAAAATTATGCTTAAATTTGCACTTAGAGTTCAAAAGTTCTTTCTGTGGAATAGGATAGCATTTTTTCCTCATTGATCCATGATCCTGGATCATTGTATTGATGAGAGCAACTAAGTCTTTCACAGTTTGATTACTATTACATCATTGCTGTTACTGTGTACAATACTTCTGATTCTCTCACTTTACTTTGCATCAGTTCATATAGGTCTTGTTATGTTTTTCAGAAATTAACCTTTTTGTCATTTTTGTAGCACTATGGCTCTCCATAACAAATATGTGCTACAACTTGTTCTAATTGACTTATTATTGACTTATTATTATTATTGACTTATTGATTTCTAATTCTTTACCACCACAAAGATGGCTGCTATAAATATTTTTGTACATATGGGTCATTTTTCTTTGTCTTTGATTTCTTTGGGAGTGGTATTGCTACATCAAAGGTTATGCACATTTTTATAGTCTTTTGGACATAGTTCCAAATTGTTCTTCAGGATGATTGTATCAGTTCACTATTCTATCAGCATTGTATGTGCCTATTTTTCGCTCATAACCTCCTGCATTTGTCATTTCTGAAAAAATGTAGGAGGAGTTCTTCAGAGTTGATTTGATTTGCCTTTATCTACTTAATAGCCATTCAAAGCATTTTTTCATATAACTATAGATCGCTTTGAATTTTTTTTCTGAAAAATGCCTGTTTATATACTTCACCATTTATCAATTGCAGAATGGCTTTCATTTATATACATATTTTTGTTTAATTCAATCCTACAGTCACCATATATTTGAGAAATGAGGCCTTTGATTTTCAAAGAAACTTGCTGTAAAACTTCTTAACACTATTTCATTGTCTATGATATCTTTTAGGATAAAATAATTTTCTGATTATCTTTTTTTTAATTAAATCAATTTTGACTTTTCCTTTGTCTGAGATCATGATTGTTACTCCTGTCTTTTTTTTCATTCAATTATATATATTTTCTCCCCTCTTTGAACTAATTCCAATAAGAATAAAGTTCAAGCATTGCCTGTCACCTTTGTCATTTCTCCCTTCGTTGTAAAAACTCTCTTTTGTATGCCTCTTTTAAGAGAAAAAATTCCCCATCCTACCTCTTTTCCTCCCATTTCTCAATATATCCTTCTTTCTCCTTTTAATTTTTTGGAGGTCATTTCAACATAATCAACATACACCTATGCTTTCTCACTATGTAAACTCCTTTTAACTGCCCTGATAATGATAAAGTTATTAGGAGTTGGTTACATGTATTAGGTTCCCATAAGTAAAAAGCTTAACTTTACTACATTCCTTATGATTACTGTTTCATGCTTATCTTTTAAGTCTTCTCATCTTCTATTTGAATGTCAAATTTTCTATTCAACTTTGTTTTTGTTTTTCATTAGGAATGAGTGAAAAGTCCTCTGTTTTATTAAATATCCAATATTCTCCTTGTAGGATTAAACTCATTTTTGTTGAGTTGGTTATTCTTGCTTATCATGTTTGCTTCCTAGAATATCATATTTCAAGTCTACTTTTTTAACACAGAAGCTGTTAAATCTTATATTATTCTAATTATGGCTCCATGATTTTTGAATAGTTTTTTTTCTGGCTGTTTATAATATTTTCTCTTTGACTTGGGAGCTCTGGAATTTGGCTATAATACTGGAAATTTTCCTTTGGGGATGTCTTTCAGGAGGTTATAAGTGGACTTTTCCCATTTCTATTTTACCTGCTAGATCTAAGATATCTGATCAGTTTTCCTTGATAATTTCTTGAAAGACGATGTGTAAACTTTTTTTTATCATGGTTTTCAGGAAGTCCAATAATTCTTAAATTATCTCTCCTTGATCTGTTTTCTAGGTTAGTTTTTTTCAATGATAAATTTCATATTTCCTTCCATTCTTTCATTCTTTTGACTTTGTTTTATTGTTTCTTGATGTCTTATAGAGTCATTAGCTTCTACTTGACTAGTTCTATTTTTAAAGAGTTGTTTCCTTCAAGGAATTTTTTTTGCCTCCTTTTCCATTTGGCCAATTCTGCTAAGTGCTCTCTTATCATCTTTTAAGAAAAAAATGTTTTATTTTTCTCGTTTTTAAGACTTTCTTCTTTCTCTTTTTCAAAAAAATAAACAGGTGTTTGCTCATTTTTCTAGCTTATTTCTTCATTTAGAGCTTTATGTTAAAGTTGGGCTCTGTTCAACTGGGGTTGGGCAGGCACAGTCCCAAGCTTCAGAGTTTTTTGTGCTTTTTTTTCAGAGCTTGTTCTGGGGATCCTCAGTTTTTGGTACTTCCAAAGTGGTACAATACTGGGAGAAATATGGTCACCGCTCTCTTGGTTTGTGCTCTGTTCTTTACCTGGGGTGGGGGAGCTATTGGTCCTTTTCATCCTGCAAGATAGTTAGTACTTGCTATCTAGTACTAACTATCCTCTTGGCCTTGGAAATGTGGCTAGTGCCCCTGCCTCCTTGTGAACAACTACCAGCACTCTTCTTCATCTTGGAACTGTGACCCAGAATAGCATATGGGTCATAGAATTGCCAGTCAGGACCAGCTATAATCAGTGTCAGCAAAAGACGCCCTGTATTTCTTTCTGACTACTTGTCTGACTCCCTTAACATCTCTGGGTTGATGGTTGTTAAAGCTGCTAATGCTGATATTTGATTTCTGTTGCTAACAACATGTGTTTGGGCTTTGGAGAAGTTTCTACCCTAGTGTCACATATTTCTCCTGCTGATCCCTTAAATTCTCTAAGACCAGAAGAATGTCTCACTCTAAACTTTTGTTGGTTTTGCCATTCCAAAACTTGATTTAAAGTATTATTTTGAAATTATTTGAAGGGGGATGTTGGGAAATTTCAGGTGAGTAGCTACCCTTAATCCCCCTGTCTTAACTACATGGTAAATTACTGGTAAAGTACAATTATGATATCTTCAAGAGCGATTCCATTTTTAATGTACTTTTAATGCAGGGAAAAGTATGTGGTCTATGTGGAAATAATAATGGAGATCTCAAGGATGATTTCACTACAAGGCATGCATCAGTAGCTGTTGGAGCATTGGAATTTGGAAATAGTTGGAAAACAAGTCAAGAGTGTTCAGACACAGTGGTACAAGCTTTTCCATGTGATTCTAATCCATATTGTAAAGCATGGGCTTTAAGAAAATGTGGAATCATCAGAGATAGCACGTTTAAAGACTGCCATAACAAGGTAACACTTTCGTCATTCTGTTATTTACAAAAATGTCCTTCCTGATTGCAGAGAAAACTCATATACTGTGTGCTGTTTAGGTCAATCCTGATGCTTACTATACAGCATGTTTGGAGGAAGCCTGTGCATGCGATATGGAAGGAAAATACCTTGGGTTCTGTACTGCTGTGGCCATGTATGCAGAAGCTTGTAGTGCAGTTGGAGTTTGTGTCTCTTGGAGAAAGCCAGACCTTTGCCGTAAGCAAAATAACAGACTGCAATAGCCAATATAACAACATTTTACATAGAACTGTTCTGCTCGGGGGGAAGGATTTTTTTTTTAAAAAGAATCACATTCTTTAAATAAGATTGTATAACTAGAAATGTTACTTGTTTGAGTAATTATTTGTTTTTGTGAGAACATTTTGACAGTGGTAGTGGTTCAGATTTTCAGTTTTCATTGCTCTTGTTTCTAAAAAGAATACCTGGATGGAAACAAATGCATGTCTACATGCATACGTACATACATACATAAATATATGTGTGTATGTATAATATATATCATATCAATAAATTCTTTTTGTATTTCTACAGATAATAATATCACTTAGTACAGTCCTGGATCTCTGAATCTCTACTCTAAGTAGTGAATTCCATTTCATTTCATTAAAAGTTAAAACTATTAGAAAGCTTTTGCATAATTCAATTCATTAAACATTTATTGAATGCCTATTAGAGGTCCAGTCCTGTGCTAGGCTTTGGGGGTATAAAGAAAAATATAAATTTATTTCTGCCTTCAAGTTGCTTACACTTGAGAGATACAAATTGTACAGAAATAAATAGTTATACAAAGCAATTTCAAGAGCGAAAGAGTGGTAATGACTGGAAAATCTAGAAAGGCCTAATGTAGGAAATAGCATCTGACTTAGTCTTGAAAATTCTTTGAGTAGTAGAAAATACCTTCCAGATTGGGGAAGTGGGAGAGAGGTGGGAGAGAGAGTTGTGCAAAAGCATAAGGCAGAAGATAGAATATCATGTACAGTGAGTAGCTAGGTCAGTTTGAATAAAATGAAGACTAACTTTAAAAGATTTTGCTTCTAGTGGTCAATAAATTACAGTTTTTGTTCTGGTCAAAGGAAAGTTCAGTTTTTCAAATGCAGTCTTAAGCAAAACTTAGAAACATATTTAGAACATCCTGTAATTTATCCCATGTGTTATCTTATAGATAATCTTTATGTAGAAAATAAAGTCAGAGGAATTGACTAGGAATGAATGAAATATTGTATAAATTCATTACCTCTTTCACATGAGAACTTTTTAAAAAAATCTATTTTGGTAAATGAAAGATTAAAGTTATCTCTCCACAAATGAAAGTAATTCAGCACAATTCAATTACAGCTGTCTATTGTGATTTTTACAATGCTCCTGGTGAATGCAGCTGGCATTATGAGCCCTGTGGAACAGTGAAAGCAAAAACATGCAAAGATCACCTTATTGGACAAAAATTTGCTACTCTTTTGGAAGGTAAGGAATTTTTTGATAAATTTCTGTGGAACATAAAGGAGTCTTGCTTTGTAAAACTGTAAGGTACTACATACAATTTATTTACAAAATCTGTTTTGCTCATTTCCTAACAAATAATGGTTAAAAAGTAAAAACATTTTTTGCAATACAATGTTAGCATTTGTGTAATGTATTAAGATTTGCAAAATGCTTTACATACACTATTTCTTTTTAATTTCACAACAATCTTCTTGAAGCAAATGCTATTATTGTTTACATTTTATAGATGAGGAAATTGAGGCAGAAAGTGTTTGAGATACTATCCAAATTCAAGGCTTCTTAATTCCAAATTCAACACTCTACCCATTATACCACCTGACAAATGGATGGATTTTGCCTTTAATAAATTCATTAAGGGAAACAAAAAAAATTACAATAGCCACACTTTTTTGTGGGAAAGTGATACAACTCAAAATAAAACAAGT
Organism: Sminthopsis crassicaudata; assembly: GCF_048593235.1. NCBI lineage: Eukaryota > Metazoa > Chordata > Mammalia > Dasyuromorphia > Dasyuridae > Sminthopsis > Sminthopsis crassicaudata. The sequence goes on from NC_133621.1 coordinate 203,278,476, forward strand.
TGATATCAAGAATTCAAAAGCCTAACATATCCAGAATATGAAATGTTAAGCCTTGAACTAATTGTTTATATCTTCTATATCTCCATCTATAATAACTGATATTCAGAATGATGATACTTCAAGAATCTTAATCACAAAAGAATATACTCCCTGTTGTAAGAATTTTGAAAGACTCTCATTAATGATACTGGAAATGAAAAAAAATTATTTACTGATACTTAACTCAAAATTTAATTATAATTTTATTATTCTAGTTAATTGAAGCTTTGTAGGAAAGATTTAGTCTGAGTCCTGTTGCTTTTATAAATTCTTCTAATATATGTGAAGTCTTGACATCATCTGTATTTGGCTATGGAATAACTAACTTTACCAAATAAATTTATACATGGTGATATCAATAGAGTTGCAATTAATTCAATAATTTTCATATACAGGTTGCTATGCTAAATGCCCTGACAGTGCCCCCTATCTGGATGAAAACACCATGAAGTGTGTCAAATTATCAGATTGCAGCTGCTTCTACAATGATGTAATACCAGCAGGTGGAATGATTGAAGATGAATGTGGAAGAACATGGTACAGTACTTATTATTTTTTCTAATATTCAATTCTCCATCTGAAATTTTATTCAAAATTAATGCACTGAATACATTTGGAATAGGGCATAGAGTGATAGATTTGATGTCAGGAGACCTGACTTTGAATCCCTCTGATATTCACTACTTCTTTTGACAATGGTTATGTTTCTCCATGACTTAATTTATGAGTGATTCTCAGTATTGGTGTATAGAATTCCCATATAAATGAAATCTCAGATCTTTGATATATAGTACAGACAAATGCATGTCATTTTCAATTATAATATTCATTAAACCAAATAACAGATTTTTTAAAAATAAATTATTAGTTGTGTATTTCTTGAATATTTATATCATCTCATCTGGATATAACTTTCTTAGATAATAATTTTCATAGTGCCAAATACTGGAGACATTTCACAAAAGTCTGTTAGTTAAACATATCACACTCCAAATATATATGATACCAATGAGGCTTCAGGGAAGAAAGTCCAATAGCTTATATTTTACAGCTTATATCTGTCAAAAAGCAGAATGGTGTTGGAAGGTGAAGATGCAGAAGTTAAATTCATGTCCTGCTCTTTGTTTTAAACTGTCTCTTTTTAACAAGGAATATCCATTGAAATAACTAGGAATGTTATGTAGTGTAATTGTAGATGTGAATTGTAAATTGTGGTTTTGTTTCTTCTTCAGTAGTAAGAACAAACATTACTGGTATTTTGAGAGTAGAGCCTTCAATTGTATTTCAATATTAGGCAAAAGTTATTTTTTTGACAGTAATTTAGAAGTGAAAGAGTATATATTCTAAAAGTCTACTTTTGTGAGGAGGAATGTTAATTATCATTCTTATTTTTTAATTTAACTTTCAGTTTTTGCATAGCAGGACAATTACAGTGCAATGGTGAGTAATTGTATTTTTTTTTCTCCAATTGATTTATGAAAGAATAGATGATGAATTTTCCCCATCAAAAATTCACACATTATAGAAAATATACACGCTATCCAACTTATTGTAAAAACAAAATTTAAAAGTGGACATGCACATGATTTACAATATTATCTCTGCTATCTCCTTGCCAGTACTATGTAGTCTGCTTCCCAAAGCCATTTCCTTCCTAGCATTTATTCTGGATAGTTGACACATGAATTGCTACTGAAATGAATTCCTACTATCTAGGATCTCACCTACTGAACTATCTCTGGAAGCCATGATGCAAAAGCTATGAACCTGATTATCAATCAAAGTATTCTAGAATGTGAATGGGGAACAGCTTAGAAAGAGTGACCAAGTCCACAAAAGAGTCAGTTAAGAGTGACATGCAGCCATGTGAACAAACATTTTGATATCTTCATTACTTCTGTATTACTTCTTGTTTATTTTCTCCTGAGAATAGAAAATGTCATTTCTAAAAAATTAAAAGAATAGAAATGTCATAGCAGATACAGGTTCTAAACCAGAAGATAATATTTTTTCTTTGCTTTTAATTGCTACTTTGTGATTATTACAGAAGCTACTACACGTCCTGCTTTGACAAGTTCAGGTAAATGCTTCGTATATTTATATCCAAGTACTTTTCAGTTTGCTATTGCATATTTTTTTTATAAGAAAAACCAAGTGATGAGCAATTTGGATCAGTCAATGTACTGAAAAAGAATTATTAAGTAATACATAACAAGAACTGGGAGAGATGATAAAGGATCACCATATTTTACATATTTAAAATATGTGATATCTACTTTCCATACTTAAGATTTCTAATTAGAATTCAGAATTTAGCTTAAAAATGTGAACCCTAGTGGAATGAGACATAGAAATGAAAGTTTCCATTGAAGAAAACTTTGTTGAGTTATAAAACACTGGAGTGAAATTTTATAGTACAGAAATAAAAGCAATTGACTTAATTTTTCCCCTAAAAATTTATTTGGTTGATTTTTCTTCTATAGGATTATTTCAATTATGCCCACACAATCATTCTAGCAGAAAACAAATTAGACCTCTTTCAAACTAACATTATAGTGAAGAGGACTCCCTTTTAAAAAGTTGTCTATACTTTAGAAATCTATATTCTCCTACCTCAATATGAAGAAAAATGACTATTCTAGGAGTTGCTATATTCTCCAAACATAATAATTTTCTATTGATTAACATCACATTTAGCCCTTTTAATCACAAATTTTGAAGTGAATATGGCACCAAGTATAATGTTATTTGCATTGTTGGAAAAAAAAAAAACCCTGGTTGATCCAGTGGATAGGTAGGTAGATAAATAAATATGGATATATATATGGAGAGAATTGAATGGAAATGGAAAGGAATATACCTATTTCTCAGTGATTCTGGTATCTTTGTAAAAGTATTATTATTATACATATATTAATACATAAAAACTTTATAGTTAAAAGCAAAAATAATAAAAATATGTTCAGATTATAATTCAGTAAAATTTTATTTAATGAGTACACCAAGGAAATATAGATTAAAAACTAATTGGAGATTAAACAATCTAATTTTTTAAAAAATCAGTGGATTAAAGAACAAACCATAGAAACAATCAATAATTTCATTAGAATGATAATGAGATAACATATCAAAACCTATAGGATACAGCAACAGCACTGATTAGAGGAAAATTTATATCTTTAAGTGCTTATATTAATAAAATAGAGAAAAAGCAGATTAATGAATTGGGTATGCAGTTTTAAAAAACTATTTACAATCTCCAGTTAAACATTAAATTGAAAATATTAAAAATTAAAGGTAAGATTAATAAAATTGAGAGTAATAAGAAAGCCTACCAAATTAATAAATAAAACTAGGAGCTGTTTTTATAGGGGAGGGAAATTAATAAAACTGATAAATAATTTGTTAATATAATTTTAAAAAGAGAAAAAAATCAAATCACTAGTAGTAAAAATTAAAACTGTGATTATCCTATTAACAGAGGTGAAGTTAAAGCAATTATAAGAAGTTATTTTGCCCAATTATATGTCAAACAAACTTCTTTTATGAAATATGATGCTAAACCAAGAAGAGTAAAAATAGAGAGAAAAAATTATATATCAATTTCATTAATAAATGTGGATGCAAAAATTCTAAATAAAATACTAGCTAAAAGATTATACTATATTACAAAGATATGTATTATTATCAAGTAAGAGTTATACCAGGAATACAGGAATGGTTTAACATAAGGATAATCTTAACATAATTGATCAGATCAATAATAACATAAAATCACAAATTTGTAAATAGCAAAATTATGTCAATAATTTTTAAGATCATATGATTTTATTATTAGATGCAGGAAAAGCTTTTGATAAAGTTCAACATTTATTAAAAACACTTGAAAATATTGGTATAAATGGATTTTTTCTTAAATTGACAAAGCATTGGCAAGTATTTGAAGCTTTTCCAATAAAACTAGATATAAAATAAGGCTACCCATTGTCACCAACTTGTTCAATATTGCATTAAAAATCTTGTCAATAACAGTAAAAAAAGAAAAATAGAATCAGGGAATGAGGTAATAAAACTATCTCTTTTGTAGATGATATGATGATATGCTTATAAAATCCTATATAAGATATAAAATCCTAAATACAAAACTAAAAAGTTGAAACAATTAATAATTTTAGTAAAGTAGCAGAATATAATATAAATCCACACAAATAACCTATATATTATAAACAAAACTCTATAAGAAGAAACAGTAGGATATGGGCATCTTTTTGAAGAACAAAAAGTCAAGAATATCATAGGAAAAAATGAAAAAAAATTAAAGGAAAGAGTTTTAGCAGTATCAGATCTTAAACTATATTATAAACTATGTAATAGTATAATCAAAATTATTTCATATTGGCTAAAAATGGAAAGGTAGATAAATGGAAAAGAGTAGACATACAATTTACGGCAGGAAATAAACATAATAACCTTGTATTTGACAAGTGTGATGATTCAAGATTTGGGGATAAGAATTCATTATTTGCTTAAAATTGTTGAGAAAGCTGAAAAGTAGTATGGCAGCTACTGAGCATAGACCAATATCATATTCCATTTACCAAGAAAAAGTCAAAATGGATTTATTACCTAGAAATAAAAGAGAACAAGAAAATTAGAAAAAATGGAACATACTATTTATCAGCATTATGAATAAGTGAATAATTTATAAATAAAGAAGAGGTGGAAAGCAAAGTAAAGTTTAAAGTGGATGATTTTGATTACATTAAATTTTAAAAGGTTTGTACAAATAAAATAAATATAGCCAATATTAGAAGGAAAGCAGAAAATAGGGGCAAGGATTTATGACAATTTATCAAATAAAGGTCCCATATTTAAAATATATAAAGAACTTTGTCAGATCTAAAAGAATATGAATCATTCCCCATTTTGATGAATGGTTAAACAACATGAACAGGCAGTTTTCCATTGCAGAAGTCAAAACAATTTATAGTCATATGAAAAATGCTCTAAATAATTATTGATTAGAAAAATTCAAATTAAAGCAAACTTTAGATATCATTTTATAGCTACCAGACTGGTTAAAATGATTGAAGGGAAAAACAACAAATGTTGGAGGGGATATGGAAAAATTAGGATGCCAATTCATTCTTGGTGAAACTGTGAATTGATCCAAAACTACTTTGAAGAACAATCTGGAATCATGCCCAAATAATTACTAAATTACCTATGCCCTTTCACCTAGCAATAACACTGGTGGGTTTATTTCCAAAGATGATTAAGGAAAAGAATCTAAATATTCCCAAATCTTTATAGCAAGTCTCTTTGTGTTGGCAAAGAACTGGAAATTCCAGGGAAGCCCTTCAAATGGTTAACGGGTTAACAAATTGTGATATATGATTTTTATGAAATACTTCTATACTATAAAAAAAAGATGAGCTCATTGATCTCATAAAAAACATGGAAAGACTTGCATGAAATAATGAAGTGCAAAATGAATAGAACCAAGAGAACACTGTATACAGTAACTGCAATATATTTTTTAAGACTAACTGTGAGTGAATAAGTTATTTTGACTATTATAAATACCCAAATTAACAATAAAGGATATATGAAGGAAGATGCTATCTAAAAGAAAGAAAGGTAGATCAGGGTCAGGTTGTAAAAAATTGTAAATACCCAAAGGAAAAAATTATATTCAATCTTAGAGGTTGCAGAAAACCACTGGAGTTTGAGGGACAAAGTCAAATCTGTGCATTAAGAAAATAATTTGGCTGGATTGCAGCCAAAGAAAGATTTGAGAGTAGGAGACTATTTAGGAAAAAGTTCACAAGAGCATGAACTAAGGTTGCGATTATGTAATAGTGAGAAAGCAAGAGAAATAATAAATATTGTGGAGTTAGAAACAAGGTTTTGTAATTGATTTTAAGTAAAATAAATCATATATAATAATACAGTATTTACATAAACAATAAAGTATTTATACTTAATATAATGTATATATAATAAACATGTGTTATCTATAATAATATAACTAGGATTATAATATATAATAATGTAAAAAAAAAACCTCCAGAGAAAACAGTCAACACATACTAGTCCAATCTCTATTTTCTATGTAGCTTCATATGTCACTTGAATTCTCTATTCATATGTACTAATTAACAAATAGTATGAAGCCTCTACTATGTCCCAGGGATACAAATACATAAATTAATCAATCCCTGCTATCAAGGAGTTTATATACTAATGGAATACATTATCTAATGTAATATATAACATATAAAATATTTATAAATTATATTACATATGCTATATACTATAGTATATATTACATCATGTATACATTATACATGATATAATATGTTATGTATAATATATTAAGTTTTATTTATATATAAAAACATATGTTATATGGCATAAATAATATATGATAATATATAACATAATACAGTATATAATATTATAACATAATATACAAATATATTAGTGCAAAATGAGTAGAGTATATATACAATTATATTTTCATATTATGTTATAATATATTCTGTATTAATATATTACATAAATATATATTACTCATATCTATTTAATGTATATGTAATTTACATATCATATAGAATTTGATGTATTATATTTCGTAATTATAAGAATAGAGATGATAATTGTACCAATTAAAGCTGAAAAGCTCATTAAGTGCAAAAGTATATAAAAAGAGAACTCAATATAAGTCCTTGAGGTAATCATACTAAGGGGGAATGTTATAGGCCAGAACTCTGAAACAAGAATTCTTACAAGGTGTTAAGTCAGTGGAATTGATGAGACAATGGTTATCTAGTTTAGAATGGTGCTTAATAGTTCTCTAAGTTCAGTATGATTGATTTAATTTTACAACAACTAATGGTTTCCTGGTGATATAATGATTGGCTTATACTCAGTGCAAAGCATATAAGCTGGGAGCTTATATGAGGAGAGAATAGAGACAGATTCATTACATCATCCACCTTTGTGGTGGCTGGAGGCTGAAGCAAAAGCCCTCGGACTCAAGACTCAGGGCCAGAGAAAGCAAGGCAAATTTACAACAAAAGCTGCCCCAAGACCTCCAGAAAACCAAACTAAGAACATTACAGGGGAGTGATACAGATGACAATTCAGTTAAGAAAATTATTTGCCCAAAACAGAATTGACATAGAGCAATGATCAAGCAAACTCTTAGAAAGAAACTGAAATTCTTGGTTGGGGTCAATGAGGCTGCATCTATAATAACAAACATAATTCAAAAAGCCAGGCCAGGTAAGGCCAGATGAGGCCAGGTAAGACAGAGCATGGAAATCTAAGGGGTTAAGATGAACCAGTAAACTAGTGCTGAGAGAACTGTATATTATTCATTAACCAAAATGATTAGAGTGGGGCAGCTAGGTGGCGCAGTGGATAGAGCACCAGCCTTGAATTCAGGAGGACCCGAGTTCAAATCTGGTCTCAGACAATTAACACTTCCTAGCTGTGTGACCTTGGGCAAGTCACTTAACCCCAGCCTCAAAAAAAAAAAAAAAAAAACAACCAAAATGATTAGAGTATCAGAGTCAATGCTTTTATGAACTTAACTTGATTCACCTGAACTTAAATCTTTCTATTATGAAAATTCAATGCCCTGCTTCAGTTAGGACTGACATGCCTTTGTGGTAAAAGGCTAATATTATTATATTGCCTTCTGGCTGTGTTATCCCTTGCCAAATCATGGACATGTAAATTGGTCACCTTTCTATTCTTAGATTTTTTTCCTTTTTTATTAGGAAATACCACACTATCATTAATTCAGATTATCACCAGCTCAAAAGGTACCATCTTAAGTGGCAGCTAAGTGGTACAATGAATATACCACTGGCTTTGATGTCAAAAGGACTGAAGGCAAATCTGGTCTCAGACACTAGACACTAGCAGTGTGACGTGGGCAAGTCACTTAATTCAAATTGCTTCACGAAAAAGAAAAACAAAAATAAAAATAAGGCATCATCCTAAGTAAGAAATCTCTTAGCAAATTGTCCTTCAGAAATTTCCTGATCCTACCATCAGTCCTTTTTGAGTATTAAAATGCTCAAGAAGTTTGAATTTAGTGAAAGGATTAAATTAATAATAAAGCATTAATATTGTTCTGCTTTTCTCTTCCTCAGAAGCTACCACTAAATCACTAGCCAGTCAAGTCACTGGAAGTAAATTAGGTAAGTGCTAGGCTTTTTTTCTGCATCATTTAACTATAAAATAAGATTCCCAAGTCATTGCCATTGTTATTTGTCAGATATTTGTCATTGACTTGGTTTGTAGAATAGCGAAGAATCACAGGAAAACAATTAATTTTCCCAAGAATTTCCCTAGAGGAATCCCTAAGAGAGGGCTTCTATTGCCTCTATACTATGATGGATTGGTACTTACACAGACTTAGATACTGGTAAGTTAGACTCATTTCCTTTTCCCTTCCAGTTACCAGTGGGCAAACATTGGACACAACTATTACAATGGGAAACCTCCAAACAGGTAAACCAATAGTCAAGTGGTGCATCTTAGTCAAATGTAAGTTCCTTAATAGGAAGATCTGTGTCAGTGTTGCCTTTGTATGTGTGAATCTATTTAATGTAAGGAAGCCTGGAGAAGTACCTTTCTGTGCTTCTAGATCTGTGAGGATCAGTTGTGGTATGTGCTCTGCTCATTGGGAAAGGGATACTGCCATGCTTATCCATTACCTTAACCTTTCCAGGAATGACTGGGACAGTTTTAGGTTGAATTAATACATATGGAAATTTCAGCACAGAGGCGATAGCCACCTGGAGCTGAAGCCTCTTCCTGCTCCTCTTTCAATTCCTTCCTCTTTCTATTCTGTAGCACATGATTCCTCTCCCTCCCTTCTACTCCATCCATTTAAATGCAAGTCTCCCTTTTATTTTCAGTGATGCAAACATGCTGCTCTCTCTCTTACACACATACACACACACACACACACACACACACACAACATGTTCTGTTTCTCTTCGGATTTCTTTTATTGGATGTTGTCAGCACAGACTTTCCAACATCTTTCAGATCCCAAGGCTCTCACTGTTTACTTTTTCCTGTGTTATTAAAGAGGTATATTTTCAGCAGGAGGTAATGGATGATCCATAGCTGAATATTAAGTCAGTAAGCTTTGTTCACAATTGGCTTGGTTTTTTTGAAATGTTACTACTAGACATTCTTTCCCCAAACTCATAGCATACTGCCAAATTATGAAAAATAAAGGACATGAGCAGCCAACAACAGCCCTCTTCTCCTTTTCATCAAATCTAAGAAAGTTCCTGAGGTTGGTGTGATGGCCACTGGATTTACCCTAGCAACCAGATTGTTGGAGTCCCTGAAACTCTATGCAGTGGTCTTCCTTTGGACTTGAAGATCAATAATGGCTTGACAATGCTCCACTTATAATAGAAAGACCATGGATTCTGACCTATTCCCCATTCTTATTGCAAACATTAATAGACTCATCTCTATCTCTCATCCCTGGAAATCCCAGCAAAGGAAATCCCAGATGGCTATCTGGGAATGAATCCTATTCCTCTCCCTCTTTTTCTTTTCCTCTTCTCAATTATTTATCCATTATAAAACATTCTTCCTCCCTCGTACTTTCTCTGGTTATTTCCATAAGCATATATCTGTTTTTTCCCGCTCTCTTATCTTCTATGATGTGAACAGAGATATACTCACTTCCAGACCCATTCAATAGTACCACCAACCTTGCCATTACTCAGGTTTATGTATTAAGTGCTATCCTTGATTCCTTACTCTTCAACATCTCATATATAATCTGTTCCTAAAACCTATTGATTTTACCATCATAACATTTCTCTTGTATGATCCCTTTTTCTCTCTAATTGCCAATATCCTGGTGGAGACTTTATTCAATGCATGAATTGATTTTCAATGAGCTTTCTGGTTGGTCTCCATTCTACAAATTTTCCCCACTTTTATCACTTCTCCACACAACTATCAAAATGATATTCCTAAAGTGCAGGGCTGATCATGGCAACTCTCTATTTAATAAACTCTAGTGATTCTCTATCACTTGGAGGTTCAATTATAAAATCCTCTATTTAACCCTCCCTATTACCTAACCCTTGAGATAATACAAGTAGCTTATGTAGTCATGCAGATATACACATGCAGACCTATTCATTAAATACATGCATCTAACCAAAGGTACATATCTATGATCTTAAATATATAACTGTGCAAAGAGACCAGTTCATCACTTTTCAGTTGTTCTCTGCTACTCAACCACCACCTGTTTCTCTGTTGTTGCCTGAAAAGCAACCACATCCATAGGAGTCAGTGGAAAAACATAACCTCCTTTTGATCTGCTGTTTTACCAAGCATTCTCACCCTACTGACAAACTTTGCTGCCAATCTTCCTAGGCATCTTTTTCATATCATTGTTGAGAGGTCTAGAAACTACCAATGCTGCTACTGATTCTGAGGTCCTGCTGAGGTACTGAGGCTGGGGCTAGGGCTGGGTCTGCACTGGGATTGCCAACTAGATTCCTACCCTGTTGCTACAGACCTTTTCTGCTGACCTTCTAAGTCTTCTTTGGTGTCTCTGGGCTGAGAAATCTGGAAGTCATCAGTACTATCACTGACTCAAAGGTTCCCAGACCTATTCCTGCTTTACTGGCACAGACAGGAGCAGGGCTTCATTGGACCAGCTTTCACCAAGACTTCACACCAGACTTCCACCCGGGTATCACAGACCATTTCTTCTGACTTTCTAAGTCATCTTTGACTGGAAAATGTTCTACTCTGTCTTTTTTGGTGTTCTGACATTCTAAAGTTTATTTAGAGTTATCATTTAAAGGAATTTGAAGCAGTTCAGAGAGATCGGGTGAGTTCCTGCCTTTACTCTGCCATCTTGGTTCTGCCTCCTACCTCAACAGTTTTCAAAAATATCTGATTTTTTAATCACTTTCTTTTAAAAGCTATATTTAAAATCTAACAACATCTAGGTTAAAAAGAAGTTGCTTTGTCTAATATTTCCATTAGAATAGTTTCTCAAATTTCACTACGTAAGAGAATTTAAACAAAAAAAAAAAACCCACTATAAACAATATCATGTATTTAAACAAGACAGAAAAATTCAGATGACATAAATTCAGTTAATTGCATTAAGGAATTATCCCATATGAAAATCATCAATCTTATTACTGCTACATTTTAAACCTAATTTAGAGTTGTCAGGTATGGGAAAATTGCATTCAGATCTAAGAATCACAGAAGTTTAAAGCAAGATCCCTTTCATGAGTAGATGAAACATATTTAGCTACATATAAAACCTTTTTAACTATATCTCCTCCACATTTTACTTTTAACTCACCATGCAAAATAAATTACTTAACTTTCCAAGAACACTCTTCCTCACAGTCAAATCAAGGTTACCCATTTGAACATTTGATTTTATAATACAGAACATATTAGACTTATATCACACATTACACTCACAATCAAACTCACAGAAACATATATGATTTGAGTGATTCAGATGTGCCAGTCATCTATTTAATTTAGGGAATGTTCAGAAAAGAGTGACAAAACATTCTTTTGATCTGAGTTTTTTCATAATTGTTGTAGGAACAAGTGGAACATCAACAGGAAGAATGGAAACCTTTGGAAGACCAAATGAAGGTAATTGAGGAAAGACAAATTTAAATTTTTTTTCAGCAGTGACTATGACAAAATAACTCATTAGGTAATCAACAAGCCTATATGGAAAGTAGCAATATGCATGAAAACCCTAAATTGACGAGGCAGTCAAATGTGGAAATTTTCCATCAGAGAATAGACTGCATATTTGCAAAAGAATTTCAAAATCCAGACCATTCCATGTCCATTAGCTATACATCTAAATATCCATATATTTATCACAGAAGGAGTCTTGAACCCAGGAATCAATCCAACAAACACAGCTAAAACCACCCCTAATGGAAGATCAACAGCTGACAGTGACAATTCAACTAGAGCCCTTCCAGGTGAGTGACATTTCATAGATGTGCTAAACACTTGGTATCTCTTCCAGCCAGCCTAGTTCTTGATGGAGCCTGTGTCAGTTGGGCCATGACTAAATTACTTCCCTTTGGGTATGAAAAGACAGGAGGCTCATCGACGTTCTTGGTTCACTGAGGACCAACATTTGAACTACCAAGTAACCTCCTCAGCCAAAGAAGTGGACAAGGAGTACTTCATTTTGATTCTGCCAGGCTACCTAGAACTTACCCAAGGGACTCTCATTTCCAACCATGCTAGCTTCAGAAAAGAAGAAAACTCATTTGTTTGGCAATGGAGCATACACTGGCAAGGCAACTAGCATTGTATTGGTTGAGGTGATCTGAGAATATGAAAGCCAGTCTTTCCAATTCTTACTCTCATTGGGAATGTATTTAAGAATAAAATTAAATTATGGGATTTAGAGATGATCTTTTCCTGTTTGCAAAAGTGCTACCTAAAACCCATTCTCTCCTTTCAATTCCTCTTCTTCAACCATGTTTGCTTCTTTCACTTGCTTTGGGGGTGGAATAAACAGAAATAAATAAATAAATAAACAAATAAACAAATAAATAAATAAACAAACAAATAAATAAATAAATAAATAAATGAATGAATGAATGAATAAATGAATAAATGAATAAATGAATGAATGAATGAATGAATGAATAAATAAATGAATGAATGAATGAATGAATGAATGAATGGATGGATGGATAGATAGATAGATAGATAGATAGATAGATAGATAGATAGATAGATAGATACATAAATGAAAAGCCGAGAAGGTGTTGATTGGCCTTCAATCTGTGGAGTTCTCTGTCTGGAGGCAGATGGCGTTTTCTAACCCAAGTGGATGGGGACTGCCTTGCCTCAGGACAGCCCTGCAGAGAAGCAAGGCTTTCCTAGACGATCATCATGCAAACTGGCTGTGGCTGGATACAATGTATTCCTGGCTCTCCTGCTTTCGCTCAGCCTCAGTTCATGTCAGTCTTTCCAGATCTGGCTGCAATCAGCTAGATCATCAGTTGTGATAGAATCATCCTATTGCATGACCTTGGGGGCCACCACTTATTCAGCCATTCCCTAAGGGATGGGCATCTACTCCTGTCCCCCACTGTGTGTCCCCACCAAGGGAGCTGCTCCAACCTCCTTCCATCCCAAACAGCTGCTTCCGTAGTTTCTTCCTTGCCATTGGCCCCTCTTCAACAGGGCGTTTTCCCTTTCTTCTCCGTGTAGAAGCCGCCACATCCGCTGGAGGCACGGGGACAAACAGAGCTGAAACCACTGCAACGGGAAGATCGGCAAGTGCGAGCTCCACCTCCACTGCCAGCACTCTCAGCCAAGGTGAGCCAGTGGAAGAGCAGACATCTGCTGAGCCTTTGCAAAGGCTAGCTCACCAAATAGAGCCAAGCCAAAAGCCAACTTCCTTGCCCACAGTGAACGCTTCTCTCTGCCCTGTGGCTTCCCAATCAGCCCCAGTAGGGAAGCTCCAAAGCAGCTTAGCATTGGTTCCCTGCTCGGGACACCCATTTCTCGGCTCCAAAGAGTCACTTGCTGGTGGTCTAGCTTGACCTTTCCTAGCGCTTTGTCCTTGGCCCTTCTTCTTGGCAAGGGAGCAGAGGGGAAGCCTTCTCTTCCTCATGGCTCCATTCGAATTGCTGAGGTTTTCTTTCTTTAAAACTCTCTATATGGCCAAGGCACCGATTGAAGCAGGAACCATCTCCTAAGAACGCCAAAAAAATGCGGCTGGCCAGCTGAGTCTCTTTGGCCTAGCTCTGCATTCTTCTTCCTCCACGTTTGATCTTTGCCCCCTCCTCTCCTCCACGCTCCACTTGCATCCCACTCTCCTGTTCCAAGGATACTCTTCCTTTCAGTCCCGCCAATGGGTCCTCTTTCCACATTTTGCTGTTTTCTTCGAGACACACAGACCCAATTCCCAAGGCACAAAAGCAGACACAGGCAAACACCCCTAGGATTTCAGCCCTCCAAGAGTGCATGTTGACACTTCCCTTCAGCATTGTGCAGAAGGTGATCACAAGACAGGTTTCTCACTTGACTTGTGTGCCCATTGTTGCAGGCCAAAGTGGAACCTCCTCAGCGCCCCAAGACAATTCTTCAAGTGCCAACCCAGGTAATTCTGAAAGGACTGCTTCAGCACCCTGTTGACACCACTCAGGAATAGAATCGGGAGGGCCCCTGGGAAACCACAGGCACACGTGATATCCTGGCCCGCCAATGTAGCCATGGGCCCTCAGAGATTCACGCCTGCTAGCCTCAAGGCATCTCCCCTCCAGGTGAGCGTTCCATGCCCTCTGCCTGTACATCTGATTCTCCCTTTCTCCTCTTTCCCAAAAGCAATGGTGACCTCAGGAGCCAGTGGGACAAACAGAGCTGAAAGCACCACTAAGGGAAGAACAACAGCTGGCAGCGGCCCTTCCACTGGATCCCCTCTAGGTGACGCACATTTCCCACCCATCATGGAGCCTTGCTGTCTCTCTCCTCCAGCCTTGCACTTTGATATATCTATATTTTTACATGCATATACGGAGAGAGATAGATATACATAAATATACATGAACACACACACACACACACATACACAGATATAGATATAGATATAGATATCTCATTGTCCATCCATAGTTTTATATTATGGTGGTTTGACATGGAGATTCCCTTTTGTAATACCCATTTCCTTCTCAATGATGTTGGGAGGGAAAAAGCAGAACCAAGGGAAAACAAGCTGAGTGAGAAGGAAACACTGGCCACAAAGAGGAAAGAGAGAGCATGTGTTCATTTTCACTCAATCTCCTTAGCTCTCTTTCTCGATGTCGATGGCCTTTTCTCTCCAAAGCTTCTTGGGATTGCCTTGCATCACTAAAGCACTGAGGACAAGCAAGTCTTTCAGGGTTCATCATCACAGAGGCTTCCTGGGATGGCGGCCACTGGATTCCTGCTTCAGCTTCTTTCGCTCAGCCTCAGTTCAGGGCAAGCTTTCCAGGGCTTTCTCCAATCCGCATTTTCCACTTTTTGGGTCACCACACAAAGAGCGGCTCCCAACTCCTTACACACCCAAGAGCTGCTCCATCAGCTTGTTCCTTGACCTTGCCCTGCCTTCAGCTTCGCATTTCTGCTGTCTTCTCCTCCTAGAAGGGGCCACATCTGCAGGAGCCATGGGGACAAACAGAGCAGAAACCACCCCAGCGGGAAGATCGCCATCTGCGAGCTCTAGCTCCACTTCCAGCTTACTCAGCCAAGGTGAGCTAGGGGCAGAGCAGAGATCTTCTGGGCCTTCAATAGATCCTTTGGAAGGTCTCCCTCGAGGCACAGACGGAAGCCAAAAGGGAGCCTCGTAACAGGCATGGCCCGCTGTACTCTCAATCCGTTGGTTTTCCTGGCGGTCAAAGGCTTCCAACTGCCATGGTGGAGGCAGCCCCCACAACCTGGGAAGCTGAAAAACAGCTTGCCATGTTTTCTCTCTGCTCGGGACAGCCCCGAAGCCTCACTTGCTGGCCCAGCGTGACCGTCCCCACAACTTGCGGCTTTGCCCTTCATCTGCTTCCCGGGCAAAGGGGCATATTTTAAGCCAGCTCTTGCTGTGGGGTCCATTACAATGGCGACCCCGATCTCGGAAACTTTGTACATGGCCAGGCCACACAATGAGGCAGGAACCATCTCCCCAAAAAAGTCCAGAAAGATTCAGCGGCTCAGCTGAGCCTGACTGGCCTCTCTCTACCTACTGTCTACCTCCACATTGGCAGCCGCACCTACTTGGCCTCTAGAATCCCAATCTGCTCTTCCAAGGACACTCTTCCTTTCAGGTCCAGCATGGATTCCCATTTTCACATGTGGCTATTTCCCCAGGCAGCACCCGAGACTCCCACACTACAATCACACTGACACACACATACACACACACACACACACACACACACACACACACACGCACACACTCACACTCACACACACCCCCAAGGAGCAAACACACGCACATAGACACATCCAAAGACAGATGGGATTTCAGCTCTCTGAGTGTGCATACCATCGAATTCCATTCGCTATGAGGCTGAGGGGGCTCCCAGCACGGGTTTCTCATCTGAGATTTGTCCCAATTGTTGCAGGCCCCGGTGCGACTCCCTCAGGGACCAAGGACAACTCTCGAACTTCCAACCCAGGTACTTCTGGTGAGATTGGCTCAGCACCCTGCTTCTCGTGTTACCCCTGTGCCCCCAGTCCGGCGAGCCAGACAGTCGCCCGAGGGCCCCTGAAAAACCTTGGTTGGCCCACACGTAGCCCTCTGCCCCCCAGAGTTCCGCGCCTGGAGCCCTCAAGACATTTCCACTCCAGATGACCATTTCATGGCCACTGCCTGTACATCTGATTCTCCCTTTCTCCTCTTTCCCAGGAGCAACGGGGACTACAGGAGCCAGTGGGACAAACAGAGCTGAAAGCACCACTAAGGGAAAGTCAACAGCTGGCAGCAGCAGTTCCACTGGAGCCCCTGCAGGTGACGCCCGCTTCAGAGAGAGCCTAAGCCCTGGCTATCTCTTCTTGCTACACTACTTCTTTTCTGGATATAGATATATACCTATATAACATTTTGCAGAACCAAGGGTGTTTTCCTGCTGTCACATGCATAGTAACCTTAGGAATACACAATTCCTTATGAACTCTGTTGGGAAGAAAAATGAGAACCCAGTGGAAAAATCACAAGAGAGACACAAATACAAACAGAAAAAAATAAATTAAATAAAACAAATAAATAAATAAATAAATGAAAAGCCGAGAAGGTGTTGATTGGCCTTCAATCTGTGGAGTTCTCTGTCTGGAGGCAGATGGCGTTTTCTAACCCAAGTGGATGGGGACTGCCTTGCCTCAGGACAGCCCTGCAGAGAAGCAAGGCTTTCCTAGACGATCATCATGCAAACTGGCTCTGGCTGGATACAATGTATTCCTGGCTCTCCTGCTTTCGCTCAGCCTCAGTTCATGTCAGTCTTTCCAGATCTGGCTGCAATCAGCTAGATCATCAGTTGTGATAGAATCATCCTATTGCATGACCTTGGGGGCCACCACTTATTCAGCCATTCCCTAAGGGATGGGCATCTACTCCTGTCCCCCCCTGTGTGTCCCCACCAAGGGAGCTGCTCCAACCTCCTTCCATCCCAAACAGCTGCTTCCGTAGTTTCTTCCTTGCCATTGGCCCCTCTTCAACAGGGCGTTTTCCCTTTCTTCTCCTTGTAGAAGCCGCCACATCCGCTGGAGGCACGGGGACAAACAGAGCTGAAACCACTGCAACGGGAAGATCGGCAAGTGCGAGCTCCACCTCCACTGCCAGCACTCTCAGCCAAGGTGAGCCAGTGGAAGAGCAGACATCTGCTGAGCCTTTGCAAAGGCTAGCTCACCAAATAGAGCCAAGCCAAAAGCCAACTTCCTTGCCCACAGTGAACGCTTCTCTCTGCCCTGTGGCTTCCCAATCAGCCCCAGTAGGGAAGCTCCAAAGCAGCTTAGCATTGGTTCCCTGCTCGGGACACCCATTTCTCGGCTCCAAAGAGTCACTTGCTGGTGGTCTAGCTTGACCTTTCCTAGCGCTTTGTCCTTGGCCCTTCTTCTTGGCAAGGGAGCAGAGGGGAAGCCTTCTCTTCCTCATGGCTCCATTCGAATTGCTGAGGTTTTCTTTCTTTAAAACTCTCTATATGGCCAAGGCACCGATTGAAGCAGGAACCATCTCCTAAGAACGCCAAAAAAATGCGGCTGGCCAGCTGAGTCTCTTTGGCCTAGCTCTGCATTCTTCTTCCTCCACGTTTGATCTTTGCCCCCTCCTCTCCTCCACGCTCCACTTGCATCCCACTCTCCTGTTCCAAGGATACTCTTCCTTTCAGTCCCGCCAATGGGTCCTCTTTCCACATTTTGCTGTTTTCTTCGAGACACACAGACCCAATTCCCAAGGCACAAAAGCAGACACAGGCAAACACCCCTAGGATTTCAGCCCTCCAAGAGTGCATGTTGACACTTCCCTTCAGCATTGTGCAGAAGGTGATCACAAGACAGGTTTCTCACTTGACTTGTGTGCCCATTGTTGCAGGCCAAAGTGGAACCTCCTCAGCGCCCCAAGACAATTCTTCAAGTGCCAACCCAGGTAATTCTGAAAGGACTGCTTCAGCACCCTGTTGACACCACTCAGGAATAGAATCGGGAGGGCCCCTGGGAAACCACAGGCACACGTGATATCCTGGCCCGCCAATGTAGCCATGGGCCCTCAGAGATTCACGCCTGCTAGCCTCAAGGCATCTCCCCTCCAGGTGAGCGTTCCATGCCCTCTGCCTGTACATCTGATTCTCCCTTTCTCCTCTTTCCCAAAAGCAATGGTGACCTCAGGAGCCAGTGGGACAAACAGAGCTGAAAGCACCACTAAGGGAAGAACAACAGCTGGCAGCGGCCCTTCCACTGGATCCCCTCTAGGTGACGCACATTTCCCACCCATCATGGAGCCTTGCTGTCTCTCTCCTCCAGCCTTGCACTTTGATATATCTATATTTTTACATGCATATACGGAGAGAGATAGATATACATAAATATACATGAACACACACACACACACACACATACACAGATATAGATATAGATATAGATATCTCATTGTCCATCCATAGTTTTATTATGGTGGTTTGACATGGAGATTCCCTTTTGTAATACCCATTTCCTTCTCAATGATGTTGGGAGGGAAAAAGCAGAACCAAGGGAAAACAAGCTGAGTGAGAAGGAAACACTGGCCACAAAGAGGAAAGAGAGAGCATGTGTTCATTTTCACTCAATCTCCTTAGCTCTCTTTCTCGATGTCGATGGCCTTTTCTCTCCAAAGCTTCTTGGGATTGCCTTGCATCACTAAAGCACTGAGGACAAGCAAGTCTTTCAGGGTTCATCATCACAGAGGCTTCCTGGGATGGCGGCCACTGGATTCCTGCTTCAGCTTCTTTCGCTCAGCCTCAGTTCAGGGCAAGCTTTCCAGGGCTTTCTCCAATCCGCATTTTCCACTTTTTGGGTCACCACACAAAGAGCGGCTCCCAACTCCTTACACACCCAAGAGCTGCTCCATCAGCTTGTTCCTTGACCTTGCCCTGCCTTCAGCTTCGCATTTCTGCTGTCTTCTCCTCCTAGAAGGGGCCACATCTGCAGGAGCCATGGGGACAAACAGAGCAGAAACCACCCCAGCGGGAAGATCGCCATCTGCGAGCTCTAGCTCCACTTCCAGCTTACTCAGCCAAGGTGAGCTAGGGGCAGAGCAGAGATCTTCTGGGCCTTCAATAGATCCTTTGGAAGGTCTCCCTCGAGGCACAGACGAAAGCCAAAAGGGAGCCTCGTAACAGGCATGGCCCACTGTACTCTCAATCCGTTGGTTTTCCTGGCGGTCAAAGGCTTCCAACTGCCATGGTGGAGGCAGCCCCCACAACCTGGGAAGCTGAAAAACAGCTTGCCATGTTTTCTCTCTGCTCGGGACAGCCCCGAAGCCTCACTTGCTGGCCCAGCGTGACCGTCCCCACAACTTGCGGCTTTGCCCTTCATCTGCTTCCCGGGCAAAGGGGCATATTTTAAGCCAGCTCTTGCTGTGGGGTCCATTACAATGGCGACCCCGATCTCGGAAACTTTGTACATGGCCAGGCCACACAATGAGGCAGGAACCATCTCCCCAAAAAAGTCCAGAAAGATTCAGCGGCTCAGCTGAGCCTGACTGGCCTCTCTCTACCTACTGTCTACCTCCACATTGGCAGCCGCACCTACTTGGCCTCTAGAATCCCAATCTGCTCTTCCAAGGACACTCTTCCTTTCAGGTCCAGCATGGATTCCCATTTTCACATGTGGCTATTTCCCCAGGCAGCACCCGAGACTCCCACACTACAATCACACTGACACACACATACACACACACACACACACACACACACACACGCACACACTCACACTCACACACACCCCCAAGGAGCAAACACACGCACATAGACACATCCAAAGACAGATGGGATTTCAGCTCTCTGAGTGTGCATACCATCGAATTCCATTCGCTATGAGGCTGAGGGGGCTCCCAGCACGGGTTTCTCATCTGAGATTTGTCCCAATTGTTGCAGGCCCCGGTGCGACTCCCTCAGGGACCAAGGACAACTCTCGAACTTCCAACCCAGGTACTTCTGGTGAGATTGGCTCAGCACCCTGCTTCTCGTGTTACCCCTGTGCCCCCAGTCCGGCGAGCCAGACAGTCGCCCGAGGGCCCCTGAAAAACCTTGGTTGGCCCACACGTAGCCCTCTGCCCCCCAGAGTTCCGCGCCTGGAGCCCTCAAGACATTTCCACTCCAGATGACCATTTCATGGCCACTGCCTGTACATCTGATTCTCCCTTTCTCCTCTTTCCCAGGAGCAACGGGGACTACAGGAGCCAGTGGGACAAACAGAGCTGAAAGCACCACTAAGGGAAAGTCAACAGCTGGCAGCAGCAGTTCCACTGGAGCCCCTGCAGGTGACGCCCGCTTCAGAGAGAGCCTAAGCCCTGGCTATCTCTTCTTGCTACACTACTTCTTTTCTGGATATAGATATATACCTATATAACATTTTGCAGAACCAAGGGTGTTTTCCTGCTGTCACATGCATAGTAACCTTAGGAATACACAATTCCTTATGAACTCTGTTGGGAAGAAAAATGAGAACCCAGTGGAAAAATCACAAGAGAGACACAAATACAAACAGAAAAAAATAAATTAAATAAAACAAATAAATAAATAAATAAATGAAAAGCCGAGAAGGTGTTGATTGGCCTTCAATCTGTGGAGTTCTCTGTCTGGAGGCAGATGGCGTTTTCTAACCCAAGTGGATGGGGACTGCCTTGCCTCAGGACAGCCCTGCAGAGAAGCAAGGCTTTCCTAGACGATCATCATGCAAACTGGCTCTGGCTGGATACAATGTATTCCTGGCTCTCCTGCTTTCGCTCAGCCTCAGTTCATGTCAGTCTTTCCAGATCTGGCTGCAATCAGCTAGATCATCAGTTGTGATAGAATCATCCTATTGCATGACCTTGGGGGCCACCACTTATTCAGCCATTCCCTAAGGGATGGGCATCTACTCCTGTCCCCCCCTGTGTGTCCCCACCAAGGGAGCTGCTCCAACCTCCTTCCATCCCAAACAGCTGCTTCCGTAGTTTCTTCCTTGCCATTGGCCCCTCTTCAACAGGGCGTTTTCCCTTTCTTCTCCTTGTAGAAGCCGCCACATCCGCTGGAGGCACGGGGACAAACAGAGCTGAAACCACTGCAACGGGAAGATCGGCAAGTGCGAGCTCCACCTCCACTGCCAGCACTCTCAGCCAAGGTGAGCCAGTGGAAGAGCAGACATCTGCTGAGCCTTTGCAAAGGCTAGCTCACCAAATAGAGCCAAGCCAAAAGCCAACTTCCTTGCCCACAGTGAACGCTTCTCTCTGCCCTGTGGCTTCCCAATCAGCCCCAGTAGGGAAGCTCCAAAGCAGCTTAGCATTGGTTCCCTGCTCGGGACACCCATTTCTCGGCTCCAAAGAGTCACTTGCTGGTGGTCTAGCTTGACCTTTCCTAGCGCTTTGTCCTTGGCCCTTCTTCTTGGCAAGGGAGCAGAGGGGAAGCCTTCTCTTCCTCATGGCTCCATTCGAATTGCTGAGGTTTTCTTTCTTTAAAACTCTCTATATGGCCAAGGCACCGATTGAAGCAGGAACCATCTCCTAAGAACGCCAAAAAAATGCGGCTGGCCAGCTGAGTCTCTTTGGCCTAGCTCTGCATTCTTCTTCCTCCACGTTTGATCTTTGCCCCCTCCTCTCCTCCACGCTCCACTTGCATCCCACTCTCCTGTTCCAAGGATACTCTTCCTTTCAGTCCCGCCAATGGGTCCTCTTTCCACATTTTGCTGTTTTCTTCGAGACACACAGACCCAATTCCCAAGGCACAAAAGCAGACACAGGCAAAAACCCCTAGGATTTCAGCCCTCCAAGAGTGCATGTAGACACTTCCCTTCAGCATTGTGCAGAAGGTGATCACAAGACAGGTTTCTCACTTGACTTGTGTGCCCATTGTTGCAGGCCAAAGTGGAACCTCCTCAGCGCCCCAAGACAATTCTTCAAGTGCCAACCCAGGTAATTCTGAAAGGACTGCTTCAGCACCCTGTTGACACCACTCAGGAATAGAATCGGGAGGGCCCCTGGGAAACCACAGGCACACGTGATATCCTGGCCCGCCAATGTAGCCATGGGCCCTCAGAGATTCACGCCTGCTAGCCTCAAGGCATCTCCCCTCCAGGTGAGCGTTCCATGCCCTCTGCCTGTACATCTGATTCTCCCTTTCTCCTCTTTCCCAAAAGCAATGGTGACCTCAGGAGCCAGTGGGACAAACAGAGCTGAAAGCACCACTAAGGGAAGAACAACAGCTGGCAGCGGCCCTTCCACTGGATCCCCTCTAGGTGACGCACATTTCCCACCCATCATGGAGCCTTGCTGTCTCTCTCCTCCAGCCTTGCACTTTGATATATCTATATTTTTACATGCATATACGGAGAGAGATAGATATACATAAATATACATGAACACACACACACACACACACACACACATACACAGATATAGATATAGATATAGATATCTCATTGTCCATCCATAGTTTTATTATGGTGGTTTGACATGGAGATTCCCTTTTGTAATACCCATTTCCTTCTCAATGATGTTGGGAGGGAAAAAGCAGAACCAAGGGAAAACAAGCTGAGTGAGAAGGAAACACTGGCCACAAAGAGGAAAGAGAGAGCATGTGTTCATTTTCACTCAATCTCCTTAGCTCTCTTTCTCGATGTCGATGGCCTTTTCTCTCCAAAGCTTCTTGGGATTGCCTTGCATCACTAAAGCACTGAGGACAAGCAAGTCTTTCAGGGTTCATCATCACAGAGGCTTCCTGGGATGGCGGCCACTGGATTCCTGCTTCAGCTTCTTTCGCTCAGCCTCAGTTCAGGGCAAGCTTTCCAGGGCTTTCTCCAATCCGCATTTTCCACTTTTTGGGTCACCACACAAAGAGCGGCTCCCAACTCCTTACACACCCAAGAGCTGCTCCATCAGCTTGTTCCTTGACCTTGCCCTGCCTTCAGCTTCGCATTTCTGCTGTCTTCTCCTCCTAGAAGGGGCCACATCTGCAGGAGCCATGGGGACAAACAGAGCAGAAACCACCCCAGCGGGAAGATCGCCATCTGCGAGCTCTAGCTCCACTTCCAGCTTACTCAGCCAAGGTGAGCTAGGGGCAGAGCAGAGATCTTCTGGGCCTTCAATAGATCCTTTGGAAGGTCTCCCTCGAGGCACAGACGGAAGCCAAAAGGGAGCCTCGTAACAGGCATGGCCCGCTGTACTCTCAATCCGTTGGTTTTCCTGGCGGTCAAAGGCTTCCAACTGCCATGGTGGAGGCAGCCCCCACAACCTGGGAAGCTGAAAAACAGCTTGCCATGTTTTCTCTCTGCTCGGGACAGCCCCGAAGCCTCACTTGCTGGCCCAGCGTGACCGTCCCCACAACTTGCGGCTTTGCCCTTCATCTGCTTCCCGGGCAAAGGGGCATATTTTAAGCCAGCTCTTGCTGTGGGGTCCATTACAATGGCGACCCCGATCTCGGAAACTTTGTACATGGCCAGGCCACACAATGAGGCAGGAACCATCTCCCCAAAAAAGTCCAGAAAGATTCAGCGGCTCAGCTGAGCCTGACTGGCCTCTCTCTACCTACTGTCTCCTCCACATTGGCAGCCACACCTACTTGGCCTCTAGAATCCCAATCTGCTCTTCCAAGGACACTCTTCCTTTCAGGTCCAGCATGGATTCCCATTTTCACATGTGGCTATTTCCCCAGGCAGCACCCGAGACTCCCACACTACAATCACACTGACACACACACACACACACACACACACACACACACACACACACACACTCACACTCACACACACCCCCAAGGAGCAAACACACGCACATAGACACATCCAAAGACAGATGGGATTTCAGCTCTCTGAGTGTGCATACCATCGAATTCCATTCGCTATGAGGCTGAGGGGGCTCCCAGCACGGGTTTCTCATCTGAGATTTGTCCCAATTGTTGCAGGCCCCGGTGCGACTCCCTCAGGGACCAAGGACAACTCTCGAACTTCCAACCCAGGTACTTCTGGTGAGATTGGCTCAGCACCCTGCTTCTCGTGTTGCCCCTGTGCCCCCAGTCCGGCGAGCCAGACAGTCGCCCGAGGGCCCCTGAAAAACCTTGGTTGGCCCACACGTAGCCCTCTGCCCCCCAGAGTTCCGCGCCTGGAGCCCTCAAGACATTTCCACTCCAGATGACCATTTCATGGCCACTGCCTGTACATCTGATTCTCCCTTTCTCCTCTTTCCCAGGAGCAACGGGGACTACAGGAGCCAGTGGGACAAACAGAGCTGAAAGCACCACTAAGGGAAAGTCAACAGCTGGCAGCAGCAGTTCCACTGGAGCCCCTGCAGGTGACGCCCGCTTCAGAGAGAGCCTAAGCCCTGGCTATCTCTTCTTGCTACACTACTTCTTTTCTGGATATAGATATATACCTATATAACATTTTGCAGAACCAAGGGTGTTTTCCTGCTGTCACATGCATAGTAACCTTAGGAATACACAATTCCTTATGAACCCTGTTGGGAAGAAAAATGAGAACCCAGTGGAAAAATCACAAGAGAGACACAAATACAAACAGAAAAAAATAAATTAAATAAAACAAATAAATAAATAAATAAATGAAAAGCCGAGAAGGTGTTGATTGGCCTTCAATCTGTGGAGTTCTCTGTCTGGAGGCAGATGGCGTTTTCTAACCCAAGTGGATGGGGACTGCCTTGCCTCAGGACAGCCCTGCAGAGAAGCAAGGCTTTCCTAGACGATCATCATGCAAACTGGCTGTGGCTGGATACAATGTATTCCTGGCTCTCCTGCTTTCGCTCAGCCTCAGTTCATGTCAGTCTTTCCAGATCTGGCTGCAATCAGCTAGATCATCAGTTGTGATAGAATCATCCTATTGCATGACCTTGGGGGCCACCACTTATTCAGCCATTCCCTAAGGGATGGGCATCTACTCCTGTCCCCCCCTGTGTGTCCCCACCAAGGGAGCTGCTCCAACCTCCTTCCATCCCAAACAGCTGCTTCCGTAGTTTCTTCCTTGCCATTGGCCCCTCTTCAACAGGGCGTTTTCCCTTTCTTCTCCTTGTAGAAGCCGCCACATCCGCTGGAGGCACGGGGACAAACAGAGCTGAAACCACTGCAACGGGAAGATCGGCAAGTGCGAGCTCCACCTCCACTGCCAGCACTCTCAGCCAAGGTGAGCCAGTGGAAGAGCAGACATCTGCTGAGCCTTTGCAAAGGCTAGCTCACCAAATAGAGCCAAGCCAAAAGCCAACTTCCTTGCCCACAGTGAACGCTTCTCTCTGCCCTGTGGCTTCCCAATCAGCCCAAGTAGGGAAGCTCCAAAGCAGCTTAGCATTGGTTCCCTGCTCGGGACACCCATTTCTCGGCTCCAAAGAGTCACTTGCTGGTGGTCTAGCTTGACCTTTCCTAGCGCTTTGTCCTTGGCCCTTCTTCTTGGCAAGGGAGCAGAGGGGAAGCCTTCTCTTCCTCATGGCTCCATTCGAATTGCTGAGGTTTTCTTTCTTTAAAACTCTCTATATGGCCAAGGCACCGATTGAAGCAGGAACCATCTCCTAAGAACGCCAAAAAAATGCGGCTGGCCAGCTGAGTCTCTTTGGCCTAGCTCTGCATTCTTCTTCCTCCACGTTTGATCTTTGCCCCCTCCTCTCCTCCACGCTCCACTTGCATCCCACTCTCCTGTTCCAAGGATACTCTTCCTTTCAGTCCCGCCAATGGGTCCTCTTTCCACATTTTGCTGTTTTCTTCGAGACACACAGACCCAATTCCCAAGGCACAAAAGCAGACACAGGCAAACACCCCTAGGATTTCAGCCCTCCAAGAGTGCATGTTGACACTTCCCTTCAGCATTGTGCAGAAGGTGATCACAAGACAGGTTTCTCACTTGACTTGTGTGCCCATTGTTGCAGGCCAAAGTGGAACCTCCTCAGCGCCCCAAGACAATTCTTCAAGTGCCAACCCAGGTAATTCTGAAAGGACTGCTTCAGCACCCTGTTGACACCACTCAGGAATAGAATCGGGAGGGCCCCTGGGAAACCACAGGCACACGTGATATCCTGGCCCGCCAATGTAGCCATGGGCCCTCAGAGATTCACGCCTGCTAGCCTCAAGGCATCTCCCCTCCAGGTGAGCGTTCCATGCCCTCTGCCTGTACATCTGATTCTCCCTTTCTCCTCTTTCCCAAAAGCAATGGTGACCTCAGGAGCCAGTGGGACAAACAGAGCTGAAAGCACCACTAAGGGAAGAACAACAGCTGGCAGCGGCCCTTCCACTGGATCCCCTCTAGGTGACGCACATTTCCCACCCATCATGGAGCCTTGCTGTCTCTCTCCTCCAGCCTTGCACTTTGATATATCTATATTTTTACATGCATATACGGAGAGAGATAGATATACATAAATATACATGAACACACACACACACACACACATACACAGATATAGATATAGATATAGATATCTCATTGTCCATTCATAGTTTTATTATGGTGGTTTGACATGGAGATTCCCTTTTGTAATACCCATTTCCTTCTCAATGATGTTGGGAGGGAAAAAGCAGAACCAAGGGAAAACAAGCTGAGTGAGAAGGAAACACTGGCCACAAAGAGGAAAGAGAGAGCATGTGTTCATTTTCACTCAATCTCCTTAGCTCTCTTTCTCGATGTCGATGGCCTTTTCTCTCCAAAGCTTCTTGGGATTGCCTTGCATCACTAAAGCACTGAGGACAAGCAAGTCTTTCAGGGTTCATCATCACAGAGGATTCCTGGGATGGCGGCCACTGGATTCCTGCTTCAGCTTCTTTCGCTCAGCCTCAGTTCAGGGCAAGCTTTCCAGGGCTTTCTCCAATCCGCATTTTCCACTTTTTGGGTCACCACACAAAGAGCGGCTCCCAACTCCTTACACACCCAAGAGCTGCTCCATCAGCTTGTTCCTTGACCTTGCCCTGCCTTCAGCTTCGCATTTCTGCTGTCTTCTCCTCCTAGAAGGGGCCACATCTGCAGGAGCCATGGGGACAAACAGAGCAGAAACCACCCCAGCGGGAAGATCGCCATCTGCGAGCTCTAGCTCCACTTCCAGCTTACTCAGCCAAGGTGAGCTAGGGGCAGAGCAGAGATCTTCTGGGCCTTCAATAGATCCTTGGGAAGGTCTCCCTCGAGGCACAGACGGAAGCCAAAAGGGAGCCTCGTAACAGGCATGGCCCGCTGTACTCTCAATCCGTTGGTTTTCCTGGCGGTCAAAGGCTTCCAACTGCCATGGTGGAGGCAGCCCCCACAACCTGGGAAGCTGAAAAACAGCTTGCCACGTTTTCTCTCTGCTCGGGACAGCCCCGAAGCCTCACTTGCTGGCCCAGCGTGACCGTCCCCACAACTTGCGGCTTTGCCCTTCATCTGCTTCCCGGGCAAAGGGGCATATTTTAAGCCAGCTCTTGCTGTGGGGTCCATTACAATGGCGACCCCGATCTCGGAAACTTTGTACATGGCCAGGCCACACAATGAGGCAGGAACCATCTCCCCAAAAAAGTCCAGAAAGATTCAGCGGCTCAGCTGAGCCTGACTGGCCTCTCTCTACCTACTGTCTACCTCCACATTGGCAGCCGCACCTACTTGGCCTCTAGAATCCCAATCTGCTCTTCCAAGGACACTCTTCCTTTCAGGTCCAGCATGGATTCCCATTTTCACATGTGGCTATTTCCCCAGGCAGCACCCGAGACTCCCACACTACAATCACACTGACACACACATACACACACACACACACACACACACACACACACACGCACACACTCACACTCACACACACCCCCAAGGAGCAAACACACGCACATAGACACATCCAAAGACAGATGGGATTTCAGCTCTCTGAGTGTGCATACCATCGAATTCCATTCGCTATGAGGCTGAGGGGGCTCCCAGCACGGGTTTCTCATCTGAGATTTGTCCCAATTGTTGCAGGCCCCGGTGCGACTCCCTCAGGGACCAAGGACAACTCTCGAACTTCCAACCCAGGTACTTCTGGTGAGATTGGCTCAGCACCCTGCTTCTCGTGTTGCCCCTGTGCCCCCAGTCCGGCGAGCCAGACAGTCGCCCGAGGGCCCCTGAAAAACCTTGGTTGGCCCACACGTAGCCCTCTGCCCCCCAGAGTTCCGCGCCTGGAGCCCTCAAGACATTTCCACTCCAGATGACCATTTCATGGCCACTGCCTGTACATCTGATTCTCCCTTTCTCCTCTTTCCCAGGAGCAACGGGGACTACAGGAGCCAGTGGGACAAACAGAGCTGAAAGCACCACTAAGGGAAAGTCAACAGCTGGCAGCAGCAGTTCCACTGGAGCCCCTGCAGGTGACGCCCGCTTCAGAGAGAGCCTAAGCCCTGGCTATCTCTTCTTGCTACACTACTTCTTTTCTGGATATAGATATATACCTATATAACATTTTGCAGAACCAAGGGTGTTTTCCTGCTGTCACATGCATAGTAACCTTAGGAATACACAATTCCTTATGAACCCTGTTGGGAAGAAAAATGAGAACCCAGTGGAAAAATCACAAGAGAGACACAAATACAAACAGAAAAAAATAAATTAAATAAAACAAACAAATAAATAAATAAATGAAAAGCCGAGAAGGTGTTGATTGGCCTTCAATCTGTGGAGTTCTCTGTCTGGAGGCAGATGGCGTTTTCTAACCCAAGTGGATGGGGACTGCCTTGCCTCAGGACAGCCCTGCAGAGAAGCAAGGCTTTCCTAGACGATCATCATGCAAACTGGCTGTGGCTGGATACAATGTATTCCTGGCTCTCCTGCTTTCGCTCAGCCTCAGTTCATGTCAGTCTTTCCAGATCTGGCTGCAATCAGCTAGATCATCAGTTGTGATAGAATCATCCTATTGCATGACCTTGGGGGCCACCACTTATTCAGCCATTCCCTAAGGGATGGGCATCTTCTCCTGTCCCCCCCTGTGTGTCCCCACCAAGGGAGCTGCTCCAACCTCCTTCCATCCCAAACAGCTGCTTCCGTAGTTTCTTCCTTGCCATTGGCCCCTCTTCAACAGGGCGTTTTGCCTTTCTTCTCCGTGTAGAAGCCGCCACATCCGCTGGAGGCACGGGGACAAACAGAGCTGAAACCACTGCAACGGGAAGATCGGCAAGTGCGAGCTCCACCTCCACTGCCAGCACTCTCAGCCAAGGTGAGCCAGTGGAAGAGCAGACATCTGCTGAGCCTTTGCAAAGGCTAGCTCACCAAATAGAGCCAAGCCAAAAGCCAACTTCCTTGCCCACAGTGAACGCTTCTCTCTGCCCTGTGGCTTCCCAATCAGCCCAAGTAGGGAAGCTCCAAAGCAGCTTAGCATTGGTTCCCTGCTCGGGACACCCATTTCTCGGCTCCAAAGAGTCACTTGCTGGTGGTCTAGCTTGACCTTTCCTAGCGCTTTGTCCTTGGCCCTTCTTCTTGGCAAGGGAGCAGAGGGGAAGCCTTCTCTTCCTCATGGCTCCATTCGAATTGCTGAGGTGTTCTTTCTTTAAAACTCTCTATATGGCCAAGGCACCGATTGAAACAGGAACCATCTCCTAAGAACGCCAAAAAAATGCGGCTGGCCAGCTGAGTCTCTTTGGCCTAGCTCTGCATTCTTCTTCCTCCACGTTTGATCTTTGCCCCCTCCTCTCCTCCACGCTCCACTTGCATCCCACTCTCCTGTTCCAAGGATACTCTTCCTTTCAGTCCCGCCAATGGGTCCTCTTTCCACATTTTGCTGTTTTCTTCGAGACACACAGACCCAATTCCCAAGGCACAAAAGCAGACACAGGCAAACACCCCTAGGATTTCAGCCCTCCAAGAGTGCATGTTGACACTTCCCTTCAGCATTGTGCAGAAGGTGATCACAAGACAGGTTTCTCACTTGACTTGTGTGCCCATTGTTGCAGGCCAAAGTGGAACCTCCTCAGCGCCCCAAGACAATTCTTCAAGTGCCAACCCAGGTAATTCTGAAAGGACTGCTTCAGCACCCTGTTGACACCACTCAGGAATAGAATCGGGAGGGCCCCTGGGAAACCACAGGCACACGTGATATCCTGGCCCGCCAATGTAGCCATGGGCCCTCAGAGATTCACGCCTGCTAGCCTCAAGGCATCTCCCCTCCAGGTGAGCGTTCCATGCCCTCTGCCTGTACATCTGATTCTCCCTTTCTCCTCTTTCCCAAAAGCAATGGTGACCTCAGGAGCCAGTGGGACAAACAGAGCTGAAAGCACCACTAAGGGAAGAACAACAGCTGGCAGCGGCCCTTCCACTGGATCCCCTCTAGGTGACGCACATTTCCCACCCATCATGGAGCCTTGCTGTCTCTCTCCTCCAGCCTTGCACTTTGATATATCTATATTTTTACATGCATATACGGAGAGAGATAGATATACATAAATATACATGAACACACACACACACACATACACAGATATAGATATAGATATAGATATCTCATTGTCCATTCATAGTTTTATTATGGTGGTTTGACATGGAGATTCCCTTTTGTAATACCCATTTCCTTCTCAATGATGTTGGGAGGGAAAAAGCAGAACCAAGGGAAAACAAGCTGAGTGAGAAGGAAGCACTGGCCACAAAGAGGAAAGAGAGAGCATGTGTTCATTTTCACTCAATCTCCTTAGCTCTCTTTCTCGATGTCGATGGCCTTTTCTCTCCAAAGCTTCTTGGGATTGCCTTGCATCACTAAAGCACTGAGGACAAGCAAGTCTTTCAGGGTTCATCATCACAGAGGCTTCCTGGGATGGCGGCCACTGGATTCCTGCTTCAGCTTCTTTCGCTCAGCCTCAGTTCAGGGCAAGCTTTCCAGGGCTTTCTCCAATCCGCATTTTCCACTTTTTGGGTCACCACACAAAGAGCGGCTCCCAACTCCTTACACACCCAAGAGCTGCTCCATCAGCTTGTTCCTTGACCTTGCCCTGCCTTCAGCTTCGCATTTCTGCTTTCTTCTTTTCCTAGAAGGGGCCACATCTGCAGGAGCCATGGGGACAAACAGAGCAGAAACCACCCCAGCGGGAAGATCGCCATCTGCGAGCTCTAGCTCCACTTCCAGCTTACTCAGCCAAGGTGAGCTAGGGGCAGAGCAGAGATCTTCTGGGCCTTCAATAGATCCTTGGGAAGGTCTCCCTCGAGGCACAGACGGAAGCCAAAAGGGAGCCTCGTAACAGGCATGGCCCGCTGTACTCTCAATCCGTTGGTTTTCCTGGCGGTCAAAGGCTTCCAACTGCCATGGTGGAGGCAGCCCCCACAACCTGGGAAGCTGAAAAACAGCTTGCCACGTTTTCTCTCTGCTCGGGACAGCCCCGAAGCCTCACTTGCTGGCCCAGCGTGACCGTCCCCACAACTTGCGGCTTTGCCCTTCATCTGCTTCCCGGGCAAAGGGGCATATTTTAAGCCAGCTCTTGCTGTGGGGTCCATTACAATGGCGACCCCGATCTCGGAAACTTTGTACATGGCCAGGCCACACAATGAGGCAGGAACCATCTCCCCAAAAAAGTCCAGAAAGATTCAGCGGCTCAGCTGAGCCTGACTGGCCTCTCTCTACCTACTGTCTACCTCCACATTGGCAGCCGCACCTACTTGGCCTCTAGAATCCCAATCTGCTCTTCCAAGGACACTCTTCCTTTCAGGTCCAGCATGGATTCCCATTTTCACATGTGGCTATTTCCCCAGGCAGCACCCGAGACTCCCACACTACAATCACACTGACACACACATACACACACACACACACACACACACACACACACACACGCACACACTCACACTCACACACACCCCCAAGGAGCAAACACACGCACATAGACACATCCAAAGACAGATGGGATTTCAGCTCTCTGAGTGTGCATACCATCGAATTCCATTCGCTATGAGGCTGAGGGGGCTCCCAGCACGGGTTTCTCATCTGAGATTTGTCCCAATTGTTGCAGGCCCCGGTGCGACTCCCTCAGGGACCAAGGACAACTCTCGAACTTCCAACCCAGGTACTTCTGGTGAGATTGGCTCAGCACCCTGCTTCTCGTGTTGCCCCTGTGCCCCCAGTCCGGCGAGCCAGACAGTCGCCCGAGGGCCCCTGAAAAACCTTGGTTGGCCCACACGTAGCCCTCTGCCCCCCAGAGTTCCGCGCCTGGAGCCCTCAAGACATTTCCACTCCAGATGACCATTTCATGGCCACTGCCTGTACATCTGATTCTCCCTTTCTCCTCTTTCCCAGGAGCAACGGGGACTACAGGAGCCAGTGGGACAAACAGAGCTGAAAGCACCACTAAGGGAAAGTCAACAGCTGGCAGCAGCAGTTCCACTGGAGCCCCTGCAGGTGACGCCCGCTTCAGAGAGAGCCTAAGCCCTGGCTATCTCTTCTTGCTACACTACTTCTTTTCTGGATATAGATATATACCTATATAACATTTTGCAGAACCAAGGGTGTTTTCCTGCTGTCACATGCATAGTAACCTTAGGAATACACAATTCCTTATGAACCCTGTTGGGAAGAAAAATGAGAACCCAGTGGAAAAATCACAAGAGAGACACAAATACAAACAGAAAAAAATAAATTAAATAAAACAAACAAATAAATAAATAAATGAAAAGCCGAGAAGGTGTTGATTGGCCTTCAATCTGTGGAGTTCTCTGTCTGGAGGCAGATGGCGTTTTCTAACCCAAGTGGATGGGGACTGCCTTGCCTCAGGACAGCCCTGCAGAGAAGCAAGGCTTTCCTAGACGATCATCATGCAAACTGGCTGTGGCTGGATACAATGTATTCCTGGCTCTCCTGCTTTCGCTCAGCCTCAGTTCATGTCAGTCTTTCCAGATCTGGCTGCAATCAGCTAGATCATCAGTTGTGATAGAATCATCCTATTGCATGACCTTGGGGGCCACCACTTATTCAGCCATTCCCTAAGGGATGGGCATCTTCTCCTGTCCCCCCCTGTGTGTCCCCACCAAGGGAGCTGCTCCAACCTCCTTCCATCCCAAACAGCTGCTTCCGTAGTTTCTTCCTTGCCATTGGCCCCTCTTCAACAGGGCGTTTTGCCTTTCTTCTCCGTGTAGAAGCCGCCACATCCGCTGGAGGCACGGGGACAAACAGAGCTGAAACCACTGCAACGGGAAGATCGGCAAGTGCGAGCTCCACCTCCACTGCCAGCACTCTCAGCCAAGGTGAGCCAGTGGAAGAGCAGACATCTGCTGAGCCTTTGCAAAGGCTAGCTCACCAAATAGAGCCAAGCCAAAAGCCAACTTCCTTGCCCACAGTGAACGCTTCTCTCTGCCCTGTGGCTTCCCAATCAGCCCAAGTAGGGAAGCTCCAAAGCAGCTTAGCATTGGTTCCCTGCTCGGGACACCCATTTCTCGGCTCCAAAGAGTCACTTGCTGGTGGTCTAGCTTGACCTTTCCTAGCGCTTTGTCCTTGGCCCTTCTTCTTGGCAAGGGAGCAGAGGGGAAGCCTTCTCTTCCTCATGGCTCCATTCGAATTGCTGAGGTGTTCTTTCTTTAAAACTCTCTATATGGCCAAGGCACCGATTGAAACAGGAACCATCTCCTAAGAACGCCAAAAAAATGCGGCTGGCCAGCTGAGTCTCTTTGGCCTAGCTCTGCATTCTTCTTCCTCCACGTTTGATCTTTGCCCCCTCCTCTCCTCCACGCTCCACTTGCATCCCACTCTCCTGTTCCAAGGATACTCTTCCTTTCAGTCCCGCCAATGGGTCCTCTTTCCACATTTTGCTGTTTTCTTCGAGACACACAGACCCAATTCCCAAGGCACAAAAGCAGACACAGGCAAACACCCCTAGGATTTCAGCCCTCCAAGAGTGCATGTTGACACTTCCCTTCAGCATTGTGCAGAAGGTGATCACAAGACAGGTTTCTCACTTGACTTGTGTGCCCATTGTTGCAGGCCAAAGTGGAACCTCCTCAGCGCCCCAAGACAATTCTTCAAGTGCCAACCCAGGTAATTCTGAAAGGACTGCTTCAGCACCCTGTTGACACCACTCAGGAATAGAATCGGGAGGGCCCCTGGGAAACCACAGGCACACGTGATATCCTGGCCCGCCAATGTAGCCATGGGCCCTCAGAGATTCACGCCTGCTAGCCTCAAGGCATCTCCCCTCCAGGTGAGCGTTCCATGCCCTCTGCCTGTACATCTGATTCTCCCTTTCTCCTCTTTCCCAAAAGCAATGGTGACCTCAGGAGCCAGTGGGACAAACAGAGCTGAAAGCACCACTAAGGGAAGAACAACAGCTGGCAGCGGCCCTTCCACTGGATCCCCTCTAGGTGACGCACATTTCCCACCCATCATGGAGCCTTGCTGTCTCTCTCCTCCAGCCTTGCACTTTGATATATCTATATTTTTACATGCATATACGGAGAGAGATAGATATACATAAATATACATGAACACACACACACACACATACACAGATATAGATATAGATATAGATATCTCATTGTCCATTCATAGTTTTATTATGGTGGTTTGACATGGAGATTCCCTTTTGTAATACCCATTTCCTTCTCAATGATGTTGGGAGGGAAAAAGCAGAACCAAGGGAAAACAAGCTGAGTGAGAAGGAAGCACTGGCCACAAAGAGGAAAGAGAGAGCATGTGTTCATTTTCACTCAATCTCCTTAGCTCTCTTTCTCGATGTCGATGGCCTTTTCTCTCCAAAGCTTCTTGGGATTGCCTTGCATCACTAAAGCACTGAGGACAAGCAAGTCTTTCAGGGTTCATCATCACAGAGGCTTCCTGGGATGGCGGCCACTGGATTCCTGCTTCAGCTTCTTTCGCTCAGCCTCAGTTCAGGGCAAGCTTTCCAGGGCTTTCTCCAATCCGCATTTTCCACTTTTTGGGTCACCACACAAAGAGCGGCTCCCAACTCCTTACACACCCAAGAGCTGCTCCATCAGCTTGTTCCTTGACCTTGCCCTGCCTTCAGCTTCGCATTTCTGCTGTCTTCTCCTCCTAGAAGGGGCCACATCTGCAGGAGCCATGGGGACAAACAGAGCAGAAACCACCCCAGCGGGAAGATCGCCATCTGCGAGCTCTAGCTCCACTTCCAGCTTACTCAGCCAAGGTGAGCTAGGGGCAGAGCAGAGATCTTCTGGGCCTTCAATAGATCCTTGGGAAGGTCTCCCTCGAGGCACAGACGGAAGCCAAAAGGGAGCCTCGTAACAGGCATGGCCCGCTGTACTCTCAATCCGTTGGTTTTCCTGGCGGTCAAAGGCTTCCAACTGCCATGGTGGAGGCAGCCCCCACAACCTGGGAAGCTGAAAAACAGCTTGCCACGTTTTCTCTCTGCTCGGGACAGCCCCGAAGCCTCACTTGCTGGCCCAGCGTGACCGTCCCCACAACTTGCGGCTTTGCCCTTCATCTGCTTCCCGGGCAAAGGGGCATATTTTAAGCCAGCTCTTGCTGTGGGGTCCATTACAATGGCGACCCCGATCTCGGAAACTTTGTACATGGCCAGGCCACACAATGAGGCAGGAACCATCTCCCCAAAAAAGTCCAGAAAGATTCAGCGGCTCAGCTGAGCCTGACTGGCCTCTCTCTACCTACTGTCTACCTCCACATTGGCAGCCGCACCTACTTGGCCTCTAGAATCCCAATCTGCTCTTCCAAGGACACTCTTCCTTTCAGGTCCAGCATGGATTCCCATTTTCACATGTGGCTATTTCCCCAGGCAGCACCCGAGACTCCCACACTACAATCACACTGACACACACATACACACACACACACACACACACACACACACACGCACACACTCACACTCACACACACCCCCAAGGAGCAAACACACGCACATAGACACATCCAAAGACAGATGGGATTTCAGCTCTCTGAGTGTGCATACCATCGAATTCCATTCGCTATGAGGCTGAGGGGGCTCCCAGCACGGGTTTCTCATCTGAGATTTGTCCCAATTGTTGCAGGCCCCGGTGCGACTCCCTCAGGGACCAAGGACAACTCTCGAACTTCCAACCCAGGTACTTCTGGTGAGATTGGCTCAGCACCCTGCTTCTCGTGTTGCCCCTGTGCCCCCAGTCCGGCGAGCCAGACAGTCGCCCGAGGGCCCCTGAAAAACCTTGGTTGGCCCACACGTAGCCCTCTGCCCCCCAGAGTTCCGCGCCTGGAGCCCTCAAGACATTTCCACTCCAGATGACCATTTCATGGCCACTGCCTGTACATCTGATTCTCCCTTTCTCCTCTTTCCCAGGAGCAACGGGGACTACAGGAGCCAGTGGGACAAACAGAGCTGAAAGCACCACTAAGGGAAAGTCAACAGCTGGCAGCAGCAGTTCCACTGGAGCCCCTGCAGGTGACGCCCGCTTCAGAGAGAGCCTAAGCCCTGGCTATCTCTTCTTGCTACACTACTTCTTTTCTGGATATAGATATATACCTATATAACATTTTGCAGAACCAAGGGTGTTTTCCTGCTGTCACATGCATAGTAACCTTAGGAATACACAATTCCTTATGAACCCTGTTGGGAAGAAAAATGAGAACCCAGTGGAAAAATCACAAGAGAGACACAAATACAAACAGAAAAAAATAAATTAAATAAAACAAATAAATAAATAAATAAATGAAAAGCCGAGAAGGTGTTGATTGGCCTTCAATCTGTGGAGTTCTCTGTCTGGAGGCAGATGGCGTTTTCTAACCCAAGTGGATGGGGACTGCCTTGCCTCAGGACAGCCCTGCAGAGAAGCAAGGCTTTCCTAGACGATCATCATGCAAACTGGCTGTGGCTGGATACAATGTATTCCTGGCTCTCCTGCTTTCGCTCAGCCTCAGTTCATGTCAGTCTTTCCAGATCTGGCTGCAATCAGCTAGATCATCAGTTGTGATAGAATCATCCTATTGCATGACCTTGGGGGCCACCACTTATTCAGCCATTCCCTAAGGGATGGGCATCTACTCCTGTCCCCCCCTGTGTGTCCCCACCAAGGGAGCTGCTCCAACCTCCTTCCATCCCAAACAGCTGCTTCCGTAGTTTCTTCCTTGCCATTGGCCCCTCTTCAACAGGGCGTTTTCCCTTTCTTCTCCTTGTAGAAGCCGCCACATCCGCTGGAGGCACGGGGACAAACAGAGCTGAAACCACTGCAACGGGAAGATCGGCAAGTGCGAGCTCCACCTCCACTGCCAGCACTCTCAGCCAAGGTGAGCCAGTGGAAGAGCAGACATCTGCTGAGCCTTTGCAAAGGCTAGCTCACCAAATAGAGCCAAGCCAAAAGCCAACTTCCTTGCCCACAGTGAACGCTTCTCTCTGCCCTGTGGCTTCCCAATCAGCCCAAGTAGGGAAGCTCCAAAGCAGCTTAGCATTGGTTCCCTGCTCGGGACACCCATTTCTCGGCTCCAAAGAGTCACTTGCTGGTGGTCTAGCTTGACCTTTCCTAGCGCTTTGTCCTTGGCCCTTCTTCTTGGCAAGGGAGCAGAGGGGAAGCCTTCTCTTCCTCATGGCTCCATTCGAATTGCTGAGGTGTTCTTTCTTTAAAACTCTCTATATGGCCAAGGCACCGATTGAAACAGGAACCATCTCCTAAGAACGCCAAAAAAATGCGGCTGGCCAGCTGAGTCTCTTTGGCCTAGCTCTGCATTCTTCTTCCTCCACGTTTGATCTTTGCCCCCTCCTCTCCTCCACGCTCCACTTGCATCCCACTCTCCTGTTCCAAGGATACTCTTCCTTTCAGTCCCGCCAATGGGTCCTCTTTCCACATTTTGCTGTTTTCTTCGAGACACACAGACCCAATTCCCAAGGCACAAAAGCAGACACAGGCAAACACCCCTAGGATTTCAGCCCTCCAAGAGTGCATGTTGACACTTCCCTTCAGCATTGTGCAGAAGGTGATCACAAGACAGGTTTCTCACTTGACTTGTGTGCCCATTGTTGCAGGCCAAAGTGGAACCTCCTCAGCGCCCCAAGACAATTCTTCAAGTGCCAACCCAGGTAATTCTGAAAGGACTGCTTCAGCACCCTGTTGACACCACTCAGGAATAGAATCGGGAGGGCCCCTGGGAAACCACAGGCACACGTGATATCCTGGCCCGCCAATGTAGCCATGGGCCCTCAGAGATTCACGCCTGCTAGCCTCAAGGCATCTCCCCTCCAGGTGAGCGTTCCATGCCCTCTGCCTGTACATCTGATTCTCCCTTTCTCCTCTTTCCCAAAAGCAATGGTGACCTCAGGAGCCAGTGGGACAAACAGAGCTGAAAGCACCACTAAGGGAAGAACAACAGCTGGCAGCGGCCCTTCCACTGGATCCCCTCTAGGTGACGCACATTTCCCACCCATCATGGAGCCTTGCTGTCTCTCTCCTCCAGCCTTGCACTTTGATATATCTATATTTTTACATGCATATACGGAGAGAGATAGATATACATAAATATACATGAACACACACACACACACATACACAGATATAGATATAGATATAGATATCTCATTGTCCATTCATAGTTTTATTATGGTGGTTTGACATGGAGATTCCCTTTTGTAATACCCATTTCCTTCTCAATGATGTTGGGAGGGAAAAAGCAGAACCAAGGGAAAACAAGCTGAGTGAGAAGGAAGCACTGGCCACAAAGAGGAAAGAGAGAGCATGTGTTCATTTTCACTCAATCTCCTTAGCTCTCTTTCTCGATGTCGATGGCCTTTTCTCTCCAAAGCTTCTTGGGATTGCCTTGCATCACTAAAGCACTGAGGACAAGCAAGTCTTTCAGGGTTCATCATCACAGAGGCTTCCTGGGATGGCGGCCACTGGATTCCTGCTTCAGCTTCTTTCGCTCAGCCTCAGTTCAGGGCAAGCTTTCCAGGGCTTTCTCCAATCCGCATTTTCCACTTTTTGGGTCACCACACAAAGAGCGGCTCCCAACTCCTTACACACCCAAGAGCTGCTCCATCAGCTTGTTCCTTGACCTTGCCCTGCCTTCAGCTTCGCATTTCTGCTGTCTTCTCCTCCTAGAAGGGGCCACATCTGCAGGAGCCATGGGGACAAACAGAGCAGAAACCACCCCAGCGGGAAGATCGCCATCTGCGAGCTCTAGCTCCACTTCCAGCTTACTCAGCCAAGGTGAGCTAGGGGCAGAGCAGAGATCTTCTGGGCCTTCAATAGATCCTTGGGAAGGTCTCCCTCGAGGCACAGACGGAAGCCAAAAGGGAGCCTCGTAACAGGCATGGCCCGCTGTACTCTCAATCCGTTGGTTTTCCTGGCGGTCAAAGGCTTCCAACTGCCATGGTGGAGGCAGCCCCCACAACCTGGGAAGCTGAAAAACAGCTTGCCACGTTTTCTCTCTGCTCGGGACAGCCCCGAAGCCTCACTTGCTGGCCCAGCGTGACCGTCCCCACAACTTGCGGCTTTGCCCTTCATCTGCTTCCCGGGCAAAGGGGCATATTTTAAGCCAGCTCTTGCTGTGGGGTCCATTACAATGGCGACCCCGATCTCGGAAACTTTGTACATGGCCAGGCCACACAATGAGGCAGGAACCATCTCCCCAAAAAAGTCCAGAAAGATTCAGCGGCTCAGCTGAGCCTGACTGGCCTCTCTCTACCTACTGTCTACCTCCACATTGGCAGCCGCACCTACTTGGCCTCTAGAATCCCAATCTGCTCTTCCAAGGACACTCTTCCTTTCAGGTCCAGCATGGATTCCCATTTTCACATGTGGCTATTTCCCCAGGCAGCACCCGAGACTCCCACACTACAATCACACTGACACACACATACACACACACACACACACACACACACACACACACGCACACACTCACACTCACACACACCCCCAAGGAGCAAACACACGCACATAGACACATCCAAAGACAGATGGGATTTCAGCTCTCTGAGTGTGCATACCATCGAATTCCATTCGCTATGAGGCTGAGGGGGCTCCCAGCACGGGTTTCTCATCTGAGATTTGTCCCAATTGTTGCAGGCCCCGGTGCGACTCCCTCAGGGACCAAGGACAACTCTCGAACTTCCAACCCAGGTACTTCTGGTGAGATTGGCTCAGCACCCTGCTTCTCGTGTTGCCCCTGTGCCCCCAGTCCGGCGAGCCAGACAGTCGCCCGAGGGCCCCTGAAAAACCTTGGTTGGCCCACACGTAGCCCTCTGC
Organism: Sminthopsis crassicaudata; assembly: GCF_048593235.1. Taxonomy (NCBI): domain Eukaryota; kingdom Metazoa; phylum Chordata; class Mammalia; order Dasyuromorphia; family Dasyuridae; genus Sminthopsis; species Sminthopsis crassicaudata. Next base: position 203,318,874 of record NC_133621.1, read on the forward strand.
CCCCCAGAGTTCCGCGCCTGGAGCCCTCAAGACATTTCCACTCCAGATGACCATTTCATGGCCACTGCCTGTACATCTGATTCTCCCTTTCTCCTCTTTCCCAGGAGCAACGGGGACTACAGGAGCCAGTGGGACAAACAGAGCTGAAAGCACCACTAAGGGAAAGTCAACAGCTGGCAGCAGCAGTTCCACTGGAGCCCCTGCAGGTGACGCCCGCTTCAGAGAGAGCCTAAGCCCTGGCTATCTCTTCTTGCTACACTACTTCTTTTCTGGATATAGATATATACCTATATAACATTTTGCAGAACCAAGGGTGTTTTCCTGCTGTCACATGCATAGTAACCTTAGGAATACACAATTCCTTATGAACCCTGTTGGGAAGAAAAATGAGAACCCAGTGGAAAAATCACAAGAGAGACACAAATACAAACAGAAAAAAATAAATTAAATAAAACAAACAAATAAATAAATAAATGAAAAGCCGAGAAGGTGTTGATTGGCCTTCAATCTGTGGAGTTCTCTGTCTGGAGGCAGATGGCGTTTTCTAACCCAAGTGGATGGGGACTGCCTTGCCTCAGGACAGCCCTGCAGAGAAGCAAGGCTTTCCTAGACGATCATCATGCAAACTGGCTGTGGCTGGATACAATGTATTCCTGGCTCTCCTGCTTTCGCTCAGCCTCAGTTCATGTCAGTCTTTCCAGATCTGGCTGCAATCAGCTAGATCATCAGTTGTGATAGAATCATCCTATTGCATGACCTTGGGGGCCACCACTTATTCAGCCATTCCCTAAGGGATGGGCATCTTCTCCTGTCCCCCCCTGTGTGTCCCCACCAAGGGAGCTGCTCCAACCTCCTTCCATCCCAAACAGCTGCTTCCGCAGTTTCTTCCTTGCCATTGGCCCCTCTTCAACAGGGCGTTTTGCCTTTCTTCTCCGTGTAGAAGCCGCCACATCCGCTGGAGGCACGGGGACAAACAGAGCTGAAACCACTGCAACGGGAAGATCGGCAAGTGCGAGCTCCACCTCCACTGCCAGCACTCTCAGCCAAGGTGAGCCAGTGGAAGAGCAGACATCTGCTGAGCCTTTGCAAAGGCTAGCTCACCAAATAGAGCCAAGCCAAAAGCCAACTTCCTTGCCCACAGTGAACGCTTCTCTCTGCCCTGTGGCTTCCCAATCAGCCCAAGTAGGGAAGCTCCAAAGCAGCTTAGCATTGGTTCCCTGCTCGGGACACCCATTTCTCGGCTCCAAAGAGTCACTTGCTGGTGGTCTAGCTTGACCTTTCCTAGCGCTTTGTCCTTGGCCCTTCTTCTTGGCAAGGGAGCAGAGGGGAAGCCTTCTCTTCCTCATGGCTCCATTCGAATTGCTGAGGTGTTCTTTCTTTAAAACTCTCTATATGGCCAAGGCACCGATTGAAACAGGAACCATCTCCTAAGAACGCCAAAAAAATGCGGCTGGCCAGCTGAGTCTCTTTGGCCTAGCTCTGCATTCTTCTTCCTCCACGTTTGATCTTTGCCCCCTCCTCTCCTCCACGCTCCACTTGCATCCCACTCTCCTGTTCCAAGGATACTCTTCCTTTCAGTCCCGCCAATGGGTCCTCTTTCCACATTTTGCTGTTTTCTTCGAGACACACAGACCCAATTCCCAAGGCACAAAAGCAGACACAGGCAAACACCCCTAGGATTTCAGCCCTCCAAGAGTGCATGTTGACACTTCCCTTCAGCATTGTGCAGAAGGTGATCACAAGACAGGTTTCTCACTTGACTTGTGTGCCCATTGTTGCAGGCCAAAGTGGAACCTCCTCAGCGCCCCAAGACAATTCTTCAAGTGCCAACCCAGGTAATTCTGAAAGGACTGCTTCAGCACCCTGTTGACACCACTCAGGAATAGAATCGGGAGGGCCCCTGGGAAACCACAGGCACACGTGATATCCTGGCCCGCCAATGTAGCCATGGGCCCTCAGAGATTCACGCCTGCTAGCCTCAAGGCATCTCCCCTCCAGGTGAGCGTTCCATGCCCTCTGCCTGTACATCTGATTCTCCCTTTCTCCTCTTTCCCAAAAGCAATGGTGACCTCAGGAGCCAGTGGGACAAACAGAGCTGAAAGCACCACTAAGGGAAGAACAACAGCTGGCAGCGGCCCTTCCACTGGATCCCCTCTAGGTGACGCACATTTCCCACCCATCATGGAGCCTTGCTGTCTCTCTCCTCCAGCCTTGCACTTTGATATATCTATATTTTTACATGCATATACGGAGAGAGATAGATATACATAAATATACATGAACACACACACACACACATACACAGATATAGATATAGATATAGATATCTCATTGTCCATTCATAGTTTTATTATGGTGGTTTGACATGGAGATTCCCTTTTGTAATACCCATTTCCTTCTCAATGATGTTGGGAGGGAAAAAGCAGAACCAAGGGAAAACAAGCTGAGTGAGAAGGAAGCACTGGCCACAAAGAGGAAAGAGAGAGCATGTGTTCATTTTCACTCAATCTCCTTAGCTCTCTTTCTCGATGTCGATGGCCTTTTCTCTCCAAAGCTTCTTGGGATTGCCTTGCATCACTAAAGCACTGAGGACAAGCAAGTCTTTCAGGGTTCATCATCACAGAGGCTTCCTGGGATGGCGGCCACTGGATTCCTGCTTCAGCTTCTTTCGCTCAGCCTCAGTTCAGGGCAAGCTTTCCAGGGCTTTCTCCAATCCGCATTTTCCACTTTTTGGGTCACCACACAAAGAGCGGCTCCCAACTCCTTACACACCCAAGAGCTGCTCCATCAGCTTGTTCCTTGACCTTGCCCTGCCTTCAGCTTCGCATTTCTGCTGTCTTCTCCTCCTAGAAGGGGCCACATCTGCAGGAGCCATGGGGACAAACAGAGCAGAAACCACCCCAGCGGGAAGATCGCCATCTGCGAGCTCTAGCTCCACTTCCAGCTTACTCAGCCAAGGTGAGCTAGGGGCAGAGCAGAGATCTTCTGGGCCTTCAATAGATCCTTGGGAAGGTCTCCCTCGAGGCACAGACGGAAGCCAAAAGGGAGCCTCGTAACAGGCATGGCCCGCTGTACTCTCAATCCGTTGGTTTTCCTGGCGGTCAAAGGCTTCCAACTGCCATGGTGGAGGCAGCCCCCACAACCTGGGAAGCTGAAAAACAGCTTGCCACGTTTTCTCTCTGCTCGGGACAGCCCCGAAGCCTCACTTGCTGGCCCAGCGTGACCGTCCCCACAACTTGCGGCTTTGCCCTTCATCTGCTTCCCGGGCAAAGGGGCATATTTTAAGCCAGCTCTTGCTGTGGGGTCCATTACAATGGCGACCCCGATCTCGGAAACTTTGTACATGGCCAGGCCACACAATGAGGCAGGAACCATCTCCCCAAAAAAGTCCAGAAAGATTCAGCGGCTCAGCTGAGCCTGACTGGCCTCTCTCTACCTACTGTCTACCTCCACATTGGCAGCCGCACCTACTTGGCCTCTAGAATCCCAATCTGCACTTCCAAGGACACTCTTCCTTTCAGGTCCAGCATGGATTCCCATTTTCACATGTGGCTATTTCCCCAGGCAGCACCCGAGACTCCCACACTACAATCACACTGACACACACATACACACACACACACACACACACACACACACACACGCACACACTCACACTCACACACACCCCCAAGGAGCAAACACACGCACATAGACACATCCAAAGACAGATGGGATTTCAGCTCTCTGAGTGTGCATACCATCGAATTCCATTCGCTATGAGGCTGAGGGGGCTCCCAGCACGGGTTTCTCATCTGAGATTTGTCCCAATTGTTGCAGGCCCCGGTGCGACTCCCTCAGGGACCAAGGACAACTCTCGAACTTCCAACCCAGGTACTTCTGGTGAGATTGGCTCAGCACCCTGCTTCTCGTGTTGCCCCTGTGCCCCCAGTCCGGCGAGCCAGACAGTCGCCCGAGGGCCCCTGAAAAACCTTGGTTGGCCCACACGTAGCCCTCTGCCCCCCAGAGTTCCGCGCCTGGAGCCCTCAAGACATTTCCACTCCAGATGACCATTTCATGGCCACTGCCTGTACATCTGATTCTCCCTTTCTCCTCTTTCCCAGGAGCAACGGGGACTACAGGAGCCAGTGGGACAAACAGAGCTGAAAGCACCACTAAGGGAAAGTCAACAGCTGGCAGCAGCAGTTCCACTGGAGCCCCTGCAGGTGACGCCCGCTTCAGAGAGAGCCTAAGCCCTGGCTATCTCTTCTTGCTACACTACTTCTTTTCTGGATATAGATATATACCTATATAACATTTTGCAGAACCAAGGGTGTTTTCCTGCTGTCACATGCATAGTAACCTTAGGAATACACAATTCCTTATGAACCCTGTTGGGAAGAAAAATGAGAACCCAGTGGAAAAATCACAAGAGAGACACAAATACAAACAGAAAAAAATAAATTAAATAAAACAAATAAATAAATAAATAAATGAAAAGCCGAGAAGGTGTTGATTGGCCTTCAATCTGTGGAGTTCTCTGTCTGGAGGCAGATGGCGTTTTCTAACCCAAGTGGATGGGGACTGCCTTGCCTCAGGACAGCCCTGCAGAGAAGCAAGGCTTTCCTAGACGATCATCATGCAAACTGGCTGTGGCTGGATACAATGTATTCCTGGCTCTCCTGCTTTCGCTCAGCCTCAGTTCATGTCAGTCTTTCCAGATCTGGCTGCAATCAGCTAGATCATCAGTTGTGATAGAATCATCCTATTGCATGACCTTGGGGGCCACCACTTATTCAGCCATTCCCTAAGGGATGGGCATCTACTCCTGTCCCCCCCTGTGTGTCCCCACCAAGGGAGCTGCTCCAACCTCCTTCCATCCCAAACAGCTGCTTCCGTAGTTTCTTCCTTGCCATTGGCCCCTCTTCAACAGGGCGTTTTCCCTTTCTTCTCCTTGTAGAAGCCGCCACATCCGCTGGAGGCACGGGGACAAACAGAGCTGAAACCACTGCAACGGGAAGATCGGCAAGTGCGAGCTCCACCTCCACTGCCAGCACTCTCAGCCAAGGTGAGCCAGTGGAAGAGCAGACATCTGCTGAGCCTTTGCAAAGGCTAGCTCACCAAATAGAGCCAAGCCAAAAGCCAACTTCCTTGCCCACAGTGAACGCTTCTCTCTGCCCTGTGGCTTCCCAATCAGCCCAAGTAGGGAAGCTCCAAAGCAGCTTAGCATTGGTTCCCTGCTCGGGACACCCATTTCTCGGCTCCAAAGAGTCACTTGCTGGTGGTCTAGCTTGACCTTTCCTAGCGCTTTGTCCTTGGCCCTTCTTCTTGGCAAGGGAGCAGAGGGGAAGCCTTCTCTTCCTCATGGCTCCATTCGAATTGCTGAGGTGTTCTTTCTTTAAAACTCTCTATATGGCCAAGGCACCGATTGAAACAGGAACCATCTCCTAAGAACGCCAAAAAAATGCGGCTGGCCAGCTGAGTCTCTTTGGCCTAGCTCTGCATTCTTCTTCCTCCACGTTTGATCTTTGCCCCCTCCTCTCCTCCACGCTCCACTTGCATCCCACTCTCCTGTTCCAAGGATACTCTTCCTTTCAGTCCCGCCAATGGGTCCTCTTTCCACATTTTGCTGTTTTCTTCGAGACACACAGACCCAATTCCCAAGGCACAAAAGCAGACACAGGCAAACACCCCTAGGATTTCAGCCCTCCAAGAGTGCATGTTGACACTTCCCTTCAGCATTGTGCAGAAGGTGATCACAAGACAGGTTTCTCACTTGACTTGTGTGCCCATTGTTGCAGGCCAAAGTGGAACCTCCTCAGCGCCCCAAGACAATTCTTCAAGTGCCAACCCAGGTAATTCTGAAAGGACTGCTTCAGCACCCTGTTGACACCACTCAGGAATAGAATCGGGAGGGCCCCTGGGAAACCACAGGCACACGTGATATCCTGGCCCGCCAATGTAGCCATGGGCCCTCAGAGATTCACGCCTGCTAGCCTCAAGGCATCTCCCCTCCAGGTGAGCGTTCCATGCCCTCTGCCTGTACATCTGATTCTCCCTTTCTCCTCTTTCCCAAAAGCAATGGTGACCTCAGGAGCCAGTGGGACAAACAGAGCTGAAAGCACCACTAAGGGAAGAACAACAGCTGGCAGCGGCCCTTCCACTGGATCCCCTCTAGGTGACGCACATTTCCCACCCATCATGGAGCCTTGCTGTCTCTCTCCTCCAGCCTTGCACTTTGATATATCTATATTTTTACATGCATATACGGAGAGAGATAGATATACATAAATATACATGAACACACACACACACACATACACAGATATAGATATAGATATAGATATCTCATTGTCCATTCATAGTTTTATTATGGTGGTTTGACATGGAGATTCCCTTTTGTAATACCCATTTCCTTCTCAATGATGTTGGGAGGGAAAAAGCAGAACCAAGGGAAAACAAGCTGAGTGAGAAGGAAGCACTGGCCACAAAGAGGAAAGAGAGAGCATGTGTTCATTTTCACTCAATCTCCTTAGCTCTCTTTCTCGATGTCGATGGCCTTTTCTCTCCAAAGCTTCTTGGGATTGCCTTGCATCACTAAAGCACTGAGGACAAGCAAGTCTTTCAGGGTTCATCATCACAGAGGCTTCCTGGGATGGCGGCCACTGGATTCCTGCTTCAGCTTCTTTCGCTCAGCCTCAGTTCAGGGCAAGCTTTCCAGGGCTTTCTCCAATCCGCATTTTCCACTTTTTGGGTCACCACACAAAGAGCGGCTCCCAACTCCTTACACACCCAAGAGCTGCTCCATCAGCTTGTTCCTTGACCTTGCCCTGCCTTCAGCTTCGCATTTCTGCTGTCTTCTCCTCCTAGAAGGGGCCACATCTGCAGGAGCCATGGGGACAAACAGAGCAGAAACCACCCCAGCGGGAAGATCGCCATCTGCGAGCTCTAGCTCCACTTCCAGCTTACTCAGCCAAGGTGAGCTAGGGGCAGAGCAGAGATCTTCTGGGCCTTCAATAGATCCTTGGGAAGGTCTCCCTCGAGGCACAGACGGAAGCCAAAAGGGAGCCTCGTAACAGGCATGGCCCGCTGTACTCTCAATCCGTTGGTTTTCCTGGCGGTCAAAGGCTTCCAACTGCCATGGTGGAGGCAGCCCCCACAACCTGGGAAGCTGAAAAACAGCTTGCCACGTTTTCTCTCTGCTCGGGACAGCCCCGAAGCCTCACTTGCTGGCCCAGCGTGACCGTCCCCACAACTTGCGGCTTTGCCCTTCATCTGCTTCCCGGGCAAAGGGGCATATTTTAAGCCAGCTCTTGCTGTGGGGTCCATTACAATGGCGACCCCGATCTCGGAAACTTTGTACATGGCCAGGCCACACAATGAGGCAGGAACCATCTCCCCAAAAAAGTCCAGAAAGATTCAGCGGCTCAGCTGAGCCTGACTGGCCTCTCTCTACCTACTGTCTACCTCCACATTGGCAGCCGCACCTACTTGGCCTCTAGAATCCCAATCTGCTCTTCCAAGGACACTCTTCCTTTCAGGTCCAGCATGGATTCCCATTTTCACATGTGGCTATTTCCCCAGGCAGCACCCGAGACTCCCACACTACAATCACACTGACACACACATACACACACACACACACACACACACACACACACACGCACACACTCACACTCACACACACCCCCAAGGAGCAAACACACGCACATAGACACATCCAAAGACAGATGGGATTTCAGCTCTCTGAGTGTGCATACCATCGAATTCCATTCGCTATGAGGCTGAGGGGGCTCCCAGCACGGGTTTCTCATCTGAGATTTGTCCCAATTGTTGCAGGCCCCGGTGCGACTCCCTCAGGGACCAAGGACAACTCTCGAACTTCCAACCCAGGTACTTCTGGTGAGATTGGCTCAGCACCCTGCTTCTCGTGTTGCCCCTGTGCCCCCAGTCCGGCGAGCCAGACAGTCGCCCGAGGGCCCCTGAAAAACCTTGGTTGGCCCACACGTAGCCCTCTGCCCCCCAGAGTTCCGCGCCTGGAGCCCTCAAGACATTTCCACTCCAGATGACCATTTCATGGCCACTGCCTGTACATCTGATTCTCCCTTTCTCCTCTTTCCCAGGAGCAACGGGGACTACAGGAGCCAGTGGGACAAACAGAGCTGAAAGCACCACTAAGGGAAAGTCAACAGCTGGCAGCAGCAGTTCCACTGGAGCCCCTGCAGGTGACGCCCGCTTCAGAGAGAGCCTAAGCCCTGGCTATCTCTTCTTGCTACACTACTTCTTTTCTGGATATAGATATATACCTATATAACATTTTGCAGAACCAAGGGTGTTTTCCTGCTGTCACATGCATAGTAACCTTAGGAATACACAATTCCTTATGAACCCTGTTGGGAAGAAAAATGAGAACCCAGTGGAAAAATCACAAGAGAGACACAAATACAAACAGAAAAAAATAAATTAAATAAAACAAATAAATAAATAAATAAATGAAAAGCCGAGAAGGTGTTGATTGGCCTTCAATCTGTGGAGTTCTCTGTCTGGAGGCAGATGGCGTTTTCTAACCCAAGTGGATGGGGACTGCCTTGCCTCAGGACAGCCCTGCAGAGAAGCAAGGCTTTCCTAGACGATCATCATGCAAACTGGCTGTGGCTGGATACAATGTATTCCTGGCTCTCCTGCTTTCGCTCAGCCTCAGTTCATGTCAGTCTTTCCAGATCTGGCTGCAATCAGCTAGATCATCAGTTGTGATAGAATCATCCTATTGCATGACCTTGGGGGCCACCACTTATTCAGCCATTCCCTAAGGGATGGGCATCTACTCCTGTCCCCCCCTGTGTGTCCCCACCAAGGGAGCTGCTCCAACCTCCTTCCATCCCAAACAGCTGCTTCCGTAGTTTCTTCCTTGCCATTGGCCCCTCTTCAACAGGGCGTTTTCCCTTTCTTCTCCTTGTAGAAGCCGCCACATCCGCTGGAGGCACGGGGACAAACAGAGCTGAAACCACTGCAACGGGGAAGATCGGCAAGTGCGAGCTCCACCTCCACTGCCAGCACTCTCAGCCAAGGTGAGCCAGTGGAAGAGCAGACATCTGCTGAGCCTTTGCAAAGGCTAGCTCACCAAATAGAGCCAAGCCAAAAGCCAACTTCCTTGCCCACAGTGAACGCTTCTCTCTGCCCTGTGGCTTCCCAATCAGCCCAAGTAGGGAAGCTCCAAAGCAGCTTAGCATTGGTTCCCTGCTCGGGACACCCATTTCTCGGCTCCAAAGAGTCACTTGCTGGTGGTCTAGCTTGACCTTTCCTAGCGCTTTGTCCTTGGCCCTTCTTCTTGGCAAGGGAGCAGAGGGGAAGCCTTCTCTTCCTCATGGCTCCATTCGAATTGCTGAGGTTTTCTTTCTTTAAAACTCTCTATATGGCCAAGGCACCGATTGAAGCAGGAACCATCTCCTAAGAACGCCAAAAAAATGCGGCTGGCCAGCTGAGTCTCTTTGGCCTAGCTCTGCATTCTTCTTCCTCCACGTTTGATCTTTGCCCCCCTCCTCTCCTCCACGCTCCACTTGCATCCCACTCTCCTGTTCCAAGGATACTCTTCCTTTCAGTCCCGCCAATGGGTCCTCTTTCCACATTTTGCTGTTTTCTTCGAGACACACAGACCCAATTCCCAAGGCACAAAAGCAGACACAGGCAAACACCCCTAGGATTTCAGCCCTCCAAGAGTGCATGTTGACACTTCCCTTCAGCATTGTGCAGAAGGTGATCACAAGACAGGTTTCTCACTTGACTTGTGTGCCCATTGTTGCAGGCCAAAGTGGAACCTCCTCAGCGCCCCAAGACAATTCTTCAAGTGCCAACCCAGGTAATTCTGAAAGGACTGCTTCAGCACCCTGTTGACACCACTCAGGAATAGAATCGGGAGGGCCCCTGGGAAACCACAGGCACACGTGATATCCTGGCCCGCCAATGTAGCCATGGGCCCTCAGAGATTCACGCCTGCTAGCCTCAAGGCATCTCCCCTCCAGGTGAGCGTTCCATGCCCTCTGCCTGTACATCTGATTCTCCCTTTCTCCTCTTTCCCAAAAGCAATGGTGACCTCAGGAGCCAGTGGGACAAACAGAGCTGAAAGCACCACTAAGGGAAGAACAACAGCTGGCAGCGGCCCTTCCACTGGATCCCCTCTAGGTGACGCACATTTCCCACCCATCATGGAGCCTTGCTGTCTCTCTCCTCCAGCCTTGCACTTTGATATATCTATATTTTTACATGCATATACGGAGAGAGATAGATATACATAAATATACATGAATACACACACACACACACACATACACAGATATAGATATAGATATAGATATCTCATTGTCCATTCATAGTTTTATTATGGTGGTTTGACATGGAGATTCCCTTTTGTAATACCCATTTCCTTCTCAATGATGTTGGGAGGGAAAAAGCAGAACCAAGGGAAAACAAGCTGAGTGAGAAGGAAGCACTGGCCACAAAGAGGAAAGAGAGAGCATGTGTTCATTTTCAATCAATCTCCTTAGCTCTCTTTCTCGATGTCGATGGCCTTTTCTCTCCAAAGCTTCTTGGGATTGCCTTGCATCACTAAAGCACTGAGGACAAGCAAGTCTTTCAGGGTTCATCATCACAGAGGCTTCCTGGGATGGCGGCCACTGGATTCCTGCTTCAGCTTCTTTCGCTCAGCCTCAGTTCAGGGCAAGCTTTCCAGGGCTTTCTCCAATCCGCATTTTCCACTTTTTGGGTCACCACACAAAGAGCGGCTCCCAACTCCTTACACACCCAAGAGCTGCTCCATCAGCTTGTTCCTTGACCTTGCCCTGCCTTCAGCTTCGCATTTCTGCTTTCTTCTTTTCCTAGAAGGGGCCACATCTGCAGGAGCCATGGGGACAAACAGAGCAGAAACCACCCCAGCGGGAAGATCGCCATCTGCGAGCTCTAGCTCCACTTCCAGCTTACTCAGCCAAGGTGAGCTAGGGGCAGAGCAGAGATCTTCTGGGCCTTCAATAGATCCTTGGGAAGGTCTCCCTCGAGGCACAGACGGAAGCCAAAAGGGAGCCTCGTAACAGGCATGGCCCGCTGTACTCTCAATCCGTTGGTTTTCCTGGCGGTCAAAGGCTTCCAACTGCCATGGTGGAGGCAGCCCCCACAACCTGGGAAGCTGAAAAACAGCTTGCCACGTTTTCTCTCTGCTCGGGACAGCCCCGAAGCCTCACTTGCTGGCCCAGCGTGACCGTCCCCACAACTTGCGGCTTTGCCCTTCATCTGCTTCCCGGGCAAAGGGGCATATTTTAAGCCAGCTCTTGCTGTGGGGTCCATTACAATGGCGACCCCGATCTCGGAAACTTTGTACATGGCCAGGCCACACAATGAGGCAGGAACCATCTCCCCAAAAAAGTCCAGAAAGATTCAGCGGCTCAGCTGAGCCTGACTGGCCTCTCTCTACCTACTGTCTACCTCCACATTGGCAGCCGCACCTACTTGGCCTCTAGAATCCCAATCTGCTCTTCCAAGGACACTCTTCCTTTCAGGTCCAGCATGGATTCCCATTTTCACATGTGGCTATTTCCCCAGGCAGCACCCGAGACTCCCACACTACAATCACACTGACACACACATACACACACACACACACACACACACACACACACACGCACACACTCACACTCACACACACCCCCAAGGAGCAAACACACGCACATAGACACATCCAAAGACAGATGGGATTTCAGCTCTCTGAGTGTGCATACCATCGAATTCCATTCGCTATGAGGCTGAGGGGGCTCCCAGCACGGGTTTCTCATCTGAGATTTGTCCCAATTGTTGCAGGCCCCGGTGCGACTCCCTCAGGGACCAAGGACAACTCTCGAACTTCCAACCCAGGTACTTCTGGTGAGATTGGCTCAGCACCCTGCTTCTCGTGTTGCCCCTGTGCCCCCAGTCCGGCGAGCCAGACAGTCGCCCGAGGGCCCCTGAAAAACCTTGGTTGGCCCACACGTAGCCCTCTGCCCCCCAGAGTTCCGCGCCTGGAGCCCTCAAGACATTTCCACTCCAGATGACCATTTCATGGCCACTGCCTGTACATCTGATTCTCCCTTTCTCCTCTTTCCCAGGAGCAACGGGGACTACAGGAGCCAGTGGGACAAACAGAGCTGAAAGCACCACTAAGGGAAAGTCAACAGCTGGCAGCAGCAGTTCCACTGGAGCCCCTGCAGGTGACGCCCGCTTCAGAGAGAGCCTAAGCCCTGGCTATCTCTTCTTGCTACACTACTTCTTTTCTGGATATAGATATATACCTATATAACATTTTGCAGAACCAAGGGTGTTTTCCTGCTGTCACATGCATAGTAACCTTAGGAATACACAATTCCTTATGAACCCTGTTGGGAAGAAAAATGAGAACCCAGTGGAAAAATCACAAGAGAGACACAAATACAAACAGAAAAAAATAAATTAAATAAAACAAATAAATAAATAAATAAATGAAAAGCCGAGAAGGTGTTGATTGGCCTTCAATCTGTGGAGTTCTCTGTCTGGAGGCAGATGGCGTTTTCTAACCCAGTGGATGGGGACTGCTTTGCCTCAGGACAGCCCTGCAGAGAAGCAAGGCTTTCCTAGACGATCATCATGCAAACTGGCTGTGGCTGGATACAATGTATTCCTGGCTCTCCTGCTTTCGCTCAGCCTCAGTTCATGTCAGTCTTTCCAGATCTGGCTGCAATCAGCTAGATCATCAGTTGTGATAGAATCATCCTATTGCATGACCTTGGGGGCCACCACTTATTCAGCCATTCCCTAAGGGATGGGCATCTACTCCTGTCCCCCCTGTGTGTCCCCACCAAGGGAGCTGCTCCAACCTCCTTCCATCCCAAACAGCTGCTTCCGTAGTTTCTTCCTTGCCATTGGCCCCTCTTCAACAGGGCGTTTTGCCTTTCTTCTCCGTGTAGAAGCCGCCACATCCGCTGGAGGCACGGGGACAAACAGAGCTGAAACCACTGCAACGGGAAGATCGGCAAGTGCGAGCTCCACCTCCACTGCCAGCACTCTCAGCCAAGGTGAGCCAGTGGAAGAGCAGACATCTGCTGAGCCTTTGCAAAGGCTAGCTCACCAAATAGAGCCAAGCCAAAAGCCAACTTCCTTGCCCACAGTGAACGCTTCTCTCTGCCCTGTGGCTTCCCAATCAGCCCCAGTAGGGAAGCTCCAAAGCAGCTTAGCATTGGTTCCCTGCTCGGGACACCCATTTCTCGGCTCCAAAGAGTCACTTGCTGGTGGTCTAGCTTGACCTTTCCTAGCGCTTTGTCCTTGGCCCTTCTTCTTGGCAAGGGAGCAGAGGGGAAGCCTTCTCTTCCTCATGGCTCCATTCGAATTGCTGAGGTGTTCTTTCTTTAAAACTCTCTATATGGCCAAGGCACCGATTGAAACAGGAACCATCTCCTAAGAACGCCAAAAAAATGCGGCTGGCCAGCTGAGTCTCTTTGGCCTAGCTCTGCATTCTTCTTCCTCCACGTTTGATCTTTGCCCCCTCCTCTCCTCCACGCTCCACTTGCATCCCACTCTCCTGTTCCAAGGATACTCTTCCTTTCAGTCCCGCCAATGGGTCCTCTTTCCACATTTTGCTGTTTTCTTCGAGACACACAGACCCAATTCCCAAGGCACAAAAGCAGACACAGGCAAACACCCCTAGGATTTCAGCCCTCCAAGAGTGCATGTTGACACTTCCCTTCAGCATTGTGCAGAAGGTGATCACAAGACAGGTTTCTCACTTGACTTGTGTGCCCATTGTTGCAGGCCAAAGTGGAACCTCCTCAGCGCCCCAAGACAATTCTTCAAGTGCCAACCCAGGTAATTCTGAAAGGACTGCTTCAGCACCCTGTTGACACCACTCAGGAATAGAATCGGGAGGGCCCCTGGGAAACCACAGGCACACGTGATATCCTGGCCCGCCAATGTAGCCATGGGCCCTCAGAGATTCACGCCTGCTAGCCTCAAGGCATCTCCCCTCCAGGTGAGCGTTCCATGCCCTCTGCCTGTACATCTGATTCTCCCTTTCTCCTCTTTCCCAAAAGCAATGGTGACCTCAGGAGCCAGTGGGACAAACAGAGCTGAAAGCACCACTAAGGGAAGAACAACAGCTGGCAGCGGCCCTTCCCACTGGATCCCCTCTAGGTGACGCACATTTCCCACCCATCATGGAGCCTTGCTGTCTCTCTCCTCCAGCCTTGCACTTTGATATATCTATATTTTTACATGCATATACGGAGAGAGATAGATATACATAAATATACATGAACACACACACACACACACAGATATAGATATAGATATAGATATCTCATTGTCCATTCATAGTTTTATTATGGTGGTTTGACATGGAGATTCCCTTTTGTAATACCCATTTCCTTCTCAATGATGTTGGGAGGGAAAAAGCAGAACCAAGGGAAAACAAGCTGAGTGAGAAGGAAACACTGGCCACAAAGAGGAAAGAGAGAGCATGTGTTCATTTTCACTCAATCTCCTTAGCTCTCTTTCTCGATGTCGATGGCCTTTTCTCTCCAAAGCTTCTTGGGATTGCCTTGCATCACTAAAGCACTGAGGACAAGCAAGTCTTTCAGGGTTCATCATCACAGAGGCTTCCTGGGATGGCGGCCACTGGATTCCTGCTTCAGCTTCTTTCGCTCAGCCTCAGTTCAGGGCAAGCTTTCCAGGGCTTTCTCCAATCCGCATTTTCCACTTTTTGGGTCACCACACAAAGAGCGGCTCCCAACTCCTTACACACCCAAGAGCTGCTCCATCAGCTTGTTCCTTGACCTTGCCCTGCCTTCAGCTTCGCATTTCTGCTTTCTTCTCCTCCTAGAAGGGGCCACATCTGCAGGAGCCATGGGGACAAACAGAGCAGAAACCACCCCAGCGGGAAGATCGCCATCTGCGAGCTCTAGCTCCACTTCCAGCTTACTCAGCCAAGGTGAGCTAGGGGCAGAGCAGAGATCTTCTGGGCCTTCAATAGATCCTTTGGAAGGTCTCCCTCGAGGCACAGACGGAAGCCAAAAGGGAGCCTCGTAACAGGCATGGCCCGCTGTACTCTCAATCCGTTGGTTTTCCTGGCGGTCAAAGGCTTCCAACTGCCATGGTGGAGGCAGCCCCCACAACCTGGGAAGCTGAAAAACAGCTTGCCACGTTTTCTCTCTGCTCGGGACAGCCCCGAAGCCTCACTTGCTGGCCCAGTGTGACCGTTCCCACAACTTGCGGCTTTGCCCTTCATCTGCTTCCCGGGCAAAGGGGCATATTTTAAGCCAGCTCTTGCTGTGGGGTCCATTACAATGGCGACCCCGATCTCGGAAACTTTGTACATGGCCAGGCCACACAATGAGGCAGGAACCATCTCCCCCAAAAAGTCCAGAAAGATTCAGCGGCTCAGCTGAGCCTGACTGGCCTCTCTCTACCTACTGTCTCCTCCACATTGGCAGCCGCACCTACTTGGCCTCTAGAATCCCAATCTGCTCTTCCAAGGACACTCTTCCTTTCAGGTCAAGCATGGATTCCCATTTTCACATGTGGCTATTTCCCCAGGCAGCACCCGAGACTCCCACACTACAATCACACTGACACACACACACACACACACACACACCCACACACACACACACACACGCACACACTCACACTCACACACACACCCAAGGAGCAAACACACGCCCATAGACACATCCAAAGACAGATGGGATTTCAGCTCTCTGAGTGTGCATACCATCGAATTCCATTCGCTATGAGGCTGAGGGGGCTCCCAGCACGGGTTTCTCATCTGAGATTTGTCCCAATTGTTGCAGGCCCCGGTGCGACTCCCTCAGGGACCAAGGACAACTTTCGAACTTCCAACCCAGGTACTTCTGGTGAGATTGGCTCAGCACCCTGCTTCTCGTGTTGCCCCTGTGCCCCCAGTCCGGCGAGCCAGACAGTCACCCGAGGGCCCCTGAAAAACCTTGGTTGGCCCACACGTAGCCCTCTGCCCCCCAGAGTTCCGCGCCTGGAGCCCTCAAGACATTTCCACTCCAGATGACCATTTCATGGCCACTGCCTGTACATCTGATTCTCCCTTTCTCCTCTTTCCCAGGAGCAACAGGGACTACAGGAGCCAGTGGGACAAACAGAGCTGAAAGCACCACTAAGGGAAAGTCAACAGCTGGCAGCAGCAGTTCCACTGGAGCCCCTGCAGGTGACGCCCGCTTCAGAGAGAGCCTAAGCCCTGGCTATCTCTTCTTGCTACACTACTTCTTTTCTGGATATAGATATATACCTATATAACATTTTGCAGAACCAAGGGTGTTTTCCTGCTGTCACATGCATAGTAACCTTAGGAATACACAATTCCTTATGAACCCTGTTGGGAAGAAAAATGAGAACCCAGTGGAAAAATCACAAGAGAGACACAAATACAAACAGAAAAAAATAAATTAAATAAAACAAATAAATAAATAAATAAATGAAAAGCCGAGAAGGTGTTGATTGGCCTTCAATCTGTGGAGTTCTCTGTCTGGAGGCAGATGGCGTTTTCTAACCCAAGTGGATGGGGACTGCCTTGCCTCAGGACAGCCCTGCAGAGAAGCAAGGCTTTCCTAGACGATCATCATGCAAACTGGCTCTGGCTGGATACAATGTATTCCTGGCTCTCCTGCTTTCGCTCAGCCTCAGTTCATGTCAGTCTTTCCAGATCTGGCTGCAATCAGCTAGATCATCAGTTGTGATAGAATCATCCTATTGCATGACCTTGGGGGCCACCACTTATTCAGCCATTCCCTAAGGGATGGGCATCTACTCCTGTCCCCCCTGTGTGTCCCCACCAAGGGAGCTGCTCCAACCTCCTTCCATCCCAAACAGCTGCTTCCGCAGTTTCTTCCTTGCCATTGGCCCCTCTTCAACAGGGCCTTTTCCCTTTCTTCTCCGTGTAGAAGCCGCCACATCCGCTGGAGGCACGGGGACAAACAGAGCTGAAACCACTGCAACGGGAAGATCGGCAAGTGCGAGCTCCACCTCCACTGCCAGCACTCTCAGCCAAGGTGAGCCAGTGGAAGAGCAGACATCTGCTGAGCCTTTGCAAAGGCTAGCTCACCAAATAGAGCCAAGCCAAAAGCCAACTTCCTTGCCCACAGTGAACGCTTCTCTCTGCCCTGTGGCTTCCCAATCAGCCCAAGTAGGGAAGCTCCAAAGCAGCTTAGCATTGGTTCCCTGCTCGGGACACCCATTTCTCGGCTCCAAAGAGTCACTTGCTGGTGGTCTAGCTTGACCTTTCCTAGCGCTTTGTCCTTGGCCCTTCTTCTTGGCAAGGGAGCAGAGGGGAAGCCTTCTCTTCCTCATGGCTCCATTCGAATTGCTGAGGTGTTCTTTCTTTAAAACTCTCTATATGGCCAAGGCACCGATTGAAACAGGAACCATCTCCTAAGAACGCCAAAAAAATGCGGCTGGCCAGCTGAGTCTCTTTGGCCTAGCTCTGCATTCTTCTTCCTCCACGTTTGATCTTTGCCCCCTCCTCTCCTCCACGCTCCACTTGCATCCCACTCTCCTGTTCCAAGGATACTCTTCCTTTCAGTCCCGCCAATGGGTCCTCTTTCCACATTTTGCTGTTTTCTTCGAGACACACAGACCCAATTCCCAAGGCACAAAAGCAGACACAGGCAAACACCCCTAGGATTTCAGCCCTCCAAGAGTGCATGTTGACACTTCCCTTCAGCATTGTGCAGAAGGTGATCACAAGACAGGTTTCTCACTTGACTTGTGTGCCCATTGTTGCAGGCCAAAGTGGAACCTCCTCAGCGCCCCAAGACAATTCTTCAAGTGCCAACCCAGGTAATTCTGAAAGGACTGCTTCAGCACCCTGTTGACACCACTCAGGAATAGAATCGGGAGGGCCCCTGGGAAACCACAGGCACACGTGATATCCTGGCCCGCCAATGTAGCCATGGGCCCTCAGAGATTCACGCCTGCTAGCCTCAAGGCATCTCCCCTCCAGGTGAGCGTTCCATGCCCTCTGCCTGTACATCTGATTCTCCCTTTCTCCTCTTTCCCAAAAGCAATGGTGACCTCAGGAGCCAGTGGGACAAACAGAGCTGAAAGCACCACTAAGGGAAGAACAACAGCTGGCAGCGGCCCTTCCACTGGATCCCCTCTAGGTGACGCACATTTCCCACACATCATGGAGCCTTGCTGTCTCTCTCCTCCAGCCTTGCACTTTGATATATCTATATTTTTACATGCATATACGGAGAGAGATAGATATACATAAATATACATGAACACACACACACACACAGATATAGATATAGATATAGATATCTCATTGTCCATTCATAGTTTTATTATGGTGGTTTGACATGGAGATTCCCTTTTGTAATACCCATTTCCTTCTCAATGATGTTGGGAGGGAAAAAGCAGAACCAAGGGAAAATAAGCTGAGTGAGAAGGAAACACTGGCCACAAAGAGGAAAGAGAGAGCATGTGTTCATTTTCACTCAATCTCCTTAGCTCTCTTTCTCGATGTCGATGGCCTTTTCTCTCCAAAGCTTCTTGGGATTGCCTTGCATCACTAAAGCACTGAGGACAAGCAAGTCTTTCAGGGTTCATCATCACAGAGGCTTCCTGGGATGGCGGCCACTGGATTCCTGCTTCAGCTTCTTTCGCTCAGCCTCAGTTCAGGGCAAGCTTTCCAGGGCTTTCTCCAATCCGCATTTTCCACTTTTTGGGTCACCACACAAAGAGCGGCTCCCAACTCCTTACACACCCAAGAGCTGCTCCATCAGCTTGTTCCTTGACCTTGCCCTGCCTTCAGCTTCGCATTTCTGCTTTCTTCTTTTCCTAGAAGGGGCCACATCTGCAGGAGCCATGGGGACAAACAGAGCAGAAACCACCCCAGCGGGAAGATCGCCATCTGCGAGCTCTAGCTCCACTTCCAGCTTACTCAGCCAAGGTGAGCTAGGGGCAGAGCAGAGATCTTCTGGGCCTTCAATAGATCCTTGGGAAGGTCTCCCTCGAGGCACAGACGGAAGCCAAAAGGGAGCCTCGTAACAGGCATGGCCCGCTGTACTCTCAATCCGTTGGTTTTCCTGGCGGTCAAAGGCTTCCAACTGCCATGGTGGAGGCAGCCCCCACAACCTGGGAAGCTGAAAAACAGCTTGCCACGTTTTCTCTCTGCTCGGGACAGCCCCGAAGCCTCACTTGCTGGCCCAGCGTGACCGTCCCCACAACTTGCGGCTTTGCCCTTCATCTGCTTCCCGGGCAAAGGGGCATATTTTAAGCCAGCTCTTGCTGTGGGGTCCATTACAATGGCGACCCCGATCTCGGAAACTTTGTACATGGCCAGGCCACACAATGAGGCAGGAACCATCTCCCCAAAAAAGTCCAGAAAGATTCAGCGGCTCAGCTGAGCCTGACTGGCCTCTCTCTACCTACTGTCTACCTCCACATTGGCAGCCGCACCTACTTGGCCTCTAGAATCCCAATCTGCTCTTCCAAGGACACTCTTCCTTTCAGGTCCAGCATGGATTCCCATTTTCACATGTGGCTATTTCCCCAGGCAGCACCCGAGACTCCCACACTACAATCACACTGACACACACACACACACACACGCACACACTCACACTCACACACACACCCAAGGAGCAAACACACGCCCATAGACACATCCAAAGACTGATGGGATTTCAGCTCTCTGAGTGTGCATACCATCGAATTCCATTCGCTATGAGGCTGAGGGGGCTCCCAGCACGGGTTTCTCATCTGAGATTTGTCCCAATTGTTGCAGGCCCCGGTGCGACTCCCTCAGGGACCAAGGACAACTCTCGAACTTCCAACCCAGGTACTTCTGGTGAGATTGGCTCAGCACCCTGCTTCTCGTGTTGCCCCTGTGCCCCCAGTCCGGCGAGCCAGACAGTCGCCCGAGGGCCCCTGAAAAACCTTGGTTGGCCCACACGTAGCCCTCTGCCCCCCAGAGTTCCGCGCCTGGAGCCCTCAAGACATTTCCACTCCAGATGACCATTTCATGGCCACTGCCTGTACATCTGATTCTCCCTTTCTCCTCTTTCCCAGGAGCAACAGGGACTACAGGAGCCAGTGGGACAAACAGAGCTGAAAGCACCACTAAGGGAAAGTCAACAGCTGGCAGCAGCAGTTCCACTGGAGCCCCTGCAGGTGACGCCCGCTTCAGAGAGAGCCTAAGCCCTGGCTATCTCTTCTTGCTACACTACTTCTTTTCTGGATATAGATATATACCTATATAACATTTTGCAGAACCAAGGGTGTTTTCCTGCTGTCACATGCATAGTAACCTTAGGAATACACAATTCCTTATGAACCCTGTTGGGAAGAAAAATGAGAACCCAGTGGAAAAATCACAAGAGAGACACAAATACAAACAGAAAAAAATAAATTAAATAAAACAAACAAATAAATAAATAAATGAAAAGCCGAGAAGGTGTTGATTGGCCTTCAATCTGTGGAGTTCTCTGTCTGGAGGCAGATGGCGTTTTCTAACCCAAGTGGATGGGGACTGCCTTGCCTCAGGACAGCCCTGCAGAGAAGCAAGGCTTTCCTAGACGATCATCATGCAAACTGGCTCTGGCTGGATACAATGTATTCCTGGCTCTCCTGCTTTCGCTCAGGCTCAGTTCATGTCAGTCTTTCCAGATCTGGCTGCAATCAGCTAGATCATCAGTTGTGATAGAATCATCCTATTGCATGACCTTGGGGGCCACCACTTATTCAGCCATTCCCTAAGGGATGGGCATCTACTCCTGTCCCCCCTGTGTGTCCCCACCAAGGGAGCTGCTCCAACCTCCTTCCATCCCAAACAGCTGCTTCCGCAGTTTCTTCCTTGCCATTGGCCCCTCTTCAACAGGGCCTTTTCCCTTTCTTCTCCGTGTAGAAGCCGCCACATCCGCTGGAGGCACGGGGACAAACAGAGCTGAAACCACTGCAACGGGAAGATCGGCAAGTGCGAGCTCCACCTCCACTGCCAGCACTCTCAGCCAAGGTGAGCCAGTGGAAGAGCAGACATCTGCTGAGCCTTTGCAAAGGCTAGCTCACCAAATAGAGCCAAGCCAAAAGCCAACTTCCTTGCCCACAGTGAACGCTTCTCTCTGCCCTGTGGCTTCCCAATCAGCCCCAGTAGGGAAGCTCCAAAGCAGCTTAGCATTGGTTCCCTGCTCGGGACACCCATTTCTCGGCTCCAAAGAGTCACTTGCTGGTGGTCTAGCTTGACCTTTCCTAGCGCTTTGTCCTTGGCCCTTCTTCTTGGCAAGGGAGCAGAGGGGAAGCCTTCTCTTCCTCATGGCTCCATTCGAATTGCTGAGGTGTTCTTTCTTTAAAACTCTCTATATGGCCAAGGCACCGATTGAAACAGGAACCATCTCCTAAGAACGCCAAAAAAATGCGGCTGGCCAGCTGAGTCTCTTTGGCCTAGCTCTGCATTCTTCTTCCTCCACGTTTGATCTTTGCCCCCTCCTCTCCTCCACGCTCCACTTGCATCCCACTCTCCTGTTCCAAGGATACTCTTCCTTTCAGTCCCGCCAATGGGTCCTCTTTCCACATTTTGCTGTTTTCTTCGAGACACACAGACCCAATTCCCAAGGCACAAAAGCAGACACAGGCAAACACCCCTAGGATTTCAGCCCTCCAAGAGTGCATGTTGACACTTCCCTTCAGCATTGTGCAGAAGGTGATCACAAGACAGGTTTCTCACTTGACTTGTGTGCCCATTGTTGCAGGCCAAAGTGGAACCTCCTCAGCGCCCCAAGACAATTCTTCAAGTGCCAACCCAGGTAATTCTGAAAGGACTGCTTCAGCACCCTGTTGACACCACTCAGGAATAGAATCGGGAGGGCCCCTGGGAAACCACAGGCACACGTGATATCCTGGCCCGCCAATGTAGCCATGGGCCCTCAGAGATTCACGCCTGCTAGCCTCAAGGCATCTCCCCTCCAGGTGAGCGTTCCATGCCCTCTGCCTGTACATCTGATTCTCCCTTTCTCCTCTTTCCCAAAAGCAATGGTGACCTCAGGAGCCAGTGGGACAAACAGAGCTGAAAGCACCACTAAGGGAAGAACAACAGCTGGCAGCGGCCCTTCCACTGGATCCCCTCTAGGTGACGCACATTTCCCACCCATCATGGAGCCTTGCTGTCTCTCTCCTCCAGCCTTGCACTTTGATATATCTATATTTTTACATGCATATACGGAGAGAGATAGATATACATAAATATACATGAACACACACACACACACACAGATATAGATATAGATATAGATATCTCATTGTCCATTCATAGTTTTATTATGGTGGTTTGACATGGAGATTCCCTTTTGTAATACCCATTTCCTTCTCAATGATGTTGGGAGGGAAAAAGCAGAACCAAGGGAAAACAAGCTGAGTGAGAAGGAAACACTGGCCACAAAGAGGAAAGAGAGAGCATGTGTTCATTTTCACTCAATCTCCTTAGCTCTCTTTCTCGATGTCGATGGCCTTTTCTCTCCAAAGCTTCTTGGGATTGCCTTGCATCACTAAAGCACTGAGGACAAGCAAGTCTTTCAGGGTTCATCATCACAGAGGCTTCCTGGGATGGCGGCCACTGGATTCCTGCTTCAGCTTCTTTCGCTCAGCCTCAGTTCAGGGCAAGCTTTCCAGGGCTTTCTCCAATCCGCATTTTCCACTTTTTGGGTCACCACACAAAGAGCGGCTCCCAACTCCTTACACACCCAAGAGCTGCTCCATCAGCTTGTTCCTTGACCTTGCCCTGCCTTCAGCTTCGCATTTCTGCTTTCTTCTCCTCCTAGAAGGGGCCACATCTGCAGGAGCCATGGGGACAAACAGAGCAGAAACCACCCCAGCGGGAAGATCGCCATCTGCGAGCTCTAGCTCCACTTCCAGCTTACTCAGCCAAGGTGAGCTAGGGGCAGAGCAGAGATCTTCTGGGCCTTCAATAGATCCTTGGGAAGGTCTCCCTCGAGGCACAGACGGAAGCCAAAAGGGAGCCTCGTAACAGGCATGGCCCGCTGTACTCTCAATCCGTTGGTTTTCCTGGCGGTCAAAGGCTTCCAACTGCCATGGTGGAGGCAGCCCCCACAACCTGGGAAGCTGAAAAACAGCTTGCCACGTTTTCTCTCTGCTCGGGACAGCCCCGAAGCCTCACTTGCTGGCCCAGCGTGACCGTCCCCACAACTTGCGGCTTTGCCCTTCATCTGCTTCCCGGGCAAAGGGGCATATTTTAAGCCAGCTCTTGCTGTGGGGTCCATTACAATGGCGACCCCGATCTCGGAAACTTTGTACATGGCCAGGCCACACAATGAGGCAGGAACCATCTCCCCAAAAAAGTCCAGAAAGATTCAGCGGCTCAGCTGAGCCTGACTGGCCTCTCTCTACCTACTGTCTACCTCCACATTGGCAGCCGCACCTACTTGGCCTCTAGAATCCCAATCTGCTCTTCCAAGGACACTCTTCCTTTCAGGTCCAGCATGGATTCCCATTTTCACATGTGGCTATTTCCCCAGGCAGCACCCGAGACTCCCACACTACAATCACACTGACACACACACACACACACACGCACACACTCACACTCACACACACACCCAAGGAGCAAACACACGCCCATAGACACATCCAAAGACTGATGGGATTTCAGCTCTCTGAGTGTGCATACCATCGAATTCCATTCGCTATGAGGCTGAGGGGGCTCCCAGCACGGGTTTCTCATCTGAGATTTGTCCCAATTGTTGCAGGCCCCGGTGCGACTCCCTCAGGGACCAAGGACAACTCTCGAACTTCCAACCCAGGTACTTCTGGTGAGATTGGCTCAGCACCCTGCTTCTCGTGTTGCCCCTGTGCCCCCAGTCCGGCGAGCCAGACAGTCGCCCGAGGGCCCCTGAAAAACCTTGGTTGGCCCACACGTAGCCCTCTGCCCCCCAGAGTTCCGCGCCTGGAGCCCTCAAGACATTTCCACTCCAGATGACCATTTCATGGCCACTGCCTGTACATCTGATTCTCCCTTTCTCCTCTTTCCCAGGAGCAACAGGGACTACAGGAGCCAGTGGGACAAACAGAGCTGAAAGCACCACTAAGGGAAAGTCAACAGCTGGCAGCAGCAGTTCCACTGGAGCCCCTGCAGGTGACGCCCGCTTCAGAGAGAGCCTAAGCCCTGGCTATCTCTTCTTGCTACACTACTTCTTTTCTGGATATAGATATATACCTATATAACATTTTGCAGAACCAAGGGTGTTTTCCTGCTGTCACATGCATAGTAACCTTAGGAATACACAATTCCTTATGAACCCTGTTGGGAAGAAAAATGAGAACCCAGTGGAAAAATCACAAGAGAGACACAAATACAAACAGAAAAAAATAAATTAAATAAAACAAACAAATAAATAAATAAATGAAAAGCCGAGAAGGTGTTGATTGGCCTTCAATCTGTGGAGTTCTCTGTCTGGAGGCAGATGGCGTTTTCTAACCCAAGTGGATGGGGACTGCCTTGCCTCAGGACAGCCCTGCAGAGAAGCAAGGCTTTCCTAGACGATCATCATGCAAACTGGCTCTGGCTGGATACAATGTATTCCTGGCTCTCCTGCTTTCGCTCAGGCTCAGTTCATGTCAGTCTTTCCAGATCTGGCTGCAATCAGCTAGATCATCAGTTGTGATAGAATCATCCTATTGCATGACCTTGGGGGCCACCACTTATTCAGCCATTCCCTAAGGGATGGGCATCTACTCCTGTCCCCCCTGTGTGTCCCCACCAAGGGAGCTGCTCCAACCTCCTTCCATCCCAAACAGCTGCTTCCGCAGTTTCTTCCTTGCCATTGGCCCCTCTTCAACAGGGCCTTTTCCCTTTCTTCTCCGTGTAGAAGCCGCCACATCCGCTGGAGGCACGGGGACAAACAGAGCTGAAACCACTGCAACGGGAAGATCGGCAAGTGCGAGCTCCACCTCCACTGCCAGCACTCTCAGCCAAGGTGAGCCAGTGGAAGAGCAGACATCTGCTGAGCCTTTGCAAAGGCTAGCTCACCAAATAGAGCCAAGCCAAAAGCCAACTTCCTTGCCCACAGTGAACGCTTCTCTCTGCCCTGTGGCTTCCCAATCAGCCCCAGTAGGGAAGCTCCAAAGCAGCTTAGCATTGGTTCCCTGCTCGGGACACCCATTTCTCGGCTCCAAAGAGTCACTTGCTGGTGGTCTAGCTTGACCTTTCCTAGCGCTTTGTCCTTGGCCCTTCTTCTTGGCAAGGGAGCAGAGGGGAAGCCTTCTCTTCCTCATGGCTCCATTCGAATTGCTGAGGTGTTCTTTCTTTAAAACTCTCTATATGGCCAAGGCACCGATTGAAGCAGGAACCATCTCCTAAGAACGCCAAAAAAATGCGGCTGGCCAGCTGAGTCTCTTTGGCCTAGCTCTGCATTCTTCTTCCTCCACGTTTGATCTTTGCCCCCTCCTCTCCTCCACGCTCCACTTGCATCCCACTCTCCTGTTCCAAGGATACTCTTCCTTTCAGTCCCGCCAATGGGTCCTCTTTCCACATTTTGCTGTTTTCTTCGAGACACACAGACCCAATTCCCAAGGCACAAAAGCAGACACAGGCAAACACCCCTAGGATTTCAGCCCTCCAAGAGTGCATGTTGACACTTCCCTTCAGCATTGTGCAGAAGGTGATCACAAGACAGGTTTCTCACTTGACTTGTGTGCCCATTGTTGCAGGCCAAAGTGGAACCTCCTCAGCGCCCCAAGACAATTCTTCAAGTGCCAACCCAGGTAATTCTGAAAGGACTGCTTCAGCACCCTGTTGACACCACTCAGGAATAGAATCGGGAGGGCCCCTGGGAAACCACAGGCACACGTGATATCCTGGCCCGCCAATGTAGCCATGGGCCCTCAGAGATTCACGCCTGCTAGCCTCAAGGCATCTCCCCTCCAGGTGAGCGTTCCATGCCCTCTGCCTGTACATCTGATTCTCCCTTTCTCCTCTTTCCCAAAAGCAATGGTGACCTCAGGAGCCAGTGGGACAAACAGAGCTGAAAGCACCACTAAGGGAAGAACAACAGCTGGCAGCGGCCCTTCCACTGGATCCCCTCTAGGTGACGCACATTTCCCACCCATCATGGAGCCTTGCTGTCTCTCTCCTCCAGCCTTGCACTTTGATATATCTATATTTTTACATGCATATACGGAGAGAGATAGATATACATAAATATACATGAACACACACACACACACACACATACACAGATATAGATATAGATATCCCATTGTCCATTCATAGTTTTATTATGGTGGTTTGACATGGAGATTCCCTTTTGTAATACCCATTTCCTTCTCAATGATGTTGGGAGGGAAAAAGCAGAACCAAGGGAAAACAAGCTGAGTGAGAAGGAAACACTGGCCACAAAGAGGAAAGAGAGAGCATGTGTTCATTTTCACTCAATCTCCTTAGCTCTCTTTCTCGATGTCGATGGCCTTTTCTCTCCAAAGCTTCTTGGGATTGCCTTGCATCACTAAAGCACTGAGGACAAGCAAGTCTTTCAGGGTTCATCATCACAGAGGCTTCCTGGGATGGCGGCCACTGGATTCCTGCTTCAGCTTCTTTCGCTCAGCCTCAGTTCAGGGCAAGCTTTCCAGGGCTTTCTCCAATCCGCATTTTCCACTTTTTGGGTCACCACACAAAGAGCGGCTCCCAACTCCTTACACACCCAAGAGCTGCTCCATCAGCTTGTTCCTTGACCTTGCCCTGCCTTCAGCTTCGCATTTCTGCTTTCTTCTCCTCCTAGAAGGGGCCACATCTGCAGGAGCCATGGGGACAAACAGAGCAGAAACCACCCCAGCGGGAAGATCGCCATCTGCGAGCTCTAGCTCCACTTCCAGCTTACTCAGCCAAGGTGAGCTAGGGGCAGAGCAGAGATCTTCTGGGCCTTCAATAGATCCTTTGGAAGGTCTCCCTCGAGGCACAGACGGAAGCCAAAAGGGAGCCTCGTAACAGGCATGGCCCGCTGTACTCTCAATCCGTTGGTTTTCCTGGCGGTCAAAGGCTTCCAACTGCCATGGTGGAGGCAGCCCCCACAACCTGGGAAGCTGAAAAACAGCTTGCCACGTTTTCTCTCTGCTCGGGACAGCCCCGAAGCCTCACTTGCTGGCCCAGCGTGACCGTCCCCACAACTTGCGGCTTTGCCCTTCATCTGCTTCCCGGGCAAAGGGGCATATTTTAAGCCAGCTCTTGCTGTGGGGTCCATTACAATGGCGACCCCGATCTCGGAAACTTTGTACATGGCCAGGCTACACAATGAGGCAGGAACCATCTCCCCCAAAAAGTCCAGAAAGATTCAGCGGCTCAGCTGAGCCTGACTGGCCTCTCTCTACCTACTGTCTCCTCCACATTGGCAGCCGCACCTACTTGGCCTCTAGAATCCCAATCTGCTCTTCCAAGGACACTCTTCCTTTCAGGTCCAGCATGGATTCCCATTTTCACATGTGGCTATTTCCCCAGGCAGCACCCGAGACTCCCACACTACAATCACACTGACACACACACACACACACACACACACACACACGCACACACTCACACTCACACACACACCCAAGGAGCAAACACACGCCCATAGACACATCCAAAGACTGATGGGATTTCAGCTCTCTGAGTGTGCATACCATCGAATTCCATTCGCTATGAGGCTGAGGGGGCTCCCAGCACGGGTTTCTCATCTGAGATTTGTCCCAATTGTTGCAGGCCCCGGTGCGACTCCCTCAGGGACCAAGGACAACTCTCGAACTTCCAACCCAGGTACTTCTGGTGAGATTGGCTCAGCACCCTGCTTCTCGTGTTGCCCCTGTGCCCCCAGTCCGGCGAGCCAGACAGTCGCCCGAGGGCCCCTGAAAAACCTTGGTTGGCCCACACGTAGCCCTCTGCCCCCCAGAGTTCCGCGCCTGGAGCCCTCAAGACATTTCCACTCCAGATGACCATTTCATGGCCACTGCCTGTACATCTGATTCTCCCTTTCTCCTCTTTCCCAGGAGCAACAGGGACTACAGGAGCCAGTGGGACAAACAGAGCTGAAAGCACCACTAAGGGAAAGTCAACAGCTGGCAGCAGCAGTTCCACTGGAGCCCCTGCAGGTGACGCCCGCTTCAGAGAGAGCCTAAGCCCTGGCTATCTCTTCTTGCTACACTACTTCTTTTCTGGATATAGATATATACCTATATAACATTTTGCAGAACCAAGGGTGTTTTCCTGCTGTCACATGCATAGTAACCTTAGGAATACACAATTCCTTATGAACCCTGTTGGGAAGAAAAATGAGAACCCAGTGGAAAAATCACAAGAGAGACACAAATACAAACAGAAAAAAATAAATTAAATAAAACAAATAAATAAATAAATAAATGAAAAGCCGAGAAGGTGTTGATTGGCCTTCAATCTGTGGAGTTCTCTGTCTGGAGGCAGATGGCGTTTTCTAACCCAAGTGGATGGGGACTGCCTTGCCTCAGGACAGCCCTGCAGAGAAGCAAGGCTTTCCTAGACGATCATCATGCAAACTGGCTCTGGCTGGATACAATGTATTCCTGGCTCTCCTGCTTTCGCTCAGCCTCAGTTCATGTCAGTCTTTCCAGATCTGGCTGCAATCAGCTAGATCATCAGTTGTGATAGAATCATCCTATTGCATGACCTTGGGGGCCACCACTTATTCAGCCATTCCCTAAGGGATGGGCATCTACTCCTGTCCCCCCTGTGTGTCCCCACCAAGGGAGCTGCTCCAACCTCCTTCCATCCCAAACAGCTGCTTCCGCAGTTTCTTCCTTGCCATTGGCCCCTCTTCAACAGGGCCTTTTCCCTTTCTTCTCCGTGTAGAAGCCGCCACATCCGCTGGAGGCACGGGGACAAACAGAGCTGAAACCACTGCAACGGGAAGATCGGCAAGTGCGAGCTCCACCTCCACTGCCAGCACTCTCAGCCAAGGTGAGCCAGTGGAAGAGCAGACATCTGCTGAGCCTTTGCAAAGGCTAGCTCACCAAATAGAGCCAAGCCAAAAGCCAACTTCCTTGCCCACAGTGAACGCTTCTCTCTGCCCTGTGGCTTCCCAATCAGCCCCAGTAGGGAAGCTCCAAAGCAGCTTAGCATTGGTTCCCTGCTCGGGACACCCATTTCTCGGCTCCAAAGAGTCACTTGCTGGTGGTCTAGCTTGACCTTTCCTAGCGCTTTGTCCTTGGCCCTTCTTCTTGGCAAGGGAGCAGAGGGGAAGCCTTCTCTTCCTCATGGCTCCATTCGAATTGCTGAGGTGTTCTTTCTTTAAAACTCTCTATATGGCCAAGGCACCGATTGAAGCAGGAACCATCTCCTAAGAACGCCAAAAAAATGCGGCTGGCCAGCTGAGTCTCTTTGGCCTAGCTCTGCATTCTTCTTCCTCCACGTTTGATCTTTGCCCCCTCCTCTCCTCCACGCTCCACTTGCATCCCACTCTCCTGTTCCAAGGATACTCTTCCTTTCAGTCCCGCCAATGGGTCCTCTTTCCACATTTTGCTGTTTTCTTCGAGACACACAGACCCAATTCCCAAGGCACAAAAGCAGACACAGGCAAACACCCCTAGGATTTCAGCCCTCCAAGAGTGCATGTTGACACTTCCCTTCAGCATTGTGCAGAAGGTGATCACAAGACAGGTTTCTCACTTGACTTGTGTGCCCATTGTTGCAGGCCAAAGTGGAACCTCCTCAGCGCCCCAAGACAATTCTTCAAGTGCCAACCCAGGTAATTCTGAAAGGACTGCTTCAGCACCCTGTTGACACCACTCAGGAATAGAATCGGGAGGGCCCCTGGGAAACCACAGGCACACGTGATATCCTGGCCCGCCAATGTAGCCATGGGCCCTCAGAGATTCACGCCTGCTAGCCTCAAGGCATCTCCCCTCCAGGTGAGCGTTCCATGCCCTCTGCCTGTACATCTGATTCTCCCTTTCTCCTCTTTCCCAAAAGCAATGGTGACCTCAGGAGCCAGTGGGACAAACAGAGCTGAAAGCACCACTAAGGGAAGAACAACAGCTGGCAGCGGCCCTTCCACTGGATCCCCTCTAGGTGACGCACATTTCCCACACATCATGGAGCCTTGCTGTCTCTCTCCTCCAGCCTTGCACTTTGATATATCTATATTTTTACATGCATATACGGAGAGAGATAGATATACATAAATATACATGAACACACACACACAGATATAGATATAGATATAGATATCTCATTGTCCATTCATAGTTTTATTATGGTGGTTTGACATGGAGATTCCCTTTTGTAATACCCATTTCCTTCTCAATGATGTTGGGAGGGAAAAAGCAGAACCAAGGGAAAACAAGCTTAGTGAGAAGGAAGCACTGGCCACAAAGAGGAAAGAGAGAGCATGTGTTCATTTTCACTCAATCTCCTTAGCTCTCTTTCTCGATGTCGATGGCCTTTTCTCTCCAAAGCTTCTTGGGATTGCCTTGCATCACTAAAGCACTGAGGACAAGCAAGTCTTTCAGGGTTCATCATCACAGAGGCTTCCTGGGATGGCGGCCACTGGATTCCTGCTTCAGCTTCTTTCGCTCAGCCTCAGTTCAGGGCAAGCTTTCCAGGGCTTTCTCCAATCCGCATTTTCCACTTTTTGGGTCACCACACAAAGAGCGGCTCCCAACTCCTTACACACCCAAGAGCTGCTCCATCAGCTTGTTCCTTGACCTTGCCTTGCCTTCAGCTTCGCATTTCTGCTTTCTTCTCCTCCTAGAAGGGGCCACATCTGCAGGAGCCATGGGGACAAACAGAGCAGAAACCACCCCAGCGGGAAGATCGCCATCTGCGAGCTCTAGCTCCACTTCCAGCTTACTCAGCCAAGGTGAGCTAGGGGCAGAGCAGAGATCTTCTGGGCCTTCAATAGATCCTTGGGAAGGTCTCCCTCGAGGCACAGACGGAAGCCAAAAGGGAGCCTCGTAACAGGCATGGCCCGCTGTACTCTCAATCCGTTGGTTTTCCTGGCGGTCAAAGGCTTCCAACTGCCATGGTGGAGGCAGCCCCCACAACCTGGGAAGCTGAAAAACAGCTTGCCACGTTTTCTCTCTGCTCGGGACAGCCCCGAAGCCTCACTTGCTGGCCCAGCGTGACCGTCCCCACAACTTGCGGCTTTGCCCTTCATCTGCTTCCCGGGCAAAGGGGCATATTTTAAGCCAGCTCTTGCTGTGGGGTCCATTACAATGGCGACCCCGATCTCAGAAACTTTGTACATGGCCAGGCCACACAATGAGGCAGGAACCATCTCCCCAAAAAAGTCCAGAAAGATTCAGCGGCTCAGCTGAGCCTGACTGGCCTCTCTCTACCTACTGTCTCCTCCACATTGGCAGCCGCACCTACTTGGCCTCTAGAATCCCAATCTGCTCTTCCAAGGACACTCTTCCTTTCAGGTCCAGCATGGATTCCCATTTTCACATGTGGCTATTTCCCAAGGCAGCACCCGAGACTCCCACACTACAATCACACTGACACACACACACACACACACACACACACACACACACACACGCACACACTCACACTCACACACACCCCCAAGGAGCAAACACACGCACATAGACACATCCAAAGACAGATGGGATTTCAGCTCTCTGAGTGTGCATACCATCGAATTCCATTCGCTATGAGGCTGAGGGGGCTCCCAGCACGGGTTTCTCATCTGAGATTTGTCCCAATTGTTGCAGGCCCTGGTGCGACTCCCTCAGGGACCAAGGACAACTCTCGAACTTCCAACCCAGGTACTTCTGGTGAGATTGGCTCAGCACCCTGCTTCTCGTGTTGCCCCTGTGCCCCCAGTCCGGCGAGCCAGACAGTCGCCCGAGGGCCCCTGAAAAACCTTGGTTGGCCCACACGTAGCCCTCTGCCCCCCAGAGTTCCGCGCCTGGAGCCCTTAAGACATTTCCACTCCAGATGACCATTTCATGGCCACTGCCTGTACATCTGATTCTCCCTTTCTCCTCTTTCCCAGGAGCAACGGGGACTACAGGAGCCAGTGGGACAAACAGAGCTGAAAGCACCACTAAGGGAAAGTCAACAGCTGGCAGCAGCAGTTCCACTGGAGCCCCTGCAGGTGACGCCCGCTTCAGAGAGAGCCTAAGCCCTGGCTATCTCTTCTTGCTACACTACTTCTTTTCTGGATATAGATATATACCTATATAACATTTTGCAGAACCAAGGGTGTTTTCCTGCTGTCACATGCATAGTAACCTTAGGAATACACAATTCCTTATGAACCCTGTTGGGAAGAAAAATGAGAACCCAGTGGAAAAATCACAAGAGAGACACAAATACAAACAGAAAAAAATAAATTAAATAAAACAAATAAATAAATAAATAAATGAAAAGCTGAGAAGGTGTTGATTGGCCTTCAATCTGTGGAGTTCTCTGTCTGGAGGCAGATGGCGTTTTCTAACCCAAGTGGATGGAGACTGCCTTGCCTCAGGACAGCCCTGCAGAGAAGCAAGGCTTTCCTAGACGATCATCATGCAAACTGGCTCTGGCTGGATACAATGTATTCCTGGCTCTCCTGCTTTCGCTCAGCCTCAGTTCATGTCAGTCTTTCCAGATCTGGCTGCAATCAGCTAGATCATCAGTTGTGATAGAATCATCCTATTGCATGACCTTGGGGGCCACCACTTATTCAGCCATTCCCTAAGGGATGGGCATCTACTCCTGTCCCCCCTGTGTGTCCCCACCAAGGGAGCTGCTCCAACCTCCTTCCATCCCAAACAGCTGCTTCCGTAGTTTCTTCCTTGCCATTGGCCCCTCTTCAACAGGGCGTTTTGCCTTTCTTCTCCGTGTAGAAGCCGCCACATCCGCTGGAGGCACGGGGACAAACAGAGCTGAAACCACTGCAACGGGAAGATCGGCAAGTGCGAGCTCCACCTCCACTGCCAGCACTCTCAGCCAAGGTGAGCCAGTGGAAGAGCAGACATCTGCTGAGCCTTTGCAAAGGCTAGCTCACCAAATAGAGCCAAGCCAAAAGCCAACTTCCTTGCCCACAGTGAACGCTTCTCTCTGCCCTGTGGCTTCCCAATCAGCCCAAGTAGGGAAGCTCCAAAGCAGCTTAGCATTGGTTCCCTGCTCGGGACACCCATTTCTCGGCTCCAAAGAGTCACTTGCTGGTGGTCTAGCTTGACCTTTCCTAGCGCTTTGTCCTTGGCCCTTCTTCTTGGCAAGGGAGCAGAGGGGAAGCCTTCTCTTCCTCATGGCTCCATTCGAATTGCTGAGGTGTTCTTTCTTTAAAACTCTCTATATGGCCAAGGCACCGATTGAAACAGGAACCATCTCCTAAGAACGCCAAAAAAATGCGGCTGGCCAGCTGAGTCTCTTTGGCCTAGCTCTGCATTCTTCTTCCTCCACGTTTGATCTTTGCCCCCTCCTCTCCTCCACGCTCCACTTGCATCCCACTCTCCTGTTCCAAGGATACTCTTCCTTTCAGTCCCGCCAATGGGTCCTCTTTCCACATTTTGCTGTTTTCTTCGAGACACACAGACCCAATTCCCAAGGCACAAAAGCAGACACAGGCAAACACCCCTAGGATTTCAGCCCTCCAAGAGTGCATGTTGACACTTCCCTTCAGCATTGTGCAGAAGGTGATCACAAGACAGGTTTCTCACTTGACTTGTGTGCCCATTGTTGCAGGCCAAAGTGGAACCTCCTCAGCGCCCCAAGACAATTCTTCAAGTGCCAACCCAGGTAATTCTGAAAGGACTGCTTCAGCACCCTGTTGACACCACTCAGGAATAGAATCGGGAGGGCCCCTGGGAAACCACAGGCACACGTGATATCCTGGCCCGCCAATGTAGCCATGGGCCCTCAGAGATTCACGCCTGCTAGCCTCAAGGCATCTCCCCTCCAGGTGAGCGTTCCATGCCCTCTGCCTGTACATCTGATTCTCCCTTTCTCCTCTTTCCCAAAAGCAATGGTGACCTCAGGAGCCAGTGGGACAAACAGAGCTGAAAGCACCACTAAGGGAAGAACAACAGCTGGCAGCGGCCCTTCCACTGGATCCCCTCTAGGTGACGCACATTTCCCACCCATCATGGAGCCTTGCTGTCTCTCTCCTCCAGCCTTGCACTTTGATATATCTATATTTTTACATGCATATACGGAGAGAGATAGATATACATAAATATACATGAACACACACACACACACAGATATAGATATAGATATAGATATCTCATTGTCCATTCATAGTTTTATTATGGTGGTTTGACATGGAGATTCCCTTTTGTAATACCCATTTCCTTCTCAATGATGTTGGGAGGGAAAAAGCAGAACCAAGGGAAAACAAGCTGAGTGAGAAGGAAGCACTGGCCACAAAGAGGAAAGAGAGAGCATGTGTTCATTTTCACTCAATCTCCTTAGCTCTCTTTCTCGATGTCGATGGCCTTTTCTCTCCAAAGCTTCTTGGGATTGCCTTGCATCACTAAAGCACTGAGGACAAGCAAGTCTTTCAGGGTTCATCATCACAGAGGCTTCCTGGGATGGCGGCCACTGGATTCCTGCTTCAGCTTCTTTCGCTCAGCCTCAGTTCAGGGCAAGCTTTCCAGGGCTTTCTCCAATCCGCATTTTCCACTTTTTGGGTCACCACACAAAGAGCGGCTCCCAACTCCTTACACACCCAAGAGCTGCTCCATCAGCTTGTTCCTTGACCTTGCCCTGCCTTCAGCTTCGCATTTCTGCTTTCTTCTCCTCCTAGAAGGGGCCACATCTGCAGGAGCCATGGGGACAAACAGAGCAGAAACCACCCCAGCGGGAAGATCGCCATCTGCGAGCTCTAGCTCCACTTCCAGCTTACTCAGCCAAGGTGAGCTAGGGGCAGAGCAGAGATCTTCTGGGCCTTCAATAGATCCTTTGGAAGGTCTCCCTCGAGGCACAGACGGAAGCCAAAAGGGAGCCTCGTAACAGGCATGGCCCGCTGTACTCTCAATCCGTTGGTTTTCCTGGCGGTCAAAGGCTTCCAACTGCCATGGTGGAGGCAGCCCCCACAACCTGGGAAGCTGAAAAACAGCTTGCCACGTTTTCTCTCTGCTCGGGACAGCCCCGAAGCCTCACTTGCTGGCCCAGCGTGACCGTCCCCACAACTTGCGGCTTTGCCCTTCATCTGCTTCCCGGGCAAAGGGGCATATTTTAAGCCAGCTCTTGCTGTGGGGTCCATTACAATGGCGACCCCGATCTCGGAAACTTTGTACATGGCCAGGCCACACAATGAGGCAGGAACCATCTCCCCAAAAAAGTCCAGAAAGATTCAGCGGCTCAGCTGAGCCTGACTGGCCTCTCTCTACCTACTGTCTCCTCCACATTGGCAGCCGCACCTACTTGGCCTCTAGAATCCCAATCTGCTCTTCCAAGGACACTCTTCCTTTCAGGTCCAGCATGGATTCCCATTTTCACATGTGGCTATTTCCCCAGGCAGCACCCGAGACTCCCACACTACAATCACACTGACACACACACATACACACACACACACACACGCACACACTCACACTCACACACACCCCCAAGGAGCAAACACACGCACATAGACACATCCAAAGACAGATGGGATTTCAGCTCTCTGAGTGTGCATACCATCGAATTCCATTCGCTATGAGGCTGAGGGGGCTCCCAGCACGGGTTTCTCATCTGAGATTTGTCCCAATTGTTGCAGGCCCTGGTGCGACTCCCTCAGGGACCAAGGACAACTCTCGAACTTCCAACCCAGGTACTTCTGGTGAGATTGGCTCAGCACCCTGCTTCTCGTGTTGCCCCTGTGCCCCCAGTCCGGCGAGCCAGACAGTCGCCCGAGGGCCCCTGAAAAACCTTGGTTGGCCCACACGTAGCCCTCTGCCCCCCAGAGTTCCGCGCCTGGAGCCCTCAAGACATTTCCACTCCAGATGACCATTTCATGGCCACTGCCTGTACATCTGATTCTCCCTTTCTCCTCTTTCCCAGGAGCAACGGGGACTACAGGAGCCAGTGGGACAAACAGAGCTGAAAGCACCACTAAGGGAAAGTCAACAGCTGGCAGCAGCAGTTCCACTGGAGCCCCTGCAGGTGACGCCCGCTTCAGAGAGAGCCTAAGCCCTGGCTATCTCTTCTTGCTACACTACTTCTTTTCTGGATATAGATATATACCTATATAACATTTTGCAGAACCAAGGGTGTTTTCCTGCTGTCACATGCATAGTAACCTTAGGAATACACAATTCCTTATGAACCCTGTTGGGAAGAAAAATGAGAACCCAGTGGAAAAATCACAAGAGAGACACAAATACAAACAGAAAAAAATAAATTAAATAAAACAAATAAATAAATAAATAAATGAAAAGCCGAGAAGGTGTTGATTGGCCTTCAATCTGTGGAGTTCTCTGTCTGGAGGCAGATGGCGTTTTCTAACCCAAGTGGATGGGGACTGCCTTGCCTCAGGACAGCCCTGCAGAGAAGCAAGGCTTTCCTAGACGATCATCATGCAAACTGGCTGTGGCTGGATACAATGTATTCCTGGCTCTCCTGCTTTCGCTCAGCCTCAGTTCATGTCAGTCTTTCCAGATCTGGCTGCAATCAGCTAGATCATCAGTTGTGATAGAATCATCCTATTGCATGACCTTGGGGGCCACCACTTATTCAGCCATTCCCTAAGGGATGGGCATCTACTCCTGTCCCCCCTGTGTGTCCCCACCAAGGGAGCTGCTCCAACCTCCTTCCATCCCAAACAGCTGCTTCCGCAGTTTCTTCCTTGCCATTGGCCCCTCTTCAACAGGGCGTTTTCCCTTTCTTCTCCGTGTAGAAGCCGCCACATCCGCTGGAGGCACGGGGACAAACAGAGCTGAAACCACTGCAACGGGAAGATCGGCAAGTGCGAGCTCCACCTCCACTGCCAGCACTCTCAGCCAAGGTGAGCCAGTGGAAGAGCAGACATCTGCTGAGCCTTTGCAAAGGCTAGCTCGCCAAATAGAGCCAAGCCAAAAGCCAACTTCCTTGCCCACAGTGAACGCTTCTCTCTGCCCTGTGGCTTCCCAATCAGCCCAAGTAGGGAAGCTCCAAAGCAGCTTAGCATTGGTTCCCTGCTCGGGACACCCATTTCTCGGCTCCAAAGAGTCACTTGCTGGTGGTCTAGCTTGACCTTTCCTAGCGCTTTGTCCTTGGCCCTTCTTCTTGGCAAGGGAGCAGAGGGGAAGCCTTCTCTTCCTCATGGCTCCATTCGAATTGCTGAGGTTTTCTTTCTTTAAAACTCTCTATATGGCCAAGGCACCGATTGAAGCAGGAACCATCTCCTAAGAACGCCAAAAAAATGCGGCTGGCCAGCTGAGTCTCTTTGGCCTAGCTCTGCATTCTTCTTCCTCCACGTTTGATCTTTGCCCCCTCCTCTCCTCCACGCTCCACTTGCATCCCACTCTCCTGTTCCAAGGATACTCTTCCTTTCAGTCCCGCCAATGGGTCCTCTTTCCACATTTTGCTGTTTTCTTCGAGACACACAGACCCAATTCCCAAGGCACAAAAGCAGACACAGGCAAACACCCCTAGGATTTCAGCCCTCCAAGAGTGCATGTTGACACTTCCCTTCAGCATTGTGCAGAAGGTGATCACAAGACAGGTTTCTCACTTGACTTGTGTGCCCATTGTTGCAGGCCAAAGTGGAACCTCCTCAGCGCCCCAAGACAATTCTTCAAGTGCCAACCCAGGTAATTCTGAAAGGACTGCTTCAGCACCCTGTTGACACCACTCAGGAATAGAATCGGGAGGGCCCCTGGGAAACCACAGGCACACGTGATATCCTGGCCCGCCAATGTAGCCATGGGCCCTCAGAGATTCACGCCTGCTAGCCTCAAGGCATCTCCCCTCCAGGTGAGCGTTCCATGCCCTCTGCCTGTACATCTGATTCTCCCTTTCTCCTCTTTCCCAAAAGCAATGGTGACCTCAGGAGCCAGTGGGACAAACAGAGCTGAAAGCACCACTAAGGGAAGAACAACAGCTGGCAGCGGCCCTTCCACTGGATCCCCTCTAGGTGACGCACATTTCCCACCCATCATGGAGCCTTGCTGTCTCTCTCCTCCAGCCTTGCACTTTGATATATCTATATTTTTACATGCATATACGGAGAGAGATAGATATACATAAATATACATGAACACACACACACACACATACACAGATATAGATATAGATATAGATATCTCATTGTCCATTCATAGTTTTATTATGGTGGTTTGACATGGAGATTCCCTTTTGTAATACCCATTTCCTTCTCAATGATGTTGGGAGGGAAAAAGCAGAACCAAGGGAAAACAAGCTGAGTGAGAAGGAAGCACTGGCCACAAAGAGGAAAGAGAGAGCATGTGTTCATTTTCACTCAATCTCCTTAGCTCTCTTTCTCGATGTCGATGGCCTTTTCTCTCCAAAGCTTCTTGGGATTGCCTTGCATCACTAAAGCACTGAGGACAAGCAAGTCTTTCAGGGTTCATCATCACAGAGGCTTCCTGGGATGGCGGCCACTGGATTCCTGCTTCAGCTTCTTTCGCTCAGCCTCAGTTCAGGGCAAGCTTTCCAGGGCTTTCTCCAATCCGCATTTTCCACTTTTTGGGTCACCACACAAAGAGCGGCTCCCAACTCCTTACACACCCAAGAGCTGCTCCATCAGCTTGTTCCTTGACCTTGCCCTGCCTTCAGCTTCGCATTTCTGCTTTCTTCTCCTCCTAGAAGGGGCCACATCTGCAGGAGCCATGGGGACAAACAGAGCAGAAACCACCCCAGCGGGAAGATCGCCATCTGCGAGCTCTAGCTCCACTTCCAGCTTACTCAGCCAAGGTGAGCTAGGGGCAGAGCAGAGATCTTCTGGGCCTTCAATAGATCCTTTGGAAGGTCTCCCTCGAGGCACAGACGGAAGCCAAAAGGGAGCCTCGTAACAGGCATGGCCCGCTGTACTCTCAATCCGTTGGTTTTCCTGGCGGTCAAAGGCTTCCAACTGCCATGGTGGAGGCAGCCCCCACAACCTGGGAAGCTGAAAAACAGCTTGCCACGTTTTCTCTCTGCTCGGGACAGCCCCGAAGCCTCACTTGCTGGCCCAGCGTGACCGTCCCCACAACTTGCGGCTTTGCCCTTCATCTGCTTCCCGGGCAAAGGGGCATATTTTAAGCCAGCTCTTGCTGTGGGGTCCATTACAATGGCGACCCCGATCTCGGAAACTTTGTACATGGCCAGGCCACACAATGAGGCAGGAACCATCTCCCCAAAAAAGTCCAGAAAGATTCAGCGGCTCAGCTGAGCCTGACTGGCCTCTCTCTCTCTACCTACTGTCTCCTCCACATTGGCAGCCGCACCTACTTGGCCTCTAGAATCCCAATCTGCTCTTCCAAGGACACTCTTCCTTTCAGGTCCAGCATGGATTCCCATTTTCACATGTGGCTATTTCCCCAGGCAGCACCCGAGACTCCCACACTACAATCACACTGACACACACACATACACACACACACACACACGCACACACTCACACTCACACACACCCCCAAGGAGCAAACACACGCACATAGACACATCCAAAGACAGATGGGATTTCAGCTCTCTGAGTGTGCATACCATCGAATTCCATTCGCTATGAGGCTGAGGGGGCTCCCAGCACGGGTTTCTCATCTGAGATTTGTCCCAATTGTTGCAGGCCCTGGTGCGACTCCCTCAGGGACCAAGGACAACTCTCGAACTTCCAACCCAGGTACTTCTGGTGAGATTGGCTCAGCACCCTGCTTCTCGTGTTGCCCCTGTGCCCCCAGTCCGGCGAGCCAGACAGTCGCCCGAGGGCCCCTGAAAAACCTTGGTTGGCCCACACGTAGCCCTCTGCCCCCCAGAGTTCCGCGCCTGGAGCCCTCAAGACATTTCCACTCCAGATGACCATTTCATGGCCACTGCCTGTACATCTGATTCTCCCTTTCTCTTCTTTCCCAGGAGCAACAGGGACTACAGGAGCCAGTGGGACAAACAGAGCTGAAAGCACCACTAAGGGAAAGTCAACAGCTGGCAGCAGCAGTTCCACTGGAGCCCCTGCAGGTGACGCCCGCTTCAGAGAGAGCCTAAGCCCTGGCTATCTCTTCTTGCTACACTACTTCTTTTCTGGATATAGATATATACCTATATAACATTTTGCAGAAGCAAGGGTGTTTTCCTGCTGTCACATGCATAGTAACCTTAGGAATACACAATTCCTTATGAACCCTGTTGGGAAGAAAAATGAGAACCCAGTGGAAAAATCACAAGAGAGACACAAATACAAACAGAAAAAAATAAATTAAATAAAACAAATAAATAAATAAATAAATGAAAAGCCGAGAAGGTGTTGATTGGCCTTCAATCTGTGGAGTTCTCTGTCTGGAGGCAGATGGCGTTTTCTAACCCAAGTGGATGGGGACTGCCTTGCCTCAGGACAGCCCTGCAGAGAAGCAAGGCTTTCCTAGACGATCATCATGCAAACTGGCTCTGGCTGGATACAATGTATTCCTGGCTCTCCTGCTTTCGCTCAGCCTCAGTTCATGTCAGTCTTTCCAGATCTGGCTGCAATCAGCTAGATCATCAGTTGTGATAGAATCATCCTATTGCATGACCTTGGGGGCCACCACTTATTCAGCCATTCCCTAAGGGATGGGCATCTACTCCTGTCCCCCCTGTGTGTCCCCACCAAGGGAGCTGCTCCAACCTCCTTCCATCCCAAACAGCTGCTTCCGCAGTTTCTTCCTTGCCATTGGCCCCTCTTCAACAGGGCCTTTTCCCTTTCTTCTCCGTGTAGAAGCCGCCACATCCGCTGGAGGCACGGGGACAAACAGAGCTGAAACCACTGCAACGGGAAGATCGGCAAGTGCGAGCTCCACCTCCACTGCCAGCACTCTCAGCCAAGGTGAGCCAGTGGAAGAGCAGACATCTGCTGAGCCTTTGCAAAGGCTAGCTCACCAAATAGAGCCAAGCCAAAAGCCAACTTCCTTGCCCACAGTGAACGCTTCTCTCTGCCCTGTGGCTTCCCAATCAGCCCAAGTAGGGAAGCTCCAAAGCAGCTTAGCATTGGTTCCCTGCTCGGGACACCCATTTCTCGGCTCCAAAGAGTCACTTGCTGGTGGTCTAGCTTGACCTTTCCTAGCGCTTTGTCCTTGGCCCTTCTTCTTGGCAAGGGAGCAGAGGGGAAGCCTTCTCTTCCTCATGGCTCCATTCGAATTGCTGAGGTGTTCTTTAAAACTCTCTATATGGCCAAGGCACTGATTTCTTGAGGAAAAATGATAAAAAGGTGGATTACATCAATACCAATCTAAAAACAACAGGAAGCATCAAATGTAATGGGAATATACTAGAATCTTTCTTAGTTGAATAAAGAATAACGTAAAGTTATCCACTTTATTTTATAAATTTGACGTATTCTAGAAATGCTAGCAGGAAAAAAAAAGAAAACCATCAAAATAGGTAAATTCAGAGATGCTTTGCTCCTGACATGATGATTTGCTTAGAAATTCCCAAGGAATCATCAAAAATATTAAGATAATACCTTAAACCAAATTATAAAATAAAATGCAAACCTCAAAATCATTTTTACATTGATATGAATATCCAAGAATCAATAATTGCAAGGAAAAATTCATTCAAATGAGTATAAAATGTACCAAGTATATGATTAAGTTATTTATGTCTAGAAAGTACTTCTACATATTTAACAATAAAGTTCTTCTTAAGTAAGTTTCATGCATATGAGTAGGAGATGTGTTTTTTAGGTTTTTTCCTTATTTAATCTTTTTAAAAATTTTTTCTCCAGGTACATGTGAAAGAATTCTTACATTTGTTTTTAAAACTTTTAATTCCAGATTCTCTCCCTTCCTCCCTACCTACCCCCCATTGAGAAGGCACACGAGGAATTGAATGAAGTGAATGCAAAATATTTCCACAAAAGTCATGTTACAAAAGGAAACAAAGATCTGCCCCCCAAAAAAATTATCAAGAAAAATAAAATAAATAAAAAAGAATGCTTCAATTTGTATTTAGACATAATCAGTAGTTTTTTTGGGTATGGATAACATTTTTCATCATAAGTCCTTCATAGTTGTCTTGGATAATTGTATTGATGAGGATGGCAAAGTCATTCATGGCTATTCATCTAGGGGATGTATTTTTAACCAAAGGACAGAAAAAAAATTAAATGGCAAAATAGAATACTTTGATTAAATAAAACTGAAAAGTTATCAAACAAAAAAATTGCTCTGATACAAGAAAGGAGGAGTCAACTTTTAAAAAAACCTTTCTATCAATTTTTTTTAGAAAAGATTTGGTATCTAAGTTATATAAAGAATATAACAGTATATGTGTGTATGTGTGTGTGTGATCAATACAGATCTTATAGCTAGATAGATATTACATGTCATAAGCCATTCCTCAACAGAAAATAGTCAAAGCATATAAACAAAAAATTTGTCAAAAGAACAAATGTTCTGTAATTGTGTAATAATTAAAGCATATATTTCCCAGGACTACTGTGAGGTTTTAAGGAAATTATTTTTGTAAAATGCTTAACATAATGTTTGGCTTTTAGTAGGCACTTAAAGAATTTGTTACCTCTCTTACCTCAAGAGTGAATATTGCAAAATTTCACAACAGGAATGACCTCAAAGAAGAGATATAGGAAAAAGACTTTCTCACTCCATTTCTTTGCAAAAATGGGAAGTCCATACATAGTGAAACACTGCACTTTTTTGCCTTTTTCTTTGTGTACAATAGTTTTTCTGGCTTTTTCTCTACTTCCTCTTTTTTTCTTAAAAAAAACACATTGTTTTTATATGAGATGGATCCTTCAGAGGACTAAAGGAGGGGAATAATAGAAAAATTACAACAAAATTAAAAGCAATAAATTTTACTTTGAATAAAGATATAAATTATAGATGTAGAAAATTTTATAAAGGGCTGGAGAAAAAGTTACCAAAAGATTAACTTTATATACTTGTGACTTTTTAAGATTATTTCTGAATTTTTAACTATTTCGTCCATTTAGATATTTTTCCACAACTTAGCATTCTCCCTTTCAGGATCACATCAGGCAAAATAATGTCTGCAGTTCCCTCTTATGGGTATTTTGATTTTAAACCTCCTAGGACCTCACCCATAATGTTTGGTACCAATCTTGTATCCAAATCTCATAGAATTTTGTTCTGCATGTAGTCAAATGATCCCTTGAAGTTGGCTGTTATTTTATGATTTGTATTTCAATAATATATTAGGATTTTAACAGATTAAGCTCTTCTGCTTTAAAATTATGGTGACAGAGTGGTAATAAAGGGGCAGAGAATACTATGAATTGCACTGGGTTTAGACTGTGTAAATTTTCATTTGATTGTTGGTATTCTCAATGTGAAATTCTTAATGATAAACAAGTGGATATAGTGTTGGAGTATAAAACTCTTAGCTCTGGAACACCAAAAGAACT
The DNA here is from genome assembly GCF_048593235.1 of Sminthopsis crassicaudata. Taxonomy (NCBI): domain Eukaryota; kingdom Metazoa; phylum Chordata; class Mammalia; order Dasyuromorphia; family Dasyuridae; genus Sminthopsis; species Sminthopsis crassicaudata. The sequence continues at coordinate 203,362,346 of NC_133621.1, forward strand.
GTCAAGACCCCAAAGAAAGATCCTCTATTATTGGAATTCCAGAAACCATGACTGATTGGTAGGGAAAATTTAGGTAGGGTGGGACAGGATATCACAGATCATAGTATTGTAGGTGACTGCTTACTCTGCTTACTTGTGAGTGTGTAATTATTTGCCATTGTTTTTTAAAAATGGAATAATGAATCAGAGAAAAATAGATAAGAGGACTATTTTATGGATTAATTAATGAATTTGTAGTCTACTAGAAGAGTACTATAGTAGTTTTAGAAACTAATACAATATTCTTATTTTATATAGGATGTCTAGGACCAGCCCCAGGTAAGGTTATTGTAAATTTCACCCCTCTCTCTCCATTTTGTTGCCCATGTATCAAGAATGTGCATATATGCACACACACACACAAAGACACAAAACATACCCACAATAATTATTCTGAATTTAAAATTCTTATTGTAAAAATATTTCAGTGATCATATCAAAAATTAATTGTGGGATTTTGACTTTTTAATAGCAAAATTAGGCATTAGGGAATAAATTAATTTATAAATTACTGGAATATTTGAATAACATCTTTCATTGATATAAGGAAATTACAATAAATGATTTTGTAGCAATCACTGATTAGATTGAAAATATAAACTAGATGAACTATAGGAGAATCTCATTTAATATTAAAATTATGTTTGCATTTATCTTCATCAAAATAATGTTAGGGGGCAGCTAGGTGGTGCAGTAGATAGAGCACCAGCACTGAAGTCAGGAGGACCTGAGTTCAAATCTTACCTCAGACACTTAACATTTCTTAACTGGGCAAGTCACTTAACCCCAATTGCCTCAGCAAAAAGCACAATAATAATAATAATAATAATAATAATAATAATAATAATAATGTTAGTAAATAACCTAACCATGTGAAGGTTTTATTTATTTTCTTTCTAACACAGGACATATCTAATTTTCTTAAGGTGAAAGTAAAGGAAATAGGCTTAAATTATATTATAAAACTATTTAGTTAACAGTAACAAAGTTACCTCACTTCTTTAGGTCTTAGTATCCTTATCTGTAAATTGTTAGAATCCGAATAAAAGATAAATGTCTTTTTGAGATCTAAAAGTCAGTTTAGATTCTAGTTAGATAAAAGTAAGAGCTTCTTATCATCAAGAAATATTAAACTCTGACATTCAAGGAAACTCAAGGAATCTTTTTTGGACATGTAAAAATTGTTATCTGTAATTGCTAGAGGTAGTTCAGAGATGATTAATCTCTATAGATATCTCATATAGACAATCTCATATAGACAATCTATAAACAGTGGAATAAATTTTTAACACTTCCAATTCTTATCTTTCTATGACTCAAAAAAGCTTTTATTTAAAATTATTATTAATATACTATTTGTATTTAACCTACTATGAATATTATGTTTTACATTTAGAAATGTCAACTGATCATATTATATATAATATCTTTAAATCATTTCTTATTTCACTTTTCTAGTATGTCATGGGCCATTAGGTGAAGAAAAATCTGTGAGTACATGTTTTCATTCCATTGTTGTTATTTGTCTTTCATAATTTCACATGTACTAGTAGCCCTGAATTTAATTAGATTTCTAAGAAATCTTTGTACTCATAGCCTGGAGACACATGGATTATAAATTGCCACCAGTGTACCTGCAGTGATGCAAGGACTGTAGACTGTAAGCCCAGGACATGTCCCATTCTACCCACCTGTGCAAATGGAGAGAAGTTGATACAATACAAATCCAATGAATCTTGCTGTGAAACTGCATATTGTGGTATGTATTTTTCTTTTTTTTCCCTCTTTATATTTGTTATTGATATTTTCTATTTTTTTTACATCACTGTTATTTCCAAGAATTCAATCCCATTCCATCTACTTGTTACATTGTAAAATTGTTACCTTGTGAAAATAATCAAGGAAAACACATTAATGCATTTGGCCATATATGAAACCATATGCCTCATTCTATATCTTTAGTGCACTGTTTCTCTGTTACGTAGAGAAACATGTGAAAAATCTTCTAAAGACAGGATTGGTCACTGCATTACTCAGAGATCTAATGAATTTCAATGTTACTTTCCTTGACATTATTTTGGCCATCATTGTTTTTAATAATCAACAAATTATATTAATATATTTATATTTAAAATATGTAACAAAGTGCATTGATATACTTTGTTCTGCATCAGTTGTTTTCCTTAGTTTCTCTGAATTCTCCATTTGGCATAAATGTTTTTAAGGGATAACATTATTTCATTTATTTCATATACCACAATTTATTCACCCTCTTCTCAAGTACACACCCTAATTTTTTCACAAAATGATTGGACTAATTAATAGCTATTCCATAGATAAAATAATATCTGTGGACTGAGTCAAAATATGAATTGGAAAATGTGAATACTATTAGTATACAGTAATAAAAAATGGTGATGATTGCTTAGAGGAAGGCATTATAATGTTTGACACATGTATAATAATATTTTCCAATTTTATTTACCATTATTTTATTTTCATATTTTATTATGGGACTGATTATTCTGGTACTGAATATTGTGATTGCCTTTCAGAGCCAAGAACATGTTTTCACAATCACATGGATTATAAGGTAAAATCTTTGTCAATTTCCAAATGTTTTAGTTATCAGAAATAGTTAACTAGCATTTATATAACATTTTAAGGTTTGCAAAGTACTTTACAATGATTATCTCCCTTTAGGCAAGGGATAACCTGGGAGATAAGTGTAATTATTATCCTTATTTTACAAATGAGGAAACTGAGCCAGGCAGAGATTGTGACTTTCCTAGAATCATACAACTAGTAAGTTTCTGACATCACATTTGAACTCACGTCTTTTGATTCCAGAATTTTAGCCATTGCATTATTTAGAAAATACATAAATAAATCTGTGAGTAAAAAATTAAATAACTGAATAAATAAATAAGTTATCCAATGAAATATTTCTAAATAACTTCAGCAATACCAAAGATAATTTTCATTTTAAAAAGTCAGTGATAACAATAATAACAAAATATAATAAGCTTTCTTTTCCCCAAAAAGAATTTCAAAAGGTCAAACAAGTACTACAAATCAATGCTCTTAAAAAGAGAAAATGTAGATATATATATAAAACTCCAGGACAAGAGGTTGTTTTTCTTGTTCAAGCATTTCAATTGTATTTGACTCTTTGTGACATTATTTGGGATTTTTCTGGCAAAGATATTAAAGCATTTTGCCATGTTCTTTTCCAGCTGAGGAAACTGAAGCAAACAGTTGAGTGACTTGTCCAGGGTCATATAGCTAGTAAGTGTCTGAGGTCAGATTCAAATTCAGGAAGAAGAGTCCAGCATTCTATCCACTATGCCACCTAATTGCTGGAGTGGGGATTATTAACAGAATAAAGTGTGAAAATTGCCTAATGAAGCAGACATAACTTACAGCATTCACATTTTTAGTATTTTAAGTGAAACTAAAACTGGGAAGAACTGACATTCACACTATCAGAAATTAGTTCAGCAAACACAAGATCTACCCCCTCCTTATGTAGAAACTATATAGTTTATAAGAACCATCAAGTGATATAGTCCATGCAAAGCTGAATTTTGACAAACAAAATTGACATCTTGGCAAGCTTAAACTTTTCAGACAAAAATCTTTTCTGGGTTTTGCAATTACCTAAATGATACATCTGATATTAATATTAAGCATAAATAATCTAGTAATAAAAACACTAGTATATCCATAGGAACATACATAGAACCTATCACTTCTACAATGATAGTCCTGTATACATTTAAAATTTTTTGCTACAAATAACAAGAATTTTAAAGTGCCTATTATATTCCAAGTTTTTATAAATATTTTGCTAATATTTATAAATATTCTCTCATTTTATAAATTTTATACATATTATTTAATCCTCAAACTATCTTGGAAGGTCAGTGTTATTAATAGCCCCTTTTTTGCAGTTGAGGAAACTGAGGCATTCAGATATTATGTGAATTGCCCAGGGTCTCACAGCTAGCAAATGCCTGAACCTATTATATTCGAACTCTTCCTTAAGCCCTCCAGGTTTTGCTCTCTAACCACTGCACCACCTGAGGCAACTGGTTCCAATTGGTTTCTTGTTTGTTCAGTCCTTCAGAGAAAAATTATATTGCTAACAACAGGAAATACAGAGCTTTGTAGTTGACAAAAAATTCTGACATGATAGAGATAATAAGCATGTATTTTAATTTATAATTTATAATTCTGTTTAAAGCAGAAAATGTACCACAATACAAACCTCAGTTAACCAGTAAGTTCTAGCTAAAGAATATTTTGGTTCATTGAAATTTCTATTAGCAGAAAATACTTTCCCCTAAAATATTTTAGTTTACTTTCCTGCCTGTAAAACCTTCTCATACACCATTAGATAAAAACATTTTTTCCCCTTCAGAGTTTTCCAAAATACTTTGTTTTGATCTTTCCTTCTTCCCCAATACACTCTCACTGCATATAACTGTTTTCATTTTCAAAAATTCACATTTCCTCCTAGTAGACTATAAATTCTTCAAATTCAGGGATTATGTATTTTCTTTTTGATCACTGTCTAGAATGGTAGCTTGCACATGTTGAAGTTCAGTGGTTAATGCTTTATGACTCCATGAACCATAGCATGCCAACATTGCCCATAAGGTTTTCTTGGCAACAAAACTTAAGAAATTTGCTATTTTCTTCTCCAATGGAGTAAGACAAACAGAGGTTTGGGTGATTGGCCCACTAACTAATAAATGTCTGAAGCTGGATTTGAACTCAGATCTCCCTGACTTCAGACCCAGCACTCTATACACTGAGCCATCTAGCTGCCTCTAACCTTGCACATAGGTGCTTAATAAATCTTGAATAGATTGAATTATAGTACAATGAATTTAATCAAATTCTAATTTGATGATAAAATATTTTTCAATTTATCATTGCCACCAAACAGAATGTGAACTTATTCAATGTATAGAGGTACAAGGTATGGAGCTACATCTGCACTGACCTTGGGACATATTTTCTATGTCACTTTATTTTGATTATGTTGTGCTCTCACAAACTCTCTATGATCATTTTTTTTCTTGTGACTTACCTGTTTTACCTCAAGTGGGCAGAGTTAGGGTTACCTTAAGATCTTATTAGATTTTTGTTAATAAATTCTCTACTAAAGTATTACTACCAATGTTTCATCATAGTACAGAGGTGAACCTGAATTCTTGGAAGATGTGCAAATTTTGACATATTCTATCAAGGATTCAAGTGCACCAAGTGATGGATACATGTTAGTTTTCTGTGGATCAACCTACTAAGGTTCAGAGATAAATGTTATCAAATTATTTGCCAGATGGTGATTTTTTTCTATCATAGAACTATTCAAAAATGGTTCACTACTATGGCAGGATTATGAGGGAAGACAATACCTATGTTGACAAAAGTTTTGAAATAAAACAATCTCAATGCATGAAGAAATTGATGAAAATTCTCTTTAAGCTCAAACGTGTATCTGAATAGATGTTTTCCTTTTTTTGTGAAAGTATTTTCTATCTTATTTAGGAGGGTTTTCACTGGAATCTTAAAGTGAAAAGAAAAAAAATTATGTCTCCATTTTAGTAATAGCAGGATACAAGGTCTAATGATAATATGTTTGTGATGCTTTTCCCCCCAGATTGGTGCATCATTTGATGATCCCCATAATCCATGTGTGTCCTATTTGTGTACTCCAAATGGCTTTGTCACAACAGTTCAAGATTGCCCAGAGCAAAGTTGGTGCTCAGAGGTATATCAGTCTATGAAACTAATAAATGAAAATAATCACTTTAAAAAAAAAAGCAATTATCTTCTTTCTCTTTCATAAAAATTTTGGGTCTATCATGGATAAATTATTTTTGTGCCTTGTAAAAGTTCTCTGAAGAACTTACTTTTGTCTAATGCCAAATAATCATATATATGTACACATTTGTAAACTTTGCTGACCAAATATATTTTTCAAGTTTATAACATGTTTTCAGTATTTATATAGCTGAAACAAGCCTTATAACATAAAAAAATGAGAGAAAGCTCTTAGAAAGTTTTTCTACTAAAAAGGAAAGTGATCAATTTCCTCCAAAAACTTAGAATTGCAATAAACTAATTTAAAATATAGATACAAAACACACACTTATACACACACACATATGCACAGATTACAAAGTTTAGCAATAGATGTGTGTGGGAGTGAAAAGAAAAAGGAAAAATGATCTAAATGAAAGTGCTTATCTTAGATCTAGTGGAGTATCTGAGTGAGTGAAATAAGGTTAATGCTTAAAAATGAAAACAATTGGAGTTTATGATTGTTTATCTGTTGAAAATAAAGGAAATCCAAAATTATATTTAAACTAGAATTTTTGTAAAATCCATGTACTTAAGTGAAATAAAAGAATGAATCAAATATAATATATAAAGATTTACAAAGCATTTAATGTACATTATTTCATTTGATCACATATATATTTACATACTCTGTATTTTTACCTGATGTTACTTAATTCTACTTCATAATTGTAAGTGATTTACAATAGAGTTGTCACATGAGTAATTAATTAGTTCACTGATAAAGGTGGTATTCGTGACAAAATCATGCATTTGTAATATAGTACAAAATATTTAAAATAATGGTTTGTTGAAGGAAAGCAACAGAAATAGCAAAGTTAACATTGAGATGTTTCTAAAAGAATTAAAGTAAGAATATAATTTACTAACTTAAAAGTACTACTAAAAACCTTAAACTTTAAATATTTTACATTCTCTTTTTTCTTTATATGGGTTTTATAACATTTTAAAATAAATTTATTTTTAATAATAACTTTTTATTTTCAAAATATATGCAAAAATAGTTTTCAACATTCACCTTTGCAAAACTTTGTGTTGCAAATTTTTTCTCCCTTCCTTACTCCCACCTTCTCCCCTTGACAACAAGTAATTCAATGTATGTTAAACATGTGCAATTCTACTATACATATTAAAATTCATTTAGATAATATTTTGGATTTCCTTTTTCTTCTATAAATTAAAAAATTGAAGCACCCAGTTTTATTTTCAGTTAATGTTTCATTTTTTTAACTTTAATCTTACCTCACTCAACATTTCCTATCTGGGTCTAAGATGAGTATATTAATATACTCATCTTATTTAGTGAATCAATGATAATGTACAAAAAGACATTTCTGACAAAAACTTTTCTACTTTTTCCCCCTTCCTTTCTAGGAAAACAGAATATATGATTCAAAAAAATGTTGCTATACTTGTGAGTATTCTTATTACTATTATATAATTCCATCTTCTGAAAATAATAGTTTATTTCAAATGATATTACAATCCACATGTAGAAAACTTCATGTAATGAAGTATATAATGTAAGTTTTCTGATTTTCACTAATTACAGAATATCAATATTCAATTAAAAGAGATCTCAGAGATTGCATGGTGGATAAGATGGTGGGTTCAGTGTCAGGAAGTCCTGGGTTCAAACCTAGCTGCAAACATTTATTTAGCTCTATGACATTGAGCAAGTCACTTAACCTCTGCTGGGTCATTTTCCTCATCAGTAAAAATGAAGATAAATATAAAATTCCTTACTTCCCAATCTCATTATGAGGATCAATTGAGAAAATATTTGTAGATTAGATCCTATATAAATGCCAGCAATTATTATTGCTGTTGTTGTTATTATTATTATTGCTCATCTATGAAAAAGAATCCGTCTCTACTGCTTTGTTGCACCAGCAGATTTTATAAATATGCTATATATTTCTTTATCCAAGCACAGGGGCGAAAACATACCATTTGGTTGTCCATTTGTCCCATTAGTAGCTACTCTTTGTATCTAGCCAGTTTCTATTACACCTAGTTGTACTATCATAAAATCCATATCTCTCCATCTTTTCCCAGATGGATAACACAAGAAACTTTATACCTATAATATTGCCATAATAACCCTATTAAAAATGACATTTATTTTTGATGACAAGCTCTTGATGAAGTCCAACTAGCTTAGTGATCACTTTCTTTTTTTTTTAATTAAGCTTTATTTTATTGATATATTTAATTTTTAGATTATAAACATTTATAGATTATTCATACTTTATGAAAACTCATTTATAGCAAAGCAATACAGTTAAACTAATAATAGTGACAGATATTTAATGTTCATGCAATATTTCATATGTATATTTTAAAACTTATTTTTCAGGAAAATTAATAGAAATCCATTTTCTCTCAATTCCATTCATTTAAAAGAAAGAATTTCTTATCACAAATACACAGTCAAGTAAAATAAATTCCCTCAATGACTGCATGTATAGCCTATCTATCTATCTGTATGTTGGTCTATATGTCTATGTATATATGTGTGTGCATGTCTATATGTATTTGTGTGTATGTACAAATACGTGTATATATATGTGTTATATTGTTATCTACATATTTATTGAATATATTTTATTCTGTAAATCAGTCACTTCTTTGCAATGGAACTGGCTATTAAAAACTTTTGAGAGATATAGTTCTGGGTAATTTAATAATGTTATTAACAAAGCAAGCTTGTTTATTAATAAAAGAATGATCATTTAGCCATTTCTCTCAGACAAAAGACAATCATGGCAGTGGACACACAGTTTATATACCTTGGAAGAATAGGTGTTCAATAAGAGGCTGGAAGTGATATCATATCAACCTTTCACAAACAGATTATCTCTGTACCCAGACTACTCCCAGCCTTGGACAATCTATTCAAAGAATATATGACCCACATAACCCTGAGAACACAATGGTTAGTCCTCTTATACAAGTGAGCAAGAAAGTTAGTTCAATCTCATTATCAGCAAGAGACTGAGCTTTTAAAAAATCAGGACTGCAGAAAAAGGGATCTCCACAAATCATTGGTTATCAATAATCATTTCTCTTATTCCCCCATTTGATTCTATTGAGAGATGTGACCTCCTCAATGCATTGCTAGCTGATATGACAAACACTCCATCATGGTTTTCTAACTTTGAGACTTAGAAGGGAACCAGTGTGAGAGGAAAAGGGAAAAGCTTTGACAAAATCAGAGGTGAAAATCCCTTTTGATAACATTTTGAATCAAAGGGACAATCTCCTTTGATAAGTAGACCTTACAGATAGAAGGTGCAAAGGGGGAAAGTACAATAGCAAAATAAAAGTCTTCTCCCTCTGATTCTTTGGAAACATCTAATACAGCACTCTGGTTTGGGTATGGTCTCAGAAAAGGTCACTTGTAGAAATTCTCTGCTACAAATTTTCTACAAAATTGGTCTTAACATGTTTTTTTAATTTACTTTGCCAATAATCAGGTCAAATGATGAACATCAGTTCAAAACTTTTTTCTATTACTAGAAAATTAAGTTTGGAGCCTTTTTTAGACCAGGGAATTTATATTTTTAGGTTAGCTAATTGTCATGCTGTTATACATAGGAAACTCAGATACAAACAGAATATGAGAACCCAATTTTTTATACTTGGCATTATTCATTCCCTCATTAGGAGGATGATAGTCCACTAAGGAATTAATAATAGAACACTTTTTAATAAGAAGATAAACTCTAATGCAAAAGTGAATTCATTTAAAAGTTGCCAGATTAGCTTCATTAATAACAAAAAATTCTAAGATGGGATATATAAATGCATTGCATAATCAATTTTAAAACAGTGCATATGAAATAAGTTATTTGTAATAAAACATTTCAACTTCTATGTCCAAGTGAATAACCCCTAACAAAAGGAGATATCTTATAAGACATTTAAAAGAGAACACAAGCTATTCTTCTTCTAAAAGGACTAATTGTATCGATACTCGTTTCCTGAACACAGAACTGAGATAGTTATGATACTCACTAAAAAAAAAATCATATTCCAGTTTCACAAATCTTCTGTATTATTTGTCTAATAATCCCTATATCATCATGAGAAATTAAGGGACCTTAACTTACACAAGAAAATATAACTAGTAACAGATGTCAAGACTAAATAATGAGTTCATTGTTTGGAATATAGAAAGGACTAAAATTCTAGGCCAAATAGCTAAAATTTTGTATCTGCATCTTATTACAGTAACTCAGATGTAGTTTAGCATTAACCAAAACAACAAAAAAAATCTAATATTGTCTTCTTACTGATCATATAACATAATTATAGAAAAAGGCTATAAAATTCTAGTGTTCAATAATCTTGATGTTGATTCAAGACAAAAGTTATATAAATAGACAAATCCATTGAGTCAGGCTTAAAATCAGACAGAAGAAATATTTTCTATTCCAGAGGAAATGATATATTGGGAAAATTGAGTCAGAAGAATTCTACCTTAGCCCATGACAAAAGTCCTTAACCCAGTCTTTCCCATAAGAGCCCCACTTGTAGTTCATGAATGCAAAACCCTAGAAGGTTGCTGGAATGATTGATTCATTGGCTCAATAGTATTCCTTGTTTATCATACCTGGAATTAAATTAAATTTAGTTTAGAATAATATCAGTTAACTGTCCTCTAGTCTTAAATAGAAAGTTCTAATAATCAAATTTTCAAATGGTTTCAGCTCTTGAGGATCACATATCCTAGATAATAAATATTGACTCTCATCTCACATTAGTAATGGTTAAGACATTCATCACAGAAAAATCACAATTTATCTTCATATAGCTAGTACTCATGCTAAGTAGGTGCTTTTTATCCCTAAATTCAACATTACACAAATTATTTTATTCTAAATTTTTAGTAACAAATAACAAAAAGCTTGGGATGGGATGTGTAAATATATATTAATCCCAAATTGTATGCAGAAAACAGATCATGTGAGACATTTTCTACAGCAAAATACGTTCGATTATTAGACATCTTCAGAATCCTTGAAACAATGAAAACATCTTTAAAGTGACTCAAAGAGTTTGCACATCCTTCTATATATGATTTAATCTAAGATTAAATAACACACATAAGTAATCATTTCCTCAACCACAGCAATATTCTAACCTTATACTGTCTATTTGGAATAGTCTAAAATAATAATAAGTATATTTCCCTATTTTTCTCTTTTGATTAAATCTATTTTAGCTTTAGCTGTTTCTGAGATCATGATTACTACCCCTATTTGTTTACATAATAGATTCTAATCCTGATCTTTATTTTATGTTTGTGTATCTCTTATTTGTGATCTTTCCTGACTTCTCTGCTTTACTTCTACTTAATGACTTGCCCTCCTATCACTTAACCTAGCTCCCTCCAAGGATTCTTCCCTTCTCTTTCCCCCCAACTTTCTCTTTGCCTTCTTGTTTCTATCTGAATTTAGAAGACTTTTATAGCCTTCCAAATTTATATGTCTTTCCCTCTTTATCCCATTCCCATTAATATATACACACTTCTGCACCTCCTTACCCTAGTCTCTCATCATCTTTTTTAATTTACAAATTTAGGAGACTTTTCTTCCATTCTAAATGTTTACTCTTTAACCCAAATCTGATGTGAATAGGGTTCCCTTTAAAATCTCTACCTTCCTTATTCCCTTACCCTCTTAATTCTCTCTAAATTTAGAAGACTTGTATGCCTCTCCAGATATACATTGTTCCCTCTTTAACCCATTTCTGATGAGAGTAGGGTTCCAGAACTACCAGTATTCCTTCCCCATCTAATTCTCCTGTATCAGTTCTTCTCCTACACCTCATTTGTAATAATTACCTTTTTACCTTCTCCTGAATGGTTTTGTTTTTTAGGATCACATCATACTCATTCATCTCTTCTCCAACCTTTCTTTTGAACTACCCAATTATTAATTACAATCTTAAATATATAGTTTAATTTTCTATTTATAAAAAAGTTAATAATTTGTCCTCATTGAGTCCCTTGTAATTAATCTTTGAAGTTTATATTTCTCTTGGATCTTTCATGTCAAATTTCTTATTCTTTTTGCAACAAAATCTTAAAAGTCTGGTAATTCATTAAATATCATTTTTTGTTGTTCAGGATTATACTTAATTTTAATGGGTATGACATTTTCAATATATTGTGTTTCAAGGCCTGTGGTCCAGTGTCATTCTAATTGTGGTTCTGCCATAGTTGTTGTTGTTGTTGTTTTTTTTTCTTGTTGCTCATATTATCTTGGATTTCAGAATTTGGCTATGATATCCCTTCCTTTTAGGATATTTTTCAACTTGTGATTGCTGGATTTTTTTTTCTGTTCCAAGTTTCCCCTCTTGATCTCATACTTCAAGACAATTTTCTTTAATTATTTTTTATATTATTGAATCAAGATTATTTTTAGTGTCTTTGACCTTTTTTTTTTTGGACCTTTCAGGTGGTTCAATTGTTTTTATGTTTTCTCTTCTTGATCTGTCCTCCAGATCAGCTATTTTTCTCATAAGATGTTTACATGTTCTTTTTTTTTTTTCATTCTTTGTATTCCATTTTATTATATCTTGGTTTTTTTCTAACTTTGTCGATTTTGGAGTCATTTTCTTCCTTAAGATTCTGGATCTTCTTTTGCAATTGATTGACTTTCTTTTCATAATCTTGTTTTTCTTGGAATGTTCTTGTTCTTTTTAAATTTTTCCTGAATTTCTCTTATATGATTTCTAAAGTCTTTTTTTGAGTTCTATGAATTCTTCTTGCCCAGTGAACATTTGACATTACTCTTTGAGATAGGACAAACATTTTTTGCTTCAGTATCATTCTTCAAAGACAAACCCATCTTCTCTATTACCATAGTAACTATGTTTGAGTTCTTTCTCCTTTGACTCGTCATTTTTAAATTTATAGTAGCTTGTTATTATAATTATCTCTATTCTTGGGATATGGTGCCTCTGACCTAAGATCCTTCTTACTGTTATTTTTTGAGCTTTATCTTGAGTCTAACCTCTGCACTCCTTTATCCCACTAAGCCAAAGCTAAGGTTCCCTGGCACACTATGTTGGAAATGTCTTACTTTCTAAGAGTAAGGCTTCTACATATACCCTTAATTTCTCCCCTTCTGGCCTGGAACTGAAACCAAGAGCTCAGCTTTCCTGTAAGTGCCCATAGCCAAAGGCTATGGATATTACTATCCTCCACCCCTGCCTCTGCTTCTACTCTCAGAGTTCCTTCTCATTGAGGACCAGGTCTCAGCAATATAGGTGAACCTGGCATTCTTTGTCAGCAGATGTTTCCCCAATCATCCCCTGTTCAGATGCCCAACCCCTCAAACTGTCTAGAAGGTAAAAATTCCAGTAGCTGAGGCCAGCTACCTTCCTACCCAGGTACCCCAAGTGCTTTTTGCTTGCTTTTTCAGCAGAGCCACCCTGGAGGTGTTTATAGTTCACTCCAGTCAAACCTCCATTCTGGGATCTTCTCTAGCTGTCTCAGGAGAACCACTGTTCTGCCCCAACTCTTGTTTATTTCTACTACTTTATATTTAACTTGACATGCTATTTGTGGAGGAAATCTAGAGAGCTTGGAATTTTCTGTCCTAGTCAGTTATTTTCCCCAGAATTTTCTTTCTGTGTGTTTTCACAAATTTATATTCAGTCACAAGGAGGATCAGTTAAGAAAGACAGTACAAGGATAATTAAGTACAATGCATCATAATTATTTGGCCGGGGGGGGGGGGGGGAGAAATCTATTCTTCATTAGAAAGTTATAGTGGAGCGTTACATTGTTTGAGATGTTTTCAGGTTTTTCTTTATAAAATGAAAGAATTTCTGATGTATTTTCCAGCTGAACATTTTTCAGCTAATGATGCATTAAATTTTTAAAAAAATTTGACCAGTTTGATAGGCAACATGTTTATAATGCATTTGTTTAAAAGAACATTTAATATATGTGAATTGCCATTGTATCTTGACCAACAAGTGTAGGAAACTTCTTGATGAATTTTTAGTTTGATAGTATTTTGCTATTAGCATTTGATGATTTAAAGTTCCAGTGGTCCTCAAACTTTTTAAATAGGGGGCCAGTTCATTGTCCCTCAGACTGTTGAGAGACGGACTATAGTAAAAACAAAAACTCACACTGTCTCTGCCCCTCAGCCCATTTGCCATAACCTGGCGGGCTGCATAAACGTCCTCAGCAGGCATATGGCAGGCCGCAGTTTGAGCACCCCTGATTTAAACCATTACTTCTGCCAATAATATTCCTTTTTTTTTTTTAGGTAAGGAAGACTGTAAGCCAGTTCCTGTGAATGTAACTGTTAAATACAAAGGCTGTATGAAGAAGACTGAAATGGCAAAATGTAGTGGGAAATGTAAAAAAATGACCACGTAAGTAAAGTTTTCTTTCTAACCATTTAGGATAGGACCTTTTAAACTGTTTAACTCCAAATTAAACTTTATGAACTTTTTTCAATTCTCAAATGGATCTGTATATGAATACTGATCTAATACAAGGTCTTGCATAAAGTGATGCATCTGCAACTTATCATTATATACCTGTGCATATAGTACAACTTTTATATGGCAAAGATATTACATGAAATAAAATTATAAAGACTTGATTCAATATTTTTAAGACTAATAATAAATTTTACATTTTTAAGAATAAAAATGTAAATTTTCAATTCATATAATTTTTAAAAATCTTTGTAGCCATTGTGTGAATGCTCATTAAGTAGTCTACATTTGCCTTCCATAGTTTGGAGAATATTTTGGAGAATATGTTTGGAGAATACTTTGTGTGTATATATACACATATATATGTTTTTACATTGTTTCTTTGGATACTCTAACATTAGAACAAATACACAGAGTCAACGCTTAGGCGTTGCAAACATTAGACATGTAAATAGGATAATAATAGGTAGGGTAGAAATGCCTGTGATAGTAGGGCAGATGAAAGGGGCAAATAGATTTTCGTTCATTTTTTCTTTCAGGGGAATGGAATTTCTGGAAGTTTGAGTATTTCCAGTGGCAGCAATAGTCATATACTATATTTAGACATTTTCATGTCTGATTTTCATGTGGTAGTTTATAGTATGGCATATATGGCAGCATCAGTTTTTCTTTTTTAATTTGTTGAAACTATCTACTAATACTCATTTATATTAGAAATTTATAGGGAAAGGAAAAACATTTATATATATATGTATATATGTATGTATGTATGTATGTATGTATGTATGTATGTATGTCAGACACTGCATTAAGTTCTTTTACAGACATTATTTAATGTAATCCTCACAACAACCCTCGTAGTGGGTGGTGTTATACCCTTTTAAAGAAATAGTTGAATATATGAGATTACTTGTCATCTAGGGAAGGAGGAGGGGAAGGCAAGGAAAAATGAACACACAAGGTTTTGCAAAGGTTAATGTTAAAAACTTATTCATGTAAATGTTTTGAAAATTAAAAAGCTCTAATAAAAAGAGAAATAATTGAGGAAACGAAGGCAGGTGGAGATTAAATAATTTACCTAAGCTATTGTCTGGGGACAAATTTGAACTTAGGACTTCCTGAGTCAAGGTCCAATGATTGATTCACTGTCTTACAAAAGGAGAAAAATACAAACTAGAAAAAGATGTGGTTTTTGGTGAAGAGCAGTAAGACCATATTAATTACAAATAAGAGAAATCTGACATTTGCGCACAGGATTAACTGAAGGGGAAGAAGAGAATAGAAAAGAAAAAACCACTAGGAGGACATTGTGCTACTCCAGATGTATAACAAAATTGTTTATACTCACTTGATATCATTGGAAATAGTCACTCATGGGTCTTTAATACAAAAGTTCTAAAATGACTGATCATATTGTCTTTTCTTTTAGATATAACTATGAGACATTTCAATTGGAAACCTCCTGTACGTGCTGCCAAGAAGATATGTATGAGAAGAGAGAAATCACCCTTAGTTGTCCTGAAAATAAAACATTGCCTTACACATATAGACATACTATCTCTTGCTCATGCAAGAATCTTTGTTCAAACTCTACAAGTACATCTTAATTTAAAGGTAGAATACCTTTATTATTGGTAACTATGAATTAGATATTTACAACTATGAAAACCTAGTCAAAAAGTGAAGACAAAAATTTATTCTCTATGCTAAAAAATGTAATGGTATTCAAAGTATTGACTTCTTTTATTTTTTCTTATAATAAATGCTTCTTTGCTCAATATCAGTGTGAATGGATCTTAATTTAACGGCATATGGTAGTAGAACATTGCAATGCTGTAAGGAGAAACATGTTAGTATTTCAAACATTACTAAGGCTCACTCAGAAGTGTCAATGGGAAAAGGGACTCAATGAAACTTTCCCCAATCTTCACTCCCAATTCCTGATTATTTTACTTGTCCTTGAAAAAACTCCCTGTAGTTTGTCTGGAAGCACACGAAGAAGAAAAAGTCTTAGATGCATACTCTTCATCATATTAACCATGCCAGCCACAGAAAGCAATTAGTCACTGCACTTAGACTGACATCTTCAGATATAGCCAAATCGCGGGTACCTTCTTTGATCTGACAATAAAAGAATTGAGACATAAACCCAGAGATACAAGCTGCCTATTAGGGCTATAGGAAGTCAATCTTGCAGGATAAGCCAGATCTGAAACAGAAGGGGATTCTAAAGAGGCTGAATTAGCAACTTGTAAGATTTATGTCAGCTGGTGATGGAAGGACAAACTTCCCCCTTCAGTGGTTCCTTGCTCCACTTGTCAGTGTCCATGGATGCCCTTTTCTGAAATGGAAACTGATATCAAAGACTTTTTCCATGGACTTTGTGTAGAGGCAGTGCATTTGTTAAAAGATCGTGTAGGATGAAATAATGGGAATGGATTAGTTAAGTTTTTCTCCCCTCAAGATACATTTGAAATTTTGAAAAGAAACAGAATGCTGATGATTCAACTTAAAGTCAACCTGCACACAGAAAGGCAGTGGATAGTTGCTGGAGGCCATATCACTTTCAAGCCAAAAATTTTTACCTCTCAGACTGTCAAGTGGGGTTGAGTGGGGATTTGAGTCTGGGAAGACAAAGTGAACCCTGGCTGATTGAGAATGCCAGATCCAGCTGTGCTGCTGAGACACAGCCCTGGGCCAGAAGGAACCAGCACCTGGTGAGTGCAGAAGCAGTAGATCAGGGACACTGCTGGCCTTGGGTATTTTCAGGAGGATGGAGCTCTTGGTTTAGGATTGCTGCTGTGTATGAAGAACTGAAGGGAAGTTTGAGACACCATCCCCCCACCTCACTATGAGAGAGGTTATACTAATACCTCTTATTTAAAAAATGAAACAGCAAAGAAAAAAGAACCCCATCATTGAAAAATATTTTGGGAACAGGGAAGACCAGGACTGATCTTCAGAGGAAGATGTATTATGTTTTATTAAAAAGAAAAGAAAAGAAAAAGGAAAAAAAAAGAAAAAAAAAGAAAAAAGATTCTACCCCCAAAAGTAATGTGAAATGGCTCCTTGCCCAGAAAAAAAATTATAGAAGAACTCCACAATGAATTTAAAAAATCAAATAAGAGACAATGAGAAAAAACTAAATAAAAAACTTAAAACCACCCAAGAAAAATAAGATTGTGAAAAAAAAAGTTAACCAATTAGAAAAGGAGATACAGAGTCTCAAAGATGAAAATAACCTTTTAAAAATTAGAACTGGGCAAGGGGAAGCCAGTGAAGCTATGAGAGATCAAGAAATAACAAAACAGATTATGAAGAATGAGAAAATAGAACAGAATGTGAAATATCTAATAGAAAAACAACAGATCTGGGGAACAGATCAAGAGAGAGAAAATATAAAAATAATTAGACTGCCAAAAAGTTGTGACCAAAAAGAGAACTTTGACACAATAATGCAGGAAATAATCCTAGAAAATTGTCCTGGAGTGACAGAACAAGAGGGGAAAGTAGAAATAGGAAAAAATCCACCAATTGCCACCTTAAACAGATCCTTTGTGGAGAACAAATGGGGATATTATTGTTAAATTTCAAAAACCCCAGATCAAAGAGAAAATTTTGCAAGAAACAAACAAACAAAAAAACAATTAAAATACGCTGGAACTACAATTAGAATTGTACAAAACTTACCAGCAGCTACAATAAAAGACCAAAAGTCTTGGAATCACATCTATAGACAAGCAAAAGAACCAAGCCTGCAGCCAAAAATATCATATCCAGCAAAATTATCTATAATTTTTCCCTGAGGCAATTGGAGTTAAATGACTTGCCCAGGGTCACACAGCTAGGAAGTGTTTAAGTGTCTGAGGTCACATTTGAACTCAGGTCTTCCTGACTTCAGGGCTGGTGCTCTATCCACTGCACCACCTAGCTGCCTCAAAATTATCTATAATTTCCAATGAGAAAAAAAAAATTCAACAAACTTGCAGATTTTCAGGACTTTCTAGCAACCAAACCCAAACTTAACAGAAAATTTGACATAAAAGAGCCAATATCAAAGAACAATTTTAAGGAACTCAAGATGGACAAATTGTTTAAATATGGATAAATTGTTTATTTTTTTTACATGGGAAATGTATATTTTATGTTTAAGAATTTACATCAACAACAGGGTAAGCTCAAAAGAAAGATTGGCAGAGTAAAGGTAAAAATAATCATGTTATACAAATGAAATTCGGAGGAAGAACAGACACAGAGGCATCAGAAGAGGGAGGATGACTCATAGCTCTGAAAACCTACTGACATTGGGAATGAATTCAACAGGCAACAATACATATATACCATGAAGGGAATAGCACCCTCCAAAATCTATAAGGAAATAAGGTGGGAAGGATTGGTGGATGGGGAAGCAAAAAGTGAGGGAAGAAGACAAAGGAAGGATCCATGGGTTGATCCCTCCATCCATCCCCACAGGTTGGGGGAAGTTAAGTAATAGTAGGCCAAGTTATGGAGCAGAATTTAATGAAAGTCAGCAGGGATAGGAAAGACGTGTATATGTGGGATATATGTGTGTGTGTGTTTGTATATATCTACATATGTACACATAAATATACCTTTTCTTAACTGTAGCTTATTTGAGGTCGGGGGGAGGGATGAAAGGGAGGTATGTGTGTGTCGGTGTCTGTGTGTGTGTGTGTGTGTGTGTGTGTGTGTGTGTGTGTATGTATATATCTCCTTTCTTAAGTACAGCCTACTTGTTGGGGGGGGATGGAAAGGAGGGGAAAATAAAGTAAAAGCAGAGAAAAAAAATTTACAAGGAAGTAAAGAAAAGACAGATACTCAAGAATAGAATTTCTTCTATGCTTTCTTAAATTGGTATTTGTTGTTATATATTTTTAATCTTCCCTGATGTTTGCCTCGGCACATGATAATGTTCTCTTTTGTTTGGGTTCATTTTGTTTTGTATTGCTTTTCTGTTTTTCTTTTTGCTTATTCTGTTTCTTCAAATAAAATAAATTTAGAAAATTAAAAAAAAAATAAAATGTACGTGGTTACAATGAACCTTGCCTATAAAATAATATAAAGCACATATGATAGGTAAAATCAAAAAGGATCTAGTGAATTAAAGGCAGATTCAGAGCCATAAAAATACCCAAACTAGATTTCCATAATTGTATATTTTTTCTTTTCTTTCCTTGCCCAAAATATCTAGTCAATTTTAAATTAAGGTTAGCATTCAGGTTCCATAAGTTGAGCAAGTTTCAGGTAACTGAAAAGGAGAGTAGTGTTAGGAGTTTGCAAGCTGAGAACTCTCTGGTAAGCCGTATGGAAATTGTAGCTTTTCAAAAGTCAAAAACATATACACTAAATACTCTCTCAGAAAGATCACTTAAGGGGTGGCCAAAATATGTGCAACAATATAGCTGCTTGATTAATTAACAAAGTGACACTCTGTTTTATTGTTGGTTGAAGAATTCAGAGAAACTAGCCAGGTACAATTGCTGTTAGATTTGTAGCACCACCAAGTATACAATTATCCCACGCTACCTACCATATTAGCAATAATACCACCTAATTTTAAAGCCGCTCTAATCCAAAGATCCCAAAGCATAACAGTTTGTGCAACTTTCCAAAGAAATAGGTCCTACAAGATAGTGTGGTATCTCATATCAAAAATCCAACTCCAACACTTAATAAGTAAGTGGACAATTTTGGAATGTAATTTGTCTGTGGGACAGTTTAATGGGGGTCTAAGAAGTTGCTTCCCTGAATAGGGAATGTGAGGGACTAGGCTGGACATAGAATTGTACTCAGGGATGCTTCCACTTCCAGGGCTTCAGTGTTTATTTTTTTTTTTTTCTTAAGGAGAAGTTGATATCCATTCTTTGCATAGCCCTCCCTCAGTAAAATCCATTTCAGCTACATGTCATGGCATCAACTCCCTGATGTCACAGTCCTCTTCAAGAACAAAGGACATACAACAATCTCTGTGAATTGAAGTAAGAACTACCCTAATGGGAATCTACCTGGAACTAGCCAATTTTTCTTTTTCTCTTTCTTTTTTTCTTCCTTTTTTCTCCTCCCTTCTTTTCTGCCTTTCTTTTCTTTCCTTCTTTCCTTCCTTTTTTCTTCTTTTTTTCCTTTTTTCCTCTCTTTCTTCCTTCCTTTCCCTTCCTTCTGTCCACCATCTCATTAATTGTTCACTGATTAGAGCTTATTTTCACCTGTCAGGGGCACTTTTCCAACGGTATTTAAGCATTCAGTGATCTCCATGATTTGTTCCTGGTTACCAAGAGAAAACACTGACCATCAGTTTATTCACTATTAGCTAGCCTAATTAACAGGTTAATTACTAATTACCAGAAACTCTGTTTCTTGAACTTTTCATTTTTCTCAAATGATTGCAATTTTGGCAGTCTTTAAACTAAGTGAACATACTCCAATGCAAGATGACTTGACTATGAGGGTGAAAGCAATAGAGGATTTTTTTAAAGTGTTGAAATATGTAGTTTCAGATTAAGAAATGAAACAGACCAAAGACTTGATTTGAGCTTATTTATGAATTATTACAAAAATGAAAATGAAGAGCAGAATCACCTCATGAAACAATAAAGGGCAATGAAATAAGCTTGAAGAAAATTTGGAGAGAGACCAAACTAAATCAGATTATGCCAAGAGTATTTCTGGAGATAATGGTGTATAAAAGGAAAAACCTTGGCTTTAATGTGAAAGGACTTGGGCTCAAATCCCAGCTATGCTCACTTACTAGATGTATGAAGGTAATCAAGTAACTTAATCCCACTAAACATGAGATGGGAGGATTCTGAGAAGATGGTGGAGTAGGTTGGTAAATTTCACTCTTCTGATTTCCCCCACAAAGAGAACAAATTTGTGCCTCAAGACGAATTCATGAAAAATCAAGAATAATTGGAATAGAACAGGGGTTCTGCTGATTCAACCCAAGAAGATCTGAAGAAAGATCTAGGCTGGGATTAACCCAAGTGAAGTGCAAAACCTCCAGCTAGCTCCACTGAAACAGTAAATGGGGAGCCCCTGGGTCAACTGGGTGTGATTGGAACCTTAGCAGGAAACTTTCACCTCCTGGATTGTTTGTGGACTCAGAGTCTGAATTGGGGAAGACTGAGGGAACCTCAGCTAATTAGAAATGCCACACTCAACTATGGGAACAGGGAAGACCAGGGTTCATTTTCAGAGGAGGACACTGAAGTAAAAAAAAGCTTTCATCTCTAAGAGTAATGTGAAATGGCTCCCTGCCCAAAGAGAATTTATTGAAGAACTCAAAAAAGAACTTAGAAGTAAAATAAGAGACATTAAGGAAAAAACTAAAAAAAATAAAAATAAAAACCATCTAAGAAAAACAAGATTATTAAAATAAAGTTATCCAACTAGATAAGGAGGTACAGAAGCTCAAAGATGAAAATAACTCTTCAAAAATTAGAATTGGGCAAGGGAGGGGGCAGCTGGATGGCACAGTAGATAGAGTACCAGCCCTGAATTCAGGAGGACCCAAGTTCAAATCTGGTCTCAGACACTTAACACTTCCTAGCTATGTGACCCTGGGCAAGTCACTTAACCCCAGCCTCAGAAAAGAAAAAAAAAAAAAAAAGAATTGGGCAAAGGAAAGCCAGTGAAGCTACGAGAGACCAAGAAATAACAAAACAGATTATAAAGAATGAGGAAATAGAACAGAATGTGAAATATCTAATAGAAAAAACAACAGATCTGGGGAATGGATCAAGAAGGAGAAAATATAAGAATAATTGGACTAACTAAAAATTGTTATTGACATAATAATGCAAGAAGTAATATAAGAAAATTGTCCTGGAATGATAGAACATGAAATGGGAAAGAGAAAAAATCCACCGATCACCTCAACAAAGAGATTCTTTGTGGAAAGTTGCACAGGAATATTACTGCCAAATTTCTAAACTCTCAGATCAAAGAGAAAATGTTTTAAGGAACAAGAAAAAAACAATTCAAATGTGCTGGAGCTACAATTAGAATTGTACAAGATTTATCAGCAGCTACAATAAAAGACTGCAGGTCCTGGAATCATATCTACCAACAATCAAAAGAACTAGGTCTGGGGCCAAAAATATCATATTTGGCAAAATTATGTATAATAGTGAAAAAGAAAAAATGAATATTTGATGAACTTGCAGATTTTCAGGACTTTCTACCAACCAAACTCTAACATAAAAGAAAATTTAACATAGAGCAAATATCAAAGAGCAATTTCAAGGAACTCAACATGGATAAATTAATTTTTTTACATGGAAAATTTATAGCATATGTTTAAGGTTGACATCAACAATACAACAGCTCAAAACAAAGATTGGGGCAGAGTCAAAGTAAAAATAGTAATTATATTATACAAATGAGGTGCAGAGAAGAATAGACAGAAGCATTGGAGGAGGGAGGAGGGCTTATAGTTCTGAAAACCTACTCACACATTGGCAATGGGTTAAATAGGCCATGAGATATATATATATATATATATATATATATATATATATATATATATATATATATATATATATATATATATATATATATGTATATATATATATATGTATATATATGTATATATACACATACACTATGAAGGGTATAACACCCTCCAAAATCTATTAAAAATAAGGGGGGAGGGATAAATGGATGGGGAAGCAAAAAGTGAGGGTAGAAGACAAGAGAGGGATCCATGGATAGGGAGTGGTAAAGTAATAGCAAGGCAAATGAGCAGAATTAAAGCCAAGGTCAGTAGGGATGGGAAAGATAGATATGTAACTTTTTGTAGGGGTATGTATGTATGTATATATCCACATATGTATATATAAATACATCCTTTCTTAACTATGGCCTGCTTAGGGGGTGGGAGGGGATGAAAGAGGAAAAAAAGAATAAAAGTAAAAAAGATGGACAGCAGAGAACAAAAGAATAATTTACAAGGAAGTAAAGATGAACATTCATGAATATAATTTCTTCTACTAATACATAAATTCTTGAACTGGTATTTATTTTGAATCCTTCCTGATATTCTGCTGGGCACATGACAATATTCTCTTTTGGTTTTTATTCCTTTTTCGTTTTTGTTTTTTCTTATTCCGTTTCTTTTAATAAAATAAATTTTGGGGAAAAAAGACATGAGACAATACAAAATTATATTTTTACTATAGATGGAACAAGGACAAGAAAGAGATGTGAAATGGAAGAGCTCTACTAATACTCCTATAAGCAATCTCTTTTTATCATTAAATACAGTAGAACCAGCACATTCACAATATCTAAGTTCCTGATACTTTATGTGAGGAAGAAAATGAAGTCAGAAACTTCTATACAGTTGGACTAGACTACATAGACATTGAAAGTATTTATGCTAGAAGCAACACAATTTCAAAGTCAAGTCAGAGGTTAATTTTCTCTATATCTGTTTTTAAAAGTTTAGAGTTTTTATTTTTAAACATCCTTTTCTTTTTAAATTTTGAATTACAAATTTCTATCTCTCTCCTATGCCATTTTCTACTCACTAAGAAAGCAAGCAATATGATAAAGTTATACATGTGAAATCATGCAAAACATATTTTTTAAAAAGCAAGAATATAACTCATTTCCCTTTCCCAAGTATGTCCTTCTTTTTCCCTCTTCATTTTTTTTTCTTTTGGCTATAATGCCAACATGGCCTATGTTTATGTTCTTTTAACTGTTCTAATAATAATAAAGCTCTTGAGAGTAAGATGTATCATCTTCCCATACAGGAATATAAACCATTTTACTTTATTGAATCCCTTATAATTACTCTTTCATGTTTACCTTCTTATGCTTCTCGAGTCTTCTGTTTGAATGTCAAACTTTCTATTCAGCTCTGGTCTTTTCATTAGGAATACTTGAAAGTTCTTTATTTCCTTAAATATGCATTTTCCTTTACAGTATTACATTAAGTTTTGCTGGGTAGGTTACTCTTGGCTGTAATTCTAAATCCTTTACCTTCCAGTATATCACATTCTAAGTTCTTTGCTTCTTTTGTATAGAATTCACTAAATCTTGAGTGTGGTTCCATGATATTTGAATTCTTTGTAGTTGTTAGCAATATTTTCTCCTTGGCTTGGCAACTTTGGAATTTGGCAGGAATATTCCTGGGGATTTTCATTTTAGGATCTTTTGCAGGAGGTAACTAGCAGGTCTAAGATATCAACACTCTTTCTTACATCTTTCTTCTATTTTTTGCATTCTTTTGACTGTTTTGTTTTTTCTTGAAGTTTCATGAAGTCATTAGTTTCTTCTTGCTCAATTCTAATTTGTAAAGAATTATTTTCCTCAGTGAATTTCTGTACTTCTTTTTCTATTTGCCTAAGTCTGATTTTTAAGGAGTTCTCTTCAGTGAATTTTTGTGCCTCTTTTATCATTAGGATTTAACATTAAAGCAGAATGCTGAAAACACATGGATCAAGGAGAATATGAGTTAAAAATCTGATCTCTCTGTAAATTTGTTGGCTGTATGATTTTAGGCAAGTAACTCCTTCTCTGTTTAAGTTAACTAATCCATAAAAAGGATAAAATGATACCCTCTTCCAAAATCACATGATTGTAAAGTACTTAACATAATACCTGGCATGTAGTAAACACTATATAAATATTAATTATTGTTACTTCTTTAATTGAATACTGCACTAGGTTTTTGATGTGATTAGTGTAAAATGCCAAAGGTGATAAGATAGTTTTCTATGTAAGATGATTTGAAAATGTATTTGACTGATTCAATGTCATCTGACTAGTAGTTAGTTTTATTTTATGCTTTAGATTAATGATAAATGCTTTTAAGATGATAAGATTGTGTCATTGAATAATTGAACTCCTTTTGATTTGGACACCATGAGTCACTAGAGGCTTTTATAGAATGTTAAAATCTGCAAAGTATTTAATTGGGTATATTTTAAAGGGGAAGAATATTAATTTTTGGGGGGGAAAGAAGAGAGAGAGACAGAGACAGAGAGTTTGTAAATCTCCTTATTTGTAAACTTACCAAATTCCTAGGGGCCATCAGCTTAAGCAAGGTCATAAAATCTTATCAGCCTTTTAAAAGACCTCGTAAACTGATTTTTTTTGTTGAAAAAATGAGATGCCCTCTTCTATTACAAATATCTTTTGACAAAGGAAAGATAATCTACAAGTTTGCTTTATAGCATAGAAGTGCTTTATGTGATAATTTGTGATAATGAAAATGATGAAGTTATTCCTGGAATAACACATATGGAAGTTACATCTTGAACAAACTTAATCTTAACAGATTTCAGGCTTAGTTCTGCCTTCTGTGATACTTTAATATTTAGTTTTTCATTTCTCAGTCATTATTTGAATTTCTTAAATGTTATCAATGAAACAATTTGTTAACATATCACAGGAGAATTAAAAGTATGAAACAGAAGTTTTTTCCTTTATGAGGTTTAAATCTAATATGAAAAATGAAATAAATGAACACATCTTAAATCAAATAATAATGGAATTGATGTCAATTTAAAAAGCACTTACACTTAGCTCACATGTCTACTTTGGCTTCAGAAAGGACCATGGAACAGTCACTAAAGTGTTTGCTACCCAACAACTCCCGAAAAAATTCCAGGAGCAAAACAACTTTCCTTAATCTGAGCAAAGCCTTTGATACTGTCAGTCACCTGGGCTTATAGGAAAATTATGCCAAAATTTGGTTGCCTGGGGAATTTCATCAATTTCATGATGGCATGCTTGCCTGAGCTCTGGAGAATCAAAAGTTTTCTTGCACTTTGCTAGTCACCAGTGGAGCAAAACAATTCTCTGTCTTGGCTCTTATGGTTTTTAACATGATATTTTCAGAAGTGTCATCAGATATCTTCAATGACCAAGAACATGGCAGAAAGATCAGCTACCACACTGATGGTAAATTATTTTAACCTGAAAAGACCATAAATCAAGACTAAATAGTCTCAGAGAGAGAGTTGGTACATGATTTTTTGTTCACAGATGTTTGTGCACTCAATGTAACCTTTGAAACTGAAATGCAACAAAGTATAGGCCATTTTTCTGTTGTTTGTCCTCTAATTTTGACCTAACTGATAACAACAAGAAAACACAGGTGTTCCACCAGCCAGTGCCACATCAGCCATACATGAGACCATCAATTACAGCAAATTAAAAGTTTTGAATACTGTGGATAAGTTCACTTATCTTGACAACATACTGTCTATGGATATACACATTGCCAAAGCTATCTCAGGGTTTGGGAGATTACAAAGGAAGTGCACAAAAGAAGAGGTATTAGACTTCCTAGAAATCTAAAGGAATACAGAGGCATTGTACTAATTTCATTGTTTGTATGTCTATGAAATGGAGACAATATACCAGCACCATGCCAGGAAACTGAATTATTTATATTTGAATTTTCTTAGGATGATTCTGAAGATCATTTTGAAGATAAGGTACCAGATATTGAGATCCTTTCTTGAGTTAAACTGCCAAGCATTCCAACTCTACTGTAAAGAGCACAATTCTGATGGGCTGAATTTGAATGACAAATGTATTCTTGCCTAAAAGACTATTTTCCAGAAAACTCATACAAGGCAAGAGCTCAGATTGAGGTCAGAAAAAGTGATACAAGAACACTTTCAAGATCTCTCTGAGTAACTTTGGACTGCACAACATGGGAGACATTGGCACAGAACTAGTGAGCACAGCATGCCCTCATCAAAGAAAGTGTTGTATTATAAGAGCAAAGCAGAACCAAAGTAGCTCAAAAGAAATGTGTGCTCAGATTTAGAGGTATACTTGTATTTCCAATCAATTATTCCATTTCAAAATTTCTTTGGTGAGAGTTGCAATTATTCAAGTTTTTTGTTCTGCCAATTATTTTTATGTGAGTCATAAATTCTTCTTTAATCATTTTTATTCATCTTTAAAATGATATCACCAGATATTATCTTTTCCTTTACTTTGTGCATTCCTGAATTTCTTACCTGAATTTTTCTTTCTTTTCTTATTCTTACTTTTTTATTCCTTCCTTTCATTATATTTGTTTGATTTGTTTCAGTTCTACCTGTTCATTTAGTTGATATTTTAATTAATGTTTTTAAGCCATTGCTAAAGAAGATATAATAATAAGTTTTTATTCATGTCTTTCATTTCAAAAATCACCATAATTATCTTCACTGTTATTACTTCTCTCCCCCCAAAATACCCATAGCATATAATAAACAGTAATTTTTAAAAGGGAAAAAATAGAGACTCCCGGCCAATATGGCAGAGAGGATACACACATCTACTTAATCTCCATCTTTGCTCTCAGAATTTATTTCATGACAAGGCCTTGGAATTAGTGTTTGACTGAAAAAACAAACAAACAAACAAAAATCAAATAATTACCAACAGAAGATATCCTCAAGATTCGGCAGAAAAGGTCTGTTTTTGCTCGTGGGTGGGGATGGTTAGATCAGGCGCAGACTGAAGACAGGTAGGCAGTGGCAGCTTAGCAGACAGTGAGAGTACAGAGCTGACTGAGGGGGGTAGAGTGTGATTTCAGCCGTTTCTTTGGGGAGATCTTTACCACAGTGTAGATACTTTGCCCTGGCAGCAAGTCAGTAGACCAATAGAGGAGTTGTAAACAAAGGAGGTAAAGACCATAACGATGAAAATCTAGAGTCTCTAGGGACTTGGCCACACCCATCCAGAGTATCTCAGCACACTCTCAGAGTCTCAGAGCACAGATGCAGCACAACCATTTTTGTTCTGCTTGTGCCTCACTGCTGCCCCCCCAGTCTGTAGAGGAAGCCTGGTAACACCATCCAGCCCCTGCCTCCCACCTCCCAAAAATTCAGACTGCATTTGTTTTTCTTGTTAGTTAGTTTGTTTTTTTAATTCTTCTCTGACAAAATGAGCAAAAAATTAAAATGGACTCTTAACTATTGATAGCTTCTATACGGATAGAAAGCAGACTTTAAACCCTGAGGAGACTAAATACAGATTGTCTCCAGATGAATCCCCAAAAGGGGATATGATCTGGTCCTCAACACACAAGACTCTCATAGAAGAAATTAAAAAGGCTCTTAAAAGAGAGTTAGAAGAAAAGTGGGCAAAGGAAAGGGAAGCTTGGCAAGAGGGTCTGGATAAGTCATCCCACTCATTTAAAGATAGAGTGGACAAAGAAATCAAATCCTTGAAAAACAGAATTAGTGAACTGGAAAAAGAAAATAGCTCTCTAAAAAATAAAATTGGCGAAATGGAAAAAAATTCCATAGAACAAAACAACTCACTTAAAAACTCAATTGGACAATTAGAAAAAGATATTAAAAAGTGAGTGTAGAAAATAATTCATTGAAAATCAGAATTGAACAAATGGAATTGAATGACTCAAGGAGAAACAAAGAACCAGTCAAGCATTGAAACAATGGGAAAAAATGTCAAATACCTTTTTGGGAAAACAACAGACCTGGAAAATAGATTTAGGAAAGACAATCTGAGAATTATTGGACTCCCTGAAAAATATGATGAAAAAAAAAGCCTGGACACTATTTTCAAGGAAATTATCAAAGAGAACTGCCCAGATGTTATAGAAACTGAGGGTAAAAATAGACATTGAAAGAATTCATTGATGACCTACTGAAAGGGACCCTAAAATCAAAACTCCAAGAAATATAGTAGCCAAATTCCAGAACTATCAAACCAAGGAAAAAATACTGCATGCTGTGGGGAATTCAGATATAGAGGAGCCACAATAAGGATTACCCAGAATCTAGTAGCATCCACATTAAAGGATCGAAGGGCCTCCTGATATTCCAAAAGGCTAAGGAACTTGGTATGCAGCCAAAAATAATTTACCCATCCAAAATGAGCATTTTTTTCCAAGGAAGAAGATGGACTTTCAATAAAATAAGTGAATTTCATCTATTTCTGATGGAGAAAATGGAACTAAACAAAAAGTTTGATCTCCAAATATAGAACTCAAGAGAAACCTAGAAAGGTAAAAAGAAATCTTGGGAACCATATTTCTGCTATAAAAATATATAAAAACACATGTATAATTTGTCCTAGAAACTAGAGGTGGAAAGGAAATTGTACCAGAAAAAGGGCAAAATGGGGGTACTACATCTCACAAAAAGGAAAAGGAAACCTATTATATCTGAGAGAAAGAATGGAGGGGGATAAACAACAGTGTGTATCTTACTCACATCAGAATTGGCTTAAAGAGAAAAATTTTAGACATATTCAATTTATGGTGAAACTTCTTCCACCTCATTGAAGAGTGAAAATGGAAGGAGTAAGCTAAGTGGAAGGGAATACAGAAATTATGAGGAAAAGGGGTAAAATAGGGGGAGGAACTCTAAGGTAGGAGGAGGGATACTAAAAAGGGAGAACTGAGAAAAGCAAGTGGTGCTCACAAGTTTAATACTGGGGAGGGGGGGTAAAGGGGAAAGAAAGGAGAAAAGCATAAGCAGGAGTTAATAAGATGGCAAGTAATACAGAATTAGTCATTTTAACCATAAATGTGAATGGGGTAAACTCCCCCATAAAGAGAAAGCGGTTAGCAGCCTGGATTAAAAGCCAGAATCCTACAATATGTTGTTTACAGGAAACACACTTGAAGCAGGGTGATACATACAGAATAAAGGTAAAAGGTTGGAGCAGAATCTACTATGCTTCAGGTGAAGTCAAAAAAGCAGGGGTAGCCATGCTGATCTCAAATCAAGCAAAAGCAAAAATTGATCTAATTAAAAGAGACAAGGAAGGGCACTATATCTTGCTAAAGGGTAGCATAGACAATGAAACAATATCAATATTAAACATATATGCACCAAGTGGTGTAGCATCCAAATTCTTAAAAGAGAAATTAAGAGAGCTGCAAAAAGAAATAGACAGCAAAACTATAATAGTGGGAGATCTCAACCTTGCACTCTCAGAATTAGATAAATCAAACCACAAAATAAATAAGAAAGAAGTCAAAGAGGTACATTGAATACTAAAAAAGTTAGATATGATAGATCTTTGGAGAAAACTAAATGGAGACAGAAAGGAGTGCACTTTCTTTTCAGCAGTTCATGGAACTGATACAAAAATTGACCATATATTAGGACATTAAAAACCTCAAATTCAAATGCAGTAAGGCAGAAATAATAAATGCATAGCTTTCAGCCCATGATGCAATGAAAATTACATTCAATAAAAAGCCAGGGGAAAATAGACCAAAAAATAATTGGAAACTAAATAATCTCATCCTAAAGAATGATTGGGTGAAACAGCAAATCATAGACATAGTTAATAACTTCATCCAAGAAAATGACAATAATGAAACAACATACCAAAATGTGTGAGATGCAGCCAAAGCAGTATTAAGGGGAAATTTTATATCTCTAGAGGCCTACTTGCATAAAATAAAGAAAGAGAAGGTCAATGAATTGGGCTTGCAATTAAAAATGCTTGAAAAGGAACAAATTAAAACCCCCCCAGTAAACACTAAATTTGAAATTCTAAAAATAAAAGGAGAGATTAATAAAATTGAAAGTAAAAAACTATTGAATTAATTAATAAAACTGAGAGTTGGTTCTATGAAAAAAATCAACAAAATATATGAATCCTTAGTAAATTTGATTAAAAAAAGGAAAGAGGAAAATCAAATTGTTAGTCTTAAAAATGAAAAGGGAGAACTCACCATTAATGAAGAGGAAATTAGAGCAATAATTAGGAGTTACTTTGCCCAACTTTATGCCAATAAATTCGATAACTTAAATGAAATAGAAGAATACCTTCAAAAATATAGCTTGCCCAGATTAACAGAGGAAGAAGTAAATTGATTAAACAGTCCCATCTTAGAAAAAGAAATAAAACAAACTATTAATCATTTACCTAAGAAAAAATCCCCGGGACCAAATGAATTTACATGTGAATTCTATTAAACATTTAAAGAACAATTAACTACAAGTAAGGAAAAAAAATCAGCACAACTAATTGATACAATGAAAAAGTCCCAAAATCTATACGATGTGTAATATCTAAGGACTTCCCACTTCTATAGAGGAGTGTGTTAGGAGTGTCTTCTCATATTTCTTTGAGTCATCCTGGATCTTTACAATTTTGTTATATTCATTCTTTATTTGGAAGTATATGATTGATTTTTCCATGTATATTATTGTAGTTATTATGTACATTGTTTTTTCTTGGCCATGATTGCTTTCCTTTGCATCACTTTGTGTAGCTATTTCCATGGTTCTCTGAATCTATCATGTTCATCATTCCTTACAGCACAGTAATATTCCATTCATTACATTCATGTATCACAATTTGTTTAGTCATTTCACACTCGCTGGGCATCTACTATGTTTCTAATTCTTATCTATCACAAAAAAGCACCAATGTGATTATTTTGATATTTTATAGGAATTTTTTTCTTATCAATAACTTCCTTGGGGTATAAGCCCCAAAACAAAATCTCTAGTTCAAAAGCTATGGATATTTAGTCATTTTATGTGTATAATTCCACTATTTCAGAACTCCAACAACAATGTATTATTGTGCCCATAATTTCTCTAATATTGATTATTGCTCTTTTTTGTCATCTTTAAAAATTTGCAGAGTAAGACGAAACCTCTGAGCTGTTTTGATGTGTATTTCTTGTATTACTAATGATGGTGAGCTTTCTTACATATGATTTTAAATAGTTTGCATTTTCTCTTTTGAGAATTGTTTTTTCATATCCTGGACCACTTATCCACTGGGACATGGCTATTAGTTTTATACACACACATATATACACTTATATACATATATAAGTACTTATGAATATAACCATACATAATATTCACATTACATATATATATGCCCAAAGTTAACATTTCTAAGACATATATTTTTAAATATTTTAAACATGTCAAAATTTAAATTTAAATATTCTAAATATATTCAAAAATATGTAAGTACTTACATCAGGCAGCACCACATCATCCATATGTAGAACCATTGATTACAGCAAATGGGGAAGTTTTGAATGCTGTAGATAAATTCATTTATGTTGGCAATATGCTTTCCAGGAATGTCCACATTGATAATGAGATTGAAGCATACATTGCCAGAGCTAGCTCAATGTTTGGGATGCTCTGAAAGAAAGTATGGGAGAGAAGAGGTATTAGACTGTCTAGTACAGATCTATTGTGTAACCTCACTATTGTATACCTATGAAATTTGGACAGTATAGCAGTGCCATGCCAGGAAACAGAATTGCTTCCATTTGAATTGTCTTAGAAAGAATCTGAAGATCATCTGGTAGGATAAGATACCAGATGCTGAGGTACTTTCTCAAATTAAACTGTCAAGCATTCAAATTCTAAGAGTGCAACTTCATTGGTTGGTTACATTATTTGAATACCAAATATACACTTGCAAAAAAGACCATTTTATGAAGAACTCATCAGATCAGAAAAAGTGATACAAGGACACTCTTAAGAACTTCAGATTTGATTGCATAACATGGGAGGCACTGGCACAGGACCAGTCAGCATGGTATGCCTTTATCACAGAAGGTGCTGTGCTCTATGTACAAAACAGAATTGAAGTAGCTCAGAAGAAAGGTGAGATGCACAAAGTTAGAGAAGAAAACTCAAATGTTCATATGGACTATTTCTGCCTGACCTGTGGCAGAGGATTCTGAGCTCAAACTGATCTGCTCAGCCACAGTTAGATATAATAAAACTTGACTCTAATATAGTATTGACATTTTTGATCCTCTTTGAGAACAAAGGATAACAACCAACAAACTATTCATATATCTTGGATATCAAATCTCATCAGAAAAATTTATATAAAGTTTTTCCCCAATCTGAGCATTTCCCATTTTATCCTAGATGCGTTAATGTGAAGAAGTCGAATTAGAATGTATTCTGAAAAAATAGTCTAATGTATTGGCCTACTGCAGTTTCTGCTAGAGTATTTTCGCATTTTCCCAGCAGTTTTTTTTTTTTTGTCAAATAAGGAATTTTTTTCCTAGATAGTTTATGTTTTCCACTTTATCAACAATTAAGTAGGTAATTATGAAGAACAATTTGGAATTATGTACAAAAGTCTAACAAACTGCATCCAGTGCCACTACTGGATCTATATTCCAAAGAGATCATAAAAGAGGGAAAAGGACCCATATGAGCAAAAATGTTTGCAGCAGTTCTTTTTGGGGTGACAAGGAATTGGAAACTGAATGGAGGCAATCAATTGGAAATGGCAAAATAAGTTGTGGCATTTGAATGTAATGGAATATATTGTTCTATAAGAAATGATAAGCAAACTGATTTCAGAAAAGCCTGGAAACCCTTACATGAACTGATGCTGAGTGAAGTGAGCAGAACCAAAAGAACATTGCATACAGTAACAGTTAAGACTGTGTGATGATTAACTATGACAGATTTAGCTCTTCTCAGCAATACAGTGCTCCAAGAGAATTCCAATAAATTTGAGTTGGAAAATGCCATCTCCTGGGGGCAGCTAGGTGGCGCAGTGGATAGAGCACTAGCCTTAAATTCAGGAGGACCCAAGTTCAAATCTAATCTCAGACACTTAATGCTTCCTAGCTGTGTGACCCTGGGCAAGTCACTTAACCCCAGCCTCAGGGGGGGGAAAAAAAATAAAATAAAATAAAATGCCATCTCCATCCAGAAAAAGATCCAATGAGACTGAATGCAGATCAAAATATACTATTTTTACCTTTTTTGTTATTTTCTTCTTTCTTATGGTTTTTCCCTTTTATTTTGATTTTTCTTTCACAACCTGAGAAACATGAAGTAGGTTTAAAATGATTGTACATGTATAATGTAAATCAAATTGTTTGCTGTCATGGGGAAGAGGGGGAAGTAAGGGAGGGAGAATACTCAAAATCTTACAAAATTGAAAGCTGAAAACCATCTTTAAATGTAATTGGAAAATAAAATACTATTAAATGAAAAAAAAAAAAATAGGTGGTTAGTTCCATTTTTCCAGTTCTCTCTTGTCTAATATGTTCCATTGATCTAGCTCTCTATTTTAAACCATTATCAGATTTTTTTTAATGACTCCTATTTTATAATATAGTTTTAGGTCTGGAAATGTTATTACTTCTTTATCCCTATATACTTTCTTTTGTTCCTTTCCCTTCACATTCTAGATCTTTTGTTTTTAATAAGAAGCAAACAAGATGCTATGCTTCAAAGATTTATTGAGATCCCTCAAGGGCAACATTTTTAAATACCTACCCAGCCTATAAAAGAACATTCTTTTCCATATGTGGTTAACTGACTGGAATCAGTTACATGGAACCTATACATGCTTCACAGTTTCTCCAAGTGACTTCCCTTGCAGGTCATCATAATTCTCCAAGAAGTAGATTTCACAGTTTCACTACATACAAAGGCACTCGCTTCCATTTATATTCTCAACTCTGAGAAATTTTCAGTTCTCTGCAAATAGACAGGACTATGTTTTGGACACATTCCTGTCCCCAATCCAGATGGGGTATCTAGTCAGGCATAAGCATTATCTTTTTGCTTGCTTGCTCAGTGCCATAAAGCAGTCTCAAAGCAAAGCAGCGAAATGTTATGCCATCTTTCATGTTTACATAAAAATTATGATTGACTCCACTACAAAATTGCATAAAACAACAAACGAGGAACATTTCACAAAGTTATCCAAATATAGTTTGTTTACAATATTTATCAATATTTACCTGATTTGGCATCTGAATGGCCTTCCTCGATCCAAATGCAAAAGAAAAATAAAAAACTTTTCTTTATTTCTGAAGGAAAAGTGATCATTATAGAACTATCTAGTTCAACCCTCTCCTAATGAATTTGGGACCAGCAAGCTGACTGGAAGTTATTCCTCGACTCTTAAATAAGAAAGTAAACCAACTTGGTATTCTGCCTATAAATTACTCTGGGTCCCAAGGGTTGCATTATTTCATCCTCTCCCTATATCCAAACCCAGAGGATTCCAGACAAAGTCTAGAATAAATTACTGGCATTTGCTTTCCCGTGATTTTAGAAAGTTCTGAGACTTATTGGTCATTTCAGGTTTTTAGAAAACTCATATTGTCCACTTGAATATCTTGATGGTTCCCATCAGGATCTGTTTCTTTCAAGTGATCCCAGCATAGTCTTTTGCACTGGGAAAAAGCTGACTGTACAGCAATATTTCTCTGTCAGGCTTTGTGACCTTGAAAAGCCCAGGTTTCTGTATATCTCTGTCCACCAAAAAACTAGACTGAATGGAGCCTTTGGCAGGCACCAATATGTAGTCAGAATAAGTAACTGTTAGGATTCTAGAGCTTTAAATTTCTTTGAGCAGTCATTCATTATTCCACATTTGAAAAAGCAGTTGTTTATTTGTTACTGGGTCCTACTTGCTTCTGAACAGATGGCACAAGGTCCTACAATTATCCTTTGTCCAGATTTGTCCACTATAGGTTGGGAGATAGTGATGATTCTTTTAACAAGAGGAATAGAAATATGAGGCTTCTATTATTAAAGGAAAAAGGTACATTAAAAATCATGATTGTCTTTGTCCCTCCAGTGTTAGTGTTCTTCACAAACAGGCATCTTTTATTCCAGAGATTAAAGCTTCAGTCTAGACCCTAGTGCTTCCTCCACTGATTCTCTATCCCAGATAGAGAAGTTGACTCCTGAAGAAAACCATTTTGCCTGACTTATGATGGTTTTATCTGCTACAAGAGAGATATATGAAACTGGATGTCAGTGGCACTATCTAGGCACAAAGAATATTATAAGAAATGAGGATCTTGATAAGTCTTTACAGGGGGTTCAGCTTTTGGCTTCATGAATAGAATATGGGAGATCCTTGATGGGAATTTAGAACTTCATCTGTACTAATTCCTGGGCAGCAATCATGACCCTGGCTAAGTTGTGTGAGAGCTGGGTAGCAAAGGACTGGACAATCAAATGCTATCTTTTGAGGTCAGGATTAATGCCTCCTCCTGCATAGTTATTTGTGGGACATATCAGCATTCATCAGGGATACCATATACTAAACAATAAGTATGAAGATGTTATGAGAATAGCAGAACCTGGGGAATGAGTCCACTGCCAATATATACATTGGCATAGTGATGTCATGTTAGAAATAAAACCAAAGACCTACCTACCTAAAGCTTGTAGTCCTTGAAAAAAGCCTCCTGATCATCTAAAGGCACAAAAATTTCTATCAACATGAAGTCAAGATCCCTCAGACTCATTTCTGACACTATATGTATCATCATAACCTTAACCATTTCCATCTTTGATGATCCATATTTTCACATGGAAAAGAAGGCTTCCAGAGAAGCAAAGTATCACTGTATCCTTGTAACATACCCTTGTTTCAAAGACAAAGTAAACTTCCTTTTGTTATCTGTGACATACAGTGACTCCTGAGTGACTCTTTTCATTCTAACATGGACTTAAATTAAGACAATGTTAGTCCTCCCTTTAATATTATCTCAGGAAAGCTAAGTATCTATCACATTCCAGAGCATATGAGACTTCTGCACACAAGGATTACAGTCCTGAGAAGTGAAAGAACCCCACCCTTTATACTCTAGTGAGAAAACAATTATTTGAAGGTGAAAATCTATCAAGATATCCTAAATGCAAAAGGCCATCCAGATCAGTTCTAAACAAATTTTTCTTAATATGTCTTTCTAAATATGGCACACCACAGTTTCACTATGGCTCTATGTATCATAGGTTATCTCTTTAGAGGTCTAGACAAATTTTCTCTAGGTCTTTATTCCAAAGGGCACCTGAAAATTTCTCCCAAGGGAAAATTGTCCCACTTGGGACAATGCAAATAAAATCTAGTTGAAAAAATATCAGTAGGCAAAAAAAGAAAAACAGGTCAAATGAGTCGCAAAAACTAGTAAGATTTCTGTCCTCCCCCCCTTCCCCAAAAAACTGAAGTTTATAGGAACACTTGCAAGCCTTACTTTATGGACTTGCAGAGCACAATGACTTCATAATAAGGCAAATATTCTACTCTAGGATTTTATAATTGTATTTTTCAACTCAATATCAGCATTTTAGGGATTCAAACTCCATATTTTTCATATCAGATTCAATATGAATAAAGATTCAATAATGTAGGAACAATCAGTAAACATTCAATTAATCATCAAATGCATGGAACTGACTTATAAGGATATATTTACTAGAAAAGTGGCTGTTCAGTTACAATCTAAAATTTTTATTTGCCAGTTTCTCTAGGATCTTTAAAACTAAGGTGTCCAAAATTGAAAGTCAAAGGATTTCCACAAGCATGAAGGGTTTAACTTTATTCCAAAGAAGGAATATGTATACTTTGGCCCTCTTTCTCAGAACCAAGCAGGCTACATCTCCCTTGGAAATAATCCTTAGAGCTGGGATAGAAGCTTTTTGTACCTTCTTTGGCTCAAGCTCTCACTCTGTGTTCCTTCCATTGTTAGGAATGAGAGACTGGTACCTCAGTTCCTTTAACCACTTTACATTTGATGCTTCAAAGATATAACAATAGCATATCTGAACTTCCCTAACTAGAGGCATACAATCCCTGATAACGCCTTAGTCTCTGAAAGGAATAGATTTAAAATTTAGCTCAGTTTTTAAGTCAAACTTCTCAGTTTGGTCCTACCAAATTCACATTCAAAAGCTGGATCTCAGTTAAATGAGCCTTCCTCAGTTTCCCCAGACCTAGGTCTAAAATGTTACTCTTTACTTTTTGAGGTATCTATACTATCTGCAACACCCAGAGAACCAGAACACCATTTGGATTCACTCCGTTTTTGTTTAGGATTCTATTTCTGTTTCACTGAAAACAGGAAATGAATGCTTTGAAAAATTAGGAAATATGGAGTTTCGGTTTCTTTAAAGGGAAAAAAAAAAACCCAACCTCAATTCAATTTACGAGCCCTTGTCTCACTCCCCCAATTCATGGTTCTACTTACTCAGATTATCTAACTGCTACCAGCCTGGGGCTCTAGAATTCAGGAGACGTGGAAGGGGGTGGGGGAAAGAATAGGAGTGGAGAAAACAAATTCTACTTAACTTTGCCTAATGGACACCCCTGGTCAAGTAAGAAGCTAAGCAGATGGCCCTGCTTCTCTTTACCAGCAATCCAATTGCTTGACCTTCAGCATTCCAGACAGATTCCAGTTGTGTGTTGGGACCTAGGAGGAGGGTAGAGGAGGAGGAATTCAAAGAAATTCAGCGTTTTACTTAAATCCCCTTCCAAACATTCTACCAGCCAGTCAAAGAAGTGAAATTGGCAGGACACAGTGCGTTTGATCTTGGAAACTGGTGTCTTTACCTTTTCTTACTACAATACATCAGCATAATTTATAACAGAAACTGGGGGCGGTGGCTAGTGGGGGCGGGGTGGAGGCGGGAAGGGAGAGAAGATGGCTCTGCCCTTTAGAACTTAAACTCTTGTTTAGGTAAACTTCAAATAATAAATACTATTGCGGCAGCTTCGCTAATCAACAATGTAACAAAAACAAGTATCACACCGTTGGTGCATACCTCCCTACCCCAACTTCCCCCCCACCCCCGATTCAGAGCTCTCACGCACAAGCAAAGAATTTGTTCCTGTGCACGTGAATAAAAAAAAATCAATCCTTCCACGCTGGGATATCCAGAGCTCCGGGTTTTCTCAATTTCTGGCAGCTCCGAGCTTTAGAGATTGGCTAGTCAGCCCAGGGGAGCCAATGGGCTGTGAGTGTAGTCAGTGACTCAGAAGAGTGAATGAAAGCCTGTGACCACTAGTTCGGGAGGTAAGACCCTGGTATTCCCGAGCAGCGCTCCCCTCATTTGCTAAGGCAGTGCGATTCACTCCCCCGCTTGGGAGTAGTGCGTATGATAGTGCTGCCTCCGACGTGCTCATCTCCTCCCTCCTGTACTGACTTCTACGGGACACTCGTGAGAGGAGGCGTAAAGCAGGAGTTATCAATGACTTTGGATCTTATTCTTCTCATCTCATACCTTCAATTCGTTGCCGTAAACGTCTCATCCGACCAAAGGACTTATTTTGTCGTCGTCTCAAAGTAAGTGGCTGCGTGGAATTACGCAATGCGTGCCGTGGGCTGGTGGGCGTGGAGAGGTAGGGGGCTTTAGGCTAAGATCCAGGTTGGCTTGTAAGTATCCCTGTAAAGGTGAAAGTGGTACCACCCAGGAGGGGCTTCCTAACACAAAAAAGGAACAGTTATCCGGATATTTCGTGGGGAGGTAAAAAAAAAAAAAAAAAGAGAGCGAGAGCAAGAACCAGAGAGAGAGATCCAGAATGTATATTAGATTCATTAACCACATTTTTAGCTCTCTTTTATTTTGTACTGCGTAGAGCACCTATTCAATGACTTGGGTGTCTGGGGAACTTCCATGGCTTGGAGAGGATAACAGATTTTTAGAATTACCTATTATCTTCTACCTGGAAGATGGGAATGAGTGAAAGGACTATGTGTTTGTTGAGTAAGATATTTCTCTGTGGATAGGTGTACATGTGTATATAGTATGCATGAGGCACTTTCTTGAGCTTAGCACATTAAAATGCTGAAAGAAACAAGATATATTAATACTCAGCATGGCTGAAGCTTATTAGATTTTCATTGCTGGCTCAAAAAAGGAAATTGCTTCTCCATTGATTATTGGCTCTGTTGTGTTATTTAGGGACCTTGAGGATAACTGGCTATAAGACTTGTTTGAAGAATCTGAAGAACATTGAAAAATGGGAAGAGAATGATTTGGGATGGGGGGAGAGAGTGGGAAAGGGAAGTGGAACAGCATTGTTACAACTTGTCTAACTGGAATTCCAAATCACTATCTAAACACACTTAATTACCAGCTCAAATGAGAATATCTAAGAGATGGGAAACTAACAAAGAACAAAGTGGGAATTGACCCAAAGGAGAGAGATATTTTTTAAAAATTATATGTGTGTGGTACATATGCTTTAGGTTGAAATTACAGAAAATAAAATAATATCATATACTTATATACATAATAAGAACGTTAACATGATACATGCCTCTAGTTTTCAATATGTTTATGTTCTATTTCTCCCTTTCCTTTTCCCCACTTCATCAATAAAAGTCCATTTAGGCTTTTGCCTCTTTTTGTATCTCTAATGCTTAGCACAGTACCTGGCCCTCAATAGGTGCTTAATAAGTGTTTGTTGATTGCAGAGGGATGTAAGGTATAGATGGATATTAACTACTAAATGTTTGTCTTATTCAAGCTCCAGATGTGTGGACTCACTTAGTGCCTGTCACATAGGTGACAACTTGTCTTTTTGTCCATTAAACTTTTATTCTCTCCCCACTCCATTATCCTCAGTTAAGTGTCAATACTTCAGCTCCTGTCTAGCCTTTTGGGAGATGCAACTTTGACATGTCTGTTTTTAGACCAGGGCAGGGAGATCTGTAATAGCTAGAGTCACCTAGAATTTAACTTCAACCTAATCTTAGGATTCTACATACAATGAGACAGCTCTGAAAGGATGACATAATATTTGTCAAAGCCTTTTCTCTTAAACAATAGTTA
Source organism: Sminthopsis crassicaudata (assembly GCF_048593235.1). NCBI lineage: Eukaryota > Metazoa > Chordata > Mammalia > Dasyuromorphia > Dasyuridae > Sminthopsis > Sminthopsis crassicaudata. Next base: position 203,403,283 of record NC_133621.1, read on the forward strand.
CTCCCACCAGGAAATTTTAAATTTAAACAGAAGCCATTTATTTTACTGTCTGGCAGGGTCTGATTCAGTATGCCTTAAATGTATTGGTTCCAGATTAGGTGATTATGGTCTCAACCCCAGCTAGGAGCAATAGAAAGTAAAATAAAGCTCATACCTAAGTGTTTCTAAATGCCTTCAACTGGAGAGTCGGGAAACAAAGAAGGGGATATTTTACAAGTTTGCCTAGAAATGTTTATACAAAGGATTTAAAGATTAACTGAATACTTTGCATATTAAAACTAAAAGGTGTCTGGAAAAAATGCACAGTATCCATGCTTAGAATTCACTGATTTTCTGATTAAACCTTAAATTTAAAACTTTAGCCAGTTGTTGCCATGTGGAGATTTTTTAAAACAGTATTAAATTATTATTATTTTTTAAAAGACAGATGTTAAATGTTAATAGATTGATGTAGCTTAGTAGGCTATTAACTTTGGGTTTTCTCCTTTATAAAAATTTGATTTCAATCCACAAGTTATCCTTAAGTCTCAAACATTTTGACAATTTTTATTAATGTTAAAGACGTTTATCAAATGTTTGTCAATTAAGCCAACAAATACAAAGCTATTAAGTGTATGATTTTTTATTATCAAGAATCCATTACAAAAAAAAATTTAAAAAATAATCCATTATACATTAGTCCCTGCTTTCTGTATCATAAAGAATCTTGTAATGAGTTAGCTTGGATAACCTGAATAAAATTTAGTATTAGCTGAGGGGAGAGAAAACCAAAAATGCTTACAGGGTTAATTGGCAAACTATTAAGATTGGAGTCAGATGTGGGTGAAAGTAACAGAAGAATCTGTTTCATTCACTAACCTCTTCATGTCCCTTCTATGATAATTCTGAAAGGAGCAAAGTAAAGATAATTCCTATTTTTAAAAAAATTGTTTTAATTAATTTTTTTTATAAAGCAAGTAAAAACCTAAGAAGAATGTAATAACTTAGAGGAGTTTGACTAAGAACTGGAGGTCTAAATACAAAGTATTGTATATCAGGAATGACTTCATCTAGAAGGACAAAGATTTTATTGATTCATTTTCCAGGGATCTAGTGACCCTTTGGGGTACCTCAAATATGAATACTTTATACTAGTGGGAGAACATTGAGCTTACTGAAAAGCTTATCTTCACTAGTAAACCAGTAATTTAGGTCATTTCCTGGATAAACTGCTATTCAGGATTACATTTTTTGTTTCAAATTAATTTTAGGGCTCCACCACTACACCAGTAGTGCGCAATGAATCAGAAGGAGTGACTTTAAGTGATAGAGCCCTTACAGTTTAGAGAAATGGATCTTTTTTCACCTCAGGTAAAACAAAGGATTTTTTAACTCTCCTTTCAGCCTAAAACTATTCAAACTGCTTAAAATATACATTCTAATTATTTCCAGAAGAGTATGAAGGAAATTTTAAGTTATTGTTGTTGTTTAAATATTTCTTCCTTTTCAGTCACAAGATTAATTTGATAAGGGAGTCCAGAGTTGCAAGGGTGGAATCACATTCAGGGTCACTTGCTCATTGACTGTGCACAATCTACTGATTTCCTTAGAAAGTTAGCATGAGTAACAGTATGGGTGAGGAAAGTCACTGGTACTTACTACTATTCTTGGGCATCTGTAGAAAGAGATTCTTGACTTTCTCTGCTATGCCCTAAATCAAGATGGCCTCTTCTAGGGAAACAATAGTTTTGTGCTTTGACTTTCAATACAACTCACCCAGTAACTATATCACATTGTTCACAATAGTTCTAAATTGGATCAGAGGAACTGTATGTTAGTGAATTAACATTTTTGACCCATGATTAAAGATCAGGTCAGAAAGAGTATTGTAAATCCTACTTAGCTTTCTTCTATTCTTTTTCTCTAACAAAAGAAATATGGTGGGAAGAAACATGTTTTACAAGTTATAGCATACTGATGTCATGACACTTCTGGCACAGATTCCATGACAGAATAATCAGTACACTTTACCATTTGCCAAAATGACACAGTTTTTCCAGGAACAGTTCTTTAACTGCTGGTCCACTGTCAAAGAATATTTCCAGTTGTGGAGGGAAGAGGAACCTCTCACAGGGTACATAATAATTCTTCTGTATCTTAGTATTGTGTTCTTGATTAAATACATTAAAGTCATCTTATCCTTTTGGGAAGGGGCATTTTCAGGAACATAGAATGAATTCTTAGCATAAACTGATTTAATAGAGTTTGTAAAATACATTTGTAATCAATTAAAATGTCAGGGAGGTGGAAACATAAGCCAATATAAACATTTTAATACTCATAGCTATAAATTGGCAAGCAATTGTCATTTTTCTTTTGTTTCTTTTTTAAACTTTCAAATAGTATTTTTAAAAAATAGGTGAATTAACATTTGTTTTTAAAAATTTTCAAGTTCCAAATTTTTCTCCATTCCTCCTTTCCCTCCCCCTCCCTAAAATGGTATGCAAGTTGATATAGATTTTATATATATGCAATCATGTAAAACATGTTTCCATATTGGTCATGTAAAAAAAGACAAAGACTCAAAGGGAAAAAAATATGAAAAAATAAAGTGAAAATCACATGCATTGATCTGCATTCAGAATCAGTTCTTTCTCTGGATGAAGATAGCATTTTCCATCCTGAGTCCTTTGGAAATTGTCTTGGAATGTTGTATTGCTGAGAAGAGCTAAGTCAATCATTGTTGATCATTGTACAATATTGCTATTACTGTTCTCTTGGTTTTGCTTATTTTTATCAGTTTATCTAGGTTTTTCCAGGTTTTTTTTCTTTCTGTAATCTGCCCAGTCATCATTTTTAAGCACAATAGTATTGTATTACATTCACATATCATAACTTCTTCAGCCATTCCCCAATTGATGAGTATTCACTCAATTTCAATTTTTTTGCTATCACCAAAAAGAACTTATAAATATATTTGTACATGTAGGTCCTTTTCCCTTTTTTTATGATTTCTATGGGACACAGACCTAGTAATAGTATTGCTGAATCAAAGGGTATGCACAGTTTGCCTTTTAGGCAGAGTTCCAAATTGGTCTCCCTAATGGTTGCATCAATTCATAACTCCACCAACAATGCAGCTGTTATTTTTCTTAGAATTATGGGTATTTGGGTTGGAGTGTACTTTTAAGGTTTCTTATCAGGTTTGTCTTAAAGGATCTTGAAAAAACCAAAAAATTAAACTTTTTTTTTCACTTGGAAATTTGTGGCAAACTCAGGATAAATATCCTTTTTCTTTTCAGTGGCTTAACACAGCCAAAAAAATGTTGGATTTTTTTCCCTCAACATCTTTTCATTTTTTCTGATACTGGTCATGTACTTTCTAAGATATGTGATCAAATTGCTGGTTTTAACATCCCAAAGCATTTGTTGTCTTGTTTTGTGGGCTGCCTTTCTGAAATTACTTATCAATAATCTGATGAAAATATAGCAATCTTACTCTGCTGGCCTCTTATTTGAGGGACAAATTCCACAGCTTTCAATTTTGGTCTTTGACTTCAGTAATGATTCTTTTTGAAATGTTTTCAATTATACACAATATTGGCAGCTTGTAGCAGTGAGATGCCAAAAAGCATTTCCAAGTGTGTTTCAAGAATTAGACTGTGATTGCTTTTAATTTAAATAGAGGCTATTTGGTTTCCTGTGGTGATTTAAAAACCATCTTTTTGTTTCTTTTGTTGCCGATTTTAAATCTAATGTAAAGTAGCCACCACTTAAGATTATATGCTAGATTCTAGCTTTTTATTATGGCTACTTCCATAGTGAGTAAAATACAAGTTAAGTTTTTCATTAAGTAAATTTAAATTATGGATTGCCCTAAAGAAGAAAAGGGTCAATGACTAAGTGATAATTTGTAGGGGCAGCTAGGTGGCTCAGTGGATATAGCACCAGCTTTGAATTCAGGAGGACCTGAGTTCAAATATGGTCTCAGACACTTAACACTTCCTAGCTGTGTGACCCTGGGTAAGTCACTTAATCCCAGCCTCAGAAAAAGAAAAAAAAAAGTGATAATTTATTATAATTTTGAAAATTTTTAAAGAAAGACTTCTTTACTATCTCACCACAGATTTCCCTTTAGGATTTATTACTACAGTTATCTTTTCCTTCAAAGTTCAGTAGAGACTGTTCTGTTTTTTCCTGGTTTCTTCTCTAGCTCTTTTAAGATTTGTCAGTGATATGTTCTTAAACACTAAAAAAACAAAAAGTCAACAAATGTATTCTTAAAATGGTGAACAATAGATAATGCATTTTAAATATGTAAGCACATCAAGGGGGCAACCCCCTCACTAGACTTTTTTCCCTCATGTAATAATACTTCAGATAGACTGAAACATACTCAAAACCCAGGGAGCATTTGAGAATTATGATAATTTAAAATATTTAATAACTACCAAGAACACTATCATTATTAAAACTTATTCTCTTGAAAAATATTTATAGTCTAGAACTTGGTATAAATGAGTGAGAATCACACTAAAGAATTTCTATTCACAAACTTTTCAATGAAGTGACTAAATATCTACTCAGGTTTTCAATGTATCTAATTCTCTCAGTGAGTGAAGTGATAGGATGATCTTAATTAAACTCTTTTTAGAACAGGAGCTTCTAGTATAACAAAGGTCCTGGAGAATACATTGTTTTCTACACTGATACACAGTACATGGCTTGTACAATTTCCAAGATTTCTTCTGGCATTTTTTGAAAACATATTTTACCTGTGTATCATTTTGCAATTGAATCAAAATTTGTAACTGAGATGCTTCCCTTTGCCTCTGTGAAGATAGCTAAAATGAACCAATGTGAGATTCTCAGGATGAAGTTATCACTAAAATAGAATATATTATTATTACTAAATGGTCTTTGATCGAGTCTATTTGAAAGAGTGGAGTCCGTTTTTCAGTAGACTATCAAAATGATCTCTTTTTTTGGTATTGCTCTATTTGCCAAACTCTTAAGGTTGTCACTTTACCTATCTCATCCATGTAAATTGCTCATCAAAATAAACCCACAATGACTGTAGTAGAAATGAAATCTTTTTAAAAACTTGTGTCAATCACTTCATCAACTTAGTTTAAAAATGCTAATGTCTACTCCACACATACACATACCCTCAAGATTAAATTGATCTTTGTGGTATGAGTGAAATCATGACTCTTGAATTCTTTATTTAACTGACAAATGGTAGACTAATTTTCTGAAGAAAATCATTCCTTTTATTTGACTATTCTGCGTATTATACTATATATATGTATATATATACATATATATATATATATATATACACACATATACTCCATCTAAATTTCTTTTTAAAGATTAATTTGTAGACTGAAAGGCTAAATTGAATAGTTTCTTTTGGGAGAGAAAGAACAAAAGGGTTGGGCTAATTAAGTCTCCCTTCTGTGTTTTTTCTTTTAATTTGCTGACACATTAAATGAGCTCTTACAATTCTACCCCTTTGTGCTATAACTAGTAAATGTTTCTTTTACATATATATGGGCATGTGTATATACATATGTACATATGTATATACTCACACACATATCATATAATTTCTAAAAAAGGGTAAAGTTTGGTCTGAAGTTGCATTACTAAGTCACAGATGTTTCCTGTAACTGGATACATATGCTTCATAGGAATTTTGAACTGCTTTCTGATGTTTAGCTTTGTTCATTACTGATCATGTGGATAATTTCATTTTGAGGTTTTCTAGTCTTGTTTACAGAGCATGGAAAAAGTAGCTGTAGTGAAAAATATTGCTCTCCCTAACCTAGCATTGATATGACTTCAGGCTGTGTTTGTATATGTGAAGGTGAAGGAATAAAATCTACAGAGATGATGTTTATATTTAGCTGAATTAGTCCTATATGTTCTTCTTGTGCCACTTTTATAAAACTAAACAGCTTGGCAAGGTAATGACCAAAAACATGTCCTCAAGGATTGACTGCCAAATGTGTGAAAAGCAGTCCAGACTTTCTCCATTTTGAAGCATTAAAAGTGTACTTTTACCTAAGAGTTTAGTGCTATAACCCAGATAATTATTTTCTTCTTTTTCCCTTTATTCTGTTTCTCACCAACTGAAAGAAAAAAGTACGTGTCATCTGGCAAAGAAACTAGAAATCTGAATTATGGAATTTGTGAGAGTATATTTTAAACCATCCTGTTTTGTTGACTGTTTAGCAGGAAGCAACCAGATGACTATAATATATGTTGTTTACTTACTGGCATATTTGAATCCTATTAAGAATATGGCTTGGTTTCAATTTAAACTTATTAACTGTTGAACCAATTCAGGTCCATTTTCTAGTATTGCAAAAGCATAATGTGTAAAGATAGGACCCAAAAATGTATATTGGAGTCTCACTTGTATAAGTAAATAGAGAGGTCAACTCATAAGAAAATTTTCCCTAAAAACACTGAAGTTTTCTGAATGATTTCATATAACTCTTAGTCTGTCTGTGATATTAGGAAATGAGTTAACAATCATGAAAGAGAAATTTAATAAAAGATCTCAGCCAAGAATTGTGTAGGCAAAAAAAAAAAAAAAAAGAAAAAGGTAGGTTGGTTTAATTAATAACTATTAGCATGTATGCTCTTTTATTAGCTTGGCAATGCCAAGAGAAATTAAGGAAGATACTCCATTCATTGGATGACCCCTCTGGCAAAATTGTGGGAGGATATAGGCAGAATTGAGTAAGATGGGTAGGCATGTGTTGGCTGTCATTTGCATTATTGGAAAGAATGTTGACATTAAGATCATAGATCTACTTGAATATTTTGAATGTCAGGGATAAAAGACATCTAGGAAAAATGAGGGAAATTTTAATATCCCTCAGATTGGGATATAACCATTCTGAAATTTTCAGAATGTTAAAATTGTAATTTTACTGTGTTATCATCACAAAGTTAGTAGTGAAAAATATCCTCATTTTATAGAATAAGAAATTGGGGACTAGTGTTACCTTATTAGAATATTCAGAAATACTTCAAGGATCTGTTATTTTGACAAATAACACACTTCCTCCACAGTTTAGTAGTTACAAGTCTCCAGGAGTTGCTTCAGCCATAATTAATTAGCTTCTGGCCAAGCTGATCTTGATCTTTTGTTCATGTTTATTCTAGAGATATGTCCTGGATTTGAATACTTCATATTAAATTAGGACAAACTTTCTAGAAAGAACAGTGCTGCTGTTTATTTGCTTTTTTTTTTTTTATCATTATTCCTATGCATCAATTTTGAGCTACCTCTCTGAATACAGGAAATGACATAAGGAAAGAAAGAAGTATATTGTAGTGGAAATAGCATTAGATTTTGAATGAGAAAACTTCTGTGTTTAAATCCTTACTCTGATTCCTTGAGCATGTTATTTAAGGCGGTCTGTTTGCCTACTTATAGAATGAAGAAGTTGATTTTAGAAACCTTTAAGGTGATCTCAAAAGCTCTCATGGATTTAATTTTCATCTCTATGCTAATGACTCTCAAATCTGCTGATTCAGCCCTACCTTCTCTGAAACTTCCAGGATCTCCATCTCCTGATTGGATATTTTAAACTGCATGTCCTTAAATTCAACACCTCTAAAACTGAATTTGTTATCTTTCCCTCAAAAAACTACTTCCCTTCCAATCTTCCCTATTACTTCCAATGGCACCATTATCACTTCAGGTTACCTAGTCTGTCTTCCGTTTATCTGTCAAAGTGATCTTCCTGAAGCACAGGTCTGAAGAGGTCACCCCTTTCCAAATGAAAAAACTTCAGTGACTCCCAGTCAGTATTTATAAGCATTTGCTATATGCCAGGCAGTATGCTAAAAGTTAGGGAAACAGAGAGAGGCAAAAAAGGCCCCCTATACTCAAGGAACTCCCCATCTGGTAGAGAAGAAAATAAGCAAATATGTACAAACAAGCATCATAGAGAATAAATAGGAAGCAATTAGCAAAGAAATTCAAATTAAGAGAGATTAGGAAAAGCTTCCTGTAAAAATTGGGGTTTAAATTGGAAATTGAGAGACCAGAGAAATTTGGGAGGTAGCGATGATGAGGAAGAACATTCTGACATGGAAGACAGTCAGAAAAAATATCTGAAATGAAGAGATGAAGAATCTTATTCATTAAACAGCAAGGAGGCCATTTCACAGAATACTAGAATCTAGTAAGTAAGAGAATAAGGTATAAGAAGACTGGAAAGGTCTATTTATTTTTTAAATTGTATTTATTTTTAGGTTATTTAACCTAGTGGTCTAGGTTAGGAAGGGTTTTGAATGCCAAATAAGATCTTATATTTGATCCTACTTGATGTCCTTAAATCGGGGTCAACATACAGCATGTCATTAGACTAATACAAGCTTGCAAGGCTCTACTTGACACAGGTCAAGGTACAAATAGTCTATATGAGCATTGGAATGGAGATATTTCTAAATGGACACCTCACATTTCTTTTAAGCTACTGCAGTTCTGCTTTGCTCACAGAGCGCAAAGCCATTTTTGTTGCAGGCATGTTATGCCAATTGGTGCTAGTATCTCCAATATCTCACAATCAATTCCAAAGTTCTTCAGAGAGAGACCTTGAGAGTATCCTAGTATTACTTCTTCTGACCTTCATGTGAATGCTTGCCTTGTGGGAGTTCTCCTTAAAACAATCCACATAAAATAGGCAAAATTCTTGGCATTTAAACAACATGGCAAACTCATAGGAGTTGCACTCTCTACAGTAGAATTTGAGTGCTTAGCAGGTTAGCTCAAGAAAGGACTTCAGTGTCTGGTACCTTGTCTTGCCAGGTGATTACCAAAAAAGGAAGCATGTCATGGCACTGGTAGTTTGTCCAAGTATCACAGACATACAACAATGAGGTCAGCACAGTGGCTCTGGAGACCTTTCAGTATAGTAGGTAGCCTAATACCTCTTTTCATGACTTCCTTTGGAGTCTCCCAAACACTAAGCTAATTCTGCTGATACAAGTGCCAGCCTCACTATCTATATGTCTGTTTCTGGAAAGTACATTACTAATGTAAATGAACTTATTCATAGAATTCAAAAGTTTCCCTAATTGCTATGACCAATGTTTCCATATATGGTTAGTGTGGTGCTGGATGGTGGAGAATCTCTGTTTTCTTGGTGTTATTTGTCAGGCCACAAAGTAGCACTAGTAGAAGAGAACTGATCCATACTCTCTTGTAAATCAGCCTCAGAGGTTGCATTGAATGCACTATTGCACCATCATCTGTGAACAAAAAAAATCATGAACCAACTTTCCCTCCACTTTAGTCTTGGCTTTGTAGCCTTTTCAAGTTAAATAATTTATTGTCAGTGCAGTAGCTGATCTTGATGCTATTTTCCTCCTTATAGAATGTTTCCTTCAACATTGTTGAAAACATAATGCTGAAGAGCATTATGGGAGCAAAGACAGAGCCCTGCTTCACTCCACTGATAATTGAGAAAGTATGAGAGAGAGTCATCCATTAACCAGAACCCATGCAAGCATGCCGTCATGAAATAGATGTATGGTACAGTGTTGTACAGTACTATTGCAATCACATTTTGCCATAATTGTCTACAAGCCCTCATGACTAATACACTGAGTGATATAAGTTGTATACAGACCTCTATTCTGTCCTGGACATTTCTTCTGGAGTTTTGGGGCAGCAAAGACCATATCAACCATCCTGAAGCCATAAAAAGGCTCTGGCTCTCAGGTAGGTAACCATCTTCTAAATGAAGGATCAGTCTGTTAAGAAAGACTTTGAATACAATCTTGCCATCAATGACTAAAAGACACTTCTCCCTTATGATTGTCACAGGACAATGTATTTTTTTTGCCTTTATAGAGATGAACAATGGAAGCATCCTTGAACTCCTAACATAGAGCCTCCTCTTGACACATAACTTAGAAGATTTAAGTTAGCTTTTGTATGAGCAGTGAGCCTTAGAAAGGCAGGGGGCCTTATAAATCTCTAGTAGCATAGAATCAACACCAGATGCTTTGTCACATGAGATGAAATGAATGGCATTCAAAACCTCTTCTTCAGTTGTAAGTTCAGTTAGAGAGGAATTGACTTCCATCTGAATTCATGACTTTGGCACTGGTTGGTGCAGTCTGTTGATAACATTATTTAAATCTTCATTTTATCTCTTACTGATTAGTTTAACTCTATCAGCACTGAACAGTTGAGATGCATTGTAGGTCTTTGACCTAAAAATAATCTTCAGGGCATCATAGAAGCACTTTAGATTACTACTATTTCATCTTCCTTCTTATTGAACCAAGACTCCTGCATATCTCTCTAAACTTTGCTTGGACTTGATTTCTGATAGAGTTAAATGCTGCCTTCTTAGAGACAGATGAACTATCCTGCTGCTAAATCTTGTGGAGTTCTCATTTTTCATTTAATAGCTTCTGAAGTTCCCATAATTTTCATCAAACTAATCTTTGGTGATTGTTGAGTATTCTGGCCCAGATGCAGTACAGCAGTACACCAAATCTCTGAAAGTTATCCAGTCCCTTTCTGCTCCTTTGTTGCCAAATGGTTCAGTTTTTCCTCCAAGTTAAGTTAAAAAGGAACTTTTCCTACCAGGAGAAGAGCTCTAATCTGTTAAGATTATGTCTTTTGGTAGTTGTCTTTCTTTGGGGCTATTGCCTTTGCTTAATGTATATGTTTAATTTGGAGAGGATAAATCTATGATCAGTCTAACACTGGCTCCCAGGTAGGTGATCATCTTCTAAATGAAATATCAGGACCATTCATGGCCCTTATCACTCTCACATCTGTCTGTCTCTTCTCCTTACAGTGACACAGTCTATTAAATTTGAGATTTGTTACAAAGATAAAATCAACAAACCTTGGCAACAGATTGGCTATTGGAGGGAGTGAGAGATAATTCCAGTGTTTGCGGTGAGGGCGCATCCACGAGGTTTTATTGCATTTAAGTAAATGGAAGACAGTGTTGATGAATGAGGTCTTGAAACATGCAGATCTTCAGTAGTAAGTAATCTCTGATGTTGCTGTTTCCAACTCTATTTCTCCCAATAACCTCATACCATGTCTGGTGGCCTGTGCCTACTCTTGCATTAAAATCACCCAGAATTATGAGCTTTTCCTCTTTGTAGCCTATTGGTGATGAGAGTCTCCATGTCTTCATAATTTTTTTTTTACCTCATCAGAATTTGATGCAGACTTCCTGCAAGTAGCAATTGCATTGTCAAGAATTTGTCATTTTCTCCTTTTGAGAAGCATACAAGCTTCTTGACTAGATTAGTTTTGATTGCAAATCCTATATAAGTGCACAATGCTCCTTTGCACTGTGGCTACTCCAGAACAACGTGTATCTAGCTCCAGCTTTGGTAAGCTGGTCTTCATCTGCCAGTCTTGTTCTTCACAGGTCTGATATTTGAATGCAATACCTGCTGAGTTCTCTTGCAACAAGAGCTGTTCATCTTTCAGGCCTATTAGATTTTATATTGTCTATAAGCATGCACATGTTCCATGTATTGATGGTGAGTGGAATCTTCTTTTCAAACATTTTTGTACATTTTTGGAATTTTGATCATATGGTGGGATTTCCACCTGCTTCCTTAAGCAGGTCAGGATTAGGTAAGATGAAGCAGACAATTTTAGGGTACCTTTTATAGTCCCTTTTTTATGTCAGGAGATAAGCAGTGTGGTCTTTCAAAAAGGCTGCTCAGATACCCAGGGGGCTGTCAAATCCCATTACTGCTTCAGCCCAGCCATAAGATGACCTATGCCCTGGGCTGCTTATGTGCAGAGTTATGAATACAGTGACTGCAGAACCTGCTGCTCTGTTGTTACAAAACATTGAGTAGGTTTAAAAAAAAAAAAGAGTGAAAATTATATGGGTAATATCTTTCAACTTGCTTGTGCATTTGGATTTAATTGAGGCACAGTTGCATAAAATGATAGGCCTGAGTCTCTTTTTCAGAGTCATCAAAGTCCCGTGAGAAAACAAGTCGAGATGATTGTCATTAGCTAGGATTGTGAATGACTTTGGTATCTTTTTTGAACAAGTTCTCTACGACACCTGCTTCTCCACCTCCATGGCTTGTTGAAACAAGTTGTTCACATCCACTTATTCTACCTATGTCTTCATGTGTTTGGGGTATATATCCCCCGACTCATCTGTGGGTTTGTGGCCATCAGTTACCCTCAAACTGGTTTAACCTATCTATCAAAAGGGGGATGTGGATATGCATGCATCTGGTGCTGCCCCCAAATGCAGCGTTCTGGGCCAGGTAGATTTCTACTTATTCTTCTCCCTATCCCTACTCTCCATGAAGCAGTTTCTGGACTTTGGATCTGTGTATGGAAAGATCTCATTTATGTTTTTATGGCAGGAGTAGCCAGTAAGATTAGTGAACATGATAAAGAAATCTTCTTCCAAATAATTTTCTAGAAACACCTTCAGTTGAACTGGCACAAACAAAGCTGGTATCTTTAGAGTCTATAGGAACTCCTTGATTTTAAGGATAAAAGTGCTGAAGATGCTAAATGTGTTTATGACTTTCCGGATGCTATGATAAGAATCTGGAATCAGCATAATGATGTCATTCCTACCTTGGCTCAAGGTGTGATTGGATATAAGGAAAACTTTGGTATAGATCCAGTGACCAGTCAAAATGTACAATACTTTTTGAATAGTTTTTACATGAATCACATTTCAATCAGTATATTTAATCATCGCTCTTTACTGTTTGGTGGAAAAGGCAAAGGAAGTTCAGTTCACTAAAAACACATTGGAAGCATTACTCCAAATTGTAATGTTAAAATTACTAAATATGGTTATTAAAATATAGTATCTTAGTGATTTATATTAATTTATATTAATCACAATTAATAGAATAGAATTGAATATACTGAATAGAATAGAAATGAATATATGTATATATACATATACATATATATACATATACATTCAATAAAAATTGAAGAATTGAGTGCAAAGTCATCAAAAAAACTTGTGCAAGTAGCTATAAATACAATCACATCTCTATCACATGGTGTTGGAACTTTTTCAAGAATGCAATGAGAACAACTATGGAATACCATGCTGACAAAGATGTTTACCCTTTTATTCAGATCCACTTAATACTGAGAAATGAGGTCTTGACTATGAAGATGAGCGATCATGAAGGTAGTGTTCCTTTGAAGAAAACTTATAGACTTTCAACTGCAGTCCAACCTCATGTTGAGACATCTTGAGCTATACTCCTGGCTGGTGCTGGTTATGGATTGCCCATATCTCAGTTTTATGCATGGAATCAAGAAGACCTGAAATTGTATTCCTTAGGAGATTATAGGAGAGATATGGTTATGTACATTAAGACTGTATCAATAGAATCAGTGGAGAAGCTCTAATATAGCTGCTTGGAAACATTATAATACTAATCATGAGATTGGCATGTACCAAGCAGTGAACCAAAAGACATGACCATGTTCTATAGTATATAACTGCATATAGGCCACCTTAAGAAAAAAAAAAAAAAAACAAGTTTATACTATTATATTTTAGAGGGATTTTGGAAAACTGTTACACCAAATATTTTATACCTAATGTTTATACTTATTAACTGGGTAGAATAAATGGAAACTGAATCCCATTGCTGCCTTTCAGACTTTCTAAAGCATTGAACTGTACCATTTAACTGTAAAAAGAAACAAAATTCTGATTACTGTGTACCTTGATTTGTAACTACTGAAAGTGGAGCTAACATGGTTTTGTTTCCTTTCAATGGATCTCATGGATGGGCTTTCAGGTATAGAAATTGTCTCATGGGACCCATTCAGTTTAATATCTTTCATTTATACCTAGTAAAAAAGTATGTCCCTAGTTGTGCTAATTACCTTTTTTATAATTTGAAAAATCTCATCATGCTTTATTTAATTCTACGCAGGAATGATAGTAAATTAAAATTGTTTTTTTCATTAATCAATAACTGCCTATTGGTTGCACATATAAAGACAGAAAATCGTTACCATGTGGATTTAGTATCACCTGCTTTTTTTAAAATAACTTTCTCTTGTTACTGATTAGAGCAACTTATTTTTAAGGGTAAATTTTATTTTTCTGAACAGTCAAGATCTAGTTCTCTCTTTGTGCAGTCAAGATCCTGTGAAAACTAAAATGAATGTTCTTTTGATTAATTTCTAAAGGAAAAATTTTATTGCTAAGTAACTAGGAATCCTTAACAAGATCCTCAGAAATTTTGAGTGTATAACTACTTACTCTGTGATTATAATTTGGATAATGATCCAAATTAAGACATTGAGAATCAGTGTGACATAAGTGATAGAAACCTGTTATTGGAGTTAGGAAGACCTAGATGTAAGTCTTGCCTTGACACATATATCTTTGCCTTAATTCTTTAAATTGTTAAGTTTCTAATTTGTGTTGTTGAAGAGAATGTTCATAACGAGTTCACCACAACAATGAAATCACAGATCTAGCTTTCTCCCCAAAATGGGATGTTAATAATGATAGAATAATCCACATATGCTACATGGGCACAATGATATGTCTATATTAAGTTTCCACAGACATCTAAAAAGTATAATAAAATCTCTATTGGTCAGTTTTCCAGCCACTTCAATTACTGGGAATCTGATTGTATAGAAGTGGTTCTTATGTAAATAAGAAAATACAGCTGGATAGAAAAACTAAGAATAGAAGAAATAACAATTGATAGCATAGATTAGATTTAAGAATAAAAAAGTTGTTTGTAACTTGGTAAAACTAGCTGCATCATTTAACCAACACAAATAGCAACTGATTTTTGTGATAGCAGTTACTAAAAAGAAGTCATTTCTCTTTCACTATTGGAGATAATGACTATAAAATAATAAAATAATTTTGTGATCCTGTATCATTCTGTTTAAGTCAGTGGGGCAACTATAGGGAAAAAAGCACCATATTTTTAGTTTACCCACATATTAGTAGGTGAAAGGTGAATGATTCTGACTCTCTCTTCCAGAATCATCAAAGTGCAACTGTAAGCCCAAAGTCAAAATGACTGGCTATGGCTAGAGATGTAAAGTCACCAAACTACACAACATTGTATAACTATAATAAATGAAAGAAAATTAAATGAAACCTGCCAAAAGCAAAAGAAATCTGCTTATACCTCCCCAAGATGGTGCTTTAGGGAAGTCAAAATGTGGGGGATGACTTTCATTCCATTTGTTATTAATTTATTATACACACCTTTTTTTTTTTTTTTTTTAAATCACAGAACTATCACAGGATTACAGAAGTTAATTTTGGCTTTTTCCAGCTTCAAGATCCAGTTCATTTTGAATCATTCCTAGTAAGATTAGATAATTGAAATTACATTTCATACAAATACTGAGTTATTTGGCACAAAGGGTCACAGAAAAAATCCTTAGGTACTAGGTCAGGAGCTGCTTTAACTTTTCCTAAAATAGTACAAAAATCTCTTAATCTGTTTTCTTCTTGCCTTCCCATCCTCTACTAAAACCAGAAATAAGAGATGGGAACATGTGATTTTAGTAATCATACATCATAGAATTTTTAATATTAGCAACAAGGTTATCTTATGTTCTAGACAGGGAAACTAATTACAGAGAGTGTCATTTAACTTTGGACACAATCTCTCTGAACCTTATTCTTCCATCTAGAATGCTTGTGAGGAGAGAATGTTGTAAACTTTAAAGCACTATAATAAGTATGATTTTTTTTTTTATTGAATCAGAAGGTTGTTAGTACTCACTCCCTCAAATCAATTGGATGTTTTAAAGCAAAACCTGGATGCCACTTGTCAGGTATGACACAGAAGGCATTTAAATTCTGATGTGGCTTGAACTTTCTGGAAACCAAGATTCTTTAACTTTCTTAAATAACTAAAATTCTATGATTCTATGATTTGCACAAAGTGACATTAAAAAGTGACAGAATTGGGATTAAAAACTCAGTAATTACTTTTCTTATTAAGTCTTCTTTCCTTTACATTCTTCTAACCAAGCAAAAAAGTATCACATGCCTTCTGTGTGCAAAGCTATAATAACATAGTGTCCTCAATAAGTCAAGTTCAGTGGACAAAAAGAGATTTTGGTTGCAAAAACAAAAGCTTTTGTTTGTACCTCGTTCAGAGAATCAAGACTTTTTGGTCAGTTTAGTTCCCTAGCTGCTAGTGCCTTTCCCTCTCAGATTACTTTCCATCTAATCACACATTCTCTCTCTCTCTCTCTCTCACACACATACACACACACACACGTATATATGTACTTGTGTGTATATATGTATATATAAAATCATATATCTTGTATGCACTTAGCATGTATGTTCCTTCTGGTTTTGTAAAAAAGAAAAACAGGATAAAATACTGTTAATTTGATTTTTAAAGAGAAAAAAAGAAAACCAAATTATCAATGTCAAAAATGAAAAGGATAAAAATCCACCACCAATGAAAAGAAAATTAAAAAAAAACTATTAGGAGCTATTTCTTCAATGATGTGTCAAGTAACCTGACAATCTAAGTGAAATGGATGACAATTTACAAAAAGTAAATTGCCCAAACTAAGAGAAGAGGAAACAGTAGCTAAGGAAACCAAGGGGCAAAGTAGAAAGGGCAGAATATTTATTCCAGGCATGGGGAAATAGCCCAAGGTCCAAAACTGTAGTGACATGTTTAATTAATAGCAAATAGACCAGTTCAACTGGATCATAGAGTGGAAGTAAATGTAATAAGACTGGAAAGGTAGGAAGGGGCCAAGTAATGAAGAGTTTTAAAGGATAGAGGAATTTGCATTTGATCTTAGAATTAACAGGAAATAAATGCTGTTCACTAATCAGGAGTGTGATATCAGATTTGTAGTTTAGAAAAATCACTTTGGCAGCTGAAGAGAAAATGGATTGGAGTCCCTACTCCAAAGATTTGAAGTAAGGGAATGAACTGGAAGGTTACTACTATAATATAAGCAAGCGATGATAAGAGCCTGAACTAGGGTGGTGGCTGTGTGAGTAGGGAGTTGGGACTATATATGGAGATGTTGTGAAGATAACAAGAAGACCTGACAACAGAGTGGATATGTAAAGTGAAAATGAAGAGTCTAGAATGACAATGGTATAGGAAGCCTTAGTGACTGGGAAGTAAGAGGTGCCCTCCACAGTAAAGGAAAAGGTTTGTTTGGTTTTTTTTTTGAGGGGGGAGAGGTTGGGGTAGTAGATAATGGATTCCTTTTTGGACCTGTTGAGTTTAAGATGTCTACTAGTTATGCAATTTGACAAATCTGAAAGGCAAATGGTGTTGTGAGGTGAGATCTAAAATGACAGGAGAGAATAGGTAGATTTGAGCTGAGGAGAAAAAGAGCAGAAGGAGCTGGTGGATGATCACAAGATCAATTCTGGGTGTACCTGAGATGGAGTGCAAGAGTAGATCATGGGAATGATTGGATTAACATATGAGATATATGAAGAGAATCAATACGTATATTGAAATCCCCTAATTATAAGAGCATTAGATCATGAAAAAGACTATTAGGGACTAAACTCATTGAGGAAGGAAGGAGAATGTGTTGGAAGGCCATCATGATCTAGATTGAATGATAATTTTGGATAGCTTGAACCTCAAAGGAGAAGAGTTTGCTTGTTGAATGTGGTGGGGGAAGGTATTGGAAGTGACATGGGAAGCAAGTATTCTGACTTCCTCAACAGGATAAGTCAATTTGGAGATTTGAAAGTATAGCCAGTATTGAAAAGGGATTGTTGAGAGAAGCAATGCCATCAGGGTATTGTAATGTCTCAGTAAGGGTCAAAAGACCAAGATACAAGAAAAGAAGATGTTAAAGATAAAAAGAAAGTTTATTAATATCCAGAGGGCATAGATTTGGCTGATTTGAAATGGATTATCAAAGGAGTAGGATTGAGATAGATTGGGATGAGGCAAAGTCCAAATCTGACCTCAGAAACTCCCTGTATAAACTTAAACAATTCACTTGCTCTCTCTTTGCCTCCATTTCCCTATCAATAAAATGGACTGCCCAGGTTTGTTGTGAGGCTAAAAACAGGTTGTTTTTTTTGTTTTGTTTTGTTTTGTTTTGTTTTTTTTGTTTGTTTGTTTGGTTGGGTTTTTTTGTTTGTTTTTTAAAGTGATTTGCAAAACATACCAGGATTCAGAATCATTGGGATTAGAGGAGTAAAATGGCATTGGAGAGAGGCTTAGGGAATAGAATTATATTTCCCATTGAGTCAGGAGTCCAGGGAAAACGTAAGTAAGTAGATAGTGGTTCACTGAAATTATAGACTATTTGAAGTCCTTCCTTAAGGGTCAACTTCTTGGTAGGAAATAATAAGAGCTGAGAGGTCGTGGAAAGCCTACTTCAAAATAAGCAAATACAAGTAGACATATAACATATTAGAACCTGGTCATGAGAGAGGAGTGTTTTGCTTCTACAGGGCAGGAAATAAACAAGTTTTGTCTCCTGCATGCAACCCTTTGCTGGATATGGTTTTAAAGTTAGGCCTCCCAGGTTGGGAAACTCATTCTCCTAATGAAAATCAGAATCTTCTTTGTCATTTACAGAAGTTGGATAATTCATAAAAAGTTGCCTAGAATTAGAGGCTGAATGATTTGCCTAGAATCACAGAGCTAGTATATGTCAGAGACAGAATTGGAGTTGGTCTGGCTTCCAACCCTAATTCTACTGAACTCTTAGTTCAATTTTTAGGCAGCATTTTCCACATCATACATCTCTTACTTCTTTAGTTGCGATGATTAAAGGGAAATATATTTTATTGTTAATGACCTTAGAGAAAATAACTAAAATTAATGTGGAAAGAAATGTTGCTCTCCTAATATATATAATTAAACACAGATCCCAAAGGCTAATTTACACTAACTACTCTGTACTATCCAGATTTCTAGAACAAATGAATAGGTTTTACCCTGCTAAGTTATTAATTTTTATATATTACACCTTTGTACTCAAAATTCTGGTCAGAATGATATTATAATAATTATGTCATCAGCTAAATAGCATTTGTTCTAAGATCAGAACTCTAGGATATATCTGTTATGGGTGAGTGATTATGGAAGGACACTTATCTGTATCAATGTTGAATCAATGTACCACAAAACTGTTAGCACTATTCAGTACTAATGGATGAAAAATTTCAAATGAAGAAGGAAACTCTGATCTCTTCTACAAAGATATGGATATTTACCCAGATTAGAATTGAGTCAAATACCTGGGTGGTTATAATTACTTATCACTACCCCTGTATTTTGTTGTTATTGATTTGTTTTTTATCAAATCCCTTTTTGTACTCCTATAATGTTTTAGTATTGTTATGCTACATTTAGCATTGATCATATTCCATTGCTTTTCAAACAATTGGAATTGTGCTTCTATGCCTTTCAAACATTATAAAATTTTGTTTGTCTTAATGAAACTCATAGGTAGTTTACATAGCCTTGCAGAATAGAAAAGACTATTAATTTTAATTAATATATTATGTGGATGTTCAGAATATTTATTGATGTTGGACAGTTCATAGAACTCTAAATAAATACTTCTATGTGATTCATCATCAAATATTTTTCTCAAATATTTTTTGTTGTTTTCCAGAAGCAAAATATTATCCTCTAAGAAAGTGTCTTTATCTTTACAATTTTTATTATTTTAAGGACAAAAATATTGATACCTGTACTTTTTGTGGTGGAATAAAATTGGAAACAAAATAGATACCCATGATAGAGGTATGGGAAAATGCATTCAATGAATGCTATAGAATAGCATTGTGCCTTAAGAAACCATAAACTAAACAGAAATAAAAATGAAACTAAACACTAAATAATAATAATATTAATAATAATAAATATTAACCCTAAACACTAAGTAATGATCAAGCATGGTCCCAGAAAAAGTTGAGAAAGTATTATTCATCCTGTGCAAAAGTGAGTAACTAAGAGAGGAATCTTAAATATACTGTCAAATACAATGTATTGGCTGGCTTGGTGAACTTTCCTTCCTCTTTCTTTTAAAAATTGTTATACATATATTTTAACATATTCAACATGTATTGGACTACCTGCTATCTAGGGGAGAGGGTGGGGGGAAGGAGGGGATAATTTGGAACAGAAGGCTTTGCAAGGGTCAATGTTGAAAAATTACCCATGCATATGTTTTGTAAATAAAAAGCTTTAACAAAATAAATAAATAAATAAAGATAATTATAAGGACACAAGACACAATAAACAATGACTTTAGTAATCTAGTTTTTAATAAACACAAAGACTCCATCTTCTGGTTTAAGAACTCACTATTTGACAAAAATTGCTAGGAAAATTGGAAAAGAGTTGGCAGAAACTAGGCATAGACCAACGTCTCATGCCCTATACCAGATAAGGTTGAAATGGGGCCATGATTTAAAAATAGTGATGCTATAAGCAAATTAAGAGAGCAAGGGATTACCTGTTAGACATTTGGAGAAGGTAGGAATTTATGACTAGACAAGAAATGGAAAATTATGAAATGCAAAATGGATAATTTTGATTATACTAAATTAAAAGTTTTTTCATAAACAAAACCAATTCAGTTAAGATTAGAAGGGAAGCAGAAAGCTGGGAAACAATTTTTACAGCCAGTGTTTCTGATAAAGACCTCACTTCTAAAATATAGAGAGAATTGAGTCAAATTTATAAGAGTACAAGTTATTCCCCAATTGATAAATGGTCTAAGGATATGAATACTTTTCAGATAAAGAAATTAAAGCCATCTATAATCATATGAAAAATGCTCTAAATCACTATTGAGTAGAGAAATTCAAATTATAACTGAGGTATCACTTCATACCTATCACATTGGCTAAAATGACAGGAATGGATAATGATAAATATTGGAGAGGATATGGGAAAACTGGGACATTAATTCATCATTGATGGAGTTGTGAACTGATCTAGCCATTATGGAGAGCAATTTGGAACTATGCCCAAAAGGCTATTAAACTGTGCCTATCCTTTAATCCAAGAGTGTCACTACTGGATCTGTATCCTAAAAAGTTGTTAAATGAGGGGAAAGGACATGTGCAAAAATGTTTGCAGAAACTCTTTTTGTAATGGCAAAGAATTGGAAATTGAGTAGATGCCCATCAATTGGGGAATGGTTGAATAAGTTATGGTTTATGAAAGTGATGGAATTTTATCATTCTATAAGAAACTATCAGCAGGCTGATTTCAGAAAAGCCTGGGAAGACTTAATATGAACTGATAATGCAGTGAATTGAGCAGAACCAGAAGGACACTGTACATAGTGAAAGCAAGATTATGTGATGTGCTTCTCAGCAATACATTGATCCAAGACAATTACAACAGACTTGGAGTGGAAAATACCATCCACACCTAGAGAGAGATTTATGGATTCTGAATGAATGGAAGCATAGTATTTTCTCCTTTTTTTGTTTGCTTTTTCTTTCTCATGGCTTTTTTTCTTTGGGTCTGATTTATCTTGCACAATATAACAAATATGGAAATATTTTAAAAGAATTGTATATGTTTAACCTAGATCAGATTGCTTGTTTTGGGGAAGGGGCAGATAAGGGAGGAAGGAGAAAAAAATGGAACACAATCTTACAAATAAGAATGTTGAAGACTATCTTTACGTGTATTTGCAACATATATATATATATATATACATGTATATATATGCATATATATATATTATGGAGAAAAACATTTTAAATAAAAACATTGTTCCAAAGAATAAGATTGAGTAAGAAGGGGAGTGGTAATGAATATGTTTGGAAGTGAATTTAAGCAAAAACATTGATGGAAATAATATTTTATATATAATTCAAAACACACATTAAATTCTAATACTGTATACTGATACTTGGGCCCCAGGGATTCAAAGACAAAAATTAAATCATCCCTACTTATATTTAATGAGATGAATTCAACATACCCCAGATAAGGAAATGGTAAGTAATTTCAGAAAGGCACAAATGAAGTAATTAAGAAAGGAAGTGTAGGAAGTGGTAAATAAATTATCCTATAAAAGAAACTAGGGATTCCACAAAGTAAAGGGTGATAAGGTCTGGTGAAATCCTGACATGAAAGACATCTTGCATAGATAGGAGATAAGACATGAATGAGAAACAGTTAATCAGTGTTTGATGGGAGAGCTCTTGAGAATACAGCTAAGAACTGACTGAGGTAAACAATGAATCTAGTGATGTGGTCACATTATTCTAATTTTCATTGCATATTTCTACTGGACTGGAACCAGTTACCATATTTTACATATAATTATTAGAGTAAATGGGGTGTTAAATGATGGCTGGAATCTCTGATATAAGGGCTTGTTGAGCTCTTTTCAGGACTGCTTTTCTACCTTTGGTGTCCAACTTGTCTCCTCATTCTCATCTGTATCATACACAGCAACCACACCCCAGTAAAACTGTTTAAGTAGACAGGATACACCAGGATGAGAGTAGCTAACAGATATCAAACCCATTGGTGAATTAGGAGACTGTCCACCCCAACAATGTGAAGACTTCCCCTGGCAGAATATGTAGATGAGAGCAATTTGCTTCAATGTCCATGAAGGGACTGAAATGGGTTCTGTGGATCCCTTAAAACTTGATCTGACATCAGAGATACCAAGGTCATTCACTACATCCTGGGCCATTGCCAGTCATTCTGACGTTTGTCTTGCCACTGGACTTATGACAATGTAATTGGAAAAATAAAATGCTATTTAAAAAAAAAACCAGATAATTTTCATTCTAATGGGATCACAACAAAAACCCTATAAATGCTTTTTATTAATTAAATTTTAAATGAACAAAAAAATCTATTTTTTTCTCCTTCCCAAGTCTCCCATTGGGGAATAAAAGGGTAGAGGAAGAAAAACAAAACTGTTATAATAAATATGCAGAGTCGAGCAAAACATTCTTATTAACCAAATGTTTCAATCTGCATCTCTCAGAAAGTAGGTACTCTGTTGCATCATGTCTTCCCTGGAATCATGGTCATGATGCTGATCAGAGTTCTTAAGTCTTTCAAAGTTATTTGTCTATAAGGTTGTTATTGTATAAATTGTATTCCTGACTTGGGTTACTTTATTTTTCATAGTAGTCCACTGACATTTATACAACTTTCTTTGAAACCATCTCTCCCGCCCTTTCTCCCTTCTTCCCCTCTCTCCCCCTTTTCCTTCCTTAGGCAATTGGGGTTAACTGATTTACCCAGGGTCACACAGCTAGTAAGTGTTAAGTGTCTTCCTGACTTTAGGACTGGTGCTCTATCCACTGCACCATCTAGCTGCCCCAATCATTTATTTCTTACACCATGAGAGTGTACCAATACATTCATATGCCATAATATATTAATTCATTTGCCAACTGCTGTGCTTTAAATATTTTTACTTTCTTTGACTTCTTTGGAGAATAGGTTTAGTGTGGTATTTCTGGATCAGATTTTATGTAGATTTTAGTGATTTTGGAGGCATAGTTCTAAAATGCTTTTCAGGATGTCTGGATCGATTCAAAATCTACCAATACTGCATTAATGTACCTGTTATCCCACAATCTATTTAGAATAGGAAGTAAAGTAAACCACATGAGTCATTAGATTTTCTGTATTTTTGCAACAGAATCCAAGAATAAAAGAGGGGAGGGATTCCATTCAAAATGATTATAGAGTATATAAAATGTTAGTATTATGCACACCAAAATATTCACAGTTAACTATATGAATAAAACTATAGAACACTATAGGAATAAAAGACCTAAATAATTGGAAAAAACACTAATTGCAAATGGTTAGGCTGTGTTAATATAGTAAAAACAACAGTATTACCTAAATCACTTTACTTATTCATTCCTATGCCAAATTGTTAAAGGTTTAATTACATTACCAAGCTCATTACCAGTTGGTGCTGGCATAGAAACTAATAGAGGCAGCATAGCAATGTAGGTATCAGAGCCAGGAGGACCGGGCTTCAAGTTTATCCTTGCTAAATACTATGTCCAGGATAAGTAAGTCCCTTATTCTTCCAGTATCCAAGGCTTTAGAGAATTTATTTCAGATCAAACTAGTTGTAAGTTAAATCACAGTCATTCAGAATTGACTTTTCCCTCCCCATTTGGAAAATCTCTAGGTAGAGCTTGTACTCTCTGCCTTAATTTATATTTATATCTGGTTCTACTTACCATTTGGTCTCTTTGTAGTTGAGACAAAATTCAGAATATTGAATATCTTCATCATGAAATAACAGATTATATTATAGAGTCAGCAAAGCAACTCTTTTCTCCAGATTTCCCTTGATCTTTGAGTAGCATATCAGTCCAGCCTAAGTCTTCTGCTACAATATATATATATATATATATATATATATATATATATATATATATATATATATATATATATATATATATATATATATATATAAATGATGTGAATCCCATCCTTCTCTTCTGTCAGCTCTGAGCAGTTCAGTTTCCCAAGACTACCTAGTTAGTATAACCTTAACCTGGAACTCAGCTTTCTAGCACTGTCGTATTACCATAAGTTAAGACAATCATAATGTGAATTATGTCAACCATAATTGCATACAAGAAGGAAGTTAGCCTTCCCAAACTGCCTTAATTGGCATATCTTTAGACAGGTCTGGGATCTGTTCAGTCAGGTGGATTCCACCTAGGCCCTTTTTGATTCCTCCCAGGCCCTTTTTAATTCCTCCCTTTACTTCATGGATCCTGTCTCCCTGATTCTCTCTCTCTCCCTCCACCCCCGCCCATTCCTCTGAGACTTTAAAAGACTGTGTTCTTCCCAAACCAAATCACTCATTCCGTATGACTACTTTCTGTGTTGTTTGGGCTTCAGTCCAAGAACTTGTTTTCACGTTTTACCATTTATCACCTGTGATGGATGCCTGACTTGATTTCTTTAGGTCAGTTGAACTATAATTGAATCTCTATTACACTATTTTTATATACATATTTTTTACAATCTATTGCTCTTCCTAATCTATTTCATATTACCATTCCTGCTGCCTGTTTTACCTCTTCACAGATGCTAAGTCTTCTCAGTATCTTCCTTCTCTGTCACAGTTCCATAGCACTTCCCTTTCTTCAGCTGTTTGCAGGAAGCTGCTGGTTCTGTTCAGTTCAGATTTGTATGACATAGTTTTCTTCCTTTCTACTTCTAAACCTTTGTAATCTCTATTTCATTCTGAGATTGCTCCTCTCCTTCATGCAAATATTTAGAAAATATAATAGATCATTCTACAACATTGTTGCAGTCATTACTACCTGATAATTATTTGATATTTTGATCTGACGGATTATACTGAGATTCAGATCTATAATATGATTAATATAGTATTCATATCGTTAGTCCTATTTGGACAGTCCTTCAAATTTATTTAATCTGAAAAGGTAACTTACCATTCATTCCATTTGAAAAATTCAAAAATTCAGTCTTTTAAAACATATTTACATTATGTACTATGTTATTTTTAACAGGAAGTGAAACTCTGATCTAGCCTAATAAAATTATTAATTCTGGGGAAATGCTTAAACATTTTAGTTTAACTTAATATTTTACATTATTGTACTGACTTAAAGCAAACATAGAAACATATATGTCAACATCAGTTCTTCAAAACATGTAAAATTGTTTTCTGATTTCCGTTTTCTGAAAATTGTTCATATCCTTTGACCATTTATCAATTGGGGAATGACTTGCATTCTTATAAATTTGACTCATTTCTGTTTTTATTTTAGAAAGGAGACACTTAATCAGAAAAACTGACTATAAATATTGTTTCTCAGAATTCTGCTTCTCTTCTGATATTGGCTGCATTGGTTTTATGTGTGCAAAACATTTTTAACTTAATATAATCAAAATTATCCATTTCCTAATGTTCTCTAGTTCTTCTTTGGTCATAAATTCCTCCTTTCTCCAAAGATCTGACAGGTAAACTATCCCTTGCTCTCCTAATTTGCTTATAATATCACTATTTCTAAATCATGAATGCATTTTAACCTTACCTTGGTATAAGATGTGAGATGTTGGTCAATGCTTAGTTTCTCCCACACTACTTTGCAATTTCCACATTCCACATACTTTGCAAATTCCACAAATTAAAATTTCCACATTTTCAACATTTCAACTTTCATCATAAAAGTATCTTTCTTATAAATGACAAAATTTCATTAATAACTTTTTTTTAAAATAGAGGTAAGGATTTGTATGGGACATATTTCATTAATTTTTTAGCATCAGATTTAGTCAGCAGGTATTTATTAACTATGTATTACATACCAACCATTGTGAGAAGAAAGAGGCAAAAGGCATTCCCTAGCTTCAATAGCTCACTGTCTAATGAGAAATAACATGTAACTATGTACCAAAAAAAGCTATATATAGAATAAATTGGAACTAATCAAAAGAAGGAAAGTAGCAAAATTAAAAGACTTGGGGAAAGGCTTATGTAAAAATGTGATTTTTAGCTGGTAATTTAAAAAAATCCAAGAAGCAGAGATGAGGAGAGAACATTCTATCCATGGAAAGACAGTCAATGAAAATACCTGGAGAAGGGAAATTGAATGTCATGTTAGAGGATTAAAAAGGCAACCAATGTCAAAGGATTGTAATATAAGGTGTAAGAAGACTGAAGGGAGATGGGATAGGTTTATGAAAGGTATTGAACATCAAACAGAAGATTTTACATTTGATCCTTGAAGTGAAAGAACTATGAGTGACCTTTTATCTGACCTCAATTTCCATCTCCTGCTGCATGTGTCTAAGGGAAGTCAGCAAAGGACTGACCTGATTTCTATCTGACCAACTCCACTTCCATTTCTCCCTGGATTCAAGACTTCTACTTCCTGCTGTGCCCACCTAATCTCCAATTCAGGTGAGAAGAGGTTTCTTCTATCTGATGCTGACTTTCATTTCTACTTAATGAGCAACTTCCAGATGAAGCTATGACCATTATCCTGATCTTCAATCTACCTTGATGAGAAAAACATCCAGATGAAATGACCTTCTCTCTGACCATCTGGTCTTCCCTCTCTTGACACAATTATCCCCAAAGAAAGGGGGAGGGGCCTTGGGGAAGAAAGGAGAGAATCTGGAACTCAAAAATTTAAAACAAATGTAAAAAAAGTTTTACATGTAACTGGGGAAGATAAAAATATTAAAAAGATAGCATGTTTACTTTCAATAGGTTTTCAAGATGCCAAGAGTTTGTTAAAGATCATTCATTCTTAGACTTCGAGGGATTAAAATGTTTATAGAATATGTGTCCCCTTATGTTCTTTACACTCTCCAGTAGGTAAAGAATAAATTGTCAATCAATATTAGTGGGGGGAGGGGAAGATGTAGTGTGAGGATTATGGGAAATACTTTAAGCTTGGGAGAAACTGAAAGGACCTTACTACCCCCATAGAAGCATGGGCAGATCAGGCTGTGAAATATGAGTGAGTAATTGGGATGGCAGTGATTTCAGGACAAATATAGATATAGATAAGAAAGACATTCTGTGAGTGGTGGAAGGAAGCCTTTTTTCAGTAGGGTGAAAGGGAAAATGACACTCTCTTTAGCAAGAAGCTTTGGATATTACTTCTGAAACATAGAATTAATAAGAAAGCAATTAATCAGCAGCCTATATAGGCCTGATCTGCCCATGCTTCTATGGTTCTGTGGCCATGAAAATCCATAGCCAATGTCAGAAACTTTTATATGGAACTCTCTACCCAGTAATTGCTCCCAAAACAAGTTGGCTTAGATTTTAGTAGGCCTTGAAGAAGCCAGGTAGGTCCAATTTGTCAAAAAACCATTCATAGTATGAATTAATTAAATTCCCTTGAAGAGTCCCTTCAGGGAATCATCTGCAACTCAAATTTATATAGAGAGCCAAATAACTCTCCATATCAACTACCTAAAAAGAGACAAATGGTGCTCCTTGTCTGGAGTTTTTAATAATTATAGCTAGCTAGAAGTCAGTTCTCAGAATACCCTGTGGAACTCTGCAGTAGAGAGAGAATCTTACATTGATTTTTATTCCATTCCTCAAGTGACTGGCTGCTGTTTGAACTTCTCTTATAATTTCCCTGGTTCCTTGTGGGTAAAAGTTGCTTACTTTCTGTTCTTTCAGTGGAAGAAATCATATTCCTGTTTCATGATAGGGTAAGTCTTGGACTATTTTACTATTAGGATTGCCTAAAACTCTCATTTCAGTTCTAATTTTCTTATGGTACTAATTTCAAGGAGATATAGCAAAAGCTCTGGGAGATTATATTTCCATCACCAGGTCCCTGGGTTTCCAGCTGAAGTTTGTCAGTCTCTGCCCCATTAGGAGAGTTTACTTTACTTGTGGGGTCACCAGATACATTAATTGCCTCTTTGCCTTATTTTGAAAATTCTTGAAAGCCAAGAATTTCGTCTTTATTTGCTGAATGTGCTAGGTTAGTTTATTTAGTTTTTTTTGTTTTTATTGTTAATTTATGGAATAAATAAGCATTTTTATAACAGTATCAAAAATGATTATATATGAAATTGCAAGTCATTTCTGTACAACTTGCTATTCCTTTCAAATATACAACTAAATCATCATGTAAATTTTTCCCTGCTCCCTCACTTCACCCTACAGATAGCTATCATTAGTCACAAATACTTTTGTGTATGTAAAATTATTTTGTCCACATTTCTATTTATCAGTTCTTTCTCTGGATGCAAGTAGCATCTTTTTTCATGTGTCCTTTTTAATTAATTTGGACATTTATAATAGATTAGATGATTTATTGACTCAAAGTCATTCTTAATATTGCTGCTACTATTATATACAATGTTCTCTTGGTTCTGTTCATTTTGCTCTTCATTATTTCTTGCAAGACCTTCCATGTTTTTCTAAAATTATTGATTTTATTACTTATAGCACAGCAATACTCCATCACAATCATATAATACAACTTGTTCATCCGTTCTCCAATTGATGGCCATACTTACAATTTCCAGTTCTTTGCTACTACAAAGAGAGATATGATAAACAATTTAGAACATTATAGATTCTTTTCCTTTTTTCCTAATCATCTTTGGAAATAGACTAAGTAGTGATATTGCTGAGTCAAAGAGTATAGGTATTCGAGCATAATTCCACATTGATCCCCAAAGTGGTTGGATCATTTTATAATTCCACCAATAATGAATTAGTGTCCCAACTTCCCATATCCTCTCCAACATTTGTCACTTTCTGTTTTAATCATTTTAGCTAATCTGATAAATGTAAAATAACATATCGAAGTTGTTAAATCCTAATTTCTCTGATCAATAATGATTTAGGACATATTTTGTATGACTATAAGTTGTTTTGATTTCCTCATTGGAAAACTAGCTATTCATATCCTTTGACTATCAATTAAGAAATTACTGGTATTCTTATAGATCTGACATTATTATTTATATGTCAGATATGAGACCTTTATCTGATAAACTGTCAATAAAATATTTCCCCCAATTTTCTGCTTTTTTTCTAATCTTGGCTATATTTTTAACTTTTTAATTTAATGTAATAAAACTATCTATTATGTGCCTAATTTTCTCTCTGTTTCTTGTTTATTCATAAATTGTTCATCTACTCATAAATCTGACAAATAATATGTTCCATATTCTTTGGGTTTTCTAATAAAATCTCTATTTATATTTAGGTCACGTATCCATTTTGACCTTATCTCAGTAAATGGTGTATGATATTGGTCCATACTATTATACTTTCAATTTTGATTTTCTGACAGTCCAATTTTCGGAGGCAAATGTTAGAGAAGTTTAAGAAAGCATCAGGTCTATCAGCCTCCTCTGGCTTACAGGGAGTTTATTGTTCTGCTTTCTGTTCCACTTAGAGAATTCTCTATAACTACAAGGAGTGCCCTTACTTTAAGGTGCCATAGTCCACCACAGGCCTCTGATCATCCTATCCTCCTGCTTTTTCCTCAACCACAATGTGAACCATAAATCCATTTTGTCCCATTCACAAACTATAGCAAATGGGCACCCTGTTCGGTAGATTTGATGTTGAGATTTAATGAGGTATTTGTAGGTCATTGAACATTTAATATAAAGGGATTTACTTAGCTCTGTCTTAGAAAGAATATCAGCAAAAATGCAAAAATTCTTTCAATATGGCCAGAAGTGACTAGGAAGCTGTTTTAAGGAAGTCACGGGGTCAAATCTGGACTCTGGGACAGGGGATATATTTCTGGGGGTCTTGGGAAAAAGGGGAAACCTTGGTAAAGTACTTATCCAATCACATAAGTCAATGTGGAATTTCTTAAGTTAAATTTTTTCTCTTTCTGGAGAGTATAATTATTCTTATAGTCTTGTTCTTTTCTTTCAGTAATTTTTCCATTATTTTCATAAACTTGTAATTATTCATTGTACTGGTAGTTTTCCTTATTTTTTTTTTTTTTTACTAGCATTGAATGCTGGACTTGGAATTAGGAAGGCTTGAGTTTGAATATTGCTTCAGACACTTATTTAGCTCGCACTCAAGGCAAGGCATTTAACTTCTCTCAGTTTCTCATCTATAAAATAAGAATAATACTTACCTCACAGGGCTGTTGGGAGGATTAAATAGTATAATACACAAAGTGCTTTTGCAAACCTTAAAATTAGAAGTATTAATAACAATAATAATAATAGCTCTAAAAAGGAAGGAAACAAGTACTTATTAAGTACCTACTATATGCCAACCAAAATTAGTCCTGTAATTGCATGTGATTTATTAAAAAACAAAAACTAAATGTTCGTAGAGTAGAGAAAGTTCAAGGGACAAAACATCCAAAACCTAAAATCCATATCCATGCAGCATAATCTTATCCAAAAGATAAGACTAAAAAATTGTTTCATGATAAAATCAAACTCTGCAATTATTGGAATGTTTATATGCTGTACCCAGAATTAAATATCTGCTTAAAGAAACATATTATATGTATATATTTTAATAATTAGAGCTAGTAGCATTACTATTTGATTTAGCTACAACAGCATTGTTAATATGTACTTACCCTAGCCTTCAAATGACAAGAATCACACATTTGATTTTGATCATCTATCAAAAATGTTAAGAAATTTTTAGAAAAAAATCTTAAAATAAGAGAGAAAGTATTTTCTACAACAGAAATCTCTTATCTAGATTTGATACTCATGTGGAATAGAATCATTTTCTTTTCCTAACAACAGAAAGGAAATTGTGAACTCTCCAAACAAACTTTATTCTTTGAATTGGCCATATCACTAAACTCGAAGTAATACTAACATTCAATACCAAGAACAGATGTAAGGAGTGAAAAATACAGTTACCTTTTGTTCTCAACAACTTCCAGAGGAAGATTCAACACCACCTCTGAGTGGATGTAAATATTGACCCATTGTAAAGAGCAAAGATGTCATTCCTGTTTTGAAATAAGTAAATAAGGAACAATAGGGGCAAGGAGGGAAAGAGAAAGTCGGTCTGGGGCCATTGGCTTTTACTACTTTGTAGGAGTGGAATACAAGTGAAGGAAAGGGAGAAAATATTTGTTTGGACATCATTCATTCCAAAAATAAATAATTCTGATACCTTTTTTGGAAAATAGAAGAAAAGAAATGAAGCTTTTGTATTTGCATCTTCTCCCTGATGATAGAACCTTGTTTATTGCACTGTTAGAGAGAGGTATTAGATTTCAACGTATTAAAGACCTTTATGTGTGTGTTTTTTTAAACTAAAGTTTTGTTCAGCAGATAAAAAGTAGTGATCCCAAAGTGGAAAAAAAAAAACCTACCAAATTCCAGTATTGTTAGTTGCTATTGTGGTCTAAACTGCAATTAAAGGCTATAATGAAAGAAGCTCTCCACCAATTATCATTATTGATAATCCCTAAGGAAAAAAGAGCAATTCTTTCTCTTCTCTTGCAAAAGAAACAAGGACTTTTGTAAAATAGATGAGATTTAGGAAGATACAATAAGACTAAGTTTCAGATTTTGGTTATTGCTTGAGGTCTTTGGTAAACATGGGATTAGATTCTTGGAATTAGAATATTTGGTTCCTTCTTTTTAAGAGTTAGTATCGAAAAAGGAAAGCCATGGTGATGTTGGAAAAAAAGGAATAGATTAAGGTAGTTATATTTATTATTTTTAATAATAGCTTTTTGTTTTTCCAAATACGGGCAAAAATAGTTTTCAACATTCACCTTTGCAAAAATGTGTTCCAAAATTTTCCCTCCTTTCTCTCTTCCCTGCTGTCCTTTGTCATGTCGGCAAGCAATTCAATACGAGTTCATTCAATATGAGTTCATGTGCAGTTGTTTTCAACATATTTCCAAATTTGTCATGATGTGCAAGAAAAATCAGATCAAAGGGGGAAAAAACTGACAGAAAAAAACAAAGAACAACAAAAAAAGGGAAAATATTATGTTTGATGCACTTTCAGTCTCTCCGGATGCAGATGGCTCTTTATAGTACAAGTCTTGGAATTGCCTTGAATTATCTCATTGTTAAAAAGAGCAAAGTCCATCATAGGTGATTCTCACATAATTTTGTTGTTGCTGTGTACAATGTTTTCTTGGTTCTACTCATTTCACTTAGCATCTAGAAAGGTAATTAAAGAAAAGATTTTTAAAAGTAGTCTGATAGGTGATCCTAGAAAAATTTATTTCTCAAAGTAGGAACAACTTCTGTTATAACTTTTAAAAAAATCCATTGGTTTACCTTGTAGACCTAGCAATGAAGTTTTGGTTTGTTTTTTTTTTTTTTTTTTTTTTTTGTTTGTTTCTACTTTTTACTTTTATTTAATATTTTATTTTTCCCAATTGCGTGTAAAAACAATTTTAACATTTTTTAAAAAGAATTTTGAATTCCATATTTCTTCCTTTCTCCTCATCCTTCTTGAGAAGATATGCTGCTGGACCTCCTTTCAAGTATAAAAGGATATAATATATATTATATCCTTACCTCACAAAGAGCTAAGAAGATAAAACAAGAAGCAAATATTTCTCTGTTGAATCATTCATTGGTTTTAGACTAAGTTTGAAAAAGTATTTGATTAATATAGATGTTCTTAAAAGACACTGGATGAAATGGAATTGTGTTCAGATTGGCTGGGCAAACTTGGTGATACTCTGTGGGTGGTTTAGAAAATAGTGAGCCAGTGTGAAAATCCTCTCCCCACCCCCACCCAAAAAAAATGAACGTTGTACAGCTAAGTAGGAGTGGCCTTCATGAAACTCCTTAGTAGGACTTACTTGCAGAAGTTGCTTTCCTCTCCTCTTGACCAGAAGAGGACCATGTGAACTTTAAAAAGTTGAAGTATTTGGACTTTTTCTAGTAGTGTCTCCAGGACAACAGCAGTTGTCCATGGGGGACAGGAGAGAGGGAGACACACACACACACAGACACAGAGACAGAGACACAGACAGACACAGATACAGAGAGAAACACCCACAGAGAGACTAAGTGAATGTATGAGTGAGAAATTTTTGGAGAATTGTGTGATGCAAACCATTCTTACTCCAACTTAGTGTATGCCTTTTTCCAAAAATTAGTTTAGTCCATCAAGACACATTTATTAAGTGTCTACTCTGTACCAGGAAATGTACTTAGCACCAGGGATTCAAAAATATACAAAAGATAATATCTGCCTTCAAGAAGCTTATAATCTAGTAGAGGAGATAATATTTAAAGAAATATATATAAAATCTAGGTCATATGAGCAACACAATACTATACTAGATATTTTCTCCAGCCCTTGTGACCCTCCCCCCAACACTCAAAAACAAAGATTGTGAGCCAAAGGTAAAGTAACTTCAGCTTTTTCCATGAGATCATTGAGAATCTAAAACAAGGATTAAAAAAAATTATTCCCAAACCCAGGAATTGACCCTGAGTTTACTGAGCAACACTTCCCTACCTCTCATGGTACTACCATCATTGAGTCCATACTAGCAGAGCCAAGGACATAAAAAACCTTACTTACTCCTATACTCCCACTACCTCTTCCCTCTTTTCAATGTCATGAAGATTCCAATTCCAAACTGTGGAAGTTTTCTTGGGTCTCAGCAGCCAGCTTAAATACAGCTTATCAGGGACAAAATCCTGGCTACACCAATGCTGTGAAGCTTTGAACATCTGGTGCCTGGAAAAGCAGACTGAAGTATCAATGCCAGCAAGTCTAGGTGCTGGGAAAATGAACTATGGAAAAGAGGGATCAGGACATGTTACCAAGATAAGACACCATGCATGTGTGGAGCTGTTCAATATTCCACCAAGGCTGTGGGAAGAGCACCAGTTGGCACAGCATCCAGCTGAGGGCAATTCTGACCACTCAAAAATCAGCTGGGAGAGAGGCCTAGGGTGGTGAACTGTGAATTGCCCATTATGAGAGAAAGCTGAGATGCTTTGAGAACCACAAGAAAACCCTAGTCAGAGAGGAGGGAGTGAGAAATGAGTAAAATGGAAAATAAATAGGGGAATAAAGATTGAAAGTATCAAATATTCCATAAAGAAGTCTCAAAGACCTTGAGCACAAATAGATAAAACAGCCACAGAAGGATATATGGCATCCAGATCTAGCAAATTTATTTTTTAAAATATGGTCCAATGTTTGATGAGACAGAGGATCCTGTGGAAAATGAAGAGAACATGGAATCACAATACATTATTCCTGAGTAATTTAAGAAAGATGAGATAAAATTTGTGTTTTAGACAAAATATTGAGATTAGAAAGACTTGAATCTGCAGTGGCAAGCCTTCCCAAAGAAACAAAAAAGAGAATGATAGATTAGGAATGCAAACGCAAAATAAATGAAAGACTAAAGATTACAGGTCTCTCAGAAGTACATAAGGTAAAACATTTCAGCACTATAAAAAAGGAAATAACAGAAAAAACTACCCAGAATTTGTAAACATAGAAAATGAAATTACAATTGGAAAAATTAATGGAGCACCTCCAGAAAAAAACACAAGGTTACAAACTCCATGATATATGATGATTCAATTTAATAATTCAATTCTGAAAAAGTTACATAAGTCATCAGGAGAAATTTAGAACATAAAGGAAATTATTGTTGGTCCTATATGGTTAGGCTTAGAGTCTCAGGATAGATCATTGCACCGTGTTCCAGCAGTCTTCAGGACACATTATTCTATTCTCTCCTACTTTTTATAGTGAGTACTGAATATAATTTGAAATATTTTTAGAAAGAAAACCAGGACAGAAGAGATTATATGCATCCAGAATATTTCAAACAATAGAAACAAGAAAGAGAATAGATTCAGACAACAGCCACAGAATGACAACAGAAAAAAGACTCTTAAAGAGACTTCTTTCAAAATGTACACAAGGATACAGGGGTGAAGGCAGAAATTTGGAATAAAATATCTGTGAAGAACTGGACATTATGGACAGAATTTGGCAAAACCTGGCCTCCAAATGAATGCTTCTTTTGTGGGACTATATTACAATATAGGGGAATTTGAGAAAGGAGGCGGTGAGGAAGCAGATAGAAAATAGTGAGTGAAGAACTGGATCAAATCAAGAGTTAGCAGTGAGAGGAAGGTGACCTCTGTGGTCACAGAAATAATTATATACAAATAAAGCCTTATAAAGGATTAAATAGAAAATAATTAACAGAGAATGTGTTATAATTAAGAGGGGTTAAGAAAGACATTCTGAATAAAATGATTTTTAAAGTTGGGACTTAAAGGAAACCAGGTATAAGTCAGGCAAGTTAGTTGGGCAGAGTCTTGAAAAAGAAGCCCATTTCAGGATTGGGGAGTCTGAAAAAAATGCAGAGCTGAGAGGTGAAATGTCTTATTCATAAAACAGCAAGGAGGCCACTGTCACAAGATTGCCAGGAAGCAGGATCTAAGAAGGGGAGCTAAGCTGTAAATGACTTTTTTTTTTTTTTTAATCTTCCATTTCTTTTTTTTTTCTCTTTATGAATCATGTTGGGAGAGAAAAATCAGAACAAAAGAAAAATCATGACAGGAGAAAAAAAAATACACATAGCATGTGTTGATTTACATTTAATCTCCATAATTCTCTTTCTGGATGCAGATAGTGTTTTCTATCCAAAATTGATTGGGATTGCCTTGGATGTAAAGAACTTTGATATCAAATAGAGCATTTTATATTTAATCATAGTAGTTATAGGGATAATTGTTATTAACTGATAATTATGGGGTCTGGGAAAGCAAACCAGTTAGTGTTTATGAGCTGAGCTATATCATGTTAGAAAAAATGACGTTCAATCAATCCCTCAGGGCTACTCACCCTCTGAGAGCCCAGCATTCCAATGGGAACTGAGTCGCTCTACATTCTATGTAGGGAATCTTATTGGGAACAGCAGAGTGTGCTCAGTTGTGGAGAGTAAGATAAATAAGAGACATGACATATGAAACATGATTGTTTAGATCCACTTATTTAAATAATTTTAAAAGAACAAGTTTCCTCACTGGGAATTTTCTGTACCAATGAAATTACTAGTCAAGATCCAACAAAAAATACATTGCACTGCACAAAACGGTGGACATTTGCACTGTTTAATATTTGAAGAAGTACTGACACCAACCATGTTTTTAACTTGTAACTGCTTCAGTCCCACCCAGACTCTTCTAACTACTTTACTACCTTTCTCCCTCCCCTCTCTCCAGTTACCTCTCTATATTATCTTCCCCTATTTGAATATAAGTTTCTTAAGAAAAGGGAATGTCTTTCTCATTATATTTGTGTTCCTATCACTTAGCATATTTTCTGGAACATAGTAAGTGATTAATGATTTATTTAATGTATTTAATCTAATCTGGGAAGTTTCAGGATAGGATAATCTTTTCTTTAAAAAAAAATTAAAATACTAAAGTAAAACTTAAGCAAAATCTGAAAGTGCAGAGTCTAAAAATCAGCTATCGAAAGGGAAAGCCTTCAAATAAAAAATAGTCATTAACAATCCTAGAAAGGATAGAAAGTTTGACTCTTTTCATTCCAGAGCATAGATTTTATTTGCCCCTAGTTGCATGATTCTTAAGTATGGGAAATGAGATGACTCATTCTAAAGACAAAAAGGAAACCCAGGAGTTTGCATTCTATTACCATGAGAGAATCTTCAAATGCTAAGAATCTTATTCCACTCTTATAGATCCAAAACTTTCTAATACCTTCCCATGATCACATAGTTAGGAAATGTGGGATATAAACCCAAGTATTTTTTACTTAATTATAGCACTGCCCCAACTACACACACACACACACACACACACACACACACACACACACACACAAATATTTAAAAAGATAAACTTAGTTTAGCAAATTAATTAAATGCTATAATAATCTATCATCATTGTACTATCACTCTTTTGGCATAATATATGTATATGCACAGAAAGAAATTATTAACACTATTAAATGAAATAGTATATTAATTTGAAAAGAACAAAAAACTCCATTTCATAACTTTTTAAAGTCATTGTCATTAAAAGAAAAAAAAAGCACAATAGTTTACTAGAGAAATACTAATTTAGTTAAAACAGAAAAGGTACAATGTTTCTTAAAATTTACTACCATTTTATTAAATAGCAAACATTCTTTCAAAATCCAGATGTTAAATTGCCTCAGGAAAATTCCAATGCTGCTAGGAAACTGTAGGAAAGAGCTGGCACAGGACTTTGCTTGTTTGGGCCTCCAGCTCAATAAATACCGGCCACTGCACTGGGCTCCTGATTTACTTGAAAGGCGTTCTCAGTAAATATCACAAGTGCATTTTTGTTCCCTCTAGACTACTGAATTTAAAAGAAATCCTTTGTTTTAAAGCTCTGAGAGTAATAAAATGTCAGTTTTGTGCTTTTCTGAGCCAGGCTTCAGAGTCGCTTTTGTTTAAAATAATGTTTGTGAGAGCATTTTCCCTCTGGGTTTTTAGGGCAGTAAGAATTTATTTTACTGCTACAAATACGGTTTAATTGTTGCCATCTCTAGAGAAGTAAATACCTTGTTGAAAGATAATAGCCTTACAGAGGAGTATAGATTTAGAGCTGTCAAAAATTTAGTTCAGTTTCTTCATTCTGCATATGAGAACCCAAACACCATAGAATTTGTGATTTGCTTACTCAGGTCATATAGATAGTAAGCAGCAGAGCCAAAAGTACATACCTATCCAGTGCCAAAAAACAAACAAAAAAAAAAAAAAAAAAAAAAAAAACCCAAACAGTTTGCATGATTTGGAGCTTGGAAGGAATCTTAGAAATTAACTAGCACAACTTCCTTATTTTATAAATGAAGAAACTGAGGTACAAAGAGAGAAAGAGAGAGGGGGGTGGGGGGAATAGTGGGGATCTCAATAGTAATAACAAAGTATTTTTAAATTAATTTTTTTCAGCCCTACCCATAAAGGATTTCTCTTCTTTACTTTTGCTGCAGTGTCCATCATCTCTTTCTACTATAGATACCCATTCTTTATGATTCCTATACTTCTCTAGTCCTTCTCTATTCTCTGTATTGCTCATGAAGTCAAAAACTTCAGAGGTATCCATATAACAGTTCTCCTCTGAGCTTCTGCCAGTGCCTTATAGAGATTTTTTCTAGGTTTTCCTTCTTGCTATAGTCCCAGAAAATACCATTTCTTACAGGTGACAGAGAGGACGCATTCCCCCATAGCAGAACTCTCTCTCAATATTCCAAATTTTGTAGCCCATCACCGCTTAATACCCTCCCCTTGCCACCTTCTTTTCCCATTTGTCTCACTCTCTTTTTGGGTCTGTGCTGTTCTACTTTTCCAGACATTTGCCCTCAGAAGATCTAATGTCCTTCTTCAAGGTGAATGTTTTTTTTTTTTTTTTTTCAGGCACCAATTTTCCAAAGACAACACAAAGTACAAGGTTTCTACCTCCCTTCAAAGAACCTCTCTTCATTTATTGGAGCATTCATTAGTAGAACTTTTTCTTACCACTAAAACAAGATCTCCTCCTCTTTTCCTCACTTCTATCCTTCCTCCCACCCCACTATCACTCCTCACATACCACCTCTGCCCACACTGGACAGAAGAAATATGAGATGAAAAAAGAAAGGAAGAAACAAATTAAAGTTTTTCGGGGATAGGGAAGACTTGGACAAGTTTATAGGCAGTGGGGAATAATTCCATAGAAACAGATTAAAGATAATGGAGAGATAGTGGCCCTTTTCTTGTGATAATGGTATGAAGGAGGAAGTAGTGGCAGAAGACATTTGAGTGATAGATGAAGAAGACAAAGATTTGATGAAGAAGGAGGTAGAAAAATGAATTTAATGTGAATGGCCTCAATTTTTTTTTTCTTCTGGAAAAGCAAGGTCCTCAGCTGAGGTAGTGAGCAGAAGGGAAGATTTGGGGAGGATTTAAAGGTATGGAAATATTGTTAGATGAGATAAAGAAATGATAAGAGACATATAAGTTGAATGTATATAATAAATTTGTGGTGCACCCAATCAGAAGTGTTTCATGATTTTCTCCACCTGTGCTCAATAGCACATATGTGGCAATGAAAGCAGGACTATAAAACTATCCATATCTTTTGGCCCAGCAAAAACCACTAGTAGATCTGTATCCCAAAGAGATCAAAAGGAGAAAGGATCTCTATGCACAGAAATAATTATAGCACCAATTTGTGGTGGCAAAGAATTGGAAATCAAGAGAATATCCTTCAATTGGGGAATGACTGAAGAATTGTAATATATGATTATGGTGAAATACTATTGTGTACTAAGAAATTATTAATAGGATACTGTTAATAAACCTGGAAATACTTATATGTATTCCATATGAACTGATGCAAAGTGAATTTGGCAGAACCACAAGAACATTATTCACAGGAACAGCAATATTATTACAGTGATCAATTGTGAAAAACATAGCTGTCTGATAAATATAGTGGTCCCCAGCAGTTCCAAAGGACTTAATAATGAAAAATTCTGTCTACCTCCAGAGAAAGGATTGATGGAAAAAAGAAAACTCAAAAGACCTTGAGCATAAGCAGAAAAGCCAACAAGTAAGACACTAACTCCAAAATGTAACACTACCTCTAGGTCTATAAAACAAATTAATAAAT
This sequence comes from Sminthopsis crassicaudata, assembly GCF_048593235.1. NCBI lineage: Eukaryota > Metazoa > Chordata > Mammalia > Dasyuromorphia > Dasyuridae > Sminthopsis > Sminthopsis crassicaudata. The sequence goes on from NC_133621.1 coordinate 203,443,399, forward strand.
ACTGCAAAATAAAGAATAAAAGAAATAAAAAAAATGATTCAACAACTGTTGAAGCAGAAGACTCTATAGATTCAGAAAAGAGTATGGAACCAAAGCATGATTGCTTATAAGAGAAATAAGAACCATTAAAACAGATTTTTATGGCCTGCATAAGAGAAATAACTAGAAGATAAAACCTTGGTAGTAACTTGGTAAAAACTATGGTAATAGTTTTCACTAAGGAAGCAGCATCAGGTGCTGAGTGTCAGAATCAGGTCTCAGGTGACTTTAGGTTGACTAAATGTTTGGAATTTCATGACTCGGAGTCTGGAAGAAGCAACTCTTACAAGTATATTAAAGTACAAGGACTAAATATGAGTAAAAGAGAAAGAATAAATAAAGGTAGAGTTAAAATAGGGGTTACTGGGTACAGTAACCAGGAAACCCACCCAGAAGAAGAATGGGGGGAGGGGGGAATGAGGCTATCATAAATGCTTCTCATCCAAACAGCTTTCCTAGGATAGATACCAAAGAAATGTTTTTCCCAAATTCTTGCTTTCATTTCCTCAAAGGAGTAAGTGTAATGGGTAGAACATGTGCCCTTCAGTGAATATGATCTCTACCAGCAAAAATCCTAGAGCCTTACAAGGGAAAGTTTTTCCCAATTTGTATAAGTGTTAACAAAACCAAAAGGAGTTGGAAGTGAGTATAGATCTTTGATAAGTAAGTAGGGATCTAAGATTGGGGTTCCAGAGATCCCAAGGACCTACCCCTGTCTTCCATCAATATGCATACAGTGTAAAAGGCTCTAGGCACATTAGTTTAACTTTCAGGGTTCTAAAAAAAAATTTAACCTTAGCCTAATCAGGGCATGATAATATTGTCTGCTTTCTCTCAGTGAGCAAAAGGGAAAGTGGGAGTGGCCCCAAATACTTGGGCAAAGTAGGCCTTTAGGTAAAAAAATTCTAGCCCCAGGAAATAAAAGTGCTAAAAGATATAAAAGCAGAAACTACAAAGTCCTCTAAGGCTGGGCTGCAAATTAAAATATCTATATACTTGTATTGTGTTTTATATCTTCCACAGACCACTTGCTCTGATTACAGACATTTGCTGTAAGAGGAAAAATGAGGGACACAATTTACTTAAGGCAGTTTTACTTCAGGGAATTGTCCTAATTTTTAACAATTCCACCTTAAGCCAGACTCAGGAATAATCAGGTGGGTTCTCATTCAAAAGAACACCACTGGGAAATTGAGTCAGAAGGATCCTGTCTTCAGCAGAGGCCAAGATGATCATCCTTCTAATTCAGTCCCAGGTACTAACTTCCACCTGTAACAACTTCTTCTGAGTAATTTTTGACATATTCCTTTCAGATGATAGAGCACTGGTTTGATGATCTATCTAGACAGTCATACATGTATTTAAACTCCAAATATCACCTGCAGTCCCAAAAGATTTTATCTCCTACAGCAATTATTAATCCAAGCTTCAGATGAATATAGCTCTCAAGGATCACAGTAAGAGATTCATCCAAGAAAGTTCACAACTTATACAGCTTATCTTTCATATCTAAATAGATGGTTCTAAGTTCAACATTACACAGATCATTTTGCTTTTTAAATACCCAATACATAGAAAAATTCTAAATTGCATATTGCCCATAACAGAAACATTTTCAAAGGGACAAAGGCAAAAACTTATTCTTAGAGTCCCTTTTAAATAAGGGTACAACTTTAAGATGACTAGATACAATCAATTAAAATTCACACAGAATAAACTATTTTCACATAAAAGAACCTTTCAGATTTAATATTAATAATCTCTTCATTCTTAAAAAATATTAAGCTTTTGGAAATAACCCTATCCAATTGTCAGATCAGATTAAAATTCTGCTCTGAGTTATTGTTGGGTTTTTTTTTTTATCATATTCCTTAAACAAGCAGACCATTAATACATTTAAATAAACATTAAATAATTTGTTGGAGACAGATGGGATATCTAAGTAGAAATAAATTGCTTTCAGAATATTTACAATTCCAACAAACCTATAGACTCAAAAAATAAAAATAAAACATTCAGTTATTAAAACCATGTAAATGTAGGCTGTTCCTTTAAATAGTAGAAGCAATTAATGTTTGAATCAGCAAGGAGCTTCAGTTTGTTAAAAAGTGGCTGTACTTAATGAGGGGAGTGGGATTAGATTGTCACCCGACAAGGCCCTTTCCACATGACCTCCTTTCCTCCACTCTTCCATGCTTCCTGACCCCCACTTCTCACAGCTAACCTTTTTAGGGTGCCAAATCCTCCAGAATCCAATCTGCCAGCTAAAGACAGGCTCCCAAATTCACTAGAGGTTTGTACCTTTTTGTCCCCTATTTCTGGCAAGCCATTTTCCTCTCTTTCTTCCTCCTCTCACGCCATCTCTATCCATCCTATCTCTATCTCCTCCCAATGCTTACTTGCTCAAATCTTCTCTGACATACTTGAAACACATTCCTAAACCAATAACCCTTCTAAATAGATGCTTTATTTAAACTATTAATTACTTTTGCAAATCAATCTTTCTTGTTCCTAGTCTTTAAATGACTTTTTAAAACTTTATACTTTAAGATTTTCAATTAAATAACTTTGTACCAAATTTCATAAAATGTATACATATATCCAACAGAGCTGACAAATTTTTAAAGCATAATTCATAGCTTACAAATTACCCAATACTTTTAGAAAGCAACATACATCTAAGTAGGGAAATAGAAACATGATCTCCCCTAAAGTAAGCTACTGGCATTTTGTTTTAATAACCTATATTTTAACTTAAAATCCAAATACAACTTTTAATTCCCAATAATATAAAACTGCTTTTGCTATTATATTTTAAATAATGAATTTCACTAAACAGCATAGTTTCTTTTTCTATCTTTAGCCCTACATGGTCCTGCTATAGTCAGGGAATGAGGAAGGAAAAGAAAGAAACTACCTTCTTCACTCTCTGCATGATCCTTCCCAATTTAATTGAATTGCTTTGGAATTTTGCAAGGACCAATTGCCAAATTCCCCACCATTATTCCCAATGGACTTTTCCTAAAACTCCAACTTTGGCCAGAGTTGGAGTCTACAGGAAAGTCAGACCTTTCTTTCTCTATTTTTTCCTCCCTAACAAATTCTAGCTCACAAAACAAACATGACAAAGACATTCTATACAAAGACGAGCACAGACAAAAATTACATGGAAGAGACCATCCCTTCCCCACTTTCCCACATACAACAGAAATATCCAAGTACACTTTTTTTTTTTGGATTGGACTGTCCCCTCTCAGAGCATCCAATCTCACCCCTGGTCTCCAGCAAATGCACAGCTGTCCCCCTCAGGATTGCTTGGCAGACCAGGGTCAGAAGGAGCCAACCATAAAGTGCTCCTATCCTGTGCTGTTAACAGAACCCCTTAATCTGGCCCTCACCCCTTAATCTGGATCACCTAAGGCTTGATGATCCCAGAGCCCACAAAGACAGTTCAAGAGCACATTAACAAATAGCCTTTATGGATAAAGCATGCTTACGCTACCTGGCTTTCTCTTACTCAGGCTTCATCTTTGAAAACTTGTGTGCTTTTGTTTGTATCTGAGTGTCTCGTCTCTCCTAGGCCCATTCTTCACAGACAGGGAGGCTGAGAGTCTGATCTCAGAGAACCCAATCTGGTGCCTACCTTGAATTGTGATCCTAGCTGTCTCTCTGGGAAGCCAGATCCTGGACAAGCCCCCATAAACTGTCTGAGACAGGTTGGGTGCAAGAACCCCCCTTTCCCAATTAACTAATCAAAGACATTATCAGGTACAAAGAGAAAGCATTTATTTAATCCCTGCAGGGAGAAGCCCAGACATACCTGGGAGCTATCCCAATTCTGCCATGTGCTCCTGGAACCAGGCCACCTTCCAGCTTGTCCAGGACTTAAAAGCAAAAGATCCAAGCCTTCTCTTTGGATAGAGTAAAAGGACCTAATCCTTGACCAATGGTTACCAATGTTGGCTGACTCCCACAGGTCACATCACTTCTTGCAACTTCACTAACTTCCTGTATCCCAGGGTTCAAAGTTCATCCTTCCAGAGAGCATATGAACCCTCCCCCAATCCCAACTCTGGGAACTCAATACAGAGAAATACTTCATCTAATCAGTCCCATTCAAGAGTATAATTGATTGGAAATCAAAGATAATCTTAAGAAATACAAATAAATAATAATTTTAGATTAAGAAAGCATGTACTCCATATAAGCATAAGAATATAATAGGCAAAATTCTTGAAAATTATAATAATCATAATAATAAATTGAATATCAAATATTATTTGAAAAAATCCTTATATAACTCTTGGAAAAAATAACAAAACAAAAACATAACAAAAAAAATTTAAGGCTATAAATTCCTAAACTAAATTGAACAATTACATTGAGAAACAAATTCTGCAAGTGACCAGGAAAAAAAAGACTTTCAAATAAAAAAAGATAAGAAATTTGATTCGGTAACTGCCAGAAAACATAAGAGGGAATGGGATAATGTCTTCTGAAGAGCAATGGAGCTGCAAATCTGAGTCTAATCTTAAATAAAAACAGATGGACTTTCAAAAATAGAGGTATTCTTGTAAATAAAACCAGATCTGGAGAGATTATTTGTTTCTCCCACACCTTATACAACAGAAATTCAAATTCCACAACCTAGGACAACTACAAAATAACAGATCAGAAGAGACTTCTTTCCAAATGTGCAAAAAGAGTGAAATCAGAAGTTGAATAGAAATGCTGGTGGAAAAACGGGTTAATAAACATTCAATTCAACTGTGCTAAAATTAGGAATAAAAATAAGGGAAAAAAAAATATGGTCTGCTCCTGCTCTTAAGGAGTTTACTATCTAGTTAGGGAAAATAACATAGAAAAGGAAACTAGAAAATGGGGCAGGGGAGAAAAAGAGAAATTGGGGAAGAACTGCATCTTCCCTGGAGTTGAAACCAGGTAAATGGAAAGTGGAGTGAATTGGAAATCCTATCTTCTGCTTTGGGAGGAATTTGGAATCCCATCCTCCAGCACTCCAATCATAGAGGAGAAGTGGTTGAAGGAAACTTGAATTAGTAGCATGGCAATTAGATTAAGATCCTGAAAGGTCATCTGAATTGTGAGTTGAAACCAGGAAGAGCTGCTGATAAAAAGTAGGCTAAAACTCACAACAATCCACATATACCATAATCATTTTTCTTGAGGGCCTTTTTTTTAATTTAATTTTTTAAATTAATTTTATAAATATATATATTTTTGACAGTATATATGCATGGGTGATTTTTTTTACAACATTATCCCTTGCACTCACTTCTGTTCCGAATTTTCCCCTCCTTCCCTCCACCCCCTCCACTAGATGGCAGTTAGTCTTATTCATGTTAAATACGTTATAGTATATCCTAGATACAATATATATGTTCAGAACCTTATAGTCTCTTGTTGCACAGGAAGAATTGGATTCAGAAGGTAAAAATAACCTGGGAAGAAAAACAAAAATGCAAATAGCTTACACTCATTTCCCAGTGTTCCTTCTCTGGGTGTAGTTGTTTCTGTCCATCATTGATCAATTGGAAGTGAGTTGGATCTTCTTTATGTTGAAGATATCCACTTCCATCAGAATATATCTTCATACAGTATTGCTGTTGAAGTGTATAGTGATCTTCTGGTTCTGCTCATTTCACTCAGCATCAGTTCATGTAAGTCTCTCCAAACCTTTCTGAATTCATCCTACTGGTCATTTCTTACAGAGCAATAATATTCCATAACCTTCATATACCATAATTTACCCAACCATTCTCCAATTGATGGACATCCATTCATCTTCCAGTTTTTAGCCCCTACGAAAAGAGCTGCCACAAACATTTTGGCACATACAGGTCCCTTTCCCCTCTTAAGTATTTCTTTGGGATATAAGCCCAATAGTAGCACTGCTGGACCAAAGGGTATGCACAGTTTGATAACTTTTTGGGCATAATTCCAGATTGCTCTCCAGAATCGTTGGATTCGTTCACAACTCCACCAACAATGCATCAGTGTCCCAGTTTTCCCACATCCCTTCCAACATTCATCATTACTTTTTCCTGTCATCTTAGCCAATCTAACAGGTATGTAGTGGTATCTCAGAGTTGTCTTAATTTGCATTTCTCTGATCTAGTGATTTGGAATACTCTTTCAAATGAGTGGAAATAGTTTCAATTTCATCATCTGAAAATTGTCTGTTCATATCCTTTAACCATTTATCAATTGGAGAATGTCTTGATTTCTTATAAATTAGAGTCAGTTCTCTATATATTTTGGAAATGAGGCCTTTATCAGAACCTTTAACTGTAAAAATGTTTTCGCAATTTGTTATTTCTCTTCTAATCTTGTTTGCATTAGTTTTATTTGTACAAAAGCTTTTTAATCAAAATTTTCTATTTTGTGATCAATAATGATCTCTAGTTCTTCTTTGGTCACAAATTCCTTCCTCCTCTACAAGTTTGAGAAGTAAGCTATCCTATGTTCCTTTAATTTATTTATGGTCTCATTCTTTATGCCTAAATCATGGACCCATTTTGATCTTATCTTGGTATGTGGTGTTAAGTGTGGGTCCATGCCTAATTTCTGCCATACTAATTTCCAGTTTTCCCAACAGTTTTTGTCAAATAATTAATTCTTATCCCCAAAGTTGGGATCTTTGGGTTTGCCCACTAGATTGCTATCATTATTCACTATTTTGTCTTGTGAACCTAACCTATTCCACTGATCAACTAGTCTATTTCTTAGCTAATACCAAATGGTTTGGTGACTGCTTTATAATCTAGTTTTAGATCAGGTACAGCTAGGCCACCTTCATTTGATTTTTTTTTTCATTAATTCCCTTGAAATTCTCGATCTTTTGTTCTTCCATATGAATTTTGTTGTTATTTTTTCTATGTCATTAAAAATAGTTTCTTGGGAGTCTGATTGGTGTAGTACTAAATAAGAGATTAGTTTAGATAGTATTGTCATCTTTATTATATTTGCTCTACTTATCCAAGAGTACTTGGTATTTTTCCAATTGTTTAGATGTGACTTTATTTATGTGGAAAGTGTTTTGTAATTTTGCTCATATAATTCCTGACTTTCCTTTGGTAGATAGATTCCCAAATATTTTATACTATCGACAGTTATTTTGAATGGAATTTCTCTTTGTATCTCTTGCTGTTGGATTTTGTTGGTGATGTATAAAAATGCTGAGGATTTATGTGGATTTATTTTGTATCCCGCAACTTTGCTAAAGTTGTGAATTATTTCTAATAGTTTTTTAGTAGAATCTCTGGGGTTCTCTAAGTATACCATCATATCATCTGCAAAGAGTGATAGTTTGGTTTCCTCATTACCCACTCTAATTCCTTTAATCTCCTTTCTTGACTCTTATTGAGGGCCTACATTTTAAAAAGAGAAAGAAAGTAGAGGGTAAAGGGGAATATGTCATGTATGCTACTCAAGTCAAAGGCAAACAATAAAGGGAAAATGATGGATGATCAATCAAAGAGAAGGATTTGAAAAAAAGCAAATAAAACTGTTTCTATGATGGGAAGAAGTACTATTAATGAATTGGAAACTATGAGAAATTTGAAGAATGGTTGAACATTTATGTGATTTATGAATGTAATAGAATATAAGGTGCCTCAGAACTCTTAAGTGTAGTTTTAAGCTTTAATAATAGAGAGTTGATGGGTAGCAAGACAAACTTTGACCAAACTTTTTGTTTTGCTTAAGTAAACTTTTGTTAAGAGGGAGCTTTTAATGTGGGGTGTAAGTAAAGGGTATGGTGATAGTGATACCAAAAGGGGAAAAAAGGAAGGTAAAAAAGAGTATCCATGAAACATTTTAAAAATACACAAAGAATGAAATAAAAGGGTGCAGACAGACACAGACAAGTAAATATTAATGTTATAGATTTAACATAAATTAAAAGAAACACATTTTATTAAGATAGTGAATTTATATGTTACACACAATACATGTGCTTTGGCCTTCTTTGTATGTGTAAATGTGTCTGTTTGTTAATGTTCTAACATGATAAAAATACTTTGTAATCTCTTTATGCCTGCAAAATATGATTTGTTTCATTCTTTACAGTGATATTTACTGTTGGATCTGTCCAGTGCCTATACATTCTTTGCTTCAAGAAAGTATTCATAATGAATGTTGAATATGTGAGGCTTCTGTGTAATGTATAAGTCTTTGGCTTTTCTCATTCTTTCAAAACCATGTTTTCCAAATGATTACTCCCCATCTTCACTTCTTCCTATCTTTGCACTTATCTCAGTGTTTGTTAATTATTCTGGAGGGTTTATCAATCAACATTTTTGTTCAGTTCTAGGTATGGACCTCAAGAAAGTCAAGCACAGTTGAAAAAAAAGGCTATAATTAGAAAATATCAATAGATAGCCTCTTAGTAGTAGCAAAGAACTGGAAAGAAAGGAGCCTATTGCTAAGGGTAAGGCTAAATAATTGGTGGTATATCAATATGCATCTCTTCATTGTATAAAATGATGAATATGAAAAATTGAGATTAAAGATGAGAAATAATTCAGAATTAAGTAAGAAGAAGCAGGAAACAAACATGTACATATTGACTACAACAATGTAAATAAGGGAAAAGTTCGTGGTAAATTTAATCACTAAATTTAGCCCTGAAGAAGAGTTGAGATCATTTGCTTTCCTCTTTAATTAAAGAATATGGCAACAATGGCTTTAGAACATTGTATGGGCTATTAAATGAGGTTGATGCATGAATTGATTTTTTTCGCCTTTTCTTTTTAAAGATTTCTTTCTAAGTGTACCAAATGCTTTTCATTTTTGACTTATTTTATGCTATTAAATTGATTTTGAAAGGTGCAATATATTCATTAGAAACTATTGTCCTTTACACTTAAACATTCTATTTTTTTTTTGTTAGATCTAAAATGAGATAACTCTTAGGATTCTAGTTCTTATGATGTAATAAGATATTATGGCCACACGGGAGTTAGAACCCTGGTCATGGTTCCAGGGTGGGCTCTCATCGACCAGTGCACAGTACAGGAGTATAATTAATATACCTCTAGAAAGATCATAATAATTTGGAAACACTAAAAATTTGTAGTTCCCCAGAATTAACTCTGAGAACAGCTGAAACTTGCAGTTTGGGACAAAGCCCCCTCTGTTGTAGAAGCCCATTTTAGTATAGAATTAACAGTCAAAAAATAGGCTGGAAAGATATTAAACAGCAGAAAAAGATCCTTACTCTAGAAAGTTATTATGATAACAGGAACGATCCAAACATAAACTCAGAAGAAAACAATATAGTCAAAAGTTTTATATATAAAGTCTCAAAGAAAAATGTGAATTGGCCCCAAGCCATGGAAGAGATGAAAAAGGATTTTTAAAATTAAGTAAGAAAAGTAGGAAAAAGTGGGAAGAGAAATGAGAATGATAACAAGAAAATCATGAAAAAGAATCAACTGCTTGGTAAAGGAGGAACAGCAACAACCACAAAATAACTGTGGAAAACAATAAATCCCTTAAAAATCTGAATATGCCAAATGGTTAAAAGAGGTAAAAAGCTCACTGAAAAAAAATAATTTCTTAAAAAGTTGAATTGGACAAATAGAGGCTAATGACTTAATGAGACATCAAAAAACAAGAAAACAAAAGCATAAAGAAGAAGAAAATTGAAAAGATCTCATTGGAAAACCATTTAACCTGGAAAATAGATCTAAGAGAGACTAAGAATTATTGGACTATCAAAAGCCCTAAAAAAAGAGCCTATATATTATTTTTGAATAAATTAAGATACTTATTCTAAATATTCTAGAACTAGAGGGTAAAATAGAAATTGAGGGAATCCACTGATTGCTTCCTGGAAGAGATCCCAAAATGAAAACTCCTAGGGATATTAAAGTTAAATTACAGAGTTCCCATGTTAAGGAGAAAATACTGCAAGCAGTCAAAAGAAATAATTTAAATATCATGGAACCATAGTCAAGATAACACAAGATTTAGCAGTTTCTGCATTAAAGGATCAGAGGGTTTGGAATATGATATTTTAGAGGACAAAAGAGCTGGGATTACAACCAAGAATTACCAACCCAATAAAACAGTATAATCCTTTGGGGAAAAAAATGGATATTCAATGAAATCAAGGACTTTCAAGCATTCCTGACCAAAAAACAAAAACAAAAACAAATCAGAGCTAAATAAAAAATTTGACTTTCAAATATGACTTGAGAAGAATAGAAAGATAAAATGGAAAAAGAAATCATAAGGGATTCAACAAATGTAAAATATTTATGTTCCTATGTGGGAAAATAATACTTGTAATATGGGAAATAATTACTTGTAAATAATACAAGTTATACTTGTAAAAAAACTTATTAGGATAGTTAGAAAGAGTATATATAGAGGGGACAGGTGTAAGTTGGATATGATGAGATGATTATCTAAAAAATAAAATTAAGGGATGAGAGATGCCTTGAAAGAAAGGAAAGACAATATAAAATATCTGACATAAAAGAGGCACAAGAGAGGTATTACAGTGGAGAAGATAAGAAAAGAAGGAAGGGAAATGTGTGAATCTTACTATAATCTGAATTAGCTCAAAAAGGGAATAACATACATATTTGGTTGGGTGTAGAAATATATTTTACTATACAGGAAAATAGAAGAGGAAAGAGTGAAGGGAAGAGGTAGATGATAGAACGGAGTGCACATTGCAGGAGGTAAAAGTGAGAAGCAAAACACTTTGAGATTGGACTAGATGAAAGGAGAGAGTACCATAAATATTGAGGAAATAGGATGGAGGGAAATACACAGTTGGCAATTGTTAGTAGGAAAATTTTTTTTACAGTTTTCTCTGATAAAGATTTCATTTCTCAAATGTATCAAAAATTGAGTCAAACTTTTAGAAATAAGAGCTATGCCTCAATTTATAAATGATGAAAGAATACAAAAAGAGTTTTCAGTTCTCTATAGTCATATGAAAAAATGGTTTAAATCACTATTGACTAGAGAAATGCACAATAAAACAACTTTGAGCCACTACCTTTCATCTTTCAGATTGGTTAATATGACAGAAAATGAAAATTATAATTAAAACAGTAGTGCATTGTTGGTGAAGTTATATACTGACTCAACCATTCTGTAGAGCAACTTGATATGCCCAAAGAACTATAATACCATGCATACCCTTTAACCAAGCAATATCACTGATCTATATCACAAAGAGACAAAAAACAAAAAGGAAAAGTACCTATATGCACAAAAATATTTATAGCAGCTCCTTTAGTAATGGCAGAGCCAAGAAAACATTCTACCTAGTAGCAGAAATATTGTTTGATGTGAATAACTTAGTTATTATCAGCAATATAATGATCCAAGACAATTCTGAAGGATTTGTAATGAAAAGTGCTATTTATCGCTGGAGAACTTGTAGGAACTGAATGCAGACTAAAGATACTTTTTAAAAATTTTTCTTTATTTGTTTTGGGATTTTTTTTGTCTGTTTTCCTTAACAGCATGATCTACATAATAATGTGTTTTGCATGATTACACATACATAACCTATATCAAATTTCTTGCTTTCTGGGGGAGAGGGAGGAGAGAAAGGAGAAATTTGGAACTCAAAAGGTGAAATAGGATTGTTAAAATTGTTTTTACAGGTAATTGGGAAAAATTAAAATATTAAGATGGGAAAAATTAAAAATACTATCATTAAATGCACAAAAATAAAATGTATAATATTATAAAGGAAACTAATTATTTTAATATAATGATGTAATTTTTCCCTACCTTGTTCAGGGACCTCCTGGAATCTATCTAAAGATCTCATATGAGGTACCTGGACCTCAGGTTAGAATGTTCTGATATAAAAAGATTGACTTCATCTAGCTTTAATATCATTCACCTTTTTCAGCTATTTCAAGTGATACCTCAAGACACTTTCATTTGACTATTTTTAAAAATGTATTTATTTCATTTATTTCAGAGCATAAATTTGTTATTTATTATGTAATAATAATGCATTTCATTTTCTGTCACTTTCTGGAATTATCTATGTGTTGAGTGTTAAGAGAAGCAATAGGCAAGATAAGTAGGAGGCAAAACAATACGTTTTCTGTTTATTGGTACCTGATCTCAATAGACAATATAAAATATCCTAGACATATGCTTCTTGAAGCCAGAATAGTTTCACAAGTGCTGGGCTACCCAAGAGGTTCAATCAATTAGCTATCATTTTTAATCAGTTATGATGGCGAGACACATGATGTTAAATACTGGGAACACAAAAAAAGGCAAAAACATCATGTCTATTCTTAACACACCTGTGTGGAAAAATAACATCCAAATAATTAAGTACATTGCCTTCCATTTATATTTTTTGTTGCTAAATCACTTTTCAATCATGTCTGCATCTATGTGACTTCATTTCTTGGCAGGGATTTACCATTGGTTTACCATTTTTTTCTTCTCTAGCTCATGTTTACAGATGAGAAAACTGAGGCAAACAGGCTTAAGTGACTTGCCCAGGGTCACACAGCTGGTAAGTGCCTATGGCCAGATTTGAACTCAAGAAGATGAATCTTCTTTACTCCAGACCAAATACTGTATCCACTGGAAGTTGAAAAGATCTAAGAAGGTTGGAAAGTTTTGAATGATCTAGGTCATGTAGGGTTTTAAAAGCTAAACAAAGGATTTTATATTTTGATCATACAAGTAATAGGGAGACATAGGAGTTTATTTAGTTGAAGTGAAGAATATAAAATTGGAATTGTGCTTTAGGAAAATAAATTTAAAGCTGAGTAGATGTTAGATTTGGAGTGATGCAGGAAGACTAACCAAAAACTGTTATAGTGCTCCATTTGTGGGGTGATGAGGGTCTTCAGCAGTCAGTGAAATGTTCCAAATTGATCATGTATTTTACTCTGAATAAAATTGATGATGAGGTTAACTGATAAATTTGACTCAAGGGAATTCCAAAGAGCATGAAGATATAAAACATTTAATGAAATATTAAAGTTTCTTTGCATGGAATTTTTTTTTAGCATTTCACTTTATGGAGGATATTGAGAGGGGAAAAATATGCTAAAGACCTCACAAGTTGAATTCTTTAAATTCTAGCTGAGCATCAGTTGGTTTTAAATGGAAAAGTAAAATTATAGAATATATGGAGTTTGGTTAGTGACAGTACAGGAAGCTTCCTCAAGAAAAGCAGAAGCTACAAAGAGAGCTCTCCAAAGATTGGGAAGAGAAGTGTTATTGTTATGGTGGTTTTATTGCAGTCTGCAACTAAAGACAGAGGGTTGAGTTTAGAAGGCTACCAGCCTCTATTTCTTAGATAACAGCAGAACATTGTAATTGAGCCTGGAAAATTTTGACATCTTAAGAATTTCTGAAAAACCATTTAGAGATAGTCCTTTCCCCTTTACCTCTTTTCACCCTCTACTTCTTTGGATGCTGCTTTGGTGTCCATAGCAACAAACTTCCTGGCTAGATCTTAATCTTAATTTTATTTTAATTTGGTTCCTGCCCTCTCCACAAAACTGTTAGAGCTTAGAATGTTATTTAAAAATTGTTTTTAAAGGAGTATAATGCAAAAGGATGATGGTGGTAATAGAAAGTATCATATTAGTTGAAGTCTATGTAGATGTATAAAATAAAGCAGTACATACTTTTCACTGTTCATTAGTTAGGAAAGAAGATCTATTCTCTATCTTGGATTATTAAATTTCATAAGGAGCCAGAATTAACATTCTTTGTATGTTAGCTAGAATGTATATGGAACAGTTCCTGTCTTTGAGAAATTAAATTCAAAGATAAGTTACTATTTGCTCATGCAATAAGCCAGCTCACATTTCCCATCTATACCTCCTAATCTTTGCCTGTCTTTTAATATCCAGAAATAGGGAATCTTTAAATTCTCTTATTTGTTTCTTTCATTTAGAAATAACTATAACAATCAGTTACATTCCCAAGTGAAGAGAGTATAATACTTACGAGTAGATGTGCCTCACATTCCCACAGGTACATACATCCTCAACTTTTTCTTTTTTCTTTTTTTTTTTTTTAAATTTCTGAGGCTGGGGTTAAGTGACTTGCCCAGGGTCACACAGTTAGGAAGTGTTAAGTATCTGAGACCATATTTGAACTTGGGTCCTCCTGAATTCAAGGTTGGTGCTCTATTCACTGCGCCACCTAACTGCCCCCATCCTCAACCTTTTCTTGCATGGAATCTGATTTGGGCAAATTAATTTTGAATGCCATGTATGTGGAAAGGTTACTTGTCACTGCTTGTCACAGAGTTGAAATTCAATCAATATTGGAATCATAGATTTAGAATTCAAAAGAAGTTTAAAGAACCTTAATCCAAATTCACTATTTAAAGATTAAAAAAACTCTCTGAGAGGTAAGATGAATTGTTCAGGACCATTTAACAAAGTTGCCATGCTAACACAGAACTCATAACACTGACATCAGGGTTTGGGTTTTTTAAAAATTATTATTATTATGCTGTACCACATAATTTGCCAACATCTATTTTTGTTTTTCAGATTACCACATAAATTGTGTAGATAAAAGAATAAGATAATAGAAAAGGGAAAATAAAGATTCTAAATGGCTTGAAGATTTATATTTTTATATTTACATAGTTCATGTAGAAGTCTACAGATTATACAGAAAGACATAATAGAAAAAGCCCTAGCTTTGAAGCCAGAAAAATCCATTTTAATTCGGAGAAATAACTATCACATAGGATCACCCATGTGACCTTGGGGAAATAATTAACATTTTGATTCAATTTCCTCTTTTGTAAAATGATAGTTGAATTAGGTGATCTTTAAAGAACCTTCCAATCAAACTATCTATGATGCATAATTTTTTTTACTTTATATTATATGCCTTATTTTTCTGTGTTCCCAAGTATAGGATCTGTTGTTCTATAGTTTATTAGCCTTAAATTCTTCATTGTAAAAATGGAGATAATATTCCTACTTACCCCACTAGATTATTGTGAATAAGGCTCCAAAGTTCATTTGCCTGTATACTATGATTTTATCTTACTTTTCATGTTCAGCATATATATTTTCACATCTTTCTCTTTGGGTCTTCATAATTGTCTAGTGAAGTAGAAAGGGAAGGTATTAATCTCATTTGTCAAGTGAATAAAATTGAAACTCAGAAAAATGGGGACTTGCTCAAGATGTAGTAAGCAGACTATCAGTCTTTTGACCTCCATTATATGTTGGTCTCTAATTCTGCTCTAAGAAGACAGGCTTACTTTCATTCAGAGACTAATTTTATCAGAATTATGAGATAGAGGTCATTTAGCATACATGATGTTTTTAGTAAAAAGAGCTCTGTCTTAATTGATAAGGAAACAAGGAATGCTCTTGAATGGCTTGAAGCTTTTATTCTTTTTTTTTTTAATTTTTTATTTTATTTTATAATTATAACATTTTTTGACAGTACATATGCATGGGTAATTTTTTACAACATTATCCCTTGCACTTACTTCTATTCAGATTTTTTCCCTTCCTCCCCCAACCCCCTCCCCCAGATG
This sequence comes from Sminthopsis crassicaudata, assembly GCF_048593235.1. Classification (NCBI taxonomy): domain Eukaryota; kingdom Metazoa; phylum Chordata; class Mammalia; order Dasyuromorphia; family Dasyuridae; genus Sminthopsis; species Sminthopsis crassicaudata. The sequence continues at coordinate 203,458,988 of NC_133621.1, forward strand.
GCAAGCAGTCTTATATATGTTAAATATATATTACAGTTGAAGCTTTTATTCTTGAAGGCAGCTGTTGGAACATCTAGGTAAACATTGCCTAGAGATGTGTCTTTGGTGTATATATCTTTGAAGTGGTGGACATTTGTGCCATTGTCATTCTAGTTGCTGGAATACTTTGTTTTACAACTGTGAGGCTCTGAAGCACCAGCTAATATGGTTTAATACCCTGGTGTGAAACTGACCCTTTGAACTATGGGGAATCTCTTTAGATAAGCAAATTTTGGCATTTTTACCACATGATTTTTAATGAGCCCTTAATAAAACCAGTTAGTGGTGTTGTTGGTAGTGCATTAGTATGAGGCTTTTAATCTTGTATAAAATAATGCAAATTGCTACTTTTTTCCTTTAAAGCAATCTAATTGCTCATCTCAATAAATGCATCTGGAAACTAGCATCCATTTTGAAGGGTCTTTTTTTCTCCTCAACATGAAAAATCCTAATATTAATTATTCTAGATGGAGATACGTCAAGCCAATATTTATTAATTACTATGTCCTAAGCTCTTTGCTAAGCAAGCAATATACAAAGAAAGGTAAAAAACAGTTCCTGCACTCATGGAACTCATTATATAATGAATCCCCCCCAGTCAAGATGCATCCTCTCTAAAGAGAAGATAATTTGGGGGAAAGGTTCTAGCATTAAGGAAGATCAGGAAAGACTTCATGTAGAAGATTGTATTTTAGGTGAGACTTCAAGGCACATGGGGACAACAGAAGGTAGAGATCAAGAGGAAGACCATTACATGTTGAAGGATAACTATTGAAAATATACAGAGTATAGAGATAGTGAGGAAAAGCCAGGAGGTTTTGTTAGATTGCACAGTACATTGAGGGGGAGTAAGGTTGGAAGAAGACTGAAAAGGTTGGAATAGATCAAGTTATGAAGAGCTTTAAGATCCCCTCTATCCCTCAATAGCTTTTCCTTCCTAACTTTTGTGACTGCACTCCTCAAAAAGGTCATATGCAGTATGTACATCCTTCTCAGCTATGTATAGTTTGCTTCTGGCCTCATCTGTCAACAGAAATTATTCTCAAAATGTACTAATGACTTCTTTTTCTAAAATATTTATTTTTTAGTTCAAAATTCTCTCCCTTCCACAAAATGATTATATTTCTTGCCTCCCCCATCTATTGTCAAGGTAAGAAATATGTTCATTATACAGATGAAGTCATATAAACCATATTTCCATATTAGTGAAAAGTAAGAAAAATAAAGAGGAAAAAATATTTCAATTGGCACAGTCCATCAGTTCTCTTTCTTTAGGTAGATAGTATTTTTAATTATGAATTATTTGGAGTAGAGTGGATTAATTGTATTGATCAGAATTACTAAGTCTTACAGAGTTTATTATATTATCATATAATATCACTGTATGCATTGTTCTGGTTCTGCTCTCTTCAGTTTGTAGCAGGTCATGTAAATCTTCCCATATTTTACTGAAACCATCCCCATTATCATTTGTTTTTAGCACAATATCAATCTGTCATAACTTGTTCAGGCATTCCCCAATTTTAGGTATCCCCTCAGTTTCCAGTAATTGGCCACCACAAAAAAAGAGCTACTATAAATATTTTTGAACATATAAGTCTTTTCCTATTTTCCTTTCTTCTCCTTGGAGTATAGACCTAGTAGCAGTATTTATGGATCAAAGAATACGTAGTTTTTAGCTCTTTGGGCCAATTCCTCAAAGCGATTCATGGTTCCACTAATATTGCATCGTGTATCAATTTTCTCATTTTCCTTTTCTGCCATTTTAACCAATCTGATGAATCGGAATGGTACTTCAAGAGTTGTTTTAATTTTCATTTCTCTAATTATTAGAGATTAAGACTATTTGTATATGAATATTGAAAGCTTTGATTTCTTCCTCTGAAAATTGCCTGTTCATACCCTTTGACCATTTATTAATTATAGAATAGTTTTTATTTTTTTGTAAATTTTGTTCAGTTTTCTATATATTTGAGAAATGAATCTTTTATCAGAAGTTCCCTTTCTCCTTCCCCCACTTTCCTGCTTTTTTTTCTACATTGACTAAATTAGTTTTGTTTGTGCAAAATATTTTTTAATTTTATGTAATCAAAATTGTCCATTTTTATCTCTTTTGAAACTCTCTATCTCTTATTTGGTCATGAACTGTTGAGATCTGAAAGGTAGTTTTTTCCATACTTTCCTAATTTACTTAATGTTTAAATCATATACTCATTTTGCTTTCTGGTTTTCCCAGCGCTGTTTTTTTTTTTTTTTTTTTTTTTTTTTTTTTTTTTTTTTTTTTTTTTGTCAAAGAATGACAATTATTTGTCATAATTACTTGCTCTAATATCTGGGATCCTTGAATCTACCAAAAACTAAGTTACTGCTTCTGTAAATTGTACATCTAATCTTTTATATTGATTACCACTTCATTTTTTATGCAGAACTAAATTATTTTAATGTTTAGTACTTTGTAATTTGGTTTTAGATCTTGTACTTCCAGGACCCCTTCCTTCGCATTTTTTCCCATTGATTTCTTTGATACCCTAGATATTTTACTCCTCCAGTTGAATTATTTTTTCTAGGTTTATAAAGAAATTCTTTGGTTGTTTTATTGATACAGCACTAATAAAGTTAATTTAGGTAGTAGTGTAATTTGATTATATTTACTTAATCCATAACTCAGTAATTAACATTTCTTTAACTATTTAAATCTGCCTTTATTTGTCTAGAGCATGTTTTATAATTATCATTCATAGTTTTTTTTATTATAGCTTTTTATTTACAAAAATATGGATGAGTAATTTTCAACATTAACCCTTGCAGAACCTTCTGTTCCAAAATTTCCCCTTCTTTCCCCTACCCCTTCCCCTAGATGGTAGGTAGTCCAATACATGTTAAATATGTTAAAATATATTAAATCCAATATATGCATACATATTCATACAATTATCTTGCTGCATAAGAAAAACTGGATCTAGAAAGAAAGAAAAAAACCTGAGAAGGAAAACAAAACATGCAAGCAAACAATAACAGAAAGAGTGAAAATGCTATGTTATAGTCCACAATCATTTCCCATAGTCCTCTCTCTGGATGTAGATGACTCTCTTCATTACTGAACAGTTGGAACAGTGAATCATCTCATTGTTGAAGAGAGCCATGTCCATCAAAATTGCTTGTGGAATAGTCTTGTTATTGCCATGTATAATGATCTCCTGGTTCTGCTTATTTCACTTAACATCAGTTCATGTAAGTCTCTCCAGGCCTCCCTGAAATCATCCTTTTGGTCATTTCTTACAGAACAATAATATTCCATAACATTCCTATACCACAATTTACTCAGCCATTCTACAATTGATGGGCATCCATTCAGTTTCCAGTTTCTAGCCACTACAAAAAGGGCTGGCACAAACATGGCATTCATAGAGTTCTTGTGTATTTTGATAGACTGCCAAGTATTTTGTAGTGTCTGTAGTTATTTAAAATGGAATGTATGTATTATAAATGCTGATGATTTTTTGATATAAAACAAATTTGCTAAAGTTATTTGTTTTGATTAGTTTTTAGTTAACTCTCAAGTGTTCTCTAACAAACCATCATATGTTATATGCAAAAATCAAAAATTTCCTCATTGTCTATTCTTTCATTTTTCTTGTTTTATTGCTATAGCTATTTCTAGTACTATATGTACAGTATTCAATGGTAATGGTGATATGGACATACTTGTTTCACTCCTGATGTTATTTAGGAAAGTTTCTAATTTATTTCCATTATAGATAAAGCTTGCTCTTGGTTTTCCATAAATGCTACTTACCATTTCAAGAGAAGCTCTATATTTGCACTTCTCAAGTCTGGTGTTTAAATGTCACATTTTCTATTTATCTCTGGCTTTTTCATCAGGAATACTTGATGATCTTCTATTTATTTTCAGTTTTACTTGATCGGCTATTTTTGGTTGTAATTCTTGATTGTAATGTTTTACCCCCTGGAATACCACATTCTAAGCTCTTTGGCTATTTATAATGGTATTAGCTGTATCTTGTGATCCTAACTGTGGTTCCATGGTATTTTAATTCTTTCTTTCTGGGTTGTTTTCAATATTTTACTCTTTGACTTGAGAGTTCCATGTGTTAGCTATAATATTCCTGGAAGTTTCCATTTGTGAATTTTTTAAAGGAGGTGACTAGGAGAATCTTTCACTTTCTACTTTTTCTCTGGTTATAAGGTATTTGGGAAATTTTCTTGATAATTTCTTGAAAGATGCTGTCCAGGCTTGGTTTTTTTTTTTAATTTTCAAAAGATATACATGGAAATATTTCAACATTACTCTTGCAAAACCCTGTGTTCCAATTTCCCACCCACTGTCCTAGACAGCAAGAAATCAACCATGTATTCTTTACATGCTCTTTACTGTTCCCACCATATATTCTTTAACTGAATGATGCTATCACCTTGCTGTTCTTCATAAAGTTCAGTGGTCATTCCTTGTGCCTGGTTTGCTTTATCTCTTCATGTATATCTCCTGGTTTCTCTAGGTTCCTTCAAGTTTCAAGTATAGGAGCAGCTAGGTGGTGCAGTGGATGGAGCACCAGCCCCGAAGTCAGGAGTACCTGAATTCAGATTCGGTCTCAGACATTTAACACTTCCTAGCTGTGTGACTCTGGGCAAGTCACTTAACTCCATTTGCCTCAGGAGCAAAAAAAATTTAGCTATATATGTTTTATAAGAAAACTTTCTCAATCCTTCTTACTGCTAGTCCTTTATCTCCAATTTATCTTCTATATAACTTGTCTGTATACATTGGTTTGTGTGTTTTCTCCTCCATTAGATTGTGAGCTCTCTTAAGAGCTGGAATCATCAGTTGCATTTCTTTGTATCCCTAACAGAGTGCTTGGCACATAGTAAGCCCTTAATAAATGTTTACTGGATGAGCAGTCAGTCTGTAAAGTGACAGAACTGGAATTGGAATCCAGGATCTTCTTGTTCCAAATTAGATTATTTCTCATTTGCCATGCTAATAATATAGGACTGGAGCTCCAGGGAAAGGCTATAGAGATTTGGAAATCTGTTCTCACCTAGTAATCCTAACAGAAATCCAACTCATTGGAATGAATGAGTATGTGGGGGTGTCAGAAAGAGACAGACAGAGACACTTTTGAGAAGAGGTCTCTGGACAGAAGATCTCCACAATTAAGGGGTGAGATATGGATTATGATACAACAAAAGAGACTGAAGGTTTAGATAGGAAAATCAATATTCAGATGGATAGCAGAAGCAAGAGAGACCACGTTTAAAATAAATTAGACAGGCAAAATGTATCCAGGAGAAGGGCTACAAAGGTGTCCAATGTTGTAAAGCTAACAAGAAGTATAAGGAAAAGGCAGTAAGATTTGGCAATTAAGAGATCACTGTAACTCTGAGAGTATGGTTTCACTTAATGGAACCAGGTAGATTCAAAGTTGAAAGTATGTAGATAGCCTTCTTGGGAATTTAGATGTGAGATTAGATAGCTAGCTCTAGAATGATAGCTTCAGGAATATTAGGGTCAAATGAATGAAGTGTGGGACTTTTTTTTTTTAAATAATGGAGAGACTTATGTACTCTTGTAATCATTAGGGAAGGAAGTAGCTTATAAGGAGAGGTTGAAGATTAGAGAATAAGGGGTTTTTGCATGAGCAAATTTGCCATTGGAGATGAAAGAGGTGATCAAGCATGGAAGTAGAGAGTCTGGCCTTAGCAAGATAAGGGCTTCCTCTTCAATAGAGATTTGAGTAGAAGAGGGAGGAAATGGCATCAAAGGATGGCATCAAAGAATTTTGTTTATTGTAGAGGACAAGAACTCCCTCCTGAAAGGATGAACTCTAATTTTTCAGTAAAATATGAGGCAAATTCCTCTTCTACCATGGAAGGATTTGGTGATATAATGGAGTCTTGAGGAGAAAAGAAAATATGTAAAACTCTGTGTGTGTGTGTGTGTGTGTGTGTGTGAGCAAATAATTTGATTCACACATTAACCTAGGGGAACTGAAGCAGAGGTGAAGGGATTTGTTCAGAGTCACACAACTAGTAAATTTCTGTGTTTGGATTTGAACTCATTTTCCTGGTCCGTGTAGTTTTTGACATTATTCCCTGAATGCCAGATATGAAATATATTTTCCATTAATTACAATGAAATACATATTTTATATCTGATTTATTACAATTACCCAATAAAACACATCTCATTTTAAAGAGACTACATTATGATTTAATTTCAGAACAAACTTTAACCATATCAAATCTTCGTCACAAATGGTGACACTGAAAATCTCAATTTTCCAAAGGGCCATTAGCTTTTTGGAGCTCATGAGGTTCTAAAGATTGGAACAGAATTTTAGTATGCTATACTTAAATGATTTCATGATGCAAATTTATGTCTATATTTTTCATTAGTAAATGTCTGAAATTACTAAAAGTATTTTTGCAAAAAAAATTATATCTTCTTATGTCAGTGATTTCAAAAACCTCTTTCCAAAATTCTAAGCTCTTACTTCATCTTACTTTCCATTCATATTGTCAATGCAAAGGGATCCCACTTTTCCTTTCTTTAAGATTCCACCCCTTCTTCTTTTATGTCTACTGCTTAAACCTTTTATGCTGGGATTTTCTGCCTTATGTAATATCAATTAATTGCTCAACTTTTACTTCTTGACTTGCATAATCTATTTCAATTTAGGTGAGTTTGCTACCAATTTACCTAAAAGTTAAATTCTGTTGAATCATTTCAAACTATCCTTCAGGAAGGGGAATGCTATTTGCAAGTAGTTTTAATTCTAGGTGCAAAATGCCAAAAATCTACTGAGCTGTTTTAGCAGATAGAAAAACTTTTAAACTATAATTGCAGATTTACAGAAAAGATATTATATTTCAGTTACAAATTTAATCTCTAATTATTTTATATTGCCATAAATTTATGCAAACGAGAAAAAAGATTTTCTTTCAATTCTTGACTGTTTTTATCCCTGCAATTTCCAATCTAGAAAAAAGAAAGAATTTTCAGTTGTTTTTTTTTTTTCTTCTCCCACTGAAAATCTAATCAAAAGAGTCAGTGAGAGGAAGTTCCTGCTTGATATTAAAGAGCACTGAAAGCTGTTTTAGGTTAAAAGTAAGCTAAGATACATGTTCTGAATAAAATTAATTTATTAATAGTGATGTGTATAATTGTTAACAAAGTAGACCAGACTGGCTACCTCAGAAAGGCTAATGAGAAGGGGTGACTCTGTTTACATGCAGGAAAGAAGGGGGTCTGAGCAATTGGAGAACATTACAATTTGCTATATAAAAAAAAGTAAGTTGATGTGCAGGTGTGGCTAATCACTTCCTTTTCTGACAATTGAGGAATGTTAATTGTTTTATAGGGCTCATCTGTCTCTTGTAATCTTTTCTAGGGGATCTGTATACCAGGCTTGCTATCCCCTTTGAGAAACTCAACTCTTCCTAATGCACAAAGATAGGCAAAGATAGACATATCTTCTGGGAAATGGCACAGATTAAGCTAGCTGGGTCTTACAGGCAAGCAGATATTCCTAGAGCTAATGGTATGAGTGATAACAACTTTCCAAGCTAACTTGGAAAGAAAATTACATGCTTGAGCAAGGTAAGTTCAGATAGAAATTAATTCAATTATAAAAATCAATATAGCCCCAAATCACCTATATTGTAAAAATCAATAGGTAGAAATCAGAAGCAATATTTATTTTGAACTTTTCACATTATGAAGCTTCTTTAGTCTTTACTAAATTACACAATTCTAAACTCCCTTTTTGTACGTTTTTTACAGCAGTTTTTATGGGCAACCAGCTGTTCCTCTTCAAAGTTCTCCAAAGTAAACAAGACCTTGTGCGTGCTAGAGAACTTCTGAAGAGGAAGCCCCCATCAAAACCCACCTTACTGTCTAACAAATACAAGTTTCCCCCACTAAACTAAAAGTCCTTCTACGTGAAAGTTCATCAGGGTAGCAGACCACTTATCTAGGGAGAGTTGAGGAGAAAGATGAGAAGAAAGAGGAAAAAAAATATTTCTCTACTAAAGGAACTCCAGCCTATTTTTTTTAGCAGCTACTTACCAAGTTCTTGAGCAATCAAGTCAAGGAAATTGCTCTTTTTTTTTGGGGGGGGGGGTCAGGGCTGCCTGAGATAATTCTAGCCCTTCCTGAATCTTTCCCTGGGCTAATGTCAAACATAGCTCCTGGAATAGGGATCTAAATTGTGTATAACCTGAACCTAAGGAAACTCATCAAGTTCTCTATGGACTGATTCAATCTCAAATTAGTCAATCCTGCCCATGCTCAGTTCTAGGTGCCTGAAGAGCCGTTAGGTTCCTTTGGGCTGACTGTAAGACTTCTATTACTGATACCAAAATTGTCATTCATGAGAACAAAACCCAAAATATGAAATAAGTTTTAGAAAAAAAATTTTGTCAGGTCATTTGGTAAAAGAGACTGAGCTGGGGGGAAGGGAAGTGTGAAGCTCTATAAGATTTACATTACATTATATAGGATTTAGACTACTGTACCTGAACACAAACTATTCATAGACAGTTAAGCAATTTTGCCAAGAGAGCATCCTGAAAGTAAAGCAAATTAACATGGATATCAGTAAATATAAACATTCAATAAAATTTGGACAAAGTCAAAACATATGGGGAGCCCAGAACACAAGTTTTGGTAGACCCAAAACAAGACCTAGGTAAGTGAACCAAGAACATAAATATTTTGGATGGATCTAGGACCTGGGGAACCCAAAATTCCTTGTAGCCATCTCTGGCATTTTGGAGAATTACTGAAGTCAGAGAGATATTGTGGAATGTAAAGGAAAGAAAGAAAATTGGGGGTGGTTAAAAGATAACTTGGAGGAGACTGTAAATTGAGTAACATATTTGTGATTGGGGAATGGAGTAGGAGATGGTTGGCTGAGGAACAACTGGTCACATTCTCTCTTTCTCTTCAACCCTCCCTTTCTTTATGGGTGTAATCATTCTTGGGTGCAATGTGATTTCTTCTCCCTTAATCATGGCCATAATTCTGCCTCTCATAGGAAAAGGAGAGTAGGGGTCTTTAATGTTTTAGGGAGAAGAGGACAATTGAGGGAAACTTAGTTGAAATAATTCCCCTAGAGTACCATTCCCCTTCTGCTTGCCAAACTTTCTCCCCAAAGTGGGGGAAAAAACATTGTAGACTCACCCTGTGTACAGGTTGGAAATCATGATTCATTTAGTCTTTTCCAGGTTTTTGATGAAGTCAACAAAATTTCTTTTTTGCATAATTAAAGCCCCCAGCTGGGCAAAGTCCCAGTGATTATAAAGATAATTTCTTTCACACCACCCATCCCCTTTCTGCTTCCTTGACTCACTGTAACCCCATTCCTGTGCTTTTTAATCCTATCTAAGGACATACACCCTGAACAACATCTTGGAAAATGTAGTTTCTTTTGAAAACACATTGGCAAAAGCAGAGAAAGCAAAGAGGCTCTTATTTTTAAAAAAATAGATTCTAGAGTCAGTGTGAAAATCAGAGTGAAGTAAGGCAAGGTAGAAGTGTTATCATTATGGGTTGGGACAAACAGGAACAGGCATAATCTTTTTGCAGATCACAACAATGGCAGCATTCACGAGATGCTGAGCCTTCTTTTATTGTTTCTGGTTAAACTGCCAATGCCTTTGCTCAGAGATTCAGTTTTCTTCTCTTCCAAAAGATTAGGAGGGAACCATCTGAATGATCACAGTTTCTTGGTCATAGGGGCTTGGATAGAAGGATAGTGGAAGCATTCATCCAACTAGCAGATTTTGTCTTTAGTACCTATAACATAATTTCCCATCACCAGAAATTTTTGAGGTTCCTTGCAAAATTAGCCTTGGTATATAAAATATCTGGAATTTCATATTGAAATGGGATCAATACTTAACTTCTCTGTTGTTCTTCCAACTATGCCCATTAATCATGAGTTCTCCAAAGGTTCAGTTATCTGGTATAATGCTGGACTTGGAGTTCAGAAGGTCTGAGTTTGAACTATGTCACAAACACTTTACTAGCTATATAACCTTGATCAAGTCTTTTAACCTCTAACTTACTTTATAGAGTTGTTGTGAGGGTCAAGTGTAGCAACATATATAATATGATTTGCAAATCTTAAAAGGATATATCAATACTAGCTAGCTACTTGCTAGCCCTCTAAGAGATCTCCCATGGTAATCTTATTATCTCTCAAGGATTTAATTATCATTTCTATGCAAATGATTCTCATATCTATATATCCAGCTCTAACCTCTCTCAGGAAATCTCAGGAAATTGCCTATTAGACATTTTAACTGAATCTCTCTTAAGCATCTCAAACAAAATGTATCCAAAAGAGAATTCATTAACTTTACTTCCTAAGACCTCATATCTTCCAAACTTCCTTATTACTATTTTTAAATGGTTACAATATTTATTATTTTTAATTTTTGATTTTCAGATTTTATTACAATTAGTGATTTAAGAGACAAAAGAAATGTGATAGTATTACATGGTAAACATTTTTTGTTTTTTATTTTATTTTTTTCTGGTTATACATGTACATTAATTTTTCAAATATATGTTTCTTTATTAATTATATTGGAAGAGAAAAATCAGAACAAAAGGGAAAAACCATGAGAAGAAAAAAAAAAAAGAAGAAAAAAAAAAGTAAGCATGACGTGTTGATTTACATTTATTCTCCATAGTTCTCTTTTGGATGAAGATGGCGTTTTCTATCCAAAGTTTATTAGGATTGTGTTGGATCACTGAACTGCTGAAAAGAACCAAGTATTTCATAGTTGCTCTTCACACAATCTTAATGTTGCTGTGTATGCTGTATTCCTGGTTCTATTAGCTTTGCTCAGCATCAGTTTGTGTAAATTTTTTCAGGCCTTTCTAAAATCAGATTGTTCATCTTTTTAAAAAAAAAAACAATAAAAATGTATTATTTTCACATATCATAACTTATTCAGCCATTCCCCAATTGAAGGGCATCTACTCATTTTCCATTTCTTTGCCACCACAAAATAGCTGCTACAAACATTTTTGCACATGTTGATCTTTTTTTCTCCTTTGTGATTTCTTTAGGATACAGACTCAGTATCAAAGGATCAAAGGGTATCCACAGTTTTATAGCCTTTTAGGCATAGTTCCAAATTGCTCTCCAGAATGATTGGATCATTTCACAACTCCACCAACAATGTATGAGTGGACCCATTTTCCAATCAGAAATACTGATTACAAAAACTTTTCCTCAACTTTGTACTTCTCTTTTAATCTTGTTTGTGTTCATTTTGTTTATGCAAAACCTTTTTAATTTAATGCAATTAAAGTTGTTCATTTTGTATTTCATGTTTTCTAATTCTTCTTTGGTCATAAATTCCTCCCTTCTCCAAAGAACTAATAAATAAACTATACCTTGCTCTCCTAAGTTGCTTATGGTATCATCCTTTATGTCCAAATCATTTTGACCTTATTTTGGTATGGGTATAAAATGTAGGTCAATGGCTGAGTTTCTGACATATTATTTTCCAGTTTTCCCATCAATTTTTATGAAATAATAAGTTCTTATTTTCTGATTTTGTCTTTTTACATTTCTCTTTATTCCAGTGTTTATATTTTACAATTTCTCCTCAATTCAGTCTTTTTATCAGGAATCCATGGAAGTCTTCTATTTCATTAAAAATATGAATTTCCCTTTGAAAGGTTGTATTCTAGTTTTCTGGGAAAAGTCAGGTTTTATTCTTGGTTATAAATGTTTGATATTTGCCTTTTGGAAGTTAATACTCCATGCTAGCTGTTTCTAAACATTATGTAATCCTAACTATGATTCCTTGATAATTGAACCTTTTCTGGATTACTTATTTTTTTCTTTCACCTGTAAACTCCGGATTATCATATGATATTCCTAGGAGTCTTCATTTTGGAGTTTCTTTCGGGAAATGCCTGGTGAATTTTATTTTCACTTTGCCTTGTGGTTTCAAGAAATTCAGTCAGTTTTTTTTTTTTTTTATGGTTTCTCAAAATATGCTATCTTCTGTTTAGTTATAGATTTTAAGTAGTCTGCTAATTCTTTATCTATTTCCCAAGTCATCCATTTTTATCTAATATATCTCGTGCTTTTTCAATTTATTTAAGAGAGAAAGTACTACTTTTAGAGTTCATCTTCCCTTTGGGGGAAGAATTTAAACTGTCTTCACCATGACATCCATGCTATGATAGTGCAGTGGCCCCTGCTGGCTCTCTGAAGGCCCATACATAGTCTGTTCAACCCCAATATGTTGTTTTGGGCCTTATTTTTGGCTAAATTACTATTTATCCCCAATTATTTACCAACCCAGTTATTAAGGTGCTTTCTGCTCCACTATGGTTCTGAGGATAGGCCACTTGAGTCTTCTGCTATAGAAACTAGAGGGCTAGGAAAAGGCAAAGGAAAGACCTTAGCCCATTACACCCCACCCCCCAGTTCTCAGAACATGTCCATGAGTTCTTGCTAAGTTCTTCACACTATTGAGACTCTTTTCTCTTTGCTCCCTGATTCGAAGAAAAACTACATTGGTATTTTAATAATTCTTAGAGGGGAAAGGGGATAGAAGACATGGGGATAAAGTGCTAACACTGGATGAAGTCAAGAGGATTTGGTTTCAAGGTTTCTGTTAAACTTTTGATTCTTTTACAAATCTCCTCATTTGAGGTCATTTCTTTTCCAAATATTTATGCTAACACTCTAATCTGATCAATTCATTACATCATTTTCAGATTCATTGAACTTCCACCATTTTTTTTCACCTGAAAATTCTAATAACTTTATGGGAAAGTGTTTTTCTTTGAGGTTTTGCTTGTAGGTGTTTTGGAGTTATTCTCCACTTCTGGGTTTATTTTTTTTCTGTCTTTCAGCTCTGGGCAACCAGTTTTTCTGACCTAAATAAATTCTGTAAGATTGAGAGGGTTCTAGTGACAGTCAGAGAGCTGTGGGAATCCCCTTTTGATCAGTGTAGGTCCTTCCTGAAAGAATTCACAAATCCAGAGAGTTTTAGGTTCCCTTTTTGAGAAGTTTATTATTCTAAGAGAAGTCAGCTTTGCTAAGAGACTGACTTCCTAGTGGCAAAGTCCTGTTAGGGAAATGGAGGTTGGCAATAAGAAGAGAATGTCATCTCAGTGGGCAGGAGTTCTGGCAGCTATACGAATAAGGGACAAAGGCATTGTCCTGCTTTGGACATTCTGCAAAGAAATGAGAGAGCAGAAACCTATATTATGAGCAGATCTTGGGGGTGGGGGCTGGGGGTAGTTTTAGCTGATCAGACCAGGATTACTTTGAAGGCTTTTTCAGCCTAAATTTGAATGTATCCACCTATGGGGGGGGGCGGGGAGTGATTTACCTTAGAGATGGCTCAGCCTGAGAAACACACTCTCTCATGGACTCCATGGAGCTGGGAGACCAGGAGTCAAAGGGGACAGAATTTCAGAGTGTTAATTTTATATCTCAAAAGGGAACACAGTTTCACACCCCCATCAAGACTGCAGAATCTTATCCAAGAAATCATTCATTATGGTCAAGTTAGATTTATACCAAGAAGGCAAAGGCAATTTGACAGTAGGAAAATAATCTATATTATTGATCATAGTAAAAAAAATATATAAAAATGAATGATTATCTCATTAAATGTAAGGATAATATATGTCATTTTTGCTTTTTTAAAAAAATAAAATATCATAAAACATTTATCTAAAACCAAAATCAAACATCATGTGCAATGAGGACATACTATAGAAGTTTAACTAATAAAAACAGGAGTTACTCACTCTTCTCATGATTATTTGATATAGTTCTAGAATTGTTAGCAGTGGCAACAAGGCAAGAGAAAAAATTGAAGATAAAAAGATAGGCAAAAAAAGATGATCCCTCTTAGCTGGTTACCATATAGTTTACCTTGAAAAATCTTATAGAATCAGCAGAGATATTCACTGAGGCACAACTTCAGCAGAATTTTAGACTACTAAATACACCTACAAAACTCAACAGCATTTCTGTATAATAGGTAGTAGTAGAAAGGAAATTCTAATCCCAAATAACTACAGAATATATAATGTTTTGGGGAATCAATCTATTAAAGCTCCACAGAAAGCCCCACTTTCTTTTATTAAATTCAGTTACAAAGTGTTCCATAAAGAAAGAAGGAGTAGTTTAAGTAGCTGGAGTAATATTCAGTACTCATGGCAAGGCCATGCCCACATAACAAAAATGTATATATACAAGTTTAATGTTAAACAAAGGATCAATTTACAAAACTCAAACAAATTATATCAATGGAAATAATTTTTAAAGGTAAACATGAAGGAGATATAGAATTTCTATACCTCAAACTATATTATAAAGCAAAAGTCATCAAACTTATTTGTTTTTTATTAAAAAATAGAAAAGTCATTCATTGTGACAAAGTAAACAACAGATTATCAGAACCAATGAGCATTGGCTTTGTCTTCATATCTCTGCAATGATAAAAATGGTTGCTATAGATACTTTGTTTACAGAAAAATTCATATTAATGGCTTTCTTGGGGCATAAGCCAAGTTATGGAATATCTTGGTCAAAGGATATACATCTTTTAGTCACCTTATTTGCATAATTCCAAATTATTTTCTGAAATTTTACTCATTCACAACTTCACAAATAAAGTAGCAGTATACCCATCTTTCCCACAATCCCTCCAACATTTAAATCAATTTACAGGATTTAAAGTAAAATCAAATGGTTGTTTTTTATTTGCATTTTAAAAAAAATTTTCCCAATTACATATAAAGTCAATTTTAAACCTTTTTTTAAATTTTGAGGATTTTTTCATGTCATTGTGAACACTTTGTTTTTCTTCTTTTGAAAACTGTTAGTTCATGTACTTTGATCACTTATCTATTTGTTGTTTTTCAGTCATGTCTGTTGTTTTTACTCCTCTTGTATTTCTGGTATCTGGGGTATTAGAAAATCAAATGTTTTCTTCAAGTTCATTTTTTTTATACCCATTAGGAATGTATCCATTGTTTTGTTTTAAAAACTGAATTCCAACTTTTTTCATTTGTCTCATATAGTTAGGAAAGTAGGTTATCTTAAGGCCTTTTCCTGTATATAGAGCAGCTCCCTGACTGGGATCTATTGAAAGTCAGTCCTTGACACAAGCTTTTCATGAGGTAGTGGGCTTAAGCAATTTGCCAAGGTCACAAAACTAGTAAGCATCAAGTGTCCGAGGCCAGATTTGAACTCAGTTCTTCCTGACTCTTGCGCCACCTGGCTACCCTATTTTTTTTTTTTTTTAGTTTTAGCTATTAAAGAAATTTAGCTTCCCATTTGTAGAATAACATTATTGTACAATTCAATATTTACTAACGCCAGCATTGTTTAATATAACTTCAGAATTTTGTTGAAGCACGTTTTAAAAAAACCTGAATCAATGAAAATGTACATTTCATTTTTGAACAATTTGCTATTAAAGTCCATATAGTGTCTACTGCATAAAATCAGTGATATTAAAATAACATACATGATTTGATTCTTATCCTAAAGGCTTCTGACTACATATAATATCCATAATAGATCCAATGCCTTTAATACAAAACTGTAAAGTCAGCTAGATTTTAAAACAAAAGGGAGAAATTTCTATGTGACAAAGGTCTAACAGTGTTTAACTGTTTGGAGCATCTGCTTGCTGAAGTCATCCTTCCTCTTCAGTTCCCAGGTTCATACTCCTCTTCAGATGCCTCTTTAGTTGAAGACCTTTCCTTCTCCAACTTCTTTATCATTTCCAACTTCTTTGACAACTTCAACATAAACAATTTCAGAATTTGGTACTTCAAACATTGGTTCTAATAACAGATGATGATAGATTGAAAGCTCTTTGCACCAGTCTTCCTAACTAGTGCCAATGTGGTTATAACCTTCAAAACATCTTCAGTAGCATTAAGCTCACAGTTGTGTATGCTGAATAATGCCTGGTACTGGAGAGTAACATATTTTTTCCAGTTTTCCCAGTAGTTTTTGTAGGTGAGTTCTTATGCCAGGAGCTAGAGCTTTGAGGTTTGTCAAATACCAAATTTACTACTGTATCTTGTGTACCTAATTTATTTCATTTACCCACAACTCTATTTCTTAACCAATACCAATTTTGATAATTGCTATTTTATAATATAGTTTTGGATCTTGTATGGCTAGGATACCTTCATTTGTATTTGTTCTGCATTATTTCCTTTGTTACTCTAGATCCTTTTTTCTTGTAAATAAATTTTGTTACCATTTTTTCTAGCTCTATAAAATAATTTTTGGTAGTTTGGTTGGTATGGCAGTGAGTAGATAATTTAATTTAAGTAGAATTGTCATTTTTATTAGCTTGACCAACCAAAGAGCAGTTAATATTTTTCCAATTATTTAGATGACTTTTTTGTGTGTGAAAAGTATTTTATAATAATAATTTATAGGTTTGTCTTGTCAGTAGATTCCCAAATATTTTATATTGTTTACAGTTATTTTAACTGAAATTTCTCTTTCTATCTTTTGCTTTGGGGCTTTGTTGTTATTATATAGAAATGTTAATGATTTATGTTGGTTTATTTTATATCCTGCAACTTTGCTAAAATTGTTAATTATTTTAACTAGCTTTTTAATTGATTCTCTAAACATACCATCATCTCATCTGCAAAGAATGATAATTTTGTTTCCTCATTGTCTATTCTGATTCCATCAATTTCTTTTTCTTCTTGTTGCTATAGTTGACATTTCTAGTACAAAATTGAATAATAATGGCAACAATGAGCATCTTTGTTTTATCCTTGATCATCTTGGGGAAAACTTGTTCCCATTAAGATAAAGTTCAATTTATTCCTATGCTTTCTGGTGTTTTTTATTTTTTTTTATTATACCTTTTTATTTACAAGATATATGCATAGGTAATTTTTCAGTATTGACAGTTACAAAACCTTTTGTTCCAACTTTTCCCCTCCTTTCCCCCACCCCTTCCCCTGATGGCAGGTTGACCAATACATGTTAAAAATGCTTTCTGGTGTTTTAATTGGAATGAGAGCTATATTTTGCCATTTGTATTTTTCCTGTATCTATTGAGACAATCATATAATTTTGAGGGGGATTTTGTTTTTTTATTTATATGGTAAATTATGCTGACGGTTTTCATATATATATATATATATATATATATATATATATATATATATATATATATGTGAATATATAGTATATATAAAATCATACTAGTCCTGCATTCCTGATATAAATCCCATCTGGTCTAGTATATCCTGATGATAAATTGCTATAATATCATTGCTAATATTTTATTTTAAATTTTTGCATCAACATTCATTCTGGAAATTAGCCTATAATTTTCTTTCTCTGTTTTGGCTCTTCCAAATTTAGGAATCATCATGTTTGTGTCACAAGAGAAATTTGATAGGTTACCTATTTACCTGAATATAGTATTGGAATTAGTTATTAATTAATTAATATTTGAAAGAATTCACTTGTAAATCCATCTGACCTTGGAGATTTTTTCTTAAGGAATTCATTGATGTTTTGCTCAATTTATTTTTCTAAAATGGAGTTACCTAAGTATTCTCTTTCTTCTTCTGTTAATCTGGATAATTTATTATATTTCTGTAAGTAGTCATTCATTTCATTTAGTCAGATTTATGGGCAGTTGGGAAAAATAGCTCCTAATTATTACTTTAATTTCTCTTCATTAGTGTTCTTCCTTTTTATTTTTGATACTAGTAATTTGATTCTTTCTTTTTTAAAATGAAATCAGCCAAAGGTTTTTCTACTTCATTGCTTTCCCCCCTCCCATAAAACTACTTCTTAGTTTTAGTTGTCTTACTTTCATTTTTATTAATCTCTCCTTTGATAGTTAAGATTTCTAATTTGTTTAATGGAGGGGGGGTTAATTTGTTCTTTTTCTATCTTTTTAAATTGCATGTCCAATTCATTGATCTGTTCTTTCTCTATTTTATTGATGCAAACATTTAGAGATGTAAAAGTCTCTCTTAAGTATTGCTTTGGCTGCATCTCCTAAATTTTGTTTTGTTGTCTCATTGTTACCATTCTTTTTAATGAAATTAGTGATTGTTTCTGTGATCTGTTGCATTACCCACCCATACTTTAGGTTATTTAGTTTCCAATTAATTTTAAATCTGTCTTTCCATGACCCTTTATTAAATGCAAATCTGAATGATCTAAAAAGAATATTTCTGCCTTTCTATATTTTTGTGATCTAATACCAGCTCAGTTTTTGTGTAGGTGCTGTATATCATTAAGAAAAGATGTGTTCCTTTCTATCCCCATTGAATTTTCTCCAGAGATCTAGCATATCTAACTTTTCTAAAATTCTATTTTCCTCCTTAACTTTTTCATTGTTTATTTTGTGGCTAGATTTATCTAATACTGAGAGGTCAGGTTGAAGTCCTCCAACTAGTATCATTTCACTATTCCCCCCTGTACCTTATTTAGCTTCTCCCTTAGAAATTTGGGTGCTATTTATATATGTATATATATTTATTTAATATTGATATTACTTATTATCTATGGTACCCTTAAGTAAGATATAGTTACCTTCATTGTCCCTTTTAATTCAACCTTTTTTTGTTGTTTGTTTGGGATCACAATTGCTACCCTTATTTTTATTACTTCAACTGAAGTATAATATGTTCTATTCTAGTCTTTTAACTTTACTACGTATATTTCTCTGCTATCTCCTTCCATTTTATGGGATAGTTCATCCCATTTTCATTCAGAATTATGATTACTAATTGTTTTTTCCTCCATCTTGTTTTTCCTGTTTATACTTTTCTCTCTTGGTTCTTTTTCTCAGTCTTTCCTCAACTGTGTTTTATTTCTAAACATCAGCTCCCTAAATCAACCCTGCCCTTTTTCTTTCCCTCTTCCCCTTCTACTTCCTTACAGAGTAAGATAGATATCTATACCCAGCTAGGTATATACTTCTGGGCTTATATCCCAAAGAGATTTTAAAGAAGGGAAAGGGACCTGTATGTGCAAGAATGTTTGTGGCAGCCCTCTTTGTAGTGGCCAGAAACTGGAAACTAAGTGGATGCCCATCAATTGGAGAAGGGCTGAATAAATTGTGGTATATGAATATTATGGAATATTATTGTTCTGTAAGAAATGACCAGCAGAATGATTATAGAAAGGCCTGGAGAGACTTACATGTACTGATGCTGAGTGTAATGAGCAGGACCAGAAGATCATTATATACTTCAACAATACTATATGATGATCAATTCTGATGTGTGTGGCCCTCTTCAACAATGAGATGAAACAAATAAGTTCCAATAGAGCAGTAATGAACTGAACCAGCTACACATAGTGAGAGAACTCTGGGAGATGACTATGAACTACTACATAGAATTCCCAATCCCTCTATTTTTGTCCACCTGTATTTTTGATTTCTTTCACAGGCTAATTGTATACTATTTCAAAGTCCAATTCTTTTTATACAGCAAAATAACTGTTTGGACATATATAGATATATTGTGTTTAACTTATACTTTAGCATATTTAACATGTATTAGTCAACCTGCCATCTGGGGAAAAGGGTGCAGGGAGGGGGGAGGAGGGGAAAAGTTGGAGCAGAGGGTTTTACAATTGTCAATGATGAAAAATTATCCATGTATATATCAAAAAAATATGCTGTCTGGGTTTTTTTTTTAATTAATATTTTTAGGTAATCCAATAATTCTCAAATTATCTCTTCTCCATCTTTTCCAGGTCAGTTGTTTTTCCAATTAGGCATTTTACATTTTCTTTCACTTTTTACATTCTTTTGATTTTATTTGATTGATTCTTGGTGTCTCATACAGTCATTAGCTTACACTTGTCCAATTTTAATTTTTAAGGAATATTTTTTTTAGTTAGCTTTCATATCTCCTTTTTCATTTGACCAATTCTTTTTAAGGAATTGCTTTCTTTGTTCAAACTATTAACTTTTTTGATGATTTTCTTGCATTAATCTCATTTCTTTTTTTTAAAACTTTCCACTAGCTCTCTTATTTATTTTTAAAACCCTTTTGAATTCTTCCAAGAGGACTTTTTTGGTTTGAGATCAATTTATATTCTTCTTCAAGACTTTACAAGTATACATTTTGACATGTTTTCATCTTCTCTGTCCCCAAAGTAAATTTCTATAGTCAAGGCTCTTTTTTGTTTTTTCTTCATTTTCTTTCTATCTCATGACTTTTTAAGATGAGCTTTGCTCCTGGGGCACTAGAGGCATTGAACCAATCTTCTTGTACTAGGGGTCAGGAACCTAGTCACTGACTTTCTGTATCAGAGCCTCTGGAGTTAGCACCTTGCTCTTTTTGGTGAGGTTACTTGGCTTAATCGTGTGAAGAGTTCTGAGACTTCTGCACTGGGACTAGAGACCTTGCAGCTGACTTGTTGTGCCGCTGGCCTGCTGTGCCCCCAGCCTGCTGAACCAGGACTATGAGGTCATGACCTTTGCCATGACTAAAAGCTCCCTGCTGGATAGCCTGTACTGTGCATATACTGGGCTGAGCTCCACTTCTGTCCAAGGAAGACAGACCTTTTCTGAAATTCTTCTATTATTTTGGGCTGGAGAGTTGTTTCACTTGATCTTTTGTGGGTTCTATTGCTTCAAAATAAATTTAGAGGCTTTATTTAATGTTGTTTTGTAGGAAACTGGGAAGAGCTCGATACCTTTATGGCCTTTTCCCACCATCTTGGCTCATATCCCCATTGTTAGAAAGCTTAACTGTGAATGTAAATGGGCTGAACTCACCTATAAACAAAAGTACATAGCATAATGGATTAGAAACCAGAATTGAACAATATATATATATGTATATATATATATATATACATATACACATAAGAAACACATTTTAGGGCTGGAGTGAAATCTATTATGTTTCAGCTGAAGTTTAAAAAAAAAGGCTGGAGAAGCAGTCATGACTTCAGACAAAGTAAAAATACATCTAAACAAAAGATGTAAAGAAAGAAACTTCATTTTGTTAAAAGGTGCCAAAGAGAGTGGAATAATATTAATACTAAACATATGTACACCAAATGATATAGTATCCATGTTCTTAAAAAAAAATTAAATGAGTTATAGGAAAAAATACACATTAAGGGGAATATAAGGGATAAATATAAACATAAAATAAATAATAAAAAAAAGCTAAGGTGAATAAAAGAATTTCAGAAAAATTATATATGATTGACCTCAGGAAAATACTAAGTAGGAATAGAAAAAAAATTTTTTTCAGCTGTGGATGTCACATTCACAAACATTGACCATATATTAGAATAAAAAACTTTACAAATAAATACATAAAAACAGAAATATTAATTAAACTCTTTCCAGATCACAATAAAAATTCCATTCATTAAAGGACATTGAAAGCATAAATGAAAAATTAATTGAAAATAAAATAATCTAGCAAATAAATTCATCAAGGAACAAATTATAGAAACAATAGTTTCATTAAAGAGAATAACAAGAGAATATACCATAATTTATGGGATGCAAACAAAGAAGTTCTCTAAGCTCATGCATTTCTAAACACGTATCAATGAAGGAGAGAGAGAAAACATCTCATTTAGTTGGGCATACACTTAAAAAAAACTAGAAAAAGAAAGAATTAACAATTCCCAATTAGATCTCATAATAGGAATCCTGAAAATCAAAAGGGAGATTAATCAAATTTTAAAAAATTGAACTAATGAATAAAACTAGGAGCTGCTTTTATGAAATATTTTTTTAAAATGTGTTCCTTGTAAGTAACAGTTTGTAAGGTTTTGTTTCCTTATCCAATCATATTGTTTTCTCCTTTTTGCTCTGTTGGATTATTTAATCCATTCACATCTAAAGTTAAAAGTTGGGTTTATAGCTTCCTCTATCTGTCTCTAAAATTATTAGGTTTTTTTTTTAAGCTATAGGTTTTTCATCTCTTCTATAAACACAGTAGGATGTTCTTTTGGTTCATTTTACTTTAATCTTTTTTTAAAAGGTGGCTTGTTCCTACTGGCTCTCTTTACCTCCCCCCAATCCTCTTTTCTCCTTTGTTAATCTTTTCCCTTTAGGGTTTTGTTGATTTGCTCTTCTCTTCGTTTTCATCTAGTCATAAATCACTTCTCCCTCTATTTTCTTCTCAGCCTCATAAATTCCCTTTCTTCTCCTCCCCTTCAGCTTGACCTGTTTATTAGACTTTTAAAATTTCATTTTGTGTGCCCTTTTCCAAGTAGAATTTTTTCTAATTCTCTTCATTATCTATCTTCTCTTTTAGTTTATTCTAGAGCTTCCTTCTCTGATTCACAACCCCAATAATCTTCTGCTCTCTCTTTTCTCAGTTTTCTTTAAATAATCAAAGCTTTCAGGGTATCCGTTCTAAGCTCTACCCTCTGGATGCTTTCTGCCATTACCATATAGGGCTTGCTTACCCCATAAATTCCCTTTTCCATTGTGCCTCATTCTCAGAGCAATGCCAGTTATTGCAGGTGTCAAAGAGGACACTGCCCCATTGTAGGGCCTCTTCCCCTACCACTCTTCCATTGATTTATAACCTCTCTTGTTGACCTTTCTTTTCGATATTTGCCTGAAAATTCTCTCACTATGCCCATAATCTCCCAATGTTGCAGGTGCCAGTCAGTGCTCCCAAGAATTCTGATTATATGACTCTTAAAAGCTTCTGAATAATCAAAAGTAATGCATCATAAAGGGGTATATTCAAATGGGAGGGATTGTATCAACAGATTGTACCTCACAAGTAAAGGAAAAATGAGGAAGCAAAGTTTAGTGATAATGATAATGAGTGCTCTTTTGGATATGTTGGCTGCAAGGCATCTAATTCAAGATCTAGCAGACTAGCAGGCTAGTGCTAGCAGTATATCTGAGGTTCAACTCCATTTTGTCGGAATAATTATGAGAGTTATAAAGTCACCAAGCATGACTTTATGGAGACAGAATTGAAGAAAGCCCAGGATATGCCCCCTAAGGATACCAAAAAATGGCAACCATAACTTTTACCCTTAAAGAGCTTCTTTATGAATGAGAAAAACAACAATAAATAACTATATACATAAAAATGGAGAGAAAGTAAGAGTAGATGGAAGGAAGTATAGGAGCAGAAAGCATTAGAAGTTAAGAATACTGGAAAAAGCTTTTTGAAGGTGAGATTTAAGCTGAATTGGAGAAAGACAAGAAAAATAAGAGGTGACACTATCAGAGAGGAACATTTCAAACATGAGGGATGGCAACTACAAAGATATTGAGACAGGATATAGCAGTTAGTGGTAGATTTAGCCAACATAAAATTGGGGAAAGATGAGAGACTAGCCTGGGATTCCCAGGCAGGAAATTCGCTCTACTAATGACTATGAGAACATGATATAGAACTAACATCTTATCTTTACCTCCTTTGTCTCTCTAATCTTCGTTCTCTCCCTATTTCTTTGTAGTACCATTAATCTTCTGGTGACTCAGGTTTGCAGTCTTGGTGTTAGCCTTGATTCCTTACTTTCCTTCATCTCATATATCAAATCAGTAATTCCCAGATTTTGTCGCTTTTGTATAAACAGCATCTCACACAGCTGCCATTCTGTCTATTCCCAGGGCCACCACTTTAGTTCAGGTCCTTTTCACATTTCAGCTGGACTATTGCAGTAGTTTCCTCATTGGTCTTCTTGCTTTAATCCCTCCCACACATAATTGCTAAAGTAATTTTCTAAAAGTTCAGATCCAACTATGTCACTGTTCTACTTAATAAATTTCAGTGCTTCCCTATTGTCTCTAGAATAAAATGTGAGCTCTTCTGTTCATTTTTCAAGATCCTTCATAGCCTGAACACATTCATTACTCCTATTTTTGCACTCTGTGGTTTATTCCAAATGACCTTTTTGTTGTTCATCCCTTTGCACTGATTTTCTCATGGGACTGGAATGCTCTTTCTCTTTACCTCTTATATTCTTTTCTTTCTTCCAGAACTCTAGAGGAAAATATATGTGCATCTTTTTTTGGTTGTTCCAAATGTAAATGCTATACTCAAAATAGTTCTGCATTGATTGTGTATGTGTGTGTTATCTATAATGTTACCTCCCTTTTTAGTTTCATAAGAAGAGAAACTATTTCATTTTTGTCTTTGGAACATCATAGGCCTTAATAAATGCTAATTGATTGAAGTTTCCCCAAGTATTTAGAGGTTACATAATTTCTGCCAGGTTAACCTATATATGTCAGGAGAAATGATTAAATCCAGATTTTCCTGATTTTTTTTTCATTCTCTATTATGATACCATGTCTTTTCATTTAACATGGTGTAATAGGAAGAACTTTGGAACTAAAATCAGATCTAATCTTGAATCCTG
Organism: Sminthopsis crassicaudata; assembly: GCF_048593235.1. Lineage (NCBI taxonomy): Eukaryota > Metazoa > Chordata > Mammalia > Dasyuromorphia > Dasyuridae > Sminthopsis > Sminthopsis crassicaudata. The sequence goes on from NC_133621.1 coordinate 203,483,428, forward strand.
GTTTTGCTTCCTGCCACTTATGTGGTTTTTGAATAATTCACTTAATTTCTATTGGCTTCTATTTCCCTTCAGATTCCAAATCTAGTGTTCCTGCCATTTTGTCATATACTATACTTTTATTAATGGCTATTCTCTTCCGTAAATCTCACTTCATATATCATTTGCATTTACTGGTTGGACATTGTATTATACAAGATAAGGAGCTGACAAGTAGTCCCAAAAGGTCTGGGTTAATCTCTTCTCTAGGCAACTCTGACAGTGTAAGTTGAAAAAAAAGATGTCAATTTTGTATTGTTAGGGAGTTTCTTCCTCTGAGAGTTCTTACACCACTGATCTACTCTCCACAATGATAGCTTATGATAAAAGCAGGTGAAGAAAGAATAGAAATATCAGTGATCTATGATGGTATGGTAGAGCCTGCTCATACTGGCTCTTGAAAGTCAATTATTAAATTTTCAATGTGAACATTTACACCTCAGAAATCAGTGAATGCTACAAAACAGGATTTGATTTATTTTGTCAATACTCTGATTGTAAGAAAGTGATGGAAGAAATGTTAACAGTGAAAATTAAACTTAGAAGTATGTTATGCATACATTTAAGGGGGGGGGAGACCCAATCGTTAAACATCTGTCAGCACACATTGTCTATAGTAGTCATAAGTACAAACAGATTTTACTGTTTATTGTCATTGCAGAACAGTTAACTTTCATTGCATAGAAACAATATTCTTGTGACAGATTATTATCAAAGTAAGTTATATGTTAAGTTCAAGGATATTCAAACTGCTTTTAGTTTTTGTTTAAAGAAGCCATGTGTTTTAATATTGTTCTGTGCTGTCCATAGGATGTGATCTGTTTTGAGTTATTGATAAAATTGTAAGTCTTAGATGACATGTGATATGTCTTCAGTAATTCTATGTACTAAGACACTGATTAATGCTCAGCACCTAAAAAAAAGAGCAGCTGGCCTCCAGTCATCATGTTTATACAGTAATTTACCCAGAAGGATGTTTTACTAATTTGCATTAATAGAAAACAAACTGACTTTGTAACCCTCATGGAAACAGAATTTATGAATAGAAAAAGAAATTACACGTGTACTTTGTTAAAATTCTAGGAACTATGCACAATTAAAATTAATCATTACATGTCATGAAACAAGCTTGAGTTCAGATATTTGTCAGATGAACTGTCTCTGATTTCTAAATTTTTGGCTCCACTTTTTTTTTTACCTTTTCTACAAATATTTGTAGGAAGTTAATTTTCAAATGATCCTGTGGATTAAATGACCATTAATACTCAAAAGGGAAAAAAATCTCACCTAATGTGATATAGAAGAAATTTACCTCACTTTGAATAAGACACAATCAGCTAAGGTAACTCTTTGCTGTTTATTGTTTTGGAACTTTGAACACAATCAGCCAAGATGTTTGTTCATTATTCTTAAGTCTTAGCACAAAAGAAAACTGGGCCTCACCTAATGAGTTCACAAAATAGATAATGCTTCCAGTATTCCAATTGGTATTTTGGAAATGGTGTCCTTACTTATTTATGGAGCATAAATTCAGTATACACTCTGTATCACTTTTGTTTACTTACCATTAACTAATCCTAGGATATCTTATAATCAAAGTAGACATCCTTATATATAATGGAAACTACAGTGATGTGTAAATTGCTTGGGACAAAACAAAAAAAATCAATATATTGACTTAAATAATTCAATTCATAACTTTTTTGCATTTTAATATATTTAAATGTATATTTTCTTTTTCTGTAATTATTTATTTTACATGATTTGATAGTGAATTCATAACAACTTGAAAATTTTTCACTTCATGATGAAATTATACTTTTGTCACATTGAACATGATAATTCATTTTTCTAAGTCCTAGCTTGATTATTCCTCATAGATTTTCAAGGGCCTAGAAATCAGATGAGCTTCCTGACATTCCATGCCACTGAGGCATGTTTGTCTTTCTATTTCATAGATAAATTGTCTAACTTTTCATGATATGTGGCACAGTATTAATTCATGTTGCATTGCATTTGAGAACTTCTGTAATTTCAAAATAATACTGCTCAGAGTTCAGACAAAAATACTGATCAGAGTTAAACATTCCCTCCATGGAGACAAGGCTTCCAGTCCCAGTGAAAACAAAAAATCCTCCAAACATTTTAAAAGTAGATACTTTATATTCTGATTTATATATGAGGATCATAAAGGCTTCTTTTGACAATGATTTTGTTGTAGCTATAAATAAAAAAAGTGAGTTTCATCATTAAAAACTACCTTTTTCCAATCTTCAGCTGTCTAGTCTTTGAATTTGTTTTGCCTGTGAGGGGTTTTTGTTTTCTTTCTTCATAGCAAAGATTGTCAGTTATTTTTTGTTAAGCCAGTCTTCTCAATGTTCTTTCAAGCCTATCTGTAGTATCATGAGATCAGGAACAAACCCTCCAACAAGTCCCTCTGAAAATCTTTGCTTGTTTCCTTAGGATTAATTGCTTGATTTTTCAGCAATAATTTTCCAGTTTTTGGTGGTATTTTTTTTCAACAGTACTTTCCTTTCTTCTTTGACAGGACTAATTTATTTTATTGTAAGCTGAAATGATTCTTAAAATACTTGATTTTCCCACAATATGGTCATTGAAGTCTTCTCTTTAAGTACTCTGAGTTTGAGTAATATCTATTCTTAAGAACCAAAAAAATTAACAGAACAAAGTAAAGTAGTGAAATACATGTGCATAGCATGAAATCTAGAACTTAGCTGACAGCTAACTTAAGCTAGGAAAATCATGTTAATCTGATTTTATCTGCTAATCTGATTTATCTGCAGATATTCTAGGTCAGCCTATTGTCAGTAGAAGTACATATACATGCACAGTATATATCTATATCTATACAAATTTTTTCATCCCTATCTTCTTGTGTACATTTAGAAAGAAATCTTTTCCTGGTCCTTCTGTTGTTATTCTGTCCTTTACTACTGCATTTATTAATTTCTCCTGTATTTCTATGGTTTGGGATGTTCAAGAAGCAAATAATCTCTTCAGTTGTGATTTTCTTTTTTAAAAAGTTTAAAACTTCTTTATTATTGAACATTCATCTTTTGTCCTCTATGTTAAGCTCAAGTTTGCAGATTAGGTTACTCTGGGCTACATTCCTGAGTTCTTTTGTCTTTTTGGAGCTCATTATTCCATTTCCTTATCCTTTTTCTAGTGGATTTGGAATAGTCTTGCATTATTTGATTGTGTTTTCCTTTGCACAGAGAGGTCTTTCTTCTGATAGCTTATAGAACTTGTTTTTGAAGTTCATTGTTAAATTTAACCACAATATGTTTTGAATTTTGTAGTCCTGGGCTTTGGATTGTTGTTTTTGAGGTGATCTGTGAATTCTTTTCATTAGCATTTCATTTTGCATGTTCAGAAGTTCTCAGTGGTTCTCTTTTATTATTTCTTTTTTTGTCCTGTTGTGTGATTGTGTCTGTGCATCCTGTTTTTGACTTCAGTACATTTTATTTGCAGAGTGAATATGTCTTCTTTAAGTTATTGATTTTTTTTCTTCTCTCCTAGATTATTCTTCACTTCTCTGCATTTACATTCTCAATCTATTGCTCTTTTGTTTCTTTATTGGATTTTTTCCCTTTATTTTGCAGTATTTATTTATAGATGACATTTAATAAATCTGAAGGCTATATTTTCTTCTGTTTCTTTTGTTGCTTCATCTGCTTATATTCAATATCTTTGAATTTTTTTCTTCCTGAAACTTTTGATTACTTTCAGTTCTCTGACCTGACACATGCAGTTCAGAAATTTTTAGTGCTGTTGCTTCTGGGTTGTAGCCCCTGATTGACTTGTGTCTGAAGGGTTATGGCCAGGCTGGCGATCAGGGCCCAAGCAAACTTCCTTAACATGGAACCAAGGTTTCTGCAGTACTAGAAAGAGGGAGGGAGGAAACCATGATGTAGGGTTGAGTTTTGCTGTAAACCTGTATTGTATCTTTGGGACTGCTAGTGCAGCCTTCTTTCTGGTAGTATGAGAGGTGGAAGAGGCATGCTGTATGATCTCAGGGTCAATGAGCATCAATTTGTAGATTTGAGTTCAGGGTGGGTAGGTCATCTTCTTTTGGATTCTGGGTGAATTCATGGAAATATATTTTTTTGCATATAATTTCTGTTTTGGAGAGATTTGAATAGTCACGGGATAGAACTGTCTAATCTACCATCTTATGGCTCATATAACCCAGAAGTCAGCCTTAGACTCTTCCATCAGCTCCATTCCTTCATTTCAAATGACCTACTGGTATTTTAAACTCCAGGCATAGATCATTATCTTTCCTCTAAAAACCCCTCCCTTTCTCAAATTTCTCTTTTATTGCCCTATTTCTATCAAAGACTTTCTTCTAGCCTCCTAAGTTCATAACCACAACATTATCTTTGACTCCTCACTTTCTCTTTGCCCTTTCCCACATATCTAATCAATTGTCAAATCTTGCCATTTCTGTGTCTGTAACGTATTCCCTCAGACTGTTTTTTTTTTTCTTTTTGCTCACACATCAGACCCTCATTAATTCTTCTTTCCCTAAGATTTCCCTAACTGATGTTGAGCTTAACAAGCAGAACCAGGAATACATTGTACATAATAACAGCAAGAATGTGCAATGATTAACTATGGATGGCTTGGTTCTTCTCAATAGTTCAGAGATCCAAAGCAATCTCAGTAGACTTTGGATAGAAATGCCATCTGCTTCCAGAAGAAGAATTAAGGAGACTATGCTTATTTGCTATGTTTACTTCTTTTTTTCTGGTTTTTTTTTAATCTCTCCCTTGGTTTTCCCCTTTTGCTCTGATTGTTTTCTCCTAACATGATTCATAAAGCAAAGTATATTAACAGTACATACTTACTACAATAAAAACATCCTCTTCTTTCCCTCCTAATTGTTTTTGCTTCAGATCTTTCCAATCCAGTAGATTTGCCAAAGTGATTGTTCCTTAAGTATAAGTCTGACCATGTTATTTATTCAACAAACTCCCATGGCTCCCTATTACCTCTAAGATAAAATATGAATCCTTTTTGTCTTTGAGCTCTTCATAATTTGGAATCAAATTAATTTTCCAGCATCACAGAGTATTTATTCTCTGTCACATATTCTGCTCTAGCTAAACTGGCTTTCTCTTTGTTCCTTACACATGGCACTCCATCTTCTAGCACTATGACTTTGTCCTAGCCATCCCCCAAAATACATTTTTCTTATCTCTGTGTCTTAGAATCCCTCTTCCTTCAATATAAAGATCAATAACATTATTCTAAATAAAGTCTTTCTTGAGCTTTCCAAATTTTAATTTCCTCCTTTTCTAAATACTTTGTATACAATTATATTTATTTCTGTATTTATTCTACACATGCACATTCAATAAGTTTTCAGCTTTTGCATTGTAACATTCCTAGAAAATGATACAAAAACTAGAAATGCAAATGTTGATACATTGAAGCTATGGGAAATAGGAGGATAGATTTGCACATCTACCAAAAACTAGATAATCTTTTGCTAGGGATTGCTGAAAATATACTTTTCTGTTTGTAATTCTTTATAACAAAATATTAATTATGATAACGTCCACTTTTCCTAACATAGTAACTATGAAATAGCTTCTAAAATGCAGTACAAAAAAGAAAATTACTAACATCCAAAATATTTTTCACTAGTAATTCCCTAGAATTTTGTGGCTTTAAAGAAAATTATGTTTTGAAAAGTGAATATAGTTTGAAATGATTTTTAAAAATTGAGATGTTAGCACAGAAAGCCACAAGGCCAATGCAGGAGAGTGGAACAGCAGGAAAAAAACAGCTGGATTCTCTCCACATCCTACATACACCATCTCCAAAAAGAGCTAGAAAACAAACTAGACTGAAACCCAATTGAGAAATTTAAGGGGAAAAATCACAGTAAATTATTTCTTTAGTTCAGGTCTGCCAAAGGAGACAGATGGAGAGATTTGGGGATTCTGGGCACAGGATTTGTCCATGAGTATGTTATGTTGATTACATAAAAATGAGACTATGACCAAGACCATATTTAAGAGCAAATAATGGTCCTCCACCCATTCTGAGACACCTTATCCTTCTGTAGAATGCAAGAAAAGATACCAACTGGGAGTTTGCCCACAATTCAGATAGAGGTCACAGATTGAGGATAGACTGCATCTATGGGTGCAGTTTTTGTCCTATTTCCCAAGTGAACCTATGTCCTCTAGGTTGTATATTGAGTGAACAAGTTCAAAAGTTAATAGTATTGTGTGGTTCTGATCCCAGGAAGGTCTCAGCTCAAATCTTTACTCAATCTGAAGCCACCAGTGAAAAAAATAGGATAGTTGTTATTATGTTTTTCAGCTTTTCCAGCTAGCTTATAGTGGATAAATACAGCAATAATCAACTTGAACTTCTATCCAGAGACCAAATAATAGGAACTTTTCTCAGACCCAAAGCCAAGTCAGTAACTTTAAGAGCTCAGATTGGGTAAAAAGGGATCCAACTTTGCTCTAGATCACACCACTTTGGAAGCACAGCTGAAAACTCACAAGTCTTTATCTCAAATTCTACCTGGGATCCTGGAATAACACAACTCCATACCCCAAGAAAACAGCAAAACCCAATGGGACAAAAGTTCAATTGAGAAATCCCTCCTAGAAGTCCACAGAAGTCAGACCTAACAGAAAGTTTAAAGTCAGAAAGTGAACTAAAAGAATGAACAAATAAAAGACAAAAAGAAAAAAAAATCCCATCACTAAAAGCCATCATGGCAACATGAAAGCTCATTACATAAACCAGAAAAGAATAACTTCAATATATCTAAAAGCAAAGCAGCAACAATAACAACAAAACACAAGTTCAACATAAGTTTAATCAGAAAACTTGAGATAGATAAGCAAGACTTTAAAGGAAAGAGTTTTAAAAATATTATTTCAAAAACTAAATAAGAAAACTAGAAGAAAAGTATAAAATAAATGAGAGCTATGGAAGAAATATATAGAAAGAATTAACAACTTGACAAAAACATGCTCAAGAAAATAAGTTGAACCAATTAGAAGGGAGTGACTCCAGGAAACATCAGGAAATATTAAAACCAAATTAAAGACTAGGAGGGGAAGGAAAAAGAAGCAAATATAGGGTATATCTTAGCAAAAATAATTAACCTGGAGAACAGGAGAAAACATTTAAAAATCATTCAACTACATGAATACCATCATCCACACAAACAAAGCAAGTCATATGAATATTTTGGTTTCCCAATGCATTTAAAAGTTATATATTTATACTTCAGTGTAGTCTGTTAAATGTTTGATAATATTATTATCTAAAAGAGAAAACAATGTATATACTTTAACTAAAAAGTACTTTATCACTTTAAAAAGTGCTCGCTCTCTCTTCTGAGCCTTTAGCACATTGTAATTTTTTTTTGTTGGTAAAGTCTTGACTCAAGGTTTGAGTCTGTTGATTGATAGAGGGTGGTGGCTGTTGAAGGCAGGAATAGCTGTAGCAATTTCTTGAAATAAGACAATGAAATTGAATAGATATATTGACTCTTCTTTTTATTTGAATATTTTAATGCCATTGTAGAGTTATTAATTGACCCAGTTTCAATACTGTTATTTCTCAGGAAATAGGGAGACTGGAGGAGAGGGAGAAATATAGAACATAATATTTATCAATGAAGTTTACTGTTTTATATGAATGAGTTTGTGGCACCCCAATTATAATTATAATAATAATAGTAGAAAAAACTTGAAATATTGTGACAATTACCAAAATGTGATGCAGAGACATAATGTGAGCACATGCTGATGGAAAAGTGATGCTGATAAATTTACTTGCTACAAGGTTTCCACAAACCTTCAATTTCTAAAAAGGAAGTATCTGCACAGGGCAGTAAAATGAACTGCAATAAAATAAGATATATCTGTAATAAGGGGGATGATAGTTTAAGAGGATATACATGGGCATTTAAGCAAACTCTTAAAGAGGGGGTGTGAAAAAAGAGAAGAGAAAGGTTACAAGAATAGAATGGAAATACATAATAATCATAATTTCCATTGTGAATGGGATGAACTAGTCCATGAAATGAAAGAAGTTAGCATAATGGATTAGAAACCAGAAACTGACAATATGTTATTTAGAAGAAACACACTTGAAACAGAAAGATTTATATAGTTACAAATAATAGGCTATAGTTAAATCTATTATACTTTAGCTGAAGTTAAAAAGGCAAAAGTAGCAATTATGATCTTAGGCAAAACAACTGCAAAAAAAATAGACCTAATTAAAAGAGTTAAACAAGGATACTACATTTTCTAAAAGGTATTATAGACTAACTTAATATTAATGCTAAACACACATGATTCAAATGACATAACACATAAATTATTTAAAGTTTAATGTTTCCATTACATTTAATATGTATAAATAAAATTTAATGTTATGAGGAGAAATAGATAATAAAACTATGATACCAGAAGACTTCAATTTGTACCTTTCATTCCTGGATAAATCTAGCCCCCCAAAAAATGTTAAAAGAAATGAAGTACTGAAGTGGGATTTTGGAAAAGTTAGATATGATAGACTTCTGGAGAACATTGAATGGAAATGCAAAAGAAGTACAGCGGTTTCTCAACTCTACATGGAAACTTCACAAAAATTTGCCAAGTATTAGGATATGAAAACTTTACAAACAATTGCAGAAAAGCAAAAATAATAAACATATCATGTACAAACCGTAATGCAATAAAAAATGTATTCGATTAAGGATTTGTAAAACAAAGATTTTAAAATAATCAGAAACTAACATCTTAAAAGATGGTAGATCAAAGAAGAAAGCATAGAAATAATAAATAGTTTCATTGAAGATAATGATGGCAATGAGATAGCATATAAAAATTTGTGATTTCCAACTGAATCAGTATTGAGGGGAAATATCTTAGCACTTGAATTAATAATAATAAAAAGTATGCCAATTAATTGGGCGTACAACTAAAAAGCTAGAAAATTTATATGTAGTTTCTGCCAAAGTGCTTTCAACTTTTCCCAGTAATTTTTGTCAGATAATGAATTCTTGTCCCAAAATATTGGATGAGTTTTTCAAACACTAGATTATTATGGTCATTAAGTATGTATTATATACCTAATCTATGCCACTGATCCACCATTTTTTAGCCAATACCAGATTGTTTTGATGATTTGATTACTTTGTAATTCACTTTGAGATGTGGTATTCTGAGCTATCTTCCTTCACATAATTTTTCATCAATCCCCTTTCTATTCTTGGCTTTTTGTTCTTTTAGATAATTTTTGTTACTCTTTTTTCCAACTCCATAAAATATTTTTGGTGATTTAATTGGTGTGGCATTGAATAAAGAAATTAATTTAAGTAGAACTGTTATTTTTATTATATTGGTTTGGTCTGCCCATGAGCAATTAATATTTCTCCAATAATTCTCTAATTTCTCCAATTTAGATTTGACTTTATTTGTATAAAAAGTGCATTTTATATTGTCTACATCCATTTAAAATTTAAATTTTAAATCTTTATCTTCCTATTGGTCTTTTCAACTACCTTTTTAGTTGATTCTCTAGTATTCTCCAAGTATAGCATTATATCTTCTGCAAAGAATGGTAGTTTTTTTTTCTTATTGCCTATTCCAATTCTTTCAATTTCTTTTTCTTATCTAAGGCTAGCTATTATCTAGAACTGTATTGAATACTAGTGGTGATAATGGATATCCTTTACCCCTGATCTTGTTCTTTTGTTTGTTTGTTTTGTTTTGTTTTTTCTTTGTTAAAATCTTTATGAAATATAACACATCAATGGTAGAAAAATATACACAGCAAGTGGTAGATTAACAAAACAAAGCAATACATAAGATGATACCTGAAAGATATTTATAAAAGTTCACTGTCTTGATAATCCAGTGGTAGAATAATACTAAATGTCATATGATAGGAAAACTTTTCACTTTAAAATTAAGGTCCTCTCAAAGTATATCATAAGTTTTAGGTTCTAAAAGTTTTACATTAGAAACTTAGTGTTTTCAATGATAAAGTCAAACAACTTGGGGATGAATTTTACAAAATCTATTTTGGAAGAAATTTTTCTGATACGTTATTAAATTAAAAGAAGTCCAAGGTCCTATCAACAGAATAGGGTAATAATGAAGGAGAAAATGTTTGAGAATAATTTGGAACACAAACATCTCTGGACACATTTTCATTCATTCTGTGCTCTAAGGAAAAATACTCACTTCTCCACAGAAAAACAAAATTAAAAAAAAACTAAAAGGTCAATCCAGACAAAAGAATAATACAAAATTATTGGCCTAAAAAAAGAGCTATCACAACCAAATATGCAGTTTGTAAGTCTGACTTTGGTTATTTTAAATATTTGGAGACAAATATAAAATATACAATCTATTTTAATTAAAAAGAAGTTTCACAGAAAAATCAATGAAATATCAAAGAGTAAGCAGTATCTTTTATTGCACCATTAGCATAGAAAAGTCGGGGAAGTCAGGTACTAAACTATACTCAGTGTCTTTGGTTATATCAAGTTGAATTCCTTCAAAATAATGCAGGGACCATCTCTTATTCTTTCCTTGCTCTTTTAACTTCTCCATTCTACAAATGCTGCAGAGGATCAGTAAGTATTCTGAGACGCTGGCTTGCCTGCTGCTCCCCAAGTTTAGAAGAGATTTACCAGAAATTACAGCTTTTATGACTGCCAGCCTTTTCTTAAAAAAAAAAAACAATTATTAAAGCTTTTTACTTACAAAATATATGCATGGATAACTTTTCAACATTGACCTTTGCAAAACATTCTGTTCCAAATTTTCCCCTCCTTTCCCCTGCCCCCTCCCCTAGATGGCAGGTAGTCCAATACATGTTAAGTTGTTAAAATATATATTAAATCATATATATATATATATGTATATATATATTATATGTACATATATATATACATATTTATAGTTATCTTGCTGCATATGAAAATCAGATCAAGAAGGAAGAGATAAAAAAACTGAGAAAGAAAACAAAATGCAAGCAAACAACAATAGAAAGAGTGAAAATGTTATGTTGTGGTCCATACTCAGTTCCCACAGTCCTCTCTCTGGGTGTAGATGGCTCCCTTCATCAGTGAACAAGTGGAACTGGTTTGAATAATCTCAATGTTGAAGAGAGCCACGTCCATCAGAATTGATCATAGTATAGTCTTGTTGTTGCTGTGTATACTGATCTCCTGGTTCTGCTCATTTCACTTAGCATCAGTTCATGTAAGTATCTCCAGACCTCTCTGAAATCATCCTGCTGCTCCTTTCTTATAGAACAATAATATTCCATAACATTCATATACCACAATTTATTCAGCCATTCTCCAATTGATGGGCATTTACTCAGTTTCCAGTTTCTTGTCATTACAAAAAGACTGCCACAAACATTTTTGCACATGTGGTTCCTTTCTCTCCTTTAAAATCTCTTTGGGATATAATCCCAGTAGAAACACTGCTGTATCAAAGAGTATATGCACAGTTTGATAACTTTTTGAGCATAGTTCCAAATTGCTCTCCAGATTGGTTGAATCAGTTCACAGTTACACCAGCAATGTACAAGTGTTTCAAGTTTTCTCATATCCCATCCAATATTTGTCATTATCTTTTCCTATCAAATAAGCCAATCTGAGAGGTATGTGGTGGTATCTCAGAGTTGTCTTAATTTGTATTTCTCTGATCAATAGTGATTTGGAATTATTGTTCTGTAAGAAATGACCAGCAGGATGAATACAGAGAGGATTGGAGAGAGTTACATGAACTGATGCTGAGTGAAATGAGCAGAATCAAGAGATCATTATACACCTCAACAGCAATACTGTATGAGAATGTATTCTGATGGAAATGGATATCTTCGACAAAGAGAAGATCTAATTCAGATCCAATTGATCAGTGATGGACAGAAGCAGTAAACCCAGAGAAGGAATACTGGGAAATGAGTGTAAACTGTTTGCATTTTTGTTTTTTTTCCCAGGTTATTTTTACCTTCTGAATCCAATTCTTCCTGTGCAACAAGAGAACTATTCGGTTCTGCACACATATATTGTATCTAGGATATACTTTAACATAATTAACATGTATAAGATTGCTTGCCATCTAGGAGAGGGGGCAGAGGGAGGGAAGGGAAAAGTCGGAATAGAAGTGAGTGCAAGGGATAATGTTGTAAAAAATTACCCAGAACATATGTTCTGTCAATAAAAAGTTATAATAAAAAAATTAGTGATTTGGAGCTCCTTTTCATATGACTACAAGTAATTTCAATTTCTTATCTGAAAATTGTCCATTCTTATTCTTTGACCATTTATCAATTGGAGAATGGCTTAAATTCTTATAAATTTCAGTCAGTTCTCTATATATTTTACAAATAAGGCCTTTGTCAGAACTTTTGAATGTAAAAATGTCTTCAAAGTTTATTGCTTCCTTTCTAATTTTGTCTGAATTAGTTTTATTTGTACAAAAACTTTTTTTATTAATTTTATAATTATAAATTATTTTGACAGTATATATGCATGAGTAATTTTTTTATAACATTATCCCTTGTATTCATTTTTCCAGATTTCCCCTCCCTCTCTCTACTCCCTCCCCTAGATGACAGGCAATCCCATACATTTTACTTGTGTTAAAGTATAACCTAGATGCAATATATGTATGTAAATCCAATTTTCTTATTGCACGTTAAGTATTGGATTCTGAAGGTATAAGTAACCTGAGTAGATAGACAGTAGTGCTAACAGTTTACATTCACTTCCCAGTGTTCCTTCTCTGGGTGTAGTTGTTTCTGTCCATCACTGATCAACTGGAAGTGAGTTGGAGCTTCTTTATGTTGAAGATATCCACTTCCATTAGAATATATCTTCATACAGTATTGTTGTTGAAGTGTATAGTGATCTTCTGGTTCTGCTCATTTCACTCAGCATCAGTTGATGTAAGTCTCTCCAAATCTTTCTGAATTCATCCTTCTGGTCATTTCTTACAGAGCAATAATATTCCATAACCTTCATACCCAACCATTCTCCAATTGATGGATATCCATTCATCTTTCAGTTTTTAGCCACTACGAAAAGAGCTACCACAAACATTTTAGCACATACAGGTCCCTTTCCCCTCTTAAGTATTTCTTTAGGATATAAGCCGAATAGTAGCACTGCTGGATCAAAGGGTATACAATGTTCGGTAACTTTTTGGGCATAGTTCCAGATTGCTCTCCAGAATGGCCGGATTCTTTCACAACTCCACCAACAATGTATCAGTGTCCCAGTTTTCCCACATCCCCTCCAACATTCATCATTATTTGTTCCTGTCATCTTAGCCAATCTTACAGGTGTGTAGTGGTATCTCAGAGTTGTCTTAATTTGCATTTCTCTGATCAGTAGTGATTTGGAACACTCTTTCATATGAGTGGATATAGTTTCAATTTCATCATCCGAGAATTGTCTGTTCATATCCTTTGACCATTTATCAATTGGAGAATGGTTTGATTTCTTATAAATTAGGGTCAGTTGGAAATGAGACCTTTATCAGAGCCTCTAACTGTAAAAATATTTTCCCAATTTGTTACTTCCCTTCTAATCTTGTTTGCATTAGTATTGTGTACAAAAACTTTTAACTAATATAATCAAAAGTACCTATTTTGTAATTAGTAATGATCTCTAGTTCTTTTTTGGTCACAAATTTCCTCCACAGATCTGATAGGTAAGCTATCCTATGTTCCTCTAATTTGTTGATAATCTCATTCTTTATGTATGTCTAGATCATTAACCCATTTTGACCTTATCTTGGTGTACGGTGTTAGGTGTGGGTCAATGCTACTTTCTGCCATACTAGTTTCCTATTTTCCCAGACGTTTTTGTCAAATAGTGAATTCTTATCCCAAAAACTGGAGTCTTTGGGTTTGTTAAACACTAGATTATTAAAGTCATTGATTTGTCCTGTGAATCTATCCTATTCCACTGATCATCTGCTCTATTTCTTAGCTAGTACCAAATGGTTTTGGTGACTGCTGCTTTATAATATAATTTTAGATCTGGTATAGCTAGGTCACCTTCATTTGCTTTTCTTTTCATTAATTACCTTGAAATTCTTGACCTTTTGTTCTTCCAGATGAATTTTGTTGTTATTTTTCTAGGTCATTAAAATAGTTTTTGGGGAGTCTGATTGGTATATCACTAAATAAATAGATTAGTTTAGGTACTGTCATCTTTATTATATTTGCTCTACTTATTCAAGAGTACTTGCTATTTTTCCAATTGTTTAGATGTAACTTTGTGTAGAAAGTGTTTTGTAATTTTGCTCATATATAGTTCCTGACTTTGCCTTGACTGCCCGCCTTTTCTATGCTTTCTATATGCTTTTCAGTCAGTGCAGCAGACTGACTGAAGACAAGACACATTATTTCTTTGTTCTGAAATATATACAGTAAGGCCCAGTTACTTCCTAACTTATTGCAAGGGTTCAAAGAGGTTTCCAAAACTTTTGAAATAGTAGTGGAGCACTTGGTAAAACTGAATGCTTCCTCAACTGCCTTCAGCTCCTCCAAGCCTCTACAAGTCTATCCACCACAAGGCTTTTGACTAAACTCAATCTTTGATTTTATTGTAAAAGCTTCTTGTTTATCCCCGTTACAGATAATGCTTGCTTTAGATCCTACTTATTTTAAAGAAAGCTCCATTTATCATTATGCTTTTTACTATTTTTCGTAGAAATAATTGTTCTCTTTTTTCAAAAGCTTTCTCCGAATCTGACATAATCATAAGATTTTTATTGATTTTGTTATTATATGATCAATTATAATGATTGTTTTTTCTAATATTGAATCAGTCCTACATTTGTGGTAAAAGAACCACCTAATCAGAATGCATAAGTTTTGTAATTTCTGTAACCCCCTTACTCTTTGAAGAAAGACAAGTCCTCTGATTGGGGCTTCCAGTTTTTCCATGCTTTATATTTGTTATTTTCATCATTTTTAAAATAAGATTTTACTTTTCCCTTCAATTACATGTTAAAACAGTTTTTAAAACTTTTTAAGTTTTGAGTTCTAAGTTCTGTTTCTTTGTTTGTCCCCTTCTTCCTCCATGAGATGGTAAACAATTCAGTATAGATAATACATGTACAGTCATGTAAAGTGTTTACATATTAATCATTTTATACAAGAAAACACAAATTTAAAAAAAAAGAATGAAAATTAAATACCAAATAGCATGCTTTATTCTTTATTCATACAGTATCAAATCTTTCTCTGGAAACAGATAGCAGGCTCCATCATGAGTCCTTTGGGATTGTCTTGTATCATTATATTTTTGAGAATAGCTCATTCATTCATCAGCATGCAATATTACTGTTACTTTGTACAGTGTTTTCTTGGTTCTGCTCACATCCTTTATATTAGTTCACATCAGTCCAAGTTTTTCTGAAATTATCTTGTCATTTCTTCTAGCACAATAATATCCTATTACATTATATACCATAGTTTGTTTAAGCCATTTCCCCAATTGATGGGCATCCTCACATAAAAAGAGCTGTTATAAATATATTATATTTTTGTACCTATAGGTCCTTTTCTCCTTTTTTTGATGCTGGGATATGGAGTTAGAAGCAATATTCCTGGAACAAGAATATGCATTTTTATAATCCAAATTTGGGCATAGATATAAATTTTTCTCTCTAGAATGGTTGAATCAATTCATAACTTCGCCAATAGTATGCTAGTGTCCCTATTTTCCACATCTTCTCCAACATTTATCATTTTCTTGGTCATATTAGCCAATCTGATAGGTGTGAGGTGGTACCTTAGAATTGTTTTATTTTTCATTTCTCTAATCAATAGTTATTTAGAGCTTTTTTTTTTTTTTTTTAACTGAGGCAATTGCCTATAAGTGACTTGCTTAGGGTCTCTATCCACTGGGCCACCTAACTGCCCCCTAAAGCATTCTTTCATATGCCTATAGACTGCTTTTATTTCTTTGTCTGAAAAATTGCTTGTTCATAGCCTTTGGCCATTTATTAATAACTGAATCTGGGAAAATTCCAGAAATGACTAAATCACTGATCTAATTAATTAGGTCACTTAGGTTTGATGTCAAATCTTAGCAGTTCACCGTTTCTAAATGTTTTTTTAAAAAAAAGTGAGTATAAGCAGGAGCAGCACTAAGAACTTCAGGGTTTGCTGAATGTTACAGATTCTTATCAAAGATCAGGGAAATTTGTCCTCTGCAACCAACCACTTAGTGTTCAATGGCCTATCAGCCAGAAATTCCCTTTCTTCTCTAGGAATTCTAGAGAGAGTGTGTTAGAAAACCAAATCTTTGTCCCCTTCTTCTGTAGGAACTGACTAAACACTTTTATCTCCCTGTTATAAGAAAACAAGCTCTCTCCTACCAATACCTCCAAATCCTTCCTTGGGAAGAATTGTGCAGGAGTCATTGGATGTTTTCATGGGCAGTGATTTGGAGGATCTTGTCAGTTCAAGATTGCAATTAATATGATAAAGTGAACCTGTTTTTTGACATTATGTGTGCCAGTTCTGATTTTTCCATGTTCGAACCCCTATTCCATCTTCTATCACTAAAGCCTACATCTACCCACTCACTTCCCATTGTCCAGGACTTAAGTTGCTATCCTCACTCATTCTTCTGTAGCCTTACTTCTTCTTGAGAAACTATATGAGTCCTTTTCCCTCCATTATTTGCCATTGACTTGATTAAGGTAAACCACATTCCCATCTCTCTTATCTCTGTTTCCATATTACAAGTTAATCCTGTGAAATACACTGGACTTATCAGAACTTAGAGAATGTTAAACTTTAGTCCACATTTCAGACTTATTCTTCCAAAATCTCTGCTTTTATTTCTTTGTTCTACTTTCATTTTTATCTCCATATGTACTTTTTCTTATTTCTTTTTTTTAGCCCCATAAGTATCTTCTTTATAGTCTCTAGAGATCACTAAATTTATTTTGTTATTTGTGGGTTCTTTGATTCTTATATTTATTTTCTTACTTTCTGTTTCTATTATTTAAGATGTTTGCAAAATGAATAAATGGTCTTGAGCCTGGCTTCTTTTATAGTAATGTTTCAAGTTGTTGGCTTTTTTTTCCCAAATGCTTCCCTTTTATTAAATTTTCATCTTTTTCATTGATGATTAGGCATAGGTTTTCAGAATATAATTTTCAGTTATATCTTAAGTTTTTTTTCTTTTCAGCATTTATTGTTCTATTGTTTCTGGTGCCTTTGTGAATGGAGAAAAGGTGTCATGTTAAGTATTGTGAAGATAGAAATGACTAGTTTGGGCAACTAATTGAATATGTGGGGATAGTGAGAGTAAAGAATCGGGGGTGACACATATGATTGATAACACAGATGTATTAAACTAGACATAAAATATAAAAAATAGAACATGAATGGGCTATATACCATTTGGGAATGTATTCAGTTTATTTTTTTAATAACCTCAAGCTTCTGCTTAAAGCAGAAGAACATATTTTAATATAATTTTTCTGATTATACACACACATTTACATAAAATGAAAACAATACAAGACTACAATCTGTGACGAACTGAAGTATGGGTCAACAAGAAAGTGAGGTACATATGATGAGTATAAATGCACAGTAGTGAAGATGTGTGCACAAAAAACATATCAATTTGATATGTTCACGCTGACATCTGCATACAACTACACAGATATGAATGTATGTTTATAAAATGGCCCAGAAATGAACTATACTGAGTTATTTAGCGAGAATGAAGGAGAATAGATACATATTCCCCAGGATACATTTGTGCCATATGCGATAGGATGACACTTCCCCTTTGGCGGTTATAGACTAGGAATGCATAGGTCATTATCTTTCAGCAAATGCTTTATTCTTCCCTATTATGCTGAGGACCACACCACCCTCCTATCGTTCAGATTTGCAATATCAATGTCATTTCACAATGGGAGAAACTGAGGCTATGCCCCAACCAAAGATGTATTCAGCAAACATTATTGAAAAGAAAGAACGTTAAATGTCAGTAACAGTAATAGTTAAATTTCATTACATATAAAAATAATATTTCATATGAAATGCCAGAATGAGTGGTTGGTATAAAGGATATAGAAATTCAAAGTGAATGAATAGAGGCTGAAGTTGTTATAGAAGGCTTCCTAGAGAAAGAAGAACATTTGAGTTCTTTTACAAGTTGCTAGAATTTTAGTAGTTGAGAGGTAATCAGGGAAGCAGTATGGATAAAGGCTTTTGAATTTAGGAACAAGTAAGGAATGTTTCATAGAAAATGAGACCAGTCCGTGCTGAATGGCAAACTTATTAGGCATTAACATTGGGAATGTAGTATAAGGCCATGTTAAATGGCAGCAAGAAATGTAGTCTATTGAAAAAACCCAGAAAGGGAGTGATGAAAAATAATGCTGTTGAATGTTCTGTTGTAAGTATAATCAGTACACCATTGACATAATGCCCCATCAAATTCAATTAATAGTTTTGTGATAACACTGGAAAGAAAAACCTTATAATCCAATACCTTCCTCCGATAAAATTTTTTAAACTGAATTCATGTATGATCCCATTAACTAAAAATAAGTGACTATGTAAAAATCAGTTTCATAATACTTCTTTAAAGGGAAAAATTTTTAAATATATCTCGGATTAGCTAACTTATCTAAAGAAAAGAAAAACTTCATTTGTTTTATTTTTATAATTTTTATTGAGCATCTACTAAGTGCTAGGCCAATGAACTTTATCATAATGTTCAAGAAAGAATAAAACATACTCAATCATTTCAGTAATTTAATCCAATTCCAATGTAAAAAAATAAAATAAAATAAAGCTGTCTGACAGTAAGCCAATAGACAATATCAAAAGTAACAACTTTTCTGTTTAAGATCAAAGCCCAGTAGAATCATTTGAATTCCAAATCCTGTGCTGGGCACAATCTTAATTGAAGCTTGTAAACAAATCTCCACTACAAACATCACCTTGTTTGAATTCTCACAGTTGCAAAAAAGAATTTGGGATCTTAGATAAGATAAAAGACTGATGTGGAAAGCAAGACTGACCTTTTTTTCCCCCCTGGTTAAGAGGCTTCTGGCTCTAGAAATAATTTTCTTTTCTAAACCCTTTACACCAAAGTAATTTTGTTAGTTAAAACATATAGTCACATTGTTTTGTTTTTTGGGTTTTTTTTGTTTTGTTGTTGTTGTTGTTGTTTTGTTTTTTTTGTTGTTGTTGTTAAGAAACTAAAAATTCCACTGGATGGAGGGAACAATTAACTATCAAGTTTTGCTGAAGAACTTTTAAGTTTGCAAATTAGTGGTTTAAAATAGCTTTAAAACACAGGTACATAAACAAAAGCCCCTAAACTAAAAATAACTTTGCTAAAATGTGCTAAAATATTTTAAAAAGCAAACAAGTTGTGGACTCCCACTTGCCTTATTGAATTCACTTTGCACTCCTTCTATACCTATTATTTTGTAATTTGGATATTATAGGAGAGATCATAGATCGAGTTCTGGAAGGGGCATTTGCTTGCTTCCTTAATGAATTTTGATCTTGGAATTCTTCCAGCTAGAGATGTATCCAAATGGAACACAACTAACTAGTGGGAGATAAAGGCAATTTAAATCCTTCATGCAACTTTAAACCTTTCTCCCATGGGCAATTAAAAAAAATACTCTCTTATGCAGATTTTAGTGGCTTGCAAGTTACAGTTTGATGGTTTCTGCTAAAAGCTCATTTTAGACTATTTTAGGATGTAGGCATAGCTATTGCCTAAAAATATTTGAAAGGGGGAAAATACTCTTTTGCAAGGTCTCTTGTATCTGAGACTTATGGAGTATTGGCTCTGGGGGGCTGGATAGAAGGGGAAAGGTAAACAAAATAGGAATTCTCTACTCATATGACACTCAGATTTTTTATCAGGAAAAATTATTGTCCTTTAATACTAGATAGTTGTACCTAGGATCATTCATCTGGTTTTGCTTTCATTATTCTACAAC
This sequence comes from Sminthopsis crassicaudata, assembly GCF_048593235.1. Lineage (NCBI taxonomy): Eukaryota > Metazoa > Chordata > Mammalia > Dasyuromorphia > Dasyuridae > Sminthopsis > Sminthopsis crassicaudata. The sequence goes on from NC_133621.1 coordinate 203,503,515, forward strand.
ACTGCATCTAAGTCTCCCACATTTCTTTTAATTATTCACTTTTTTTTTTCATGTGGAACAGTAGTCTCCATTACATTGATGGCCCAAAATTTATTTAAAACAATTGTTGGGTTCATGATTTGCTTACGGTTTAAAATTATTTCAAATAGTAATTCTAGGACTGTTACCTGTGCAGAAAGGCCTTATTTCTCTATCAAAGTATTTAGGATACAAAACTTGTCATGGGAACATTGGGTCAAAATTAAGAACTCAATTCCAATATTACTTTGCAGTCAAGATTGAACTGATTCACAGCTCAGTTAGAAATGTATTAGTTGCAAATTTTCCCACATTCCTACAATCATAGAACTTAATCAATATGCCTTTCTCTGAATATTAGTGACTTTGGTCACTAATTGATGGATGATCCAAAGTGTTTTCTTTCTTCTTTTCTCCATTTTGTCAAAAAAAAAAAAAAAAACCTTGACAAAAAGGTTTTATCACCTCAAAAATAAATGGATACAATCAGAAATATAACATGAACTGAGATTCTCTGATGATTATACTACTGTTTTTGTCTTTAAGACTGAGTTTCTTAAACTGATGAATCAAAACTTTTAAGTTGTATGATCCTCATAGTGGAAAAATTACTGGACTTCAAGCCCTAACTATGTCATCAGTTAATTATGACTATAGTCAGTCAATTTCTCAACTTCTCCAAATTTCTTCATTTCTAAAATGGAAATGATATTTACACCACCTGTCTTACAAGATAATTATAAGAGGAGGAATTATGTAAAATGTGTACTATTATTCCAAGTTATTTCTATATGCCAACAATAATGAACTGTGAACAAGAACAAGCCCAGAATGATATTTAATGTAGATTTCCCTCTTTCCCCTCCCCCCACATGCCATGTATTTTGGAAAAGTGAGCAGATCTACATATATATAAATTTTGTTTGGTGATGCTAGTATGTGTAAGACAATTATGGGCCTTTCTTTTTCTATTTTTGGTGAATGATGGAATCACTTGGGATAGTATCATGAAAAACTCAAGAGAAATGCCAATAAAACTTCATATTTATCTAGGATTTAGGGTCTAAAAATGTTTTCTTTATGACTAAGTTTTTTTTCCACTTAACCAATAGGTAGTACAACAATCACTCATCGTTTACAATAGATTATAAAGCTGGTGAAGTTATTGGCAGTTTAACAAATATTATTAACAAGTAGCTTTATTAGAGAAATTTCTATTCTCATTTTATTTATTTATTTTTGCTGAGGCAATTGGGGTTAAGTTAGTTGCCCAGGGTCACACAGCTAGGAAGTGTTAAGTGTCTGAGGTCAAATTTGAACTCGGGTCCTCCTGATTTCAGGGCTGGTGTTCTATCCATTGCACCACCTAGCTCCCCCTCTACTCTCATTTAATAGGTCAGAAAACTGAAAATCTGAGAATTTAAGTATCTTGCCCATAATGAACTGGGAAGCAGATCCATATTTTTCATTTCAATCCCAGTGCTTTTTACACTAAAATTTACTACTTTTTTTTTTTACTTATTTGTCTCAAATATAAACATATATATACATATATGTATATGTTACATATATAAAAATACATATATTTATTTACATTCTCCGGAAATGGGGAATAGAATTTGCAGTTTCATTTATTCACAATGCCCTATACAATATTTCTATCAGATGGTCATTCAGCCTTTGCTTGAAGATAATGCTAGATAACCATCTGTTGGAGATGTTGTAGAACCCAGTTTCTTAAATTATGGTTTGCAATCCCATATAGGATCCTGTAATGGAATGAGAGTCATGAAATTATGATTTGTTATCAACAAATGTTTGATTTGTATACCAATTTTCTATGCTGTATACCCTGAGTCATTTTCAAATTTCTCAGGTGAAAAGAAGTTATAAGTAAAAAATGTTTAAGAAGCTCTGTTATAGAGGACACTTTTATAGGTATATTAAGGATCTTTGAGGTCCCTCCCATTTCTGACATTGAGAATTTGTGTGAAAACTTCACAACAGATCTGTTCAAAAATGAAATAGTACAAAATCTCAGTAATATGGAATCCTTGGGAGCTAGATGACCATTTGTCTATGATGATATAGGAGGAATATTGCTATTCAAATGCAAGTTAATACTAGAGTGGTTTCCCATTTCTTTCTTCAGTTCATTTTATAAATGAGGAAACTAAGGAAAATAGGGTAAATGACTTGTTCAGGGTCTCATAGCTAGCTAGTAAGTATCTGAGGCCAGATTTAAACTCAGGAATCTTTCTACAAGACATAAATTAACTTGTCCTTATTTTTAAACCAGCACATCTCCTTTCTACTGTTTCTCATAAATTGCTTCAATTCCGCTTTAGCAAGTACCAGGGAATTCAGAAGGAAAGGCTGAAGATGATGAAATAGTTTGTTTTCTTTCAAGCTGCTATCTCCCCACACATTTTACACTTAATTAAAACAAAAAGGCAACCAATCCTTCAGAAGCCCAGTTTTGACTCATTTTCCTTCTTTTGAATGTATTCACCCTTGACAAGAAGAATGTTTAGACTGGACTGACTTCTCAGAACCCTGTGGTTAAAGTCTTTCAAATAGATTGAAATTTGATTTTCAAATCACTCATCGTTTACAATAGATTATAAAGCTGGTGAAGTTATTGGCAGTTTAACAAATATTATTAACAAGTAGCTTTATTAGAGAAAAATACTTAAAATAGTTGACATATAATGCTAATTAATATCTGAATACCATGTAAGTGGAACTGAACTGTATCTTTAGCTATAGGGCTTGAGTTTAAAGGCTCTCTTAGAATGAGTTTGTCTGCTGTAATGGTCACTTCTTGTTTATGTGTAGGGCTTGACCTTTAACACTAGACTTGCAAACATAATGATTCTAGGATTTGATTTAAAACAAAAGTTAATTGTATTTTTGATCTATGTAGAACCTGGGGTAATGAAAACTTCTGATAATGACTTCCCCTGGGAAACCAGAGAATTTGAAATAGAAAGGGGAAATATGATCCAGTTGACAGGTCTACAAATTCTTTGAAGTCAAATAAACTAGCAATTAATTGGATGGCCTCCCCACCCCCACAGCCCCCTTCCTCAAAATGCAAAATAAAGAGAGGTATGTTGACTCATTCCCATTTTGAAAGTTTATTGTTAAAAATGGATTGAGCATTGGATACCGGCCAACAATATCTTGATTGTACAGCCTATTTCTATGTGAACAGGACTTTGTCAATTCAGTCTAAATAGCCAAAAGCCACTTGGTCTCTGATATGTGCCTTGCTTGCCTGGATTTGTCAGTAAAGAGATCAGAATTTTACCAATAATTTAGGTATTTTACTATTCCAAAGGAATTTGTATATTTTAAGATCAGTTATAGTAAGACTATTATTATTTCTATGTAGATATCAGCAATCATTTATTCATTAAATGCCTATTATGTTTGTGATATTAACTTTCTGCAAAGGTTTTGCAAGGACATGGAATAGCTTTTATATTGTTCTTTTTTATGGTATTTTACTTAATGTAGTGTTGCCTTCTGTCTTTTAGCATATTGCAAATCAGTAAGATTTAGAATACTTACAATATCCTATAAATTAAGATCTGTGATTCACTAGTTCCAGAGAACTAAAAATGAAGAATCAAAAGGCAGAAAGAGACATACGTTTTTGGACGTACCCACTGAAAGAATTTTGTTATGCTTAATCATGCATATGTGCTTAGAATTTTTTTCAGTTGGTGAGGAAGGAAAGGGGGGAGAAAATAAATGATCGTTAATTGAAAGCAAATTTTAAAATGTAAAACTTCTTGTTCACAAGCTTAGAAATTAGATACTGTGTGCCTGCTTTGAGGTCCTTCCTAGTTTAGCTGTTTGTTGGTTCACTGCTAATGTTAACTTTTGCTTTCTGACATTTCTATGCACAATAATGCCAAAATTAGGGGAATGGTTTTAATGGGGGACACTTAGGGGATTTTGGCAATTATGTGCACTCTTACTTTTTATTTATCAAGTTCTTATTAGCACATTTGAGTAAGAACAACTTTAAAAGATGTTTTTACTTTACTTAAAAGATGTTTTTTCCCTTTTCTAGCTTTTATTGTCTGAAAAAAAAATCTCCCAAGCTAGTTGACTGGACTTTTCTTGAATTTGGGAATGAATAGTAAGAGGAATTCATATGTTAATGACCCCTTTCAAAATAGGAACTTGTTTTAATACTGCCATTTGCTGACATTGTTATGGGCAGGTTGGAGATGATTTTAAGGGAGGTGGTATTTGTGACCATACCGAAGTAATGGTGTGTGAAGAGAAGTTTACTTAAATGTTTTAGGACACAGAATTTGCATTTCAGCGTCCTCCACACCCCCACATCCCATCCACCAACTCCACTATCTTCCTCCCTGCAATCTCCCAGTCTCTCCCTCCCCCCCACCCCCCACCCCCCATTGAATCCTGGTAACTGGTTCACTGAAGCTTAAGGAATAGAAGGGAGCAGACCTGGAAAGGTAAGGGAGCTGCTAGGGCTAGGCGCTCAAAGTCTGTAATGATTTTCAAGGAATAAGCAGTCCATGGGGTTTAGTGGAGACTTGCCATTTGCAAGGTCAGAAGAGAGAGTTTCCTGGAAAGCTTGGCAGCCAAGGGATCCATTCGGTTGGAGGCCGCGTCCATTCAGGACCCAACTAGAGATCATCAGGTGAGGATGAGGGAAGCTCAAACCTGAGCCCAGAGGGCACCCAGAGTGCTTGGCCGAGGCTCTGCTGACCGCAGACGAAGGGATTACTGTTTTAAGGCAGCTTCTTGTTATTCTGGAAGATTGCAGCTCCTCGGCTGGCTGGCAGCTCGCTGCTGAACTGGGTGAGGGTCCCCAGGGCTCTCCTCCTCATACTCTGGTCTTGTTAGGTAGAAGTGTGGGTGGGGAAGATTGTGTGGCCCCTGGGGTCGGGGGGAGGGGGGAGAAGGAATCTGGAGCAAAACCTTCGGCTCCCGAGTTCACTGTGTGGCAGTTACCGAGACCTGGGGATAGCCCCTCCCCTGACCTGCTTTGGCCTCTCTCCTCCCCACCCCCACCCCCACTACACTGACCTCGGCTTATTGGTATCTTACGGTCCCCAACCCTGGGACCCTTGAAGTAGAAGGTCTACGGGCTCTCTTTATGCTTCCCTCAAAGCAGTACCATCCCCCTCCCTCTCGAGCCAGTGGCCCTCTCTCTAGATCTTTCCCCAGCCGCAGTGCGCCTTTGTAGGGATCTGGAGCTTCTTTTTTCTGCCTGGGCTTGGCTTTGGAATGGAGGCTGTTAAGGGGCGGGCGGGTAATTGGAAGGAAAACCCTAACAAATTTCTATGCAGAGAATGTCCAGAAATAGTCCTGCTTAGTTTAACTGCAGTGAGAGGCTCGATTGTAGTTAAGAGCCTGCTATAATATGCTGGGGTGTTTTTTTTTTCCTTTCCCCCCCTATTTAAAGTCACAACGACTTGCCAGAGACACCCAGTGGTGAGAATACTCAGCGTGAGAGCACCTAAGATGAGACAACTAAATAAGGTTGTAAGGTGATCTGGGGAGGGAGGCTGCTTAATATCTCCAGCTGTCCAGGAACCCTCATAAATCATTTTGGGTGATGATGGTTTACCATAGAGCAGAGAGTTTATCAGGTTTTCTCCTTTTTCTTTGGGGGAATGGAGGAGAGAATGGGGTTTATGAGGATAAGGGAGATTTTTCATGTTAGGGAAAGAGAGACCTTTCTTGAGTCTGGTCTTTTCTCAGAAAGGTGGCTGGGAGTGGGTTGGAAATTCTCTTGGACTATGACTGGGAAATGACTCGAACAGTTCTTTTTGAGAGAAGATGTGGTCCCTGTTGTGCTTCGTAAGAGAGCTGAACTCGTTGTTTTGTGATTACCACACACACACACACACACACACACACAGATAGAGAAACAGAGAGAAAGAGGTAGAGAGAGAGAGAGAGAGAGAGAGAAGGAGGGAGGGAGGCTTTGAAGACCCCCAAATGGCTCTGGAAACCACGAGATAAAAGAAAGATTGCTTTTGCCTTTAAATAGTCTTGAGTAAAGTTGTCCTGTTGAGTGTGTGATGTCTATTTCTGGTGTTCGTGAAAGTAGGGTGTTGGCAACTGCCAAAAATGATTCCTTTGTTCTCCAGTTCATAAAATCGTTTGAGGGAGAGTTGCTCTTCCACCTACCCAACCCCCCCTCTTTCCAGTTCTTTCCCTCCCTCCCTCCTTCTTCCTCTACCCCCCCTAGGGTTTTTATGTTAATCTATGTCAGTATAAACTAGGCTATGTGTGGAATTTGTTTTTACAACTTTGAGTCTTGTGATTACTCAAACACTTGCTTGGAGAGTTTCCTCTGGAAACTTGTTTCAACTGAATGCTGTAAATTTTAACAAAGAGGAGTGTTCTTCAGGAGCCAACAGGTGACAAGGTGAAACCTGAGTATATGTGTACATTGGAGTAAGGTCTGGCTACAGTTTCCTTTAGCCATTGTTGGAAATGAAGTTGTGTGGTAATTTACAAAAAGGCTCTAGAAGCAGTGTCTGAGTAATTTAATTGTTTTATTAATAAAGCCAGTACCTTTTTAATTAAAAAGATGGTCATCTGGCCATTTCAGACAGTCCTGTCTGTGTATTCAGGACATATGTATTTTTTTTTAAAGAAGAATAGCAATCAACTCTTATTGGTTAACACGGTGGGAAGAGAGGCTAAGTTAAAATGAGGAGATGAGAGTGAACTCATATCACTCTTGAACAGAGAAACCATTTCTATGGAAATGGTCCACCACTCTCAGTCTTGGGCCATCCATTCAAAGAATGTATTCCCCACCCAAGTCAAGGTGGAGTCTTAAACAAGAAAGTTAGTCGAATTTCATTATCAATAATGCTCTTCAAGAGACTGAACTTTTTAAGATCAGGGTTTTAGAAGGAGAGAAATCTCCCCAAATTATTGATTATTAATAATTTCTCTCATTCCTCTACTTCATCAAGGGTTTCTAACTGTGGGACTTAGAAAAGGAGACAGTGTGAAAGGACAAAACCAAAAGGGCCAATTCCCTTTGATAAGTACACCTTACAGGAAAAAAGGACAAAGGGGAAAAAGAAAACAGCAAAATAAAATTGCCCATTTAAGGCTCAGAAGTCTCATCTCATACAGCTGTTTGGTTTTGGAGACATACCATGTGATGATGAAGTTCTGTGATTTGGGTGTGGTCTCAGAGTAATTCTCTGATTAGAAATTCTCTGCTAAAAATTTCTTGCAATATTGGTCTTAAAATAATTTTAAATTTACCATGACAGTAATCAGGTCAGATAAAGTAAATTAGTCCAAACCCTTTATCTACTGTTAGAAAATCAATTTTGGAATCATTTAAACCAAGGAATTTACATTTTTAGTTTTATAAGAAAATGGAAACAAAAATTAATTCATTTAAAAGTTATCAGATTAACTTCAATTGTGAGATACATATATATTTATATATGTATACATATATATATATATGTTGAATAATCAACTTTAAAACAGTACATTATCAAGTTATTTATATAAAACATTTTCAACTTCTGGCCATATTAAAATGAATAACCCCTCCCTAACAAAATTGGATATCTTTTAAAGGCATTTACAAGACAGACCCATGAGTCATTCTAAGATAATTAATTGTACTAATATTCGTTTTATCACAAAATTGATTTATGATATTCATTAAATAACAGAATCATATCCTGTTCTCATAAATCTTTGCATCATTTGCCTAATTATCCCCATAACATTATGAAGAATTAAAAGACCTTAACTTACACCTTAACATAGTGACACGTTAAGGTTAAATACTTAGTTGTTTAGAATAGAGAAAAGACTAAAATTCTAGGCCAATATGCTTGCATCTTATTGTAGTAATTCAGATATGCACCAGTCTTAGCCTATATCGTGTTTACACTGATCACATAACAGAATAGGGATAGAAGAGAAGATATTCCCGTATCTTATTGTCAGTTGTGGCAAAAGTTATACAGATAACCAAATGTATTGAGCCAGGTTTACAGTTAGACAGGTGGAATATTTTCCATTCAAAAGTAGAAATAGAGTTGGGAGAATCATACCTCAACCCATATCTACAGTCATTCTCCCAACTTTTTCCTATGAGAACTCCATCTGTAGTTTATGAATGTAAACTCCATAAGATCATTGATTGATTACTCACTAGCATTCCTTGGTAATCATGCTTAGAGTCAGATTCAAAATATCAGTTAATAGTTCCATAAGGTCATAAATAGCAAACTCCAAAAATCAAAACTTAAGGTGAATTTAACTCGCAAGAATCATATATCCTAGATAACAACTATTGACCACAATCTCACAGTGGTAACAATAAGAGATTCATCAGAGAAAAACCACAATTTATCTTGATATAACTAGTACTCTTACCAATATTCACAAACCTTAGATCTTAGATATTGCTTCTATTGAGCTGCTGATTGACATTTTTCTGAAAATTTCCATTTAAGCATCCAAGGATACAAAAAAACCTAAGAATGAAGCTCAAAAAGAATAGTTGGTGTCCTACAAAAGCTTTCCCCTTAAACAATAAAGTCTCAATAATCACAGTGGGTTATCAATATAATTGCTATCAATATAATCAAACCATTGCAGTAGATTAGCTTACAAATAAACAAATATTATCAGGCCCTCGAAAAATTTCACAAAAGTCCTTTACAAAAGTTTTTTTTAATTGAAACATTCCTTCCCAAAACTATTTCTTCAAAATATCTTAAAATTTATCCTGATGATAAAAAGATAATTGTTAAGCTTTTATGAATTAAAGTGGTTGGAAACCTCAAAAATAACTTCTCTCTCTCTTGTTCAACCTTAAATAAATAAATCTTAAAAATAAATCTTTAAAACTGTAATTAAAAATTGGAAGTAAGGTGGTATAAATTGTAATTCATAAACTCAAAAGTGTTATAAAAACAAAATAAGTTCCTAATCTCACAAATTTCTAAGTATCATCTCCCTCTAGTCAAAGATGTGTTTGCAATGGGGAGAAGATTCAAATATTCTTTCTTTTTTTTTTCTTCCAATTTTTAAAACATTTTTATTTATAAAGTTTTGAGTTCCAAATTTCATCTCTTTCTCCCCTTCTCCCTCCCTGAAATAGTAAGTAATCAGATATAGGATATACATGTGCAGTTGTAAAATATTTCCATATTAGTCATTTTGTACAAGAAGATGCAAAAGGAAAAAAAAATAGAAAGTGAAAGATAGCATGCTTTAGGCTGTATTCAATCAATGTCAATTGTTTCCATGCCTGCCATCTAGGGGAGAGGGTGGACGGAAGGAGGGGAAAAACTCGGAAGAGAAGGGAGTACAAGATATAATGTTGTAAAAACAAAAATTTACCTATGCATATGTACTGTCAAAGAAAATGTTATAATTATAAAAATTAATTTAAAAATATATCAGTTATTTCTTCTCCTCCCTACCCCCTGCAGATAGCATGCTTCATCAGTAATTCTTTAGTATTATCTTGGATCATTGTGTTGCTGGAAATAACTAAGTAATTCACAATTCTTTTTTGAACCATGTTGCTTTTACTGTGTATAATAATATTTTCCTGGTTTGGTTCACTTCATTATGTATCAGTTCATGGAAGTCTTTCAGGATTCTTCTGAAATCATCCTGCTTGTCATTTCTTATAGATACAATAACCTTCTATCACAATCATATGCCACATTTTGTTTAGCCATTCCCCAGTTAATCTCTTTGATTTCTAATTCTTAGCCACCACAAAAAGAGCTGCTATAAGTAGCTTTATACAAATAGGTCCTTTCCCCTTTTGGGGGCATTTCTTTAGGAGATAGACCTTGTTGTGCTATTGCTGGATCAAAGAATATCATAATTTTATACTCCTTTGGGCAGAGTTCCAAATTGCTCATCAGAATGGCAGGATCAGTTCACAATTTGTTTAAGTTCTTAAATTACACTTCAGACTAACTATATGTGGTCATCAGGGCTGACAGATTGACACAACAGCTTCCTGAACTATACATTCTTTTTTGAACAGTACAATTCTCAATCTAATAAAATTTAGAATATAGGAAAAATTATTAATTGCTTACTGGTTTGCACAATATAAAAAAATTTAGGAATACATTAATACCCTAAACAATATCGTGTATTTTAAACTTTGAAATAAAAGCCATTATTAATCAGGCAGTCTCAATTCAGGTGAATGTACTTCCAAATTACCTTACCTTGCAAATTACCTTAAGAAAATAATTCATCTCATCAATACTAGCATTATATATTGCTCACATCTAAAAACCCATATAAAATAATGAAGTATGAAGGAATTCTATCTAATTAAAGAAATAATCAAAACAGTTAACATTCATATGGCATTTCATCTATGCTAAGCACTTTAAAATCATGTAAATCTTACCATCAAAATAATTTACATTTGCATGAAACCTATAAGCATTTCCCTCATACTCTATGTGGTAGGTAAAGTATTACAAAAATTTTTCTGATGAGAAATCTTAATTTGAGAAGTTGACTATGATTACACAGCTAATGTTAGATTTAGCAACCCATATGTCCTGGCTCAAATTCAGCACCACTTCCTCTATTGGAACATGTTTTCTAATCCATCAGTTAAGCATTTAAGCACTGGTTTTTCATAGAGGTTCAGTAAGGTTGTGGTTTCTTTATTGTCATCATTAGAATGAAATCTGTTCTATGGACCAGAATATGTTAATATCTTATAATTTGTATGCAAAAAATATACCGGAACTAATTAAACTATTCTAGATTTGTATGTTAAGAACTAAATTTGAATCTGTTCAGCTTTTTAAAATAATGACCATGCCTTAAACTATAAAATTGCATCTTAACATATCTAAAATTGAATTCATCACCTCACCCACACCCTGACTTATTGGCTCTCGATCAAGGTGATCATATTAGAAAAATGGGATCATCTGACTCCTTTTTCACTGTCTTTCCCCTCCTGCAATTCAATTAATTCCTAGCTCAGTTACATCTTACTTCATGTCTGGACTATTATGGTAATATTTTCAATGACTTCCTTGTCTCCAGTGTCTTCCATTGAAGAATGAAAATGCCAGAAGTTCTTTTTTAATTATTATTATAGCTTTTTATTTACAAATTATATGCATTGGTAATTTTTAGAATTGACAATTGCAAAACCTTTTGTTCTAATTTTTCCCCTCCCCCCCACAAATAATGCCAGAAGTTCTTTAAAAATCATTTAGTAAATGCAATAAAATATGCAGTAAAACTGGAGCCCTAAGTTTCAAGTTTATCTATTCATTGCTTTTCTCCCTTCTAGCCAACCTTCCTTTGATGATTTACCATTAATATTTAATAGTTTCTGTCAATTTATTTATGTTTAATTCATAATTTTTAATTAACAAATGATGACTGGAAGTACCTTCTTTGTCATATGTTTGCCTTTTCTAAACTAATCAGTTTAGAATTTACTGATTCTAGAATGCTTATTTTTTCCCAAATTAACATTTAACTTTTTATTTATTTGGCTGCAAGGCAAATGGGTTTAAGTAGCTTGCCCAGGATCACTCAACTAATAAGTGCTAAGTGTCTGAGGTCAAATTTGAACTCAGGTTTCCAGGGCTGGTACTCTATTCACTATGCCATCTAGCTGCTCCATTTAACATTTTAACAAGAGTTATCTTCATAAGAATTATTCTTATTAGGTTTAGTAAAATAAATATCCACTCAAACAAACATGCACAAAGCACTAAGTTGGGCACTAGGAAAATAAAAAAAAATTTAGATAATTAATAAAGAGCTTTTGCTTACTATCTACCCTTCCCCCCCCAAAAAAAAATTCCAAGTATTCCAGGATTTTTGTTTTTGCTTTGAAATGAGGTAAAGAGGTTTTATGTAATAGGAGGAAGGGAAGCAAGAAGGATTACTTTGTTCTGTAATAAGAAACAGGACAGCAGAGTTTTACAATTTGGAATAACTTTGGGCCAAATTATTAATTTGAAGAAACAAGTGAAGTAAGGGGCAAATGGATGTTGAGAAGAAATGATTGAAGAGAGAAGAAAAAGAGTTGTAGAAAGCTTGGGTCTTGTGTTTTTTACTATGGGAAAAAATACAAGTGTGAAAAATGAAAATTCTATATTCAGGTCACTCTGTCCTATAGCATAAAATGATGTTTTGAATATTGTTTTGTGCAGATGGTTTTTTTCCTTTTTTCTTTGATTTCTTTGAAGGTTTTGGTGACATTGCTGGACCCATGCATAATTTAGTGTCATTTAGGATACAGTTCTAAATTGCTTTTCAGAATCATATATTAATTTGCTCCACCAGTATACCAGTGTTCTCCTATCCCCTCCAACAAAGATAATTTTCTATTTTTTATTCATCTTTGCCCGTGTGATATGTATAATGTTGAGCCTTAGAATAGATTTAATTTGCATTTCTCTAATTATTTGTCATTTGGAGCCTTTTTGCAAATTTTTGGCTGAACTTCCAGAGCCTAGATTTACTAATTTAGATTATTGATTTTAGAAGTAATTTTCATTAGGGAAACTGGTCCATAGTTTTCTTTCTCTGTTTTTGCTCTTCCTGGTTTAGGAATCACCACCAAATTTGTTTCAGGGATTTAGGGGTAAGGGATGAAGAGTGGGGAAAAGATTTCAAATGCAAATTTTTAATTTTTATATGCAATTAGGAGAAAATGAAATGCTATTTTAAAAATCAAACAACTATTGATTGACTTTTTTCTTTTGAGAGCTACTTTTATCCATTTCTCTTTTGGACAATGCCAAATCTGTTAAATCTGATAGTCCTTCCTTAGATTTCACTTATACACTTTTTAATGTTGCCAAAGATTTTACTAGCAAATGTTTAATAATCATCTCTAAAAAAGCATATGATTCTCTGCTTAACCGGGAGTTTCAAAACTTGACTAGGATGTTCCTATGGATTTTCATATTGGTATCTCTTTCAGATAATGATTGATAATTTTTTTTTCTATTTCTATTTTACCCTCATTCTAAAACTTCAGATTTTTTTTGTAATGCTTATCTAGACTTTTTAAAAATCATAACTTTCAAGTAGTCCAACAATTCTTATACTGTCTTTTCTCAATCTGTTCTCTATATCACTATATCTAATATGGTATTTCATATTTTCTTCTAGTTTGTCATTCTTTTGATTTTGTTTTCTTATTTCTTGGTATCTTATGAAGTCATTAGCTTCTTCTTGCCCAATTCTAGCTTTTAGTAGTTATTTTCTTCCTTAAGTTTTTGTATCTTTTTTTCCCAATTTTTTTATATGATTTTTTTCTCCCAATTTTTTATTTTTATAATTTTCTCCCAATTGTTTCCTGAGCTCTCATTTTATTTTTAAAGTTCTTTGAAAACTTTTCCAAACACTCTTTTTGGATCTTGTCCAGTTCCAGGTTTTTCTTAATTTGTTTCCTGAGCTTTGTCTGGGGCCCCAACCTTGGGCAGTCCTTTCTGCTCCTGAGTCATAACACATATTCATGCTTCCTGTGTTCTGTCTTATGGTTGCAAGCTTCAGCTCTGCCCTGGAGACAAAACCAGGTACTCTACTCTCCTGCAAATCCCCACAGCCACCATGTCTCTGTTCCTCTGCTACATCACTCATCAGGTATGAACTTCCTCTTTCTCATCCATAATTGCAGTGTCTGGTCAGTATTGCTGGGCCTAGTGCCCCACCTTCAATCTTCTGCTTTAACCCCTGCTCAGCTATTCAAAATCCTTCCCTTCCCTTCCCCCACTGTCAGTGAGGTGAAAAGTTCCTTAAACCTTGACTTTTGCTCCTTGGAGCTACCCCTAGGGCTTGTTGTTTCTTGATTCTGCAGAATCTGCCTGGAATTAAATTATTTGCACCTCCTTCAGGACAAATTTCAGCCGGTGGAAATAGTAGGTTCTTTTTAAAGGTCCTCTCTAGTTTTCTTAGCAGGACAGCTACTTTACTTTTAATTATTTCTGCTGCTCAAAGTTCACTTTGAGGCTGATATTTTATATTGTTAGTGGAAGACATTTAAAGACCCTAATATTTCCTGTCCTGCTCTACCAAGTTCTGACAATCTTCTTAAATCTGGTTTTTTCCATGTTTGCCCTGTTCTCTTCCTATTCAAACAGAACCAAAGAATTAACACTTTATTTTAAACATTTAGAAAAAGAAGGAAGAGGAGAAAAAAAAGTCAGCAAATCCAATCAATATATTGAGGGAAAATTGACAATATGTTTTGCACTTGAAGAGTGGGGATAGTATATAGAGACTCGAGGAGTTGTACTATAAGGGGAAACAAAATATAGTTTGAAGGGATTCTGGAATCTCCTGACAGATTTTGCTTGTTGTTGTTTTTAAGGATAGGTGGAATTGGGCATGTTTGAAAGCGATAGGAAAGAAACAAGTGGACAGGGATTAAAGATTTAAGGAGAGAAGGAATGACTGAAGATGATTTACTAGAGAAAAAGAAATTGGTATCAGGTACACATGTGGAATGGTTAGGAGAATAGTCTTTGGCAAGACTAATAGTCACCTTATTGTCAGATACTGGGACAAAGAAGAGAGAGTAGGAAATGATGTTGAGGTTTGATGATGAAGAGAATCCAAAGAGGAAACTTAATTGGCTTTTCATTAACAAGGTAAGGCTGATAGGTGAAAGACAAAGGGAATGAGGAGGTAAAGGGGAGACTATAAGATACTTTCAATGGGAAGTGACATATAGAATCAATTAAAGAGGAATAAAAAAACTATATCGATGCAGCAAAGGCCAAGTTGAGATTGTATAATGTGAATTTGCAATGAACTCAATCATTCCAATTGCGAGATTTCCTCCAGATTGTTTTTAATCACCTATTGAGTAGAACATGAAGATGTTGAAAATAATTTAAGACTACAATTTGGTTTCAGAAGTGAGGCAGTAGTTCAAAGGAGAAGGGAATTATGAAAGAAGAGAGGGCATTATACATTTGAAATGGCTAACTGTTGAGCTTGGGTCATCACAGAAGGAAAATGAAGTCTGGGAAAGTATTAAGTGGTGAAATGAGTGGAGGTTTTAATGAGGGTGAAAAATAAATATAGGATGGGTGAGTGAAACACAGGAAAAAGTAGGATGATAGCAGGTTATGATCAGATAGGAGAATGTCAGAGAGTTTCTAATTAGGGAAATGGAATGTGTGTGGGTGATAGCAAGATCTAATATGTAACCCTACCTATGTGTGGCTGAGCTGTAAGAAGTAAGTCATGGACGTCTCATGGGAATGAGACGCTATAGCTACAGGAATATTAAATTCCCATAGGATAAGGACAGATCTTATGGAATGGAAGAAGAGGAAGTAGAGAGAGGTGCTAAACTCCTTAGGAAAGGAGAAAAAAGTGATATGGGTTTCGATATACTACAACTACCATAATTTTGATTAGGTGGAAATTTTTAATTAAGTGGTCTTTAAAAGAGGAAAGATTACTGAGGGAAGGAAGCAAAAGGAGAGTCTAGAGGTGATGATCAGAAGCAAGGAATATTCTGACTCCCTCCTCTAGACTAATTTGATAAGGAATGTAATTACTAGTGGTAGATAGCCTGAGCATGCAGTATTCTCAGGGGATCCAAATCTAAATGAGGGCTAATATATATGGAAACAGTATGAGAGAAAGGTGTCTGAGATGAAGGATAGTTCAATAAAGAATGGGGGGAGGAAGGGGAAGGCTGATCACCTGGTGATGGTGAGTAGACAGATAAGCCCAAGTGATCCACTCTTATCCTCAATATATTAGTAAAAAATAGAAGACTCAGAATATTAGGTAGAACTTCTGGCAAACATGATAATATCTAGCAAATAAATGTACAAAATGAAAAGAATTGCTTGAATTAAGATCTGCACCTTTAGCACAATGCCTGGCACAAGATAGGTCCTTAATAAATGTTTATGATATTATATCTTTTCTGGAAACATTTAAATGAATGAGAACATTAATCCATTTTAGCATTGGAAATAATCCTCAACTCTAATTTTTATGAATTGAATTTAATTAGATTTTTAATTCAGCTGATTTACATAAGTGATGTGTTGATTTTGGTTCAAAGTACAATATTTAATATCAGACAAGGAATATCCATACACAACCACAACTATAACTTAGTGAAGGATATTTTAAAGAAATCTCCTGAGGTAGAGTAGAGAGCTGCATACATACAGTATAACTCTCAGGCATGAACAAAATAGCTTTTGTTTATAACCTGTCCATTAGACTGAATTGATATTCTAGTTTTATAGCTTAACAACAGAAATGTGTAGAACATTTGTCTTTTGAAAAATAAAAGAGGAAAGTGTCATGAAAAAACATACCAGAAACCTATCACTTTTAAATCCTAATTGAAATTGGGATACAAAAAATTTCTGTTCTTAGAATTTATATATTTTAAAGTAAAATGTGGGTAGAGGAGTTGACCTGATATTTCAGTTTAATGCAATGTTAAACTTCAAATATTTTTACCTACCTTGGATTTCAGCACTGAAGCACTGAGGATTATGTAAGACAGCTCTCTTTGTGGAGTCCAGGAGAGAGTTAGGCATTTAGGGAAATGCATTTAATGGAGACGGGTTATGAAGATAAAACTGAATCTTATTTTTCTTCTTCCAGGAGTCATTGCTTAATGAATTGTGACTAAGGATCCAACCCTTCATTTTTATATTGATGATGGAACCTTTGGAGATGGAACCCACAAAGAACAAACTCACCTTTGGGTGTCAGAGAAGTTCAACATCTGATGATGATTCAGGCTATGCCTTGGAAGAGTATGCCTGGGTTCCACCTGGTCTTAAGCTAGAAGAGGTAGGAACCTATTTTTGAGACTAATATGTTTTCAAAACAAATCTTTTCTAAATTATATTACAAATTGTAGTTCAGGATCCTGAAAGTTTTACTTGAGGAAAAGAAATCATAAGAAATAGCATCTAACACTTTTTTATTTTTAAATTATGTGTTTTCCTCAATATATTCCTCCCTCCTCTTCTATTCTAGAGCTATTCTTTATAGCAGAATGAAAAAGAGATGGGGTTAACAACAAAAGGTTGTTAACTTACAGTGATTTAAAGAACATTAGAAGGTTCATTCTCACAACTCCTTAGTCTTGGCTGGATCATTACAATTGTAACATATATATATATATATATATATATATATATATATATATATATATATATATATATATATATATATATGGTTTTTTTCCCCCCTGAGGCTGGGTTAAGTGACTTGCCCAGGGTCACACAGCTAGGAAGTATTAAGTGTCTGAGACCAGATTTGAACTCAGGTCCTCCTGAATTCAGGGCTGGTGCTCTATCCACTGCACCACCTAGCTGGCCCTTATAATTGTAATATATAATTTCAGATTTTTCTGTCCTTTTTATTTACATTTCATATATTTTACTAAGGTTACCTGATTTTAATTTTAGGCAAAAAACCAAGAAGCATTTCCCTTGTATTCTTCATAATCATGGTTTCTTACATCAAGTGAAGAATTAAGGATGACCTCTAGATTGAGAGCCTGGATGATTGGGAGAATGGTGTCATGCCCGTTTGGAAGAGGAGAAATTTGAGTCAGGGAAGGAAAGAAGGAACATAAGTTCTCTTTTGAAAATATTGAGTTTGATATATATCTAGGGTATTTGCTTATAGATGTCTAAGAATAGTTGGTAATTTAAAAGAATAACACAGGTCTATATAGCGATGATAATTGAATCAAACCCAATAATTGAGATAGTACAGAAGGATAAAAGAAGAGATCAGAAAAGACCACTGGGGGATTATCTCTAGGCAAGGGGCATGACCTGAATACAGATCTGGCAAAAGAGTACAGTCAGACAGGTTTTAGGAGAACTGGGAGAGAATAGGGATACAAAAAATATGAGAGAAAAATATTCAAGAGAATGAGATGATTGATAGGGAGGAGAAGAGGGAAACAATCAGTAGTGTCAAATTCTGCCGAAAGGTCGTGAAGGATCAAAGTAGAAAAAGGTTATTAAATCTGGCAATTAAAAAAATCATCATTAGTTTTGAAGAGAGCAGTTCAATTGAATAACGATGTTGTAAGCCATGATGCAAAGAGTTAAGAGGAGACTGAAAGGAAAGCAAATGGAGATGTGTATTACAAATGGCTTTCTCAGGAAATGTAGCCATGAAAGGAAGGAGAATTATAGGACAATAGTAAAAAGAGATGGACAGATAAAGTTTTTTTAAGGATGTGGTTGTAAGCATCAGGGAAGGATTCAATAAATAAGCGAGACTGAAGATTGAAGCTCCTCCATCCATTATCATTCACCACTTTTGATATCTTTGTATCAACATAATGGCTATATTTATATTTTTATTAGTAATAATTTGGAGCATTTTTCATAAAGTTGCTGATAAGATACTTTTCTGCCTTTGAGAACTGCCTGTTCATATTTGAATGTTTTATCAATTAGGGAATAACTATTATTGCCATGTATTTGCTTCAGTTTCCTATATGTCTTGGAATATCAGTCCCTTATAATTTGAACTACATTGATTTTATTTGTACAAAACCTTTTAGTTTTGTGCAATAAAAATTGTCCATTCTATTTTTTTCATTTTTATCTTTCATTTGGTCAAGAGCTCTTCTATCTGGTAGTTATAAAAATCATCTCCTCCCTTGATTCTATCATTTGTTTATAATATGATGCTCTATAATCAAGTCATACATATGTTTATATGCTATTATATAATACTATTTCTGTAGATGAGTTATATAATTCTAATTTTTAGCAGTTTTTGTTAAACAATGAATTCTTACTCAAGTAGTTGGAATTTTTGGTTTTAAAGAAAATCAACTACTTGATTCATTTGTTTCTTCATGTAGTCTTGCTAATCTTTTCTACCAATAAACTTTTCTATTTTTAACAGTACCAAATACTCTTGATACTTTCTGCTTTGCTAATATACTTTGAGATCTGATATTGCCAGATCCTCCTCTTTTCTGTTTCTCTCATTGTTCTCTTGAGATAATTGACATTTTTGTCCTACCAGATGTATTGTGTTATTATACAGTTTTGTTTTTTTTTTTTTTATAAAATAACCTTTTTGGTACTTTGATATGGCACTGAATAAGTAAAACACCTTAAGTAATTTTGTTATTTTTATTATATGACATGGCCTACTTAACAATCAATGCCTATATGTTTCTGGAAAAAACAGTGTTTCTTCATGTTCATTTATTTCCCATATTCTGTAGTTAATGTAAAAGAATTTTTATTACTTTCTATTTCTTCAGCATAGCTGATTTTAGGATCTCTAGGACTCCATAAGTAAAGTATCATGTAATCTGCAAAACAGATTTCCTTGTTTCCTCCTTACCTTGCATTTGTCTAAATATCTGTTTCTTATCTTATTATTATGGATAACATTTCTAAAATCATATCATATACAGTGTTAACAATGAACATTCTTTACTCCAATTTTAGCAGAAAATACTTTAGACTTCTCTGATAACTAGATAATTAGATAGTTGAATTAGATAATGCTAGTTCCCGTTTTAAGTAGATATTCTTTAGAATATTAAGAAATGTTCCATTTATTCATAGTTTTAAAATATTTATAGCATAAATATCTTATGCTTAGTAGAGAAGTTTTTTTCTACATTTATAGTCTTGTGATTTTTATTTTTTGTATTAACATGGTCTGTTATGTATATAATTCTCTTAATATTGAACAACCCTCCTCCCATTACTGATATAAATCCAACCTAGTTATATTGTATAATTTTTGTCCCCCCAATATTGTTGTAGCCATTTTGGATAACCCTTTAAAATACTTTTTAATTTATATTCATTTGGAATATTATATGGACTTTTCTGTCTCTGCTTAATATTTCTCTGATTTAGGATTTAGAATCATATTTGAACCATAGAAAAAGTTAATTATTTTTGTAAGTATTTTACTTGCAGGTTAGGTTTCCCCCCAAAAAAAACCATAGCTCCTAGTTTTACTAGTCAGTTGAAATAGTTAATGTCCTCTTTGATTTTATGAATTACTACTTTTCTGTTTGCTTTATCTTCTTCAGTTTGATATTTTTTCTAATATTTTGTTGCATATCTAATTCCTTGATCTATTCTTTTTCTCTTTTGTTGAAGAAAATGTTTAGTGATCTAAATTTCCTCTATGGATTGCTTTGACTGTACCCTAAAAGTGTTTGTTGTGTCATTTTCATATTTTAATCTTCTATTGTTAAATTATCTTTTATTCTACTTATTTGTCCCTTGATTCACATATTCATTTACTTTTAAAAATGTTGAATTTTTTTTCAGTTAAAAAATCCATCCCACATGTCTCTCTACCCCTCTTGAAAAAAAAGAAAAGTTAAAACAATACCAATGTAACAAATATGCATATCCATGCAAAAACAAATTCTCAAATTGGTCATATTCAAAATAAATGTCATATTCTGCATTCTGAGTCCATTATCTCTCTGTCAGGAAATTTTCTCAAGTTATGGTTGGTTACTATGTTGATGAAAGTTCTTAAATCTTTCAAAGTTGTTTGTCTTTACATCATTGTTTTTGTATAAATTGTTCTGGTTTAAATCATTTCACTCTCTATCAATTCACACATGCTCTCACAGGTTTCTCTGAAGTGTTCCTGTTCATCATTCTATACCCCATTTCTGTACATGATATATAGTAGGCATTTTATAAATATTTTAGTACATTAACTAATGTTATAGCACAATAGTATTTCATTACCATATGTTAATACCAGTAGTACTTCATATTCCATAACTTATCCAGTTATTTCCTAATCCTCTTAATTTCTAGTTTTTTTCTACTACAAAAAGAGTTGCTGCACATATATGCTTTTTGTACCAATGGGTCCCTTTTCACCTTTTTAAAAAATTTTAAATTGTTTTATTTAAAACTATTTTGAAATTTACTAAATTATTTCATTAACAAAATTTTTTCTCCTTGTTTCTTACAATTTAGAAATTAAAACTTATTGATGTATTTTTTCTATTATTATTATTTTCCACTGGACGTTCCCCATGTCCAGTACTATACCAGACCAACAAGCAAATAAAAACAAGTAGAACCTATCCAATAAACAATTAGTAGTGACAATGTCTATATCATTAGAGTAGCACCACCCCATTGAGAAGAAGAAAAATTTTCAGCATTATATGTCTGGAATTAACATTGCACATACCTTTGTTCAGATTTCTAATGTTATTTTCTAATCTTTTTTTAAAAAATTATTGTATTCCTTTTGTGTATGATTTTCCTCAAATTGATTTGTTCATTCTGTACCAGCTCAGGTTTCCTGTTTCTCTGAATTCCTCCCTGTGGTACAATCACATTGTCTTCTACTTTGGGGACTACAGTTTGTTCAGTTATTTCTTAATTGATGGAAATCCACTTTGTACTTTGTAGCTGTCCCAAAAAGTGCTACTATGAATTTTTTTGGTTTTCATGGAACTTTTATTTCTGAAACATTTTGATAGTCTTTTTACATTTTTACACATAATTGTGAATTATTTTTAATAATAATAACAAGTAGCATTTACATATGGTACCAACTCTCTGCCAAGTGCTACAAAAAACACTTTGAAATAATTGTTTCATTTGATTGTCAGAATACTGACCTCTGGGAGAGGTAGATGATATTATTGTTGCCCTTTTACATTTCATTGTTGCCAATTTAAGAATTTGAGGCAAACAGAGATTGTTACTTGCCAGGGTTACACAGTTAAGTAGCACATGAGACTGAATTTGAATTTAGGTTTTCCAAACTCTAGTTCCAACATTCTAAACTACTATATTATTTTGCACACCAATTCGTAGCTCCAACAGAGCATTAAAGCATTTTTGACAATTTGATATACAGTTTAACAATGTGATGTTCCACATGACATCCTTATGATCTGGAAAATCCACATAAAATTTTTTAATCTTCCCTTTGTACCCCAGGTATTTTAAATTTTCTTTTATGTAATACTTTGCTGTAAAATTTAGATTTAGTATTTGTCATAGGCTATATGTAGGTCAATGTTAAGTAAAAATACCAGGCTTTAGGTGTCATCTGCTGGCTAATACATCCTTTTCAAAAATGTTAACTTTTTACTTATTTTTACTTTTAAAAAGAAATTATGTATATATGATATTAAAAAATAAATTATCTTGATATGATAAAATGCTATGCATGTATTTAATGCATTTCTAAATTTCTAAACTTTTTCATATCATTTGTTGGTGGTTCATGTATTATCTGCAACTTCCACAAAACTTCCCCCAAATTTCCATTTAATTTCTTATGTTGACCCAATATACATAAAAAGCACATTGGGAAAAATCACAGTGTGGAAAGGATAAAGTATGTGAGAAGATACCTCATTTGTAATTTGCTATTGTTTTATTACTAATTTGGGGCACTGTCATGCATTTCATTTTTGCATTTTTGGGGGCAATTGTATCTATTCTTTGTACATTTACAAATTAGAGAATGGCTCTTAGTCTTAGATATTTGTATCAATTTTTTATAAATTTTAGAAGTCAGAATTTTGTCAGCAATGTTTGATGTAAAGGTAGTTTTTCCCACTTGATATTTTCTTTTTTTCCCAGATATATTGATTTTGTTTATGAATTTGTTTTAAATTTGGCTAATTAAATTTTTCTTACTTATTTTTTGCAATTTCCTCAGTCCTTTGTCAGATTATAAATGGTTGGTTCTATTTCCTTAGTGTTGCTGGATGGAACCTTACATTATCTCCTTTGATTTTGTGATATGACTTGATAAACACAATGAGAAATACATTCTCACTAAGAATGCTTACCATTCTGATGAAGGAAATCTATTATAAAGTCCAAATTGAAAAGAATTATTTATGGATGATGAAGACCTTTAGCTTTTCCTGGTTTGAGATGACTTTGTGCTGCTTACATCAAAACCTAATTTTTTGCAGAGTCTCCTAGATGAAGGTTGTATCGTTTCCTTGTCATTTCTTAGAAGTATGGTCTAATCTGGAAGTCCTCTCTAAATAAAGACTTCATGCAGAATCATTATTGTTGAAACAAGGATTTGGTCTTTAAAAAGACCACTGATGTCATGAATGTGATGTGTTCACTTGCTTATGAATTGGATTTGAGTGAGGTACAATGGCAAAACATTTTTTCATTGTTAGCTTCCAGCTTCATTCTCTCCTCCAGAGTCTGCTTTAAAAAAATCTCTTTGTTGACTATATCAATTACCAAATTAACAAAAACCATATGATCATCTCAACAGATGCAGAAAAAGGATTTGATAAAATCCAACATCCATTCCTAATAAAAACACTTGAGAGTATAGGAATAAATGGACTTTTCTTTAAAATAGTCAGGAGCATATGTTTAAAACCATCAGTAAGCATCATATGTAATGGGGATAAACTGGAACCATTCCCAGTAAGATCAGGAGTGAAACAAGGTTGCCCACTATCACCATTATTATTCAGTATTGTATTAAAAGAGCTACGCTTGGCAATAAGAGTTGAGAAAGAGATTAAAGGAATTAGAGTAAGTAATGAGGAAACCAAATTATCACTCTTTGCAGATGATATGATGCTATACTTAGAAAACACCAGAGATTCTACTAAAAAGCTATTAGAAATAATTCACAACTTTAACAAAGTTGCAGGATACAAAATAAATCCACATAAATCCTCAGCATTTTTATATGTCACCAACAAAATCCAACAGCAAGAGATATAAAGAGAAATTCCATTCAGAATAACTGTTGACAGTATAAAATATTTGGGAATCTTATCTACCAAAGGAAAGTCAGGAATTATATGAGCAAAATTACAAAACACTTTCCACACAAATAGAGTCAGATTTAAATAATTGGGAAAATATCACATGCTCTTGGATAGGCCGAGCGAATATAATAAAGATGACAACACTCCCTAAACTAATCTATTAATTTAGTACTATACCAGTAAGACTCCCAAGAAACTATTTTAATGACCTAGAAAAAATAACAAAATTCATATGCAAGAACAAAAGGTCAAGAATTTCAAGGGAATTAAAGAAAAAAAAAATGAAATGAAGGTGGCCTTGCTGTATCTGATCTAAAACTATATTATAAAGCAGCGGTCACCAAAACCATTTGAGAATGAGATTAGTAGATGTGGAATAGGTTAGGTTCACAGGACAAAATAGTCAATAACTATAATAATCTAGTGTTTGAAAAACCCAAGGACCCCAGATTTTGGGATAAGAATTCACTATTTGACAAAAACTGCTGGGAAAACTGGAAATTAGTATGGCAGAAACTAGGCATTGACCCACACTTAACACCGTACATCAAGACAAGATCAAAATGCGGCCATGATTTAGGCATAAAGAACGAGATTGTCAATAAATTAGAGAAACATGGGATAGTTTACCTCTCAGACCTGTGGAGGAGAAAGGAATTTGTGACCAAAGAACTAGAGATCATTATTGATCACAAAATAGAAAATTTTGATTATATCAAATTAAAAAGCCTTTGTACAAACAAAACTAATGCAAACAAGATTAGAAGGGAAGCAACAAACTGGGAAAACATTTTTATAGTTAAAGGTTCTGATAAAGACCTTATTTCCAAAATATGTAGAGAATTGACTTTAATTTATAAGAAATCAAGCCATTCTCCAATTGATAAATGGTCAAAGGATATGAACAGACAATTTTCAGATGATGAAATTGAAACTATTTCTACTCATATGAAAAGGTGTTCCAAATCACTATTGATCAGAGAAATGCAAATTAAGACAACTCTGAGATACCACTACCCACCTGTCAGATTGGCTAAGATGACAGGAAAAAATAACTATGAATGTTGGAGGGGATGTGAGAAAACTGGGACACTGATGCATTGTTGGTGAAATTGTGAATGAATCCAACCATTCTGGAGAGCAATTTGGAATAATGCCCAAAAAGTATCAAACTGTGCATACCCTTTGATCCAGCAGTGCTACTAATGGGCTTATATCCCAAGGAAATACTAAAGAAGGAAAAGAGACCTGTATGTGCCCAAATGTTTGTGGCAGCCCTTTTTGTAAGGGCTAGAAACTGGAAAATGAATGGATGCCCATCAATTGGTGAATAGTTGGGTAAATTGTGGTATATGAAGGCTATGGAATATTATTGTTCTGTAAGAAATGACCAGCAAGATGAATACAGAGAGGCTTGGAGAGAGTAACATGAACTGATGCTGAGTGAAATGAGCAGAATCAAGAGATCATTATACACCTCAACAGCAATACTGTATGAGGATGTATTCTGATGGAAATGGATATCTTTGACAAAGAGAAGATCTAATTCAGTTCCAATTGATTAATGATGGACAGAGTCAGGTACACCCAGAGAAGGAACACTGGGAAATGAATGTGGACTACTTGTATTTTTGTTTTTCTTCCCAGGTTATTTTTACCTTCTGAATCCAATTCTTCTTGTGCAACAAGAGACTATACGGTTCTGCACACACACACACACACACACACACACACACACACACACACATATATATATATATGTATTATATCTAGGATATACTATAACATATTTAACATGTTTAAGACTACCTGCCATCTAGGGGAGAGGATGGAGGGAAGAAAGGGAAAAGTTGGAACAGAAGGGAGTGCAAGGGATAATGTAAAAAAAAAAAATTTTACCTGTGCATATGTTCTGTCAATAAAAAGTTATAATTAAAAAAAAGAGAAAAAAATATCTTTGGAGTATACACTTAGTATATTTCAGGTTCAAAGGGTATGTATAATTTAGAAACTTTGAGGCACAATTCCAAATTGCTTTCCAAAATGGCTCTACCGGTCTCATATCTCTTTCCGCATAGTACCCCACTCTCCAGCATTTGTATTTTCCTTTTGTTTATTTTTGTTTATTTTATTTTTATTTTTATTTATTTATTTTTTTTTTAATTTTTTTTCCTTTTGTTTATTTTGCCAGTCTAATGAATATGAGATGAAACTTCAGAATTACTTTAATTTGCATTTCTCTAATTAGTTGTGACTTCAAACTTTTTTTTTCTAATATGTTTGGATTTCTTCCTCCAAAAACTGACTGTTCACATTCTTTGAGCATTTATCTATTGGAAAATGTCATTTATACTTATTGAATTCATCCTGTATATCTTATAAATGAAATTCTTATCAGAGAAACTTGCTGCAAATATTTTTCCTACATATCTGTGTTCCTTTTAATTTTAGCAATATTGGTTTTGTTTGTATAAATTCTTAGTTTTATGTTATCCAAATTATGTGCATTTTTCTTCTGTGATCCTTTTTATTTTCTTGTTCTGTAATGAACTTTTCCCTTATCTATAGGAAGTAATAGGTAATTTCTTCTTTTTCTCTTCCAATTTGTTGATGACTTTTTTTTTCCCCCCTGAGGCAATTGGGGCTAAGTGACTTGCCCAGGGTCACACAGCTAGGAAGTGTTAAGTGTCTGAGGTCACAGTTGAACTCAGGTCCTCCTGATTTCAGGGCTGGTGCTTTATCTGCTGTGCCACCAAGCTGCCCTGATGACATCTTTTATTTCTGAGCAATTTGCAATATATCTCAATATATGATGTGAGTTGTTGGTCTGATTCTATCAGTTCACTTTTCTATTCCCCCTTCCCTTTTTTTGTTGAATAGTGAATTCTTATCCCAATAGCTAGAGCCTTTGAAATTATCAAGTAATGAGGCTACCAGGATCATTTTTGTATTTTTTAAGCCTTTAAGTTCTGTTATACTGGTTAGACTGTTACACTTTCTTAAACAAATTGCTTTGTAGAATAGTTTGAGATCTGATATTGCTAGGCCCCGTTATTTTCCACTTTTTTCCCCATAAATTTTCTTGAGATTCTTGACTTTTTGTTCATTCAAGTGAATTTTGTTACAGCTAGATCCCTTATTAGTGTGATTAATAAATCCCTTGAAGTGGTCCCATATTTCCACTGGACTGGAACAAGTAACCATATCTTATATAATTCAAAACCGTAGCTTTGAATAATACATATTTTAATATATGTGGCCATTTCCCAGGATTCATTATTCCTAGTAATGGAGACATAAGTGTATTTTACTTTTTATAGTTCTATAAAAGTAATCCTTTAGCATTTTGTAAATTGTAAAATTAATTTGGATAATAGTGTCATCTTATATTGGCTCATCCTACCTTTTGAGCAACTAATATTCATCTGCTATTGAGATGTTTTTATTTATACAAAGAAGTTACCCACATGTTCTTTAAGATTAAGTTATTTAGTCTCCATTAAATTTTGAATCTTTTCTTCAAGGACCTTTAGTGAGTATACATTTTATTATGTTATAGTAAATGAAAGATGTGTTTGATTTTTCTGTATTTATTATTGAGTTTTTATGTCTAATATGTTATAATTTTTGTAAAGATACCATATATATCTGAGAAATATATTTTTAATTTCCATTTTTTTTTGTAAAAGTGCCAGGGAGAGCTGAGAAATATATAATTTTAAATTTCCACTTCTCTAACAGCCAGAAAAATATCTAACTTTTCTAAAATTCTGTTTATGTTCTTAACTTTTTTATGTTGTTAATCTTTCTGTTAGGTTGTTTTAATCTAAAAGGGGGATGTTGAGGGCTATGCTTATAAAGTTTGACTGACTTTCTTCTTTGCATATGTGTTAACTTTTCCTTCCAGTACTTAGGTGCTATCCCATCCAATGCATATATGCAAGGTGTCACCAAAGTGCAACTTTAAGCTATTAAGGTTTTAATTAAATAATAAAGTCTTGATAGTTTTAGTTAATTAATTGTTCCTTAAGTCCCTCAAACTACTCCTTCAATCTCTTTAGCCATATATGCAGATGATAACACCCTAAATTTTGCCATTAATGACAAAGTTAACTTCCCTAACTATAAAATCTAACATTTCCGTCGAGTCTGATCATAACATCTCATTAGTTTACCTTTTTATCCTTCCTATACATATTCTTTATTCTCAACAAGAACTATAATCCCTTTACTCTTTGTGACATGTCCATTATCTTCTCTTTATTCCCTGAAAACTTCAACCCAACACTTTGGTCATATTATTTGAACTCTAGATTATTCTCTACTAGTGTGTCCTTGCCCCTTTGCTTTACTCATGCCAAACCTCAATCCTTGATTACTCCTACCATCTTTTCTACTCTACTCTGAAAGTGTGCTAATATATTTGCATGTTATTTTCCTGCTATATGTGTGTGTGTATGTATGTATGTATTTATTTATTCCAAGCCTTGCTTCTTGCTCTGATGAAAAAATAGGGGCCATCACCTACGAGTTTCTTTCTTTTCATCTCAAAACCCTTTGACATTATCTCCTACTTCCTTCCCTTAGTCTCTAACCCTAAAGGTAGCTCTTCTCCTTTCTGAGAACAACTCCTTACATGTGTACCTGACTGTATCCCCAATCCTGTTTTTTTCCCCAACAGGTTGCATTCTCAATGATACCCTTCCTGGTATCCTGAATGTTCAGCTTCTCCCTATCAAGTTGTTTCCTCCCTACTGTGTTAAAAATTGCTCAGGTCTTCCTCATCTTAGATACCATGTTTCCCTCCAGCTATTGTTCTACATGTCTCCTGTTTTTCCAGCCAAGATTCTTGGGGAAAAGTTATCCACACTAACAATCTCCACCTCTTCTTCTCTCACTCACTCATCATCACTTTATAATCTGACTTCTGATCTCTTGCCAAAATTGGCAGTGATCTCTTAATTGACAAATCTGTTGATCTTTTTTCCAGTCTCAGCTTTTTCCTAGTTATCTACATTTGAATCTACAATTCATCCCTTTCTTCCTGAATCTTCTCTTGTTTTGGTAATACTTTTTTTTTTTTTTTTTAAACTTTAACTTCTGTTTTTCTTATTGATCCTTCTTTTCATTCTGGTTTATCATTAACAACATGCTCCCTACTGATGATCTTCAAAGTGCTTTAATTCTTTAATTCTCTCTTGGTAATCTCATTATCTCCCATAGATTTCAACTGTCATATATAAACAGATTACTCTAAAATCTAAAAATACTTATCAGTTTCTTCCTTGATCTTCAGCCTTGGATAACCAATTAACTTTTCAACATTTGAAACTGGATATTTAGAACACATCTTAAATTTAATATATCTAAAATTGTATATTATCTTTCTCCCTACATCCTTTTCTTTTTCAGACTTCCATATCTTTTTGAAACTATTACTCTAATCAATAGTGATTTAGAGCATTTTTTCACGTGATTAGAAATGATTTTAATTTCTTTGAAAATTGTTCATATTGAACTGATGCTGAGTGAAATGAGCAGAACCAGATCACTATACACTTCAACAACAATACTGTATGAAGATGTATTCTGATGGAAGTGGATCTCTTCAACATAAAGAAGATCCAACTCACTTCCAGCTGATCAATGATGGACAGAAACAACTACACCCAGAGAAGGAACACTGGGAATTGAATGTAAAATATTAGCACTACTGTCTATCTACCCAGGTTACTTATACCTTTGGAATCCAATACTTAACGTGCAACAAGAAAATTGGATTTACACACATATAGTGTATCTAGGTTATACTGTAACACATGTAAAATGTATGGGATTGCCTGTCATCTAGGGGAGGGAGTGGAGGGAGGGAGGGGAAAATTTGGAAAAATGAATACAAGGGATAATGTTATTTAAAAAATTACTCATGCATATATACTGTCAAAAAATTTATAATTATAAAATTTTTAAAAATCAGAAAAAAAAAGAAAAGAAAATTGTTCATATCCTTTGACCATTTATCAATTGGGGAATGATTTATATTATTATAAATTTAAGTCAGGTCTCGATATATTTTGTAAATGAGGATTACTGGATGTAAACTTTCCAGTTTTCCACTTCCTTTCTAATCTTGGCTGCATTGGTTTTGTTTGTACAAAAAACTTTTAACTTTAATATAATCAAAATTATCCATTTTGCATTTCATAATGCTTCTCTAGTTGCTTTTTGGCCATAAGTTTCTTCCTTTTCCACAGATCTGAGAGGCAAGCGATGCCTTGTTCTCCTAATTTGCTTATAGTATCTCCCTTTATGTCTAAATCATGAACTCATATTGACTTTATCTTAGTGTAGGATGTTAGATGTTGGTCAATACCAGGTCACATCTTTGAACACTCCATCTCTTCCCTATCTGGACCCATTGGTAAACCAACTCAGTTCTACACCATACTCTACTCTGCTCCCTTATGCTATCACAGATCATGCTTATTATACTTCAATCCTAGATTATTCCTATCATCCACCTCCTTCTTTCATGGTGCTGCAGGAAATCAGAAAACTATGTTGACTTTCAATTCTGAATTTGTTATCATCTAGTTTCAACTGTATACTTGCTATAGTAAAGCAATCATTCTACTCCTTAAACAATTTTGTAGTCAATAAAAGTCTTAAGAGAAAAGGTTCCAGGTATGAAAACTCAATTTGTTCATTAGGCCAACAAATCATCAGTGAATTGTAGCCAATGATCTCTCTTGGTGACTAAAACTAAGTCTCGCTGGCCAGTTTAAATCTCTGTTTTGCTGACAACACATTATTGAAATTTCCCCTGATAATCAAAAGACAACCCTGGTTGATGATCATTTAATGAGGAGGTGAGCTAAGAGGCTGAACTCCTTTTGGGGGAAAAAGTGATAGTTGAGAACTATGGCTTCAGTCATAAGATTCATACTACCTGTAGCCATCTGGGCAAGGGAAAACTGCTCCATTCAAGATCTATCTGGTTAAATTTCTCCTCTGTAAATCAGATTAACCTAGATTTTTAATGGGAGATGCCATGATCAAGTGTGACACTTTGATAGCAAAGATCGGTTAAATCTGGCTTCTGATTATTGGATGGACAAAGGCACAGACTAGATCTTGGAAGAGGCTAGAATGTGTTCCTAGAGGTTAGAATCAGTTCCTGGGTGTGTGTGTGTGTGTGTGTGTGTGTGTGTGTTTAAGAGAGAGAGAGAGAAAGAAAGAAAGAGAGAGAGAAGAGAGAGAGAGAAAGAGAGAGAGCTCTAAATTAAAAAGTGGGAATTTTAAACAGAAAGGAATATTACAAATTAACATTAATAATCAAATGATCTCATTAAAATTAACTTTTATCAGTTTTCTGTCCCACTCATTACAGTGGCTACTCTAAACCTTTCAAATCATTCCTCAAGTCTCTTTGGTGCTTTTACTACCTTCTTTTCTAATGTCTTTGTCATACCTGACCAAAAGAAAATTTGATGCCCTTTACTAAGGAGTCTCCTTTCCCTTTTCTGCTTATCTCACATAAGACATATTTTTACACTGTCTCCTTTACTTACTTGTCAGATGAAAAGGTGATTGACTCTACTCTTCTCTCCTTTCATCTTCACTATCATCCCCACTTTATCCTCTCTTTCTTGAGGAAGATGGGTTATTGGCCTGTGAGGAACACCCGAGTTCAAATTTGCCTCAAGACAGTGCATGAAGATTCATCTTCACAAGTGCAAAGCCAATTTCAGACACTTACTAGCTGTGTCACTTAACCCTATTTACCTCAGGGTTTCATTTGTAAAATGGGCTACAAGAGGAAATAAATGGCAAACAACTCTAGTACCAAAGCCCCTTCAAGAGTCATGAGTCAGATACAATGAAATGACTCAATAACACCAAAAAATTGCAGATTGTCTGGCACATGATAGGTGCAATAGAAATACTTATTCTTTTATCATCCTCTCCCCTCCCCATTTACCAACATATACATATTTCTGTCCTTTTAAAAGGTATATTTGATCCTATTTTCCCTGCTATTGTTCTATATTTAGCTTCTGTGAGAAGTTTTCCTTGAGAAAGCTATCCACTCTCAGTTCCTCATCTTCCTTTCCTCTCACTCTAAATCCCCTGTGATGTGGCTTTCAATCTCATCATTCAACTGAAAAGATATATCCAAAATTAATAATGATCTCTACCACCAAATCTAATGGTAATTATCTTCTCAGTCCTGATCCTTCTTAACCTTTCTGCAATATTTGACATTGCTGAGTTTCCCTGAAACTGTTTTTCCTGATTCCTTTGCTGTTTTTTTTTTTTCATTTACACCTGATTCCTTTGCTGTTTTTTTTTTTTTTCCACTTACATCATGCTTGTTGACTGAGGATTCTCTTCTTTTCTTTACAGTTAGATCACTTAAAAATCTTATCAACTCCCAAGAATTCATTTTTCATCTCTATGTAGATATACTATTGCCTTTTGGACATTTGGAACTGAATTATCTTATCCACATTTTAAAATCAGCATGTCCAAAACAGTACTTATTATCTTTCCCCGTAAACCTTCCCCTTTTCCCAACTTTCTTCTAGCTATTGAAGGTACTATCATACTTCTAGTGACTAAAACTCACAATCAAAAGTACCCCTCAGTTATTCATACTTACTTCAAATATTGAATTCATTGTAAAAATCTTATCATTTTTGCCTTTATGGCATCCCATATAAGTAGGTCCCTTTCTCTTTGCTCATATAGCCACCATCCTATCTTATATTTGGCTATGAGAAGTATTGAATTATTGTTTTATATTAATAAAAATATATTCTCACCTCAATAAGATAATTAACTTGTTTAAAATTGTAGGCAATAGATGTTAATTGTGATGGTAAGTCAAGGCAACAAGCACTTAAGATTGTTCCTGGAATTGTTTTAAGCATTGTGGAATAACAAGTTGAAGCAGGAAAAAAAAATAGCTCCTGACCTCAAGGAGTTTATAATCTACATAAAAGAAAATGAAAACCCAAAAGGAGGGAAGGGAGCATGAGTGTATTTAGAGCATTTTACAAAAAGACTGGAGAGTCAAGAGCTGGTACCCTGGGCATCATTCTTAAAATGTGGTTTCTGGGAGGAGCCAGCCAATCAGAGGCCAAAAATGGAGAGGGTACTTCTAGAGATGAAGTGAACTTCCAAGATGAAAAGATTTATAATGTATTATAGAGAGTGTT
This sequence comes from Sminthopsis crassicaudata, assembly GCF_048593235.1. Lineage (NCBI taxonomy): Eukaryota > Metazoa > Chordata > Mammalia > Dasyuromorphia > Dasyuridae > Sminthopsis > Sminthopsis crassicaudata. Next base: position 203,536,575 of record NC_133621.1, read on the forward strand.
CCCAAGAATCAAGAGTACAGCTTGGAAAGGAATGAAGACATAACTGACTTGTGCTTCATCCTTAAAATGGAAATTTGGGGAGCAACCAGGCAATTAGATTGTAAGGTAAAAGGTCCAATGCTACATGAAATGTTGGATCATTGATCTAACTGTACCTATATACCAATAGTATTCTTTAATCACAAAGTTAGGTTAACAATTGGTGTAAAGCTTCCAGTCATTAGTGTAAATCACACATCTTTAAATATGTGAATAAGCAAGAATTTAAAAAGTTTAACAACTTTTGTCTCAACAATGTATATACAAAACTGAAGAACATATTAAATTTACTTTTATTCAGTCTAGTTGGCATTTGTACAATTTCATATCAGTGTAGTCAATCGTAGGTTGGTTTATAATTTATATTGGTTTGCTGACTGACCCTAGTAACATTAAGCAGGTATAACTCATGGTAGGGAGTGAGTAATGCTTTTAAATAATCACAACAAATTATACTTTTAAAAATTTAACAGCTGTGTGCTACTTATAATCAGAACTCTCTAGTTTTACTGAATTTGCGCAATCATTAGGGAGATAAATCCTATTAGAGGTTAAAATTAACAATGTATGTAAAAGAGGCAACTATCTTTTGCATATGTATGCCTTTTTTAATCTGACAGTGGTTTTAATATGTTTCCATCATTCTTTACATTTACCATACAGGTCCAGCTTTATTTTGCTTGTTTACCAGAAGATAAAGTTCCTTATGTTAATAGCCCTGGGGAGAAACATCGAATTAAACAGCTTTTGTACCAGTTGCCTCCACATGATAATGAGGTAAAATAGACTGAAAAGCAAACACATTTTCTTCTCTTGCTGGCTTTTTCTGGATAGATTCAAATGTAATATCCTATTTTTTTTTTATTGAGGCAAATAAAAATTAAAAATATGTGATAAACATTGGGATTCTACCCAAAAATCCTAGACAATTTAGGGACTTATTTCATTGTCTTTAATTAAAAAGCAAGATTGTGGTGGTGGTTTTCTTTGCAAGAAAAAAAGTGTGCGTGTATAGATTTGGGTTTGTATTCACTGTATTTACAGGTATCTATCAATTAATTATTAGAGACTAATTTATGAAATTTCATTGCTGGACTACAGAAAGGATGCTTGGTAATCTTTAGTTTTGAAATTTAGATAATTAGCTGTAAATTTTAATTAATTTCATTAATTTTATTAATTCTACAAGAAGTTAATTTCACTTTTTAAAAAAACATCAGGATTTAAACATAACATTTTATTTACTGATATATAAAGAAAGATTGTGTTTGGATTATACTTACCTTATACTTTAGAAATGGGGATTATATAGATAAGGATAATTTTTAGTTGAGCATTTATGTATTAGGTTAGCATTTTGTTTTGTAACAAAAGTGGGCAATTTTTTTGTAAATTATTATTTTGTAAATTTTGTAAAAGTGTGCAATTTATGGATTTAGTTGAACTAGAAGGTTTTTTTTTTTTTTTAAATAAAGGTGAGGTATTGCCAATCTCTGAGTGAAGAAGAAAAGAAGGAATTGCAGATGTTCAGTGTTCAGCGTAAGAAAGAGTCACTTGGAAGAGGAACTATTAAACTTCTTTCCAGAGGACTAATGCATACAGTCTGTGAACAGGTAAATAGTTTGTTGCATTTCACATAATTTGAAAAGGTTAAAAAGGCACAAAAAATTATCCAGACAAATGAATAAAGAAAAATCAGGTTGCAGGCTAAATTTTTTTCTTAATCACATAATATAAGATTATGTTCATGATAACAGAGACACTTTTCTATACTTAAATGCTAAAATATTGCCATTTACAGTTTATATGGAAACTTATAGGTTTAAATTTTGAAAAATAACCATGGCATAATGAAGATATTCAGGGATTTATGTAGGAAATGTATCTAACCTGACTGTAAAACCACTATTGGTTTTATAAATCAGATTAAACAGTTCTCAGAAGACTAAAATAATATATTTGAATGAAGGTCATCCTACTTGAATATTTTAAATAAACTAAGATCGAGAGATTTTTGGGGACCCTTGAAGGCAAGTAAAATAAAATAAACTTTGGATATCAAGTGGGTATTTGGAATTTAGTATATAGAGAGAGAGCCTAAGAGTCACACCAAAGGCAGGATTATTTTGTAACTCTAACCCTATTATTTTTAGTGTGGAATGAAGATAAATGCTGGCAAAATTGTGGTATTTGCCTCTCGAGCTGGGCCTGGAGCATGGTGGCATCCTTCCTGTTTCGTCTGCTTTACATGTAATGAGCTACTAGTTGATCTCATCTATTTTTACCAAGATGGAAAAATTTACTGTGGGAGGCACCATGCTGAACTGCTCAAACCACGTTGCTCAGCTTGTGATGAGGTAAACAAGTTCCCCTACCCTGATCCCTCCCAAAAAAATAAAAAGGAAAAGTCTTTCAGTAAATTAAAAAGTCAGAATTAATCTCTAACTTACAAAAAAGTAACTGTTTTGTTTGCTCAAGGATATAATAGATTACCTTGCATTGTACTTAAGGATAACTGTGTGTCACTACATTACTCTGAGTATGTGCTGCTGGGCAAATATAGTTCATTAAAATTGGAATTTATGTTGCTGAGATTGAATGTAGAATCAGACCTCTGAGATTTCTTTGAGAGAAAAAAATAAGACAAACACATTTTCTAGGATATAGAGTCTTTCCTTTCAAATTGTGTCCATAAATTATTACTTTTAATCAAAGGTATAATGATGTTCATTGTTTTTTATGTCTTATATATGTTCTACTTTAAGACCATTAAAGTAAATGTCTTGCATCTGTTCTTGAATTTAACTGTTAGCTGAAAGAAGTAGATTTTTTTTTTTTTCGGAACCAACCAGTCAATTATACAAAATACATTTTGCCCTTTTAATGTATAGAAATAAAAGATCACTTGCTAGTTAATGCTACTATGTTTATTTTTTAGATAATTTTTGCTGATGAGTGCACAGAAGCCGAATGTCGCCACTGGCACATGAAACACTTCTGTTGCCTCGAATGTGAAACTGTCCTTGGTGGACAAAGGTACATTATGAAGGATGGCCATCCATTCTGCTGTGGTTGTTTTGAATCTCTTTATGCAGAATACTGTGAGACCTGTGGAGAGCACATAGGTATGAAAATCACTCATTTCCCTTATATAAGTCATAATGTTTTTGGTGATATACAAGTGAGGATAACAAATTTTCAAGCTCCTTGAAAGTAGCCTTTGTTCCTAAAATGGTGTAATCACTGTGATTGGGAGGAAAAAATAGGGGTAGAATAAGGTGGGAAGCCTGAAAAAAAGAAAAATGAAAAAATTTAGCTAGAACCATGTGTTGTAGTATAAGGCTAAAAATTAAAACAACTTATATCTTCTTTCAAAATAGGTGTTGATCATGCTCAAATGACCTACAATGGACAACACTGGCATGCCACAGAAGCTTGCTTTTCCTGTGCACAGTGTAAAATTCCTCTGTTAGGTTGTCCCTTCCTTCCCAAACAAGGGCAGATCTATTGCTCAAAAACCTGTAGCCTTGGGGAAGATATTCATGCCTCAGATTCCTCAGACTCTGCGTTCCAGTCTGCACGATCAAGAGACTCTCGGAGAAGTATCCGTGTTGGGAAGAGTAGTCAGTCAACTGACCAGTGCAGACAATCTCTGCTTCTATCCACTGCCCTAAACTACAAGTACCTCAATCTTTCTGACAATGCCGAGGATCTTCTTTCTCATAAACTGGATGATCTGAGCCTCTCACATCAAGGTGTGAATTTTGTCAATAAAGAGTTTTGGAAAGGTGAAGGAGACCAGGAACTGCCAGAAGATACTGAAGAATGGGCAGAACATGAAGACTATATGACACATCTGCTTCTCAAGTATGGCGATAAAGGTCTTTTTCAACAGACTAGTGAAATGGACGTTCAGTCCAATGAGCCCTGGATAGTTAATGACATAGTTACAAATAAGACCGATTTAAATAAACAAAATCTAGTCAACCAAAAATACCAGTCAGAGGTGTATTGGTCACAGTCGCAAGATGGATTGGATGATTCTGCTTATGGTAGTCACCCAGGTCCTGTTGGCAATAGAAAGCTCCAAGAATTGGATATGGAACATGGAGCTTCTGGATACAATCATGATCAAATACATTGGTTTGAAGATTCTGTGGAGTGTTTATCTGACTTGAAAAATGACCAAAGTGTTCTGGACTCTATGGATTCCTTAGCCTTATCTAATATTACAGGTATACTTAAGGGATTATGGGGTCTTTTATTTTAAAAGGCAAATTGATATCGAAAGGTTTTTGTTTTTTTTTAAAGTCAACATAAAAGATGATTACACAATTTGCAATAAAATAGCCATTTTTGTGACCAAGCTTATATATGTATCATGCAAAATTGGTTTTCATATGTAGTTTTTGGAATCAGCTTTGCTATTTCATAATCATGCCTTAGTCTTAACAATATTAACCAGTCCCTATCACTGTTTGTATGAACACTGGCAAGTGAATTTAATGTCTTGTTCATTATCTTGGGAATGACATCAGGATATGTTCTTAAAATGTAATGTGCTATATGAATGCAGGGTTAAGCTATACACAATTTTTTAAGTCCTCAATTTCACTTCCCTTCTCTTCATACTTAAATGTTTTATGACAATGAAATGCTTGAAAAAGGATGTTGCCAGTTCTGTGGGCATTCTCTTCAATAATTATTAAAGGTCCTAGGTAAACATAACACAGTGTATTAAATCCTGTGGTATTTCATGAGACTTTTGATGCTTATAGTAAAAGAGGGACAGCAGTATGCAGTATCTTATTTTCAGAACACCCTTATCATAGAATCATATATTTAAAGCCAGAAGGGACCTGGCTTTTTTTTTTTTTTTTTTTTTTTTTTTTTAACAACCGTATAATCCCATTTTATAAGTGAGAAAATGTGAAGCAGAGCAGAGTGCCCTCCTCTGTTTGATAATGAATTGAATTGTTAGTTCTCTACATTACCAGGATTACTGGAATAATCTCTTCATCTTTTATTTTAGGAACTTCAGTAGATGAAGAAAACAAGTCAAGACCTTCATTATATTCTCTACAAAACTTCCAGGAAATAGAAAAAGAAGAGTGTGAGAAAATGAGCAATATGGGCACTTTAAATTCTTCTCCACTCCATAGAAACACTGAATTCTTAAAGAGTCTAAGTTCTGAATTATGTCCAGAAAATATATTGGCCAAAGAGAAACAAGTGCACCTGCCAATACTGAGAAGATCTAAGTCTCAGTCTAGACCACAAGTTAAATTTTCAGATGATGTTGTTTACAACAAAAACCATGGAAATATTGAAATCAACCAACCACCAATGAGTGAAAGGACTAGAAGAAGAGTTTATCATTTTGAGGAATGGGGACCCCGGCCTCATTCTCATTGCCATAGAAGAAGTAGGAAATCTTGCTCAGACAACGCACTGAACCTCACTACAGAAAGAAAGTACTCTCCTAAAGAGAAGCACTGGCCTTACTCTCCAGATAACTATGGGAAATTTAACCAAAATAAACACGCTCACGAGCTCCAAGCTTATGTACAAAATGCTGAGCTCTATGGACAGTATGTTCATTCTACTTCAGATTATGCACCACAGAATCAAGTAGTTGATAAATTTATTAAATTTTATGGTGACGATGATTCTTTATGTTCAACTTCTTCTTCTGATTCAGAAGAAGAAGGATACTTTCTTGGGCAACCTATTCCTAAACCACGGCTGCAGAGACGTGCATGCTATACGGATGACCTCTCCAGTCCAACATCGGAGCTACTTAATACTCAAATTGGGCAAAGGACAACAAACTCCAAAAAGAAAAAGGGACACAAAGGCAAGAATTGTATTATTTCTTAACTCTGTAGTTATGGAGACCATGCTAGCTGTGTAGCTAGCAGGTGGTTTTAAATGCTTTGCCAACACAAATGATGACCCAACTACTAAAGAATGTCTCATATACACTTTGAAAGGTACAAGCTGTCCAGCTCCATTCCTTGGATGTTACTGAGTTTATGAGTTGTGTCCATTAAGTACACTGCAGGTTTTTCTATTCAGAATAAAACAAACCTGGTATTTGAACCTACTATGAAACAGGCTTTAATTTTAAAAGCTAGAAAAATATAGCCACTTTTGTGAAATAGTAGTTTTCTTTTTCATTAGAGTAATCCTTGGCTTAGATCTTATTTTGGTTTGTTTTATTGTGAAGTATGCACACTGTTAGAACTGATAGAGAAAAAATGGTGCAGTATATTGTACAAGCCCAACTTGGACTTTTTTTTGACACTTAGCCCATGTTACCATTGTATTGTGTTAAATGCAATCACCAAATGAGAAACATTGCTATTTATGATGTATTTCAGAAACTTAAGTGTATCCCTAATTTAATACTACAAATGTTAATGTATATATTATACAGTTCATATTTTAAACTGATATTTTTATATTCCTGAATCATAAGAAGTCTACTGGGCTACTGTCAACATCACAATACTTGTGTGAAAACAAGGTTTATTACAAGAGAAATATACATGCATGTGGAACCCAAAGAGTTCACAGTCCTTTTAGAAGTTTGTATATTTATGATAGTACGACAAAAGGAGGAGGAGAAAATAGGAAAGGGCATGGCATGGGAGGGGAAAGGTGCAATAACCTCTCCTGAAGGGGAGGAGCAAGACAATGGAATATCTTTTTCTTTGGAACCACTAGACCAGACAGGAGGGTCTGCTTATCTGCAAAGGACCCTAGCTGTACAAGCATTTTTCCTGGCTGATGCCTGTCTTGCCTCCCAAAGACACACAGGGAATTCAGCTTGGGAAGCAAACAGCAAATTATGTTAGCTGGGGGAGCTTCAATCTTGATAAACATTCAGGGCCCTCCTGTATATTTTGGGTCCAGTGTTTTGGGAAAACATGGCAACACACACAAAAAAAAGCAATAGCTCTTAACACTACAAAACTAGATTTGTTAGGAAACTAGTAGTAGCATTATGGATTAAGTGAATGTATTCAGGGTTTTAAGTTGAGATAGTTAAATTTGTAATATTGGAATAAAGTTTAATTTTTTTTTCAATTTTCAGTATTAAAAAGATTCTGTATGCATGGCAGGGCTTAGTAAATACTCTTTAACATAACACATTTAATCTTACAAGTATTATTTATGGGCCAAGCAATGTAAACTGTACAAATGTAAAATCAATTTTTTAAAAATACTCTTGAAAATATATCAGTAAAAAACAAACTGAAGTTGTTTGGGATGTTTTTTTTAAATAATTCTCATGTAGTGGGTATTTTAGTGACCATAACAACACTGCTTCCTTTGTTATAATAAACTTAGTCCTTATTGTTTATGTTGTAGTTAAATTTGTGTCTAGCTGAGAGGATTATATTGAGATTCCTCACTATTATAGATTTACTATCTCTTGCTATAACTCATTTAACTTTTCCCTTTAAGTATTTAAATGGCATGTCATTTCATATAACATTAAGTATTTTTAAAATAAGTTTTCTCTTTTTTTTGTAGGGATTTTGATTGTAAGATGAAACTTATGATTGATTTGCATTTTTTCTCATAATTTAGAGCATTCTTTCATTCTTTCATTTGATTATGAATACTTTCTAATTCTCGTTTGGAGACTTTTGTATCTGTTGACTACTAATTTCTTGGGGAATTGCTAATAGAGATATACATATACATACATATACACACATAAATACACATAAATATATGCATATATATACATATATATATTCTTTTTATTTGTTCATTATTTATACATCTTTGATACTAATCCTTACCTGAAAAAAATTTTCCACAAAGACTTTTTTTTTCCCATTCAGCCATTTCCCTTTCTTTGCTAGGTGCAATAATTTTGTCTGTGGAGAAGTTTTTCAGTCCCACATTATCTATTTTATCTTTTATAATGTATAATAACCAAAGCTATAAGAGGCATATGATATAATTCTTTTCTAGTTTTTTCATGGAATGATCATCAATGATATTAAAGTAATGTGTACATTTAAAATTGTGAAATATGGCCTGAGGTGGTAGATAGTCTTGAAATTAAATAGAAACAGTTCATTTGGGTCACATTGATTTAAAAATCAGAAATTAACATTATCTATGTTGTGCTATATTTTTATTTATTTTATTAAATATTTCCCAATTATATTTTAATCTGGTTCATACTTTATTTGGAAGTTTGTGACCTGTGGTCCATGAATTTAACACCTTTGACATAAAGTGTTGGTCTATACTTAATTCTTGCCAGACTGCTTTCCAGTTTTTTCAGCAGTTTTTACTAAATAAGGAGTTCTTTTCTAGGTAACTTATATTTTACATTTTATCAAACATGAGGTTAGTGAGTTGTATTGTTTGTGATTTTCTCACCACTGGTCTTATCTATTGGTCTCTACTTCTATTTTTTTCACCAATATCAAATGGTTTAATGACTACTCCTTGATAATATATCGTGACATTTAAAAGTGCCATTTTTCCCTTTGTCTTTATTTCCTTTTTATTATTGCCCAGGGTATTCTACATCTTTTGTTTTTCCAAATGTATTTTGTTAGGATTTTATAATTCATATGGCAATTTGATTAGTATAATATAAATTCTTTTAAAGTATAAATTAACTTTGGTAGTATATACTTTTCAAAATTATATTGAGATAAGCCTTAGCCATGAGTAGTGATTATTCCTCTCACTTTATAAATTGTCCTTTATTTCTTTACAGAACACTTTATAATTTAATCTATTAATTCATTATCTTTGGTACTTTTAGCAAAATATTTTCTTCATCTTTTTTTGAGTCTATTTTTACTGTTGCTTTGTCTGAGTTGATGATTACTATTCATGCCTTTTTTTTTTAACTTAAACTGAAGCATATTTTCTTCTCTAGCCCATTATATTAAACCTATGTGCATCCAATTCCAAAAAATTTGCTTTCTAATCCATTCTACTATCCCCTTCCATTTTATTGATGAGTTCATTTCATTTACAGTTATAATTAAGATGATTAGTTATGTATTTCCTTCTATTTCATTTGCTTATATTTTTCTTTCTCTTTGTTTCTTGACTCCTCTTTTTTTAAATAACTCCCTTTTTTGTGGGGGAAAGGAGGGCTCAAGGCAATTGGGATTAAGTTACTTATCCAGGATCATAAGTGATTGAGATTAAATTTGAACTCAAGTCCTCCTGACTTCAGGATCTATGCTTTAACTATTGCACCATTTGGCTAACCCTTGTCTCCTCTTTTTAAAGAAGAAAATTCTGAGAGAAAATCTCTTTGACTCACGCAAATTCTATTATGGACTACTACTCTCAGAATCCCTTTAAACATCGGGAACATCTTTAAGGTAATTCTTAAGTAGTTTTCATGAATTTCTATACATGTTCTAAACCCAGATAAAATAACATAAGTAAAATCAGATTTCTTAAGATGACACAGTAGCTCATCATTTACTACTCTTCACTAACAGAAGTGTCTGTAGTGAAATCCTATATCTTAAAACAAAAACAAAAGATGTTCTTGACCTTAACTTGACAATTTAATAGATTTATATCTTTGTTCCATAAGTGTGTTTATCTTTGTCTAATTATAGTCATATTAATTCAATCTGAAAGAATGGGATATTTCAGGAATTTAGTCTTGCACATATGAAAGTTCAAGCACTAATTTACCTATTGCTTGGGGCACAGAATAATTACAAACTCAAGCCAAAATACCAAAATCTTCCTCATTTGTACCTTATTAATTGCAATAATTCAGATGCATTAGTATTAATATAATGACTAATAGATTCAGTATTATCGTAATAATTGTCAATATATTAGATTATTATAATAAATTAGCTTATAAATAAAATGTAGCAGGCCTTCTAAAAATCTCACACAAAAAATTTTTAAAGCCATTTTTTACTTAAAGGTTCCGTCCTAAAAGTATTTCCCATTCTTAAAGCTTAAAATTCATCCTGATGATAAAAAAAATAATAATAATCATTAAAGTTTCATGAAGTAAATTAATTGGGAACTTCTAATACAGCATATCTCTTATTCAGTCTGAAAGCAAAAAAAAAAAATCTTTAAAAGTTGAAATTTAATAAGACTAAGGCTGTACATTATCTTTAAACATCATAAATCCCCAAAATGCCATAAAACCAAAATAAATTTCTAATCACAAATTCCTAAGTACTATTATCCTCTTATTCCATTCCTTATAATAGGAAAGAGATTCAGTTTTTCTAAGCCAAAAGATAGATATATATATATCCAGTTAATTTTATCACAATAACAAATTTTACCAGGCCTTTAAAAATTTACTTATATCGTTTTTCTTCCCTTTATCTTCCCTTTGTCAGATTTTGGAATCTGACAGAGATAATAGTAATAGTTCACTTAAACCCCTAGAAAAACAACACTAGTCAATTTCTGTAAATCTCTAGCTTATTATGTATATGAATATGTACACATATTTAAACATATGTATGTGTATATACATACATAGGATATAGATGAAACTCACTATATTCTAAGCAAACTTAAAACATATACTCTTATTTTGTACAAGGATTCCCATTTATTCAATAGAAATTCCACAACACAGAAAACTCTTGATTAAAGTTGATAAGAATTATTGACTAGATGGTTCTAAAAACCCTTGCAGGTTTACAAAGAATATTTTACAAGATCTTTTCTTTGTATGATTACCAATTTTTCTCTTTTACACATTTATGCAAATGTTTGAAAGGCTTAACAATTCTAAATAACCTAGTTAACAATCTCATATTTTTATAATCGACAACCAAATAATTTTAGGTGAAACTTCCTTTTAAATATGGGAAAACTTGAAATATAAATTCTTAAATTACAGTACTTCATTATATTATGATACACATGGTCAACAGGGCTGATAAAATAACCTAAAACTTTCTAACCCATTCATTTTTTTTTTTTGACACACCTATCTACCTACTTACCTGTCTGTCATTTTGTCTATCCATCCATCCATCCATCCATCCATCCATCCATCCATCCATCCATCCATCCATCCATCCATCTATCCATCTAGATATATAAAGACTTAACCTTCGTGCTTGATCTTAGATCAGATTCTGGCACAGTTGTCTAGTTTTCCTTCCTCCAGTGGGCTCTTTGGCACTTTATTTTTCAGAATTAAGAGTATTGGTGTCTGAAGTAGGATTTTGAAGAGGAGATCCTCCTGACTTCCACAGTGCCATCTGAGGGATATTATCCACAGGGGTTTGTCTCACCCTGCTCAATTCATGTACTTAGGGTGGTGAGTGAATTTTTCCCTTCCCTGATTCCTGAGCTCCCAACTTGGGTTGAGCACAGCTCCCTTGGAGGATCAAAATCTTGGTGTTGTGATTGAAGAGGATTCATCGGTCCCTTTTTGGTGAAGTCTTGATTTCTTAGGAAGAGTAATAATATGGACAACTTGGGATCTAAGAATGAACTGTACAGAGTCCAAAATTGTTCAATCTACAATAAAAGAACTGAGGCACAGCTCTAAGCCAATGAATGGCACTTAATTAAAGGGCCTATGACCATCTCTAATGAAGTAGATTTCTGATCTTGCTCACAATCTGAGATGCCTCCTCTTTCCAGGGCTTTGGTTTGATAGTGCTCGATCCAGACAATACTAAAAAATAAAGAATCTCACTGGTCTATAGATTGTGCCTTTGACTCTCCAAGAGTGTAAAGGGCAGAACTCTGGAGAAGTATACTTGAAATAAGGTGTTGACTCAGTGAAATTAAGATAATGATTCTCTAGTTTACATGTATTTACTACTTAATATAGTTTTACAAGATTGACACCTATTCTACAAGATTGACATTTATGATGATGTACTTATAATCCAAAAAGGAGGTGATCACACCCTTCCTGATCTCTCAGAAAGGGGGGGTGAAAATACCAAAAAGTTGGTGATCATGCCCTCCCTGATGTCTCAGGAAGGGAGATGAAAACACCAAAAGGAAATGGGAATTCAAATCAGATTTTGTTAATGGGTTTCTGAAGGGTCTCACTTGAAACAGGTATACGTAAATGCATCAGCATGGGAGGTATTACACAGCACATAGTAACATAACACAGGCTAGTAATGATGTAACAAACATGAATCAACAAGAGGAATTATACATGTCCATTAGTCCTAGAAATAGTCCAATTTATTATTCTTTACTTCATGTGTCAGGGAATCCAATGATTGCTGCAGATTTTTAAGTTCTGTATCAGTCTCAGGGAATCCAATGATTGATTCCTGCTGGTTTTGAAGTCCTGTATCAGTCTTATCAACAATTTTTGATATTCATGAGTTAATTGCCATACACATTGGGCTAACAGTCTTGAAACAGAGATCCATTGGTGGAAAATTAACTGATGAGCAGACATTAACAGTCCTAACTTGACTCTTCAGGAGGTCCTACTGAGCCAATGAATAGACCCATAGGCTAGGCTGAAACACCAATGTCAAAATATCTATAAGGGCAATGGGCCAGCAGACAAGCAGGCCACAGGCCACAGCAAACAGGACCACTTTGTAATAAAGTGTTTATAGTCATCTTCCCAAGTTGGGGAAAAGAGGGATGACAAAAGACTGAGGAGCAACAAAAACAGCTGGAGGACTTACCAAGACGTTAAATCCATCACTACCATGCCGGGCTTGGTCAACATAACAAGTCAAAAGCAAGAGTAGTCCTCTAGTTAGCATCCTACAATTTAACAAATGAATTTAACAATCTGCAGTTTATAGCTCTGAGGCCTAATATAAGAATTTATAATCACTACTCTTTGGAATCCTATCAAACTGATTAATACTAATTGGAATAAAAAATGGGTCCAATTAATCATTGATCACAGCCACCAAAGAACATGGCTAAAGGGCATATGCATTTAGCCCATGGACTAATGGATTTTAATAACTGGAGTAATTTCACTAAAGAAAATCACATATATTGTTGGTCAAAATGGGTATGCTTGACCGTGATAAAATTAGTTTTCTTAGAAAAAGCAGATTTCTAAGAAAATCATTAGATCAAATAGGGAAAAAAATTGAGTCTCCAGAGTGAGATGCTTTTAAGAAGTAGCTGTTTGAAACAATTAAAAAGGAAGTAGAGTGTAACCTGGCTTTTTAAAATTAGTGTTTACAATTTTAAGTGATGGTTTCTATCCACCTCCCTCTAAAATGGGCCACTTCTTTATATTTTGTCTGTCTGTTTTATTATTTTGTCTATATTTGTGTCTTTGTAAAATGTAGGAAAATCTTTGTCTTGATAGACATTTGTGTGGTTTGTAGAATCTGTTACCTTGAAAGAAGTCTAAAAGGGGAAAATGCAGCCTGAAAAATTGTTAAAAGGCTGCAGCCAAAGAACTTATAATGCTGTGAAAAAATTAATGAAGCTTTATACTTGAAGCAATTGTTCCAGTAAGCAGAACTAACTCTCACTTTTAAGCTTTCACCAGGGAGATTAGGCTATAAGAGAAAAAGGATGGAGCCAAGATGGAGGAGAAAAGACAGTAAATTGTCTGAGCTCTCCTCAAAATCCCTTTGAATACTTTTTCGATAATGCCATAAAACAATTCCTGGAGCAACAGAACCCACAAGACAGTTTGCAGGGTAGAAAAGAATGGTTGTGGTTGCTTACAAACAGAACAGAGTCAGAAGAATAGTACACACACCTCTCTTTAGATCATGATGCCTTGGAAGAAGTGAAAATTTACAGGTCCCTAAAAGCATCCCTGAAAACAGCTTCAGAAAATCCCTGAAGTTTGGGACAATACACCCTCCACTCTGGAAATAGAACCCTACTTAACAAACAATTACTAGTCAAATAAGCTAGGAAAATGAATAAACAACAGAAAAAAACAAAAAAACTGACCATCGATTATCATCATGGTGTAAGGAAGATTTAAACAGACTCAGAAAAAGATAATAAAGTCAAAGTTTCTATCTTTGAAGCCCCAGGAAAAATATTGATTTGTTTCAGGCCATGGAAGAATTCAAAAAAGAGGTAAGTAAAAGAAATAGAGGAAAAATTGGGAAAAGAAATAGTGATGCAAGAAAATCATGAAAAGTGAGTCAACCTCTTGGTAAAGAAGATACCCAAAAATACTGAAGAAAATATCTTTAAAAACATACTAAGAAAGTAAAAGAAGTACAAAAAGCCAATGAGGAGAAAAATGCCTTAAAAAAGCAGAATTGGTCAGATGAAAAAAGAGGCACAAAATTCTTTTTGAAGAAAATATGTTAAAAAGCAGAATTGGCCAAATGGAAAAGGAACTTCAGTAGTTTATTGAAGAAAATAATTCCTTAAAAATTAGACGTGAGTAAATGAAATTAATAATTTTATGAGAAATCAAGCAACAATAAAATAAAACCAAAAGAATGCAAAAATAGAAGACAATGTTAAATATCTCACTGGAAAAAGTGACCTGGAAAATAGATTCAGGAGAGAGAATCCAAAAATTACTGGTCTCACTGAAAGCCATAATCAAAAAAGGATTTAAACACCATCTTTCAAGAAATTATTAAAGAAAACCACCCTGATATTGTTGAACCAGAGGTTAAAGTGAAAATTGCAAAAATCATCACCTTCCCAGGTATATTAGTCAAATTCAAGAACTCCCAGGTCAAGGAGAAAATAATGCAAGCAGCCAGAAAGAAACAGTTCAAGTATCATGGAGCCACAGTTAGGATATCACAAGATTTGACAGCTTCTACATTAAAGAGTTTGGAATACGATATCCTAAAGGGCAAAGAACTAGGATTGCAACCAAAAATTACCTTTTCAGGATAAAAAGTGGAAATTCAGCGAAATAGAGGATTTTTAAACATTATTGATGAAAAAGCCAGAGCTGAAGAAAAGATTTGACTTTCATATATAAGAATCATGAGAAGCATAAAAAGATAAACAGAGAAGGGAACTCCTAAGAGATTTAATAAGGTTAAACTATTTACAACATAGGAAGATGATATTTGCAACTCATAACATCCTTTTTTATTATTAGGACAGTCAGAAGGAGTATACACAGACAGAGAAGGCAGATGTGAATTGAATATGAAGGGATGATATCTAAAAAAATAAGGGAGATAGAATAGGGTAAATTTTCTCATAAAAGGCAAATAAAAGCTTTTACAATGGAGGGAAAAATGGGGAACATAATGGGGAGTGAGTGAACTTTACTGTCATCAGAATTGGCTCAAAGAGGGAATATTATTTTTTAAAAATTGTTTTTCTTTACTAAAGGTTTTTATTTCTCAAAACAATGCATGGATAATTCAACATTAACCCTTCCAATTTTCCTTCCTCCCCTCCCCCAAACAGCAAGTCGTCCAATATATGTTAAACATGGTAGAAATGTTAAATCCAATATATGCATACATATTTATATAATCATCTTGCTGCACAAGAAAAATCAAATCAAACCAGAAAATAAGAAAACACAATGTAAGCAAATAACAAAAGGAGTGAAAATGCTATGTTGTGAACCACATTCTGTTCCTAGTCCTCTCTCTAGATGTGGATGGCTCTCTTCATCACAAGACGATTGTAACTGGTTTGAATCATCTCACTGTTGAAGAGAGCCATGTCCATCAGAATTGATCCTTGAATAATCTTTCTGTTACCATGTATATAATCTCCTGGTTCTATTCATTTCACTTATAATCAGTTCATGTAAGTCTCTCCAGGCCTCTCTGAAATCATCCTGCTGGTCATTTCTTACAGAACAATAATATTCCACAACATTCATGTACCACAATTTATTCAGCCATTGTCTAATTGATGGGCATCCACTCAATTTCCAGTTTCTTGCTACTACAACAAAAAGGATTGCCACAAACATTTTTGCACATATGGATCTCTTAAAGAGGGAATATAATAAAATATAAAATATAAAAATATTATAAATCTGGAATTATGCCCCAAAAGTTATCAAACTGTGCATACCCTTTGATTCAGCAGTACTACTACTGATCTTATATCCCAAGGAAATACTAAAGAAGGGAAAGGGACCTGTGTGTGCCAAAATGTTTGTGGCAGCCCTTTTTGTAGTGGCTAGAAACTGGAAAAGGAATGGATGCCCATCAATTGGAGAATGGTTGGGTAAATTGTGGTATATGAATGTTATGGAATATTATTGCTCTGTAAGAAATGACCAGCAGGAGGAATACAGAGAGGCTTGGAGAGACTTACATCAACTGATGCTGAGTGAAACAAGCAGAACTAGGAGATCATTATACACTTCAACAATGATACTGTATGAGGATGTATTCTGATGGAAGTGGATATCTTCAACATAGAGAAGAGCTAATCCAATTCCAATTAATCAATGATGGACAGAATCAGCTACACCCAGAAAAGGAACACTGGGAAATGAGTGTAAACTGTTAGCATTTTTTTTTTTTTTTTTCTCTCCAGGTTATTTTTACCTTCCAAATCCAATTCTTCCTTTGCAACAACAACAACAAAAAAATTCGGTTCTACACATATATACTGTACCTAGGATATACTATAACATATTTAATATGTATGGGAATGCCTGCCATCTAGGGGAGGGGGTGGAGGGAAGAAGGGGAAAAATTCGGAACAGAAGGGGTACAAGGGATAATGTTGTAAAAAATTACCTATACATATGTACTGTCAAAAAAATGTTATAATTATAAAATTAATAAAAAATAATTTTATATATATATATATAATTTTACTGATAATAGCAAAGAAAATAAAATTATTTTCCTATTTTTGAACGACATCTGATAATTTTAAAAGGAAGAATAATTTATTTTATGGTTGAACCCTCATGAATTTTTTTTAAAGGATTCTTACCATCAGGAACAGGATTTAGGTATGGATAGAAATAGTAAACGGAATATAAACTGAAATTTTCTGAAATTTCAGGATGGGAAAACCAAATTTAAGGGATGTCTTGTTATTAGCATAATTATCTAGGAACTTTTAGATTTGAAACCAAAGAAGCAGAGCTCCATTTAGAGCTGTCCTGAGAATGAAGCTCTTATCCAAAAGAAGATATCTGGAAACCAGATGATTACTGAGACATCTGGAACTCAAAAGGTGCTGATTAAATGAACACTGAGAATGGGTTACTGGGATACAAGGAGACTTGATATTAGTTAATATTGGTATTAATTAATCTACTGCTTTGGTCTTTTGTTTCATGACGTTTATGTTTACTTGTTTAACTCAGTGACAAGTAAATCTCCTTTCTCAAAACTACTACATTGTGAGCCTTCTAAGTAGTTTGATCTGTAATCTGACTTTGTGATAGATTATTAATTTGGTTTAAAAAAAATCCTTAAAGAATTGGCTCACAGATATGTGATCCATGGAGAGAAAGGGTTGCCTATTCCTCCATTAGTCAAAAAGGGAAAAATTGAGTTGAGGGGATTGGGGCAGCAAGTGGTTAATTGTAGAACCTGAGTGAACCATATTAACTCCATCTTGTGGCTCAATCCTGGAGATAGCTTAGTTTCTGTTCAGTTATGGATTTAGTCCAATTTCTGTCATATGAAAAAACTTTATTCAATTGTGGGAACTGGGTGGGTGGGTGAGGAGCCTGATTGTATCATTTTAACCTAGCCCTGCAGGGCTAGAAAACTGGATTCATCTCTCCCATCTAAGGAAAGCCCCCACTCTTGAGTGCATGGCAGAAACCTCTAGGGATACCTCAATGTCCATATTATATGGACCTAGAAGCAGCTGACATCTAGACATCTGTTTCAAGCTTCCAAAAGATCTGAATCTCTGACTAGCCCTTGATCATCTCCTTGCTGAAGTGGTTGGTATGTGTGCCGTCACCAACACTTCCTGCTACATTTGGGTCAATGCCACTGGCCAGATGGAGATTAATAACAACTTGAAAATCTATGAGCAGGCCCAGTGACTCCATGATCTCAGCCAGAGAAAGCAGCCTTTGGTATCTGAAATTCCATCAAAGGTTTTCTCCTTCCTGTCAGGGACCTGGCTATTCTCCTCTGGCTGCAGTTTTTCCTTTTTCTCCTGTTCCTGTTCACCATCTACTCTTGATTGGCTTATTAATTTTGTATT
This sequence comes from Sminthopsis crassicaudata, assembly GCF_048593235.1. NCBI lineage: Eukaryota > Metazoa > Chordata > Mammalia > Dasyuromorphia > Dasyuridae > Sminthopsis > Sminthopsis crassicaudata. The sequence goes on from NC_133621.1 coordinate 203,554,719, forward strand.
CCAGTGACTGCATGCCTCTGGGCTTTTCTTCCTCTTTCCTCCCAAAGTGGGATATTACCATCTCCTTATTTCTGGTGTCTCTCCCCTTCTCCATCAGCCTAAGAATGGTCAGACCCATTAGACCCCCCCGGAAGAAGCTGTCATCCATGTTTCACTCTTCTCCTCTCTTATTAGGAAACACCTTATTTTCTAGGTCTAAGTTCCAGCAAGCAAGCTGTGCCCAAGCCCTTACTGTCTAAATCAGTAATTTTCAAGGTATGTTCTGGGGGGCCTTTGAGAGTTCTGGAACAAGATCAAAACTGTTTTCAATGAGGCCATTTAAATTTCTAGTATGGCAAATATTAATAGATATAACTTACATAAACAAAATATCTTTTGAGGGTGGTCCTCAATAATTTAAAGGGTCCTGAAATCAAAAAGTTTGAGAACCTCTGGTCTAGATGAACTTTGTTGCAGTTAAAACTACAGAACTAACTCAAACCAGCCCTAAGTGTGCAAACACCTTTAGGAACCGGAGCCTGGTCATGAGACCATGCTAAGAAAAGACTTTCTATCACTACCATGTTGCTGCCATTATACCTCACTGTTGCTGTTATATCTTACTGCTGTCTAACACTACACTGTTTGATTCTTTCTGATTAAAAAGCCAAAAGATATGTGTGGCAGTTTTCAAAAGAAATCTAAGCTATCTATAGTCACATGGAAAAAAAAGCTTTAAATCACTACTGATTGGAATAAATTAAAACAGCTCTGAGTTTATTACCTTATACCTATTCTGGCTGAAGTGAAGCAGAAAAATTGAAGCACTAATACATGGTTGGTAGAGTTATGAACTCCAAACATTCTGGAGAGCAATTTGAAACTGTGGCCAAAGGGCTATAAAACAGAATATTCTTTGATCCAGCAATAATACTACTAGGACTGTATCCCAAAGAGATTTTGAAAAATAAGAAAAAGAGCTTATATGTGCAAATGTTTAGAGTAGCTCTTTTTAGTGGCAGCAAAAAATTGGAAATTGAAGGACTGCTCATCAATGGAAGAATGGCTAAACAAGTTGTGTTTTATGATTGTAATGGAATACGTAAGAAATGATGAGCAGACCATTTTCAGAAAAACCTGGAAAGACTTACGTCAACTGAAGCAAAGTGACATGAGCAGAACCTGGAGAACAGTGTACACAGTAACAACCAATACCGTATGAAGATCAACTGTGACTGACTCAGAACACAATGATCCAAGACAATTCCAAAGGCCACATGTTGAAAAATGTCATCCATATCCAGAAAAAGAATTGATGATATCTAAATGCAGATCAATGCATACTATTTTTTACTTTTTTGATCTGCATGGGGAGAGGTTAAACATGTTATAATCATGTAAAACATATTCCTATATTAATCACAGGTGTAAAAGAAAAAAATGGATCTAAAAGAAAGTACAAAAACCAAATAAACAAACTGAAAAATAGTATGCCTTTGATCTGAATATAGAGTCCATCAGTTTTTTCCCTGGAGCTAAGATAGGATTTTTCATCAGGAGTCCTTTGGAATTATTTTGGATCATTCTTTTATTAAGAAGAACTAAATCATTCACAGTAAATTTTCACATTGTATTATTTTGTATAATGTTTTTCTGGTTTTGCTTAATTCATTTTGCATCAGCTGATGTAAGCCTTTCCAGCTTTTTTTGAAAGCATCCTTGTCATTTCTTATAGCATAATAGTATTCCATTACAATTAAATACCACAACCTGGTCAGTCACTCTCCAACTGACGAGCATCTCCTTGATTTCCAATTCTTTGCCCTAACAAAAAGTTGCTATAAGTGTTTGTACAAACTATTTTTTTTTTAAACCTTGTTGGATATAGGGCTTGGAGTACTTTTGCTTTATCAAAGGGTGTTATGCATATCCAAATTGGTCTCCAGACCGGCTAGAGCAGTTAACAACTCTACCAATAAACAATATATTAGTACCCCAATTTTATCATATGTTCTCCAATATTTGTTAATGTCCTTTCCTGACATATTAGCCAATTTGATAGATGTGAAGAAATACCTCAGAATTGTTTTAATTTGCATTTCTCTAATCAATAGTGACTTTAGAACCCTTTTTCAAATGGTTCTAAATAGCTTAAATTTCTTAATCTGAAAACTGCCTGTTCACATCCTTTAATCATTTATTAATTGGAAAATGATTTGTATTCTTTTTTTTAAATTTTTATTATGGCTTATTTACCAGATATATGCATGGGTAATTTTACAGCACTGACAATTGCCAAATCTTTTGTTCCAATTTTTCCCCTCCTTCTCCCCACCTCCTCCCCCAGATGGCAGGTTGACCAATACATGTTAAATATGTTAAAGTATAAATTAAATACAATATATGTATACATGTCCAAACAGTTATTTTGCTGTACAAAAAGAATCAGACTTTCATTTCACTCAGCATAAGTTCATGTAAATGACTTGTATTCTTATAAATTTGACTCACTTCTGTATTTACTTAAGAAATAAGGCTTTCATATATAGATTTAGGGATTACTGTTATAGGGTTGGGGAAATCATTAAGAATATATCTAGATGTGGCCATTTTCAACAACGAGATGAACCAAATCAGTTCCAATAGAGCAGTAATGAACTAAACCAGTTACACCCAGCAAAAGAACTCTAGGAGATGACTATGACTACATAGAATTCCCAATCCCTCTAATTTTGTCCGCCTGCATTTTGGATTTCCTTCACAGGCTAATTGTACACTATTTCAAAGTCCGATTCTTTTTGTACAGCAAAATAACTATTTGGACATGTATACATATATTGTATTTAATTTATACTCTAACATATTTAATATGTATTGGTCAATCTGCCATCTTGTGGGGGAGAGGAAGGGAAAAATTAGTACAAAAGATTTGACAATTGTCAATGTTATAAAATTATCCATGCATATATCTGGTAAATAAAAACTATTAAAATAATTTAAAAAAAAAAAGAATATATCTAGAGAAGAGTAGGGAGCCAAGGATTCTGAGGTGCAATTAAATAAGCAAGAAGAGAATCAGAGAGATGAGAAACATGAAAGCCTAGAAAAGCGTATTCAGGGGAAAAAAAACAACAACAATCAAACCTGAAAAAAAAAAAAAAAAAAAAACAGTATCAGATTTGTTAATTAAAAGATCATTTCTGAGGACTGCTAGGTGGTACGGTAAAGTGTGCACCTGCCCAGAGTTCAAATCTGGCCTCAAATACTTAATATTTCCTAGCTGTGTGAGGCTAGGCAAGTCACTTTCCTTCATTAAAATACAACCCCAAGAGATCACAATACAGTGTTTCCATCAAGTGTTGAGATCACACTCAGGCCAGATTACAAAGGAAAGGAATGGGGACAGCAAATACAGGCAGATTTTCCTAGAAGTCTGGACTAAAAAAGGGAGGGGTGTGTGTGTGTACACACTGTAGGGAGGAGATGGTAATATCTAGTGAAAGTTTTTGGAGGATGGAGACACTGGTACATGCTTAAAGGCAGTAGGGAAGGAGTTAGTAAATAATGAGATAGGAATACTTGAAAGGAAGGACTGATGCTACCATCTGCTGAACAAGACAGGGAGATGGGATCAAGAGACAAGATTAGGTCTTGGCAAGGAAAAGGGCCAGCTTACAGTCAACAAATGAGAGAAAGGACATAGTGTCAAGATCTTTTGAGGTGAAGGCGTAAAGAGGTAAGGTTTTCAATTAAGAGAAATTGGGGGTGGGAGGGAACAACTTATAGTATGGAGAGAGATTTCCAGTAGAAAAGTAACTAGAATAGGAATAAAGGAAAATTATTATGGGTGACAACAAAGTTCTGACCAGAGTAGATTGTAAATAGTAGAAACAAATATGAATCAAAATAATTATGGAAAGGGACTTGCTTTGGAGATAATAAGTAACTTTTATTGTATTCTTATATTTTGATAAACTCCCTGAATAGAATATAATCCATGAGACCATAACATCAATCCCCTTGGGGGTTTGGCAGTGAAGGTAGTGCCAGAAGTTACATCTGTATGAATGTAAAATGAATTCTTCATTTTGATGACACAATGAAATGAAGATTGCTACAATAAAAGACAGTTTGATCTGTTTTAAACTGGTTTTTTTATTTTATTTTTAAGAGTTTACACAAGGCGGCTTCACAAAACTCCATTTTCCCTTTGAACTTCAATTACATGCACAGCAAAGCTTTAAGAAGACATACTAAAAGAATAGCACATTACCTGGGGATATTCTGAAGAGAATAATGGGTAACTCTAATAAAAACATCTTAACGAGGAGAACTTAAAACATAAACTATTATAGTTCCCGTTTCAATTTGGATGCTGCAAAGTTTCGCTTTAAAGTCTACTTTTTCCCCCATAATTAACAGACATCCCTACAAAAATATTCTTGATAGCTAACTGTTAAAAACCTTTAGCTACTGAATACAATGTTTTAAGGGGAGGAAGAACAAAATTATATTTAACTGGTTAACCAGTAGACTTTAAAATAAATATCTGCAATGAGATGATAACTTAGTAAAACTATTTTGAATGAAGTTCAACAACAACAACAAAAAATTTGTTCATTCTCTTTGGTATCTCTCCTATATTTTTTCACTTTTTATTTAAGTGATATTACTTAATAAAATTAAAGAAAAAGGGAAATGGAGAAGTGAGTAATAAAACTACTATTGCCTTAGTTTTATTCTAGGCTAGGTAACTAATAAAATAGTCTCACACTGGAGAAGACTATCAGAGATGATGGATAAGGATTACTTCTAGTTTATAGTTCAAATATTGTGTACTAGCATAGTAAGTATCAAAACTATGACTCAAAGTGGCCTCATTTGGCAAGGCTGAGTTTGGAGATGATTTAAAATTAAATTTTTCTCTTACTCTTTCAATTTTCATGTGTGGTATTCATTATATCTGGTACCACTTATACTGTTTCCTTACTTATTTCCACTCTAGCATGATTTTTAAATAAATGGCTAGCTGGAAATGAACATTTAACATAATTTTGGTCTCTACTGTTTGGAGCCTTCAAAACATTATCAAAATAAGCCACTAAAAATGATGGCAGAATTCAGTTTAGAGAAGAGACACTGGAAAGATAAGAAAAGTAGGCAGTAATAATAACATGATTTAAAACTCTGTGACTTATTAATGCCACAAAATGTAAAAATAAATTTGTCATGCTTAATGTCAAAAATTGGTAGAATATTCATGGTCCTGGGAGTCCTTAATAAAGAGCGCTAAATAAACAAACCTTTAGGCTGAAATCACTTACAACCTATTAATTTCCCAATGATCCATGGAGCAAAAGACAGTTGATGAATTTTGAAATAAAGATCTATGGGGGGGAAAAAAACTATTGTTTCTCATGTTGATAAAGTTAATTTTTTTTCCTAGGCCTTTAAAATTTGTGGAAAATTTCAGCCTCTGTCACTCACCTTTAAATTCACAAAATTCCTCTTTCATCTGACATAGATGTGATCTTATAATACTCATAATTAAGCATAAATATTTGAGATTCAGAATAATATAGATGGTTTTGAATTAACATTAATATTGAAAATCCTATATTCTTGTTCTAGATGTTAACAGCATTAGGATTTTTAAATTCTTAAACAATCAATATATTTAAGCTGGGATAACTTCAAATAGTCAGTTAATAGAAAAAGTAAATCATTAGAATATTTTAAAGTTTCAAGGCTTAAGAAACAAGTGAAGCAAAAAAAAAAAAAAAAAAAAGTTATCAAGCCAAAGAACTTTTGAGTTGAAATTTTGAAATTCAAGTCTTGTGGAATTGCTAGATAACTAAAATCAAGGGGTTTTCAATGACTTGGAAAAATTATTTCAAAGCAATTTCTAATTGGTAAAACTGTTTAAATTTTCATGACAAAGTATATGATTGAATAGTGTGTGAGACTAAAGATGCACAATTGTAGAAAACTAAACCTCATTTTGCAAAGAGGCACACTGGAAAAAAGAATTGACACTCTTTATCCTACAGAAAAAGCTTATGCTTAGTTATGGATCAAGAATCTTTGCAGAGTGCTAATAAAAAGATTTTTAGATATTCTTTCAATATAATGATGATAAAGATATCTAAATGTGTAGCTAACTATACTAAAATATCCCCCTAACTACCCACAAAATTATTCATATATTAAGGATTTATATAATCCAGGAAAAAAAACCCAACAACAAAGGAATACATTATCTTTTGCCTCAGCATGAAATCTCAGAAAGACTCTCCAAATTCTTGATTGGCAGCATCATACTCTGTAATGAAATGCTTCAGTTCTTCAATGCATCGCTCACCTATTTCATGTAAATTCTGTCTCAAAGCAAACTGCACAGACTTTTCTAATGAAGGATCTTTATCAATCAGCATTTTCACAACCATCCCAAAAGTTTCACAGTCTTGTCGATAAACCTAGAAAGATGAAAAACATTTAAAAATTAAAAGTGTAGGAAAGCAAATTCACTGGCAACATTTCTAATTCAATTATTGCCCTAAACTGAAATATAAATCACCCTTATCTTTTAATAACATATAGGAAAGTCAAATCAGTAGAGTGAGTGAGAATCAAGAAGGCAGAAAAAGAGGAAGGATTAGAATCTAACTTGCCCTGCATACCTCCTTCATAAAAATCTACAGAAAGCATCAGACCAAATTCTGATTGGGAAAGCCATTAAGATGTCAAAAAGAGTAATTTTTTTTTTTTTTAAGTTCAAAGAAACCTAGGGAGATAGATAGAGAGATGCCTGTAGCCAAGGGGGGATGGGATATAGACATGAAGGTATAAAGTAATAGAAAAAGAAGGCCAAGGTAGGACACCAAAGCAAGAAGCACAAGGGAAGAAAGAGATTCTGGAACAAGCAGTGGGTACAGGAATGGGTGCTATTTGACAATTCTTTTACTCCCAATTCTGGTTGGTGGTTCTGGAATGGAAAGAAGCAACTGATCTTACTTATGTACTAAGCATGAAACAAGTTCCAGGAAGCAAATATTTGTAAAGGTAGTTCTGATGCTAACAAAGGGGAAATCAGGAGGTCAGTTGCTTTGAACATAGAGAGCCTTCCATTGAGCAAATTAATAGTGCCTAAGACAAATAATAGTCTATTAAAACTTCCAACCAGAAAAAAGGGGATAGAACCAAAACTGGGAAGGGAACATGGAAACTGAGAGTAGGAGGGCAGAGAACAAATCTACTATTAAAGAACACATTTTTGAAAGCAGTGAAAGCTTATAGCACCCTCCTCCCCAGACAGTCATGAAAACAGAATAAACAAATAATAAATAAGAGGGCAGAAATGCAGGCTAGACATTCCCACTCAAAAATGTGAATTATCCAGCACTAACAATAACATACAAAGTCAAGAAGCAGGTTGAAAGAATGAGAAAGATCTAAATACAGAAAGGGGTAAAAAATAAATAAATAAATAAAATTTACAAGCAAAGCCTTAAAGAAAAATGCAGTTTTGGACACAAGTCCAAGAAGAATTCATAGAAGAGTTGTAGCTAAAAAATTATTTTAAAAATCAACTGAGAACAGTAAAGGAAAGAATGGAGAAAGAGGCAAGAGCTTGCAAAGGAATATTAAGAATTAACAGCTTGGAAGAAAAGGCAAAAAAAATCTTAGTAAAAATAACTTCTTGAAAACTAGAATTGCCAGAGGAAAACTTAAAAAATGTAAAATATCAAAGCAAACAAATATGAAAGGGTAAAGTAACAGAATAAAATATTAAATATCTTAAAGGAAAAATAAATGACCTGGACAAGAGATTGAAGCTAGATATTTTAAGGATCAATGGACTATGTAAAAAACAAAATCTCAAAAGGAAACCATAGGAAAAACACAGAGTTCTAAAGTCAAGGGGAAAAAACATACTGCAAGCAGCTAGAAAGAAGAAATTCAAGTGCTGAGGAACCACATTAATAATGACACCAATTTGGTGGGAAATCTATACAAATCATTGATCATATTAATACAAATTTTAAAATCATATGATTGTTTAAATATATGTAGAAAAAGCTTCTGACAAAACATATAAAAATATATAAAAAAGCATTGAAAAATGTAGCTTTCCTTAAAATTACAAGTAGTATCTATCTAAAACCAAAAGTAAACATCATTTGTAATTGGGATAAACTACAAGCCTTTTCAATAAGATTAGAGGTGAAAAAGATGTCCATTATCAACATCATATCAGAAATGTTAGTTATCACGATAGAATAAGAAAATGAAAATGAAATAAGCATTGGCAAAGAGGAAGCAAAACTAGTCCTTTTTGTAGATAACATGATGGTTTATTTAGAGAACCAGAACCCTAGAAAATCAGTTAAAAAAATCATCACCCTAGTCAACAAATTCAAGGTTTCAGGATATAAAATCTTATGCATTTTTGTACATTAGAAAGAAATAGAAAATGAAACTCCATTTAAAATAATTTCAGTCAGTATAAAATACATGAGGTTTACTTGCCAATACACACAAAAGAGTTAGATGAATACAATTACAAAAAACTCTTCCATACAAAGACAAATCTAAATAATTGTAAACATATTAACTGCTCATGTGTATGCTGAGCCAATATAATAAAAATGGTTATTCTATCTAAATTAATTCCATTCAGTGCCATGCTAACCGAAATACCAAGAATCACTTAGAGGGCTAGAAAAAAATAACAAAATTTATGTGAAGGAACAAAAGGTCAAGAATATCATCTGAATCACTGAGGAAAAAAATTGGGAAGATTGGGACCAAGAGTTTCAGATCTGGAACTATACTTCAAAGTTGTTATCAACAAAACAATTTCATACTGGGGCAGCTAGGTGGCGCAGTGGATAGAGCACCAACCCTGAATTCAGGAGGACCCGAGTTCAAATCTGGTCTCAGACACTTAACACTTCCTAGCTGTGTGACTCTGGGCAAGTCACTTAACCCCAGCCTCAGGGAAAAAAATAAAATAAATTAACAATTTCATACTGTTAAAAAATAAGAGAGCTTATTAGCATAACTGACTATATCAATAACAAAACCAACAAAAACCAAATGATTTTCTCAACAGATACCAAAAAGGCTTTGGACAAAACAGAACATTTATTCCTATTAAAAACACTAAAAGGAATGGGAATAAATGGAGCATTCCTTAAAATAAATAATATTTATCCAAAACCATCAGCAAGCACAATGTATAGTGGGGATAAACTAGAAAATTTCCCAATAAAATCAGGCATGAAACAAGAATGTCCATTATCACCATTATTATTGAAGAAATCAATTCACATATATAATTGATATACTCCTTGCATTCTCAATGGATGGGGGAGGGAGAAAATTTGGAACTCAAAATTTTAAAAAATGAATTTATAATAAAGGATACATTAAATAAAAGAATTAATCCCCTATGTATGACTGTGCAAAAAAAAAAAAAAAGATCTTTAATAACATTTGGGGAATATATCTATTTGGAATAGTATTGATGAGAAGCATCGTGGGAGAAGTGAAAGAGCACTTGACTTAAGAGTCAGAAGATGAGTTCAAATATCAGATTCACTTTTAACTAGACTTGATCCTGAGCAAGTTATTCTACCTCTCTGAGGATAGGGATATGCTGGAGGGAGAGAATTCACATATATCTTTACTATGCCATATTTCAAAAACTTGCAAATAAAAAAGGAACATCTATCTCTTTCTTGTTACAAAAAGCCATGATATGATTAAAAAATAAAAAAATCAAGAAATATTTATTAAATATCCATCATGTGACAGACACTGTGCTAAGCACTGGAGATATGAAGGCAAAACAAAGAAGGAAAAAAATAGTTCCTGCATTCATGGACTTCATAGCATAAAGGGGGAGACAACATACAAATAACTAAATTATAAACAAGAAAAAAATTGGTGATAATTAACAGAGGGAAGACAGAAGCAATGACAAAAATCAGTAAAGTCTACATGTAAAATGTAAGATTTTAGTTGGGATTTAAAAGGGATACAGGAGATAGAAATAAAGAGGGAGAGAATATTAGGCATTTGGCAGCACAGCTACTGATAACATTCAGTTTCTGTGCACACATCTGACAAAACTGGAGTATGCTCTGCTAGGAATTGAAGGCAAGTATCAATTGATTGCAGAATTATATTAGGAGGGAATAAGGTATAATACTGCAAAGACAGAAAGAAGCCAGATAATGAGGTCTTTGAAAGCCAAACAGATGATTAAATATTTGATTCCTAAAGGGAAAAAGGAGGCACTAGAATTTAATGGGGAGAAGGTGACATGATCTGACCTGCACTTGGTTAAGTATGTAAGTAATAGAGTAATTTTAATAACTGAGTAGAAAACTATAGTAGAGAGAAACTTGAGAAAAGACCAAAAAGTCATTGTTATGGTTTTAGGAATGAAGTCATACTCTATCTGGTTGGTGACGGACCAGAAGATAGATAGGGGAATGTTTTAGATATTGTTAGGAGGCTATAAGCAATAAGATTTGGACAACTATAAGCAATAAGATTTGGATGTGGGGATTGGCAGTGAGATGTGAAGAATGAGATCTAGGATATTAAGCTGGGTAACTGGGGGAATAATGGTCCTTCATAGTAAAAGGAAAGCTAGGGAAAAAAGAGGGGACTGCAGTAAGAGAATAGAAAACAATGAGTTCAGTATATGTGCAGTTTAAATTATCTGTAAGATTTCCAATTTAGATGTCCAATAGATAATGGGAAATACAATTCCCAACTATAAATTTTAGCACCTTAATCTGTTATATCTGACTAAGTTGTGAGATTTCTTTTTCTGTATCTTCAAACTTTTTCAGGGGTTTCTCCTCTATGCCTTTTTCAAAGGGTCTGGTTTTTTTTTTTGTGTGTGTGTGCAGGTTATCTACTTGACCTGGAGTTCAGTTACTTTATTTGTAGCTTATTGGTTTCCAGCAGTCTGGCAGAAAAAACCCATTTGGTGAGAACATCAATCTCTTTCTGAGAAGGCTCCCTACCAAGAGGGCAGATCCCTTCCGGAATCCTCTTCTGTTTGGTGGAAACTTGGAGACTACTTTTCTAGGGTCTTGGTGATGTACTTGACTATCTGAACTGTATGTCTTAGTACTCTTCTTCCTTACTGATAGAGTATGGTACACTTTCTGGGTTGTTGATGACGGTAGAAACGAATGAATTTTTTGAATCATCTGAACAATAGGCTTCACTATGTTGTTTTTGTTCCGAGTCTCCATCTTGATTGAAATCTGGGTTTCTTGTTCTCTCTCCCATTGTTTTGACATATAGTCTGTATTCACATAATTTCACAGATCCTGTTCTCCAGAAGTATCCCAAATCTGGCCCATCTTCTCCACCTTCCTTTCTACTAAGGAGCCTCCTAGCAGTAGGCCCTAGAGCTCCATATGGGCCCATTAATGGGCTGATGCCCAAGGGCTGTGAAGGAAGTCCCAAGTTGAAAGAGGGATTAGAACTGGATAAGTTAGGTTTGAGATAATAACTGAATTCATGGGTGGTAGATGGGATCAATAGTGACACAGTTTAGAAAGGTAAGACAGAAGGTTCTAGAGAACCTTCATGCCCCTTAGTGGGCATGACCCAGATAAAGAAGAAGAAGACAATTATATACATTTATTAAGTGTATCCTTTGTGCTAGGCAAAGTGCTAAATGCTGAATATAAAAATAAAAAAATTAAAATAAAAAAGAGAAGAGAAGAGAGAGAGAGAGAGAATCTCAGCCCTGAAGGAATTTACTATCTAAAAGGAGAAGAAAATACACAAAAATAAACTGAAGGGGGTGGGATTGGGGATACAAAGCTGCACCGTGGTGCAGTCAGGTAGGAAATGAGGTGATACCCGTTCCAAGAACACTTCTTAAATTGAGATTTCTTTGTCCTCCTATCTGAGGGGCAGAGTGATGGAGAGTGAGTAGCAATGCTGATTCTATCTTACAAGATGATGAACTTTTCCCAATAATGGGGATGGTGGGGAAGACAGAGAAAACAGTATTGTTAGGAGAGAAACGAGAACCTTGATAGAGTAATTTCACACAAAGCTAAGAGAGAAGAGAGCATAAAGGAGATCGACATTATCTAAGGCTGCAGAAAGAGGTCAAGAAATGGACTGAGAAAAAGCTGACATTTGTAATTAAGAATCATTGGTAACATTGAAGAGAGCAATTTCAGCTGAAAGGTGAGATCAGAAGACAGAATGTAGTGTTAAGAATTTGAAAGAAAGAGAAGTGGAAGCACTGAGTGTAAGAAGGCACTGATTTTAGTCACAAAAGGGAGGAAAGATAGGGGACAGTTCCTTCCCTCTTGGAGCTTAAGAGGGAACTGGTGACCAAGGAGAACTACATATTGGGAAAGTAAGTTAGAGGGAATGGTAATGGGAGTCCCGGAGAAATTGACTGGCATGCCCTTCCATAAATGGTAGATGTGTAATATACAGTAAAATACTTTTTGTTTTTAGTGACACAGCAAGGAGGCCATGTAATGAAGAGTAATAGACTGAGAGTCTGTAGACTTGGGTTACTTACATCAAGGGCTGAGCAAATCACTTAATCAGTTTTGGCCTCAATGTCCAAATGTAAAATAGTGGAAAAGATTTTGTAAACCTTAAAAGAGTCTTAAAAAGTCGGGGGTGGGAGGAGCTTTATATTTTTGTCTTTTAGGTATTCTTGATTTCTAAAGCTAGTAGTTGACATAAAATGACTATTTCTGGGACTAAATCGGTCATAGTTTGTAAAGTTCTTGAACTGTGAAGGTCAGGTCATCTGCTCAATTATAATCCTTCTCTGGGAGGAGATCTGTAAGATCTTTTCCTCTGTGCACAGGTTTCTTGGGAGCTCTGAATCTCCTCCAGCTCTTGCCCTTTCAGCCCAGAGTCAATTCTCTCAGACCCAATGCTGCCCTTCTTTTATCCTCCCAGAGAAAAGGCATGTGAGAACTCATCGGGGTGTGGGGAAATACTTCCACCAATGAACTTGCTCCTCTTAGAATTCCTAAGGTGTAAACACCCTTTAAAGGTCCGAACCAAAGGTCTGAGACAGAGAACTGTCCTGAATTCTCACCCTGTAACTGTCCAGATAACCTGAGTTCTCATCTTGTAATCCTAACAATAGTTTAAAGGAATAGTTATATTCTGAAACTTTCAAAAAAGAGCTTTCCAGAGTCTGTGACTCAATGTCAAATGGAACAACATACTCATTTCAGTTACAGAATTAGTATCATATAAATGGAAGCCATTTTACTGAAGTCTGTAAAATGTTTAGATAAATTTGTGCCTCTGCTGGCATCCTTGAACCCATTTCTCCTCTCTTCTCCTTTGATCAACTTTTTTTTTCTCCCCCCATTTTCAAACTGCCCTTGTCTTTGGGCTCCTTCTTTGTTTCCTTCAAAAATGCCCAGGTCTCTTCCATCCTTAAAAAGCCTTCATTTTATCCTGCCATCACTAAAAGGTGCATATGTTTTTTCCATGTCTCATCCCTTATACAGCTAAATGGATTGAAAAATTACCTCACTACCTCCACTTGCAATCTGGCTTCCAACCTCATCATCACACTTACTCTGCACAGATTAAAAAATCAGTTATCTTTTGTTAAATCCATGAGTCTTCTTTTAGTCTTCCTCTCTCTTGGTTTGTTACATTTAATGCTTGTAACCACCCATCCTCCTAGAAACCTTTTCTCTCAGTTTCAGTTAACACTGATCCCTTTTGGTTTTTGTCCTACCTACATAATTTCCTTCTGTCACCTTTCTGGATAATCATCTATTTTCTGCTTCTCAACAATGGATGTTCCTCAAGTTTTTGCCCAGAGAACAATTATCTTTTTTCTCATTATACCCTATCTTGGTAATATAATAATATCTCATTTAATTCTTATCTGTCTATATATGTTTTCCAAATATATACAGCAGTAATTGCTTTCCTCATGGGTCCACTTCATCAACTACTTGAGGGACATCTCATAGATATTCCATAAGTGTCTCAAACAAAACTTCATAAGCGTAAGACAGAAATTTTCATTTCCCTTCTAAACTTATCTATTTCTACTTAGATTTTGTTGAATTGGTCAGCCATGTCTTACTTTTCCAGATCCTGCAAGAGGTTTTCTTTGCAAAGATACTGAAGCAGTTTGTGATTTTTAGTTACTTCTGTAGTGGATTATGGTAAAGTGAAGTAAACTGACTTGTCTGGGGTCACACAGCTAGTGTCTGAGGCCAGATTTTAACTATTTAATGAGCCACCTAGGTGCCTGTTGAGATTACCCTTATTTTTAATTTCACAATTACCTTAGTCTATCCCTTCTTTCTCACTTCTCCATATCAAAATCATATGATAAGAATTCTGCTTCTGTAATATTTCTTAAATGTATTATTATAATTCTAATCTTTGTCAACTCTAGCCTGAAGTATTATAATTGTCTCTAATTAATTTTATCTGTTTTCAGTTCCATCCCTTTTTAATTAGCCCTCCATACAGCTCCATACAATCTTTGACTATAGTAAACTCCTCTGTTTGGCACAATTTGGTTCCAATCCTCACATCCCACATCCCTCCAGTGTATGTGTATCTCTCTCTCCCTCTCCCTCTCCCTCTCCCTCTCCCTCTCCCTCTCCCTCTCTCCTCTCTCCTCTCTCCTCTCTCCTCTCTCCTCTCTCCTCTCTCCTCTCTCTCTCTCTCTCTCTCTCTCTCTCTCTCTCTCTCTCTCTCTCTCTCTCTCTCTCTCTCTCTCTCTCTCTCTCTCTCCTACTTCACAGTTCCAACAATCATTAATTAATATGTCTATCATTTTGCAACCTCTTCAACACTATTCCTATCTTTGGTCATCTTTGTCAATCTGCCAATTCACTGTTAGTTTAAAGATAAAGACATTAAGGACCAAAGAGGTGAAATTATTTATGTTGTTGTATAGTCATTTTCAGTTATATCCACCTCTTTGTAACCCCGTTTGGAGTTTTCTTGACAAAGATACTAGAGTTGTTTGCCATGTCCTTCACCAGCTCATTTTGTAGATGAGAAACTAAGGTGATATCTAATTTGATCCTTATAATAACTGTTTGAGGGAGGTCCTTTTATTATCCCTATATAATAGTTGAAGAAATTGAGACAAATGGAAAACGGAACGTCTTCCTGGATTCAGGTCACACACACTATCCACAACGCACCACCTTGCTGCCCAGAAAAAATGAATACAACAAGACACACATTAATAGCTGGATTTTAAACTACTTTCTGACTGGTTCCAGTGCTTTCCCCCCACTATATGAGGTATCTCCCTGGTCTCTGACAGAACTAGTCTTCTGGTTTGGAAAACCTGAATTGTTGGTGCCAAGTGATATCCTTTCTCAAGATGCCTTTGCTCTTTGGTTGAGAAAGTCTTATAGGTTCAAGGAGCTACATTGTTACTTTCCCTACACTCAAGTTTTTGAATTATTAAATTAATCAACATTTATTAAGCCACCAAGTGAATTTAAAAAAACAAAGCCCATTTCTACCTTTAAGTAGCTTAAAATGTAATGGGAGGGGTAAGGGTAGGGCAAGGAAACAATATGTAAAAGGAATCTAAGGGAGAGAGTTATGGGAAGGGAATGATGAAGTCAAAAGGACATGGCCAGGTGAGAGATGAAGAGATAAGTGGGAAGATGGGGGTCCTTAAATGGAGGTTTTCTCTCCTCCATTGTTAGGTTATGGTATGTTGTGGCTGTGTCAGATACAAGGCATTCTAAGGAGGTAGAAAGGACACTAGCAATTGTGAGTAGGAGACCAAAAACTAAAGATGATATTAAAGTTACAAACCTTAGAGACTGGGGAATGGTGGTGTCTTTGATAGAAGTGTTTGAAGATGTATGGACTGGGAATAAAATATGAGTTCATCAGAGTTCTTTTGTTTTGACAATGTGGTTGTTGAAATATATATTGTTCTTCTGGTTCTGTTCATTTCATTTTGTATATAAATCTTCCTAGTATCTCTGAAGTCATACCTTTTATCATTTCTTAAGGTATAGTAATAGTCTATGGAACATGAATATGCTATAATTTTCCCAAGCATTCTCCAATTGTTAGGTACCTCCTCGGTTGCTGATCTTTGTCATCACAAAAAGAAATATTATAAATATTATTGGAAAAATGGATCCTTGTCCTTTCATTAGTCTCTTTGGGGTATAGGTATAGTAGAAGAAATCACAAGACATACATTTTTGGATATACTCAATAAGAGAACTTATTTAGTGCATATTTGTTAACAAGATTTTGATATTTTTTCCTTTTCCTGACTGAGGGAGGGGGGAAGTGAGAGAGAAAATAAATGCTTGTTAATTGAAAAAAAGTTTAATTAGAAAAAGAGATGATAATTGATAACATGGGAGCAAGTAACATCACCAAGAGATCAAATAGCAATAAAAGAAAAGAAGATATAGGACAGTGTCTTGAAGAATATTAAAGTATGGACAAAGAATCAGCAAAGGAGATTATGCTAATTGGCTGTACAACAGATTTATAATATATAATTACAACTGAGCTCTCCCTGCTATGTACTATTCTGGGAATGACTCTCTCTAATTCACTCCCAATCTATTCTCATACAATCTAGACTACCCTAACATCCATCTCAGCAAAAGAATATGCTAAATGCTTCTTTAAAAAAAAAAAAAAAAAAAAAAAAAAAGAGGAATTAGGAATAGACCATCATTTCACATTATATTTCAAGATAAACATATACTGTGTGAATCAAGTAGTTAGCAGAGATAAAGGGTTCAAAGAGAGGGTTTTTTGAGGATGGAAGAGAACTGAACAGGTTTGCAGGTAGCTAAAAGACAGAAAGGGATTGAAAATAAATGATCAAGGGGAGCAATCTTTTGAAAGTGAAGGGATAGAATGGACTGAAATCACTGGAGGAGGTAAAAGGATTGGTGGTAAGGAATAAAGTCACCTCATTATATGAGATAGGTGAAGGAGAAGATAAGGGAGGAGAAGGAAGAAAGGAATTGGCTTTAATTTTTATTGTAAAATGTGATACAAGGTTCTCAACTGAGAGACCTGGGGAAGGGGGAGCCATGATAGGTATAAAAAGAGACAAAAAGGTTTTGGAAGAACTACTATGCAAAGTGAGATAGTGAATTAATGAGAAAGGTTTAATAGCACGTAGTAGCAGCAGTGAAGACCTGAAATCATGTAACACAAATTTGTAGGATACAGTCAGAATAGTTATGTGATTTTCTCCATTTTCATGCTATATATCATGCTAAAGCATGATAGTACAAGAGTGAATGCATGAATAGTGAGTGTGATTCAAAGCTGAGGAATGGCAGGACCCAACTGTTGATATGATAAGGAGGATGGAAATTCAAGAGTTAGAAGAGATGTGGGACTCTATTGGTTCACCAGAATCAAGATGAAGAAAAGAGAAGAAATTGGTTAGTATAGGAGAGATGGCTTGGAAGAGAATTGAGGGGACAAGAGATTCAGACGAAAACTAGAGGGAGAGATAGAAAGCCAACAGACTCTAATCAAATAAGAGAATTAGGGATTTTTTTCAACATGGAAGCAGAGTATGAGAGAGTGATGGCAAGAACAAGGATATTACTATCTTTATGTGTGGCTGAGGTTGGGTGGAAGAGTGGATCATGTGAATGCAAGTAAGGTGAGGAACTGAGTTTTTAGAGTGTTTGAGAGTTTGTTGAGGTCTCCTAGTATAACAGTATTGTTTTCTCAGCCAATTTAATCCACCCTCTTATGTCTGCTGCTTCTCTCACCACCCTTCCTTCCTCCTTCCAAGTTCTTGTTCTCATTGTAGCACTTCAACAAACCTACTGATATTCTCTCATATATCCTAATCTCCCAATTTGTCAACCTATTAATTTCCTTCCAATCTTTCCTCAGCTATATACTGTGATGGGCACAAATGAGTAACTTCTATGTTCAGCAACTCTGAAATTTCCTTATCTGGTAAAAATCTGTTGCCATTCCACCTCTCTCTGTGTTTTGGAACTTCTAATCCTATTCTCTACTCATTGCAACCTCCAATCCCTCTATCCCTCAGTTTTTTAAATGAAAGGTAAAGACATATATTTTTGGATATACTAACGAGTTTATTTTGCTTGACTGCATATTTGTTACAAGGGATTTAATTTTTTTCCCCTTCTTATGGCAGGGAAGAGGAGGAAAAGGAAAAAAATGCTTGTTAACTCCAAACAAGTAAAATTTAATTAGAGAGATTATATTGACAGCATGGGAAACAAGTGATATCACTTCCACACCAGCTACACCTACTTCTCCTCTTTATCTTAACTTTTTGATAAAGCTATTTTCAACTCTACCCTGTCCCCTCTTCTCATCCATTTATCCTACCAACAATCTTTTTACAATAAATCTCAGCTTTAAATTACTCCCATCATCCACTATCTTGGCCCCTGTTCATAGAATCATTCTGACTGGGTCCTCACTGTAGGAAGACAATCCTTTGATATATCCCAATTATAATCAATTCACTTACCTTACTCACTGCCGAAGTCTGAAAAAAATTTCATCCCACCTCAATCCTCTCAGGGAACTCTCTCCCCAAGTTCTCTTACCCACAAAATTTGCCTCCTATTTCACTTAAAAATTTAGGTTATATACTAAGAGCTCTCTCTTATCCTCTCCATCATCTCACATCACCCAATATGTTCTGTCATTCTCTCCTCCTTTACTCTCTCACTCAATAAGATGGCCCTTCTCTTTTGTTGAGACAAATCTCTCTTTTCTCATACATAATGCCATTTCTTCCTGTTTTCTCCAGCAGAATGTCCCTAATATCCCTGCTTTCTCAGTAATTTTTAATATTTTCCCCCCAAAGACCCTCCATTTAATTTGTCCATCTTTGCTAGTTATCATCCCATGTCTTTCCTTCTTTGTGGCTAAACTCCTAGAGATATCCTTCTTTACCAAGTGCCTCTAATTTCCTTTTCTCCTCTACAGACTATCTTCTATTCTCATTTTTCAGCTGAAATTGTTTCTCCAAGGTTACCAATATCCTTTAATTAGTAAATTTAATGACATTTTTCTTCTTTCTTCTTGACCTACTTGAGCCCTTGAAACATTTAACTCTAGCTCTTCTTCATATCTCTAAATTTCTATGATTACTCTATTGTACTTTGTCATGACCACCACGTCCCTCAAGGATTTAGCTTGAGCCCCCTCCTCATCCTGCGAGATGACTCAGTTTGATAAGCTCACCTAATTACCTAATCAACTTCCATGGATTCAATGATCACATCCATGCTAATGATTCTCACATCTACTTCTCTAGTTGTAACTTTCCTCTTAACTTCCAATCTTAAATCTCCAAGTGCCTATTGAAAATCTTGAAATGGATGTACTGCAGATATCTTAAAAGTCAACTGTTCAATCTTAAAGTGAATTTATTAAATCCCCAAGACCAGATGTATTTACATGTGAATTCTACCAAACATTTAAAGAACAACTAGCCCCAATGTTATATAAACTATTTGAAAAAATAGGGATTGAAGGAGTCCTACCAAACTCCTTTTATGACACAGACATGGTACTGATACCTAAACCAGGTAGATCGAAAACTGAGAAAGAAGACTATAGACCAATTTCCTTAATGAATATTGATGCTAAAATCTTAAATAAGATATTAGCAAAAAGACTTCAGAAAATCATCCCCAGGATAATACATTATGATCAAGTAGGATTTATATCAGGAATGTAGGGCTGGTTTAATATTAGGAAAACTATTAGTATAATTAATTGACCATGTTAATAATCAAATTAATAAAAACATATGATCATCTCAATAGATGCAGAAAAAGCATTTGATAAAATCCAACATCCATTCCTACTAAAAACGCTTGAGAGTATAGGAATAAATGGACCATTCCTTAGAATAATCAGGAGCATATATTTAAGACCGTCAGTAAGCATAATATGTAATGGAGATAAACTGGAACCTTTCCCAGTAAGATCAGGAGTGAAACAAGGTTGTCCACTATCACCATTACTATTCAATATTGTATTAAAAATGTTAGCCTCAGCAATAAGAGCCGAGAAAGAGATTAAAGGAATAAGAGTAGGTAATGAGGAAATCAAACTAAAACTCTTTGCAGATGACATGATGGTATACTTAGAAAACCCCAGAGATTCTAATAAAAAGTTATTAGAAATAATTCACAACTTTAGCAAAGTTGCTGAGTACAAAATAAATCCACATAAATCCTTAGCATTTTTATACATCACCAATAAATTGCAACAGCAAGAGATACAACGAGAAATTACATTCCAAACAAATGTCAAGAGCATAAAATATTTGGGAATCCATCTACCAAAGAATAGTCAGGAATTATATGAACAAAATTACAAGGCACTTTCTACAAAAATAGTCAGATTTAAATAATTGGAAAGACATCCAGTGCTCGTGGATAGGCCAAGCCAATATAATAAAGATGACAATACTCCCCAAACTAATCTATTTATTTAGTGCTATACCAATCAGACTCCCAAGAAACTATTTTAATGACCTAGAAAAAATAACAACAAAATTCATATGGAAGAATAAAAGGTCGAAAATTTCAATGGAATTAATGGAAAAAAAAGTCAGAGGAAGGTGGTCTAAGTATACCTGATCTAAAGCTATATTATAAAGTAGCAGTTACCAAAACCATTTGGTATTGGCTAAGAAATAGACCAGTCGATCAGTGGAACAGATTAGGTACAAAGGACAAAAAAGGGTACAACTATAGCAATCTAGTGTTTGACAAACCCAAAGATACCAACATTAGGGATAAGAATTTGTTATTTGAAAAAAACTTTTGGGCAAACTGGAAATTAATATGGCAGAAATTAAATATGGTTCCACACTTAACACCATATACCAAGATAAGATCAAAATGGGTCCATGATTTAGGCATAAAGAATGAGATCATAAATAGATTAGAGGAACAGAGTATAGTTTACCTCTCAGACCTGTGGAGGAGGAAGGAATTTATGACTAGAGAAGAACTAGAGATCATTATTGATCACAAAATAGAAGATTTTGATTACATCCAAACTAAAAAGTTTCTATACAAATAATACTAATGCAAACAAGATTAGAAGGGAAGTAACAAATTGGGAAAATATTTTTACAGTTAAAGGTTCTGATAAAGGTCTCATTTCCAAAATATATAGAGAATTGATCCTAATTTATAAAAAAATCAAACCATTCTCCAATTGATAAATGGTTAAAGGATATGAACAATTTTCAGATGATGAAATTGAAACTATTTCCACTCATTTGAAAGAGTGTTCCAAATCACTACTGATCAGAGAAATGCAAATTAAGACAACTGTGAGATATCACTACACACCTGTCAGATTGGCTAAGAAGACAGGAACAAATAATAATGAATGTTGGAGGGGCTGTGGGAAAACTGGGACACTAATACATTGTTGGTGGAGTTGTGAAAGAATCCGGCCATTCTGGAGAGCAATTTGGAACTATGCCCAAAAAGTTACCGAACATTGTATACCCTTTGATCCAGCAGTGCTACTACTGGGCTTATATCCCAAAGAAATACTAAAGAGGGGAAAGGGACCTGTATGTGCCAAAAAGTTTGTAGCAGCTCTTTTCATAGTGGCTAGAAACTGGAAGATGAATGGATGTCCATCAATTGGAGAATGGTTGGGTAAATTAGGGTATATGAAGGTTATGGAATATTATTGCTCTGTAAGAAACAATTGGCAGGA
Organism: Sminthopsis crassicaudata; assembly: GCF_048593235.1. NCBI lineage: Eukaryota > Metazoa > Chordata > Mammalia > Dasyuromorphia > Dasyuridae > Sminthopsis > Sminthopsis crassicaudata. Next base: position 203,576,469 of record NC_133621.1, read on the forward strand.
GGAATACAGAGAGGCTTGGAGAGACTTACATCAACTGAAGCTGAGTGAAATGAGCAGAACCAGAAGATCGCTGTACACTTCAACAACAATACTATATGAGGATGTATTCTGATGGAAGTGGATCTCTTCAACATAAAGAAGATCCAACTCACTTCCAGCTGATCAATGATGGACAGAAACAACTACACCCAGAGAAGGAGCACTGGGAATTGAATGTAAAATATTAGCACTACTGTCTATCTACCCAGATTACTTATACCTTCGGAATCCAATACTTAACGTGCAACAAGAAAATTGGATTTACACACATATACTGTATCTGGGTTATACTGTAACACATGTAAAATGTATGAGATTGCCTGTCATCTAGGGGAGGGAGTAGAGAGAGGGAGGGGAAATCTGGAAAAATGAATACAAGGGATAAAAAAAAAAATTACTCATGCATATATACTGTCAAAAAAATTTATAATTATAAAATTAATAAAAAAAAGTAAATTTATTGTTTCTCTTCCCAAAACTTCTCTTCTAATTAACCTACTCCCATACCATGATTGTTCCAGTCATATAACCTGAGTGATACCCTCCACTACTTATTCTCTGACCACCCATTTATAACAGAACTCTCCCCCCACCCACTAATATCCAATCTGTTACCAAGTCTTGTGAATTTTGCTATCAAAACACCTTTCAGAACCATCTCTTCTCTTCTCTAATATGGCCACCACCTTGGTGCAAGCTTTCATCACGTAATGCATGGAATATAATTGTAATAGCATTTTGTTTGGTCTCCTTCCCTCAAATGTTGTCCCACTGCAGTCCATCATGCACCATCAGAGTAATCTTCCTAAACTGAAAGTCTGACCATGTCATCCTCCCACCATTATTCAATAAACTCTAGTTATTTCCTATCACCTCTAGGATAAAAATGTAAAGTCTTCTGTCTGACATTTAAAGTCCTTCAAAACCAGTCCCTTCCCTACATCTCCAGTGGTTTTATACCACATAATATGCCTATAGAGTTCTCTAGTACTTTATCTCCAGATGCTGGTTTTCTTGGCTTCTTTCACGTCCCATCTAAAATTCCATCTTCTATAAAAAGTCTTTCCTTATTCCTTCAGATCATCTTCAATTCTCTTGTATTTCCTTCAATTCCTAATTTTTCCTTGTTCTAATTTGAATCTCTCTGTATGTTGTAGCCTGAGCCCCAATGATACTAATTTTCAATTTTTACACATCTTGTGACCATATATCACGACTAAAATAACTTAAATTTTAGGATACTGAAAATATAAGCTGCTGTTTGATCCAACATAGGTGATCCCATATTGTCCCCTGGACCACATAAGTTTATTTTTTTTACATTTTCAGAATAAATAATAGATTAAAAAGCAAATTGTTTAAAAAAGGACACATTTGTTAAAGAAGAGCTATGAGAAACAGTGAGAAGGAATCCTTAAAGAAAGACTACTATTTCATAATTCTAAAGCTATTACACATCATATGAAAATAGAAAAAAATTTCAAATTTCATTTTCAATTCTAAGTCAAGTACTTAAATTTCTATTTATTATTTTCTTATATTGTATTTTTATAACAACTTTTAGATAGGGTACAATAATTTGAAGAAACTTGGCAAAAAAAAAAAAAAAAAAAAAACCTAAGGAAAGTTGCAAGAGCAATAATTCAAATTTACAGGTAAAGTTTCCAAAGCACCACTTGATCTGCTAAAAATATTGAGCCAATAGAATATACTATAAACTAGAAATAGAAAACAAATGTAGAATAAATCATAAACAAAGTTAAATTACCCATTTTCAAAGAAATTAGACAGTGACTCAAAAGCAGATCACTATTTCTAAACATCATTTGAAAATAATAGCTAAATATCCTGGAAAAGCTGTTCATTCCATTTCTCCTCATTTTGACAAACTAAAATGTGGATATATTAAATTGGAAAGCAAAACCACTGACATAGCAAAGTAGATAAAATGCTGGACTTGAACTCAGAAAAATCATTCCTTTTTTTTTGTGTATAACCCTAGAATAGCTACTTAACTTCAGTTTTCTTCATCTGTAAAAAAAACAAAGAGGGACAAAAATAATACCCCTACTTCTCAAGATTGTGGTGAAGCTAAAATAAGTTGTTTACAAAGTATTTTACAAACCCTAAAACATATATAAATGTTAAATACTATCATTACTATTATTATTACTATTACATCCACTAAGACTCTTTTGAGTTCTTAATCATTTGAAAAAAGGAACGGCAAAGAACTAAAATATAGATTTTTTTTTTTAAAAAATAGTCATTGGAAGATGTGTCACTTAATAATTCTCAGGATAGACACATATTCATTATGAGAAACCTTCTATTGTACTCTAACAATTTTTACAAATCAGTCAAATTGCTGTTGCTTATCAATTATAGGCTGCAAAATACTTTATGTATATTATCTCATTTGACTCTCAAAAAACTGCAAAAAGCAGTCAATGAGATACTATGATCCCATTCTATAGAAAAGGAAATTAAGACAAATTAATTAAGAAAGTTAAATGACTCTCCCAAGGTCACAGGACCATTAACTGACTGAGGCAGACTTTCAATTCAGGCCTTCCTGAATCCAACACCATGGCTATTTTCATGGTATAACTTAGCTGCTTCATGTGCACTTTATTCTTAACTAAAAGTTACATGCACTAAAGAACAGAATTGTTTAACTATTTTCAAAACAACGATTCATGGGAGTAAGTGATTACCACATAATTATCTTTGTAGTTTGGAAATCAGTTGCCTTGCTGAAGTCTGGAACTCAGAGTGTACCTTATCTTACTTCAGAGGAGTTTAAGAAAAATTCTCAGGTTCAAATTCTGGATGTTTCTTACTAGATGTGTAATAAGTTACTTTACCTTTCTGATTGCTGTCTCTGCTCCTGAAAGGGTCCTCCCCAACCCCCAGCAACCTTTCTTTGTACCCCTAGTGCAAATGAAGCAGATTAAAGACTTCTAAAAACCTTTTCAGCTTTATTACAATAACCAAAAGAAATATCAGCATGGCAATTTTTCTTTAATAAGATATTAATAAGATTCCTATTTAATAAGATTATCCATAGTTCATATGAGTACCGTGTGCTCTCACATAAAGGATAAAAATTTTTCATATAAATAAGTCCTAGAAAACATATTAAACTATTTTTCTTTCATACACAAGATTCTAATGTCTTTTTACAATAAGCATAACTTCTAAAATTGTAGTAATAGGGCAAAAGTGGTAATACTTTTAAATCTGATCAATATTTATGGTTAGGATTTTTTTTCCTGAATAACTTCATAAAACTAAATTATTTGTAAAAACATATTATTGCATTAGTTAGTTAAGATGGCAGATTGGCTAGAGAGCTGAATTTGGAGTCTGGAAAACCTGAGTTCAAATTTTGCCCCAAGTATTAACTATGTAATCTGAGGTAAGTCTCTCGGTCTGCTTTATTATCTGTAAAATGAAAGAGTTAGATTCAATGGCACCAAAAGTTCCTTCCATTTAAGCACAACCATTACCACTACTATCACTATCACTTCCTCTTCCTCCACCACCACCATGGATTTTATAGCATTTTAAGGTACTGGAGAAATCTTAAATTACTTTCTCCTTTTCATTCTCCTCTTTCTAACCATTTCAAATACCTATAAACTTTTTCTTCTGCGGTAATCCCTCATTTATCCATTTTTACAAGCATAACTCTGATGTTTACTCACTCCTAGCAATGCAAAGACACGCTTGAAAGTTTCTCTGATTCTGGTCTTTAATTTAATTTATCATCCACTTAAGAGCCATCTTCAAGAATACTTGATACTTCCCTTCTCTGAATCTTAAAGAGTTGCCAATCTTTTGTAATTTAATTATTCATTCATAATCTTAGGCCTTTAATAATACTCTGCTCATTGGTTACTTAATATCCTATATTTTTCCATCCATGTTTATTCTTTGTCCTGAGTAACACATTTATTTAATACCTCCTATCCATGTCAAATTCTTTGAGACTTTATTTGCAAAACATAAAAATTAAAAAATAAGAGATTTTATTTGCTCAGAACTCCTTCAAAATTTTGACCAATTTCTTCTGCCAAGTCCTTCTAGACTAAATTTACCTAGCTCTAGGTCCCTTTACTTCCTCAATTTTCAAAATACTAATGATATTATTGTTACTTTAACACATAGCTATAATTAATTTGAGTATGTTTATGTCTCCCATCTTTCTCTTATAAAAGCAAGGGCAAAAAGACACCCTACTTAAAGTGAATATCCAAAAACTACCTTTTACTATCAGCTTAAAAACACATCCTTTCCCCACCATCTACCATTTACCAAATAGATCTGAGGGGAGCTGAGGTCAATTTTTTTAAATGCATAAGGTAAATGAGCATTTACACAATCTGAAATAGAACAGGCTAAGGTAATTTGGAGGACATATATTTCTCTCCCTTTCTGTCTTCCCAGAGAATCATGAAAGAAATAAAAGATAAAATTAGAAGACAATTCAATAAAAATTAAACAATGTAGTGAAAAAAAAAGCTAACATTATATACAATGTTGCATGGCCATATTTTCCTCCTCCAATTTGTGTCCCAAAAAAGCAGGGAGGAGATAATTTTGAATATTTCTTCTTTGACATTAAAATTACACAGCACTCAGTTTTGGTTTTATTGTGTTTCTATCCACTTAAATTATTGTAACAATCACTGTGTGTATTATTTTCCTAATCCCGCCTACTTCTCTTTGTATCCATTCAAGTAGATCTTTCCATAATTCTCTGAATCCTCCATATTTATTATTTCTTTATGGCATAATATTATGTTACATTTACATACTATAATTTATCTAACTGTCCCTTAATTAGTGGGTAACTATTCTGTTTCTACTTCTTTAACTCATCAAAAAATGCAACCATCAATATTGTGGTAGACACTAAACCTATTAACTGGAATACATGTTTATCTTTGAGCATTATCACTTTAGACACTTTCTTAACATACTTCCAAGGAGCAGCTAGGTGGGGCATTGGATAGAGCACCAGACTTGAATTCAGGAGGACCTGAGTTCAAATCTAATCTCAGACACTTAACATTTCCTAGCTGTGTGACCCTGGGCAAGTCACTTAACCCCAGCCTCAGGGAAAAACAAACAAACAAACAAAAAAAAACAAAAAAAAAAACTAACATACTTCCAAATCTTTGTCCAGAAAAGCAAGAACTAATAAAATTACTGATTAATCAGTGTACCTGATTTTCCCATAAACTCTCCAACAATGATTATTTTCAGCTTTAGCCATCCTTGCCCATTTGATGACTAAAATATGAAAAACTCAAGAGTTGTGCTGATTTACATTTCACTTATTTTAAGTAATTTTGACTCATTTTTCATGTGTTTGCAATTCTTCACTTGAGAACTATTTTTCCATATCTTTGAACTACTTTTCTATAGAAAAAGACTTATATTTGCGTTAATTCTTTGTATGTCAGACCATAGTAAGAGTTGACCAATGCAATTTTCCCCTAACAGATGTTTTTCCATCTTATTTCCCCTTAGTAATGATTTTATTTAACAAGTTATTAAATTTCATGAAATCAAAATGATATCTCTTATATTTTGTAACCCACTCTAACTTTTGTTAAGAATTCTGTCTCAGGGGCAGCTAGGTGGCGCAGTGGATAGAGCACCAGTCCTGAAGTCGGGAGGAGCTGAGTTCAAACTTGACCTCAGACACTTAATGCTTCCCAGCCATGTGATCCAGGGAAAGTCACAACCCCAATTGCCTGGGGTTAAGCAAAATAATAATAATAATAATTCTATCCCATTCATTGTAGTAAAAGGCACTTACATTATCTTCTAATTTATGATATGGTCATTTATATTCAGAAGTCTTATTCATTCGCATCTTATGGTGAAACATGGTACCAGATTTTGGTCTAAGTTTATTTCTATCAAATGACTTTCTACTTTTCTCAGCAGTTCTTATCAAATAGAGTCCCCTCCCTCACCCCTTCAATGATTTATCTTCACAAATTTAACAAATACTAAGTTTACTGAGTTAAACTATTTCTGAGTTTACATAATCAAGCATATTGCATTGATCTGTTTTTTCTTTTTAATTGAGAGTAAAATTTCTGATGATTTTTTGCTTTAAAATGTTACAAAAACGTTTTTCTCTTTTCATTACTACTTCCCCCCCACATTTTTTTTTTTTTTTTTGGAAATTATAGACCTTTTTGTCTTTCAAACAAATATTGTTGATTTGTTTATTATTTTGGACAAGACACCTGTTTTTGGTATCTAAAGGGATATCAAATGGAAGACTTATTACATTTGGTTCCAGGGGGCCAAACTAGAAACAATGTTGATAACTGCAAGGAAACAATTAAAACTGTCTCAAAGTGCAATGAGTAGAGATCAGAGAGATAGTTGGCTCCTCCCCTTGAAGGCCTTTATATAGACTTTATAGATATAGATAGATATATACACACATTAATATATATATGTATATATATATCCACTTTAAGTAGTATATATGTAGCGAGCTGTCGTCTCTAGAAGCTGCTGGATCGCTCTCTGGGAAGAGATCTGCTGTGTCTACTCAAATCTCTCAGACAGATTCTTCTTCCTGTAACGAACCTTTGTCTCCACGCAGTTGCTGTTAACTCTTGTCCTTAGAAGTGACTTCCCTTCCTGCAGAGAGCCCCATCAAGCCTGATGCAATGCAGAGTCTTTCTTCTTGAATCCTGGCTCTGAATCTCCTCCAGCTCTTATCCTTCTCCAGGCCGATCTGCTCTCTGCGCCCAGTGCTGTCTCTTTTTATCCTCCCAGAGATGGGCGTGGGATAATGCAAGGGCTTCTGGGAAGAACCACCCCAGCCAATGAGCTTGCCCCCTCTATCAAGTCAACCTGAGTTCTCACCTTGTAATTGTCCAGAAAACCTGAATTCTCACCTTGTCACCATCCAGACAACCTGAGTTCTCACTTAGTAATCCTAACATCTCCCCCTTTCTTTTGATTTAGAACATAGGACAGTCATGACCTTGAAACATAAATCCATCAATATGGGAAGTATTACAGATAATTACATAAATGACCTTGAAACATAAATCCATCAATATGGGAAGTATTACAGATAATTACATAAATTACATAAGCACATAGTAACATAGTAACATAACACATGCTAGAAGTATATAACATAATCATAAATTGAAAATTTATAAATGTCCATAAGTCCATTGTCCATTAGTCTCATCTTGTGTGAGGAAGTCCAATGATTCCTGCTGGTTTTTAAAGTTCTTTAACAGTCTTCTTATTATCCATGCTCTTTCAGTGTCAGATGTTTCTTAGATCTTCTCCTTTATTTTGAGGTCTTTCTCTTTTTCTGTCTCTCTCTGATGGACAAGGCGAATATGACTCGTTGGCACCCATCTGATTCCTTCTCCTGCTGAAGAAATACAAGCAAACCCTCTCTGCCAGGCAGTTAACCTATCTAATTACCTTCTATTTACCACTTTCTAAATCTCTTCTCATCATCTGGCAATTACATTGGAATTGTTTGCACTGGGCACAGCCCTGTTGGTTTAAAAGGCCTGTATTCTCCCCAAGTGTAATCCATTTTTGCAATCTGATTGCCTTTTGGTTGACTGATTGGGTAATCCCTTTCTGCCATGTGATTGCTTTTCTTCTGGTTGATTAAATCAGAGTCCTGGCCTTCTAAAGGCTCTTTGGGTGTAACATCAGCTGCCATCATGCCCCAAGTCTTTTTTGCCTGGGGCCCTGGATCTGGGCCCCTCATCCCATTTCCCTGAATTATTCTACACTCTGATGCCCAATGGAGTCCTCTGTTGCATTTTGGACATGGGGTTTTAGGTCTTCTTTCACCCTGTCTTCTCTATCTCCATACCTACACTGAGCTCTTAGATGTCCAATTTTTCCACATTGAAAACATCTCCGAGTTTCTCTATAAGTCCCTTGCCAGGAGGGACCCTGTTTTTCCACGTTCATCATTGTCCGAGTATAAAAAGCATTTGTTCCCACTGTAGCACAGCGTCTTATGATCTCCTCTAGAGGAGCATCTTTGTCTAAGCCCCATATAATTCTTTTGCAAATCTCATTGGCATTTTCCTTAGCCAGATGTCTGGTCATTATTTCTGTAGCTGAATTTTCTCCAACAGTTCTTTTGACAGCAGTTTGCAAACGTCCCACAAAATCTGCAAAAGGTTCATTGGGACCTTGCTGTATTTTAGTGAAAGCCTCTCCACGATCTTTCTGTCCAGGAAGGACACCCCAAGCTTTTATTGCAGCCTTAGCAATTTGTTCATATATTGTCATGGTATAATCAGTCTGTTCTGAATTCTCTCCATACCGACCTTCACCAGCTAAGTGCTCAAAAGTGAATTGTGTGTTAACTCCTATTTCCAAATTGCATCTGACTTGAATTTTACATAATTCATGAAATTCCGCAAGCCATAATAAATTTTCTCCAGGTTCCAGACATGTCCTTGCTATGGATTTCCAATCATTCGGGGTTAGGACTTCATAAGACAAACCATCTAGTAACATTTTGACATAAGCTGATGTAGCCCCATAAAGGGTACAACCTTTTTTCAAATCCTTAATTTTATTCAAATCTAAAGGTGCATATCTTCTCCTTTTTTTACCTACAGAGTCAGTATTTTCAATCACAGGATATGCATGTATAAAATCACTTATATCCTGTCCTTCTCTCTTAGCTTTAACCAATGCTTTTTCTAATCTTGTCATAGGCTTAGGCTTCTTCACAGGCAATTCTGTTTGTGTTTCTGCCTCTTCCCCTCTTTCTTCCTCCATCTCTGAAGGTGGGGTTGATGTGGGCCTGTCAATAATCTGTTCTCTAGGCAGGGTTGAAGCTTCTTCAAGAGAATCATACCATAATTCCTCATTTAAATCCTCTTGCTCTAGGGAAAGATCTTGATCTTTCCTTTTTTCCTCACACTTCCTCCTCTGTTCATTTTTAGAACTTTTCCTTCTCCTACAACTTGCTTGATAGTTTAAGGCTAATTGAACTATGTTGTAGATATAAAATACTTCTGCAGAAATTGAACGAGGCCCATTTTTTGCTTGAAATTCTTTCATTTCATATCCCACTAGCTTCCATTTATCTACACCTATCTTTTCTTCCTCTAAGAACCAAGGGGATGTGCGTCTTAATGCAGCCAAGAGTTTAGCAATCTGTACCCAGGTTACAAGTAAACTCTGCTCCTCAATTATGTTGATTATACTCTCTATAGTACCACTCCTGAATGGGGGTGGAGCTGAGGTTGCTTCTGGGGCTGGGGATGAGTCGGCTGAGGTCCAGGGATTGAATATAGCTAACATCTGCCCCATTTCAGCTATAAGAGATTCCTGGTTTAGCCCTTAACAAGTTAAGTTCCTTGTTTATCTATTAGCACGCTCACTTAATCTTTAACAAAGTTTCCTCGTTACTCACGGTTCTGGGTCAGAGAGACTGAGATCTAGATCAGAATCTTTTCCACTGGAATCAGGACCGTGTCTGTCCCTGTTCGGGCGCCAAATTGCGAAGGTCTGGTCTAGCTCCTCTTGTCAGGATAAGCAAAAATCCTTGCCCCACGTTGGGCGCCAATTGTAGCGAGCTGTCGTCTCTAGAAGCTGCTGGATCGCTCTCTGGGAAGAGATCTGCTGTGTCTACTCAAATCTCTCAGACAGATTCTTCTTCCTGTAACGAACCTTTGTCTCCACGCAGTTGCTGTTAACTCTTGTCCTTAGAAGTGACTTCCCTTCCTGCAGAGAGCCCCGTCAAGCCTGATGCAATGCAGAGTCTTTCTTCTTGAATCCTGGCTCTGAATCTCCTCCAGCTCTTATCCTTCACCAGGCCGATCTGCTCTCTGCGCCCAGTGCTGTCTCTTTTTATCCTCCCAGAGATGGGCGTGGGATAATGCAAGGGCTTCTGGGAAGAACCACCCCAGCCAATGAGCTTGCCCCCTCTATCAAGTCAACCTGAGTTCTCACCTTGTAATTGTCCAGAAAACCTGAATTCTCACCTTGTCACCATCCAGACAACCTGAGTTCTCACTTAGTAATCCTAACAATATATATTTAAAATATTTTTAAAATAGAAGACATATAACATATATGTAACATATATATATGTAACACACATACACACACATATATATGTAATTATATATTTATATAATAGGGTCACTTAATGACCCTATTACAGTATAGCTCCTTTTATACTTGTGGACTTAAATTAGATGTCTGCTGAAATTCCTTACATATCTCAAATTTTGTGATCTCATCCTATAAAATATACCATTAACATCTTAAAACCATAAATCAATCTACACAGAATAGTCATTACTGTTATACTAATCTGGTCCCAAAGAATGATGGATTTCAATCAATGAATGTCTAAGACATTTTTTATTTTTTTAAAGAGTATTTTAAAATTATACATATGTACATCTTGCATATGTTTTAGTGTACTGATTCTCATATAGTCCATATATTTTGTAGTATTTTCACTCTGGATTTTAGTTCCAATAAGTGAAAACCTGGATGATTTTTTTTTAACAGGTTTATTTTGTATCCAGCTACTTTACTGATGCTAATAATTCCCCCAGTTTCTTTATTGATTCTCATATGCTAAGTAAAGCAATTGCCAATAGAAATAACTTTTGTCTTTTTTGCTAATTATGCCTTTAACTTATTTTTCTTGGTCTAAGTTTTTTGTTTTGGGTTTTTTTTTTTTTTTTTTTTTTTTTTTTTGCTACTGTCAGTATTTCTAGAAATGTCAAAAAAATAGTTGGAATAGAGGTTCAGGATGTTCTGTATTAGACTCACTGGTGTATTCTACAAACCCAGAATCCCAACTCATTATGTTTTCTCTCCCTCAGGGGCAGATGACCTTTAGGTCAGGAAGACCCGAGTTCAAATCCAACCTCAGAACATTTACTGTGACCCTGGGAAATCATTTAACTCTCTCTGTCTTTGTTTCCTCAACTGTAAAATGCTTGGTCAGGTGGTATTTAATGAATGCTTATTCCCTATTCCTTTTTTTTTTTTTTTTTTTTAAATATTCATTGCCCAAAGTATGGAAAGAAAATTTGTTCTTCAGTCATGTCCAACTCTTTGGAGTAGCTTGCCATTTTTTTTTCTTCCAGCTCATTTTGCAGATAAGAAAACCGAAACAGAGTTAAGTTAAACTCAAGATTACATAGCTAATAAGTATCTAAGGTAACATTTAAACTCAGGTCTTTTCAACTCCTGGCCTACCACTCTATCGACTATATTATCTAGCTATCTATGGGAAGAAATAGAAAGAATTATTAAAATTTATTTCATGATTTAAAAAAAATCAAAAGCCAAAAATAAATATACACTTTAAGTATTTTAACTAAAAGTTGAGTTTTTTCACTTGGATCAAAATCCAGTAACCAGCAATTTTATTATTAAGTCCTCTTTTGTATGCTTTTGTAAGATATAAGCCCTGCATACTCATTAAATAATAATAACTTTCATATCCTCATGAGCTCCAGGTGATTTCAGGATAGGCTACAAAGGAATTAGTTTGGGCATTAGAGAGCAGATCTCATTTTTGCTTTTCTCTACTTCACTGAACTGTTAGAAGATCTAGTAAGAATAAGAAAGCCTTCAAGAACACTTATCTTCCTAAAGAATTCCATCACTCTGACTACTTGATTGAAAGCATTCATTTATACTAGCCATTTGACCTTTGGGGAAATGACTAGTAGCTTGGTGACAGCTAGTCTTCTGGAGAGTAAGGAAAAGATACATTTTAGATGATAAACTGGTCTCTGTTGCCATTTCAATTTTAATCTTGTACTCTAGGGACATCAGAAAATGCCATTTACTTGAACTGCTGACTGCTGTTCCTTCACGTCAATTAAAAATGAGTTTATTACAAAAAGTAAAATATGGTTCTATACTTTTTCTCAAATTATGCAATTTTGTTCTAGGGGATAAGACGTTCTTTAATCTTTTTTCCTCAATTAGACAAGTCATTTTCTGCTCACAAAATGAACCAAAGAATTAACCAAGGAAATTCATAATTACTGGGGGGAAATGCTGAGAAGGGGACTTCTTTAAAAAACAAAAAAGTAAAGCAGATGCTCAGGAGAGACTATGATTGAATACTGAACTACTTCATAAAAACATAACTAGCTTGGAGTTAAGGGCTTTCTGTGAGCATAAACTATAACCTCACAAATATGGAATAAGAGTAATCTAAGTCAGTGAAAAGTCTATATTACACAGGAAACTGGAAATACATCCATGAATTGGTGTCAGTGGAATCAAGTAAGAGCATGATTTATACAGTAGTGACAACTCTGAAAGCTTTTAGTACTCCAATCAATGAAATGATAAAACTACTAAGTGGAAAAAACTGATGCTTAAGTAATATATTCACTTCCTTCCAGAAAAATGAAAGACTTAAAATATAGGGGGAGATGTGAATTTCTGTGCATGGTCCCTAATAGCAATTGCTTGGCTGACTATTGTTATGAGATTTCTCTTTTTGTTTTCTTTTTTAAAACTTTTCAGTGTGTGGGGCAGTGAGGTGGTGCAGTGGATAGAGCACCAGTCCTCTGAAGTCAGGAGCACCAGAGCTCAAATCTGGCACTTAACACTTGTGTGACAACGAAATATTCAAACTAAAATTTAATTCTTTTTCTCTTATAGTAAACAGCAAGCTTGATTAGCTTCACTAAAAATAAAAAATGGAAAATACTTTATGTAAAAGCCTCCACATTCTAAAATCTCAGCAGTGAACAGTGATGCATATATATTACTATCTAAATTGACTTCACTTAGGAAGTTAAAAGCATTGAAGCCAATTAAAAAATAAAGTCATATTAAAATAAATATACATTGAATGAAAACCAAAAGGGAATCCTCTTAGTTCAGTCTTCTCTTAAACATTCTGAATCAATTCCAATGAGTCAAGGTAGTCCTTACTGGAGATTGTTTATGTGGGGAATTGCCAAGCTTTATTTGCTAATTATATAATAGAACTTGATCCTACATATCTTAGTTTTAAGAACAAAAGGTGCCAAACTAAGTTGGAACAGTGGAAAGATAAATTTTCAATATAGTGGTTTTAAGTACATTTTTTATAAAGCATGTAATCCCTTTTCACAAAATGAAACAACTTCAAGGCTATTTACACTTAAGTTTTTTTTTATTTTCTTAATTATAATCTTTATTAGAAATAAAGTTAAAAGTATAAATTAACAGACTGTTCTAACTTTGGGAAATGAAGTTTTTTATAACTTCCAAGTTATTCCATAAAAGAACACAAAATATAATCACTTTAGATTTTATATAATGCCCTATAAAATTGTATTATACAAGATTTATTGTCAGTATGTCTTCAAAATTAAAGGAAACTATAAAAAGGGTTCTGTAAATAATATTCAATTTTAACAATTGTTAAGAGTAAAAAAGTTCTTATACAAAAATATATAATATTCATTAGTGCAAAAAAGAAAAAGTATATTAAATGTCTAGCTTATCTCAGTTTCCTAATTTGTAAAATGAGGGAATTTGACTCATTCCCTGGGTCATTTAATCTTAACCAAACGAACTATCTTTTTGGCAAAGTAGATGTGGGGGTTGGGAGGGATAGGGAAGTGGGAGACTGCAGAGATTCAGGTTTCACTTCATATCCATCAAACTACCAAAAATTATAGAAAATTAAAATGGTCAATGGAGGCTGTATGGAGATAAGTTATAATCTTGGTAGGACTTTAAACTATTCTAGAAAACAATTTAAAATTATGCAATATATGACGACTTTTTTTTTTTTTTTATGTTTGTTATGACTACCGTTTGACGACATCATTACATTATTGGTCATATATCCAACAGGCCAAAGGTAGATATCATTTATGCCAAAATACTCAGAGGAGTATTTTTTATAATAGTATAAAATTGGGGGAAAGGGGTGGAGGAAAAAAAGAAACAGCTTAAAAATGAGGCTGAACTAATCTAGCTGAAGGTAAGGACCTCAAACAAACCTCCTTGTTCTTATAATCAGGCTGTAGCTAGGAGTCCAATCATCCACGCCTTGTCTCAGGTAGAAACTGGTCAATCATTCTGCTTCACATCAGTGACCATTCCAAGAACAAAGGCCCTTCCCCCTAAAACTCCTCACTCCTGAGATAGACAATCTAATCAATATTAAATCCTGGGTCAAGTTGACCTGAATGAAGTTGAATATCTCAAATATAGAGTTGCTGAGTATCCTATAGCTATGTCCCTATTCAATAAAAGACTCTTTGGGGACAGTTAGGTGGTGCAGTGGATAGAGCACCAGCATCAGTAGGCTCTGAATTCAAATTTGATCTCAGACACTTAACACTTCTTGGCTGTGTGACCCTGGGTAAGTAAGTCACTTAACCTCAATTGACTCAGCAAAAAAAAAAAAAAAAAAAAAAAAAAAAAAAAAAGACTTATAAAAATGACTATTTGGTGTAAGGTTTATATAAACAATGAAAATCTGGAACTAAAGAGAATAGACAGAGGCTGGTGAGGAGACAGAAAAATCTTGGGTGAGCCTGGACTATCACAAAGTCTTATTTATTAACAAGACACTTAGTTCAAAGCACCCATTTCCCCCTCTTAACTGCTGGATCATTTCTTGATTCGTTTTCTGCACACTTAGGGTAAGAGAAGGAGGAGAGATAGAAAAAGAGGATAAAAAGGATAGATTTATCTATTGTCTAATTATCTATCCTCAATTTCTAATCAAAAATGGCCTTGGGTCTAAGCTTTTTTAAATTGTCCAATTTAAAAATGAGTGACCACAAACTGACACTAGTGCCTTTATTTTTAGAATTGGGGATTGGGGGAGACTGAGAATATTCTTTTCCCTCTAAAAGAAATGAGAACTTTTTTTTTTTCTTCTTCAGCTCAAGCTGTGTTGAAGAGAAAGCTCTGGAATTCATGGAACAGTAAGAAAATATACATTACTGTTTCCCAAAACAAACAGAGACCCTTAAGAAAAAAAAATCAGCTAGCCTTGGGTAAGGTACAGAAATTAAGATTGACTATTTTGGTATGGCTGCAGCTGTCCTTTTAGCTTGGGACTGATAACTGGTATTAAAGTGGACTTCTGAATTATCAATTCACACACAAGCAGTTATTAAGCAATTATTGTATTCCAGGCACTACACTAACAGATGAGAAAACAAAGAAAATACTCTTTGCCTTAAGTCCTTTGAAGGCTGTACTCACCAGTTTCATATGGATATTGATATGTATGTATACATGTATTATATGTCTAAAACACATTAAGAGTATATATATATATATATATATATATATATATATATACATATACATGTTGCTTATCAAATATTTCTTTAACAAATGAATAAACCTAAACAATAATAACCAATTCACAGTCTTCTAGTCAATTTTAATTTAGATACTTTTAAGCATGTTTTTAAAAAAAGATTATACATACTTAGTATTTTTTTTTTAAGCAAAAGTGAGCAATACACTTTATCAAAGTCTTTTTTGGCATTTATTGACATTGTTATATGTTTTACGATTTTAAAAAATGATTAATTACATCTATCATTTTCCTAATTTTAAAACATCCTTGTATATACTTCATATAAGCCCAATGTAATCTTAAGGAATAAATTCTTAGATAAATTGCTAAAGTTACTTAGTTGCATAGGAGCTTGTTTTTATACTTTATAATTTATACTTTAGAATGTAATTGTGTGGTACTGAATTCTTCATCTGAGCCAGGAGATTTATCACCTCCCTTTTTAGTAATTTCTTCATATCTCATTCTGTTTTCTTATTTGATATTTTAAAGTTTTAGTTAGTTTGAGTATTTTATAATTTTGAAGGTATTCCTCTATTTCTTTAGTATCACAATTTTATTCAGATGGCTTGCTTTTAGCCCTAAATATCAAATTTTCCCCTATGAACTCACCCATCCCCTCATCTAACCCTTCTTTGTAATGAAGAAAAGCATTTAAACAAAGTCAACCAACACAGAATTTAGCCATATATATTACAATCTCTTATAAGCTTGATGCTTTCTATTTCTTTTTTTTTTTTTCCCCCTGAGGCTGGGGTTAAGTGACTTGCTCAGGGTCACACAGCTAGGAAATATTAAGTGTCTGAGACCAAATTTGAACTCGGGTCCTCCTGAATTCAGGGGTGGTGCTCTATCCACTGCGCCACCTAGCTGCCCCAGAATATTTTCTATTTCTAAGACTCAGCTGAAATCCTACCACTGTAAAGAGGTCCTCAGCTCCTATCTATTGCTTGTGACTTTTCACTGAGATAATCTTCCACTTGAATTGTATATAATTTGTATACAGTTATTTGCATATTGCCTTTCTTGAAAGAATGTGAGCTCCTTGAAGAGATCATAATTTTGCTATTTTTGTATCTCTAACACTTAGCAAAATGTTTTTTTTAATAAAAGTTTCTTGATTGTCACAGGTAAAAAACAGAGAAAGGTTATTGATAGAAACTGAGGAAGAAAGTTGAGCAAATAAGGCAGAAGGAAAAAAGTACAGAAAACAATGAAAATAGTATAGGGTTATAAATAGAGCAGAGAAAAAAAAAAAAAGAATGACAGATTAAAGATGCAGAAAAGGGAAAAACTAAATATGTGAGTAAGGCATGAAATTTCCCAGTTAAATAATGGGAACTGTGACAATCTAGAAAGTAAGGCTGGAGAAATGAGTAAACAAAATCAACAACAAACAGGAAATATTATGGAATCAGGAACATTCAAAACATTTGGAAAATAGGACAGATCTTAAAAATAATCATATGACTAAAATGAGAACTCTAGAAGGAAAAATGGCAAAGAAAATGTATTCCAAAAGAATTTCACAATAAAAATAAGGAATTACATACAAATTTTCAAGTTGTTACAAGAAGTATTAACCTAATAAAAAAAAGTTCATTAAGAAGCAGGCTCTTTCCAAATATTTTCTTAAAATATAGGATAGAGGAGTTATTCAATAAGCATTTATAAGCACCCATTATATATATGCAAGGCACTATGCTGAGAGTGATATAGACAAATTACTTGACCTCTCACAGTCTCAATTTCTTCATCTTCAAAATGAGAATGATGATGATGATAATAATAATAATAATAATAGCACCTGGCTTACAGAACTATTGTCAGATCAAATGAATAACATATGTAAACTATTTTATAAATCTTTTTTTCTTTTCTTTTTATTTCCTGAGGCAGCTGGGGTTAAGTGACTTGCCCAGGGTCACAGAGCTAGGAAGTGTTAAGTGTCTGAGACCAGATTTGAACTTGAGTCCTCCTGACTTCAGGGCTGTTGCTCTCTCTACTGTGCCACCTCTCATTTTATAAATCTTAATGTGCTATATAGCTGGGGTTATAGTGCATATGTAAAAACATGTTAAGGCCATGTTGTAAAAAGCAAATTACTCTTGTTGTACAATTATTTCATTCATGTCCAGTAACTCTCTATGACTCCATTTAGAGTTTTCTTTGCAAAGAAAATGGAGTAGTTTGCCATTTCCTTTTCTAGATCATTTTAAAGATAAGGAAACCGAGAGCAATTATATATAGCTAGTAAAATGAGATTTGAATCTAGGAAGATGAATCTTCTGGACTCTAAGCCTAACACTCTTAGAAAAGGGTTCTTGGAAGAGCTTAAAAAGAATTTTAGCTGAGGAAAAATTGAGAAAAGAAATAAATAATATAAAGCATGAAAATTATGAAAAGAAAACCAACCATAATTAGAAAAAGAGATTTCAAAAACTTAAAGAAGAAAACAACTCTTTAAAATTTAGAGTTGGACAAGGGGATGCTAATGATTTATAGGACATTAAGAAATATTAATATTAAAATAATGAAAAAAAGACTAGAACATGAAACATCTCCCTAGAAAAACAACTGAATAGGATGTTCTCTTTGAATAGGATCAAGGAGAGATAAATGTCAGATTACTTGAAAGTTATCATAAAAAGTTTTGACACTATACTTTTAAGAAATTAAGAAAAATTGCCCTGTTCTACAAAATTCTAGAAATAGAGGGTAAAATAAAAATGAGGCTGGGGGGGGGGGGTAATCCACCAATCAGATCTTGAAAAAGACTCCAAAATGAAAACAATTTAAATATTATGGAGCCACAGTCAGGATAACACAAATTTAGCAGCTTTTGCGTTAAAAGAGGAAAAGGCATAGAACATAACATTTTGAAAAGAAAAGAAGTTGGGTTTACAACCAATAATAACCAACCTAATGAAGTTGACTGAAATCCGGCAAAAGAAAAAAAAATTAATATCCAATGAAGTAAACAAATTTTGGACTGAACAGAAAAATCTGACTTAAAAGAATCAGGACAAACATAAGAAGGCAAACAATAAAGACTAAGGAATTTAATAATGTTAAAATGTTTACTTTTTATATTAAAAAAATGCTATTTATAACTCTTAAGAATGTTATTGTTACCAGGATAATTCAAAAGAGGCAAATTGAAGTCTTGGGGCTAAGTTGATTATGATTGGATGATCCTATAAAATGGGATATGTAAAAGTAAAAGAGAGCAAATGATCTCATACAAAAAAGGCATGAACGAAAGAATCTTTATAACTGCAGAGCAACTAGGGGAACCTTATTCTCATGGGAACTGGGTTAAAGAAGGAATAACATATTTAGTAAGGTATAAACTTTTTTTTTTTTTTTTTTAAACTTACAGAGAAATAGGAGGGCAAGAGGACAGTATAAGAGGGAATCTCAAAAGGATGCACACTCTGGAAAAATGGCAAGTAGGTTGGCAAATTTCAAGCTCTTCAGATTTCCCCCACAAACAGAACAAATTTGTGCTTCAAGGCAAAGGTAGACCAGTGAAAAATCAATTCGACTTGGGGCAGAACAGGGAAATTCCAAATACAATTCCAAGACCCTGAATCAGGAATTAGTCCATGTGAAGTACAAACACCTTCAGACTAGCTCTGGAAACACCAAATGGGGAGACCTGGGGGGCCACCTGGGTTTGGCTGGAGCCTCAGCAGGAACCATAGAAACTTTCACCTGCTGGACAGTGTGTGGATTAGGAATCCGAGTACAAAAAGATAGAGGGGACTTTGGCTGATCAGGAACATCAGACCTAGCTGTGCTACAGAACCATGACCTTACATGGGAAAGAACCAGCACAGCTGTGAATGCAGAAATGGTGTCAGGGATGCTACTGACTATGAGCACTTGCTAGAGAGGGGAACTTTTGTTTTGGGGTTCCAAGTCAGAGGGGAGAGCTGAAGTAAAGTTTGAGGCACTATCCCCACCACCCTACAATTAGAGGGTTATACTAATACTTCTCATTAAAAAAAAAAAAAAAAAAAAAAAAAAAAAGAACAAATAAAGAAGAAAGAATCCCGCCATAGAAACTTTCTTATGGGAACTGGAAAGACCAAGATTTATATTCACAGGAGGACAACTAAAATAAAAAGAGGTTCTGAAGAGTAGCATGAAATGACTCCTGCCCAGAGAGAATATATAGAAGTCAAAAAAAAGAATTTAAAAATCAAATAAGATATTAGCAAAGACTTCAGAAAATCATCCCCAGGATAATACACTATGACCAAGTGGGATTTATACCAGGAATGCAGGGCTGGTTTAATATTAGGAAAACTATTAGTATAATTGACCATATTAATAATCAAATGAATAAAAACCATATGATCATCTCAATAGATGCAGAAAAAGCATTTGATAAAATCCAACATCCATTCCTACTAAAAACGCTTGAGAGTATAGGAATAAATGGACTATTCCTTAAAATAATAACGAGCATATATTTAAAACCTTCAGTAAACATCATATGTAATGGTGATTAACTAGAACCTTTCCCTGTAAGATCAGGAGTGAAACAAGGTTGCCCACTATCACCATTACTATTCAATATAGTACTAGAAACTCTAGCCTGAGCAATAAGAGCCGAGAAAGAGATTCAAGGAATTAGAGTAGGAAATGAGGAAATCAAATTATCACTCTTTGCAGATGACATGATAGTATACTTAGAGAACCCCAAAGACTCTGCTACAAAGCTATTGGAAATAATTCAGAATTTTAGCAAAGTTGCAGGATACAAAATAAATAAATCCACATAAATCCTCAGCATTTTTATACATTACTAACACAATCCAACAGCAAGAGATACAAAGAGAAATTCCATTCAAAATAACGACTGATAGTATAAAATATTTGGGAATATATCTACCAAAGGAGAGTCAGGAATTATATGAGCAAAATTACAAAACACTTGCCACAAAAATAAAGTCAGATTTAAATAATTGGAAAGACATTCAGTGCTCTTGAATAGGCAGAGCAAATATAATTAAGATGACAATACTCCCCAAACTAATCTATTTATTTAGTGCTATACCAATCAGACTCCCCAGAAACTATTTTAATGACCTAGAAAAAATAACAACAGAATTCATATGGAACAACAAAAGGTCGAGAATTTCAAGGGAAGTAATGAAAAAAAAAAAAATTAAGTGAAGGTGGTCTAGCTGTACCTGATCTAGAACTGTTTTATAAAGCAACAGTCACCAAAACCATTTGGTATTGGCTAAGAAATAGACTAGTTGATCAGTGGCATAGGTTAGATTCACAGGGCAAGATAGTGAACAAAATAGCAATCTAGTGTTTGACAAACCCAAAGATCCCAAATTTTGGGATAAGAATTCATTATTTGACAAAAACTGCTGGGAAAACTGGAAATTAGTATGGCAGAAACTAGGCATGGACCCACATTTAACACCACATACTAAGATAAGATCAAAATGGGTCCAAGATTTAGGCATAAAGAATGAGATCATAAATAAATTGGAGGAACATGGGATGGTTTACCTCTCAGACTTGTGGAGGAGGAAGGAGTTTGTGTCCAAGGGAGAACTAGAGACCATTATTGATCACAAAATAGAACATTTTGATTACACCAAATTAAAAAGTTTCTGCACAAACAAAACTAATGCAAACAAGATTAGAAAGGAAGTAACAAATTGGGAAAACATTTTTACAGTTAAAGGTTCTGATAAAGGCCTCATCTCCAAAATATACAGAGAATTGACTTTAATTTATAAAAAATCAAGCCATTCTCCAGTTGATAAATGGTCAAAGGCTATGAATGGACAATTTTCAGATGATGAAATTGAAACTATTTCCACTCATATGAAAGAGTGTTCCAAATCACTATTGATCAGAGAAATGCAAATTAAGACAACTCTGAGATACCATTACACACCTGTCAGATTGGCTAAGATGACAGAAACAAATAACAATGAATATTGGAGGGGCTGTGGGAAAACTGGGACACTGATGCATTGTTGGTGGAGTTGTGAAAGAATCCAAACATTCTGGAGAACAATCTGGAATTATGCCCAAAAAGTTATCAAAATGTGCATACCCTTTGACCCAGCAGTGCTACTACTGGGCTTATATCCCAAGGAAATACTAAAGAAGGGAAAGAGACCTGTATGTGCCAAAATGTTTGTGGCAGCCCTTTTTGTAGTGGCTAGAAACTGGAAAATGAATGGATGTCCATCAATTGGAGAATGGTTGGGTAAATTATGGTATATGAATGTTATGGAATATTATTATTCTGTAAGAAATGAACAACAGGAGGAATATAGAGAGGCTTGGAGAGACTTATATCAACTGATGCTGAGTGAAACGAGCAGAACTAGGGGATCATTATACACTTCAACAATGATGCTGTATGAGGATGTATGCTGATGGAAGTGGATATCTTCAACATAGAGAAGAGCTAATCCAATTCCAATTGATCAATGATGGACAGAATCAGCTACACCCAGAAAAGGAACACTAGGAAATGAGTGTAAACTAAGAGCATTGGTTTTGTTTTGTTTTGTTTCTCTTCCCAAATTATTTTTACCTTGAGAATACAATCCTTCCTTTGCAACAACAACAACAACAAAATGTGGTTCTGCACATATATATATTATACCTAGGATATACTATAAGATATTTAATATGTATGGGAATGCCTGCCATATAGGGGAGGGGGTGAAGGGATGGAGGGGAAAAACTTGGAACAAAAGGGAGTACAAAAGATAATGTTGTAAAAAGAAAAAAAAATTAACTATGCATATGTACTGTCAAAGAAAATGTTTTAATTATAAAAATTAATTTAAAAATTTCATTAGGAAAAAAAAGAAAAAAAATCAAATGAGAAAAATGAGGGAAGAACTATATTAAAACACATACTCACACACACACACACAAAAATCCAAGAAAAACAAGATTATGGAAAAAAAGTTAACCAACTAGAGGAAATACAGATTCTCAAAAATGAAAATGACTCTCTGAAAATTAGAATTGGGCAAAGGGAAGCCAGTGAAGCTATGATACACCAAGAAATAACAAAACAGATTCTAAAGAATGGAAAAAAAAAAAAAAAAAAAAAATCACAACAAGAAGAAGACATGAAGCAAAGCCAAGATGGCAGAATAAAGGCAGGAACTTGCCCAACCTCTTCCCCCAAACTCCAAATTCCTTTAAATAATGACTCTAAACAAATTTTGGAGTAAAACATTTTCCAGCCAAAAGCAACTTAGAAGCTCAGGAGAAAAGATCTGTGACACCAGAGTGGGAGTGCTGGCACAGCCTCAGACTCAGCCCCGCCTGGCCCAAACTCTGAATCAGCTGCAGTGCTGTTGGCTTCCAGACTTTTCAGCCCAAGAACATTAAAGAGGACCTAGAAAGTCAGCAGAAAAGATCTGTACAACCAGAGTGAAAGCTCAGCCCACAATTCCAGAGTAGGCTTACACTGATCCCAGCTCCAGTCCCAACCCCAGCATTGGGAAGGCAGGACCTCTGAATCAGAAAAATTACCCTTAGTACAGAACAAGAGGAGAAAATATAAGAATAATTTGACTGCCTGAAAGTTGTGACCAAAAAAAGATACAATAAAGAAAGAAAATTGTCCTGGAATTAAAGAACATGGGGGAAAAGTAGAAATAGGAAAAAAGCCATTGATCACTATCTCAACAAGATCATTTGTAGAATACACATAGGAATAGTATTGCCAAATTCTGAAATCCCCAGATCAAAGAGATTAAACAAGAAACAAAGAAAAAAAAAAAAACAAAAACAAACAAACAAACAAACAAAAAAAAAAAAAAAAAAAAAAAAAAAAAACAATCCAAATACACTGGAGCTACAATTAGAATGGTACAGGACTTATCAGCAGCCACAATAAAAGACTGCAGGTTTCAGAATCATATCTACTAACAATCAAAAGAACTAAGTTTGAAGCCAAAAATCATGTCAAACAAAATTATTTATAATTTTGAATGAGAAAAAAATGGACATTCAATGAACTTGCAGATTTTCTATCAACCAAACCTGAACTTAACACAGGATTTAACATATAAGAGCCAATATCAAAGATCAATCTCAAGGAACTCAATAAGGACAATTTTTTTTTTTTAAAGTGGGAAATGTATACCATATGTTTAAGATTGACATTAACAATAGTGTAGTTCGAAATAAAGATTGCGGCAGAGCTTAGATTAAAAATAGTAATTATGTCATACAAATGAGATGCAGAGGAAGAATAGCCACACAGACATTGGGGGAGCTCATAGTTCTGAAAATCTACTCATAGTGGGAATGGGTTTATAATTAATACTATTATGAAGTGTACAGGACCCTCCAAAATCTATAAGAAATAAGAGGGAGAGAGATGAAAAGACAAGGAAGCAAAAGATGAGGGAAGAAGACAAGGAGGGATCTATAGGTGAGGGGCAGTTAAGTAATAGCAAAGCAAATTAAGGAGCTGAATTAAAGCAAAGGATCAGCAGGAATAGGAAAGATATAAAAGAACAATTTACAAGGAAGTAAAGAAAAGATGGACACTCATGAATATAATTTCTTCTACAAATATATATATTTTCTTGAACTTGTAATTTGTTGTTACATATTTTGAATCCTCCCTGATATTTTGCGGAGCACATGACAATGTTCTCTTTTGTTTTATTTTATTTTATATTCCTTTTCTAGTTTTTTCCTTGTTTTTTTTTGTTTTTGTTTTTTTAAATAAAATTTTAAAAAAAGAACAGCTTGGATGAAAAAGTAAAATCTTACCCAAATAAAAAACTCCCTGAAAACTAAAGATTTTTTTAAATCTATGACTATAAATATATTAAAATAAAATTAAAAGATTGAAAATATAGAACAAAATGTAAGATATACTGATATTTAAAAACAACAATTCAATACCTTAGAAATAACTGAACTCTTTAAAAATAAAATTTCACCACCATGCACTTTCTCTCCCAAAAAAACTGAGCAATGAATTTTGAGAAATCATAGATGAAAGTTTTTCAGGTTTATTAGATTCAGAGAACACAGTAAAAATAGGAAAAAAAATTAAGTAGAATCAAGAGTACAATTTACATAATAAAAGCAATTCTGTAAAGAAAGTCAAGTATGAAAGACTTAGTTAAGTAAGTGATATACCACGATCACAAAAGACTCATGATGAAAAATTGTTATCCTTTTCCATATCCAGTATGATTTTATATTACGATGGATATTATAATTCTCTTCTCAATGAGTTGGGGGGGGGGGAACACCAAGAAT
Source organism: Sminthopsis crassicaudata (assembly GCF_048593235.1). NCBI lineage: Eukaryota > Metazoa > Chordata > Mammalia > Dasyuromorphia > Dasyuridae > Sminthopsis > Sminthopsis crassicaudata. The sequence continues at coordinate 203,601,157 of NC_133621.1, forward strand.
TTGGGACTGAAAATAAACATAAAACTGCATGTAATACAAATACAAAAGTCCTGAGAAATGCAAATTTATTTAAACAAGTGAAAAGCTATATATGATACATTGACGACATTCTTATGGTGGTGAAGAAACAACTTTCCTTCAGAATGCTAATATTTTCAAAGAGCACTGAGCGAGTCTAATAAGAACCAGAGGTCTGGGGAGAAACTGATTTTGTTGTGAGGATCTGAAAAGGGGAGAAACAAAATGAAGAATAAAGGAATACACTCATATAAAAAGAAAAAAAGATAAAGAATGGCATAGAATTTGCTATTCCTCATAATCTTAATACATAAGGAAAAATATACCAATATTTCAAGGGAATAAGTAGAAGGGAGAAAGTAAATCTCAACTTTACTGGACTAGACAAAGTAGACTTGGCAACACATTGGCAACATATACACACATACACACACCCCTCAGAGTTCAGGATAAAAAAAAAATTCAAAATTACTAGAAGGAAAAAGTGGACACAGAAGGTGGGGAAGAATTAGGAGGCAACTAATACTCAGGAAGAAACAGTCACAAGCAAAACAAAATTACTGATCCTCAAGAGATAAACTATAAAGAGAGTAAGGGGAGTCCTAGAGTCTAAGGAGATGCCCCAAAATTGATAATGGTTAAATGAAGTGTGGTTATGGAACATAAATGAATTGTGCCATAAGAACTAATGAAAGAGATTTCAGACAATCCAGTATAGTATATAATAAAACTGAAAGAGAATGAAATGAACGTTAAGAGAACAATCTATACAAGGTCAAAAACATTGTAAAGAAACACAGTTTTGAAAGTTTTAGAAATTTTGATAAATTCAATGAGCAACCATATCTCTACAAAACTTATGATAAAGCATTTTATTTACCTTTTAATAAAGATAGTAGACTTCCAAGTGCAGAAAGATATAGCTGTTTTTGAATATGGTCACTCTGTAGATTCATTTGTTTGACTATATTCATTTCTAATAAAGGTTTTTATTTTCTGCTACTTTTTAATTGAGAGAGGAGTGGTAGGAGGAGGAAGATAGCAAGTGATATCCAAAAGGAGGGGGAAAGACTTAAAATATTTTTCAAAATATACAGAAGAAAACAAAAGGAATAAGGGATAAGCAAGAAAGTTTAAAAATTAATCAATGGAATTAATTCCTTTAAAAAAGCAAGTAGTATGAAATGAATATTGAGTTTCACATACATTTGTATTTTATGTTCTGCTGTATATACAAAAATAAGCATTTTGAGGGTATTTAAGTTCAAGATACATTTTCATCTTCTTTAACACGAATTGGTCCATAAGCTACATTTATTTTCATAACAGTCTTTTGGCCAATACTTGAGTGCTTCAATATGTTAAGACTAAAAACCCCATAAAGTAGTATTTCTTATTGCTTTTATAAACAGCAGCAAACCTTAAAACTAATGGTAATACAAATATACAGAAGTAAAGGAAATCTAGAGAAAGAAAAGCAAAAAGCAAAAACATTAAACGAATAAAAGATCTTTTATAGAAGCAAAAAAATATTAATCTCAAAAATATTTAGAGACAACTTAAGTATAAGAGGTAAACCAAAATAATATTACAAATTTTTAAAAAACCCTAAACATTATAATGTAAGGAGAAATTTCAAATATAGATAATAAAGTACCAATCAAAAAAAAAAAAAAAAAAAAAAGATTTTCTTCCCAAAGGGAAATGGTTCAAAAGGAGCAGGAAAAAGATCAGAAACTGTATCAGACAATGGAATGTGTTTCAAAAAACAAAATATTTCCAAGACGCAACTCAAGGTGACATACCCTGCAATCCTGAGCATAATCAGCAAAAAAGAAAAGAAAGCATTTGAAAAATTCCTACTAAGAAAATATGAACTTGCCTCAAAATGTGACTTGCTTTGCAAATACATTAGAAAAATAAATTATAAGAAGGGTAAATAAATATAGCAACCAAGGAAAACACAGGGAACTTTTAAAAAGAAAGAAATCTATGAGATTAATAACAGCAAAGATGACAACAATAATACCAACAATATAAAAATATCTTTCTAAGAAAAGAAATACACAAAAGGAAAGTGAAAATGGAAATCAGATAGAAAATGAGATGGTGGAGGAAAAGAATTGAAATAGAGTTACTAAAAAGTAACTAAATTCTTTTTGTGATACCAAACTACAGAACTGTAAGAAACAGGAGAATATGTGATGAAAGGGGGAAGAAGTGAGGCTACAGGAGAAAGGTCAAGTTATCAAAAAGAGGGAATGAAATAAAGGGAAAGAAAGGGAGAGCCATCTCTCTAAATAACTGTAAATTCCTGTAGGGAGCTTACATTTTGTATAATGTCTTTTGTAATTTATTATTTGAAAAGTAGGGAGCAAGTTGCAATATATTTTTATTTTCATAATTTAGAACTTTGAATTAACTTGTTTGTCTTTCTGGTTCAGCAGGGGAATATTCTAGCAGGCTGGTGTTTTGGTTTTCTTTTCCTCTTTGCTTGCAATGTTAATAACTTAGCTGAGAAGGTGTGAGGAGCCATTAGAATGAGGCATGAAAAGAAATGAGATGTCTACCATAATTAGTATTGTTTATAAATATGTAGTATATCACACTATAATTATCATTAATTAACATATATTATATAATTGGTAGATATTAGGAAAGAATGTTCATTTTTGTCATTATCTACATTCAAACACTTTGGTTACCCATAAATTAGAGGCCTTCCTAACATAATAATCAGAAAAGAACTCTTTATTATTAAACAAAATCGAATATTAGAGGCAGGTAAGTTTTAATAATTTCCATATCAAGATTCTATATAAGGAATGGAAATACCAAATTTTTCACTTTAATAAGTTATCAAATTTGTTTTTTTCTTCTTTTTCTAAGGGCGAGGTTTAGGAGGGAAAGTGACAAATTTCTAAACATGAGTAATGGTCACAGTGAGTTCATTATTACTTACTAGGCATTCACACTATGGTTCCCACTATGAAATACTTCAGAAATTAGATAATATTTTTAAAGTGCTTCAAATAGTGCCTGGCACAGAACAGGTGCTATATAAATGCTAGCTACTATCAGAATGAGGCAGCTGGTGGCACAGTGGATAGTGATGAGTGAAAAGCCAGGTAGACCTAAATTCAAATCTGGTCTTGCACATTTAGAAGTTGTATGAACCTAGGCAAGTTTCCTAACTTCCATGTGCCTAAAAATGGGGATAATAGTAAGTAGTTCTGAAGATCAAATGAGATAACTGCAAAGCACTTGCTACAATGTCTAGCACACAATAACCACCATAAAAATGTAAACTATCATCATTATTAAAAATTTGGCACCCTGATCAAAGGTCACTTTGTCTCAGAATTTAAGCTGTCTGTTAAGGAGTCTGCTTTGATAAGAAGAGCCACATCTTCATCCCAGACTGGAACAAAAGAGAAGATTGTGGAGGGAGACATTAGAATAAGCCAACTATAAAATGGATATAACAATAGCACCTATCTCACAGGGTTGCTTTAAGAAAAAAATGGTATAATTTCCCTTCCCTTTAGAGAGTACATTTTAAGGTTCCTTCTAAGGTTAGCATTTTTAAAACTGTAATGTGGAGATTGTAATTAAATTTGATATGGCTATGAATTGTAGAAGTCAACCAAACATTTTGTATATATAAAAAGTTACTGAGTAATCTTGAACCATTTATACAAGTAGAATAGATAACCATTTGATATTTATTCCACATTTTATCTAGGTACTACATACAAATAATAACAAAACGAAGGAACATTAAATATTGGAACTATAAAAGATGATCATCTAATTCAAGTTCCAAACCATTAAAATGAAATAAAAATTTCATCTTCACATTCATAATAAAAGAAAATGACAGTTTATATATAACATAATTGAGGAATACATATTTAAAAGACTTCAGAAAAAAGGTAGAAAGAAGATGTATAGGTAAGATTCAGGTAAAGTGAAATGAAGTAAAGTTGTAACAGGGACAAAACCTCGAGAAAGATGGGAAACACTCAATGAAATTTTAAAGACATAAAGAAGCAATTTTGATAAGGAAGAAAAAGCCAAATTGCCTAACATGACTGCACAGGAAATTAACTGGCCACTAACTTACATCCCTTTTTTAAAAATGAAGCACATAGAGAAGACAGAACAAGTATAGAAAGTAAATACAAAGTTCTTTACAATGTTAATAGTACTAAAGTTCAGAATAAGCAAAGGCTAGTGATAAATACTAAGTTTGACACAAAAACTGTTGTTATCTTTAAAACGATAAATACTATTTGCGTACTGGGGGAATCGCCATAAAATCCTGCTGAGGTCCCTTTAGACAGTAAAATTCTATCATTCTTATTCAGGATAAGAAGTGATAGGAAGCTACAATCTATATCTCTCTTTTAAAAGAATTATATAACTGCTATTTAGAATAATAAAGACAAGAACTTAATGTTGGTAAAAAACAAATTTTTTTCCTTTCTTCAGGAATGAGTAATTATCAACATTTAATGGGAAAGTAAATATTAAGGTTATTGTAAAAATCTTTATCCATTGAAGTAAATTGCAGTACATATAGCGTATCATATATATATATATATATATATATATATATATATATATATATATATATATATATATATATATATATATGATTAACAGTTTTTATTTACCAGATATTTGCATGGGTAATTTTACAACATTGACAGTTGCCAAACCTTTTGTTCTAATCTCTCCCCTCCCCCCCCTCCCGATGGCAGGTTGACCAATACATGTTAATATGTTAGAGTCGTATCATATATTTTTAAAAATCTGAATACCTGTTCAATTTCTTTGGTCTTTGAGGCTATTGCTTTTGAGCGACTGGTTACTTGGTTGTCTTCAAACAGTTCAATACTATCTGTAGCATTTGTCTCGGGCTCTTCTGGTTGGTCATTGTATAATGGTGCTGAAGACCCAGCCTTTAAAAAGAATAAAATTGATATTTTTAATAATGTAAAAGATAATTTTGATTACATGAAATTAAAAAGGGTTTGCTCATGCAAAATCAATGCAGCCAAAATTAAGATGAAAGCAGAAAACTGGAAAGTTTTTTTTTAAAACAAATTTCCCTGATAAAGACTTCATTTTTCAAATATGTAGGGAATGAAGTCAAATTTATTTTTTTAAATGTACAAAAATATTTATAGCAACTCTTTGTGGTGGTGAAAAAACTGGAACCTGAAAAGATGCCCATCAATTGGGAAATGGCTGGACAAACTAGGTTATATGACTGTAATACAGAAATAATGTGGTTTGAGAAATGAGGGTTGTGTTTCAGAAAAGGCTGGGAAGACTTAAATGAACTAATGCAAATGGAAGTGAACAGAACCAAGAGAACACTATATACAGTAATAGCAATATTGTACAAATGACCAACTATGAAAGAGTTCACTCTGGTCAAGGCAGTAATCCAAGACAATTAAAAAGGAACCACTCTAATAAATGGTATCTACCTCCAGAGAGAAAACTGATGAACAGAGTGCAAATCAAAGCATTTTCTTTTCCCTTTCTTTACTTTTCTTGTTTTGGTTTTTTGGTTTTTGTTGTTGTTGTTGTTGTTGTTGTTTTTAAAACACCATAGCTATTATGGAAATGCTCTTCATGACTTCCTATGTATAATTGATATTGTATTTCTTGCCTTGATAGTTAAAGGAGGGACCAAAAAGAATTTGGAACTCAAATTTTAAAATGTAAATGAGAAATATTTAATGAGATAAATGAAAATATAATAAAAATAAACAAAGTTATATAAAGGATGTTTCAGATAACTGCTTTTAGGATACACTAGCAGGAGAAATTATATTAAGATATAGATATTAAGATAAAGAGATTATCCTTAACCATTTTTGATGCTTTTGATTTTATTAGGTTTAATGAGAATATGTGAAGGAAATATAAAGCTAGCAGCACTCACTCGCAATTGCACACTCTCTCTGGCAAGTGGGGTTGAAATACTTGTCCAAGCTCACACACCTAGTATATCTTCTCCATCTACTGCATTACTTCACATTCCCAAAAGACACCTTTTTTAGTAGTGGGTAAGATGAAGCTTCTACACTCATTAAACTTAAAAATAATCTACATGCTTGACTGTGATTAAATTACAATGTTATTAAACTTTCATCTGTTTCAAGAATAATCTTAAATAACCCACTGTGTACACTGGGAAACAGAGGAGTGGTCTAAGAAAAAATTAGAAGAGAAATAGGGAGCTAAGAATTTACACTTTATAAATACAAATATTTACTATCAGGAAAGTAAAAAAGGGAAGATTTGATTTGAATTCTGTTATTCTGGGCTGCAAATTGTTTAAATAACACAGAAGCAAACCCCAAAAAGAAAGTAGCAACTTTCAAGGTAATACAGTTCAATTTAATTTGCTCATTTCTAAACAATCAGCTATAGTTTTATTTTTGGTCATAGTCTCTAGAAACATTTAATGAAGGTAAAAATTTAATTTTTTGGTAAACTGTTATAACTTCAAATCACCACAGAGTCAGCCTTGCAAACAGTTCAGCATGAAGTATTACAAGTGGGAAATTATATAGAAGATGTTAATTTAATTTAATTTATAATATAATATATTTTTGAACTAGTGTTAGAATGAAAGGAGGGAAAAAAGGAGAGAAGATACTAATTAAAATCTTGTATAATGATATATTTTATTAGTCATTTGCAAAACTATAGCAAATTTTGTGCTGTGGTGGAAAATGAAAATCTGAAAGAGTGAGGTGAGAGAAAAATAAAGAGAAAAGGCCAAAAACAAACTTATAAGTAGTCGTGAGCACAATAAGTAAGCTATTTGTAGTTCTAGGGTTCATAAAAGCAATAACACCAGATTTGGCTACTTTTGTTTTGAAATCCTATTTTCAATGCAATTGGGCCAGTATTCAAATCTTGAACTACTAGGAAGCAATACACTCTTTTTTTCCCCTTATGATTCACCACTTCCTTTACTTGTACAAATCAGTGAAAAATCACATTTAAAAAAAAAAATAAAATAACAGTGGTTTAGAATTTAAACAAATTTTCTGTCCAGAAGCATCAATTTTGAAGGGTTGAGACTAATAGATTTAGGCCCCAGAATCTTTGGATTTGATACCTTTAGGGCCGGTGGATTGGGAAGGCTTGAAGTCAGGAGGCTTAGTAGCCTTAGGATCACTGGGCTTGGGAGCCTTGGAATAACTGGGCTTTGTGACTTTAGAATCGAACTTGATGGCCTTGGTGTCAGACTTGGTAGCTTTAAAGACTTTGATGACCTTCAGACAGATTTGGTGGCCTTGGTGTCAGACTTATTGAACTTGATGTCAGATTTGGTTTCCTTGGTGTCATTTGTTCAGAGTTGTACTTCATGATGCTGAGGCCTGAGCATTTGATACTGACTCTAAGGCCTGGATGGGCCACTGTGAGGCCAGTCAGGAAGAAGGCACTAGCTTTGGGGATCTTGGGCCTGAGAGGCCTCTGCTCATGCCCTGGTGGCTTTAGTGTTGTTGATCTGCGTTTTCTTTGGCCATTCTTCTTATGTTTCTTGGCAAAGATTAATATTTCTCAGAATCTTGGAGTCAATTCCTTTCAGAGACTCCTACTTCTGTGACCTAGGTTCTTGATGCCATTTCAGTGCCATTTTCATGAGTGGATGTGAGTGGTGTGGTTCTCAGACTTAACCATCTTTACACAGCTGCTTAACATGAACAGGCATTCCACAGCCTGGAAGAGGCCAAGAGCAAGATGGAGAAAAAAGGAAAACCATATATTCTTAAAGGAGTTTCTGAAATCATTACATTTCCAAGCCTAATTATTAAAATATGAGATAATGATAGGGACTGGACCTGTGATTTTACTGAAAAAGACAACTCCCAGGAAAACTGAAAAACTTTCCTCTAGCAATGTTGTTTGGCACCCTCTGTGCAACTTTTCAACTCAGAAACTTGCTAAGACTACTAAGAGTTCAAGGAACTTCCCAACAGGCCATCTTGGTTTGAAGATCAGCTTGCTCTCTCCCCTCCTTCTCTCTTCACTTCTCAATATTGCCTTTCATGGTTAGTAAAACATAGGAAATATTAAATCAAAAAGGCCTCAGTTTGAGGGGGAAAAAAAGAGGAAAATTATTTAAGTTGAAATTCAAACACAAAGAAAACAAACATATTTTAAAAGGTTAATGGTTTTTAAAATGTTCATGAAATAAATTTAAACTTTCTTTCTCTGAATAGTCCACACAAATTTATTTGATCTTTATCACATTTCTGGCCCAAAGAATCACAGAATTTCAAAGTTGGATAGGTCCTCAGTAGCCATCTAATCCAATAAAATCTAAATAAAAACTTTCTTTATACAAGAACTTGTAGTAACTACAAGTAGTTACTCAGTCTTTGTTTTTAAATCTTAAATGAAGAACATAATTTCTCTGTGGCAAAATAAAACAAGCCCAATGCCTTTTCCAGATAAGGCCTTCAAAATACTTAAAAATAGCGGATAATACCCTCCAAAGACTTCTATTTCCCAAGCTAATTCCCCTAAACCAGGCCCCAACACCACCTCCTCCTTCATTTCTGTTTTCTCTCACTAGCCTCAGATAATTCTCAGTTTTTAGTGGTCCTAGCACAACTCTTCTGCTACCTGCCCTTATAGTACATGTCTTCTTAAAATCAAAGTTTGTCAATGAATTCCCTATGGATCCATCTCTTTCTTTTTTCCCTCGTCAAAATTCTTTGTCTTTTTTATTTTTCTCCTCTAAGGCTGACTTCTATAAAATTTAGAACTATGGCTTCTGTTGCTCTTTTAAATCTACTTTCCCCCAAATCTAGTGTATTATATTAGAAGATGTACAACTTTTCTCTTTTCTAACAAAGCTTTTAAAAATAGAGGTATTAAAGATACAGGGGAAATAGCCAAGGTCTCTCTCATTACATTTCCAAAAACAGTTTGTTTCTGGTAGTGAAAATAATTTCAAAATAGAAATGCCACTCATTTGTTCCTCCACCTCTTAAAAAAACTAATTTATAATTAAGACAAATGAAAAAATTAATTGGTATAGGTTTGGCCTAGAGCTCCAGGAGGTATCTATAATTACTCATCCTACATCACTGCTATATCACATGGCTAAGTCAGTATTGTGATCTTCCCAAACTCCTTGTTTCTGTCCATATTTCATCAAGGAGACGCTCAGATAACAATACCCACATGAATGTAGGACTGGCAAGCTAAAGTGAGATTCTTAATAAGAAGTGGATTATGAAGGTTATGTTTACAGAGTGGTTATTAAGAGTAATTTACATTTGCATACAAAAACATATGCAAAGTCTAAAGAAAGGCTACCAATACTGAAGAGGTCAAGCATAGAAGTTCATAGGAATAGTCCTGTTATCCCATTCTTCACCAAAACATATTTGGCATCTTATTTTCAATTGGGAAAAAGTAATCATGTTCAAGTCTGACTGAATTAGGTACATCTGCCTGGTATAGAATGAATGTTTTTTGAAAAAGTTGTAAAATGAAGAAGTTCAATCTATCAGATAATTTTCAATTTTTTAAACCATTATCAATTATCACATTTTAAAGATAATGAAAATTGATACTGAAAATACAGTAATTTAATACCACAATTACAAAATGATATAATCAATATTACTACCACTGACAGCTAAAAGTGTGTCAATAATTATCCTAAATATTATCAAAGAAACAAAAGCATATTCATTTAAATTATCTGATAATATACAACCCCTAGGCATTTAAGGAATCCTGGAGAATTACTGAGCAATCTCAACTTAGAAGAAAGTCATAATAATACTAATCTTGTTTAAGTTAAGTTTAATGTGAATTTTCATAGGGTTTTTTTTAATTCTTTTAAGAATGCATGTTAAAATGTGTAATTTTGGCAGTAAAGGCAGTACAGCAAAAGCCTTATTATTATTATTAGCCTTAGAAGCAGAATATTATTAGCTTTAGAAGCAAAGTAACATGAATTCAAGATCTGTCTTGAAAATACTCTAACTTCATGACCACAGACAATATATTTATTCTCTTAGTGTCCCAGATAAATGTAAGATTATATACTGCATTTCAATGTTCTGCTATCACAGAGACCCTTCACTTGGAGTTATCTACACTGAAAAAATCATAGGTCCAGATTAAAAGAAAAACCTTTTACCTTATTTTTTAAACATTTATATACTAGTTAGTACAAAGAGAATGAATTCACACACATACTTGCTTGCATGCACATGCATTACTAAAATAAGCCATCTATCTACAAAAATATCTAAATATCTAAGCAATAATAAGCTGGCAATTCCATTGCTTGTCTTCCAATAAATAGCATGTATTAAGACAACAAACTATCTTTTTCAACTATGGAGAAGAAAGACAAAGAAATATGATTCTTACATCATAATCAGAAATTTCTGGTAAGTTATTCTCATCAGTCTTCTCTAATTTTTCTGCAGCCCACTTGTTTGCAGCCTCTGCAAGCTCCTTTTCAGTTAGCCTGCTAGGCTTATCCGATACCTAATGAAAAAAAAAAATCTATTAAAACTCTAAAAGGGTTTTTAATGTTAAAATAAAAATAAAAGGTATACCTCTCTTAAAGCAAAAGCAATTTATGAGATGAAATAGTGTTACATAAAGAACTTGGGTCTTAACAATAAAATGATTGGAGTTTATCCTGAAGTTCCAGACCTAAGAGTTGACTCAAGTTGAGCAAGTAACTTTACCTCTTCCTGTTTGCTTTCTCATTAGTAAAACTGATGATTAAAACTATTTATTTCATATAATTTTTTGAGGAAAACATTTTGCAAACCTCAAAACACTACATAAACACATCATGAAAACAGTGATGATGAATTTCCACATTTTAGATGACCTGCATCTAAAAATTAATAGGTGCTTATTAAATTTTCAAATTTTTAGTAATTACTTCCTTAAAAAAAAAATCTACTATAAGATAAAGGGTCTTTTCCCACTAGATAAATAGTCAAAGGATAAGAATAAGTAAAATTATTCTAAAATTATCAAATTTCTTAAACAAAATAGAATGTATCACAAAAGATTGAGAATATACTTCAATGGTCTGGGATTTAAAAGCCATTCAAAATCTGTGAAAAAAATGGACTATGGGTCAAAGGTATAATTAATATCCAATGTGATATTTGGTTCCATGTTGAAAAATTAAAGAATCTATCACAATCTTGTGAACTCACGAAAAATAATCATGTAAAATAAGCATAATGCATATTAATTTTAAAAGATGTAAAAAGTTATAAGATGCACTGCATGTCAATAAATTTATTTTACTTTTCTTGAATTAACTTGCACAGCTTGCATATATATTACACCTGCTCATGGATTCTGGTTTTTTACTCCAGAACCATATTTCCCTACGTTTTAAAAAATCATCTATTCACTGGAAGACTATAATAAAGTCACTGAATGTGTATGTCAATTTATGTCAAGTATAAGCCAATTTAACTTGGAGGATTTTTTGAGTTCTTTGTAGATTTCCTCTACTTCTTCCCTCTCTACAACAGAAAAAGGGATTAATTTTCAATTATATTCATTGTGTTTTTACAAATATTTGTGGACACTGTAGAAGATATCTAAGTATCCTATGAAATGATGCTTCTAAGTAGCTTCTGAATGTGATAAACCATTTCACTCAATTCACTTGTCTCTCCAAAAAGAACTTATAATGCCATCCTTCCATAATATTATGTTTTCTCTTTGATTCATTTATCATAAAAATATTAAAACTGTTACGGTTCTATTTCTCTAATTCTGTGATTTTTAGCACTGTAAATCTTCCTTTTGTGCTTCTCTGCCATCATTACATCAGAAAAAAAAGGACACTGAATAGCGCCATTTTCCATTTTTCTTTGTTTTCATCAATTACCATAACCAATAAATTCATCACCAAGAATCTACCTTACTATTGAAATATAAGCCTCTCCAAATTTAGCTGGGTTAGTTGTTAGAAATTTATAGTCAGGACCACAACTTTACAACATAATAGAATCTGCCTGTATTTGGGTTCTAAAGCAAGCCTGCAGGGTAATCAAGATGCCATTATTAGGTTTGGAATAGTACTTTGATGAAAAAAACTAATATTAAAAAACACAAACTTATAATACATCCTATGTACACAGCTAGATTAGTCTTTACAAAATAAAAGAAAAAGAAAAAGGGGATAGTTTGTTTCTGGAAGCAGCTATGTGGTAAAGGGTTTAGAAGGCTAGGCCCAGAATCAAAAAGATCTGAGTTCAAATCCAGTCCTAGATGGTTAGTACTAGCATAACTCTGGGCAAGTCACTTAATCTATGTTGGTACATTTTATCATCTGTAAAATGGGATGATAATAGAACCTACCTTCCAGAGTTGTTGAGAATCAAATGAGTTAATAAATTGTACTTAACAGTATCTGACACATAATAAGCTTTATAAATGTTAGCTATAATAATTCATAGTTATTATTTTCATTTTTAATATTATAGAATAGTATTTAAGGCTTTTCCGTATTGTAAAAATTTCAATAATATAAATTTCATGGACTAAGGGTCACTTACACACTGTGCTACCGTAAAAAGAATAGGATTTTGTATTTCAAGTTATATAGGTCCCTTCAAAATTACAGGAATTTGAACTACTCTTAATATACCTCCTGACTTTCTCTTATGAAAACAAATTAAGCGTATAAGAAATGCTTACACTATAAAGCACCCAAGTTGCTCTTTCCATGAATAAAGGCAGGAAATGATCCTTTGTTTGTCAAAAGGCTAAGGTAGCAAAATGCTGACTTGACAGGCTCTACCAAGACAGAAAGCTTAAACCCAAAAACAAACTATGTCTACTATCCAGGAAGTATTTTAGGTAATTTACCAAAAGGCTCAAAAGAAGGTAGATCAACAAATGATGACTTTTGGGAACCATAGTAACATGCTATTGAATTGTCACTCAAATGCTATTTTTTGAGCATTGAAAGTTTATAGTCTGTCAGTTATGGGAACACTTAATGATAATGAAATTATAGATAATTTGAAATATTTAATACAAAAATTAAAAATTAAGCGATCTTAATCCTATCAGTATTACTATTTTTAAAGCGATTTTAAGTCCCAGAAGTCAATTTTTAAAAAATTAATAAATATTGATATTTTTAACTCTTCTCCATTTACCCACATATCCTATAATTGCACGCTCCCCGAAAGCTAACTGTTATAATAAAAAAGGTTTAAAAAAGAGTAAGCAAAAATAACTAATGGATCAAAACATCTGATATTATGTGCAGTTTTTCAAACCCATAGTCCCTCTATCCCTAAAAATTAAAGGGAGAACGTGCTATTATCTCTTATTTGGGGCCAAAATTAATCATTATAATGTCAAATAAAACTCCATTTCTCTTGTTTTATGGAATTTTTTTCCATTTATATTGTTGTCATTCTATTCTGTGATATTTCTAGTTCTACATATTTCATTTTCCATCAGTTCACGTATGTCTTTTCATGCTTGTCAGTATTTGTTATTTCACTGTTTCTTATAACTCAGTAATATTCATTTCATGTAATTACCAAAATTGATAAGCATCTATTTTCCTATCACACAAAACTACTGTTATAAATATTTTAGTGGATAGATTATTGATGTGAAGCCTTTTTTTTTTTTTTTTTTTTTTTTTGTTACTATCCTTATTAGAATTTATGTCTAAGCAAGAGAATCTCTAAATCAAGGGGCATGGGCACTCTGTAATCCATCTTCCTAATACTAGTCTTCCCTCCCCCCCCCAAAAAAATACTGGAGCAATTCAGTTCTAATATCAATGCATTAATGTGCCTATTTTTTTCACACCACTTCAACAGTGATTTATTTTGTCAATTTTCTAGAAGTGAGGTGAAAACACAGGATTGTTTATTTCTTATTAGTGACTTTGAGAATTTTAAAAATATGGTAAATAGTTTGCAATTCTTCCTTTGACAATTGTTTACTCATATCCTTTGATGATATATCTATTGAGGAATGGTTTATGAGTTAATGAAATTATTGAAATAATCCTATGAATTAATTTCAGTCTTAGAAAATATTTTAGGTAATAAAAATTATCCAGTTTATTCTACTGAATTGCCTTTAAATAAATGTTTGATTAAGCATTCAAAAACCTTATTCTAGATGTCAAAGGAATACCTCATAGTTTCAAATTGCTACAAGTAGCTTGAAAACATTAAATTTCAAACTACAGTAATTAAAATTCATATGTCTAAAATTCAGAACAAATTATCCCCCTAACTACCCTGATAAGTAAGGATGAAAACATTTATTATAAGAAAGTATATCTGGCATTGCAAATGATGTTCTTAATTATTTCTAGCTAATTTATATCTTTCAAATAATTTTTTTAATCTAAAGAAGCAAAACAAACCTTTGATGAGGGAGTTGCTGTGGAACTGGAAGGAGAAGTATCTCTTGATGTTTTCAAAGACTGGGCAGAAGGTCTCTCTTTACCTTTAAAAAAATTTTTAATTACTTTTAAAATGCTATAATTATTATTTTAAAAAGTTTTTTTCATTCTTTCCCCACAGCATTTTCTGATTTTTTAAAGAAGGAATCTCAAATTCCTTAAGATAAAAGTAAGTAAAGTTTCAAGACATCACTATTACACAGCTTATTGAAGGTAATCAAAGCAAGCTGGTAATACAGAGGACAGTTGACTTTGCCAAGCACTAGATACTACTCAAAAGTCTGGAGAAACTAAAAGGCGAAAAATAATGACCATCAGTTCCACTAGCTATTACCCAACAGATAGCAGCTGCAGTAATAATGAAAGTTTCCCACATATAGGTGTGTCATATAACAAAATCTCTACTTTTAAAGTAGGCAGATTCATTATATAGCACCAAAATTAGCAACGGCAATTATTGTAGTGACCACTACTAATTACTAGTTAAGCATCAATACTGCTTAAAAAAAAAAAAAAAAAAAAAAAAAGATAATAGTAAGATTTAGCAATGGTGCTTATTGATCTTAAAATGTTTACATGACAAATAAAAGGTGTAGGGTATCTTCAGAGAAGACTAATACCATTGGTGTAAAGGTGGCCAAGCCCTTTACAAGGCCGCTTTCCACTTTTGGTGTCCACCTGATCCACCTAAATCTCACCTGTGGCTCACGCAGAGCAGTCACACCCTGGTAAACCATTTCAGCAATTGAGATAAACCAGGTTGAGGGCAACCAACCCTCATGAGATAGTGGGGTGACTATCCCAGGCATGTAAAGACCTGACCTGGTGGAATGGGTGGATGAGAACATTTTGTTTCAATGGCCATGAAGGCAAGTGAAACAGGTATAGTGGAGCAGTTAGAGCTGGGTTAGAAATCAAAGACACCAAGATTATCTCGAATGATCACCAGCCATCTTGATTCATTAGACAGTGATTAGATAGGTTTTTAGGACAGTGAAGCTGACAACTTCATGCAACTCTGCCTCACTTAAATCCAATTTACACACAAATCAAAAAAGATATAACAAAGCAAAAAAAAAAAAAAATTAGTATAACACAATTTAAAACAATTTAATTGTGTTTATGGAAGCCACTGAGTCTTAAGTTTAGTCACATCAATACAAAATATGTAATGCTATTTGAACACTTCAGCAAAATATTTTAAAAACAACATAATTATCATGGTAGGTATAGAACAAAATGCTTAAATGAATGCAACCTGTAAAATAAATGACATATTTGGGTAATTAGTAATTATAAAACCTCTTACTAAAGTCAAATGAATTAATTCATATTAAGTGCTTTGCATTCTTATATTATTATGTAAATGTCAATTATTATCATCATTATTGTTACACTGTGTTTTATAAATAATAAATCTCTTGGAGCAATTTTACATGCAAAAAATCAAAACAAACCAAAACTATTTGACTGGTGATGAAAATTAAGGGCTAAATCATGTTGGTACAGGCAGTAGTGGATAAAACAACCTCAGACAAAGCCAAGTAAACTAAAAGTCCAAAAAACAAGATTTTACTCCTAAAAATTACACATCAGATAAAGATTAAGACAGACAGCAGTATGTCAGAGAAGTGAAAGCAATAGGGCGCCATAGATCAATCAAAAAAGGAGCTGAAGGTCCAGAATGGACAATAGCACAAAGCATGGTAATCATTAAGGAGATGGAAATCATTCAAGTTGAAAGTTAATATAGGGAAGTAGTACAGCTAACAGTAAAAAACAGACAGATCAAGTCATCAACAAGAAAACCTTGATACTGAGGCAAAATCTACTTCAGACAAGAAGCTTCTACTATCACCTATGATACATTAAGAATAAGGAATGAATTACTGATTTCAAAGAACAAAATCAGCCCTGAACCTTAAGGTACAAAGGCTATTATGATGTTCATAGTATAGCCAATGATGAGCTCTCTTCTACAGCTCCCAACTATCTCTCTAAAATATCTAATTTTGATAACCAATAATTGATAACAGGCACAAATATAGTACATATCTATATGTGGTACTACCTTGAGCTTTGAATTCAACAAACTGAACAAGCATAGCTCTTATCCTTTAGGAATTTACAATGTTAAGAAATTTAAGTAGACATAATTGACATATAGGCAATGATGTAATTCAGTAAACCCTCACTTCTTCAAGCACTTAAGTTTTAAGAAGTAATTTTGTTGTCTTTTCAGTCAGTCTTTTCATGGAATTTGGAGTATGGAGGAGTAGAGAGGAAAGATATGATGGAAATGAGTTTTAAAGTTCAATCCCAAAATGGATGAGTGAAACTAATTTTACATGGAATAATTGTTCCATAGACTATTGCACTTTATTGACCCACCAAAGAATTGCATTTTTTTAAAAAAATCTTTGAATATGGTAAAACATAAATCCTAATTTTACTTTCAGATATTGGGATAAAACTTTGCTTCAATTAATTTATTTAAGGAAATTTAAAGCTTCTATTTTCAACTGCTCTCACATTTTAACAAAAATAAATTTGTTCTGCTCCTGATCCAAATAAAGTATAAAACTTATACTGGAAATGGTGAATATGACCAATAATTGATGTTTTTCAAGGAATAGTTATATATCATTCTTCCACCCCCCAAAAAAAAAAGACTACAATGAATGTCTGGGGGCAATAAGGCAATCTACCAAAAAATACTGAAGAAGAATTATTCATCTTGAGGAAGAAAGCTAGGCAAAGGACAGAGACAGTAGCAAACAAATGAGGAGGAAAAATAAGAATGGATGAAATTCTCTGATGTCAGTGCTATCTATTTCCATCTGCTTATAATGTACACACTTCAACCATTTCTCCATTCAATAACAGATAGAGAAAAGGCTGGCAACACAGCAGAAACATTTAAAACAAAAGCAGAACTTTTGCCTGATTACTAACCTCCACTTCACTCTTTCCCCCAACCAATTATACCAAGTATGTGGGTAGACAGACAGAAAAGTCCTGTGATTTCATTGTTAGAGGGGCTCCTGCTGAAGACCTCTAGCCAATGGAAATGGACAAACGTACTATAACTTATCATTTGAGAGATCTGTCTTAGGCCAAGAAATTAAGTGACATAAATGCGGTCACAGCCAGAATATGTCAGAGGTAGGAATTGAACTCAAATCATCTTGAATCCAAATCTTGCTCCCTATCCACTACACCATGCTGATCCCTATATGTGTGTATATGTACATGCAATTGTATAACTGTTTTCAAGCTCTAGTTCTGACCTTTCCTTTGTGCAGACTAGACACAGAATGCACCAAAATCCTTGCTCCCCACTCCCCGTAACAACTATCATGTCCCTCCCATGCCAATCCCAAATGAGAATGCATCTCGACACTCACCTCTTCCTGGCTCTCCTTCATTTTGCTGTTTGTAGCAGGCACCAGCACGCACGGACTCTGGAGAAAGGTGGGCACGTAGGAGTTAACACCAGCACCTCTCTGTGCTCCCAGAAATGCAAAGAAGCCCAAAACAAGCAGCAAGGATCAAAGTAGCAAGAACTTCTTTACAGTACATATGTTTGCAGGTAAACTGCCCTCAAACTCCACCCTCTAAAAACTCAGTGCTGAACTGATTATAAAACCTGACACTACTACATACATGAAGAAATGTTTCGATCGAAAACCAGCAACAAAGCAATGGTGCATTGTGGTGATGGCACAAATAACTCTATAGAATAAGTATAACCAGAAAAGGAATGTGTCTATCAAAAAAGTGCAAAGGGAAGATAATTAATGATGAATGAGATAAAAGCCCTTCTTTGAGATCAAGGACTATGTCTTAAATCATATTTCTAAACTTCATTAGTTCTTGGCCTTTCAAACAGACTAGGGTTTTCAATGAATGTATGATGAACTAATGAAAGAGTAAATGAATGAATGAATGAATGCTTTGAAATACCAACACTACATAAATTGCCTGATAAATATTTCTAACTACTTTTCCTATTGGTACGTTATACCTATCTAACATTTGTCTACATATCCAGGTCTCTTTCCATATGCCTATTTATAGTGGTATCCAATGCACTGATTATAGTCACAATTTACCTAAATTCAAGAAACCTCAAAATCATCTGAATCTTTCCTCTTTTTTCCATCTCTTCATCCAAATTAATTGATTCTGTCATTTCTACCTTTACAATCTCTCTTAAAGCTGTCCCCTTTTCTGTATTCACTTTGTTATCCCCAGTTCAATTTCTGATCAGGTGGCCTTTTCTCTAATTCATCTCCTCTCCAAACTATCTGACAACAAAGATGCCCGAATAATTTTGATTCTTAAGTTCATGTTGTTCCTGATAAAAAAAAAAAAAATTTAAAGGTCAATATAATTACTAATTCCTTAGCCAGTTATTTAAGTTCATACACAATCTGACGCCAATATACTTTTTCTATTCTGTTTCACATTACTCCCCTTAATGCAGTCTAAATTCAATTTGACTCAAATTAAAAAAAAAAAAATACATCCTCTATGTCAGGCACTAAAAGTGAAATATACCTTGACCTCAAGAAGCCTGCATTCTACTAAAGGAATATGATACTTAACAGGTAAATAAATCAATAATATATACAAAATACATAGTATTGGTGGAGTTTAGTTCACATTAAGAACTGAGGAAATCAGGAAGAGTCTCTTAAAATATATGCATTAAAAAAAAAACAAAAAAAACAAAAACAAACTTGGAGAAAGCTTAGTAATCCAGTAAAGCTGATCTTGTCAATCTGTATGTCATCCTTTTCATTAAAGTGTGAACCTGTAGAGGAGGGTATGATTTTGCCTCTGTATGTACACCCCAAGCACTTAAAGTTAGTGGCCCTTATAGGCACTTAATAAATGTTTGTATATGCTAATTTAACTTTCCTTTCTCTTCTGCAATCCATTATAAAATCTACAACTTATAAAAGGAAAACCAGGTCAATGAGTCTAACTCCTTTATTTTACAAATGAGAAAAAAAGAAACTGAGAAAAGTTAAATTACATGCCAAAAAGAATTTTTGGAGGATAGAATTTAAAACTCAGTCCATTTGACCCTAAGGACAGCATTCTATTCTATTGTTATGCTTAAGATCATTTAGCATAGCAGAGTTAAGCAGATAAAAATATCAAGATCAATTCCATCAGAATAAAGACATCAGTGGCCTTGTAGTCACAAGAGGAATCAGTTTTATCTCTTTACATAAGCCTAGAACACACAGGTTTCCTCCATGTGCATTCCTCTCCATATATTTTCTCCATATGCACACTTCTCTATTTGTGATCTATGTTCATACTCAATGCTATGGGATACAACTGAGGAAAAAAAGTGGAAATATTTTATTACTCATATATATATATATATATATATATATATATATATATATATTTACTATGAAAATTTCAATAACTGGCTTTATTTAGAATTAATTTTGTCAAAGATAAACTCATCTCTATGGAAATGTGACCAAGACCCAAAGTGTAACTTGAAACTGTTCCCTAGGCAATTCTTGTTCGAAGAGGAAGAGTAGCTTTGACTATAAAATAAAAATTAACACAGCTAATTTCTTTATTTGCTTCTGCAAAATCATTTAGCCACAATTTCTTCACAATCACTGTGGGTCCTATTTAAAAAAAAACAACAACTTATTACATTTTAAACTTAAAATAGCAACATACACACATACACACACCACACCACACACACACACACACAACACACACACACACACACACACACACACACACACACACACACACACACACACACACACACACAATTTCCATATTCAGAGCATACCAAAAAAATTCTTCCCCCCTCCTCCCCCCAGACTGGAGTTAAGTGATTTGCCCAGGGTCACACAGCTAGGAAGTGTTAAGTGTCTGAGACCAAATTTGAACTCGGGTCCTCCTGAATTCAGGGTTGGTGCTCTATCCACTGTGCCACCTAGCTGCCCCCAAAATAATTCTTAAAAAAACTGACAAATCTCAATTTTAAACTGTTTGCTTAAAAAAAAAAAAAAAATCTAATAAAACTACATGTTACTTTCAAAACTGCTCTGCTTCTCTTTGTTACCTTCTATTCTTTTCTTTAAATTAAAAAAGTTACAGTAGACAGCTTTTATTTTCCAACATCACTTCAGCTAGTTTCCAATCTACAAAAAATAAAACAGACACACTTTTAAAACAGAGAGGGAAAATAATCAATTGTAATTGGTTTCATCACCAAGCAAAGAAAAGCTACATCTGACCATGTCCAAAAATGTCTATTTCTGTCTGTGTCCACCACTTCTTTACTGAAGTGATTAACATACTTTATTGTAGGTCTTCCCAATGTATGGTGATTGACTTGATTTTAGTTCATAAGTCTTTCAAAGTAGTCGCTCTTTACAATACTCTTGTCTTTGTGTAAATTATTCTCTTGATTCCTCTCATTTCATTCTGCATCTGTTCACATTACTAAGAATTATTCAAAATTACCTCTGCAATGATTTCTTAGGGTACAATAACATTGCCTTACATCCATTTACAAAATTTGCTCAGATATTACCTATTACCTTAGATCTAAGGATCCCAGTTCTTTGTCACTCTCCCCTTTCCAACTCCCTCCACTTTTTAGGGTAAAAAAGTTTTTTCAGTTTATGATCATTCCTTTCCCAGTGTTATCCTCCCTCATGTCTACCTGTACTGCCCATTCTCATTTATCTGATGATTTTGATGTTCTATACCAAAATGATTATGGGTATATTCAACAACCCTTGCTTATTCATTTTAGATTGAGATTTGTTTTAATGTTTGTTCCCCCTCTCATTTTCTCTTTGTTTATGTACACTTCTCAAGACATTCCAATTACAACAAATAGATAATTTCACCCCTTTTCTTCCTCCCTTCAACACTAGTGTTCCTTTCCAAACCTTAAAGCAATTTATAATAGCTATCATCATCCTCAGCAGCAGTAGCATCATCATCAGACTCATCGGAGCTGCTAGGTCTTTTGGGATCCTGGCTATCATTCTCTAATTCTTAACTTCTTCTGGATTTTTATAATATATTTTTTATTAATATGGGGGCTCTAAATATTATCCACACATTCCCCCCCCCCCCGCCAATCGTGGTTTTCAGGGATTCCAAATTCTTAAACTCTCTCTCCTTGATCTTCTTCAAGAAAGATCTTTTTGAGATATATTCCATTTCTTTCTATTTTTGAATGACTTTAGTTTGTTCGTTATTTCCTAATAAGAATGACAATCAATACTAATGATAGCTAACATTTATATGATACTTTACAACTTTTGAATAACTTTGTATATGTTACCTCATTTGATCTGTACAATAATCTCATAAGTATAATAATCCTATTTTTCCAATGAAGAAAAGCTGAAAGAGGTTAAGTAATTTACCACATTAAAAAGTATTTGAGGCAAGATATGAAGTGAAGTCATCCTAATTAGGTTCTATACTCTATATTCATTGTGCCACCTAGCTACTATATGATTTCTGATTTGTCAATTGTAGTTTTCAGAGTCCAATTCTTGGGTAAGATTTTTTTATTCTATTATGTACTTCAGTTTCTATTCTATTATAAGATACTTATTCTCATTCCAATTCTTTCCTCCAGAGTCTTATTTCATTTTTACCTAGGTTTATTTCTTCAGGGAATTCATGTTATTCTTGAGGAAAATCCATCTTTTTCTCATTGATTCTCTGTTTGTTACTGTTTTTACATTACTCCTTTCTTTGGGGGAAGAGAAACAATCATTAGATTTGTAAAATTAGCATTTTCTTGTCATAATCATGTGTTTGTCCAGTCTTAATCAATATACTAGGGCTTTCTGCCAGAGTCATGCTTCATTATCACCAAGGTATGGTGATCAGCCTTGTTTGGTTTCACCCTGAGCCTCCAAAATTTTTCTATTGACTTCTATATTCTGCCGCTAGGTTTACCTGAATCTTCAAGTTTCAATGTTCTGGATCTTCAGGTTCATATCTGACACCTCAAAAGAGAGGTAGGGACCTCAGCACACCTATATTTGAATTGTCTTAGCAACACCTTACTACTTGACATTGTACTGGTTGTGGCCCACTGCTGTTCCACAGATTATTGAAGATTTCTAATTTAAGGCTTTCTGATGACCCTAGGAAGTTCTCCATTTTTTTTTTTTTAAGAGAAGTTCCCCATTTTTGCTACTTCTGAAACAGATCCTTTCAGAGGTACATCTCTGGTCATGACAGCAGTAGGTTTGCTGGAGGGGGACACTTTTCTATTGCTTGGGAGCTTTTGACTTTCTGTGTAGGCCTGGAGTGAAAGAAGTTATTCACACTAGTTTTTTAATTGAATTTCTTGATCATTATTTTGACTATTGCTGACTTCAAGAATTTGCCAGAATATGTAAGAGCTAGATCTCTGTTTCAATTCAGATAGCCATCTTAACAGGAAGTCCTGGAACCATTTGGTGATTTTATTTCATGAACTACCATGGCCAATCAATCCATCACCAAAAGACAAACCTATTAATGATTACTCTCTTCATACTTATACAATTTGGTTTTTGGAAAGCAAATAATATTACCACAGAATCTACAACCAAAGCGTTTCTAACATCAAGAACCTTTCATAATTCACACCAAAATGACAGTCTTCAATAACCACAGGTAACTTCCATGTTATAATGAGGCATCATAGAAGTACATTGTAGATATAAAGAAAAAATAAGTGACAGAAGAAGAAAGGGTCAGAAAGAAGTGAATATAAAGATTTAGATTAGGCAGTAAAACTATGAGCAAAAAAGAAAACTATAATTGTAAGATAAAGAATATCTGATTATTTTTATGTTTGACCAAAAAATTCTCTGGGTTCTATAGTTGATTAAAAACTTTGTATACTTTAGGTTTCTAGTCTGTAAAATAAGAGGTTTGAAATAGTTGTGATAAGTTCTATTCTGGATGTATTTATATGACTGTAGGTGACTATAAAATAAATTATAATTTAAGGAGTTATAACAATTTACTTACAGTATGAACCGCTCTGGTCCTGTCTGATGCCTAGCATGGAAAAATGTAATACTTATAAGATTAGAAAATAAGACCAGAAGAAAAAAAGATATCATATGCCCCAAAATATGCATAGCAGCACTTCCTGGTCTATTTACAGAATTGGAAACGAGGCAGGCGCCCATAGATGACAGAAAAGCTAAAAAAAAAAAATTAGATGAATGTGACGTAAGATACATACTGAGCTATAAAAACAATGAATATAAAAGATTCAAAGAAGCATAAAAAGATTTATGAGAGAAAGAGTGAACAGGACCAGGTTAAAAAAAAAAAACATATGATGATTTTTAACAAAATCAACTCCCCCAAATTGACTGAACACTATAAAATTATAATTACCTAAGAAAATGTGCCTTGCTTTTTTCTTAGACATATAAGACTGTTTAAAAGTGTAGAATATTGTACTTGTTGTCATATTTAATCAAAATATCATTTAATTATATTGCATTTTATTCTTTCATTTTATACATTGTTGCAAAGGATCCATTAGAGTGATATATCAAAAAAAATGAAGGTAATATAAAAATAAAAGATAATTTTAAAAAAAATTAAGTCTTGAAAGGAGATTTAAAAAGAAGTAGAATTTTTTCAAAAAAGAACAGAGTGGAACAATTTTTAAAAAATATACAAACGATCCTACAAAAAGAAAATATTGAAGATTTTCCTCACCTAATAAAGGACAAACGAGTTTAATTTGAAACTTGTAATATTATCTTTCATAAATGCTATGTAATCAGTTACTAAGAGAGATTTTAGGACCTCTAGTTGCATATTCTTAAAAAAATTCTAATGGGAGAGTTTATAAAGGCATTCTTATAAAAATAAAGGCTTTAATCTATGAAAATTTAAGCTTGTTTTTCTAAGAATTTGGCACATTATTTGAATCCTTAAGTTTTTTCAAAGCTTCAAGATTCAAAAATTTTTAAGAACAAGAAAATTAAAATTCTCATTATTATGTTCAACATACTTATTGCTACAAGGACTAGAAACTTGCTGTTTATAGCCAACTTCTTAGTTCAGTTTGACAATGGCACTCAAGAGGCACTGTATATTTCAAAAAGGAGGTTTACAACATTTGTCCTAAACACAGTATTATTGTGCAAACAGTGGCACTAAACTTCTTTGAATGCAGTCCAAATCAACTCAACTTCATCTGGAAATTCATTTGTAAATTCATCAGTAAATCATCAGGTAATAGCAATTTGCATGGTATCAGGCATCCATCATGTTTGCAAAGCCAAGACCACACATGATTGGGAATATTCATGCCACTCAAGTACAAAATTACAGCAGGGGATCTGGGTCCAAAGGAAGATGCATCAAGAAAATGCTAGCTTTTTCACAATACTAACTCTAGAGCTTTATAAGTAAACATTTATGAATTAACTAACATGTCAAATCTCAATTGACCTTCTCAAATGAGAGTTGTTATGGTAATGATTTAATTGGGATATGTGAGTGTACACACACACACACACACACACACACACACACACACACACACAATTTAATATGGCAATAATTTAATATTCCTATGTTGTTCTGGTGACAGGAGTCTGATCTAAGCTTGGCTAGATTTCAAATGGTTGCTATCGTTCAAAGTCTCTCTAGATTAACAGAACCTGACAGTTTGGGCTCTAATGGCATAGCATTCGATTCAAGACCTGTATTTAACATAAAGCATTTTAATAAAATATGTTTAAAATGATGAGATGATTAGAATCACGCCAATACTCCTTTTCCAGTAAAAACATGATCAGAAAAAGTAGGTAGCAAATTTGGGCCATCTTATCTATATACTAAATTTAAAAATCAAATATGACAGAATATATATTAAGTATTTTTACAATTAAAAAAAATCCCAACATATTTTTATGGATAAATTTGCTAGTAATTAATTATTTGTAGATCCCTTCTCCCATTGATGAGTTCTTCTAGGGGATACTATTTTGACAAAGAGCCCAGGTCAGTCAACCTTCATTATCATCTTCATTCTACTTCTAATTTTCCAGATTTCACCACAGTCCCTTCTCCTTATGGTTTCTCAACTTCAGCTCCCTTTTTGGTTTTATATTCTCTTTGTTAAAATGTAAGCTCCTAAAGGACAAGGGATTCTTGTTCTTTTTGTTTGTATTTATATTCCCAGAAACAGGTACAATGTAACTTTATAAAAATGTTTTTCTTGCTTTTACCTTTTCTCATTGAAAATAGACCTCGTCAATATCTTTTTTTTGATACATTATGATACACTGCTGTCATTTTAATATTTTATGATAAAAGTTAATTCCAACTCCATATGTAAATATACATAATACATATATGTAGACAAATGTGTTTTAGATATGAACCCAATAACATCACGAGCAACTAAAAATCATTTTTTCTATTATGAGGAAAGAGAATGAGAATTATTTATGAAAAGTAAATCCAGGAGTTAAATTTGCTTTCTTGATTAAAAAATTCCATTTTCAAATCTAAATAATTAAATGAAAGTTAATTTAAAATTTCAAAATATATAACTTTCCACTTAAAAACTTTCAATTTACTTAACTATTTTTAAGTTCCTTAAGATGTTTTTAAAAATATATAGTATTTAAGCTCCTAAAAAGAGAATGTGTTATTTTTATTTTCTGCATGTTTATCTCTAAATACAAAGATTTGCAGTCACTGAATATGTCATGTCGAATGAAAATCTGATCACTCTGGTCAATGATTGGCATGATTTATGTGAAATGAAAAAAGTTTAATCTCTCTATACACTATCATGAGTTATTTTATAATATTGAAAATAGTTATGATACGGCTTTTTAAAACATCCTATAAATCCCTATTTTCTTCACTATCAGAAAAAAAGAAGATAGCAGTCTTTATATTCAGTATCACAAAGATTTTTAGGATAATTGAAGGGTAGGTGGTGGTGAGGTTTGGTTTCTTTTTTACCTCTTTGGTTGAACCAAATCATTATTATGTTATATTTTTGTATTCCAAGATTCTTAATATTCAAGGAGTGGAAATATTATTTTAGAGAGAAGGGATTCCAAACATCGAATCATAAGATCATCTTTTAAATTAAATAACACAAAACAAATCAAATCATTAATCAATTATCACTTAATAGTCTCCATCTTTTCCCCTCCTCCTCAACTCTCCATACTTTGCTAACCCAGACTGGAAGTACAGAGATCATTGACACAAGGGCTACTCATAAGGACACAACTTTGTATTTGTTTCTGCCATGGGCTTGGTTCTCATTCAGAGTTCAACATATTAAAAGCTGAGCAAAGTGCAAACACCTGATCACATAGCCAATTGGGACTCAGAATTTCTGAATTCAAGAGACCTGCCTGCATCAAGAACTGAAATTATAGGTGTACAGCAATGCACCCACCTCTATTGACTCAAAGTACATACATACACATTATATCTCTGTGTTTCTCTCTGCTCCTTAGAAAAACAATAGTCATATGGGAAGTACTCCACTCCATAAATATTTGTTAGATGGATGAAAAAATAAAAAGATCAACGCAGCAGAAAGCATAATTTGAGGCTGTCTTCCCTCATCATCATCAGCCAGCAGAAAAAGATGTTTAAAACAAAACATTTATTCTTTGAATTAAACAGTGAACTGAGAACAAAAATAAAAACAAAACAAAACAAAAACAAAAAACAAAAAACAAAAAAAAAAGAAATGAAAAGAAACAACTTAAATACATAGAGAATAAATAAGAGAATATAATACCATATATCACTCCTGAAAGTATTAAGTCACTTCACCACTTTTTTTGAAGTGTTAGAATTTCTTAGAATGTCACATATCCAAATTAGTTTTTTTTTTTAAAGCAGTTCAAAGTCAATATAATGATCTATAACAAGGGGATTGCAATATTAATCATTTATAAATGATTAGAAATGAAAGTCATTAGCTTTCTTAATGATTTGGCAATGAAAGAAATAGACACTGTAAAATGTGTCAATGTAAAATGATTAAGGAAAAATTTCAAGATAAACATGCCAATTTAATTCATCTATTAAGACCATGCCAAAGGACACATGAATCAAAGTATACTATGGGTGCTTGGAAGAAAAATAAACACAAAAAATTGAACACATACTTCTATGCTGAGACTGGTGGAAAGAATATGCTTTACTCCTTTCTGGAGAATAACTTCTGCTGCTGACACTGGAGCCAGATCTGCTGTGTGGAGAATCTTTTCGATTGACAGGAGATTCCCGGAAGAATGGATTGTCCCTTTTGTGAGGAGATCGTTCTCTCATGTAATGGGAAGAGTAGAAACCCTTTCTTCTAAAGCCATCTCTAGTGTCCCTTTGGAGAAAATAAAAGTCACTATACTTTTTGAAAAACAAAAACCAAAAATAAAAGAGACAATGATTATTTTCTAAGTATCACTTTATATAACAGTTAGAAAGTCCATTAGTCCACCCATGTACGTTTTGGTGTCCCCATAAAATACAATTATGAGAGGCAGCTAGTTGGTGCAGTAGATAGAGCACCAACCCTGAAGTCAGGAGGATCTGAATTAGAATCTGGCCTCAGATGCTTAACACTTCTTAACTGTATGACCCTGAGCAAGTCACTTAACCCCAAATGCCTCAGTAAAAAAACAAATACCCCCCCAAAAAAAATCAATTATGAGACTGGAAATGTTATAAACCTACCACTACACTTTCACAATTTGTATTTCACAAATCTTCAAAAGTTATTGTATTCTAAACAAGCATTAAAGAATCTAACAGCTGGAAGGAATACAAAAAGGTTAGAAGTTTATAAATTTAGGGAAGCAAGTAAGTTCAAAGCTATCTAATACAATCCCCTAAATTTTACAGATGATGGAATTAATGCTAAAGGAAAGTTCTTCAATATGCTCCTCCCAAACATGTAAAAAGACTATACTAAAATCATCCGACACAAAAGAATACCTATCTTATTATTCTTTTTTGGGTCATTTTATTGACACATGTAAATTCTTTACAAGCCTCATGCTAAAAGAATCTTCACAAAAACAAGTAAAGAAAATAGATCAACAAGGCGAGGGCACTAAACAGTACATGTAAAATTACACAGATGGCCACCTTCTGAAGAAAAGTGTTTCAATAGCCATTCTCCCCCACCCAAAGTGATCACAGATATTCGTTTCAATTCATGTCCCCTCCAATGTTGCATTTAATTACTTTATTATAATTATTATGTATTTAAGGCTCTTGGATCTATTTACTTTGTTGTATACTATTTGTATTTGTTTCTAAGGTGCAGTAGTTTTATAATTTCATGAACCAGATTGTGTTTTGCCTTTACTCAAAGAATGAGCATGTAAACAGTTTCCACTCTTTTGATATTACAAAACTGGGGGATATAGATGGCGCAGTAGATAGAGTACCACACCTAAATTCAAGAGGACCTAAGTTCACATCTGACCTGAGACACTTAATACTTCCTAACTATGTGATCCCAGGCAAGTCATTTAACCCCAATTGCCTTAAGCCAACAACAACAACAACAACAAAATGTTCTCTTACAGTCTTATAGCTAATAGGTGCACAATTTTTGTAATCTTTTTTTTTATACATCCTCTGACCAGCTTTGATTAAATGCCCAATAATTTAAAATATTCCCTTAGTAAAGAATATTTTATAGATGTATTTATGCAATTCCTAACTATGTTTTGGTAGAATTCACTCTCAAAAGCATTATATATTTTGCAGCTACTTTAAATAGAATGTTTTTTTCATTTTCTTAATTTTTATTTTAGAATTAAATTTTAGAATTTAATACATGTTGAAATGTTGTGATTCCTAGGGATGTATTTTGTCCCACCATTAATTTACAGAAGTTTTAAGTTATTTCTACTTAAGTTACATTACTGAGTCTTTAATATGCTCTAAGAAAAACAATATATTACAAATATTGACAACTTTAATTGTTTTGCCAAGGTTTACACTGTACTTTTAATTTTTGTTTCTTTTAATAAAGTCATAATTAGCATCTCTAGAATATGGTTAAGAATTGTAGGTTAATGATGCAACCCTGTTTTATCCTGTACAAAATGAGAAAATTTTAAATGTATCTCCTTTGCTAGTAATGCTAGCTGTTCCTTTTAGGTATAGTTTTGACCAAAGTAAACAAGTTTCCTCAAAATTCTTAACAAAAATAAGTGATGAATTTCAAAGACTTATTCAGTATTTATTGTTGAAACTGCATTGTTTCTATTCAGATGATGTAATATAAACATTTTTCTAACACTGAACTACCCTTACATTAAAATTATAAATTCATGACTCATTTATAAGAATACAAACCATTCCCCATTTGATAGATGATCAAAGGACATGTACTGACAATTTTCAGATGAAGAAATGAAAGCCATCTAAAATATTTAAAAAATGCTAGAAGTCATTATTGATTAGAAAAATGCAAATTAAGACAACTCTGAGGTTGGCTAAGATGCCAGGAAAAGATAATGATGAATACTGGAAGGAATTTAAGAAAACTGGGGCACTAATGCATTGTTGGTGGAGTTGTGAACTGAGCCAATCTTTCTGGAAAGCAATTTGGAACTATGCTCAAAGGGCTATCAAATTGTGCATACCCTTTCATCCAGCAGTGTCTATATGCCAAAGAGATGATCAAAAGAGGGAAGCCATATGTACAAAAATGTTTGTAGCAGCCCTTTTTGTAATGGTAAGGAAGTGGAAATTCAATGGATACTCAGTTCACTTGGGAAATGGCTGAATAAATCATGTTATAAGAATGTAAAGGAATATTATTCTTCTGTTAAAAAATGATGAGCAGGCTGATTTCAGGAAAGCCTGGAAAGACTTACATAAATAAGTGGTAAGTGAAGTGGGCAGAATCAAAAGAACACTGTATACTTTAACAATAAGGTTATGTAATTATTAACCTTTTCAACAATGAGGTGTTTCAAAGCTATTCCAATACATCTGTTACAGAAAGTGCCCTCCACATCCAGAGAGAGAACTATGGAGACTGAATATGAATCAAATGATATTTTCAACTTTTTTGTTGTTAGTTGTGTTTTTTTCTTTGTGTGTGTGTGTGTGTGTGTGTGTGTGTGTGCGTGCGCACGCACGCATAGCATGACAGATATAGAAAAACATTTAGAAGAGTTGTACATATTTAACCTGTATCAGATTGCTTTTTGACTTGGGAATGAGAGAAGGGGAAGGAAAGGGAGAAAAATTTGGAAAAATAAAATACTATTAAAAATAATAAAATATTCATCTCCCTTCCCCTAAAAAAAAAGTATAAATTAAACTTGTTCCCACTGAACCATTTAAAAAACATGTTGTTTTATAGTTTCTGAGCTGACATATTATCTAAATTTTTTATATATTTTTAAATACTTTGAAGCTTTTGTGCTATTTTATTAAAAGGGTTTTTTAAGTCAATACTGATTAGATTAATAAATGGATCTCTTTCTCTACTTTATCCCTTACTGATTTAGATAACAAATTATATATCTCAAATGTAGTTTAATTGAATATTCCCTTGCAACTTTTGAGATTTTTTTTATTGCATACACATTGTTCTTTAAACATGTGAAAGATCATCTGTAAATTCATCTGACCAGAAATTGTTCTCAACTCAAATATTTGTTGATTTTTTTGGCCTCTAAATTTGTGCATCTCATGTCTCCTTTTGAGATATTGTTAATTCCATTTTGCTCATAAAGCAAAATGCCTTCTTTGATGCAGGCACACCATTATGAGCATTCTTTTGCCAGTGTTTCCCATGTCATGCAATCAATTCCAAAATTCTTTAGAGAGACCTTGAGAGTATCTTTGTACCAAGTGAGATCACTCTAAAATGTCTTTTAGACAAACATATTTGACCTATGAAAAACATGGCCAACCTATGGGAATTGTGCTCTCTGCAGTAAGTTTGAATGCTTAGCAGTTTAGTTCAAGAAAGGATCTCAGTGGCCAATACCTTATCCTGCGAGGTGATCTTCAGAATCTTCCTAAGACAATTCAAGTAGAAACAGTTCAGCTTCCAGCTGGTACACCATCCAGATTTCATAGGCATACAACAATGAGATCAGGCAATTTAATATTTTTCTCTGCCATACTTTCCTTCAGAGTCTCCCAAATACTGAGGTAACTGATTGTGCATGTGTCAACCTCATAATCTATAAATACATTCCTGAAAAGTATATTGCCAAGGTAAGTGAACTTATCCACAGATTTCAAAATTTCTCCATAGCAAGGAGCAGAGAACTGATCTATACCCAGTGAAGTCTCTTCAGGCTAAATTGCAAAAAAGTGTACAGTCAATTGTGAACAAAAACTAATGTCCCAACTATTTCTGCACTTTAGGCTTGACTTGTAGCCTTTTCAAATAAAATAAGTTACTGTCAAAGCAGTAGCTGACATTGAAGCCTTTTTCATCCTCATTGATGATGTCTGACAATATTGCTGAAAACATCATGCTAAAAAGCCTGGAAGCAAGCAAAGCCCTACTTCATATAATCCATGACGGGAAAAACAAAAGAACATCTCCTGTTATGGGCCAGAACGCTGAAGTTGAAATAAGGATTCTTACAAGGTACTAACTCAGTGGAATTGATGAGAGAATGGTTATCTAGTTTAGCATGGTGGTTCTCTAAGTTCAGTATGATTGATTTAATCTTAAAACAAATAATTGTTTCCTAGTGATATAATTATTAGTTTATAGTCAGTGTAGAGCATATAAGCTAGGAACCTCAGCTATATTAATTCAGAGAAAGTTACAGAAGACAAGCGCATTGAAGGCTGAGGCACAAACCCTTAGACTCAGATTGATTCACTCCATCTCACGCTACCACGGTGGCAGGCTCTCCTTAGTTTCTCCACTGAAGCCAAGATTCCAGAAGGCCTTTAAGAAAGCTAATCCAACCCCAGGAAAGGAGACAAGATTATGAAAAAGATAATAAAAGATTTGGACTTTAACAACTGGCTGTTATTGTGGTGAACTGAAACGAAGGCTGCTCCCAGAGACCCCAAGAAAACCGAACAAAGAACACATCGCCATTATCCAGAATCCATGCAAGAACTTAGAATGCAAAATACCAGAAGGAAAAAAATTCTAGGCTTAATTGAAACTGAATGGAATCGTACAGAGGGGGAATGAACCTTTAATGAAATACAGTATGAAACTACAAATATTTCTGATATAGAGATGAGAGCTGAATAGAAAATTTGCAATAAAAGCTTTTTTTTTTCAAAATACATGCAAAAAGTTTTCAACATTCACTCTTGCGAAACCTTATGTTTCAAATTTTTCTCTTTCAGGAACATAGGATAGTTTACCTCTCAGACTTGTGGAAGAAGGAATTTGTGACCAAAGGAGAACTAGAGATCATTACTGATCACAAAATAGAATATTTTGATTACAACAAATTAAAAAGATTTTGTACAAACAAAACTAATGCAAATAAGATTGGAAGGGAAGTGGCAGATTAGCAAAACATTTTTACAGTTAAAGATTCTGATAAAGGTCTCATTTCCAAAATATACAGAGAATTGACTCTAATTTATAAGAAATCAAGCCATTCTCCAATTGATAAATGGCCAAAGGATATGAACAATTTTCAGATGATAACATACAAAATATTTTCACTCATATGAAAGTGTTCCAAATCACTACTGATAAGAGAAATGCAAATTAAGACAACTCTGAGATACCATTACACACCTGTCATATTGGCTAAGATGACAGGAACAAATAATGATGAATGTTGGAGGGGCTGGGGTAAAACTGGGACACTGATGCATTGTTGGTGGAGTTGTGAAAGAATCCGGCCATTCTGGAGAGCAATTTGGAACTATGCCCAAAAAGTTATCAAACTGTGCATACCCTTTGACCCAGCAGTGCTACTATTGGGCTTATATCCCAAGGAAATACTGAAGAAGGGAAACGGACCTGTATGTGCCAAAATGTTTGTGGCAGCCCTTTTCATAGTGGCTAGAAGCTGGAAGATGAATGGATGTCCATCAATTGGAGAATGGTTGGGTAAATTATGATATATGAAGGTTATGGAATATTATTGCTCTGTAAGAAATGACCACCAGGATGAATACAGAGAGGCTTGGAGAGACTTACATCAACTGATGCTGAGTGAAACGAGCAGAACTAGGAGATCATTATACAATTCAACAAAATTACTGTATGAGGATGTATTCTGATGGAAGTGGATATCTTCAATATAAAGAAGATCCAACTCAATTCCAGCTGATCAATGATGGACAGAAACAACTACACCCAGAGAAGGAACACTGGGAATTGAATGTAAACTGTTAGCACTACTGTCTATCCACCCAGGTTACTTATACCTTCAGAATCCAATTCTTAACGTGCAACAAGAAAATTGGATTTACACACATATATTGCATCTAGGTTATACTGTAACACATTTAATATGTATGAGATTGCCTCTCCTGTAGGGGAGGGAGGGGAAAATTTGGAAAAATGAATACATAGGATAATGTTATTAAATAAATACAAAATGAATATAAAAATGAATACAAAGGATAATGTTATTAAAAAAAATTACTCATGCAAAAAAAAAAAAAAAGAAATGACTAGCAGGATGAAAACAGAGAGGCTTGGAGAGACTTACATCAACTGATGGTGAGTGAAAGTATTGATTTTTGGTTGGGGATACATAGATAATTTTTTACAACATTATCCCTTGTATATCCTTCTCTGGGTGTAGTTGATTGATTCTGTCCGTCATTGATCAATTGGAATTGGATTAGATCTTCTCTATGTTGAAGATATCCACTTCCATCAGCATACATCCTCGTACAGTATCATTCAACATAGAGAAGGATGAATGTAAACTGTTTGCATTTTTTGTTTTTCTTCCCAGGTTATTTTTACCTTCTGAATCCAATTCTTCCTTTGCAACAACAACAACAACAACAACAAAATTCAGTTCGGCCCATATATATTGTATCTAGGATATACTGTAACATATTTAATATGTATGGGAATGCCTGCCATCTAGGGGAGGGGGTAGAGGGAAGGAGGGGAAAATTCAGAACGGAAGGGAGTACAAGGGATAATGTTGTAAAAAATTATCTATGTATCCCCAACCAAAAATCAAACTTGAAATACTAAAATTAAAAGGAGAAATCAATAATATTGAAAGTAAAAAAAACTATAGAATTAATAAATAAAAACAAGAGTTGGTTTTATGAAAAAAGTCAATAAAATAGATAAACCTTTGGTAAATCTGATCAGAAAAAGGAAAGAGGAAAATGAAACTTAGTCTTACAAATGAAAAGGGGGATCTTTCCACCAATGAAGAGGAAATTAGAGAAATAATGAGTTACTTTGCCCAACTTTATGCCAATAAATTTGATAACTTAAGTGAAATGGATGACTTCCTCCAAAAATATAGGCCTCCTAGATTAACAGAGGAGA
The DNA here is from genome assembly GCF_048593235.1 of Sminthopsis crassicaudata. Taxonomy (NCBI): domain Eukaryota; kingdom Metazoa; phylum Chordata; class Mammalia; order Dasyuromorphia; family Dasyuridae; genus Sminthopsis; species Sminthopsis crassicaudata. The sequence goes on from NC_133621.1 coordinate 203,636,199, forward strand.
TAAATTGCTTAAATAGTACCATTTCAGAAAAACAAATAGAACAAGCTATTAATCAACTCCCCAGGAAAAAATCCCCAGGACCAGATGGATTTACATGTGAATTCTACCAAACATTTAAAGAACAACTAGCCCCAACGTTATGTAAACTATTTGAAAAAATAGGCGATGAAGGAGTCCTACCAAACTCCTTTTATGACACAGACATGGTACTGATACCTAAACCAGATAGATCGAAAACTGAGAAAGAAGACTATAGACCAATTTCCTTAATGAATATTGATGCTAAAATCTTAAATAAGATATTAGCAAAAAGACTTCAGAAAATCATCCCCAGGATAATACACTATGACCAAGTGGGATTTATACCAGGAATGCAGGGCTGGTTTAATATTAGGAAAACTATTTGTATAATTGACCATATTAATAATCAAATGAATAAAAACCATATGATCATCTCAATAGATGCAGAAAAAACATTTGATAAAATCCAACATCCATTCCTACTAAAAACGCTTGAGAGTATAGGAATAAATGGACCATTCTTCAGAATAATCAGGAGCATATATTTATGACCGTCAGTAAGAATAATATGCAATGGAGATAAACTGGAACTTTTCCCAGTAAGATCAGGAGTGAAACAAGGTTGCCCACTATCACCATTACTATTCAATATTGTATTAGAAATGCTAGCCTTGGCAATAAGAGTTGAGAAAGAGATTAAAGGAATAAGAGTAGGTAATGAGGAAATCAAACTGTCACTCTTTGCAGATGATATGATAGTATACTTAGAAAACCCCAGAGATTCTAATAAAAAGTTATTAGAAATAATTCACAACTTTAGCAAAGTTACTGGATACAAAATAAATCCACATAAATCCTCAGCATTTTTATACATCACCAACAAAATGCAACAGCAAGAGATACAAAGAGAAATTCCATTCCAAACAAATGTTGAGAGTATAAAGTATTTGGGAATCCATCTACCAAAGAATAGTCAGGAATTATATGAGCAAAATTACGAAACACTTGCCACAAAAATAAAGTCAGATTTAAATAATTGGAAAGACATCCAGTGCTTGTGGATAGGCCGAGCGAATATAATAAAGATGACAATACTCCCCAAACTAATCTATTTATTTAGTGCTATAGCAATCAGACTCCCAAGAAACTATTTTAGTGATCTAGAAAAAATAACAACAAAGTTCATATGGAAGAATAAAAGGTCAAGAATTTCAAGGGAATTAATGAAAAAAAAGTCAGATGAAGGTGGTCTAGGTATACCTGATCTAAAACTATATTATATAGCAGCAGTCACCAAAACCATTTGGTATTGGCTAAGAAATAGACCAGTCGATCAGTGGAACAGATTAGGTACAAAGGACAAAAAAGGGTACCTCTATAGCAATCTAGGGTTTGATAAACCCAAAGATACCAACATTAGGGATAAAAATGCATTATTTGAAAAAAACTGTTGGGAAAACTGGAAATTAGTATGCCAGAAATTAGATATGTACCCACACTTAACACCATAAACCAAGATAAGATCAAAATGGGTCCATGATTTAGGCATAAAGAATGAAATCATAGATTAGAGGAACAGAGGATAGTCTACCTCTCAGACCTGTGGAGGAGGACGGAATTTATAACTAGAGAAGAACTAGAGATCATTATTGATCACAAAATAGAAGATTTTGATTACATCACACTAAAAAGTTTCTGTACAAACAATACTAATGCAAACAAGATTAGAAGGGAAGTAACAAATTGGGAAAATATTTTTATAGTTAAAGGTTCTGATAAAGGTGTCTCATTTCCAACATATATAGAGAATTGATCCTAATTTATAAAAAAATCAAACAATTCTCCAATTGATAAATGGTCAAAGGATATGAGCAGACAATTCTCAGATAATGAAATTGAAACTATATCCATGCATATAAAAGTGTTCCAAATCACTACTGATCAAAGAAATGCAAATTAAGACAACTCTGATATATCACTACACACCTGTCAGATTGGCTAAGATGACAGGAACAAATAATGATGAATGTTGGGGGGATGTGGGAAAACTGGGACACTAATACATTGTTGGTGGAGTTGTGAAAGAATCCGGCCATTTTGGAGAGCAATCTGGAACTATGCCCAAAAAGTTATCAAATTGTGCATACCCTTTGATCCAGCTGTGCTACTATTGGGCTTATATCCTAAGGAAATACTAAAGAGGGGAAAGGGACCTGTGTGTGCCAAAATGTTTGTAGCAGCTCTTTTCGTAGTGGCTAGAAACTGGAAGATGAATGGATGTCCATCAATTGAAGAATGGTTGGGTAAATTATGGTATATGAAGGCTATGGAATATTATTGCTCTGCAAGAAATGACCAGCAGGATGAATTCAGAAAGGCTTAGAGAGACTTGCATGAACTGATGCTGAGTGAAATGAGCAGAACCAAAAGATCACTATACACTTCAACAACAATGCTGTATGAAGATGTATTCTGATGGAAGTGGATATCTTCAATATAAAGAAGATCCAATTCACTTCCAACTCCCTTCCAGCTGATCAATGATGGACAGAAACAACTACACCCAGAGAAGGAGCACTGGGAATTGAATGTAAAATATTAGCACTACTGTCTACCTACCCAGGTTACTTATACCTTCAGAATCCAATACTTAATGTGCAACAAGAAAAATTGGATTTACACATATATATTATATCTAGGTCATACTGTAACACATGTAAAATGTATGAGATTGCCTCTCCTCTAGGGGAGGGAGGGGAAAATCTGGAAAAATGAATACAAGGGATAATGTTATAAAAAAATTACTCATGCATATATACTGTCAAAAAAAGTATAATTATAAAATTAATTTTAAAATTACCTATGCATATGTACTGCCAAAAATGTTATAATTATAAAATTTTTAAAAAAAATTTTCTTTCCCTTCCCCCCTTCTCCCCTAGACAGCAAGTAATCCAATATAGCTTAAACAAGTGCAATTCTTTTAAGCATATTTCCACACTTGTTATGTTGCTTGAGAAAAATCAGATCAAAAGGGAAAAAAAAAAAAAAAACCAGCAAACAAACAACAACAACAACAAATAATGAAAGCACTATAATTTGATTCACATTCAGACTCCATAGTTTTCTCTCTGAATGTGGATGGTTGGTTCTCTTCCAATACTTTTGGAATTAGCCTAAATCACCTTACTGTTGAAAAAAGCCAACTCCATCACACTTGATCATCACATAATTTTCTTGTTACTGTGTACAATGATCTCCTGATTCTGCTCACTTTACTCAACATCAATCCATGCAAGTCTTTCCAGGCTTTTCTGAATCTCCCTGTTCATCATTTCTTATAAAACATTAATATTTTTTACATTCTTATACCATAATTTATGCAGCCATTCCCCAACTGATGGGCATCCGCTCAGTTTCCAGTTTCTGGCCACTACGAAAAGGGCTGCGACAAACATTTTTGCACATGTGGGTCCCTTTCCCTCCTTTATGATCTCTTTGGGATATAAGCCTAGTAGACACACTGGCAGGACCAACAGGTAAGCTCAATTTGCTAGCTCTTTGGGCATATGAGTAAAAAATCTAACCAAAAACATAAGCAAACCACACATGAGTCAAGAGAAGCAAAAAAAGATAAACATGAGTAAACAATCATGGTGGGGGTCAAAGAAGAGTGGCAGCAGCTACTCAAGGTTAAACTGCTTACATTCCTCTCTGGGGAGATGATGTTTAGTGGTTTCAACTGTATCTAATTCTTCATGACCACATCTGGGCCATTTCCTTCTCTAGGTCATTTGACAAATAAGAAAAATGTGGTCAATTGGGTTAAGCATCTGAGTACCAATTAGAACTCTGTTCTTCCTGAATCCAGGTCCAGCACTCTATCCACCACTCTATCCACCACTATACTTAGCTACCTAAGAGAGATGATATATGGACCATATTAGAAAGATCAAACCTAAAACTTATTTTGTTGATCTAAAAAAAAAAAAAAAAAAAAGACCACTGAGAAAGTAGTTGTGGAAAGAAAGAGAAGAATGGAGAAAATTATACATCATCAGAGTGCCCAAGAAAAAGTTTAAAAAACAAGGAAGAGAGAATCTGACTATATGTAGAGATGTGAAAGGGGAATGGAATCACTGACACTTGAACCTCATTATCATCTAAATTGGTCAAAGGAGGAAAGGACACAAATACAAACAGAGCTGAGCAAAAAAACACATTTCACAGAAAAGTGAAAACAGAAAGAAAAGGGATCAGTGAACAGGGATAGAAAATAAAAGAAAAGTAGACTGAGGTCCTGATTTATTACAAAGGAGAGGAACAACAAGAAGTAAAAGTGTAAGAGAATAATATGGAAAGAAGTATATAATTAAGTCATTATTGTGAATTGAATGAATTCACCATAAAGAGGCCAGTAGAATGGATATGTTGTTTGCAAGACACATAGAGTTAAAATGAAAGTTGCAATAAAATCTATCTATTATGGTTTACCTGAAGTAAAAAAAAAAAAAAAAAAAAAAAAAAAAAGCAGGGGGGGAGGCGACGACAGGAGTAGCAATCATGACCTCAGAAAAAGCAACAAAGCATTATATATAGTAATTTCACAGTAGCGCTAAAAACATTATACATCTAAATTCTTTTTTTTAAATTTTATTTAGAAATTTTTTTCCCTCAGTATATATGCATGAGTAATTTTTTTTAATAATATTATCCCTTGTATTCATTTTTCCAAATTTTCCCCTCCCTCCCTCCACTCCCTCCCCTAGATGACAGATAACCCCATACATTTTGCATGTGTTACAATATAACCTAGATACAATATGTGTGTAAATACCATTTTCTTGTTGCACATTAATTATTAGCTTCCGAAGGTATAAGTAACCTGGGTAGATAGACAGTAGTGCTAACACTTTACATTCACTTCCCAGTGTTCCTTCTCTGGGTGTAGTTGTTTCTATCCATCATTGATCAGCTGGAAGTGAGTTGGATCTTCTTTATGTTGAAGATTTCCACTTCCATCAGAATACATCCTCATACAGCATTGAAGTGTATAGTGATCTTCTGGTTCTGCTCATTTCACTCAGCATCAGTTGATTTAAGTCTCTCCAAGCCTCTCTGTATTCATCCTGGTGGTCATTTCTTACAGAGCAATAATATTCCATAACCTTCATATACCATAGTTTACCCAACCATTCTCCAATTGATGGACATCCATTCATCTTCCAGTTTCTAGCTACAACAAAAAGAGCTGCCACAAACATTTTGGCACATACAGGTCCCTTTCCGCTCTTTAATATTTCTTTGGGATATAATCCCAATAGCAGCAATGCTGGGTCAAAGGGTATGCACAGTTTGATAACTTTTTGGGCATAGTTCCAAATTGCTCTCCAGAATGGCCGGATTCTTTCACAACTCCACCAACAATGCATCAGTGTCCCTGTTTTCCCACATCCCCTCCAACATTCATCATTATTTGTTCTTGTCATCTTAGCCAATCTGACAGGTGATACATCTAAATTCTTAAAGAAAAAGTTAAATCATTTACATCTAGAAAAACAGCAAAACTATACATAGTAGAGGAACAAAATATAACTTTCTTAAATCTTAACCAATCAAATGAAGTCTTTGGATCAAGTCAAAACAGATATTAAAAAAGAATAAAGTGTCTTATAACTTTAAACAAAAAAAGAGACAAAGAATAGATCTATAAATTGGACAACTAAAAAACTAGAAAAATAATAAATTAAAACCTTCCCATTAAATGCCAAAAAAGAAAGCCTAAAAATCAAAGAAGAAATTAGTAGGGGCAGCTAGGTGGCGCAGTGGATAGAGCACCAGCCTTGAATTCAGGAGAACGCGAGTTCAAATCAGGTCTCAGACATTTAACACTTCCTTCCTAGCTGTGTGACCCTGAGCAAGTCACTTAACCCCAGCCTGAAAAGTTAAAAAAAAAAAAAAAAAAAAAAATAGTAAAACTGAAAGTTAAAAAAAAAAAAAAAAAGCAAGAGTAAATGATTTGTCCAGGATTACAATGCTAGTAAGTGTCATGCAGTCACATTTGAATTTAATAAGATGAGCCTTCTTGACTGTAGATCCAGCATTCTATCCACTGCACAACCTAGCTCTCTTAGGTAATAAAATACAGGGTATTAAATAAGCTCATTCAAATCATTAGCAAAACCCAGCAAAAAAAGTGAAAGAATGATAACATCCATTTAAAATAACTAAAGATAGTATAAAACTAATTGGGAGCTTACTTGTTAAAACAAGAACAGGAACTATATGAATATAGTTACAGAACACTGTACACAAATAAAGACATATAAGTAATTAGAGAAATAATAATTACTCATGGATAGATGAAAGTCAATATAGGAAAATGAAGTTACTGAAAATGAAGTTACCATTCTTGTGATTAGAGCAAGTGAACTGTACAGCAAGTTATCAAACACGAAAAAGTTGAATTAAAGCTTTCAGTTTAAAGTTTAAGACCTGTTACGAGAAGCTAATTAAATCTAGATTATATGTAAAATATGTATTAATATATGCAATTAACATATCTTATGATATCAATTAGCCAGAATGTCAAAATGGATATTACTAGATGAATATATCTTCAATAATTGACAATAAATCATTATCCCTACAGAAATATACCAGATTTATTAATACTGACTGGAATAAAATAGGAGTCCAATAAATCATTCTTCTCATCATCCTCTTCAATCTGAAAAAGACCCTAGTTCTTTCTATAGATTGTCACAATCTAGAAGCACCAGGACAGCTCTTTATAGGTGATGCAAAATCAGAGGGATCAATTGATCATGGAGCTTATGATGGAAAAAATTGTGAGAGTTTAAGAATGACTGACCATTGCACTGACAAGAGCCAATGAGGGCAGTACTCTATGGCAAGTAGGCCTAACAGAGGATAAGGGCAAATCTCTTTCCCAGGAACCTATTCCCACTGACTATTTTAACAGTTTATTATATCATAAGGTTTAGATGTTTCATCTCATACAACCAGATGGTGTCTGAGTAAAATTCCTCAAAATGCAATCCTTTGGAGACAACTCGGGAACCAATCTTCTCCTTTAGAGATTTTTCTTCATAGACATGTTGGAATGGGTGGGGCTTCAGAGCAGTTTCTTGCTAAGATCCTCTTTTCAGTTATAATGTCTGACAAAACATACCTTAAAATAGTTCATAGTGAGAGCTAGCACATACCATATATCCCTAAATATTAGCTGGTAGCTATCTGCTGATATACTCTTGCTCATTCCCCCCTTAGGAGCGGGAGATTCTACTAGGGAACTAATAACAAAATACTTTTCTAATAGGAAGACCTCTAAAATATAACTGAATTCATTTATAATTTGCCCAAATAATTTACAACTGTAACAAAATATTCTAAGATAGGATATATTAATATACTGAATAGTTAATTTCAAGACAATGCATATCAATTAAGTTGTAATAAAATATTTTGCCTTTCAATATCTAGATGGCAAGTTCGCAAATAAAATTCACTTTATCTGTTTAGGTAACACATGCTATTTCTTAAACTACTCTAAGGAAAATGATGACACAAAAATTCTTTTTTTCAAACCAAAACTGAAGATGTTACTGTTTTAGGCTTAGTAATAAACACAACAGCTTGATCCTAATAATTTTCCCAGATATTCTCACATTAACTTTAGAAAGTACTAAAATTCTAGGTAAAATAGCTCAAATCTTATACTTGTATCTACTTCTAGCAACTCCAGGATTAGATTATAAAAGAGATTATAGTATTGTGTTCATACTGAGTATTTGCCATGAATACAGAAGTCATCAAAAAAAGAAAAAAAGGGACATAGTTATAAGAAGGGAAAAAAAATACGTTGCTAACAATGTCAATTCTAGGTAAGAGATATATGGATAACCAACTGTACTGACAACATATTATATTAGGCTTAGAATTATAGCCAACTGGGAAAATTCTCCATTCAAAAGTAAATGCACACTAAGAAAAGGAGAGTCCTGTTTTAACCCATGCTAAAAATCACTCTCCCTGAAGTTTGCAGGTGTCATTATTGTTGTTTATTAGTCCCACAGGAGCATTGGCTCACTGGCATTTTTTGATGATCATACCTGAAATCAGACCCAGAATAAAATTCCAAAAGGTCTAACAGAAAGTTACAATAATTTAGTTACTAAGTTTCAAAGAGCCTTGATGTAGATGAAAAAATTAAAAGCTCTATATTATGTCAAAGCCCCACAAATCTGAAGTTTTTCCAGATTACATTATAACTGCATATTTTAGATAAACCATGTTCTTAGATCAGCTCGATCTGCTTCTCAAGTTCTAAGACTTAATGTAAACTCAATATAAAACAGAATTATAGGAAGAATTATTACAGTAAGAACAAATAATTTACCCAAAACTTCAAGTAATTCCATCACCCATCAAGAATTGAGAAATGAGTCAGTGTCCCTCTCAATATTATCATACAGACATTTCAAACAACTTTTACATGTAAAATTCTTAATTTAATCTTGAAAATCATGTCACATTTCTCACTAATTCATCCCTTATGAGGATATTATCCTACTAACATAACAAAAATCTTATGATCTCTATCATTTGTGACTCAAGTGGCAATTCAAAATGATCCCTCCCCTATTAAGACTAGCATATTTTATTTAATCAAAGGTCACCAAGAGAATTTATATCTCTGACACTTGCCCTTATCAATGTAATTTACATGTGTTATATTCAGCCAACTAACTGTACATATGACAAGATGTCATGGGTAGGATCAGAATTAAAGTAGTGGGAAAATGTCTTGTTTACCCAAGATGGAATGGGTCAAGAGAAATCTATCTTCACAAGATCATTTTTTCAACTCTCCCATGGGCAAACCTCAAACTGCAGTGCTGTTTTATAATATGTTGTCAGAGGGGCTACTATCTTGTGACACAACCTGAATAGGAAGTTGCACAGAATCTCATGAAGAACCCTTTAAGAGGAATTTATCCTCCCAAGAGTAATTTTATTATTATTTTCTGATTCAAAAGAAAATATATCTTTTAATTAATTTATAGTTTTCAAACATACAGTTATATCATGTAGCTTTAACAGTACAGGAAGTACTTTTTTAAAGACAGGAAGTAAACTTGCACCAAAAAGGTGATATTAATAATTTGGTCAAATGCATTTCAAACTAATCAATTCATTAAAAAAATCATTTAGCTTAATACCCCTGATATTTTAAAACTAGTCACATCTTAATAGATTATAGTGTTTATCACATTCAGGTTTTATCTAGGTATCAAAAACTGCTATAAGGAATTGCAAAGCCCCATTTTCAATAGCACTTTAAAATGTTAAATCCATGAATTTTCAGTTATAATTTGAATTTCTGAACTATAACAGGAATTTTGTTAAATGTTCCATACCAATTAAAAAACTATGTCCAATTGGATTACTACACAAGCCAGGCAACATGTGCTTTAATTTCACAATCATGGGCTTCTCTCCACAATGTGCCTTTAAAACCAAACAAATCCTAATTCTACTTATTTTTAGTCCTTTGGAATCTGAAGATGGTCTAAAACTTTCTTGTTCTGACTTTAATTTGTCATTCCCTTTAATTACACCTTTAAAGTATACCTTTGATTTTCATTAAAGTTCACAGAGTGATACTTCACTTCAGATTCAGAGACAAAACTATTTAGGAAGTATTCTGCTTATAAAAAAGTGGAAGCAGCTGCTCTTGCTGAGTGCTGAGACTTGAGCAGTTGGAGATCTAATCTCAATCTTTAATTCTCAAACATATTAAAGTTAAACAGCTAGTATGTTTAATCATAAATTCTGAATGATGGAATTATTTATTATAGCTTTTTATTTACAAGATATATGCATGGATAATTTTTCAGCAATGACAATTGCAAAACCTTTTGTTCCAATTTTTCCCCTCCTTCCCTTCACCCTCTGCCCCAGATGGCAGGTTGACCAATACATGTTAAATATGTTAAAGTATAAGTTAAACACAATATATGTATACATGACCAAACAGTTGTTTTGCTGTAAAAAAATGAATCGGACTTTGAAATATCATACCATTAACCTGTGAAGGAAATAAAAAATGTAGGTGGACAAAAACAGAATGATTGGGAATTCTATGTGGTGATTCACACTAATTTCCCTGAGTTCTTTAGCTGGGTGTAACTGGTTCAATTCATTACTGTTCAATTGGAACTGATTTGTTTCATCTCATTGTTGAAGAGGGTCACATCCTTCAGAATATATCCTCATACAGTATTGTTACTGAAGTATAATGATCTCCTGGTCCTGCTCATTTCACTCAGCATGTAAGTCTCTCCAGGTCTCTTGAAATCATCCTGTTGTTCATTTTTTACAGAACAATAATATTCCATAATATTCATATACCACAATTTATTCAATTCATTCAATTGAGGGGCATCCATTAAATTTCCAGTTTCTGGCCATTACAAAAAGGGCTGCCACAAACATTCTTGCACATACAGGTCCCTTTCCCTTCTTTAAAATCTCTTTGGGATATAAGTCCTGTAGTGACACTGCTGGATCGAAGGGTATGCAGTTTGATAACTTTTTGAGCATAGTTCCAAATCACTCTCCAGAATGGCCAGATGTATTCACAATTTGAATGGTGGAATTATTTAAATTCACAAAAGTTTTATTTTCTCCAGATCTTTTTGTCATTGAATATCTCCTAAACAGATTTCGTAATTAATAAAACAGTTCTTAAAATTCAAACTACAGTTTTAAATCAATCCGTAGTCATTTTAAAGATCCCTTTATGGAATAACTGATCTGTCACTTTTTCTTTTCCAAAATACTTCATAAAAACATTCTTCAAAATGAGAGAAATCAATTATTCTTTTTCACAAATTTAGTTCCCAATTAAGATTTTCTATTTGATTTCTATAACTGTCTTTCATCTCAGAAATCTCCAATATGGCCAGTATTAGAAACAGAAGAAGGGAAAAAAAAAGAAATATTTGCTTTCTTTTAACTTTTAAAAAGTTTATTTTTTACAGCCTGTTCCTTTTGGTTGATCATGCCAAAAGAAAAGGCTTAGGTATAACACCTACTGGCTATAGATCAACACAAAGCACTGATACACAAAGTACACATACACAAACAGGTCCTTTAAGGAGCAGAGACCTATTCTTAAATTTCTCGAATGCAAAAAGAAAGGAGAAATTACAGCTGCCAAGCTGGCCTGGTTTCTAGTGTCATAAAAATGTTTTTTAGTACTTACCCTCTTTATGATTTTTCTTTAATATTCACACAGAAATAAGTGTGCTTTAATAAAAATCTTCCTCCCTAGTTTCCATTTAAAGAAAGGCTTCATTTCTGTAGATTGCAAAGTATATTCACAGGGGGTCTAAAACACAGACTGAGTAAAAAATGAAAAAGTGCAAATACTGTGAAGATAGAGGATTTCTAACAGTGCTTCCTAGAAATAGCAATTCATTTGCTGTAAAATAGTTTGAGATTACTCAAAACTGTGTAACTTTCTAAGGATAGAGAAGGAAACAAAAGTTCCAAGATTAATCAAAACAACCCCCTGAACCATTGCTAGTCTCAAACAAGCTACACAGCTTTCACAGCTCTTTAGTCATCCCTTGACAAGGAGTCCACTCTTTCCCCACAAATCTGAAGTCCCTTGGCCCATCAGCAGAATCGGAAACAATCAGGGACATGGCCCAATGGGAATCCAGTGCGATGTATTTATCTTCTTATGCTTGACCCCATCTCTGCTGTGAATATCCCCAACTAGGAGTGAAAATTCTTAGAGGAACTTCTAAGAGGAGTGGGTTAAAGGCATAATTTCTCTGCTTCCTTCAGAGAAGTTCCCCACTTTAGAGGTTTATAAAATCATTTATAAACTGTCTGAGACATCTTCAGAGAGTCCTTTCCTAAAGCTAACAAACACTCAAATATTTAGGCATCAGTCTCAGCATAATCTCCAATTCTTTCAATTCCTAACTTCCAGGTTTAACCTCTGAGAAGCTCGGGAAAATCAACTAAGGCCCAAATGTTCTTTACACGTAGATAAATATTAAAAAAATCAGGTAGTTGGGGAGCAGCTAGTTGGTGTAATGGATAGAGCACCAGTCCTGAAGTCAGGAGGACCTGAGTTCAAATTGGCTTCAGACACTGTGACCCTGGAAAAGTTACTTAGCTTCAATTGCCTTAGTAAAAAAATAAATAAATAAAATTTAAAATCAGGTAGTTGGTCTGTGGAAACTTTTGTGTCTCTAAACTGTTCTCTTTATCTTTGGTTTTGGGGAAGTAGAGGTCCCTTATTTGAAAGAGTCACACAGTTCAATCCTCATCAGCATTTATGGGAAGTTTAAAAAGATCTAGTCACAGTCTTGGCATCCAGGTTTACAAAGTAAAGGAAATCCCAAGTGTTCTTAACCAAGGTTCCTAGGGAAAAAGTGATCCCCAAGAATTCTTCACCAAGAACAAGACCCTAAGAGATGGCAACCAGGATCCTAGCCATTCGTGGTTCTTTGTGATGTTGAGATTGATGACCATTGCTTTCAAAGCCTCTGAAAGCAAAATGGCCTTGGAACAACTATATTTGAGCCTAGTACTTTGAGAACTAGTTGACATCGTAAGGCCCTTTTCTTACTCAAGGTTCGCCAAGGGTTCCACTACCAGCCCTTGCTTTATGCTATTGGAATCACAGAATCATGCTCATGCAGTCACAGGTACAGCTGCCACCAGTGTTAACCTTTTCCCCTTTATGTTGAGTTTAGGTATACTGAAAAGACCCAGAGGACTGTCAATTGAGTTCACATTATAATTCAACAAAATTTATATCAGCTTTCCTTTAAAAAGTTAAAAAGAAATATCCTTATTTATTACTGATTCTCCTCAATCAAAGGATAATATTTATCACTCAGATAAGGAATCTTTTGCTTAAGGCTATTGGGTCAGGAGCAAATTATTGCTCTCTCAAAGTGATATCACCTTGCTAAACCCTACTCATGGAATGATTATGTTGTAGAGTCCCCTAGGCAACTTTCTCACCCTGCTGTGAGCCACTTAAATGAGTTACCCTTCAAACAATTTGACAAATTGCTCTATTAAATGACAAGAATGATTCAATTATTCCTTATTAAAAGAATTTAAAGGCAAAAATCTATTTTAACTCTGATAAAAGGAAGTTTTAGCTGCTGGCTAAAAAAGAACTAAGTTTCACTTCTGATTCTCACTAAGCAGCCCTATTCAACAAAGTGAAATTTTTAAAAACACACAGGAAAAACAGCCTCTGTTTTAAAAATTAAAATTATGGCCATATTATTTTTATAAATATTAAATTTCAGTTTCCCAGACTTATAAATACAGATTAGTTACTAATTCAAACATTCCCTCTTAGCCCAATGGGGAACCTTTTCTTTAAGGAAAATAATTTAGAGGTAAATCAAGGCAGACAAAACAATCTGCAGCTTAGAGAGACTTACCACAGGCTCAGAGAATTTGGGTGCATGAGGAGAGTTCTAGAGTTTTCATGAGGAGAATCCAACCTCTTAGGACCACTGTCCCTGAGAGAGTCAACAGCAGAAATTTGTTCACATGTGCTCTTCCTTTTTAGGTCCCTTGTGGGAATTAGTGTAAGGAGGTAAGGAGTTATACCTCACCATCCCATCTGGAATCATCATCAATACTACCTAAATTAATTTACTTATTCAGTACCATAGCAATGTTTTCCTTCTTGTCCTGGTAACATTAGCATTGGTGACACAAAAGCTATTGAATTTTACGTAATAAAAGTTATCCATTTTATCTTTTATGATTACTTCTAACCCTTATTTGACTAATGAAGATAACAGATGCCATAGTCTTTTTTTTAAACATCATAGTTTTACTTAAAGTGTGTGTGTGTGTGTGTGTGTGTGTGTGTGTGTGTGTGTGTGTGAGAGAGAGAGAGAGAGAGAAAGAAACAGTGTATTTGGGTTTTTAGAAGCTAACGAAAATCCTCTGCAAATAAACGAAAGTTTGATTAGAATATGTATTTCAATAGTTGAAAAAACTTTATAGTTCAATAGCTGAAAAAAAAAAACAGTTTTCATACAGTAAATTCTTCAACAATACAATGAAATATCAGGCCCTCACTGATGTGAAAGATATTCTTCAAGAATAGCTAAGACTCAGTTGATAAATGGTTAAAAGATATGAAAAGAGTGTTTTAAAAAAAGTTATCAAAGTGACATATGGTCTAGTGAAAAATGGCCTAAATTACTATTGATTTGTAAAATGCAAATTGAAATAACTATCTCACACCTATAAGAGATTGGCCAATATGAGAGAAAGAAAATGAAAGCTATTGGAGGGGATATGAAATATTGGGACACCAATGTATACTTTGTGGAATTTGATCAGCAATATTATCCAATGATCAACAGTGAATGACTTAGTTCTTCTCAAAATTAAAATGATCAAAGACAAGTCCAAAAAACTTATGAGGAAATAATAATAATGAACTGAAATCTGAATGCAGACTGAAGCATACTATTTTTTTTATTTTTTGTGTTTTAAACTACTTTTTTTTTTTATTACAACACGACTATGTTTTACATGTTTTACATACTTGAGTATTGCACAAGTATAACCAACATTAAATTGCTTACCATCCCAGAAAGGGAGTAATGAGGAGAATTTGGAACTCAAAATTTTTTAAAATGAAAATTAAAAATTGTTTTTTACATGCAATTGGAAAAAAAATTAAAACATAAAAAAACAGCAACCACAAAAGAATATTTGGAATTAAAAACTTTTTCAGGTTAAATATGTGCAATTCTTTTAAACACATTTCCATATTTGTCATGTGCAAAACCAACAAACAAACCAAAAGAGAAAAAAATCATTAAAAACAAACAAACCAAAAGGTGAAAATAGTATGCTTCAATCCATATTCAGTCTCATAGTTCTCTCTCTGCATGCAGATAAGTTTATTGGAACTGCCTTGGACCACCACATTGTTGAAAAGAGCCAAGTCCATCCTAGTTGATCATCACATAATCTTCTTGTTGCTGTGTACAATGTTCTCTTGGTTCTATTCACTTCACTCACCATCAATCTGTATTAATGTTTCTGAAATCAACCTGCTTATCATTTCTTATAAAACAATAATATTCCATTACATTCATATACCATAACTTATTCAGTTATTGTCCAACTTATGGGCATCCCCCCTCACTTAGAACAAAAAACTTAAATCATTTGAAAGTAAATATTTGTTTGATAACCTTTTTTAATTTAACCAAGCTGTTCCTCACCAAAAAAAAAAAAATTAAAAAAAAAACAAACCCTTCTAAATTTGAAAAACATGCCAGAGTTTGTGCTTCATTTCTATGATGAAGTCTCCTCCAATATGATGAGGCATCATAGAATATTGGTATTTTCTATAACACCAAAAACATATCTGAAAAAAAAATGGGAAAAATATAGGAATTATTTGGATAAGAAGCTAATAGAAGGAGAAATCAGGCATGATAATGATATGATCAAATCAAAATAAGTGGAAGAAAACTCTAGAACTTCTGAGGATTCCACAATAAAAGAACTACAAAATGGTGTAAAATGAGATATTTTTGTTAAAAAACTATAGTCCTTGATTCCATCCCAAAGTCTTAATGATACCTTAGGTCAAATCTGCCTGTAATTAGATTATCTTGTACATATGTAAAAGCCACGGATTTTAATACTATTATTTTTTGGATTGTGTTCCCTGTGAATTTCTGTCTCCACTTTTTCTACATTATGGCTACAGATATAGATCATAGAGATATAGACAGATGTAAAGAGATAGTTATAAATATAAACAGACATAGATAAAGATGGAGATACTTTGAAGAACTAGATTAGGTTTCTGACTCATTATCCCTCTTGCTTACATTTGCATTTGTGAATGACCAAAAACAAACAAACAAACAAACTATTATAATGGACACAAAGTCTTAGTGATACTTTAGATCAAATCTGACTCTCCATAATTAGGATATCCTATACATATACATTAAAAGCCATGGATGTTAATACTATTCTTTTCTGGATTTTGTTCCCTAGGAATTTCTTTACTGCTGGTTTTTCTACATTATGGCCATAGATATAGATGCAGAAAGATATAGCAGATGTAGAGAGATAAAGATAAAAAGATATACAGACATAGAAAGACAAAGGCAGAGATATTCTGAAAAAAAAGTTTAAGTTTCTGACTTATCATTCCTCTTGTTTATATTAGCAAGAGTCAAGATCAAAAAAAAAACCCCAAAACCCATTATACATATACATCCTCTCTCTCTCTCTCCTTCCTTCCGTCCCTCTCTCCTTCCATCCTTCTCTCCCTCTTCCTCCCTCTCTCTTCCCCCCTTTCCTCTCTCCTCTCCTCTCTCCTCTCTCCTCTCTCTCCCTCTCCCCTCCCCCCCACCTGTCATACACACAAACACACAGACACACACACTTCCCCCCTTAACAAAGGAGAACAAAGGCAGCAGAGCCCTTGCCTACAAGCACTTGTCACACAAGGGCAGATTCAAGCTACAGCAGTGGTAGTGCTATCATTCCCCCCCCACCCCCCCCACCCCCTGCAGAACAGACTAAAACTCAAGCTGCTTCTAGGTGAGTTGTGGTATTGTCACTGTCCCCCAAATTGGGGTTAGAGAGAGTGTGAGAGTAACAGAGGATCATGGAGCTATTATTCTAACTTAGGGTAGGGATCTTTTACCCTATGCTAGGACAAAGTGTTATTATGAGGCCCAAGCAGTATAATACTGCCAGAACTGGATTTTGCCTTTTTATTGCAAGTCATCCTATAAAGAAGGCTTCTGGGGATCTCTACTGTCCTTGCCCTCATGCTGGGGGGAGGAAGGGGGGGAAATGCAAGACACGCGTGTGTGTGCACGCACATACACATGCACATGCAGATACAGCTCTTTAAGTTTGACACTTTAAATTCTTTAAAAATCATCTCATTTTATCCTCACAACAGCTCTGGAAAAGAAGTTCTATTATCCTAATTTACAAATGAGGAAACTGAGGCAGAGAGAAGGGTTTAGTAATTTGCACAGGGTCATAGTTATTAAGTATCTGAGACTAATTTAAAGTCAGGTCTGTCTTAATACAGGACCAATTATGATTTACATTAATACCTGGCTACCTGGAAAATTAACTTCTGCTCTTCAATTTCAGTACAAGAGGTAGATTCAATGACCTATAAGATTCCTTCAAGCTCTATTTCAATAATCTCATTTTTCTCTCAATTTTCAAAAGAAAATTTTAAATTGACAATCAAAACTAGCTTTTTAAAATGAAAGAATGAAGTACTGGCTAATCTGATTTTAAAAGACAGGCAAAATAAATTATCAAGATCAAAACTGAAAAGAATTAATAGCAATGAAAAAAAGAAATAAAGGAAATTATTAGAAACTAATTACCTAACTATATTACCTCATGTAAATTAATCTACAGTATAATGCCATTTCCTATTGAGGTAATTAATTACTTAGAATTATTATTATTACTTAGAATTATTAGAATTGTGTTTTGGGCTAATGCCTTTCTAAACTATGAGAATTGTTACTGAAAAGCCACTTGTGAAAGGATGAATGATTTTTATATTGGTTAATTTTGAAAAGTACTAATTACACAGCAATGCCAACTGATTAGTAATAAGTCTTTTAGGTTGCTAAATGCTCTTCTATTGTGACTTATGAAAAACCATTATTTGAGAAATGATATTTTAGAGGATATTGGATTATGTCACTGGGTTATTTAAATATCTAAATTGCATGCTGTGAATTAATATTTATTAGAGATGGCTGTCAAAATGTGAGGTGTACCTATCAAGTATTTGAGCATATTTTAGAATAAAAAAATAGTAATTGCTTATTTTATGGGAGGAAACAAGTGAGAGGGAGAGAGACCTTGTATATATCTCCTTTGTGTACTTGCTAAGCTGAGCATCTATCAGTAATATGAAACTTTAGGATTTGCTTTGAAAAAAAAATTTGACAGTATGTACAAGGACTTATTTATGCATACTTCGTGATTATGAAAATTTTTTAAGTTATGACTAAAAGTTACATTACATATTGAACCAAATTAGTGTTAAAAGATTCCAGACTTGATGACTTATTTTTGCTTTAAAATGGTTAATATACAATATGTTGAATTCTAATAATTGCTTTTCCATCAGAATTAGTTTTATATTGTATTTTAAAAGGAGAAATAATAGAAGTAATATTTTAACAAAGACTTGATAAATACTTATTTGCTAATTAATTTATTGCAATGACTTGGAAGACTTAACTTCATCTAGGGTAAGCATCAGTAAGTAAAAATTCCATAGGACTTAGTATTTTTACTTATCCCATAGTACAACTTTCTGCTCTGAATGGACACGATTAGAAAAATTCATTTGTTTACTGGAGGTTGTCTACCTACAATGAGTGTTGCTACCTATGTTTTTAATAAGGAGTAGAATTTAATCAGTCTCTACTCTTCTAAAGAGGGACTTGAAATAATATTCTAAATAATTTGGGGGGGAAGAATTGGAGATAATTAAAAAGGAAAGTTCATTGGAGTGCAAATATATTTTATCTTTAAGAACTCAACAAGATCAGATAATTACATGTATAATTTAAAAGGTTTTTAAAAATTTTTTAAATTAGGAATTGTTTTTTCTGATATTTTTAAATATTTAGTATTTGAATTTTCAACTAGTATTTCAATTTCCTGAATATATAGGTGTAACAATCTGCTAACTTACACCATAGGAAGTAAAATGATAATGGAGCCAGTGCTAATTTAGACAAGTACTTATTTTAGCCCTAGCTTGTATGACTACTCTGGTATATATTAAATCTTTAACCAGAAGGCAGCTTTGACATTCCCTTTTTGGTCAAGGTGGAATCACTATAGTTCACTGAAGCTTTATTTTTAAACAATTTTATTTTAAACATTTTGTTTTAAACAATCTGGCTAATATAGAAACATTTGCCATTTTTGTTGTCTTTTTTAAAACAACGTGGTTAAGATGTAAATATTTTACATGACTTCATGTGCATAATGGGTATCATGTCATATAGTTTGGAGGGCGGAAGAGAATTTAAAACCCCAAATTTTTTTTTTTAAAAGGAATGTTAACAAAAAAAAAATCCTCCTAGAAATTAAATATGGTCATAAACATAAACAAAAGAAAAAGCAGAAAAAGAATACCATAGGCTAATACTTTTAATAAATGATGATTCAAAATAAACAAAGAAAATTAGGAAAGAGGTCACAGTAAAACACTTAAAAGACTAATTTATTGTGAACAAAAATGAGTATCACAGTGTTAGTAATATGGACTTCATTACATGAAGTCATATTTAGACAGCCTTTAATTCCCAAAGAAAAGCAAGACACAAATAAGAAAATCTAGGAGTGCCTAAAAAAAAGAGAGGGGAGATTTTAGGAGCAATGATAAAGTTTAGAGGATCTACTGTGGAGAGTAGGATAGAGAGTGAATAAAGGAAGCATATAAAAGGACTACACTGCACTGCAGAATGAAGACTCAATTGAGGTCATATAACAGAAGTGTCAAACAGACAGCCCACAATACTATCAAGTGCAGCCTAAACCAGATTAAAATATACTTGGGAAATGTTTAACAAAATAAATAAAAATATAATAAAATCTAAATAAGAATACATTTTAAAACTAAATCAACATGTTGTCCACAAGAGATCCTACATACACATCAGAAGTCCCTATTTCTTTTTGTTGGATATAACTAATGTAACAAATTAGCAGTAGGCTTTGTCAGCACTGTTTCATGATTTTCTACAGCTACATTCAGCAGAATGTGTGTCAAGCAAAAGCAAATAGGATAATGGCAGTGATCCAAAGCTGAGGCTTGCCAGGGCACATCTGGCAATACAATAAAAGAGAAAGGAACTCAAAAGAAAAAAAAACAGTAAAAGTGAACTGGCTCACTAAGAAGTCAAGATGAGGGAAAAAAAGTAGCTAGTATAAAAGGATGATGAGCTGGGAGAGATATAAAGAGCTGAAGAACTAGAAGTCATACTGTGGAAGAACAACAAAGTTTGGATTAGTAAGGCAGAAGTGGTACACTACATATATATATGTATACATATATATATATAATGTGTCTTATGTATTATATATATATTGTGTATATATTATACAATGTATATATGATGTAATAATACTAGCTAATGCTAGCTAAGTGCTATATATATATGTGTGTGTGTGTGTGTGTGTGTGTGTGTGTGTATGTTAATTCATTTGATCTTTATAACTCTACGAGGCAGCTCATTTTACAAATAAGGAAACAGACCAGTCTAGATGCCTCCATAATTCATCTCTAGAAAGATAAAGGGAAAAGACAGTCCTAAGGCAATAAAGGCAGAATGAGTGGAGGTGTGGTGTTCTCTGCTAATCATTATTGACAAAATCTTAATATGCTCATCCTTCATCTGGAAGATGGTGAGAGGCAATGTGATGTCAGAAAAGGTGAAGGTACAATTGAATGACTTGCCCAGAGTCCCAAAGCTAGTAAATCTCAAAGGATGCATTTGAACAGAGGTTATTCTGACTCAAAGTCCAACACACTACCCACTAAGCTCATCTACCTCAGGTGAGTGACCCCTAACCTAGGCTAATATTTTATTTAATGCCTTACAAGCAAGTCAGTAAGTAAACATGGTAGTTTTGCAAAGATCTCTTATAGGGAATGAAGGCTGCTGGGAGGAATAGGGAGTCAAAAACAGAAAACCCTGACAGCACCATTAGCCTTCTTGGGGAAAAAAAAAAATCACTAGAAAAGGTCTCTTTAATTTTAGAGTTTATTTAGTGTAACTCATTCATTTTAATAAATGAGGAAATTAAGTAACATCAGAACTTTGAACACAAGCCCTTTGATTTTACAAAGGGTGCTTTTAGTATTCCACAAATACTCCAAATTTTGCAAAATGCTACAATGTTTTTTACATGGAAATGTTCAATAAAAATGTAAGCATATTTATAAATATGTATGTTTTCATTTTACTTAAATTTCATTTATTAAAAATGCAATTGTTAAAATGAAAATTTAACTCTCAAAAGAATAACATTTATTTAAAAGATTTTTCTCATATAGGATTATGAATATGTGGAAAGATGATTTTATAAAAACCATAAAGTTTGTTTTCTCCAGGTTTCTCATTTATGTTCAACACAAAAAGATTGCCTCTTCTAATAATCCCTACCTCTAAACTCACCACATTTTATTCACCATAAAGTGAAATAGTACACATGAAGGAAAAAAGAAAATTTGCTCTCAACTTATTTAATCTCTATAATTATAAAAGCAAGTCACACAATTCTAGTTCTAGTCACATTTTTATCCAAAAACTGTAAACTAAATTGCTTCAGTTTGCTTATAAAATAAATTTATACATTTTTAAAATGTTATCAGGAATAATCTTTTCAAAGAAAATGCATTTTTTCCATCAGAAAGAAAAATAGCATAATGCAATGATTGGAATAAATAATAAGTCTAACCACCTCTTATCTAAATGCATAATATATATATTTTTGGAGCAAATATATTTTCCAAAAGGGCAACCCCAAACGGTCATTAGTAAGCAAATGAATAGGACTGCAAACATCAATCAGAAAGCTTACATATGTTCCTCCTTTGAGCTAGACACACACATACACACACACACACACAGCACAATGACTAAAAAAAAAGTATTTCCAAATAAAAGATTAAAAAAAAAGAAAGAAAGAAAGAAAGAAAGAATAAAGAAAGGAGAACAGGGACAGATAAATGATCTAGGCAGAACCAGGAGAGTTCAAATCTTGCCTCTGGCACTTAACACTTCCTGGCTGTGTGACTCTGGGCAAGTCACTTAAGCCCAATTATGGTAAAAGAAAAAAAAAAATGTAATTGTGGGAAAAAGCAAACAAGGATTTTATCAATCAGAACTTTAAGCCCTAACTATGTTTAAAAAAAAACAAATTATATGAGAACATTATAATGAGAAGATGAATCTGTTTAAAACCAATTAATTCCAAGGCTGTAAAAAATTCAAGGTAAGGATAACTAAAACTTTCAAAAATATTCCTATTTCGGCATCAGGAACCGCTTCAACCTCCTAACAGGCTTTAAACCATTTTATAGCTTAAAAGTTCAATACATGTGAAACTGTACCATCTCACAAATCTTTGTATTTTTACATTAATCACAATTAAATCCAAGTTGTGTTTTCTAAACCACAGACACAAATGAATTTTCTACTACATCTCTACTTCTGTTTAATGATGGTACTTCATGAGTTTACAACTGGAATACTATCTCCAGGATTAGATTTTGTATTTTTGTTTTGTTTTCTTATAGTAACAAGACTCACCCAGCTTTATTAAGGTGAATTTGCCTTCAGATTTCTGACTAGAAATAAGAAAACTGCTGGAGCTGAAGTCAAGTTGAGCCAACATAAAAACAAATGGCGCACTAACTTGGGGATTTTTTGGGTCCCTGCCATTTTGGAAAGGACTCAGGAAAGCAGGGACTGGAATAAAAGGGGGTAAAACTCTTTCTTCTTCTACAAGATTCAATCTAGAATTCATTCAACCTCTCAGACAACTTGAGAGCAGAGTGGGGCAAATCCAGTGAGAGAGAAAGGGAAAGCAACTGTCCTCTCAGGGTAAATGAATACCTACCCTTGGGGTGGAAACGATGTGCCTAAAAGCAGATCAATCTGGAGGCCCTTTTGTGTCAGTAGGCAAGGGGTGACCAGAGTGAACATTAAGGGAAAAAGTCCTGAGCTGGGGAAGAAAGATGCCAGCCAGTGTAAGTTGGAGGTCTGTACCCATAATAGGTGACCACTCCAAAATCACAGTGTTCAATTCTCAAAAACTCCAAGGAAGGAGGAACAAAGCGAGGGCAAGAACTGTCGCTTTAAAGATAACCAATTGAAATGCACAATGTTGTCAAAATTAGAATCCCTTCTCCTCTTATGCCATCACATTGATCACTCTGTTTGTTCTGAACTAGGACAGCTCAGATTCTCTAAGACCATATAGAATTTAGAAAAAAGAGTATTTAACAAGATGGAGATTAAAGTCATCAAAAATTAAGCAATAATTATTGCTTGATTATTGCCCCTACATTCCCTATGATGGCCTACCTAGTTAAAAGGTTTCCTTAAGGTGCCAAGATTGAGAGAGTAAAGGCAGGGTTTCTCCTGTGGTCTCCCAGATTTTCCTCGAAAAAAGTTTAATACCTCAAAAATGAATTCTGGAGTGGCTGAGCAACTAATGGATGAGATGAAATAATTTTCCAGCCTAACACAACTTATAAGATTGACAGGAAAGATTTTTCTCACTGTGGTAAAAAGGGAATGCAGCAAGCAAAGGCTATAATACCTCAATAGGCCAAGAACAGACCTTGAGAATCAGCAGAGGCAGCTTCTGGAATTCTCTAAAAAGGTCAGACAACTGATCAGGAGAACATTACAGGGGACCAATTGTTAGCAAAAGGGTACAGAAATCTATAACATTGTATATATGCAATTCCAGGTCATAGGCGCAGGGTGAGAAGAACTACCAGTGAGCTCCATTATCACAGTTTCAGGGCAAAAAAAGAATGCTTTTCTTGGTGAAGCCAAGATGGTGGAGGACACATGCTTCATTCTGAGCTTCCCTACTACCCTCACTACTGATTACAAAATTCAGCCTCTGAAATTCTACCATAGAACATTGTGTGAATCTTACTCTCATCAGATTTGGCTCAAAGAAAAAATATTAGACATATTTGATTTAAAGAGAAACTTCTGTCACCTAATTAAAAAATGGGAGAGGAAAAGGGAAAAGGAAAAGGATACGCTAAATAGAAAGGAAATAATAAGGGAAAGGTATAAGAAAGGCAGAGGGATTCTAAGGGAGAGGGAGGGATTCTAAAGAGGGAGAGCTGTGTGTGGCAAATGGTGCCCATAAGTTTACTACTGGGGAGGGGAGTAAAGGGGAAAAGAAAGAGAAAAGTATAATCTGGGGATAATAAGATGGCAGGAAATACAGAATTAGTCATTTTAACCATAAATGTGAATGGGATGAACTCTACCATAACACAGAGGCAGAAAGTAGACTGGATCAAAAAGCCAGAATCCTATAATATATTGTTTGCAGGAAACACATTTAAAGCAGAGTAATACATAGAATAAAGGTAAAAGGCTGGAGCAAAATCTATTACACTTCAGGTGAAGTCAAAAAAGTCCAGGGTTAGGACTTCCGGCCAAGATGGCGGCATGGAGGCAGACAGCTACTTGAGCTCCGCATTTTCACTGAGGACTTACTTCATGACAAGCCTCGGAGTTAATGCTTGACAGAGAAAGAAACCCACAAATAATCACCAACAGAAGGCATCCTTGAAATTCGCCAGAGAAGGTCTGTGTTTGCTTGGGGGAGGGTCAATCAGACTGGGTGCAGAGTGAGACAGACAGCTCACAGCTCAGACTGGAGGGGGGAGGGGTACAATCTCTGCCGTTTCTGCAAAAAGACTTTTACCCTAGTGTGGATATTCGTCTTAGCAGCAAGCCAGGAGCAGCAGAGAGGGTGTAAACACCAGAGGTAAAGATTATAACCCCAGCCACCCCCACCCCCACCTGGAGTGACTCCAAGTTCTCAGAGCCTCAGAGCACAGACTCAGCGCAGCCATCGCTGTCCTGTTAGTGCCTCGCTGCTGTCTCCCACAGTCTGTAGAGGAAGCCCATTAACACCATCCAGCCCCATCCCCCCCAAAACAGGCCAATTGTTTCTCTTGTCAATTTGTTTTCTGCGATTTCACTCTTGACAAAATGAACAAAAAATTCAAAAGGGCTCTAACCATTGACAGCTTCTGTATGGAGAGAGAGCAGACTTCAAACACTGAGGAGACTAAAAACAGACTGTCCCCAGAGGAATCCCCTAAGGGGGATACGAGCTGCTCCTCAATACAAAAGAATCTCATAGAGGAAATCAAAAAGGCTCTCACAAGAGAGCTAGAAGAGAAATTGGAAAAGGAAAGGGAAGCTTGGAAAGAGAGCCTGGAGAAGTTATCCAGAGTGGATAAAGAGATCAAATCATTGAGAAATAAAATTAGTGAATTAGAAAAGGCAAAAAACTCCAAGGAAAACAGCATTAGTGAGCTGGATAAAGAAATCAGCTCTCTAAAAAATAAAATGGAAAAAAATTCCATAGAAGAAAAAAACTCACTTAAAAACACAATTGGACAATTACAAAAAGATATATAGTGGCTAAGTACAAGAACCATCAGACAAAGGAAAAAAATATTGGAAGCTGCTAGAAAAAAGCAATTCAGATATGGAGGAGCCACAATAAGGATAACCCAGGATCTAGCAGCGTCCACATTAAAAGAATGAAGGACCTGGAACATGATATTCCGAAAGGCTAAGGAACTTGGTATGCAGCCAAGAATAACTTACCCAGCAAAAATGAGCATTGTTTTCCAGGGAAGGAGATGGACATTTAACAAAATAAATGAATTCCATCTATTTTTGATGAAAAAACCAGACCTACATAAAAGGTTTGATCTTCAAATACAGAACCCAAGAGATTTCTAAAAAGGTAAAAAGAAATCTTGAGAACTATACTTCTGCCATAAAAATATGTAAAGAACATATGTATAGTTTGTCCTGGAAACTAGAGGTGGAAAGGAAATTATATCATAAAAAAGTGTAAAATAGTGATACTACTTCTCATGAGGAGGCAGAGGTAACCTATTGTATCTGAGAGAAAGAAAGGAGGGAGATGAACATAGCGTGTATCAATAGACATATTCGATTTATGGTGAAACTTCTTCCACTTCATTGAAAAGTGAAAGGGAAGGAGTAAGCTAAGGGGAAGGGAATACAGAAATTGTGAGGAAAAGGGGTAAAATAGGAGGAGGAACTTTAAGGTGGGGGAAGGATACTAAAAAGGGAGGGCTGTGAAAAGCAAGTGGTGTTCACAAATTTAATACTGGGTAGAGGGGTAAGAGGGAAGGAAAGGAGAAAAGCAAAAGCAGGGGTTAACAGGATGGCAAGCAATATAGAATTAGTAATTTTAACCATAAATATGAATGGGGTAAACTGCCTCATAAAGAGGAAGCAGTTAGCAGACTGGATTAAAAGTCAGAATCCTACTATATGTTGTTTACAGGAAACACACCTGAAACAGGGTGATACATTCAAACTAAAAGTAAAAGGGTGGAGCAGAATCTACTATGCTTCAGGCAAAGCCAAAAAAGCAGGGGTAGCCATTCTCATCTCAGATCAAGCAAAAACAAAAATTGATCTAATTAAAAGAGATAAGGAAGGGCATTACATCCTGCTAAAGGGTAGCATCAATAATGAAGCAATATCAATATTAAACATATATGCACCAAGTGGTGCAGCATCTAAATTCTTAAAAGAGAAATTAAGAGAGCTGCAAGAAGAAATAGACAGCAAAACTATAACAGTGGGAAATCTCAACCTTGTACTCTCAGAATTAGATAAATCAAACCACAAAATAAATAAGAAAAAAGTCAAAGATACTAAAAATAGAATACTAGAAAAGTTTGATATGATAGATCTTTGGCAAAAGCTAAATGGAGACAGGAAGGAGTATACTTTCTTCTCAGCAGTTCATGGAACCTATACAAAAATTGATCATATACTAGGGCATAAAAACCTCAAAATCAAATGCAGTACGGCAGAAATGGTAAATGCATCCTTTTCAGACCACAATGCAATCAAAATTACATTTAACAAAAAGCCAGGGGAAAATAGACCAAAAAATAATTGGAAACTACAAGAATGATTGGGTAAAACAGCAAGTCATAGACATAATAACTTCACCCAAGAAAATAACAATAATGAGACATCATACCAAAATGTGTGGGATACAGCCAAAGCAATAATAAGGGGAAGTTTTATATCTCTACAGGCCTACTTGCATAAAATAGAGAAAGAGAGGGCCAACGAATTGGGCTTACAACTAAAATTGCTAGAAAAGGAACAAATTAAAAACCCCCAGACAAACACAAAACTTGAAATTCAAAAAATAAAAGGTGAGAATAAAATCGAAAGTAAGAAAAACTATTGAATTAATTAATAAAACTAAGAGTTGGTTCTATGAAAAAACCAACAAAATAGACAAACCCTTAGTAAACCTGATTTAAAAAAGTTAAGAGAAAAAGCAAATTGTTAGTCTTGAAAATGAAAAGGGAGAACTCATCATTAATGAAGAGGAAATTAGAAAAATATTTAGGAGCTACTTTGCTCAACTTTATGCCAATCAATTCGATAACTTAAATGAATACCTTCAAAAATATATTGCCCAGATTAACAGAGGAAGAAGTAGTCTAAATAGTCCCATCTCAGAAAAAGAAATAGAACAAGCTATTAACCAACTTCCTAAGAAAAAGTCCCCAGGACCAGATGGATTTACATGTGAATTCTACCAAACATTTAAAGAACAACTAACTCCAATGCTATGTAAACTATTTGAAAAAACAGGGATTGAAGGAGTCCTACCAAATTCCTTTTATGACACAGACATGGTACTGATACCTAAACCAGGTAGATCGAAAACTGAGAAAGAAAATTATAGACCAATTTCCTTAATGAATATTGATGCTAAAATCTTAAATAAGATATTAAGCAAAAAGACTTCAGAAAATCATCCCCAGGATAATACACTATGACCAAGTGGGATTTATACCAGGAATGCAGGGCTGCTTTAATATTAGGAAAATTATTAGTATAATTGACCATATTAATAATCAAATTAATAAAAACCATATGATCATCTCAATAGATGCAGAAAAAGCATTTGATAAAATCCAACATCCATTCCTATTAAAAATGTTTGAGAGTACAGGAATAAATGGACTATTCCTTAAAATAATAACGAGCATATATTTAAAACCTTGAATAAACATCCTATGTAATGGCAATAAACTAGAACCTTTCCCTGTAAGATCAGGAGTGAAACAAGGTTGCCCACTATCACCATTACTATTCAATATTGTACTAGAAACTCTAGCCTGAGCAATAAGAGCCGAGAAAGAGATTCAAGGAATTAGAGTAGGAAATGAGGAAATCAAATTATCACTCTTTGCAGATGATATGATAGTATACTTAGAGAACCCCAAAGACTACTAAAAAGCTATTAGAAATAATTCAGAATTTTAGCAAAGTTGCAGGATACAAAATAAATCCACAAAAATCCTCAGCATTTTTATACATTACCAACACAATCCAACAGCAAGAGATACAAAGAGAAATTCCATTCAAAATAACAGTCGATAGTATAAAATATTTGGGAATATATCTACCAAAAGAGAGTCAGGGATTATATGAGCAAAATTACAAAACACTTGCCACAAAAATAGTCAGATTTAAATAATTAGAAAGACATTCAGTGCTCTTGGACAGGCAGAGCAAATATAATTAAGATGACAGTACTCCCTAAACTAATCTATTTATTTAGTGCTATACCAATCAGACTCCCACGAAACTATTTTAATGACCTAAAAAAAAAAAAAAAAAACAACAGAATTCATATGGAACAACAAAAGGTCGAGAATTTCAAAGGAAGTAATGAATAAAAAATTAAATAAAGGTGGTCTAGCTGTACCTGATCTAGAACTATATTATAAAGCAGCAGTCACCAAAACCATTTGGTATTGGCTAAGAAATAGACTAGTTGATCAGTGGAATAGATTAGGTTCACAGAACAAAATAGTTAATAGCAATCTAGTGTTTGACAAAACCAAAGATCCCAAATTTTGGGATAAGAATTCATTATTTGACAAAAACTGCTGGCAGACACTAGGCATGGACCCACATTTAACACCACATACTAAGATTAGATCAAAATGGATCCAAGATTTAGGCATAAAGAACGAAATCATAAATAAATTGGAGGAACATGGGATGGTTTACCTCTCAGACTTGTGCAGGAGGAAGGAGTTTGTGTCCAAGGGAGAACTAGAGACCATTATTGATCACAAAATAGAACATTTTGATTACATCAAATTAAAAAGTTTCTGCACAAACAAAACTAATGCAAACAAGATTAGAAGGGAAGTAACAAATTGGGAAAACATTTTTACAGTTAAAGGTTCTGATAAAGACTTCATCTCCAAAATATACAGAGAATTGACTTTAATTTATAAGAAATCAAGCCATTCTCCAATTGATAAATGGTCAAAGGATATGAACAGACAATTTTCAGATGATGAAATTAAAATTATTTCCACTCATATGAAAGAGTGTTCCAAATCACTACTGATCAGAGAAATGCAAATTAAGACAACTCTGAGATATTACACACCTGTCAGATTGGCTAAGATGACAGGAACAAATAATGATGAATGTTGGAGGGGATGTGGGAAAACTGGGACACTGATGCATTGTGGGTGGAGTTGTGAAAGAATCCAACCATTCTGGAGAGTAATCTGGAATTATGCCCAAAAAGTTATCAAAATGTGCATATCCTTTGACCCACCCGTACTACTACTGGGCTTATATCCTAAGGAAATACTAAAGAAGGGAAAGGGACCTGTATGTGCCCAAATGTTTGTGGCAGCCCTTTCCATAGTGGCTAAAAGCTGGAAAATGAATGGATGTCCATCAATTGGAGAATGGTTGGGTAAATTATGGTATACGAATGTTATGGAATATTATTGTTCTGTAAGAAATGACCAACAGGAGGAATACAGAGAGGCTTAGAGAGACTAGCATGAACTGATACTGAGTGAAATGAGGAGAACAAGAAGATCGCTGTACACTTCAACAATGATACTGTATGAGGATGTATTCTGATGGAAGTGGATATTTTCAACATAGAGAATAGCTAATCGAATTCCAATTGATCAATGATGTTCAGAATCAGCTACATCCAGAAAAGGAACACTGGGAAATAAGTGTAAACTGTAAGCATTGTTTTTTTTGTTTTGTTTTGTTTTGTTTCTCTTCCCAGATTATTTTTACCTTGTGAACACAATCTTTCCTTTGCAACAACAACAACAAAATTCGGTTCTGCACATATATATTGTACCTAGGATATACTATAAGATATTTAATATGTATAGGAATGCCTGCCATCTAGGGGAGGGGGTGGAGGGAAGGAGGGGAAAAACTCGGAACAGAAGGGAGTACAAGGGATAATGTTGTAAAAAAAAAAAAAAAAAAAAAAAAATTACCTATGCATATGTACTGCCAAAGAAAATGTTATAATTATAAAAATTAATTTTAAAAAGTTTACATATAAATGTAAATTATATATAATAAAATAAATATTTGTATTTATTTTATTATAAATTTTATAAATTTATAAATATTTTTACATTTATTTTATTGCCTTTGATTACAAAATGCTTAATAAAAGTTTTTTGTCATAAAAAAAAAAAAGTGCAGGGGTAGCCATCCTTAGATCAAGCAAAAGCAAAAATTGATCTTATTAAAAGAGATAAGGAAGGAAAGTATATCTTGCTAAAGAGTAGCATAGATAATGAAGCAATATCAATATTAAACATACATGCACCAAGTGGTGCAGCATCTAAATTCCTAAAGAAGAAGTAAAGAGAGCTGCAAAAAGAAACAGATAGCAAAACTATAATAATGAGAGATCTCAACCTTGCACTCTCATAATTAGATAAATCAAACCACAAAAAAGTAAGAAAGGAATTAAAGAGGTAAATAGAATATTAGAAAAGTTAAGTATGATAGATTTTTGGAGAGAACAGATTGAGAAAGAAAGGAGTATACTTTCTTCTCAACAGTTGAACTGACCATATGTTAGGATATAAAGACCTCAAAATTAAATGCAGAAAGGCAGAAATAGTAAATGCATTCTTTTCTGATCACAATGCAAGAAAAACTACATTCCACAAAAAACTAGGGGAAAAAAGACCAAAAAATAATTGGAAACTAAATTATTTCATCCTAAAGAATGATTGGGTGAAACAGAAAATCAGACACAATTAATAAATTCATCCAAAAGAATCACAACAATGAGACAACATAACAAAATTTGTGGGATGAAGCCAAAGTGGTAATAAGAGGAAATTTTTTATCTCTAGAAGCTTAGTTGAATAAAATAAATAGATCAATGAATTGGGCTTGCAACTTAAAAAGCTAAAAAAAAAAATAAATAAATAAATAAAAAAGGCAAATTAAAATCCCCCAATCAAACACTAAACTTGAAATTCTAAAATTAAAAGGAGAAATAATAAAATTGAAAGTAAAATTATTTCAATGTCCGATTCTTCTTGTGCAGCAAAATATGGACATATTTACATATATTGTATTTAACATATACTTTAACATCTTTAACATGTATCGGTCTACCTACTATCTTGGGGGGGGGGGAAGGGGGAGAAGGAGGGGAAAAATTGGAATAAAAGATTTTGCAATCGTCAGTGCTGAAAAATTACCCATGCATATATCTTGTAAATAAAAAGCTATAATAAAGAAAAAAATAAATTTTAAAAAATTTAAAAGTAAAAAAACTATTGAAATAATAAATAAAACTAAGACTTGGTTTTATGAAAAAAAAAATAAAATAGATAAAATTTTGATAAATTTGATTAGAAAAAGAAAAGAGGAAAATCAAATTGTTAGTCTTAAAAATGAAAAGGGAGAACTTTCCATTAATGAAGAGAAAATTAGAGCAATAATTAGGAGTTACTTTGCCCAACTTTATACCAATAAATCTGATAACTTAAGTGAAATGGATGACTACCTTCAAAAATATAGGCTGCCCAGATTAACAGAGAAAGTAAATTGTTTAAAAAGTCCCATTTCAGAAAAAGAAATAGACAGTGTTATATAAACTATTTGAAAAAATAGGGAATGAAAGACTCCTATCAAATTCCTTTTATGACACAGACATGGTACTGATACCTAAACCAGATTGATTGAAAACAGAGAAAACTAGAGATCTCCCTAATAAATATTGATAAAAAATCTTAAATAAAATATTAGCAAAAAGATTACAGAAAATCATCCCCAGAATAATATACCATGACTAAGTAATATTTATACCAGGAATGCAGGGCTGGTTCAATATTAAGAAAACCATTAGCATAATTGACTATATCAATAACCAAATTAACAAAAACCATATGATCATCTCAATAGATGCAGAAAAAGCATTTAAAATCCAACACCCATTCCTATTAAAAACACTACAGAGTACAGGAATAAATGGACTTTTCCTTAAAATAGTCAGTAGCATCTATTTAAAACCATCAGTAAGCATCATATGTAATGGGGATAAACTGGAACCATTCCCAATAAGATCAGGAGTAAAACAAGGTTGTTCACTATCACCATTAATATTCAATATTGTATTAGAAATGGCAATAAGAGTTGAGAAATAGATTAAATGAATTAGAGTAGGTAATGAGGAAACTAAATTATCACTCTTTGTTGATGATATGATCGTATACTTAGAGAACCCCAGAGAGTCTACTAAAAAAGCTATTAGAAATAATCAACAACTTTAGCAAAGTTGCAGGATTCAAAATAAATCTACATAATTCATCAGCATTCTTATAACAAAATCCAACAGCTAGAGATACAAAGAGAAATTCCATTTAAAGTAACTGCTGATAGTATAAAATATTTGGGAATCTGCCCAAAGTCATGAACTATATGAGCAAAACTACAAAACACTTTCCACACAAAGTCAGATCTAACGAATTGAAAAAATATTAAGTGCTCTTGGATAGGTTGAGAGAATATAATAAAGATGACAAGACTACTTAAACTAGTGTTTGACAAATCCAAATACCCCAGCTTTTGGGGTAAGAATTTACTATTTGACAAAAACAGCTGGGAAAACTGGAAAATAGCATGGCAGAAACTAGGTTTTGACCCACATTTAACAACGTACACCAAGATAAGGTCAAAATGGGTTCATGATCTAGACATAAAGCATGAGATTATAAATAAATTAGAACAACATAGGATAGTTTACCTCTCAGACCTATGGAAAAGGAAGGAATTTGTGACCAAAGAACAACTAGAGATCATTATTGGGCTCAAAATAGAAAATTTTGATTATATCAAGTTAAAAAGTTTTTGTACAAACAAAACTAATGCAGACAAGATTAGAAGGGAAGCAATAAACTGGGAAAACATTTTTATAGTCAAAGGTTCTGATAAAGGTCTCATTTTCAAAATAAATAGAGAATTAACCCTAATTTATAAGAAATGAAGCCATTCTCCAATTGATAAATTCTCAAAGGCTATGAAGACAATTTTCAGATGATGAAATTGAAACTATTTCTACTCATATGAAACGGTGTTCCAAATCACTATTGATCAGAGAAATGCAAATTAAGACAACTCTGAGATACCACTACACACCTGTCAGATTGGCAAAAAATAAAGATGAATGTTGGAGGGGATGTGGGAAAACTGGGACACTGATGAATTGTTGGTGGAGTTGTGAATGAATCCAACCATTCTGGAGAGCAATTTGGAATTATGCCCAAAAAGTATCAAACTTTGCATACCCTTAGATCCAGCAGTGTTACTACTGGGCTTATATTCCTAAGAGATACTAAAGAAGGGAAAGGGACCTGTATGTGTCAAAATGTTTGTGGCAGCCCTTTTTGTAAGGGATAGAAACTGGGAAATGATGCCCATTCATTGGAGAATTGGGTAAATTGTGGTATATGAAGGTTATGGAATATTATTGTTCTGTAAGAAATGACCAGTAGGATGATTTCAGAGAGGCCTGGAGAGCCTTATATGAACTGATGCTGAGTGAAATGAGCAGGACCCAGGAGATCATTATACACTTCAACAACAATACTATATGATTATCAATTCTGATGCACATGGCTCTCTTCAACAATGAGATGAACCAAATCAGTTCCAACTGTTCAATAATGAAGAGAACCAGCAATACCCAATGAAAGAACTATGGGAAATGAGTGTGTACCACAACATAATATTTCCACTCCTTCTGTTTTAGTCTGCTTGCATTTTTGTTTTTCCTTCTCAGATTATTTACCTTATTTCCAAATCTAATTTTTCTTCTGCAGAAAGAGAATTGTATAAATATATATACATATGTTGCATTTAACATATACTTTAATATATTTAACATGTATTGGTCTGCCTGCCATATAGGGGAGGGAGATAGGGAGAAAGAGGGGAAAAGTTGGAACTGAAGGTTTTGCAAGGACCAATGATGAAAAATTACCCATGCATATGTCTTGTAAATAAAAAGCTATTTAAAAAAAAGTGCTTATGTAACTCACAAACCAAAGCACAGGCTAGGAGAGCAGTGACCGCATATCTCCTTAGATTTCAATTGTGGTTCACAAATCAAAGGTGGCGATTGTAAAAATATGATTTGTTATTAGTAAATATTTGATTTTTATACCTATAGACCCAGTCAATGAAATTTTTTCAGACAAAAGGGGATCATGACTGGAAAAAGTTAAAGTTCTGTCTAAGATCATACCACCAAAAAAAAAAAATTAATTAATCATACTACCCTAGATGAAATGAAAATTTGCATACCTTCAAAAATAGCAGCATGAAAAAGCTGAAGCAACAGTTTCCTTTCCAGCCTCAGAGCAAAGCCCAACTATATAGTTAAAAGTCAAGAAATAAGCTAGAAAAATGGACAAATAACCAAAAAAGAACTAACCATAGAAAGTTAACTATGGTAACAGAGAATATCAAAACAAAAACTCAGAAGCCAAGGAAATCAAAGCAGCAATAACCAAAGTCTCAAAGAAAAATGAAACTTGATCTCAGGTGCAAAATGAATGCCTAGAAGGAATCAAAAAGAAAATTTAAAATCAAATAGGAGAATCTGAAGAAAAACTGGGCATAAAAATGAGAGTAATATAAGAAATCATGAAAAAAAAGGTAAAGTAGACCACAAAAGGTGAAGAAAATAATACCTTAAGTATAGGCTATAAATAATAAAAAAAGGTACAAAAAGAACTGAAAAAGTAGAATGAGTCAAATGGAAAAGGAGGTACAAAAGTTCACTTAAGAAAATTTCTTAAAAATCAGAATTAGAAGATGGAAGCAAATAATTATTAATCATAACTGTGAATGCAAATCAAAAGAACTCCTTTGTGAAACACAAGTAGATAGAATGG
The DNA here is from genome assembly GCF_048593235.1 of Sminthopsis crassicaudata. Lineage (NCBI taxonomy): Eukaryota > Metazoa > Chordata > Mammalia > Dasyuromorphia > Dasyuridae > Sminthopsis > Sminthopsis crassicaudata. The sequence continues at coordinate 203,671,417 of NC_133621.1, forward strand.
ATTAAAAACCAGAACCCAATATATATTGTTTACAAGAAACACACTTGAAGGAGACACACACAGAGCTTAAAGATAAGAGGTTGGAGCAGAATCTATCATTATTTCACCTAAAGTTTAAAAAAAAAAAGCAAGGGGCCATGATCTCAGACAAAGCAAAAATAAATCTAACAAAAAGAGATGTGCAGGGAAACTACATTTTGTTAAAAGGTACCATAAACAATGAAATAATATCAATATTAAGCAACAAAGTATAGCATCTAAATTCTTAAATTAAAAAAAGTTGCATGAGTGGATAAAAAAAATCATAAAAGCAATCAATAATTTCATTAAAGAAAATGAAAACAATGAAACAGCATACCAAGATTTATGGGATTCAGCAAACTAGGATTCAGCAGAAATTTTATAGCTCTATATGCTTACAAGAAAAGAAAGAGCAGATCAATGAATAGGACATATAAGTAAAAAAAAGCAAGAAAAAGAACAAAAATCTCCAAATAAACACCAAATTAGGAATCCTGAAACTTAACAGGGAAATTAACAAAATTGAAATTAAGAAAACCATCGAATTAATAAAAGTAGGAACTGATTTTACAAAAAAAATTAATAAAAAGATAAACCATGCATTTTTTATTTTAAAAAAAGAAAATCTAATTTTCAATATTAAAACTGAAAAGGGTAAATTCACCCCCAATGAAGAGGACATTAAAGAAATTATTAGGAGCTATTTGCCCAGTTGTATGCTAATAAATCTACCTGAAATAGGTAATTTACAAATATATATCACCTAAATTAACAGAAGAGGAAATAGAACACTTAAATGAGCTCAATGTGCTCCCTAATTAAAAAATCACTAGAAACAGTTTCACAAATGAATTATGCCAAACATTTAAAGATCAATCCCAATTCTATATAAACTATTTGGAAAAATAGGCAAAAAAGGAATTCTTTTTACCATACAAATATGCTATTGATATCTAAACCAGAAAGTGTGCAAGAAGGGGAAAAAAAGTTCCCTAATGAATACAGATGCAAACTCTTTTTTTTTTTTTTTTTTTTTTTTTTTTGCTGAGGCAATTGGGGTCAAGTGACTTGTCCAGGATCACACAGCTAGGAAGTGTTAAGTGTCTCAGGTCACATTTGAACTCATTGAACTCAGGAACTCCTAACTACAGGGCTGGTATTCTATGCAATGTGCCACCTAGCTGCCCCTCAGATGCAAACATTTTAAATAAAACACTAGCAATGAGATTACAACATATCTCACAAACCAAGTAGGATTTATACTAGGAATACAGGACTGATTCAACATCAGAGCATAACTAATCATATCAATAAAACCAACAGAAATCATACAATTAATTCAATAGAGGCAGAAAATGCTTTTGACAAATTGCAACATTCATTCCTATTAAAAATACTGGAAAGCAGAAAAAAGGACCTTTCTTTAAAATAAATAGTATCTATCTAAAATCATCAGTAAACATTATCTCTAATGCAGATAACGTCAAAGATTACAGATGAAATAAGGAGTGTATTAGAAATGCTATAGTAATAAGAAAAAGGAATTACACAGGCAATGAAAAAACAAAACTATGACAATCATATCTAAACTAATTTCTTCAGTGTTCTACCAGTGTTCTCTATAGGTAGAAAAAAAAATCATATAAAATTCTATTGAAAAAATAAAGGTCAAGAATATCAAGGAAAATTAAAAAAAAAAAAAAAAAAAAAAAAAAGGTAACCTAGCAGTACCAGATCTGTAACTATTACAAAGCAGTAATCAACAAAACAATCTAGTACTGGCTAATAAAAAGAGTAGTGGGTCAGTGGAATTAGGTATATGATATGTGGAAATAAATATAATAATCTAGTGTTTGAAAACATAAATGTTTTCGGAACAAGAACTCACTATTTGACAGAAACTTCTGGAAAAATTGAGAAGTTTGGAAAAAACTGTAATAGCTTTCGGAACAAGAACTCACTATTTGACAGAAACTTCTGGAAAAATTGAGAAGTTTGGAAAAAACTGTAATAGACGAAAGTCGGAAACTGTATAACATAGTAAGATCAAAATAGGTACATGATTTGGACATAAAGGGTGATATCATAAGCAAATTAGGGGAGTATGGAATAGTTTACCTATCAGATCTAGGGATAAGGAAAGGACTTAATAACCAAGCGAGAGGTAGAAAATATCACAATATGTTAAAAGGACAATTTTAGTTACATTAAATTTAAATTTTTTTGAAGAAATAAATCCAATGCTGCCAAGATTTCTTAATCCTGGAAAGGGAAAACTGGAAAAAAAAAATCAGACTAAGTCTTTTTGATAATGTTCTCATTACTCAAATATATTAAAAAATGAGTCAAATTTATATGAATACAAGTCATTGCCCAATTGATAAACAGTCAAAGAATATGAACAGGAAATTTTCAGAAGAAATTCAGACTAATTATAGCTATACAAAAAATTTGCTCTAAAAAACCATAAGAGAAATGCTAATTAAAACAACTCTGAGATAACACCTCACATCCTTCAAATTCCCTAATGTAACAGAAAAGGAAAATGACAAATCTTTGCAGGGAAAGGAGAAAATTGAAACACTAATGTACTATTGGTGAATTATGAAACTGATCCAATAATTCTGGAGAGCAATTTGGGAATATGCCTAATGGGCATAAAACTATGTACGTACTTTGACCTAGCAATACCACTACAACATCTGTATATCAGAGATTTTTTTTTAAAGGGAAAGGACCTATATTACAAAAATTATTTATAGTACCTATATTTATGGCAGCAATGAAGTGGAAATTGAGGGAATTAAGGAATGACTGACAAAGTTCTGGGATATGGTCGTGGCAGAATATTACTGTGCTTTAAGAAATGAACAGAATGTTTTCAGAAAAACCGGCAAGATTTATAAGAACTGATACAAAGTTAGGAGAACAGAACTAGGAAAACATTGTCTACAGTAAAAATAATAATCTACAATGATCAACTGCTAACAATTTAGTTATTCTCAGCAATACAAAAATCTAAAACAATTTCAAAGGATTTATGATGAAAAATGCTATCCAATGCTGGAGAAGGAACTGAAGTAGTCTTATGTGCAGACTGAAACAAACTTTTAAAAACTTTTTTTTTCTTTTTATTTTATAATTATAACTTTTTTTTTTTGACAGTATCTATGCATGGGTAATTTTTTAACTACATTATCCCTTGCCCTCACTTCTGTTCTGAATTTTCCCCTCCTTCCCACCACCCCTTCCCCTAGATTGCAGGAAGTCTTATACATGTTAAATATGTTATAGTATATCCTAGATACAATATATGTGTGTAGAACCGAATTTTTTGTTACATAAGAACTGGATTCAGAAGGTAATAATAACCTAGGAAGAAAAACAAAAATGCAAACAGTTTACACTCATTTTCCAGTGTTCCTTCTCTGGGTGTAGCTGATTCTGTCCATCATTAATCAACTGAAACTGAATTAGATCTTCTCTTTGTGTAAGATAGCCACTTCCATCACAATACATCCTCATACAGTATTGTTGTTGAAGTGTACAATGATCTCCCGGTTCTGCTCATTTCACTCAGCATTACTTCATGTAAGTCTTTCCAAGACTCTCTGAAATCATCCTACTGGTCATTTCTTACAGAACAATAATATTCCATAACCTTCATATACCACAATTTACCTAATTCTCCAATTAATGGGCATCATTTTCCAGTTTCTATCCCTTACAAAAAGGGCTGCCACAAACATTTTGGCACATACAGGTCCCTTTCCCTTCTTTAGTATCTCTTAGGAATATAAGCCCAGTAGTAACACTGCTGGATCTAAGGGTATGCAGAGTTTGATACTTTTTGGGCATAATTCCAAATTGCTCTCCAGAATGGTTGGATTCGTTCACAACTCCACCAACAATTCATCAGTGTCCCAGTTTTCCCACATCCTCTCCAACATTCATCATTATTTTTTCCTCATCTTAGCCAATCTGACAGGTGTCTAGTGGTATCTCAGAGTTGTCTTAATTTGCATTTCTCTGATCAATAGTGATTTGGAACACTCAAGTGAGTGGAAATAGAAAAAAAAATTTTTTTTAATTTTTCTTGGGCTTTTTTTTTGGGGGGGGTCTGTTTTTTTTCACAGTATAATAAATACGGAAATATATTTTATATGACTGCACACATATAATCTGTATCAAATTGCTTGTCTTCTCAATAAGGGATAAGGGGAAGATGGTAGAGAATTGGGAACTCGCAAATGTTAAAATTTATGTTACATGTAATCAGAAAAAAAATACTAAAAATAAAAAGTTAATATGAATCATGAAGAATCCTTGTTCAGATCTTTATGCATTAATATTTATCCTTAGGTGACAAATCAAGAGTTCTGTCAATAAATCAGGCCTTAGTCTCTTGGCCCACTTAAATTTCAAGGTAAGATTGTCTAACAACCTAGCCAGTAATAGTAAATAAATAAAAGAGTAAAGGCATTAGAATTAAGAGATTGGGAAAAAGATAGAAGATAGGATTTTACTTGGGACTTAAAGGAAGCCAGAGAAGCCATGTGACAGAGATGAGGAGAAGTGAGCATGAGGGACAGTCAAGAGAAAATGCTTGGAGATGAGATGGAATTTCTTGTTCATAGGATAAAGTGTAGTATCCTAAAAAAGAAATTATTAAGGAGATAATGATCAAAAGTATCAGAAACTGCAGAGGTTGAGGAGAATGAGAATTGAGAAAAGACCACTCAATTTGGCAATGAAGTCGATAAATACAACAGTTCAATGGAATGAGGTTGAAAGTTCCATTATTAAGGTATCAAGAGACAGAAAGGACAGAAAGTGAAGTCTGCAATAACAGATGGTGTTTTCAAGGTGTTTAGCCACAAAGGACATAAAGAATAGGTTAAAGGATTAAATAAAGTTTTTTGAGGATAGAGGAGATATGAGAACATAGGTCATGGGGAATGAACTAGTTGGAGAGAGAATGAAGAGAATGACAATCAAAGGAGATAGGATAGAATAGGATCATGTGTGAAAGTCAAGAGGTTTACCTTGATAAAGAGTAAGGTTACCTGTTCATATGAGACAGAGATGAAGGAAGAAATAGTGGCAGAAGGCAAATGAGTGATAAGAGATAAGGAATAAATTATGAGGAATAAGATATGAATGTAGTAATTGAGCTAAAAGATTACTACTAGTTTATATGCAACTTTTAATGATAACCTGGGTCATTACCAAGATCATCTTGTTCTTCCTTCCATTCAGTGTTCCTTCGCTCACCAAGTAGCATCTCTTTCACCTTAAGAGTACCATCAGAAAAGAAATACTGAATTCTAATCAGCCTCCCTTAAAAGTGTCTACTGAGGGGCAGCTAGGTGACAAAGTGGATAGAGCATCAGCCCCAATATCAGGAAGATCTAAGGTCAAATATAGCTTCAGACACTTAAGACTTCCTAGCTATGTGAACCCTGAGTAAGCCACTTAACCCCAATTGTCTGAGCAAAAACTAAACAAACAAATTAATAAATAGATAGATGGGTAAATAAATGAAAATTTTAAAGGTGTCTACTGAGTGACTATCCCTTTTATCCAATAGGCTGGGTAATTATGCAGAAATATTTTCACCTCCTCCAAGGTGTTGTAAAGTGGGACACTTCCCAACAATTCAGAAGACAATTAGTAGATACTGTACTGACAGCAATTTGAATGGTCTTATTAATACCAGGTTTTAGTGAGTAAAGAACAACTACAGTTGTGCTATTCACTACACTGCAGCCCATACTGCTGCCCATTCCAATGCCACTTCAGCACACTATCCTGCCCACTCCCAAGGCTGCTAGCATTTTTATGACTGCTGCAGCCACTGGACACCACACTACTGCTCAGTGTTACTGTGGGGACCTGGGTCTCTAGCACTGCTGTGGAAAATGAATGCTCTCCAAGCTGCCAGAGTCAAGCAGTGCTCTACCTTCCCAACGCTTCAAATCCATGTTGCTGTTCAGTATCACTGTCTCCAGCTGGTCCTCCACATTCATAATGTAAGGAATGCCTGAAAACAGAGGCAACTTCAAAACAGTCTGGAGAGCTAAAAGTTAGTTATACTCTAACAGGAGCTTGCCATACCCTTACAGTCATCTTCCATACCTACCCATGCTTCCGTCGTCTTCTGTACATTTCTTTGTTAAAGCTGAGACGGTTGGTGTGGTAAGGTGTATATTCTAACTCCTACTTACAAGCAAGTTAGTCTAATTTACTTATATGCTTATTAAGATTTTTCTCAAGCATTGGTTGGCAGAAACTGTTGACATCACTTCCTCCTACAAGAGTTCCAAGAGCTCTCAGCTACTTAGCTGTTGAATCACAATGAACAACTAAGGCAGGGAAGCTTTGCAAAGCTGAATCAACTTGGCATGTGAATTCAATGATCATCCTTGTAGAATAGCCTCCTGTTAAGCTAAGCAAATCTCCTTTTGTTAACTGACTGATTTGCAGGTGTCTCATTTTATCCAAAATATTGAACCTAAGCCATCAGAAGACAGAATCAAGCTATAAGCAGAATAAACTGGAAATAATACACACTTGAACTAAGAGAGATTAAAGAAGACTTACCCTACAAAGTGGGGTTTTTAGCTAGGATTTGAAAGAAGCCAAGGAAGTCAAGAAAAACACAAGGCAGAGAGATTCCATGCATTATGGACAGCAGTAAAAATGCCTGGAGTCCAAAGATGAAGTGTTGTTTAAGACACAGCAAAGAAACATGTCACTGGATCAAAAAAAGTACTTGGCGTGGAGGGTAGCACAGGAGAAGAAAACTGGAAAGCAAATTGAGAAGTTATGAAAGACACTGAACACTATCAGATGATTTTATGTTTGTTTCTAGAGGTGACAGGGAACCCCTGGAGTTTACTGAATAAGAAGCTGACAAAATAAGACCAGCACTTCAGGAAAAAGCTTTGACAACTGGGTGGAGAAGAAATTAGTCAGGGATACACTTGAAGCAGGCAGATCAGTCAAATGGATACAGTATTGGGTCTGGAGTAAGGAAAATCTGAGTTCAAATCTGGCGTTAGACATTTACCAGCTGTGTGGCAGACTGGTAAAGTCAATCTGCTGGAAAAGACAAGTTAGAATGGAATTCTATCGGAATGTAAAGAGGTCAGTCTTAGCAAGAAGAAGGTCCACTTCGTGTGAAACAGAAGTAAAGATAGTAGACAGCACCTAGGTGATGAGCAAGTGAAAAGCAGCAGCTAAAAAAAATAAAAACTGTTAATTTTAGGCTCCTAGAAAGAGAAGAAAGGAATAAACATTTTATAAAGTACCTAGTATGCTTTAGATATCGAGTTAAACACTTTTTATAAAGATTATCTATCTCATTTGATCCTCACAAGAGTCTTGCTTTTAGGTAAGTTCTATTATTATCCCCATTTTACAGATGAAGAAACGGAGGCAAACAGGTTGACAACTTGCCCAGAGTTGTTGAGTCATTTTCAGTCATGCCTGACTTTCCGTGATCCAATTTGGCAAAGATACTGCCAAATGGTTTGCCATTTAGTTCTCTAGCTCATTTTACAGATGAGGAAACTGATGTAAACTAGGTTCAGTGACTTGCTCAGGATGACAAAGTTTGTAAGTCTGAGTCCAGAATTGAACTCAGGAAGAGGAGTTTTCCTAGCTTTAGGCTTGGCATTCTGTCCATTGTGGCATTTAGCTGTGCTCAGGGTTACACAGATAGAAATTAAGGCTCGTTTAAACTCTCAACTTTAAGGGTAATGTTTGATCCACTGTACTACGTCACTAACTTCTGGAACTGTCATTTGTGCCTATTTCAATCATTAAAATTAAGGATTTGGCAGCTCTTCTAAATCTTGACAAGATTTCCATCAGGTCTTAGAAATACCTCAGAAATATAGCAGACCTCTCTTTTGGTCAACAGCTCAACTAACAGCTGTTTCTGTATTTCTGGGCACAGAACCACTTCTATTATATTCTTCTTCCTTTGTTTCTGGATTATATACACTTCTTTGAAGGAAAAACAGCTTCTCCTTATTCAACATATTCAGCACCCTCCTCTTACAAAAAAGTTTCAATTCTAGTTTTAAGCTGTAATTACAAAGCTACCCTTTTCATTTTTCCAGAGCTTGGAACAATAACTGTCACATAATAAATTCTAAAAAATGTTCTTTATCCATCTAACCTTTCTACTCTGTGTAACATTTTCTCTAACATTCCAACAAGAGTTAAGTTGCCATGCCTTTACTTCATGTTCTCCTTTTTTTTTTCCCTTTCCAATTCTATTTTCTATTTCCTTCAGAAACATTTAATTCTCCCTAATAAACTGGAATGTATAAAGGAATTTTTCAAGCTCCTTCATTTTTCTCCTCCATCAAGAAGATCCCATTCCACTTAGAACAAAAATAGCTTACTTGGTTAAGTCACCTAACATCACACAAGTTATGGATCAATTTCTCTTATCCTTCACAATGACCAGGATTTCTAGGTTTGTTTCTAAAGTATTGGACAATCCCTTAACAATTTTACTTAACTTCCTTTTCAAAAAGATAAAAAAAAAATTCCAAAGTCACACCAACTCCTTCTATTATACCAATTTACTATACATTTATTATAGGGATAATAATAGAACTTACCTAAAAGCAAGGCTCTTGTAAGGATCAAATGAGATAGATAATCTTTATAAAAAGTGTTTAGCTCAATATCTAAAGCATACTAGGTTTATTCCTTTCTCCTCCTTCTAGGAGCCTAAAACTAAGTTTTTATTTTTTTTAGCTGCTACTTTTCACTTGCTCATCACCTAGGTGCTATTATCTGTTCTATCAATTTATTTTACTCTTTAATAATTTCATTTTTTAAAAGTGTCCAATGTTCCACTTAGTGATCATGAATCTAGCTTCAGGATCTACTCTCTAATCTTTATCATCTCCCTTAATCTCTTCATGTCCCCCTCAACAGACCTTGAATATCCTGTTCTCTTTCCAAAACAAAAGTAGAATATTAACCGATATCTGGGCTTTATTACATTATTCTCCTTCAAATTTTCCACAATTTTTCTTCCCCAAATTTAACTTATTTCACTGCTGAAAATTACTTCAAGTTCCCTACATGATCTTTTTTTCCATATTCAACTTAATTTCTTTTGTCTTTGCTCAACTCTTAACCTTTGCTCATTAAAGCCGAAAATGGAAAATGAAAATTTGAATTTAAACATCTTCAATAAACATTTAAATATTAATTAGATCCAAACCCCAATAAAATACCCTTGATATTGTTCCTTTTTTAGTCTTCAAAAGTATAAAATAGGCTGTTACTGTTAGGAATAACTTAATGTTCACCTTTTATCTCCAGACAACCAGAATAAGAAAAATGAAATAAAGCTTAATTTCCAATTGCACTTTCTTGGGCAAGTCATTAAACCATAATACTTCAGTCTTCTTAAGTATGCAATATTCATAGTTTACATGACTACTACATGTACACCTACAATTAAGATTAGGGATCATTTAGTCCAATACCACATTTTTTATCTGTAGTGGTCATATGAATTATCCAGGATGATATTAAGTTTCTGAGTCAGAATTTGAATCCATATCAACTCCAAAAACTGCTATTTCCACATAAACCATAGACTATCTACTTCATGAATGATTTAAAGCACTGGGAGGAAAAAAAGAACATTTTACATTCAATATGGTTGTTTTTTTTTTTAAAGAGATCTATGCAGCTACAAATCATGCTACATGGTACCTTAGTAAATAACAACAATATTTTAAAGGCAAACTTAATAAACTTGTAGCATCTGTTTTCTATCACAAAAATTTGTGGAGATAATTATCCCATAAGTTGTCTAGCCCAATCCCCTCACTTAAAGAAAAGGCAATATATAGCCCAGAGAGGTTAAGTAAACATAACAGATCATATTAGCTGTTTTAAAAAACTTTTTAGGAAGCTAGTAGTGATATAAAGGAAATACACTCAAAACGAATAAACGAATGCTGCTATAACAAAATTCAAAGTTTAGATTAACATGTCAAAAAAGGAACGGCAGAAAGTCAACATGCTCACCATATATCTTATTTCTAATCATTCTCTCTTATCTAGCCCATATAGCTGCCTATACAGAGAAGAGATTGGCTGCATAGCTACCACATAACTAAAACTGAGGTTCATGTCAGACTGAATGATCTATAAAAACATTTTTAAAGTTCTTGCTTCATGCTTTACTCCTTCCAGGAATTCTAGCTGAATTTGTGCTCAAGCTGTTTTCCTCTGAGACACTATTTATAGATGGTTTGAAATTACTTCCTTCTTAGTTTGAGTCTTAACCATACCTGCCATCGTAATAGTTCACTATGGTTGGATTCTTTCTGTTTACCCATTTTTCCTTATAACTTCTGGAGATGTTATGGTCAGCTTCTTTAGAACTTCTGGAGCAAAGATGTGAGCTGATTCTATTGCTATTCTCTAAGGATATTGAATGTTATTTTATTGTAGGACCTCAGGGAGAGGCTGCAAATCTTCAATGTGGGAGAAACAATTATTTCTCACTTCTATTAATAATTAATTATTGAATCCGAATGAAGATTTTTTTCCCTTGTCTACTTCTTCATCCAGAAGTCAATCACTATGAAAAACCTTTCTCCAACATTTATCCAGGTTAAAATCTAATCAGACAGTAAAAGAAATTCTAAGTTTGGATTAATAGGCTATTTACTCACAAAGGTTTGGGAAAATACAGATTCTCCTTTTTTGTCAGACAGGTAACATTAAATTGGTAAATCTCTTTGATCAAGATTTGGGTGATTCAGTTACATGGTCCAAGATACTCATTATAATATACCATATTAGGACTAGTGCAAAAAACCTGCTAATAGATCTGCCTGCCTCAAGGCTCTCTAACTAACCCTACTTCAATCCATCCTCTGTCCCAAAGCTTCTTTATCTGTGGGTTGTGACACTATAAGGGGTTGTGTAACTGAATGTGAGGGTTGTGAAATCATGATTTACAATCAGCAAATGTTTGATATGTATATCTATTGCATATATCTATAATTGGGATCAATTAAAAAATTCTTGGATGCAAAGAGGTTACAGATGAAAAAAGTTTAAGAAGTCCTGTTCTATTCAGCCACCAAAGTTATTTTCCTAAAGATCAGGTTCAACTATGTGTTCAACTTTCTCAAAAAACTACAGTGACTCCAGATCACTTCTAGAATCAAATACAAAGCCTTCTGTCCTCTGTTAAGATGGTAAATACCTCCATAACCTTGTGATCTCTCACCCCTCTAGTCTTTTTACACCTTTCTCTATGCCATGTGCTTTTCAATACAGTGATCCTGGCTTCCTGGGCTTTCATGAACAAAACATTTGGCTTTCTTGGCTCAAGGTATTTTCTTCAGCTATCCCATGACTGGTATGTTCTCCCTTTTCCTCTCTGCTTTCCGGCTTCCCCAGTTAAGTCCCAACTAGAATTATTTTCTACCAGAATCCTGTTACTATCTTTTCCGTTATTTAACCATCTCAATAGTGTTCAACTCTTTGTAACCCTATCTGGAATACTCTTGGCAGAGATACTGAAATACTTTGCCATTTTCTTCTCCAGCTAATTTTAAAGAGCAACTGAAGCAAACAGGGTTATGTAACTTGCCCAGGGCCATACATCTAAGGAAGTGTCTAAGACTGAATTTGAACTAAAAAGATGAGTTCTGGATCTACTCATGTTTGGGTGGAGATAAATTCTTCAACTTGCCTAAGGTGGGAGCTATTTGGAATCAGATGACAGGATCAAATCCCAAGCCCCTCATTAGAATGGGTTCACCACTCAGTGAAATATTCATTCTCGAGGGATCCCGATCAACATAGTATTTTCATCTTTTTTGTTGTTTGCTTGCTTTTTTTCCCGCACTTTTTCCCCCTCTTGGAACTCATTTTTCTTATGTAGCATAATTAATAAATTTTTCTTGTGTAGAAGAATTGCACATGTTTAACCTATATTGGATTACTTGTTATCTAAACGAGGGGGGAGAGAGAAAAATATGGAACACAAGGTTTTGCAAAGGTGAATGCTGAAAACTATCTTTGCATCTATTTTGAAAAATAAAAAGCTAATATTTTTTTAAAAATAAAATGAAGGAAGAACAAAAATATATGCCATTCACTTGCTTGAAATTAAAATAAAAATTAGAAATAATTCAGAATTTTAGCAAAGTTGCAGGATACAAAATAAATCCACATAAATCATTTTTTGTACATTACCAACACAATCCAACAGCAAGAGATACAAAGAGAAATTCCATTCAAAATAACGACTGATAGTATAAAATATTTGGGAATATATTTACCAAAGGAGAGTCAGGAATTGTATGCGCAAAATTACAAAACACTTGCCACAAAAATAAAGTCAGATTTAAATAATTGGAAAGACATTCAGTGCTCTTGGATAGGCCGAGCGAATATAATAAAGATGACAATACTCCCCAAACTAATCTATTTATTTAGTGCTATACCAATCAGACTCCCAAGAAACTATTTTAATGACCTAGAAAAAATAACAACAAAATTCATATGGAAGAATAAAAGGTTGAGAATTGCAAGGAAACTAATGAAAAAAAAATTAAGTGAAGGTGGTCTAGCTGTACCTGATCTAAAGCTATATTATAAAGCAGCAGTCACCAAAACCATTTGGTATTGGCTAAGAAATAGACTAGTTGATCAGTGGCATAGGTTAGGTTCACAGGACAAGATAGTGAATAAAAATAGCAATCTAATCTTTGACAAACCCAAAGATCCCAAATTTTGGGATAAGAATTCATTATTTGACAAAAACTGCTGGGAAAACTGGAAATTAGTATGGCAGAAACTAGGCATGGACCCACATTTAACACCACATACTAAGATTAGATCAAAATGGATCCAAGATTTAGGCATAAAGAACGAGATCATAAATAAATTGGAGGAACATGGGATGGTTTACCTCTCAGACTTGTGCAGGAGGAAGGAGTTTGTGTCCAAGGGAGAACTAGAGACCATTATTGATCACAAAATAAAAAATTTTGATTATATCAAATTAAAAAGCCTTTGTACAAACAAAACTAATGCAAACAAGAGTAGAAGGGAAGTAACAAATTGGGAAAACATTTTTACAGTTAAAGGTTCTGATAAAGGCCTCATCTCCAAAATATACAGAGAATTGACTTTAATTTATAAGAAATCAAGCCATTCTCCAATTGATAAATGGTCAAAGGATATGAACAGACAATTTTCAGATGATGAAATTAAAACTATTTCCACTCATATGAAAGTGTTCCAAATCACTATTGATCAGAGAAATGCAAATTAAGACAACTCTGAGGTATCATTACACACCTGTCAGATTGGCTAAGATGACAGGAACAAATAACGATGAATGTTGGAGGGGCTGCGGGAAAACTGGGACACTGATGCATTGTTGGTGGAGTTGTGAAAGAATCCAACCATTCTGGAGAGTAATCTGGAATTATGCCCAAAAAGTTATAAAAATGTGCATACCCTTTGACCCAGCCATACTACTACTGGGCTTAAATCCCAAGGAAATACTAAAGAAGGGAAAGGGACCTGTATGTGCCAAAATTTTTGTGGCAGCCCTTTTCATAGTGGCTAGAAGCTGGAAGATGAATGGATGTTCATCAATTGGAGAATGGTTGGGTAAATTATGGTATATGAATGTTATGGAATATTATTGTTCTGTAAGAAATGACCAACAGGAGAAATACAGAGAGGCTTGGAGAGACTTACATCAACTGATGCTAAGTGAAATGAGCAGAACCAGGAGATCATTATACACTTCAACAATGATACTGTATGAGGATGTATGCTGATGGAAGTGGATATCTTCAACATAGAGAAGAGCTAATCCAATTCCAATTGATTAATGATGGACAGAATCAGCTACATCCAGAAAAGGAACACTGGGAAATGAGTGTAAACTGTTATTTTTACTTTCTCAATCCAATTCTTCCTGTGCAACAAGAAATTCGGTTCTACACACATATATTGTATCTAGAATATATTGTAATATATTTAACATTGTATAAGACTGCCTGCCATCTAGGGGAGGGGGTTGGGGGAGGAAGGGAAAAAATCTGAACAGAAGTAAGTGCAAGGGATAATGTTGTAAAAAAATTACCCATGCATATATACTGGTTTTTTTTTGGAGTTTTGCAGATGCAAAAGACAATACGTGAAGGCAAGCAGAGAACACAAAGCCTATGACCAAATATTTAAATTAAATTTTAGACTTCTCTAATACCAGGAGAGGGCCAAAAAATGTTATATGGATTTTCAAGATTGTGGGAGTACCACACCCCAATCCTATAATATGGAAGGGATCACTCTATAGTAATATGAAAAAATATTCTAAATCATTAATGATTAGAGAAATGCAAATTAAAACAAAGATATCTCTCTCCTATCAGATTGATTAAAATGAGAGAAGGGAAAAATGACTAATATTCGGGAGATATGGGGGGGAAAAGGATATTAATTCACTATTTTTGGAGTTGTGAACTGATTCAACCATTCTGGAGGGCAATCTTGCATTGTTCTCACTGTTCTCAAAAAGTTATATAAACTGTATATACCAAGCAATCTTACTAACAAATCTGTTTCTCAAGATGATAAGAGTAAAAGGAAGACCATACATGTTCTAAAATATTTATAGCAGCTTTCTTTGTGATGACAAAGAACTGAAAATTGAGGGGATGCTCATAAATTGGAGAATGGCTAAATGAGTTGTGATATATGATTTTAATAAAATACTGCATTGATGTAAGAAATGATGAGCAGCAAATGTATAAGAATGCAAGTCATTCTCTAACTGATAAATGGTCAAAGATATGAACAGATAATTTTCAGATGAAGAAATTAAAGCCATTTCTAATCATATGAAAAAAATGCTCTAAATCACTATTGATTAGAGAAATGCAAATTAGGAAAATTCTGAGGTACCACTACACACCTCTCAGATTGGCAAAAATGACAGGGTAAGATAATGATAAATATTGGAGGTATATGTGAAAACTGGGGCACTAATACATTGTCGGTGGAGTTGTGCACTGATCCAACCATTCTGGAGAGCAATTTGGAACTATACCCAAAGGGCTATCACACGGTGCAAACTTTGTTCCAGCAGTGTCTCTACTTGATCTTTATCTCAAAGAGATCATAAAAGAGGGAAAAGAACTCTTATGTGCAAAAATGTTTTTGTGGCAGCTCTTTTTGTAGTAGCAATGAACTGGCAACTAAGAGGATGCCCATCAGTGGGGGAATGGATGAATAAGTTATGGTATAGGAATGTAAATGAAATATTATTATTGTATAAGAAACTATCAGCAGGATGATTTCAGAAAGGCTTGGAGGCAGAGAGGAGTCTGCAAGAACAGATGTCTAATGAAGTGAGTAGAACCAAGAGAACATTGTACACAACAACAAGATTATGTGATGATCAATTCTGATGGATGTGGCTCTTTTCAACAATGATGTGATTCAGGCCAATTCCAACAGACTTGTGATAGAGCTATCTGCATCCAAAAAGAGAACTATGGGAACTGAATATAGAACACAACATAGTATTTTCACCTTTTTTGTTGTTCTTTGCTTGCTTTTTTTTTTTTCATTCTCACTTTTTCCCCCTTTTTCATTTGATTTTTCTAAAAAGCTATTACTAAAAAATAAATTAAAAATCATTATCAAAAAAAAAAAAAATTGAGTTCCAAATTATCTTCCCAACTCTTAGCTACTGAGAAGACAAGAAATATGATATCAATTATTCATGTTAAATCATATAAAACATTTTCATTATTAGCCACATTAAAAAAAAAGAAAGAAAAATCTAAAAAATATACTTAAAAAAAAGAAGAAATGATGAGCAGCTAAATCACTATTGATTAGAGAAACACAAATTGAAACAACTCTAAGCTAACACCTCACAATTATCATACTGGATATGACAGAAAAGGAAAATAAAATGTTGCAGAAGACATGGGAATATTATACTAATGTACTGCTGAAGTAGGGTGAATTGGATTATAAAAATCCTTTCCGTTAAGTCATTTAGAACTATGCTCAAAGAGCAATCAAACGGTGCATATCCTTTGACCAACCAATACTATTACTAAGTTGGTATCCCAAAGAGAATATAAAGTAACAGCAACCTTGTGTGATGATGAATTATATATACAACAAAGTTAGCTCTTCTCAACAATATGATTATCAAGACAACTCCAGAAGACTCATGATAGAAAATGTTATCCACAACCAGAGAAAGAAGTATGATGTCTGAATGCAAATTAAAGCATATTATTTTCTCTTTTTTGTTGGGGGGTGGTATTTTTGATGATTTTTTTTTTCTGTTTCCTCCTTCACATGACTAATATATCTACCATGATTGCACATGTATGACCTATATCAGATTGCTTGCCATTTGGGGAGGAAGTAAAAGGAAAGGAGAAAAATTTGGAATGCAAAATCTTACTTAAAAACAAACAAGGTTGAAAACTGTCTTTACATATATGTGAAAAAAATAAAATACCAATACATAAATAAGTAAATCAATCAATAAAGAGCAGGTTGATTTTAGAAAAACATGGAAAGACTTGCTAAAACAATGAAAAATGGAGAAGAACCAAGAGACAATATAATACAACATATTATGTGTATATATATATATATGATATATGTATATAATATGTATACAGTAACAGCAATATTATTTGAAGAGTAATTGTGAACGACCAAGTTATTCTGAGTACTACAAATACTTAAATCAACTATAAAAGACCTATAAAGATACTATCTACTCTACAGAAAAAGAACTAAAAGATGGAAGTATATATGGTTTTACAAATTTTATAGATCTGTGTCAAATTGTGGTCGTCTTTAGTGGGGTAAGAGGGAAGAAAATAGTTTGGAACTTAGAATGTTCCCCAAAATAAGGAAATTATTTTAAGTTTTAAAAATGTAAGTGTTCAATAAAGCCAAAGACCAAACTTGTGGAATAAGGACTTATTATTCAACAAGAACTGCTAAACAAACTAAAAAGAAATCTGGTTACAATTAGATTTATACAATCTTCCACAATGTGTGTGTGAATGTGTATTACTCTAGAAGTTCTAAGTGATTATATAATTTAGATATAAAAGGCCATATCATAAAACAAATTAGAGGTTCAGGGAAGAAAATTATTAATATTTAAAGAGAATTGAAGTGTTATTGACCAGGTAATAGATGGAAATAAATGATTGTGAAAGATAAATACAAGTATTAAAAATATAATTGAATCTAAAAAGGGAAGAATTTGATAATCTTAATAATAATTGCATCTTAGACCCAATTTAAAAGTTTATAAAATGTTTTGCTATAAATAGAATCTCATTCTAATGAATAATATTATATTCCTTTGTTATAAAATTTACACAACTAAGCCAGCAGCCCACACTAAAACTATCATAATATGGTTTCCAAAGTACATTTGCCAATAAACTTAGTAATCAATTAAAGATGTTGTTTTAGCAAAATATGCCTGTATCATACAGATGGAATATTAGATAGAATTTACAAAAACTGCCATCTTTCCTTGATAGATAAAAGCATATGCACAAGTGTGAGCTATAAAATAATGAGGCTCCCAGAATCCATAAAGTATATTACAATTCTAGAAGGCTGCCAGAGAAGAAAGACTGAATATTTTATGAAATATACACTTAGCTATATTTTCATCATTTTCTTAATTCTTACTTTAAAATGTGGAGCCATTAAGAAATGGGGATTTTTTTCTAAATCTAAAAATAATAGTGATATATTAACTTTTAAACCTAATACAAATTAAAAAATAGAAATAAAAACACTGAAAAACAAAAAAGCTAACTTCTGAAATGTATGTGATCACTTAGCAATACTATTATTTCATATTTTAATTAAGAATATTAATGTAAAAATCAGGTTTAATGGTTAAGTTGGCACTTCACAAGCACTTTCAGTCATTTTTCAGTCAAGCCTGACTACTTGGGATTTTCTTGGCAAAGATATTGGTTTGCCATATTTCCTTCTCCAGCTCATTTTACAGATGATGAAATTGAGGCAAACAGGGTTAAGTGACTTGCCCAGGGTCACAAAGCTAGGAAGAATCTGAGACTGGATTTGAACTCAAGAAGAGGAATCTCCCTGACTCCAAGCTAACTGCCTCCAGTATGTGCTTAATAAATATTAATATTGCATAAAGGTAAAGCTTTCACATTAGCTACTGAGGCAAAAAATTGTGGGTTTTGAGTTAGAGGACACAGGTTTAAATCCTTTTCTTGAAGACTTATTAACTGTGTGACCTTGAGCAAGCTCCTTAATACCTTAGGACTTTATTGAACTCTTTTGTAGAAGGTGGGATGGACCAGAGAGGCTCTTGATACCCCATGTACCTGCCTTGAGTCCTACAAAGAGGAAGCATGGTAAAGGAATGAATGTTATTACATTATTACATTGAGGAAGTATTACAATATATTTATTGTACTTGGAAAGAAAACTGTTCTTTTTCCATTAAAAAAAAAAATCATGTATGCTCTTGAATTTTATCAAATATATACACATACAGATCTACTTGTATCTATATATATTCATGTATACACATACATACAAGTAAAACATTACAGGAATACAGACTGGACTTGTGGTTTCACTGATGTAGGAACTCCTCAGTAAACACAATAGTGATATAGGTCAACATCATCTTAAAACTTTACCTAGAACATTAATTTAAGTGACTTGTCTAGCTTGTAATTTGTCAGACATCTGGTATATATTTTGATTAAACATAAATAAAACATAACTATGAGTAACCTAAGACCAAGGAGAAATATTTTAGATAATCAAAATATCTGATAACCTATATTAGATCTGGAGTTAAAGGGCTGTTGAATGTTGGATAAGATGACATTAAATGTTTCAATTTTAAAATTTATGAACTTCAGTGGCTAAAACTAAAATTATTTGCAGAGGAAAACAAAAAGTCCACTTATTGAATTTTATGGAGCTTAGATATATCTGAGGTAAGATTAGAACCCTGATCTTTCTGGCTACTAAAGTGAATCTCTATTCATTACACCTCGCAAATCAAATGATTAATCAATCAAATACATATTATATGCTAAGCACTATTGTCTGTCATAAAACATATGCCCACATGCACTTTTTCTCTCCCTCCTTTCTTATCCCTTCTCCCTCTCCTTCTCTCTGTCTCTGCAAAAATTTCAAGTGATTTGAGTGATTGAAAATGATTCACTCTGAATAAGTGTGTTTTTCTAAATAACTAGAAGTTTGAATCCTTTGTCTTAAAACACTGATGATATGGGGGCAACTGAAGTGTATATATAATTACTTGCTCCAAAATATATACATATCAGAGTATTAAAAATAAAAAATTTTTTACTATGTTCTAAACAATTCTTTGGATTTTTTTTTTGTTTGTTTTATGCCATAAATGAAGAGAGGATGATTAGAAGTCCCCTTTCATGAATAATTAGAGACCAACAGTTACTTTTTTGAAGCTTCTAACAGAGATTATATAAAATATGTAGATGTAGCTACTAAAATACTATACTAAAATACTAAAATTCTATATGTTGGAAAACATGAATGCATTGTACAGTGCTATTGTCACTAGTACAAAATATAAAAATGTGGTTGGAAAAGGAATATGTCCTTGTTGAATTTTTAAAAAATCATCACTCCAATAAAGACATTTTAGCAATCTATCTGAAATTTACACTCAGATACTGATCACCAAAATGAAACCTGGCAAAACACATCTAACAAGTAAAGATGTTACATTAATAGAAATTAATCTTATTTTATTACCTATAATCAGGCTGTCTACTTATGGGATGATCATCCCTTGTCCATCGATAATTGGATTCATCCTGTAACATAAAAAGATACTTATTACACATTTGAATACTTATATATACCATATTTAAATTATTTTGATTAGCATAGGTAGAATATGACAATAAAACTAAAACTATAGCTGAAACTATTTTAGATAAGCCAAACATATCTAAAAATCTGTGCTAGATTTAAAGAATCTGATAGTTAGACTTAATAGGGAGAATCCCCAAGGGTTCATTCAGCTTTAAATCTATGAACCTCAGGGGCTAAAACCAAAATTATCCTCAAGAGGAAAATAAAAACCCACTTTTGGAATATTTATATGCCTTAAATTTATAGGTAAAATATTTTAACTAAAAGAGAAACTTGGCTAAAAGGAGAGCATTATGAGCTACCCTTCTAACTTAAGAACCCAAAATGGCTTATTTCTTAAGAACTCAAAACAGCCTCACTAGCTGTGATCTTGAGCAAATCACTTAATCTGCTTGACTCAATTTCTTCAAATGTAAAATGAGAATAATAATAGCACCTACCTCCCAGAATTGTTGTTAAGGATCAAATGAGATAATATTTGTAAAGCATTTAGCAAATTTATCCTGGCACATATGATGATAGCTGTCATCATCATCACCACCACCATCACCATAAATATTCTCTGCCCAAGATAAACTTTTAATACAAAAAACATTATTTTGTTTCAGGGCAATGCATAGATACATTTTCTCAAATAGTATTTCTGACTTTCTATGTGACCTTTCTTTAATGAGTGATTCCAATCTTTTTCCTATACTGAACTTAACACTTTTTCCTTCTCAAGTGACCATTTCCTTTCTCCACAACAATTAAAACTGAGTAAAAACTGAAAACACCAATCACTTGTGTCAGCCAAATGAATGAATGATGTGGTAATAAAACTTAACACAGAAATCTAAAATACTTATTCTTACTTTGTAAATCCTGGAAAATGCATAAAGAAAGCACAACAGCAATAAATAATAAAAATTGTGGTTTAACCAAGTAGGAAAGACAAAGAACAGCCATCAACTTAATTTTGTTTGCAGCTTTTATAAATTCCAATTCAACGCAACACAAAAGAAAATATTCACCTTATACCCTAGGTTCGATATCTATGACTAAAAAACTGATACCCAATAAGACAAATGGCTTTTTCACATTCTCCTGAAAGTAGTCTGGGGAGAAATGTTCCTGCTAGATTACAATAAAAGATTACAATAAAATAAAAGATTACAATAAAACTGATTCAGTTACAGAATGACATTTATTTACATTTTAAGGAAATTATAAAAAAAGGGATAATTCTTCCCATCCTAAGAGACTTCCTGCTTGAAATCTTCTATTATAATATCCTGAAAGAAGTGATCTGTTTCCTCTTTCTCTCATAGCAGTTTGTGTTTAGCACTCTATCTCCCATCATATTTATGCTTTCATGACTAATTATTCTTTAACAGATTGTTGGATTTTTTTTTTGTTTTGATAATGATTTTTGTCTTTTTGGGGAGCAAGTGGGGGTAAAGATGGAAAAAGTTATCCCCTAACCTGCATGTAGCAATCATGTTATAAGTGTTTAATGACAAACTCAACATGTAGACCTAGTAATACTAACATAGACCTTTGGTAAATATTGAAGATCCTATTCCTAACACACAGATACACTAGCAAACTGACTTTCGGAGGTGACTCTAAAGTTTGGGGGCATGTGCTTTTAAAGTTATATAGTTCATCAACAATATTATATGATGATCAATTCTGATGGACGTGACTCTTTCCAACAGTGAGATGAATGATGCCAGTTGAACGATCTTGTGATGAAGAGAGCCATCTACACCCAGAGAGAAAACTATAGGAACTGAATGTGGATTACAACATAACATTCTGTCTTTTTGTTGTTTTCATTTGCATTTTGTTTTCTTATTCATTTCCTTTCCTTTTTGATCTGATCTTTCTCATGCAGTAAGATAATTGTACAAATATGTTTACATATATTGGAACTAACATTTTAACATATATAACATATACTGGATTACTTGCCATTTAGGGGAGGGGGTAAGGGAAGGACGGGAAAATTTGGAACACAAGGCTATGCAGGATCAATGTTGAAAATCATCCATGCATGTTTTGAAAATAAAACTTTTAACAATTAAAAAAAATTTTTAAATAAAAAGTTATATAGTTCACCAGTCCTAGCCACATGATTTGTGGTTAGTATCAATTAATCAGGCAAACTGAATCAGCTTTTAGAAAGAAGTACTTACTAAATTGGTTTAGTTAAGAAGGAAGACACTAAATCATATTTCTCCCCTGAAAAGCCTGGGACACACTTTCCTGCTAGAAGAAAATGCTGAGAAAAGTAAACTCAAACATAGAGAACATATATGGCCCCCTCATTGCCAAGAATTTCTTTCTTTCTTTTTGTGTAGAACACATTATGTTCCCCTTAGACATGGTACAACTTTTCTGCAGAGCTCCTGAAATGTCTTGAAGATACTGTTGCTAACTGGGGAAATATTGTCCTAAGTTCAAAAATCCTCTGAACCCTCAAAATTTACAAGATAAATTCTTCTGACCAAGAAATTAGGATAGAAATGAGATTGAATCCAAGGCTTCTTCCTTAATCCTAGGGAAATTCTTTCTCAAGAATTTGGCTTGACTCTCCTTGAATTGGTGTGTAATCAATAACTATAATGTATGATCATGTTCCCTCAACCAATACAAACATATAAGAAACATCAGTCCAATTCATATACCCCTTCAGAATAATGTTCTTATGCACAAAATAAAATGCATTCTATTACAAAGCAAATTAATTATATTGGGGGAAAAAAAAGGTAAAGCCCCTAAAATCTATGCACAGATCTTTTGGGAAAATACGAAATAATTTAAGAAAAGCTCATTTAAAATTGGTCACAGTAAGAGCAGTTCTGCAACTGTAACTTTTTTTTTTTTTAAACTCTCCAATGAGTCTCAGAAAATAGTATTTCAAAATATCAGGAAACACAGTTTTAAAGTCTTTAGCAAAATTTTTTTAGAAATCAACAACAACAACAACAAAAAAAGTAACTCTAAATCTTAAACCCTTAAATGATTTAAATCCCCTAAGATTTTAAGAGAAAAAATTATGACAATATTATTAGTGTAGAGAAAAGGAATCTGTTAACGTTACATCAATCAACAAGAAAAAGAAATCTTTTAAGTTCTCTGGATTTAATACAAGGACACAATGACTTAAAGGAAAGTACAATGTTCTTTCTCATTGTCCAATTCTGTTGAAGGACATGTAGCATGGCATTATGGATAGTTTTTCTTAAAATCAGAAAGACTTGGCTTTAAGTCCTATTTCTGAGATATAATAATTTTGTGATCCTAGCTAAGTCATGTGATTTCCTTATGATCAAGTCTATTGTGTGGAATAGAGAGATAAGGTGAAGAACTTACAAGAATTATTTTTCTGTATTTTATTTTCATTATTTTTTAAATGAACTGTTTCTCCTATGACCTGTATAATAATATTTACTTGAGCCTTGGCCAGCTATAAAAATATTTACTTAAGCTGAGCTGATGACATTTATCAGTATTTGACATTTATTGATATTTAGTCTATTAGCTTGACTACTGTCTGTTTAATTATCTGAAGCCTAAAGGCCTGATTTTCTATTTCCTAGAAATAAGGTGATTTCAGGGAAACAGAAACCTTCCATTCCAATCTCTCCAGATAGGAACAACCAATTAGCTGCCTCCTCTTCCCATTTTCAATGCTCTCTTACTTGTGATGTAATCTCTTACATAAAAGCTGTGTATCTTTACTACTTCTTTAGCCTTCCTACTGCAAGTTTTCTCTTTCCCTTATCTCATCCTCTGGAGGTTTTAATAAACAACCTTTCTGCTTTCTACTGAGTGATTTTAGTAGTCATTTTGGGTAAAGGTCTTCTATATCCCTCACATCTATACTCTGAGATGTAAAGAAGGGCTCAACTTAGAATAGTAGAGGAAGATTCCTCATCCAGGAGTTCACCATGCCGGTGAAATCACACATGCTGTCTCCTTTCTTCATCCTTTAAAAGAAAAATGAACTTCTAAACCTAAAAAGGAAAAATAAAAATGCCTAAAACCTGAGAGCATCCAATTGACAAATGGATGTCATAATATATGAAAAAGCAGCTTTCAGAAAAAAATTGGAAAGAAAAAAAATCTTAAATTCTTAATTCCACAAAAAATAAGAGGTATTACCTCAAAAAAATCATATTAGTAAAGCTGATAGAAAACTTTAATGAAAAAAGATACATAATTCTAAAAAGAAATCTGAACCAGAACTGAATAAAAAAATATGATTTTTAGAAGCAGCTAGATAGCACAGTGGATAGAACACGAGCCAGGAGGACCTGAGATCAAATCCAGCTTCAGACAATGCTTTCTAGCTGTGTGACCCTGGGCAAGTCACTTAACCCTAATTGCCTCACCAAAGAAAAAGAAAATATGATTTTCAAATACAAGACTCAAGAGAAGCATAAAAAGTTAAACATCAATGAAAGGGAAAAAGTTTAATTCACTAAAGGAAATCATATTTGTAACTCTTTAGAACTGGACATTGAGGCAGACAGAAGTTACATAGATGCAAGGTGCAGGTATATATTGATTTTGATGGGACAATATGAAAAAAGTTAAGGATTGAGAAAGAGGATTGCTTTGGAAGAAGAAAGATGAGAGAGACAGAATGGGAAAAATTATCATACTATAGAGCAGGGAAAAAAGAAAGAGAGGGGTAAACATTGCTTGAACCTTACTCTCAATGGATGTGCTTCAAAGAGGAATAACATGTCATTCAATTAGGTACAGAAATATCTTACTTCATAGGAAAGTGGGTAGAAGACAAGGAAACAAGGGAGGATGGATAATGAAAGGGAACTGAGCCAGACTAAGAAAAGTGGTGGTCAGAAGCAGAACACTGGTGAGGAGGGACTGGGGGGGGAAGAGAGGGAGGGGCGGAGAAGAGAGAAAAAGAAAGAAAGAGAGAAAGAGAGAGAGAGAGAGAGAGAGAGAGAGAGAGAGAGAGAGAGAGAGAGAGAGAGAGAGGAGAAAGGGAGGGAAGGAGAAGCATAAACATGGGAAGAGGAGGCTTGGAGGGAAATTCACAGTTAGCAATCATAACTGTGAATATAAATGAGATGAACTCATTCATAAAACAGCAGAGAGCAGAATGTATTAAAAATCAGAATCCTTCAATATGTTGTTTATAAGAAACACATTTGAAGATGACATACACATAATAAAAGTAAAAGGCAGGAGCAAATATACAAAAAAAAAAAAAAAAAAAAAACAGACCTAACTAAAAGAGGCAAGAAAGGAAATTATATTGTATTAAAGGTAACATAGATAATGAAATAATATCAATATAAAACATATACACATCAAACAGTACAGCATCCAAAATTCTAAAGAAGTTAAATGAGGTACAGGAAGAAAAAGAGATTAAACTTTTCTAATATGGAACTTCAATTTTCTGCTCTTAGAAGTAGATAAATTTAACCAAAGAAAGAAATTAAGAAGGTGAAGAGAATTTTAGAAAATTAGACATGATATACTTCTGGAGACAGAACAGGAATAGAAAAGAATACACCTTTTTCCTTAGCAAAACACGTCACAATCAAGTGCAGAAAGGCAGAAATAATAAATATATTCTTTTCAGATCATGATGCAATAAAAATTATGTTTAATAAAAGAGCCATGGAGAGATTGAAAATTAATTGGAATCTGAATAATTTATTTCTAAAGAATGAGTTAGCAAAGAACAATTTATAGAAACAACCAATAATTTCATTAAAGAGAATGTTATGAGACAACATATAAAAATTTATGAAATAAAGTCAAACAAGGGCATAGAGAAAAAAAATTATCTCTTCACACTTACATCTTTTTTATTTTAATTTTTTAATTAATTTTATAATTATAACTTTTTTTTTTGACAGTACATATGCATGGGTAAGTTTTTACAACATTATCCTTTGCACTCCCTTCTGTTCTGAATTTTCCCCTCCTTCCCTCTACCCCCTCGCCTAGATGGCAGGCATTCCCATACATATTAAATATCTTATAGTATATGCTAGATATAATATATATGTGCAGAACCGAATTTTTATTGTTGTTGTTGCAAAGGAAGAATTTGATTCAGAAGGTAAAAATAACCTGGGAAGAAAAACAAAAATGCAAACAGTTTACACTCATTTCCCAGTATTCCTTCTCTGGGTGTAGCTGGATTCTGTCCATCATTGATCAATTGGATCTGAATCTGATCTTCTCTTTGTCGAAGATATCCACTTCCATCAGAATACATGTTTCATACAATATTGTTGTTGAAGTTCCTGGTTCTGCTCATTTCACTCAGCATCAGTTCTTGTAAGTCTCTCCAAACCTCTCTGTATTCCTCCTGTTGTTCATTTCTTACAGAACAATAATATTCCATAACATTCATATACCATAATTTACCCAACCATTCTCCAATTGATGGGCATCCTTCATTTTCCAGTTTCTAGCCACTACAAAAAGGGCTGCCACAAACATTTTGGCACATGCAGGTCCCTTTCCCTTCTTAAGTATTTCTTTGGAATAAGCCCAGTAGTAGCACTGCTGGATCAAAGGGTATGAACAGTTTGATAACTTTTGGGGCATAATTCCAGATTGGTCTCCAGAATGATTGGATTCTTTCAAAACTCCACCAACAATGTATCAGTGTCCCAGTTTTCCCACATTCCCTCCAACATTCATCATTATTTTTTTCCTGCCATCTTAGCCAATCTTACAGGTGTGTAGTGGTATCTCAGAGTTGTCTTAATTTGCATTTCTCCAATCAATATCTTCACACTTATATCAACAAAATAGGAAAAGAGCAGATGAATAAATTAGATATAGAACTACAAAAACTTTTTTTAAAAAATTAAAAATCTCCAATTAAAGACCAAATTAGAAATCCTGAAAATCAAACAAGATTACTAAATTGGAAGTAAGAAAACCACTGAACTAATAAATAAAATTAGGAACTGGTTTTATTTGGGGAGGGGGGGGAATTTGATTGAAAAAAAAAAAAAATGAAAGGGGTGAATTCCCCAAAATGAAAAGGAAATTAAAGCAATTGTTAGATGCTACTTTAGACAACTATATACTTAAGTCTTGTGACAACCTAAATGAAATGGATAAATATTTACAAAAACATATAGATTAACAGAAGAGAAAAATAGAATGCTCAAATAACCTCATTTTAGAAAAAAAGGAAGTAAACAAGCCATTAATGAATTCCCTAAGAAAAACTCTCTAGTATAAGAATTCACAAGTAAATTCTATCAATTAATTTCAATAAAATATAAATTACTATGGAAAACAGGCAAAGGAGTCCTATCAAATTTCTTTTACAACAAAAATATGGTATTGATACCTATATAATAAAAGGAGAATAAGAAAATGATAGATGTACTTCCCTCATGAACATTGATTAAAGAAAATTTTAAGTAAAATATTAGCAATGATATTACAGTAATATATTACAATGATCACCTACTATTACAGAGTAGGATTTATACCAGGACTACAGGGAATCCATTAGGAAAACTATCAACATAATTGACCATATCAATAACAAAACTAACAGAAACCATATAATTATATCAACAAATATCAAAATGGTTTTAACATAATACAATACTCATTCTTATTTAAAAACACTAGCATGCATAGATATAAATGAAGCTTCTTTAAATGATAAATAGTAGATACCTAAAACCATCAGGTACCTAGAACTATTATTTGTAATGGGGATAACCCTGAAGCCCTCCCAAGATCAAGGATGAAATAAGGATACTCTCTATCACCACTATTACATAATATTGTTATAAAAATGCCAGCTATAACAGTAAGAGAAGAACAAGAAGTTGAAGAAATAAGAATAGGTAGTAAGAAAACTACCCCTCTTCACAGAGGATATGATGGTATACTTAGAAAATCCTATATGTACAACTAAAAAATTTAATTGAGGAGCAGCTAGGTAGTGCAGTGGATAGAGCACCAGCCCTGAATTCAGGAGGACCGGAGTTCAAATCTGGTCTCAGACACTTAACACTTCCTAGCTGTGTGATCCTGGGCAAGTCACTTAACCCCAGCATCCAAAAAAAAAAAAAGAAAGAAAGAAAGAAAGAAAAAAAATTTTAATTGAAATAATTAACAAGTTTAGCAAAGCTGTAGGATATAAAATAAATCCAAATAAATCAAGAGCATTCCTGTACATTACCCCAAAATAAGTCTAGTACCGAGAGAGGAAGAGAAATTCCATTTACAGTAATTGTAGGCAATATAAATTACTTGGGAGTCTTATCTGTCGAAACAAACCTGGAACTAATAGTATTGTATACAATTACAATACGCTTTTGATTTAAAGTCAGATCTAAATAACTGGAAGAAATTATATGAAATGATGTAAAGTGAAGAGAGCAGAAACAGGACAAAACTATATACCATTAACAACAATACTGCACAATGATGAACTGTGAATGACTTAGCTATGCTCAGCTACACAGTGATCCAAGACAATTCTAAAAAACTGGTGATAAATTCTATTCATCTTCAGAGAAAGAACTGATGGGAGTCTAAATGTAGATCAAATTGTACTATTTTTACTTTCTGTGGTTTTTTTTTCCCCTTTTTTCTTCTTTCACAATATGACTAAAATGGTAAAATGTCATATGACAAAATATGTATTATATGTATAACATGTATAATCAAATTACGTGGCATCTCGGATTCAAAAGTTTTTAAAAATAATTTTTAAAACTACCTTAATATGTAACTGGGGAAAAACAAAACATTATTTTTTAATAATAGGTTTTTATTTTTAAAATACATAAAAAGATAGTTTTCAACATTTACCCTTGCAAAACCTTGTATTCCAAATATTTCTCCCTCCCTTTTTCCCACCCTCTTCCCTAGACAGCAAGTAATTCAATATATAATAAATATGTACAATTCTTCCATAAATATTTCCACATGTATCTTGTGCGATCAAAAGGGGGGGAAAAGTGAAAAAGAAAAAAAAGCAAGCAAACAACAACAACAAAAAAAAGGTGAAAATATTATGTTGTGATTCACATTCCTCTTTCTGGATGTAGATGGCTCTCTCCATCACAAGTCTATTGGAATTGGCCTAAGTCACCTCATAAACTAAACATTATTGAGAAAGACAGACACAGAGTAATTAAAATACTGGAAAGGCAAACAACTTAAAAAAATTTAGTGAACCCTAATTAACACAACAGAACAACCATAGCTCTGGAAGACTCAAGATAAAACATGCTACCCACTACCAGATGGAGGGAAGAACTCTAAACAAAAAATAAAGTACAACTTCTTTGGATGCGGCTAACGTAATCATTTGTTTTGCTTGACTATATATTTTTGTGATTTTTTTTTTTCTTCTTGTCTTTTCAATGAGCTGAGAGGGGATGCTAAACGGGAAAGAATTCAGAACTAAAAATAAAATGGATGAAAAAGAAGAAAGGTAAGTGAATTACTACTACCTGTAAGGGTCAGAGGAAGAGGAGGAGTCACAGTACAGTGCAGTCAGGAAATAAAAAATCCATAATGCTCAAGATCCTCAGATGTGATTTCTGTGAGCAAACAAAGACTACCTCATGGGCGGGAACTCTGGCCACACTGAGACAGCATCTTAAGGAGAGGGGTCTCCTTCTCTGGCTGTGTGTGTGACCTCATAGAACCTATTTAAGCAGTGAGGACTAGGAAGTTGGTGCTTTTTCACCAGGAGCTCTGCTGGGAGTAGGAATTAAGAGTGTGCAGGAGGTCAGAGGGCAAGATGTAGACCTGAGCTTGCATACAACTGCTTTCAAGTATTCTATCGTGTTCAAACCACTGTTCTTATGAAACAGTGGTCAGAGATCTCTGAAGACTTCAGACAGCCTTCATGGGTATCTTATCTCCCCCACCCGCCCAAAAAAAGCATATTATGGAATGTACTTTTAAAATGAATCTAAACTGATGTTTTATGAATTACTTTAAAATTTCTCAATATGTCTTATAAGTCAGTTAGTAAACATTTATTAAGTGCCCTGTCTTCAAGGAGCTTATCACCTAATGTGGGAGTCATAAGCAAATACATATATACAAACAAGCTGCATTCAGGATAAATAGGAAATAATTCAAAGTGGGAAGGCAAAAGACATGAGGATTTGGGAAAGTATTCTTGTATAAAATAGGATTTTAACTGGGACTTGAAAGAAGCTAGAGAAGTAAAGAGGCAGAGATAAGGAGAGCATTCTAGGGCGGGGCATCCAGAGAAAACTCCCAGAACATGGAGATGGAACATCTCCATTATTTATTGAAACAGCAAAGTGGTCAACCATCCCTACTACTATCAAATATTCCATTCCCAATCTCCTAGTTCCCCAGAGTCAAAACCTCGATAACACTCAGCTCCTCATTATTCCTCACCCGCCTCTACATCTAATCTGTTGCTAAGATCTGTCAATTTCACCTCTGCAGCATCTCTAATATGCCCCCTTTTCTCTTATATTGCCATCATCCTGATACAGGCCCTCATCCTCTCACAACCTGAGCTATTGCCCATAGCAAAGGAGTTGCTTACAAGTCTCTCCCCGCTCTAGTCTTTCCTCTATTCAGCCAACAAAGTGATATTCTTAAAACTAGATTTGAACTTGTCATTCCTTACTCAATCAACTCCAGCTCCCTATCACCTCCCACATCAAACACAAAATTTTCTGCTAGCACACAAAGTCCTTTATAACCTAAGCCCAGCTGCTCTCCCTTCCAGTCTTCTTGGACTTTACCACCCCCCCCCAACTTACTCTTCAATCCAATGAGAACTGTTATGTTTATATTAATTCTTTTATCTTGATACATTCTTTATTTCTTAAGGATACTGAAGAAAAAGAGCAGCAGAGGAGTGTCATATGTGAAGGCAGGAGAGGAGAAAAGAATCACATCAAGAGACTGACAGCTACCAATGAAGCGTTAAGCTTCTAGTTCTAGATTAGAAAAAAAGAATTAAAGAAAAGAAAAAAAAAAAAAGTTTGTTCTCCAAGTTAACAAGTAGCCCAGATTGAAAACACACACACATTCTCACTCTCTCTTTCTCTCTCAACAACTGAAACCCAAACAAATTCTACTGTTTTATCTTAAATGAGCAAAATATAACTATCTATAAAATTGCCACATATACAGGAACTGTCTATCCCTAATTGAGTGCTTTAGCAATAAATGACCTAATCATTTGTCTACCTAGAGGAGAGGAGGATAAGATGACTATACAGGTCTTGTCCATTGGTTCTACACAACAGACATTTTAAAAAAGCATCAAGCCAGAAAGATCTTTTCACCATCTATATGACCACAGAGTAGTCAAAAATTGCATCCTATCAATTTTTTAAAAGTATAAACAAAAGTGACAGGGGTGAGGGGGAATTTACATACGCCTCTTTGGAATGGACCGCTTCTTCGATCATGAGAAAAACTGCGGCCCTCAGCATATTCTCGGTAATCAACAAGACTGTAACCATATCTACTGTAGCTTCCTTCACCAGGTCTGTCTAGCAGTGGTGGTTTCTTGGGCATAATATTAACTACTCTATGGTAGTCATCCTAAAACAGACAAAAAGAAATATATATAATCACTAATTTCACTAATGGAATGGCTTTTTTAAAAGCACAGGAGCCTTTTCCTTTAAATAAAGTGGGTAAATTTGAAAAAGACTTCTTATTAAATCTAACACTATAAAGTCTTTAGAAGACTAGAAAACTTTAAGCAAGCTATTCAATGAAGGAAAGCTATTAAAAACTATGTCACTTCTTGTCTCCATTAATGTAGATAAGCTAAAGAAAGTATTTAGAAAAACTATAAATAGCTCTCTTAAATATATTATAATTCAGTTAAATTTTATTTCAATAGACTGGCGAAAAGGTTAAGTAAAAAGCTGATAGTTTATACATTGAACTGGATATCTCTGAACTTCTACAAAATTAGTTGTTATTACCTTAAAAGTATTTCTACTTTACTATAAATTTAGAGTCTACAAACCTAATAGCTACTAAATAACAAAGATAGATGGTGCTTTGATGATGCTATTTTTTTTGAAGAATAAAATCACTAATTTCACTCATGAAAGGGAAATCTTACTGGTTTTTGTAGCTAATTGACTTCCAAAGAAGATGTTTTCAGAATCTTTGGAACTTATCTATTCAGAATTCAATTGATATTCTAAATTCAGGGCAAAATAGAACTCAGAACATGCAACATACTAACAATTTCACTTACCAGAAACTCTTCTCTAAAAACCAATCTGTGCATTGTGGCCAGTTGTAACCTATAAAACTATGTGTGTGAATATATGTATTGTATATACATTAAGAAGACTTAACCAGGCTATAGGATGATTCCTCTGAGATCAGTATAAGGTATATGTTAAGATATTAAACATTTATATTTGAACAGAAATTGGATATAACTAACACCTTAGCAACAAGTCAAAATAATCAATAACTTCTATTCCCAGATAAAGTTCCCTGTAATTTACAGACTTAAAAACACAAAATTAGAAGAGACCTGAAAGGTCAAGTAGCTCAATTTGCCAAACAATGATTCAACATTATTATGTGTAAAAAGCTCCAGTGTCAGAGAGTACATTATTTGATTTGGCAATCTGGCTTCATCAAAGTAAAACTGTTATTTACCAAAATTACAACTGGACTCTCAACTTCCAAATCTAATAGTGTATTCTCAATCTTCATCCTAAATGGTCTGTGTGCAGCCTGTGACACACTCTTCTCCTGAGTACTCTCTCCTCTCCCCTCTTCTCCTACCTGTCTGATTGCTCCTTCTCAGCCTCCTTGATGAATCTTCCTGGCTGGAATAGTCACACATATTTTAAGATGCTTCTACATCAAGTACTATTTTTATTGAATCAAAATTGTATATCACTAAATATATATCATATTTGAAGACAATCTGTCATATTGGCATGAATCCAGCAAATCTAATTTGTAAGTGGAAAAATTACACTTAAAAATAATATGATATTGGGCCAATCCCATTATGCTAGGTTCCTACAGGACCCCCCCCTTTTCCCCCATATCATCAGTGGGGTATAAATATGTTCTATCTCAGAATAAAGTTCTCTTTCACTTCACCCCTACATTCTGGTGGTCTGTCTCTATGGGATCTGGGTTGGTGCCCAAAGATGGGTAAGTGTGGCCTAGCCATGCCGTCAATGGATGGGCATTAAGAGTAGCTCTAAGGGGAGCTACCAGGTTAGAGTAATCCATAGGGGTATAACATCTACCAATTAGTTTAATTACTTCATAATATCTATTCAAAATTCTTAAATCATTTATTTTGTTCTTACCATTTTTCTATACCCATATTAATTTAATTTCCACAAATATCATCTATTTGGATAACAAAAACTAACATTCTTTTGTGTGGCTAAAATAACTTCAGCCAAATTCAAAGGGATACTTGTTTTCTTTAACAAAGCCATGCTAAGTTAATTCCATGTTGATTTAAGAATATTTCTATATCTTCTATATTTATCTTTTTAAAATTGACAACTCCTATTATACCAAATTATAACAAGTTTCACTGATTTTCAGCTCAAATTATATCACATTCTGACTATTTGTGAGCTTGATATCTTATGTAAACTATGAAACATGGGAAACAAAAAACAAGTTCTGAGTAAACACAAAAAATTAATTTTACAAAAAGGTAGTCACATTTATTGAATTATTTCTAGTATACTTTACAATGATAAACAGAAGGTACTTAAATATAAGGCCAAGAAGATTAATGACCATTTTGACTACAGTAGACTATTGGTTAGATTGATATGTTAGAAAATATGCTGCTGTTCATACTGCCTTCTCAAAGAGGGCTAATGACATCACAAGGGTGATGTCTCAACTTGTGCATTATATATGAATGAGGCAGAGTTCAGCAGCTTTACTCTCCTCAAGAGTCATTTAAGTCCAATGGCAAGAGAAAGTAAAAAAATTAACTTGGACCAGTCATATTGTAGAACAACAAGCAATATGAACACCTATCTAAGTCAGCACTATGCTTAAAATTTGACAATTTTTTTTTTTGGGGGGGGAAGGGAGGACAATCAGATAAGTGACTTGTCCAGAGTAAGAGTCTGAAATTGGATTCAAACCCAGGTTCTCCTGACTCCAGGACTAATATTCTATCATTGGACCACCTAGCTGCCCCAAGATTGATGATAAATTAATAAAAATTGCTTCTGACAGATTTGAACCTAAAAACAGAGTCCAATATCAGTATAAAACTGTTTCTTTAAGAATACCAATGATTAAATTCAATGGAGCATTTGCTTACATAATTTAAGCAAAGAGCTATTCAATCTACTTGTTTTCTTGTGCCAATCACATAAACCAGGCCAATCTGTTTCGATTAATTTTGGATCTCAATAAGACAGGGGACTCCAGAGCTTAATAAGATAAATGTTACCTTCAAAAAAAGATACCCTCCACATTTATGGTGTCAGGAAGACATGGTACATTTATGATCTAAGACCCTGAATCTTTGCCTTTGGTTACTGAGAGAAAACACTGACGATCTAGCCTAGTTAATATATTAATTATTAATACCCAATAACTTTGTCTCTCAGAATTTTATTTAAGACAATTGACTATCCACACACCAAGAATGCTCCCTCTCTCCTTACCTCTGCCTCCTGATTTCCCCAAATTATTTGAAGATTCAGTCAAAATCCTAACTTTGGCAAGAAGCTTTTCCCAATTTCCAGGCCATCACATCCACTACTAATTCCTTTTGAACCTATTTAACATTTGTACTTTATACATTGTATATGTACAGTTATCTGCATGCTATCTTTCCCTTTAGAAAATAAGCTCTTTGAGAACAGTTACTATGTTCTTACCTTTCTTGGTATCCCAATGTTAAGTACTCTGTCAGGCACAAAGTAAGCATTAATAAGTGTTTCTTGACAAACCACAAAGTATTTTTTTATATAAAAGAAAGAGACCATGGCAATATAATAAAAATTACAAGATTATTAGAAAAGAAATGAAGAAAATAACTTTTAGAGCTATGCATCCAGAAAGAATTCATGATCAAACAAGCAATGTTTAATTAAAAACATAGCTCAGGCACAAGCCCAACTAGAACTTCTAAGAGAAATTAAAGAGTTAAAAAAAAAAAAGAACAAAAATTACTTTCGATATCAAAGGAGATAAAAGGGATTACAAGAAATAAAATGGATAATTTTTGATTACATGTAATTTAATAAAACACAAACAAAATCAATGCAAATAAAATAGAAAGGAAATAGTTCAATTGGCAAAAATCTTTGTATCAAGGTTTTCTCATTTGTAAGATAGAGATGGAACTGAAAGAAAAAACACTGCCCAGTATTTAATAGTCAAAGAAATAAACAGTAAATTCTAAAGGGAGGTAACCATGTTATCAACTAGCCATATGAAAAAAAAAAAATCCTCCAAATTAACTAATAAATGCAAATTAAAATAACTGAAGGTCTACCTCTGACTACCCATCTGACTAACAAGGACAATTAAAAAAAAAAAGAAAATGACAACTGTTGAAGGGATATTCCCCTACAACAACTAGGAACTAATAGGTATCATGTGAAGAGTTGCAATGACATTTTAATAGTATTAGTTCCTAGGTTCCTGTCACATAGGCTTGTCTAACTTCCCCCTCCACCC
Source organism: Sminthopsis crassicaudata (assembly GCF_048593235.1). Lineage (NCBI taxonomy): Eukaryota > Metazoa > Chordata > Mammalia > Dasyuromorphia > Dasyuridae > Sminthopsis > Sminthopsis crassicaudata. The sequence goes on from NC_133621.1 coordinate 203,707,141, forward strand.
TTTTCAAAGATTTATTAGCTACAGGAAATAGCCTGTTATTTTAAAAAAATTAACCAACTTTCTATGTACAGTCACTCCTTATCTGTTGTAGGGGAATATCTCTAGAAAACATTGTAAAAGTATCTCTGGGTCAAATGGTATACAATGACTTTTTTTGGATATTAGTTAGATTACTTATGATGTTTGGAACAGCATGTGTGTGTGTCTCTCTTCACATATCCCTTCAACAGTTGTCATTTTCTTTTGAAAATTTTTATCTACTATATCTACTATAGATAAATATATAATATTTTAATATATATTTATAGATAATCTACTATGGTTCATTTGAAACAAACAAATAATAGTTAACTATCATGATCTAAGACAAAATAACAAGATATTAAACCAAATTGAAAATACAGAACTACATTTTGCTGAGAGATACTATAGATAGTAAATTAATATTAACACTAAATATATGCATCCAGGGGAAAAAAAAATGGAGATTGAATGTAAATCAACACAAATTGTATTCACTTTTTTTATTTTTTTTCCTCTCCCATGGTTTTTCCCTTTTGTTCTGATTTTTCTCTCCTAACATGATTCATAAAGAAATGTGTAGTTTTTAAAAAATAAAAATAAAACACTAAATAAATATGCACCTAATGGAATAACATCTAAATGAGTACAGGAAAGGGTTAAAGAGGTACAAGGAGAAATATATAGTAAAAGTGGTTATTGTCTTTTGTCTCAAAGAAGACCAAAATGACATCACTAAGCTGGGGTTGAAATACAGTATGTCTCAAATAAAGTTAGATCTAAACAACTGGAGGAAAATCAATTGCTCATGGGTAGGCTGAGCTAATATAATAAAAATAACAATTATACCTAAATTAATCTACTTATTCAGTGTCATACCAATCCAACTGCCAAAAAATTACTTTATAGAGTTAAAAGTATTAACAACAAAATTCATCTGGAAGAACAAAGGTTTAACAATATCAAGGAAATTAATGATTTTTTAAAAATGCAAAGAAAAGTGACCTAGCCATATCAAACTTAAAACTATATTATAAAGCAGCTGTTCTAAACATTTGTTACTGGCTTCTTGTTAGTATATTTCTATCTTTTTTTTCTGATCTCCATGTGAGTTTTATGGATAAAACAGTCTTTAAGACAAACATACATTTGGCATTCAAACTGGTCAGTCCATATGAGTTGTGCTCTCTATAAGAGAGTTTGATTATTTGGCAGTTTAGCTCAAGAAAGAATTTCAGTGAACAATACCTTATCTTAACAGGTGATCTTCAGAATCTTCCTAAGACAATTAAAATAGAAACAATTCAATTCCTGGCACAGCACTTATAAACTATTCAGGTTTCATAAGGATATAACAATGACATCGGCATATCTCTGTAGACCTTCAATTTGGTAGGCAGCCGTATTAATACCTCTTTTCCCCCATTCTTTCTTTCAAACCATTCCAACCACTGAGCTAATGCTGGTTAATGCATTCATCAACTTCAGCATCTATGTGTATAGCACTGGAAAGTACACTGCCACAATAAATGAACTTATCCACATAATTCAAAATTTCTCCAAATATGGATGGTGTAGTATTGGTTGATGGAGAACCTGCTTTATAATGTTGTTAAGCCAAATTAGTGCAAGCAGTGCTTTGTTATACCCTCAGACTCAGATTATATTCAGTGTACAATCATCTGCAAACTAAAAATCATGCACCAACTCTCCCTCCACTCAAGTTTTGGTTTGTTGCCTTTTGAAGTTAAATAATTTACCATCAGTAGTTGACCTTGATGCCATTTTTGCCTTGATTGAAAACATCAGACAACATTGCTGAACAATGATTAAAAAGCACGGGACCACTGGTGACTGCTTTCACAGAATATTGTCCGTTATCTAGAACCCAGGCTGAAGCAGGCCATCATGAAACTCGGGTACAATATTTATGACTTTCTCTAGGCAATCAAGTTTTGCCATAATTTTCCACAAGCCCTCACAGATAAGTATCAAAGGCTTTTATTAGATTAACAAACATTGTATACAGACTTCTGTTCTGTTCCAGCATGTCTCCTGGAGTTGTCGAGCAGCAAACACCACATTAACCATTCCTGAGCCTTGGCTCTCAGGTAAATGACTATCTTCCAGAGAAAAGATCAGTACACTAAAAAGGACCCTTATAAGAATTTCTTGCCAGCAATGAATAAAAGAAACATCCCTGTGATTGCCATAGAATGATTGGTTTCCCTTTCTTTTACAGAGGTAGACAATGGAGGTATCCTTGAACTCTGAGGAGTAAGTTCCTCTTGTCATATGCCTAAGAAAATCTCTATCAGCCTTTGTAAAAGCACCAGACCCTATGCCTTGTAAATTTCGGCTGAAATAGATTCAGCATCCAGAATTTGCCACATGAGAGGAGTCTCATGTCATTCAAAACTTATTCACTTGAAAATATGACTAGACAGCAGTCATCAAAACCATTTGATACTAGCTAAGAAATACAATAGTTGATCAGTGGAATAGGTTAGGATCACAAGACACATTGACTCCAGTCAGTGACTAAATCTAAAGTTTGATAAACCCAAAGACTCCAGCTCCTGGTATAAGAACTCACTATTTGACAAAAATTGCTTGAAAAATTGTAAAATAATATGGCAGAAACTATGCATTGATCAACACCTAATACTGTACACTAAACAAGGTACAAATAGATCCATGATTTATACATAAATCTATACATACCTCTTAGACCTATGGGAGAAAGAAATTTATGGCCAAAGAAGAATTAAAGAGCACTATGAAATGCAAAATGAGCAATTTTGATTATATTGAAAGGTTTTATACAAACAAAACCAATGCAGACAAAATCAGAAGGGAATTAAAAAATGGTAAAAAAAATTTTCACATCCAAGGGTTCTGAAAAAAGGCCTCATTTCTAAATATAGAGAATTGACTCAAATTTATAAGAATATAAGCCATTCTCCACTTGCTAAATGGTCAAAGGATATGAACAGACAATTTTCAGATGATAAAATAAAAGTCATTTCTAGTCATATGGAAAAAATGTTTTATGTCATTATTGGTAACAGAAATGCAAATTAAGACAACTGAGGTACTACCACATATCAAACTGGCTAAAACAACAGGAACAGATAATGTTGAATATTGGAGAGGATGTGGGAAAACTGGGACACTAATACATTGTTAGTGGAGTTGTGAACTGATCAAACCATTCTGGACAGCAATATGAAACTATGCCCAAAGGACTATCAAACTGTGCATACCCTTTGATCCAGCAGTGTTTCTACTGAATCTGTATCCCAAAAAATATCACAAAAAAGGGAAAAGAACCCACATATACAAAAATGTTTGTGGCAGCCCTTTTTGTTGTGGCAAGGAGTTGGAAACTAAACAGCTGCCCTTCAATTGGGGAATGGCTGAATAAGTTATGGGATATAAATGTTATGGAACATTATTGTTCTATAGAAATAATCACACTGATTTTAGAGAAGTCTGAAGAGACTTTACATGAACTGATGCTAAGTAAAGTAAGTAGAACCAAGAAAACATTGTACATGACAACAAGATTATGTGATGATAAACACTAATGGATGTGTTTCTTTTCAATAATGAGGTGATTCAGGCCAACTCCAATAAATGTGTGATGGAGAGACTCATCTGCATCCTGAAAGAACACTATGGTGATTGAATGTGGATAACAACATATTATTTTCACCTTTTTTGTTGTTGTTTGCTTGCTTTTTCTTTCCCTTTCTGACCTAACTTTTCTTGCACAACATGATAAATGTGGAAATATGTATAGAACTGTACATGTTTTATATATTGGATTACTTGCTGTCTAGGGAAGAAGATGAGGGAAAGGGAAAGAGAAGAATTTGGAACACAAGTTTTTACAAAGGGGAAATCAAAAACTACCTCTGCATATATTTTTGAAAATAAAAAATTATTATTACTTAAAAAGTTTGGCTAGAGAAGGACTGAATTCAACCTTAGGAAAACATTCAATGAACTCAGCATTGATTGATGCTCTGTTGAGAACACCATGAAAGTGTTCAGTCCATCTCCCCAGGATCACATTTCTACTACTAATCAATGTGGTTTCATTAGAGCTGAATAGATGAGTTGTACCATAAATCCTTGGGCCATAAACAGCATTCAGGGCATTATAAAAGTACTTTGAATTGTTTACTATTGGCATAAAACTTTTTTCTGTCTTCTTACTGAGCCAAGAATCCGAAGCTTTACTTGCACTTTACTTTTGATGGAGTTAAATGCTGCCTTTTTAGAGATAGATGAACTATCCTACCAATAAACTCTGTGGAGCTCTCATTCTTCATCAAGCAACTTCTGAATTTCCCCATCATTTTAATCAAATCAATTTTGTTGTTTGTAAGTGTTCTGACCCAGATGAATAAATGCAGAGTTGTATACCAAATCTCTGAAAGCTGCCCACTTCTATTCTGTTCCACAGTTGCTAACAGTTTTCCCTTGAAGTTAGCAAGGAACTATTCCCACATGGAGAAGTATTCTAATTTGTTGGCTTTTAGTTTTTTTGGTAGTATTTTGTCATGGGGTCACTGCTTTTGTTGAATCCAAATATTTAGCTTGGAGAGGACAAGTTTATGATCTCTCTAGTATTCCATACCACACACAGCCTTGCATCTTGTTTTTATTATCTTCTCCTTATAATAAGGATATATTAAATGCCAATGCTTTCTGTGAGGGTGCATCCAGGTTTTATTGCATTTAGGTAAATGGAAGACAGTGTTGGTAAGTGGCAAGGTCATGAAACACACAAGTCTTCAATAATAAGTGACTACTGCTATTGCAGCTTCTGACACCATTCCTTCTAAGGACTCCCTGACACATCTAGTAGTCTGTACATATTCTTGCATTAAAGTCATTTAGACTTATAAATTTATTCCTTTTTGGCACATTGATGAGGAGGGTCTCCATGTCTTCAAAATAAATTTTTTTTAACTTCATCAAGGCTCATTATGGTGGGAACATACACAATGATGGCAACATAGCACCTTCCTGCAAGTAACAATCATAATGTCATAAGACAGTTATTTGTTCCTTTGGGGAGGCATACAAGCTTGCTGAATAGATTATTTTTTATTATAAAACTTATATCAATTTCATGGAGCTACTTTTCACTGCAGCCACTTCAGAAAAACGTGTGAGCAACTCCAATTTCAGTAAACTGGGTTTCATTGTCAGTGTTATTTCACCAGAGTTGTTATTTGGATGCACTATCTGCTGAGTTCTTTTACATAAGAGTAGTTTGTCTTTCAAATTGGATTATGTGTTGTATAAAAGCATGCACATTCCATGTGCCAATATTAAATGGAATCACCTTTGCAAAAGTTTTTGTAATTTCTTGGTCAAGAATTATAAAAAGAAAATTCTGGGTTCTACAAATTTCCTCCATAAACAAGATAGTACATTACCTCAAAGTAAAACATACAGCAACAAAAATAAATTTATGGTAAAGCAGTTGTGCTCTTAGGACAACTTGAGAGGAACTCGGTAGAGATCTAATCTTCAGAAATAGAGGTTTGGCCTGCATAAAATGAAATCATCTCCAGGCAGACTCTGCTAAATCAACAAAAACAAGCTCTGGAAGCATCTGAGTCAGAAGGCTAACTCGGCTTCAGAAACATATACCTTATGGATTGTGTAGGAGTAGAACACCTGAATAGAAAAAGATTGTACATCCCACTGCAGTCATGAGATGCCAGCCCCAACTGTGCTAACCAGATTTAATTCCTGGATGTGGCACTTGTGAGAAGGAGGGAACACAGATCTGGTGAGGGACAGAGATTCTGCTGGCCATAGTTGATCCAATTGATCCAGGAACCAGATCAAGAAAACACAGTATTAAGGACTGTTGGATTACCTTAAAGTTACAATCAAAAAAAGAATCTTAAGAAGAATTTATTAAGGAAATTTATCCTGAAAATCTAAACTAAGAAAGCAAAGCAGAAATGGAAAAAGTCCATCACAAATTCCAGGAGGAAAACATAGAAATATCATACGCACGCTTCAAAGATCCCAGATTAAGGAGTAACTATTACAAGCAAAAAGAGGAGGAAAAAAAAAAATAATAACCACACATTTAAATACTGTGAATCTACAATCAGGATCACATAAGACCTAGCAGTTTCTATATTAAAAAACTGTAGGTCCTGCAACATTATATTCTGAAGAGCAAAAGAGCTACAATTGCCATCAAAAATGGCTTACTCAGAAAAATTGAATATAATCTTGAATTATAAAAAAGATAGATTCTTAGTGAACTGACTTTCAGGTTTTTGAGACAAAAAGAAGACTCAATGAAAAATTCAACATATAAAAGTCAAGAGAAACATAGGGCAAATATTAAAGACCAATTAAAGACTCAACAAGGTCAAACTGTTTACCTCTAAAATGTAAAAATGTTTACTCCCCCCCAAGTTACTGAAGAGTTTGAGACCCCTCAGTTACCCTCAACTTGGTTTAACTTATTTGCTTAAACCAGAGAGGGATAGCTTATATGCTACAGTTTCTTGGAGTCACAGATGGGAGGGGGAGAATCAGATACACATGAAAACAGAAAGCAGTACTTTTCAGGCAGCTCTCATACCAGAGGTACTAGTCTTCCCTGAGCACCTTCTACTTCAGCTAGTAAAATTATAATGGTGGAAAACTTCAATTTAATTAATTTAAACCATAATAAATGAAAAAGGTAAGGTGTTGAATAAAATTTCAGAAAATTTAGATGTGACAGACTTCAGAAAATTTATGAAAATTAATAGAAAACTAGTCATATTTCTCATTTTTATGGTACTTTTGCAAAAATTGACCTTGAATTAGGAAACCTTACAAATGCCAAAAATCAAAAATACTAAACACATGTTTTATGAATCACAATGCAACAAAAATCATACTCAAAAAAAAAAAAAAAATGGACTGAGAAGCAAAAATTAAAAATTATTGAAATCAAAATAAATCCAAAAGAATGGATGGATCAAACAACAACAACAACAACCAAAAAAAAAAAAAAAAAAAACCCTGAAAATTTCATTAAATATAAGGGCAACAAATAAGATAACATGCTAAAAATTTTAGCATCTTTAGGGGAAATGTATGTATATATGTATATGCACAAATATGAATGTGTTTACATGTATATATATAAAACACTATTCAATAAAAGATCAACATATTGCAAAGAACTAAACTAAAAACTAAATTTTTTTTTAAATTATAAAAGATAATAAATTTTTAAAATTCCAATTAAGAACCTAAGGAAAAAATATTGAAAATTAGAGATTAAGAAAACTGAAAACCAAACTAAAAAAGAAGTTATAAATAAAACTAGTTTACTGGGAATATGACAAGAACAATGCAAAAAAAAAAAAAAAAAATCACTAGGATATGTGATTTTTTAAAAGAAAGTCAAATTGACTATGTCTAAAATAAGCAACAAAAAAAAATGCTCAAATTAACATGAGGACTTAAATAGATTATCTCCAAAAAATATATTAAGCAATATAAAAATGAGTTATTCAGAAAAAATCATTAGGAAAAGATGGAATCACAAGCAAACTCTATTAGATTTTTGAAAACCAATTAGTTCTAATGCTGTAAAAGTTTAATTTCCTTCACATATTAGCCAGCATTTCCATTATCTGGAGACAGTTATAGTATATAATAATATCTTCCTAAAACATGGAGTCTAGAAACAATTTTAATAATTCAGAAGTGGTCTGACCAAGACAGAGAACAGTGAAACAATCACCTCCCCAACCCTGAACACCAATTCTTCTCTTAATGTAGCCTAAGATTGGAGTTGCTTTCTTGGTTTCACATCACTCTCGGGTCATATTCACAGCTTTTAGTACACTAAAAAGATCACATCTTTTTTAGGAAAAATGTTGTGGAAAAATACCTACCCAACTTTATATTTGTGAAGTTGATTTCTGGCACCCAAAAGTAAACTTCTATAACTTATCTCCATTAAAATGTCTTCTTATACTGTATTTAGTATTCTACAGTATCAAGATATTTTTGAATACTAGATATTAACTTGAATAGTAAAATCCTAAAAGATATTAGTTACCCATCATAGCTTTGTGACATCTGGAAATTTGATAGACGTGCCATCTCTTTTATTATCCATATCAGTGACAAAAATGTTAATCAATATAGGGTAATCACATAGCCTTAGAACATTCTGCTGGAAATCTTCTAAAATGATGTAAATAAATAAAAAGATAGGTAGATATATTACAGACATTTGGATTCTTTGGATCCAGGCATTCAAGTAATTCAGAATTTGCCTGAGGACACAATCATTTCTCCATTTTTATTCAGATGAATCATCACATTTGAAAAATATTTTGTTAAAATCTAGGTAAACTATGCCCACAGGGTTTATCTGATGTGCCATTCTCATAGCTTTGTTACTTGTTTTACACTCTGGGTAAAAGAAATTATTTCTCTCTTTTATTAGTAGCCATGAATTTTCCTTCTTATTTCCTCATTCAGAAATCAATTCCCCATAGCTTATTCAGTCAGTCTTCTGAAGGCCATTGCTGATGCATGATTGTCCAAATCCTCAGGGTACATATTTTTTGATCTTTGGTGGGACCCCAACTAGAAAACCTAACAAAGAGAATCTTATCTAGATGGCATTCTCACCCCACCATTGTTCATTGTTCACTGACTGGATAGACATGGATGCTTTTGTATAAACAGGTAGAAGTAGCTGAATATCCTCATATCCTCAGCAAGAAGAGCTGAAGCCTTCAATCCACCTTTCTCCACTCCCTCCCCTAATTGTTAAACCAATCAAAAGCTGATTTCTATCCTCAGGTACATGTCCTTTTCCCAAAGTTTTTTGAGCATTCAATGTTAACCAAGGTTCATCTTTGATTTCCAGAGTGCCACTGACTTCATTTTATTAAATATTTACTAGCTGATTATTAATTACCCAGAAATTGTCTCTGGGAAAACTCCATTTGTCAAACAGAACAAGGCACAACTTCTCCAAATATCAGTTTTCTAATCTGTAAAATGGAGTAGCAATACTTAAACAACTGCCTCACAGAACAACTGTGATGAAAACACTTTGTAAATTCTGAAGGATTATACAAACATAAGTCATTAGTGCTCACATTCACACTATATAGAAGACATATGTTTCATGTTTGACTGCTTTATTTCCAGTGGAAAAAATAAGTTAATACCCATTATTCAACTTTTTCTTTTTAATCCCATGGAATTTTACTAATATGCCTCCTTTAAAAAGTAAAGTAGTAGGTGTAGTTAGATGGCACAGTAGATAGAGCACTGACCCTGGAGTTTGGAGGACCCGAGTTCAAATACAGCCTCCGACACTTAATACTTTTACTAGCTGGGTTACCCTGGGCAAGTCACTTAAACTCAATGGCCCTCTGGGGGGAAAAAAAAGGCAAGACGAGACAGAGGTAAAGTAATCATTTCAATGATATTCTATTAAAAATTCCAAAAGTTATTTTCCATTGTTCTACTTATAAGGCCAACTAACCTCAGGATGATTTCGAGGGGGTAAACGTTCTCTTGGAAGTCTTTCATAATCATAGCGTCCTTCAGACCATATATCATCTCTTCTATATGCCACTAAAGAATAAAGAGCAAAAAAGAAGCACTAAATCATAACTGTATACTTATTAGAATAAACTAAAGAAACTCCTTAACCTAACAGTCAACATTCTCTACAGTATAACTCTAACCTATCTTTCCAATTTTTTATACTATAACCCTTTTACATACTTGATGATTCATGCAAATTCGACTATTTAACCATATTTCTGCATAACCTTATCCCACTTTTGTAAATGTGCTTACCAATGAAATATGCTTCATAGACCCATCTGACTGCTTGAGTCTTCTCCAACTTTAAAGGTCCAGATATATTGCTACTACTGCCTATAAAACTTTAAGCCCTCCACAAATCAATGCACAATCACACTTATTCTATATTATGATTATTTGTATATTTGTGTTATTTCCTTTGCTAAATTGTAAACTAAAAGAAGTCATTTCTTAGTAACCCATTTTTTATTTCCTCATTTCCCCAAACCATAGCCAGTACAGTCTTACATAGGGTATATGTTTATACTACATTGGATGGAAGAGAGGCTATGTTTTTTCCCAAGAAAATTTTTGTTTAGCATAAGTAAAACTGAAGTGAAGTGTATGATCAGAATTGCTTATTAATGTATGTATATATAAATATGTATATTTGCTTTCCAAGAGACACTGTCTTAGGGGTATGAAATATTGGAAAGATAGTATATATTTGATCAAATTTTTTTTTATTTGTTGAACCAAATTGCAAGAACGAAAAAATAATGAAAGAACAGAAATGATTTCTTTTCCTACTCTGGAGTAAGAATCTTCTAGAAAATGCAAAGGAAAAAGAGTGGTCCTTGGGTACCAGGAAAGTAAATTTCTTTAAAACAAAGATTAGTCAAATAGCTTGCCTTCTCTATCCAAAAATTTGTGAATATTTAAACTTCCCCCAAAATATCTGTTTATAAATTTTCCAAGAAGTGGGAAGATTATGAAAACATTTATATTATAACTTTCTAAAGTAAATATCAATAAAACTTAAAATAATACTGAAGTCTTGGATGAAATACTAATTTTATATAACTAAAAATACTAATGTTAAAAATGAACTTTGCTAATTTGTCACCCTTCAAATTAAGAGCACTTACTTGTATCTTTTCAGGAATCAACAAATTCCTATGGAAAAGAGAAAAAGTACAGATTTAAATAGTTGCTTCTATACAAAGAATTAAACAATTAATGTAATTAAATAAAAGCCACAAGCCACAAAAAAACACCTTGCCTTAAACTCCACAGCATTAAAAATATAAGACAAGATTCTGACCCTAGAAGGCCACTTATAATGAATGAATGAAAAATAAATTTAATGAAATTAATAGAAGTTATAGAATTTAGGGACACATTAAAAAATTTCAACTATATTAAATATTTTCCTTCTTATCAAAAGTAAATGGCATCTTAAATATACAGCTTCAAATAAGTCTTGCTTGATATTTACAACCACTAATCACTTAAACATATTCAAGACAAAAAAATGATCCCATGGCAATATTACAAAATTAACCAATTAACTTTGCATCTCCATCACCTTTATATTTTAAATATAGAATTGTCCTTAACAGACAAATTATTTGATACCATGGTTTTTCAAAGCCTTATAAATTTCCTTTCAACAAGTCAATAGTCAATAAACATTTATTAAGCACCTACTACATGCAAGGCAGTGCAGTTAGCACTAGGGATACAAATATTAAAAAAGAGAAACAGTCTGCCTCTCAAAGAACTAATGATCTATTTGTAGGGGAGACAAAACACAAAAGAAAACAAAGGGGAGAGTGGAGAAGGTACTCACTGCAGGAATGTAGAGAAGCTAATGAGAGATGATTAACAAACTAAAAATGGCCACATAAAAATACGTTCCATATAACTAATAGTAAGGAAAATGGGAAATGGGAAAACAACTCAATGGTTAAAAAAAAACAAACAAACAAGTTTTTACCACATAACCATATGGCAAAGATGATAAAAATAAATAAAAATCAATGATAGAAGACCTTTGGCAAGAGTAAGCACAGTGATGAATGTGGAAATATATTTAGAAAAATGTTTAAATTATATCAGATTGCTTGTAGTCTTGTGGAGACAGGAAGTAAAGGAAGTAGGGAGAAAAATTTGGAATATAAGATTTTGTAAAAGTGAATGTTGAAAACTATCAACATGTATTAGGAAAAATAAAATACTATTTTAAAATATTAACATTAATTAAAATTAAATTTTAATACTTTTTTTAAAAGAGTAAACATACTGATATATAAAGATAGAGTTGTGAAATGGTCCAACTATTCTAGGTTTCAATTTGGAATTATTCAAGAAAAATGATTAAACTGTCCATACTATCTTGCTCAGAAATACCATTACTGGATAAATACGTCCAAGGAATTCAACAAAAGAAACAAGGAAACAAAGACCCAACAAAACATTTATAGAAGTAAAGTTTTACATCAAGAAAAAATGGTTAAAAACACTATGGCAAATGAATATAGCATAATGTCATACAATAAACAATAATAATTTAGGAATATAGGAAAGATTTGTATGGTGAAGTAAGCAAACAAAAAAAATTACACAATGACAACAATCATATCAACAAATCAAAACTCACTACAAACTCAAAATTTAAGAGTTGGCAAAGTGTCTATCTAGTCTAACCCATGTATTTTTGTCATTGTTCAGTCATTTGATCATATCCAACTCTTTGTGACCCCATGAATCCAGCACACTGGGCTCTAATAAGCCACAGTGATGAGACTGCATACCAGGGCATACACCCCAAGTTCCGAAAGAGAAACTAGGAGACCCCTGAATTAGCCCTGAGAGCAAGAACAACTGCCATCTGCCAGCTCTGTGTCAAAGGCTGCAGAGAAATTAATAATGAGAACTGGTTGGAAGTCATTAGATTTAGGAACTAAGAGGATCCTTGGTTACTCTGGAGAGAGCACTTTCAGATCTTCACCCTTTAATGTCTTTTTCTTTAATATCAGAGTCAACTTATACCTATCCCGTCTATGTATTCTCCTAATGAAAGACAAGTATCATCTTCCCATATAAGGATATAAATAGTTGAATCTTTAAATAATGTTTTGTTTTTTCTTTCCTATTTACCTTTTTATGCTTTTCTCGAGTCTTGTATTTTGGATCAAATTTTCTGTTTAGTTCTGGTCTTTTGAATAGGAATCACTGAAAGTCCCCTACTTTTGAAGATTCATCTCCTCCCCTGAAAAATAATGCTCAAATTGGGTAGTTGATTCTTGGTTATAATCCAAGATCCTCTGCCCTCCAATTCTTTACTATAGAAGCTGCCAATTCTGACTGTGGCTCCTTGACACTGCAATCTTTTTTTTTTTTTTTTTTTTTTTTTCCGGCAGCCTATAGCATCTATCCTTGACCTTATAGTTGTGGAGTTTTACAATAATATTTTTTTAGAGTTTTCCTTGTTAGATCTCTTTCTGGAGGTGATCGATGGATTATTTCAATGACTATTTTACTCTCTGGTTCTAGTATATCTTGGCAATTTTCTTTGATGATTTTCTTAAAGAATGCTGTCCAGGCTCTTTTTTTGATCATGGCTTTCAAGTAGTGAATAATATCTAAACTGTCTCTCCTGGATCTATTTTTCAGGTCAGTTGTTTTTCTAATGAGGTCCTTTACATTTGCTTTTATTTTTTATTCTTTGTAGTTTATTTGATTCTTGATGTCTCATATTTATTAGATTCTATTAGCCTAGTTCTAGCTTTTAATGTGATTTTCTTCAATTATCTTTTTTAACTCCTTTTCCATCTGATTAATTCTACTTTTAAAAGTGTTTTTTCAGTGGACTTTTTTTGCATTTGATCAACTGCATTTTTTTAAGGAATTGTTTTCCTTTTCTAAGCTACATACCTCATTCCTTTCCCCAATTTTTCTTCCACCTTTCTTGTTTGATTTTTAAAAATCTTTTATGAACTCTTCCAAGAAGGTTCTTTGGACTTGAGCCCAATTCATATTCCCCTTCAACATTTCATGTGGGCACTTTGTTCTCTTCTGAGTTGGTGTTTTGGTCTTCTCTGTTACCATAGTAGCTTGCAATGGCCAACATTCTTTTTTGTTTCTGGCTCATTTTCCTTATTTTTTCCCCTACTTCGTGATTTTTAAAGTTAAGCTCATGGGACACAAAAACAAGTTTCTTGTGCAGCTGTGAGCTTTGGCTTTGAGCACATGAGCCTCTTGTGTTTGTTGTTTTGTCAAAGCATTGAGAGTAGCGGAAAAAAGTTGTTTCATACCATCTCTTTGCAGGCTCCATCATTCCAGACTCTGTTTGGAGGTTTCGTTTCATGTGGTTTTCAAGAGGAAACTAGGAAAGCTCAAGCAGCTTCCTGGCTTTACTTCACCATCTTGGCTACATCATCCCCCCTTCCATCCTTCTTTTTTAGTGGAAATTGCCCCCCTTCCTCATTATTCAATAAATTCCAGTAGTACTCATTTTCTCTAGAATCAAATACAAGAAACTCTGTTGCTGTTCAAAACCCTTTATAAAACTAACTCTTTTTTCTTTCCCAACCCTTCCCCACTTTCCAGTCTTCTTATATCTTATTTCCCACCACAGTCTTTGATCCAGGGGCATTGGAATCCTTGTTGGGAGCATGAACAAAACATTCTATTCCCTTGGCTCACTGTCAGAATATGTATGATTACTTATAAATTACAATGTACTCATATCTATCTATCTATCTATCATATTATAATAAGAAGCTATGCCTTCTTTGTTGTTTTATTAATTTGACAGGTACTTTTATTTGAATTGTTTTGTTTTCCAAATACATGCAAAGACAATTAAACATTTACATTTTCAAAACCTTGTGTTCCAAATTTTTCTCACTCTCTCCCTCCTCTACTCCTTCCCCCCCAAAACAGAAGCAATTTGATTAAATTAAACATGTACATTCTTTATTGAAACAAGGCAAATATTCTATTCATCCCTGATTTGTTATTCCATAATTGGTGGCTTTTTGAAACTTCATTTCTACTCAAGCTTCCCAGAGCACTGAAGAATATTACTGAAAAATTTGAAACCATTTGCTGAAGTTTTTCCCTTTACTACTCCTCCACATCTCACATCATTCAGGGATCTTCTTCCATGATGTCTTCTTTCATTCCATTTTGGGATGAAGAGATTGCCTTTCTCCTTGTCATGGCAAACCTTTCTAGAGACGCACCCTTGATTCCATTTCTACCCAACTTTTCCAGCAAACTGTCTTTCTCTTATCTCAACTCTCTCCTGTTTTACTGATTCCTTCCCTATTACATACAAATGTGCTTATGTCAAATACAGGAATAAATAGAAAAAAGGTAAACATGAATGAATAATGATAAAGGACTAAAAAAAGAGGAAAAGAAAAGGAAAGAGAATATTTAGACAGAACCTATCATGTGCAAGACAATGTGCTAAATGATTTAGAAATATCTCATTTTCTCTTCACAATAATCCTGAGAGGCAGGTGCTGTTATTATCCCCATCTTACAGTTAAGGAGACAGAGGCAAAGAGGTCAAGTGATTTGCCTCCAGACACATAGCTAATAGGTTCCTGGGATAGAATATAGATTCAAATCTTCCTGACTACAAGCCTAAGAGCTCTAATGTGATACCTAGATGATGATGATGTGTGTGTGTCCCCTCTGGGCCCTAATATCATCAAGGATCACAAAGGGGCTTCAATTAGACAACATTTGGAGTGGTTCTTTTATGTTTTAATGATATTAAGAAAAGAACAGAAAGGAAAAGAGAAACATATGGGGGGCAAGGATGGGGCAAGTTGCAGAAAATTATTTCACAATCAGGTAGATATCTATTAAACAAGGAGAAGGGGGTAATTGGAACAGGTGACAATTGAACCTCTCATCTGAACTAGTTTTAAAAGGAAGAATATACATACCTGCACATACACTTACACAAGTATAGAAATATATTTCATTCAATAAGGAAATAAAAAGAAAAAAGGAGAGAGGGGAAATTGGTAGGAGGAAAAATAAGAACTAAGGAAGGAAAAAAAAAAAGCTCTTTCTGAAGTGGTAAAGATTAGGAATTTTGCAGGAGATCCTCATATATGGCAAGAGCAAGATTATACAATGATCAATTCTGATAGATGTGGCTCTTTTCAATAGCAATGTGATTCCGGCCAGTTCTAATGATCTTGTGATGAAGACAATCATCTGCACCCAGAGAGAGGACTGTGGGAAACGTATGGATCACAACATAACATTCTCATTCTTTTTATTATCTGTTTGTATTTTGTTTTCTTTTTCATTTTTTCCTTTATGATCTGATTTTTCTTGTGCAACATAATAAAAATGGAAACATATATAGAAAAATTGCACATGTTTTAACATTTTTGGGATATTTGCTGTCTAAGGAAGGGGATGAGGGGAAGGGAGGGAAAAAATTTGGAACACAGTTTTCCAAGGGTAAATATTGAAAATTATCCATGCATATGTTTTGAAAATAAAAAACTTTAATAAAAAAAAAGATTAAGAATTTGAAGAGTGGATAAATTATTTCAATTATTCCAATCACATATAAATGTGAAAAAGTACTATTGTGTTATAGAAAATCATGAAAAAACTTAGAATATTTACATTAGTTGAAATAAAAAGAAGTAAATAGAAACAGGAGAAATAATTTCTACAATGACATCAATATGATAAAGACAAACAGCACTGAAGGAATTAGGAGCTCAAATCAAGCATAATGACCAATCATTATTCCACAGAACTAATAATGAAACATGTCTCTACCTACTGATAAGAGAGACAAAGGACTCAGAGTAAAGAATGAAAGTAATATGTGTATGTGTGTGTGTGTGTGTGTGTTTGATATGGCCAATGTGGACAATTGTTTTGATTTCCTAAATATGTTGGTAATGGAATTTGTTTTTCTTTAGTTCTCAAATTAGGGAGGGATATTTGAGGTAAAAGAGTGAAAAGGCAGATTTTTGCTGATGGAAATATGTGTGTAGATATATATGTATGTAGTAGCATGTATGTGTACACACACACACACACACACACTCTTTAAGGAAGTTGAAAAGTTCCTACAAAAATGATGCAGAAAATGCTGAATCCTAATGGGAAAATCCAAGAAAAACTCACAGTAAATCTTTTTTCCAGCCCAGCTCACATACAGAGACAGAGGTCTGAGGACACAGGCCTGAATAGGATCATGCCACTCATCATCATCATGTTAGTTTAGGAAGTACTTATATATCAATACAAAAGTACAAGTGCCACCTGGATCTCAACTGCCTATTGTCCAGTTTCAGGGGTGAGATTGAGAATAGATTGAGGAGACCAGTGCTTACAAGTGATGTCCTGCATCTACAAAGGAAGAGATTTATTAGCAACTAAGCATAACTAGGGTAGGCTGACAATGTTGAAATCTAGCATCAGTCTGCTCTTATTTAAATCCAAATCCAAGCTATAAACTTACAGAGTTCAGAACAAAAAGGCAGCAATCAGACTTGCCCTGGAACAAATAAACTCTGAGAGAACTCAGTATCTCCAAGAAAGCAGCAACAAGACCAGCCCAGGAGACCTTCCTTTCTGAAGTCCACAGAGCCCAGCCTTGACATCATATCTGAAGTTAGGAAGTAAACTAGAAGAATGAGCACACAAAAAAGGAATCCCAAAAAATGAATTATTATGATAGAAGAGATGCTCAGAACACAAATGCAGGAGAGTGACTCCAAAACATCCACAAAGAAGGTTGCAGAGAAAAACAGATTGGGCATGAAACAAAAGAGTTTAAAAAAGTTAAAAAATGTTTTTTACAAAATGAGAGCACTTGCGCAAAAAATTAGGAGAAAAAAGAGTTGTGTTAGAAAGAATTAGGGAATTAACAGCCTAGCATACAACAAATTCCCTGAAAATTAGAATGGATCAAAAAGAAACTAATATTTCCATAATATATCAAGAAATATTAAAACAAAATAAAAAGACTGAAAAAATAGAAGTATAAAATATCTTACAGCAAAAACTGAGCTAGACAACAGATTGAAGAGAAACTTTAATAATTAAACTATCTCAACGCCATGATCAAATATTTCAGGAAAACTCTCCAGATCTCTTAGAAACAGAAAGCAAAGTAGAAATATAAAGAATCCAAATAATAATAATAATAATAATAATAATAATAATAATAATAATAATAATAATAATAATAATAAATTAATTTAATTTAATTTAAAAAAATATATAAAGAATCCACCTTTCAGTTTTTGAAAGAAACCTGAAAATGAAAATGAAAATCCCAGGATTATGATTACCTATATCCAGAGCTTTCAGATGAAAAGAAAAAAATCCTGCAAGCAATCAGAAAGAATTTAAAGAGTGAGCCACAGTCAGGCTCACAAACAACTTAGCAGTCCCAATATAAAACAGCAAAGAGCTTGGCATGCCACATTCCAAGTACCAACGGATCCAATAACTTACCTAACAAAACTGAGTATAACATGGGGTGATTCAGGCCAATTCCAATATACTTGTGATGGAGAGAGCCATCTGGATCCAGAAAGAGGACAATGGAGACTGAATTTGGATCATAACATAGGATTTTTACCTTTTTTATTGTTTACTTGTATTTTGTTTTCTTTCTCATTTTTTTCCTTTTTGTTCTGATTTTTCTTATGCAGCATGATAAATGTGGAAATTGTATAGAAGAACTGCACACATTTAACATAGATTACTTGCTGTGGGGGAGAGGGAGAAAGAGGAGAAAAATTCGGAACAAACTATCTTTGCATATGTTTGAAAATAAAAAACTTTTATTTAAAAACTTAGTATAATTATATATGAAAGAAAATTGGATTCTGAACAAAACAGAAGACTTCTTAAGAATTCCTGATAAAGGGGAAGTTAGACAGCACATTGGATAATGCAATGACACTGGAGTCAGAGAAGACCTGAGTTCAAATCTGGCCTCAGAAACTAAACACTTCCTAGCTGTGTAACTTTGGGCAAGCCATTTAACCCCAAAAAGAATTCCTGATGAAAAGACTAAAGTTGCACAGATACTTTGAAGTTCAAATACAGGAGTCAAGAGAAACAGAAAAAGGTAAATACTTTTTTAAAAAATTATTATTAATAATATTTAATTTTTCCAAATACACTCAAAGATAGTTTTCAACATTCATCTTAGCAAAACCTTGAATTCCAAAATTTTCTCCCCTTACCCCTCCCCTTCCTTTTCTCCTAGACAGCAAGCAATCTGATATATGTTAAAACATGTACAAGTAAATACCTTTTATTAGGACAAACTGCTTACATTCTAATATGAGGAAGATACAATGTCCCCTCTGAATCCTAACATAAAGTCATAGAGATTCAATTTAGATTAGGCCTGGGAGTGGTTTGGTTTTTTCTTGTTATCTAAAACAAGAATGGAAAGAAAGGGGAAAAGGAATATAGTGAGAACAAAAAGAAAGGAAGGTAAGGGGAAATAATCTCACATAATTGGGATATACAAATATAATCCATACAAACAATGATGAAGAAGTGGGGATAGCAACTGAATTTCACATTCATCACAATTGGTCAAAGAAGGAAAGAATACAAAGACACACAACTGGATTAATTTGTACCCCAAGGGAAAAGGAGGGAAAGGGAGAATCCCCGGCAACAGGAAGAGTACTTTAGGAGAAGGATTAGAAGGAAGTAAAACAAACAAAAGAAAGCAAACATTTTCAAATCTCTTCAGTGGTTTCAACTGGAGGAAAGCTGAATAGATTATGGTGATAATGTAATTCAATATTGTGGATACTGTAAGAAATGATGAATAGGACAAAACCTGGAAATCCATGAACAGGGGAAAAATTTATACAACAAAATAGTAAAAAAACAGACAATTCTGAAAAGACTTAGAAACTCTGATCAGCCTAACAACCAACTACATTCCAAAAGACTAAAGATGAACATTCTACCTCCGTCCTGATAGACAAGGGAAAGATTCAGAATGCAGAATAAGGTGAGTGTATATGAATGAAAATATATTTTTCAGTCACGTCCAACTCTGTGAGACCCCATTTAGGGTTGTCTTAGCAAAGATACAGAACGGTTTGCTATTTCCTCTTCTTGCTAATTTTATTGATGAAGCAACTGAAGCAAACAAGGCTAAGTGATTTGCCCCGGTTCACAAAGTTAGTAAATGTCTGAGGTCACATTTAAACTCAGACGCTCCTACGTCTAGGCCTGAGCCTCTTGAGAACTCTATCACCTGTCCCAAAGACGGGAGCCTGTGCTCTATTTTGCCACCTTGCTACCCATTTGGGAAAGTATGCAGTGCTTTAAATAATCCTCGAGCTACTCACTGCTAAAACGTCATCTTTGGATATCACCATCCCAAAGGGCAACAAAAAACATCTGGCCTTATCGGGGCCTCAAATGTTGCCCTCTGTAAAATGTGGCAACTAAGTGACTCAGTTAATAGTCCCCTGGGTTCAAAAACTACCCCATTCATCATTTCTTGGAGCATCACCAATAGTGAATCCCCTTTGTATGTCATAATCTGTTCCGCTCCTCCCCTCCCCCATTTATTTCCCCTTTTGTTTGCTGCCTCAAAAAGTTTAAAAAAAAAAAATGTTTGTATTCTATTACTTAAAGTCTGTTTTCATTAGTGCTAACCCCTCCCGGCAGATCTGATATCGAATCCGGCATCACGCTAAGTAGCCGAGTCACCCTGGCTAAACCACTTAACTTAGTAACAGCACTCACCTCACAGGGCAGTGGGGAGGATTCAGCGAGATCATACTTGTAGAAGTACACAGTATATAATCGGCGCGATCCAAATGCCTATTTCCTCCCCCCTTTGTAAACGGAGAACTGTGGGACCCGATTCTAACGTAACGTGATTGATTTCGAGTCTCCTCATTCTCCCTTCGAGTTCCTGGTTAGCTTGTTCGCGCTAGTTTGGTTTTGTGGGGGATGGGGGATGGAGAGAGGGGGAAGTCAGGAGATGAGGGGAAAAAGAAATGCCCCCCCGCGGGGCTGGACCAACGCTGGAGGGCCCCACAGCAGCCTCCCTTCCTCCTGGCTCCCTAGGGGTGCTCCTGGCTTAGGAACAGAAAGGATTATCCCTGTATCCAGGTCTAACCGACTATCCCGCAACCAGCTTACAGAAAGACTCACCGCCACCCGCGATGTTATCCGGGGGAACCAGCCCCACGCACACTGCCACTTCCTCCAAAAGCAGAGAACCTCGGCCGCCCGCGAACTCACAGGAAACCGTAGAGGGGTGTACCACGCTCCCTAGAGCATCACATCCGGCGCGCCAGCAATTACGTCACGCGCTGCTCAGCCAGAAAGAGCTTCGGCGCTTGACGTCGTCAGGAGAGCGACGCGGCCACAAAAAGAAAGAGAAAGGAGTTGCTGTTGGCTATTTGTCTTTAAGACACCTGTCTTGCGGTTTTTGAGGCTGCTGTTTGGAGCGGAGGAGGTGAAAGTCGTTTGGATCTCCAGGAGTGAGGAAATCGCCTCGGACTTCGCGGCGCCTTGTGCTGTGAGCGAAAGGTAAATCCTGCTTCGCTTAAGTTAAGACTACTGTGTGTCACACCCCTCGTCTGCCATTCTTGTGCATTTACTCTCACCGCCTTTCAGCAGGATTTTAAATCCTTGCTAAGTCTTGGACGCAGAAGATCCAGTTGAAAAACTTTTAAAATTACCTCTAAGTTACTTGGAGCTTTGAAGCTAGATTCGAAAAATAAAATAAAATGCAAGCCTGTTTATCACTTCGCTTTTCTAGTGTCATAGGCTGCAGCCAATGGAACAAACATGAGTTCCTGGAACAATAATATACCTACGCGAAATATCTCACTATCTCTATTTTTTAATTAAAATTATGAATTTAATTGCAGTCTCATTAATTGCAGCCATCGGAGACTTCACTGTGTAATTTACCAACAAGGATAATGCAACTATATAAATGCCTGAATATTTTTTTTAATTACAAGCCTAATAAAGCTATGCAATGTAACATGCAAGTTAGAGTTCATAAATGTACTAGTTACTGTGCTAAGATGATCTCGGTGATAATCACAATAATTGCATTTGATTCGCACAGCAACCTTGGAAGTGGTTGCTATTACTATCCCCCTTCTACACAGAGGAAGAAACTGACACAAACAGAGTTAAATGGCTTGGTCAGGCTCAAAATATGGTTTATATCAAAAGAAGGAATAATTCTGGATTCACAACTGAAAGAGTGAGGAGATATTGATAAGCTTTCCTGGGAGGAAACTAGGTACTTATTGTAAATTAGAGTCAGTATGTTTCAGAGGCAAGACTTGAACTCGTCTTTGTGCCTGACCCCTAAGATGAAGGGCCAAAGATATAGACAAGGAGATATAAAGATAAGGTCCTTTCCAGTGTAGTTGAATACTCTGTACTTTTTAGGGAATCTTAGTGTTTGAATATTTCAATTACAAATAGCTAAAAGATACATTGAACTTAGAACCAGGATGTAGATTGCTTCAGTAACTTATCCCCAGCCAGTAAGCATAAGAGAGAGGTAGAATTTCAAATATGTGTCGGGTGGTCACAAGTAAGTTAGAATTAGGTGTCTTACCAAGGTAAACCAGCTTATAACTGGAAAAGGTAGTTTAAAAAAAAAAAAAAAAAAAAACTATTCCTCTCCTACTTCCTGCCAGAATTACAGATGAGGAAACTGAGGCAAGATGTATTAAGTGAATTGCTCAGGGTTACAGCTAGTTAGTATATGAGACCAGCTTTGAATGTCTGACCTGGCATTCTATCTCCTGAGTTACCTAACTACCCTCAAATTTCCTTATACAAGCCTAAATCTTCCTCTCTTTAATTACTACTGGTTGCTCCTAAATTTAATCTCACTTCTATATGGCTGGCCTGTAGTTACTTGCTACAACTCTCATGTTCTGTTCCTCCCAAGTTTTTCCTCCAGATTAGATATCCTTGATCTGTTTAATCAGTTGATTTACCAGACATTTATTAAATACATTGAGGATAAAAAAAATCAGCAATGACAATCCTTCCCCATGAGTTTATATTCCAATAGAGGAAAAAAGAATCAGATGAAAGAAAATTAAGGAAGGAAAATTCACTTTCACCTACAGGTAGGTTATTAAAGAAGACATAGTACATATGACATCTGAATTGGCCATTAAAGGAAAAGAGGAAGTACAACAGATAAATATTAGAAGTCTATTCCAGGCATAGTATAATTGCATGAATGAAGGAATAGAGGCAGTAGTAGGGGGAAAAAATTAAAAGGTAGAGAATAATCTAGGTTTTACTGAAATGTACAATCTGTGAATAAGAGATAAGGAGAGATAATTGGGGTTTTTTTCTTGAATTTTAACAACCATCAAATGAGATAAGCATTTCCATATATAATGCAAAAAAAAAAAAAAAAAAAAAAAAAAAAAAAAAAAAAAAGGCCTATATCGAGAGAACCAAATTTACAACAGGTAATACTTCTCCCAATTGTATATAAAAAAGGCAACATATTCTTGGAATTTGTGTGCATGATTGTGTTTCCCAATTATCTTGCTTTTGTCCTCTTCTATTAATTTTTTAAAAAATTCTTCAAAGATCCTCTTTTCTATCTTCATTTTTTCATTCTCCTTTCTACCCTCCTCTCCCCCAAATTGAGAAAAATTGTTGTAAACAAAATTCTAAATTCCAAATAAAGGTAGAGTAGTTTGGACTTTTAATAAATTCCTGAAGGAATCAGGTATGAAACTCAAAATGAGCTCACACAGAAGCAAGAGCATAGCTTTATATCACCTTTTTTCCCAGCCACAAAGGCCTTCCCTCATCTCCCCAATGGCTGGGGGCTTTCCCATGCCTCCTACAACATATCTCTTTAATACATATATTGTATGACCATTAAAATGAACTTTAACTGCTCCTGGGGAGGAAAAGTTAATATTTATGAAGCAATTAAGCATAGGTACTCTAGCTAAGCTATAACTTTTGTCCTACTTTCAATTTTTTTTTTTTTTCAACACTACACAACTAGTTCTGTCCAATTTTACCTAGTTTCACCTAGTTTCAGGAGCTTCTCCTGTTCTCCTTTTCTGGATTACTTCTGATTCCAGACTTAGTTTTCCTCCACTCTAAGAACATAACTGTTTATTCTCATAAAAGCAAAAGAAAATCTTCTGTCTGCTGTAACTAGAATTTTTGGCTTTTTCAGTCAGTTTCAATCACATTCAACTCCTTGTGACTCCATTTGGGATTTTCTTGACTACAATATTGGATTGGTTTGCCAATTCTTTCTCCATTTCATTTTACAGATGAGGAAACTAAGTTATATACAAGATTAAGTGACTTGGTCAAAGTCACACAGCTAGTAGACTCAGAGGACAGATTTGACTCAGGAGGATGAGTCTTCCTAATTTCAGGCTTGGCATTCTTCACTGTGCCACCTAACTAGCATTTTTAGCACTATTTCAAAGAACAGTGAGAATAATGGATCAAAGTGTTACATCCTATCTTATTAGAAAAGTCTTTATCTCCATTACATATAAAAATTATGTTAAAAATAGAAACAAATTACCACAGTGATTGTGTCTGAAAACATGTATCTTGAATTCATCCTCTCATTCTCAGGAGTTACTTAGTGTGTTTCATCATAAGGCCTCTGAAATTATGGTTCATCATAGACAAACTAAAGAAAAAAACAGTTCTTATGATTTTCTTAATTGATTTTCTTTACAATGTTATTGCATAAATTAAATAAGTTCATACTATTATTCCCAGGTTTTTCTGAAACCATCTCTTATTTCTTAGATCACTCTAATATTTCTTTGTATTTTTATACCACAATTTGTTCATTGAATTCACTCATTTGATGAGCATTCCCTGGATTTCCAATCCTTTGCTACAACAATATTAACCATCATAAATATCTTTCTTTAATCTCTTGGGGAATAATCCTTTCATTAGCTATTGTATCAATATCATTAGGTCAAAGTTTAGTGGCTTTTTTTAGGTATGAGTTTTAAATTGTTTCACAGATCATCTGTATCATTTTTCAGTTCTGCCAAGTATATAAGTATGCTATCTTTATATAGCCACTCCAACAATTATTTTGTTGTAGTTGCCAAAATTATGACAATCAAGTGGAACCTCAGAGTTGATTTACATTTCTCTAGTTATTAATTGTAATATTCTTCTCTAAAATGTAATCTAATCTGGGAGCAGGTTTCTTGGAGGGCTTCTGGGGGCAGCTTTCCTTTCACACTGAGTATACAATAATCATTATATCACTAGGAAACCATTATTTGTTGTAGGAATAAATCAATGCTAAACTAGATTTAACCATTGTCTCCTCAATTCCACTTAGTGCCTTGTTTCAAGTTCTGACCCATAACATCTCCTTGTAGGATCAGATCAATCATACTGAACCATTCTAAATTAGATAACTATTGTCTCTATCAATTCCACTGACTTTTAGCACCTTGTTTCAAGTTCTGGCCCATAACAATGATTTGGAACATTGTTTTCATATGCCTGTTAATAGCCTGAATTTCTTCCTTTGCTAACAGCCTGCTCATTTCTCTTAAGCTTTGACCATTTTCCTATTGGAAAGTAGATTTAGGGTAAAATAGGAAGGGAACCTGCACATAGCAGTGGCTTTCCTAGGTAGGAATACTTTCCCAGATTGGGTAGTTAGTGGAGGAAAAAGAAAATTGAAGAACCAGAAATAATCCTGAGTCTCAGATCTCAGGTGAAAAGCAAAGAGCTTATAATTCTGCCTCTGCTCTGTTGACCCAGAGCTTTCCAATTGACTGATATCTGGGGAGTCCTGTAAAAATCTTGGTCATATATGAAGCCAAGTGACAAAAAGTAGTCTGATTGCTGTCTCTCTGGTGTGAACTCTACAAGTTAACAGCTTATCCCCAAGATCCTGAAATAGCATAATACTCAGTATTCCTTTAATAAATAACAAGGTTCAAGAGATAGTTCCTGGACAATTTAATTATTTTACTAATAAGACCAGCACATTATTAATAAAAGGATTTGTTGGTCTCTTTGACCAAAAACTATTATGGAGACAGGCTTACAGTTTCTATAACCTTTGAAGAGTTTATATACACTATTTAATGAGGGACTAAGAGTGACCTCATATCACCCTTAGTCAGAGAGACTTAATTCTAAATCCAGACCATCCTCAACCTTGGACAATCTATTCAAAGAATATATGACCACCTAGCCCTGAACAGAACACAATGCCTGCTCCACCAGGCTAGGATCTTAAACAAGGAAATTAGACTAATGTCACTATCAGCCATGTCCTTCAAGAGACTGAACTTTGTATAATCAGGACTTTAGAAGAAAGGGAAAATTCTGGATCTCCCCAAATAACTGATTATTAATAATTATTTCTTTCATCCTCAAAAAAGAGTAACAGAACCAGTCCAGACCTTCTCTCCAGATATACCAAAGTTCCTGACCCTGCAAATCCATAATCGGAAAGTAGATTGAAAGAATGGGCAAACAACAATAACAAAAAAAAAGGAACCCTTCCATAATGAGCTACTGGAGTGATAGGAATGCACAAGACACAAATGGAGAAGAGGAGAGTAATTCCAAAACATCTATAAGTTATTGCTTCACAGAAAAATACAGCTCGAATACAGACTCAACTAATATTATTGAAAAAGAAGAAGGAAAAAGTTGAAAAAAATTCAAAATTTTTTTTGTTACAAATGAAATGAAAGAACTTGAAGAAAAGACTAGAAAAATGAGTTATGAAAGAAAGAATTAGAAAAGGAGTTAATAGCTTGGCACAGTTACAAAGCTGTTCCCGAATAACAACTCCCTAAAAATTAAAATACACCAAATAGAAGCCAAAGCCTCAAGAGACAAGAAATATTTTTAAAAACTCAAAATGTTGGGGGTGGGGGGAAGTATAAGGTATCTCATTGCCAAGACAATTAACTTGGAAAACAGATTGAGGAAAAAATTATTATTGGACTATGTGAATGCTGTGACCAAAAAAAGCAGGAAAAAAAAAAAATTAGGCAGATTTTTTAAGACCTAGAAACAACCCATCTAGCACCTGAAAGAAATCCCCAAATAAAAACTCTTAGGAACATCATGACTAAAATCCAGAGCTTCCTAGTCAAAGAAAAAAAAAAAAAATACCCCAAGGAACCACAGTCAGGATCACCCAATTCAGGAGGGTCCACAATAATGGAACAGGAAACTTAGAATATGATATTGCAGGAGGCAAAAGATGTAGGTTTACAGTCAAGAATAACTTAGGAAAACGAAGTGTATTAGTACAGTGTCATGGCATATGATAGGTGCTTAATAAATGTTTATTGACTGATGGTAGGAAGAGCAGGGCAGAAAATGGACCTTTAATGAAATAGAGGACTTCCAAGTATTTCCCATGAAAACCCCAGAGAAACTTTGAAGTATAAACATAGGCATGAAGAGAAACATAAAAAGGTAAATATGAATGAAGTATTAAGGATAAACTGTGTTTACATTAAAATACAGGAAGATAATACATGTATCCTCTCTAATCCTCTTCATCATCAGGTCCATAGAAAGAATCTAATTAGAGAAGGCCTGAGAATAGTTCCATTATATCTTTGTGATATTGAGAAAAGAATGGAATTTAATTGGATCTACATTGTTTTGAAATGAATAGCAATAATAATAAATTTCTCTTTGATAAAAAATACAAAAAAATTAGAAAAAAGCGAAAGAGAAATATATAGTGGTTTGAAGGGGGGAAGGAAGAATAGAGGAGATTATCTCCTATAATGAAAGCATACAAATTAAACATCTGTATAACAAGGAGGAAGATGAGGGCGAGCAGCTGACTCTTTGACCTCACTTTCATCTAAACTGCTCAAAAGAAGGAAGAATAAAACATACACGAAATTGGATACAGAGATATATTTTACTCAACAGTGAAGTGGAAAGAAAGGAGTAGGAGATAAGAGGAATGAAAGCAAAACAAAGTTTGTTTGAATTTTCCCCCCAATAGATAGTATTTTATTTTTTCTTATATGTAATAATTACTGTTAATTATATGTAAAGACAATTTTAAACATTCATTTTTTTTTAATTTTAAGTTCCAAATTTTCTCCCTTTCCTCTCCCCTCTTTAAAACAGGAAGCAATTTGACAAAGATTATGTATGCATAATCATATAAATCATATATCCATATTGGTCCTCTATAGTAGACATTAGCAAACTATGATCTAAGAGCTAAATCTAGTCTGGCATTAGAAACAGGACCATATTACAATAGTCTAGACATAAGGTGATGAGCGCTTGTATAAGATTGGAAGCAGTATCAGAAAAGGGGACACATACAAGAGATGTCACAAAGACAGAACTGACAGGACTTGACCACAACTTAGATCTTGGGAAGTTAAAGAATGAGGAGAACTATCTAGGTTGTGAGCCTGCGCAACAGGGAAAGATAATGGTATTCCCAAAAGTGATGGGGAAATTAGAAAGAGGGGTGAGTTTGGAAGAAAAGAGTTCCATTATTGACATTGAGTTTAAATTGTCTACATGGAGGTAGGCTTCTGGGAAGATGGTGGATTAGATGGGTAAATTTCAAGCTCTCCAAATTTCCTCTACCTCAGAGTGCCATGTATTCTAAAAAACCAAAAAGACATGGGGAAGAACAGGGTTCCTCCTGATACAATCTGGGAAGATCTGAAGAAAGACTAATCTCTCTGAAATGCATACACTCTGGGCTAGCTCCACAAATGCACCAAGTGGGGACCCCTCAGGCTAGCTAAGTATGGCTGGATTCTCAGCAGAAACCACAGAGATTTTCATCTCCCAGACTTTCCAGAAAGACAGAATGAACCTTGGCTGATTGGGAATGCCAGGTCCAACTGTGCTGCTAAGATGTGGCCCTGGTAAGGAGGAACCAGCACCTGATGAGTGCAGAAACAGCAGGGAGGCACTGCTGGACGTGGGCATTTACAGGAGGGTGGAGCTCTTGGTTTGGGATTTCTGGTCAGAGTAGAGAACTGAAGGGAAGTTTGAGGCACCATCCCCTTATCCCACAATTAGAAGTGCTTATATTAATACCTCTTATTTAAAAAAAAATCCACAAAAAAGAAAGACTCTCACCATTGAGACATATTAGGGGGATAGGAAAGTTTAAAAAAATAAAAAGCTTCTAATGTGAAATAGCTCCCTACCCAAAGAGAATTTATAGAAGAACTCAAAGAATTTAAAAATCAAATGAGAGGTATAGGAAAAATATAAAATAAAACCCATCCAAGAAAAACAAGATTATGGGTGGAAAGTTAATCAACTTGAAAAGGAGGTGTGCAGAGTCTCGAAGATGAAAATTAGAATTGAGCAAGGGGAAGCTATGAGAGACCAAGAAATAACACAAAAGACTATAAAGAATGAGAAAATAGTACAGAATGTGAAACATCTTTTAAGAAAAGTGACAGATCTGGAGAACAGATTAAGAAGTGAAAATATAAGAAAAATTGGACTGTCAGAAAGTTGTGACCAAAATGAAATGACAGTAATGGCTCCATAATTCAGGAAATAATCCAAGAAAAATATCCTGAAATAATAGAGCTGAGGGGAAAGTAGAAATTTTTTTAAAATCCACTGATTACCACCTCAAAGAGTTCCTTTGTGGAAAACACACAGGAATATTATTGCCAAATTTTGAAACCCTCATACCAAAGAAAAAAATTTTCAAGAAACAGGAAAAAAACAATTCAAATATGCTAGAGGCACAGTTACAAGACTTATCAGCAGTTACAATAAAAGACCACAGGTCCTGGAATCATATCTACTGACAATCAAAAGAACTAGGCCTGCAGCCAAAAATATTAATATCCAGCAAAGTCATCTATAATTTTGAATGAGAAAAAATGGACATTCATCAAACTTGGAGATTTTCAGAACTTTCTCTCAACCAAATCTGAACTTAACAGAAAATTTAACATATAAGAACCAATATTAAAGATCATTTTTAAGGAACTCAGCATGGACAAATTGTTTATTTTTTTTTTAACATGGGAAATATATACTATATGTTTTAAGATTCACATCAACAATAGGATAGCTCAAAAGAAGGAGTTAAGATACAAATAATAATCATATTATATAAATGAGGTACAGAAGAAGAATAGACACAGAGGAATTGAGTGGGGAGGAGGGCTTAATAGTTCTGAAAACCTCACATCAAGAATGGGTTAAATAGGCAATACTACATATATATACCATGAAGTACCCTTCATTAAAATTCATTAAAAGCACCCTCCAAAATCTACAAAGAAATAAGGGAAGAGGGATGGGTGGGTGGGGAAACAAAGGGTGAGGGAAAAAGACAAAGGAGGGATCCTTGGGTGAGAGAATGTATGTATGTATATATGCGTCCGTGCATATACACAAACACACACATGTACACATATATGTGTAAACTTGGGGGTGAGGGTGGATGAAAGAGGGGGAAAGAATAAAGTAAATAAAGTGCACAGCAGAGAATCAAAGAACAGTTTACAAAGGAGCAAAGAAAAATGGACTTTCATGAATATAATTTCTTCTATTAATATATAGATACTTTATCTGGTAATTTATATTTTTGGGGAAAAATATATATTTTGGGAATAATAATGTCTATATAATAAATAGTTTGAAATGTCCACTAAGCAATTAGAGATGTGAAATTGGAGGTCACAAGAGAGTTGAGAGCTAGATAAATAGATGTGGGAATCATCAGCATAGCAATGATAATTGAATCCATAGGAGTAAGGAATCACCAAACAAAATAGTGTTAGAAGCCAGTACTCAGCCTTTGAGGGATTCCCAGGATGATGAGTGTGTGTCCTCAATGAAGATCCAACTAAGGAAACTGAGAGTGGCCAGACAGGTATTGAGAGAAAACAGGAAAGAGTACTATCATGAAAACTGGAGAAAAGAGGGTATCAAGGAGAAAATGGTTGTGCAAAGGTTGTAGAGAGGTCAAGAAGGATGAGGATTGAGAAAATGTCATTAGATTTAGCCATTAAGAGATTGTTATTAATTTCAAAGAGAGAAGTGTCAGATGACTGATTTGGTTGAGAGTCAGACTACTCACTCCCTAAGCAGACTAATCTGAGGTATGACCTGATTGTGGCCTTCCTGATTTAAGCTTTTCAAGTTTTTGACTTGTTTCTAGGTCTGTGCGTTACCATTGCTGGTTTAACCTTTGTCACTGCAATAGTATAGCAGGTAGATATCTACTGGGCCGCTGTCAGCCCCAGAGAGTTGACTGGAAAACTCCACTAGATCAATTATAGACCTGAAGGCTTGCCCCTAGGCCAAGTTCCCTGTCCTGGTATACAGTTGTGGACCCCATTCCTAATGTGCAGACTAGAAGATGCTCTGAGATCAGACAAGGCTACGGCCCTTGCTTAGTACCTTGGTACACAACTATACCACACCACCATCCATCCTGATCCATTTACTAAAGAGCAAGCAGCACAGCGGTAGACTCACCCCTGGTTTGAGGCTCCAAGAAGGTGCCAACCCTGCTCCACACTTCTGACTCTATAAATAAATTGAGCTTCTGGATTATCCTTAGTCAGACCTCCGTTTATTGGGTATCCAACTTCAGGCTCCAGCCCAAGTCCAAAAACTGGGAAAGCTATACAGGCTTTCCTGGCTAGATCCCTCTTCTTGCCAAAGTCCAAAGATAACCTCTGACTGTCTTCTTGTATATTCTTTGGCTAAAAAAAAGTTACCTAGTCTAGTGTTTCCTTGAATTTTCTGATCACCATTTGGTATGGTACTTTTCCTCCATCTTTATTAAAGAGCTGTGTAATTCCTATCATTTTATCTATTTAACTAGCCCATTCAATTTACGAATAGTTTTCTGAACTAATAGTAAATCAGATTAAAAGAGATCTTAATTTAAGTATTTGCTACTAGACAGTACTGGGATAATAAATTCTCTTCTGGTTTTAGATAGAAGACAGAACAACTTTTTTTTTTCTTAGTTCCTTTTTTTTGATCTCATATCTTTAATTACCCTGTATAATATATGGTATATTTTAATAGAAGTAGTCTTCAGAAGAAATCATATTTACATACACAAGGGGGAAAAAACCTATCAATTTAATAGATGAGTAAAAAAGCTTTCTTGATTCTTATTTTATATTCACAGGCCTTTTTTTTTTTAATAGTATGAGTTATCTAATGTTGATCAAAGTACTTTCTTCCATTGACAGCAAAAGATTTCTCTTTGATAAGATTTTTCTAAGCTGTGATTCAATTACTGTCTCTTCTAAGACTAATTGATGCTAAATCTGAAGGATTTTCCACATCATTTACATTTATAATGGCTTTTTCCAGTATCAAGTCTTTGTAGCTGAGTAAGATTTGAACAATTAAAGAAGGCTTTTCCACATTCCTAATATACATAGGGTTTTTCTTCAATATACTTTTGTATTCAAACCTAATTGTGATGAACTTGGCTTTAGGTAATCCTAAATATAAACCACAACAAAAGTCTCTCAAAAAATCATGTTTTCCCCAGTCCTTGTTGGGAGTTAAACCTGAAGTGAACACAAATACTTAGAAGGAACCTTAAGACTCCCTTTCCTTCCAAAACATCTTCCCCTATCTGAACATAGCAATTTGTTCTTCATACTAAGTCCGTAGGAGCTCATACCTAAATTGAAAAATATTGGCCCTTTTTAAATACTTGGAGTCCCAAACTACAGAGGAATTTAACACTAACTCATAGGACTATAAATTATTTCATTCTAATGGTGAATGGTATATAGCCAACATTCAGTCTTCTCTGGATATGAAGGTGGCCCCAGACCATGAACTACATCCCTACCAGTAATTCGCCAGGAAACCCAGTCCTACCTGTGCATCTCGCCTTCTGCTTCCCTCTTCTCTACTTGGAATAGCATCCTTCAGACTGGACTTCAAAAGATTGTGCCTCAGTTCACTGAGGAAGTTGATCCATTCAGCTTTGGAATTCTTCTCAGGAGCGTCTAGATTAGTGAGAAGGTGAGTACAAATTTAATTAACCCATAATGGCTGGTTATCTCTAGTGCATGCTTCATATCTTATCTACTATCCTCCAAAACACCCAAGCCTGCCCAGTCATCTGCCCTACTACCCTACCTATCATTGCATCTCCTTTTTCCTACCTCTTCTTAGAGAGTTTCTGGTCCACAAGGAACTTATAGACTAATAAAGGTAATAAGACATAAGCAGTTATGTACAAACAGACTATATACAGGATAAATTCGACATAATCTTGGGAAACGCTGGAAAAAGAGGATAGAACTTTAGCTGAGATTGAAGAAAGGTAGAGATGAGGAGGGAAAATATTACCAATATGAGGAGTCTAGACATGGAGTATCTTGTGAAAGGAACAGCAAGGATGCTACTATTACTGAATCACAGAGATAGGGGTTGGGGGTAGGGAGAAGAGTAAAAAGACTGGAAAAACAGGAAGAGACCAGATTGTGAAGGGCTTTGAATGACAGAGAACTTTTATGTTTGATTCTGGAGATGATAGGAAGCCACTGGAATACTGAGGGAGGAATGATTAGATCTATACTTTAGGAAAATTCATTTGATAGCCAAGTAGAGATTGTAGACAGTGGAGAGGCTAGAAGCAGGGAAACTATTAGCAGTCTATTGCATTAATCTAAATATGAAGTAATGAGGGCCTCCACCAAGTTGATAGCAGTGTCAAAGGAACAAGCCCACAAGCCTGGATGATTGGAAAGATGCCATTGAAAGTAAATGAGAAGTTTAGAAAGGAATAGGTTTGAGGAGAAAGGTAATGCCTTTGGATTGAGACATGTTGAGTTGATAAAAGAAAAACCCTAAACATGTAATTAATTAACATGAGTCTTATTTGTTCTGAACAATCATAAAAGAAAAAAATATCTGGTCAGTATATAAGAGGATTCAGCCAACACTCAAATTTTTGGACATCGGGAAATTCAGTGTTATGGATAGGTTGAGATTAAATCTCATTACATTATGTTTTCCTGCTTTCTCATTTTTGTCAAGGATACTATCATCTGATCACCTAGGTAGGAAACCTTGCCCTGGACTTTTCACTCTTCCTTACCTCCAAGTCTTATTATTTTTACTATTACAATTTCTCTCACATCTGTCCCCTTTCCTTCACAAACATAACTACCACCCTCATTCAGTCCTTTATCATCTCTCCCTTCATCCATGTAATAGACCTTGCTTCAAGTTTCTCTCCATTCTACTCCATCCTCCAGACAGCTGCCAAAGTAGTTTTCTAAAGATGGATCTGACCATGTCATTCCCTTATTTAATAAATCCTAGTGGTTTCCTATTTGTTAAGTGTAGCAAATATATGCTTTTTAATATTAGTAATTTGCAAGTGTTTACAGTAATTAAGCATACCCTAAATATTCTCCTGAATTACCAAGCTTCAGATTTTATTTTTTTTAAACTACCATATCTTCAACTTAAATGTGCTATATATTGTGCTTTCTTACAATGATGAAGAGCTGTGTTTGAACTGATTATATCCTTTTCCCCTTTTTGATACAGAAATGAGTGGTGGATTAGCACCAAGTAAAAGCACCGTGTATGTATCCAACTTGCCCTTTTCTCTGACAAACAATGACTTATACAGGGTAAGCAAATTTATTTATAAATACCTTTATTGAAGACTATATAATCTATATTAGGATCCTAAATGAACAAAGTCTTTCCCTAGCAGAATTACTTACTTATTACTTAGATTTATTTTGTAATTCCATGTGTGTACTTATGTGAGAAAATCTGCAAGTATTAAACAATGACTATTCTTCAGAGTAGGGCAACAGGGAAATATCTCAGACAACTTTATTTCTGTTATATAGTGCCTATAAGTCTCACTAATAATTATACTCCTAGAAGTGGGGTACCTTGTGTTCTGCAGCTTTCTCCCATCTCCTCTACTAATTTAAGAGTCAAACAATGGGTTTGTTTGTCTTTCCTAAAATAACAAAATATTGTCTAAATTTCTCAATAAACCATGTTATATCATAATATTTGATAATAATGCAATACAATGTAGATAATGTTAATTTGTGGTTTTCAAAGTCAAAATGTGGCAGCAGGGATCAGTATTTATGTTTGACACCATTTGTTCAAACAATTGGATACCTACTTATGACTTCTCCCTAGGCTTTGAAAGTGGGATTTTTCCTATTAATATATGTACACTTATTTTGCCTTAGCATCAACACTAATGACATTCAGTCCAATTTATCAAACTTTTTAGTGACTGCTATGTTCAGAGGACTACTCTAAAGTGGGGAAAGAAAAGAGCTTAGGGTCATTGCCTTTATGTAAGTATCAGTATATTCCCCTTCATGAATGAGTACTGGTATGTTCCCACATATTAGATAAATTCAGTAGCCCAGCTAATAAAACTGGAAAGACCTGTCATACCCATAGGCAGTAAAAATCATTTACCTTACTTTCTTTATCTTAAACCTAAATTTTAGAAATTGATTGATTGTAGAATTTTTAAAACTTTTACTAAAGAAGAATTTCATCAATTTATAATTTGTGGTGACTGCCATATTCATACATGTGTATGATATTAGAATGAATTGTCTCCCTTTATGGTCTTTATTGCAGATATTTTCCAAATATGGAAAAGTTGTAAAGTAAGTATTCACCTTTATTTTAAAGTTTCTCAAATTGTTTGTTATTGCTGTTGTTATTTTAATATAGTTCTATTTGTTCTTAACATCTCAATACCACAAAGAGTTCCTTATAGTATAGTAGACAAAGAACTGATCTTGGAGTCAGGAAAATCTGTGTTCAAGTCTCACTTTTGAGACGTACTGGCTGGTAAAGTTAATTCCACACAACTCTCTAAGATTATAAATTGCCAAACAGTTGCCAGTAATCGTTGATAGACTTCCATCAACAAAAAAAAAATCTCTGTACCAATAAAATCATTGGCCTTGACAAAAACAAATATAAAATCAATCCTACTATAAAAAGTTATTATCTGATACAATCAGATAATGTAGGAATTCTATAAATCAAATATTTTGATTGCTAGTAGGTGATAATATGTT
The DNA here is from genome assembly GCF_048593235.1 of Sminthopsis crassicaudata. Classification (NCBI taxonomy): domain Eukaryota; kingdom Metazoa; phylum Chordata; class Mammalia; order Dasyuromorphia; family Dasyuridae; genus Sminthopsis; species Sminthopsis crassicaudata. The sequence goes on from NC_133621.1 coordinate 203,742,912, forward strand.
CTATAATTAGTTTTATTGAATCTTCTTGTTTTTACACTGAAATAATGTCTTGATATTCGGTCTTTCTTACCATCCACTCTCAGCACGGAGTCCTCTTTTGTAACACACGTGCAGAATTAATTATCATAGATGAGAGAGAATGTGCGCCACATGCCAACTTTGTATTTCTACCACTTTTCCACTAAAAAGAAGGAAGTATTTTTCATCATCTGCTCTACAAGACCAAAATCAGTCATTGAAATTAATTTGATTTCAGTACTTCTAATGTTGTTTTTTGTAAGCAATATAGTCTTTGTATTGTTGTTTTGGTTGTAATTATTTCTTTCTGTATCATTTTATGCAAGTACCATATATAGGACTATAGATTTAGACCTGGAAGAGACTTAGGTATCATTTAATCCAATCTCCTCATTTTACAGATGAGTAAACTGAGTCCCAGATAGGTTACATTACTTATCCAAAGTTGAATGTGTAGTAAATAATCAACACAGCAAAGACTCAAAATCAGGGCCTCTGACTCCAAATCCAGCACTCTTTTCACTGTACCATACTCTTTCTATGATCCTTTGAATCACTTTAGTTCACTATTGTGATTCATTATTGATAGGGATCCATGATTTAAAAAATAAAAGTTTGGCAGGATAATGTTTCATTATACTCATGAACTACCATAGTGTGTTCAACCATTATCTAATTTATATTCAGACCCTTGATTTAATTTGAGTTTTTCCTATCAAAAAAAAGGTTGCAGCATTTGTTTTTAATACATATGGAAATCTTTCCTCTTTCTTTGGGTAGAAGTTGCAGAGTTTAGATTTAATAAAAGAAAAATTTCTAAATAATTAGAGCTATCTAAAACAGAAGTACAAGTTAGTTGTTTCCACTTACTAGAGGTTTTCTGGCAAAAGCTAACCTTTCTTATGTTATATGTTGTAGTGGTGATTCTTTTTCATGTGTAGGTTTCTCTAAATAGCTGTTAAGGTCCCTTTTAAGTTAAAAATTCTTTAATTCTTTGATCTCTGTGGAGTTCATATGTGGTAAAAGGTTAGAGAGCAAATTTTCTCTTCTCCCCTTTTCTACATTTCAGAACCCATTAGCATCATTCCCTAGTCTTTCCTAATTTACATTAGTCATTGTTAAGGAAATAACTTTTCTCCTCACCAAGGGTTCACCCTTTTAAATCATTAGTCCCATTTTACATTTTTTTTAGAAGAGTGATCTCCTTTTCTCTCTTTATCCCTCTCATCCCCTCATATTGATTATATCCCCCTAATTCTGGGTATTCTCCAAGGCTTTGTAATGTATCCTTTTCTATCTCTACACTTTCTCATTTGGGGGCTTCATTAGTTGTTTTATCCAGATTATTCCCAGATCCGTATATGCAGCCCTAATCTTTTTTCTGAGTTCAATTGTCATTAAGAAATGTCTATTGGAATATAAATGAGAGATCTCTGAGAGCAAGATGACAGAATAAGCAGTAAATTGCTGTAATTTCCTCATAGTCACCTCCAAACAACCACAAAATAGCACTCCAAAACAAATTCTGGAACAATAGAACCAGCCAAAAATTGGGAATGAAGCAATCTTTGAGCCAAAGAAATCTTGAAGATCGCCAAGTAAACTCTGTCTCAATCAGGTATAAAGGGAGCACAATCCAGTACCAGAAATATATTGGCAAGACCCACTTCACTAAATCAGTGAGTAGATCTTGAGCCCCAGGACTCTGGATGTGTGTGATGGACTAGTCAAACACCAAAACCAGGACCACTCACATGCCTCAGCACAATCAGGAGAACAGGCAGAGTCTAGCTCTAAGAACCACTGCTTCAGTATTGCCCAGGGCAAACAGGCAACTTCCTGCAGACAGACCTCAAAGTACTTCAGTGGAGCCCAGGACAAACAGGCAGCCTCCAATGGCCAAACTGTCATATACTTCAGTGTAGTCCCAATGAAAGGCAGAAACTCCCCACAAGACTCAGCATACTCCAGACACCAGCTCTAAGATCCTGACTCAGCACCAAGTAAGCTACCAAATTCATATGGCCCCAAGCAGTGCCAGCTACCCTCTTCTTCTGGTGCAGCTCAGCACCAGAAACAAGGGTTCCCTATGGGCCTCAGGGCAACTTAAAGGACAGCATCAGGTAAATAACCAGGGCTTGTAGCTCCTGGGACAGAAAACCTGCGTCAGTATTCTTCCACTCCAGGAGCAAAGATCAAATTTAAAAGAAAGTGGAAAAACAGAAACAATGAGCAAAAAAACAACTGAAAAATAATCTGGCCATAGAAAACTATGATTGTGACAGGGAAGATCAGGACACAAACTCAGAAGAGGATAACAGTGTCAAAACATCTATGGGAGAAAAACCAAAGAGAAAAGGGAAGTGGTCTCAAGCCCAGAAAGCACCCATGGAAGAGCTCAAAAGGAGCTTAAAAAATCATATAGAAGAGGTAGAAGAAAAATTGGAAAAAGAAATGAGAATGATTCAAGGGAATTATGAAAAAAAAAAAGTCAATAGCTTGGAAAAATAATTTCTTAAAAAGTAGAATTACCCAGATGGAAAAGGAGATAAAAAAATCCACTGAAGAAAAATTCTTAAAGATTACAGTTGGCCAAATAGAAGAAAAAGTAAAAAAGCTAATTAAGGGAAACAATTCCTTAAAAGTTAGAATTGACTAATGGACATGGCTTTTTTCAACAGTGAGGTTTTTCAAGCCAATTCCAATAGACTTGTGATGGAGAAAGGCATCTGCAAACAGAGAGAACTATGGGAACTGAACGTGGATCACAACATAGTATTTTCACCTTTTTTGTTGGTGTTTTGCTTGCTTGCTTTTTCCTTTTTGATTTGATTTTTCTTGTGCAGCATGATAATTGTGGAAATATATATAGAAGAATTACACATTTTTAACATATATTGGATTACTTGCTGTCTAGGAGAGAAGGTTGGGGAAAAGTAAGGGAGAAAAAATTTGGAACACAAAGTTTTGCAAGGATCAATATTGAAAATTATCTTTGCATATATTTTGAAAATAAATACCTATATTTTTTAAAAAAAGTTAGAATTGAGCAAGTGGAAGCTAATGACTTTAAGAGGCATCACAAATCAATCAAATAAATTCAAAAGAATGAAAAAAATAGAAGAAAATATAAAATACCCATGGGAAAAACAACTGACTTGGAAAATACACCCAGAAAAGACAATGACAGAATTAGTGGACTACTTAAAAGCCATAGAACGCATCTTTCAGGAAATTATCAAGGAAAATGCCCTAGTATCCTGGAATCAGAAGGCAAAATAGGCAGTGAAAATATCTACCGGGGGCAGCCAGGTGGCGTAGAGGGTAGAGCAGCAGCCTTGAATTCAGGAGGACCCAAGTTCAAATTTGGTCTCAGACAATTAACACTTCCTAGCTGTGTGACCCTGAGCAAGTCACTTAACCCCAGCCTCAGGGGGGTAAAAAAAAAGGATCTACCAATCATTTCAGAAAAGAGATCCCAAAACAAAAACTCCAAGGAATGTTATAGCCAAATTACAAAACTATCAGGTCAAGGAAAAAAATACTACAGGACTTAGCAGGTGCAACATTGAATGATCAGAGGTCATGGAATATGCTGGAAAACAAAGGGGTTGGGACTGCAATCAAGAACCAGCCAATGAAATCAAGCATAATACTTCAGGGAGGGGAATGGCCATTCAATGAAATAGAAGGATTTTTAAGCTTTCATAGGCAAAAGAACAAAACTAAATCAAAAATTTGATCTTTAGTATGCAGATTCAAGAGAAGCATAAACAAGTAAAAAGGGAAACGAAAACATAAGGGATTCAATAGAACTAAACTATACTTCTACATAAGAAGATGATTCTTGTAATTCTTAAAAATTGTATTACTGATAATACAGCTTAGAAGGAATATATAGAGAGGATACTGGCATAAGATGCATTTAAGAGAATGACAAAAAAAAGTTAAGGGATGAGAAAGCAGCACCCTGGGTGCAGAAGGAATAGAGAGGTACAATTGAGTAAATTATTTCACATGAAGAGGCATGAAATCTATTACAATAAAGGGGAAGATAGGGTGGACAATGAGCATCTCTTGAACTTTACTCTCATCAAATTTTATCTCAAAGAGGGAATAGTGTACTCTCATCAAATTTTATCTCAAAGAGGGAATAGTATACATAATCAGTTGAATATAGGAATCTTTTACTCAACAGAAAAGTAGGAGAGGAGATTAAGTAAGAAGAAGAGGAGAAAGGCAGACTGGGGGATACACTGGTGAGGAGGAAAAGAGTAAGGGGAAAGAGAGGACAAACAGGAGAAAAAATAGGATGGGGGGAAATCCGCAGTAATCCTAACTGAATGTGAATGGAATGAACTCCTCCATTAAAAAAAGAAGAAGAAGAAAGCAGAGTGAATCAAAACCCAAAATCTTACTATATGTTGTTTATCAGAAATACACTTGAAGCAGTAAAGGTAAGGGCCTAGAGCAGAATCTGTTATGTTTCAGCTGAAGGAAAAAAAGCAGAGGTAGCAATCCTCATCTTAGACAAAACAAAAGCAAAAATAGGCCTAATTAAAAGAGATAAGGAAGTAAACTACATCTGGATAAAGCCATAGACAATGAAGGAATAGCAATACTATGCACATGTGGTACAGCATCCAGATTCTTAAATGCATTATAAAATGTTAAATAGCTAATTTTGATTATATTAAATTTAAAAGTTTTTGTACAAACATAACTGTTGCAAACAAGATTAGAAAGAAAGCAGAAAGCTGGAAGACAATCTTTACAGCAATGTCTCTGATAAAGACCTTATTTTGCAACTTTATAAAGAACTGAGTCAGATTTATACAAATTCAAGTCATTCCCCAATTGATAAATGGTCAAAGTATATAAACAGGCAGTTTTCAGATGAAGATATCAAAGCTATCTATAGGCATATGAAGAAGTGTACTTCATATGTTCTAAATAATTTAAATACAAATTAATAACTCTTGAGGTACCACTACCTACCGATCAGATTGGCTAATATGACTAAAAAAAGGAAAATATTGAAGAGAATGTAGGATTAAAATACTAATGCACTAATGGTGGAGTTGTGAACTGTTCCAGTTATTCTGAAGAATAATTTGGAACTGTATCCAAAAGATAACCAAACTATGAAACAGTTTTATACAATTCTTCTAGCTTAACATCCCAAAAATATCATAAAAAGGGGAGAAAGACCTACATGTGCACAAATATTTATAGCAGCCCTTTTCATGGTGGCAAAATGTTGGAAATTGAGGGGATGCCCAGTAGAGAAATACTTAATTCTGTTCGGTAAGAAATGATGAACAGACAGAATTCAAAAAAAACTCGAAAAGACTTGTATGAACTGAAGTAGGCTGAAGTGAGCAAAACCAGAAGAACATTAAACACAGTATCAGCAGTATTGTGAGATAATCATCTGTGAATGACTCGTTTCTTCCCAACAGGATAGGTACAAAAAACAAATGAAAATTCTATCCAACATCCAGATAAAGAACTGATTGATGCATACTTTCACAACTGTGACTAATATGGAAATATGTTTCACATGATAACCTTATACCATTTTCAGAAGAGGGGAGGGAAGGGAAAGAAAGAAAAATTTGGAACTTAAAATCTTGTAAAAACTGAATGCTAAAAATTGTCTTGACATGTAATTGGAGTAAAAAGTAAAATACCATTTAAATGTTTCTCTCTTCTAGTTTTTATTCTCTACAAAGAGACTAAAGTGTATTTCTTAATAATCTGACTCTGTCACTCCCCTATCCAGTGACTCCCTATTACCGTTAGGATCAATTATAAACTCCTTGATTTGTCTTTTAAAACTCTTCACAACCTGCCTATATTAAGGCCTTATTATATCATAAATACTTTAGTTTAAACTGATCTTTTACTGTTCTTCACACATGGTACTTCATCTTTAGTCTGTGCATTTATCTTGATTATATTCTTTGCATGGAATGTACTCCTTACTTCTACCTTTTAGAATCCTTTAGTTTGCTTAAAAACTCAGCTTAAATACTACCTTCATGCTAGTACCCTCTCCCAATTACTTCTTAATTGTTTCATGTACACTTATATACATATATTTTCCCCCTCAGTAGAATATAAACATCTTGAGGATTGTGTCTATTTAATTTTAAGTTTATATCCCCAGCACCCAGCATAGTTCCTTACAAATAGTAAGTACTTAACAAATGCTTGTTGATTAATTGTAACTGAACAGTTTAGTTACTTTTCTAACATAAATCCAAAATAATGTTCCAGAGCAGTTAATTGATTTTCAGTTCCAACAACAGTAGTTAAGTGTACCTATCTTGCTATAGCTACAGCAGTGATTTCCATATATTATCTTTAGTAAACTGCTGTTTTGAAGTGAAGCCTTGCTTCCAATCCTAAATTTTCTCTATCATTCACCTTCTTTGTTTCTATAGTTATTACTGACCACCACTAGAGGAAGCCATATAACTACATTGGCCAGGTCTATTACATTATTGCTTCTCATCCAAGTACCTACTGCTACAAGATATCCCTGTAATCTTCCCTGAATGACTTTCTATCACATTCCAGACTTTTTCCTCTCTTTTCAAACCCCTTATACCATTCCTTCCCTCTTAGGAGAAGACCTTACTTTATCTACTGGCTACTTTGCCATTGTGTATGTCTACCCCTATCCACCTTCACTTAAACCTGTCATTTCTTCGAAGTCCTTGTCTTGTACCTCTTCCCCCTTTCACACCCATATTCCATGAAAAATCCATCTGTATTTATGACTTCTTTTTCCTCACTTTTTGTCCCCTTCTTAGGCCCTTGCACTTCTCCATACAGTGACTGAAAATATTCTCTCCAGGTCATTAGGAAAAAGTCTCTTAGTTGCTAAACTCAGCAGTCTTTTCATAAACCTTATTTTTCTTGACCTCTTGGCAACTTCTTAAGATTTTGAACATCCTTCTACCTGCCATCTTGGGGGAGGGGAGGGGGAAGGGGAGAAGGGGAAGAAGGGGATAATTTGGAATAGAAGGCTTTGCAAAGCTCAATGTAGAAAAATTACCCGTGCATATGTTTTGTAAATAAAAAGCTTTAATTTAAAAAAAATTCTTTTTGAACATCCTTCAGCGTATTCCCTCTTCTATGCTCTAGTGAAACTGCTTTCTATTGGTTCTCCTCCTACTTGTCTGACTTCTTTTCAGTGTCCTTTACTGGATCATCACATTGTTTCCTATCCTCTAACCTTTGGCATTCCCTCAAGAATTGATCCTCAAGACTATGAACCACTACATAGAATTTCTAATCCCTCTAATTTTGTCTGACTGCATTTTGGATTTCCTTCACAGGCTAAATGTACACTATTTCAAAGTCCGATTCTTTTTGTTCAGCAAAACAACTGTTTGTTTTCGGACTTTAGAGGTATTGGAAATTCTAAATTTCTAAAAGAAAGCTTTTAAAATCTTAGTTACAATCACTTAACAAAAGGCAATACTTAATTTAAAATAAAAATTTGTTTCTAAAATTTTACAAGAATTATAAGAAACGTTATAATCAACATCTCAAAAGACAAAGAAGCAGAAGTTAAAATCAGTTGTTAAAAAACATGGCAAGAGATTCAACTAAGCAAAGTCATTCTGGTGGCATTTAAGAATGAAATTAAAAGGGGGAACCAACAAACAGATTAAACAGTTGTTTTTTTTTTACTATCAAGGATGAAGCCACAGCATGAAGCAATGTCTAATTTCAATGTGCAAAACTTTTTCTGTTGTTTAACAATTCTTTGTCATCAGGTAATAGTAATTAGACATCAGAGGTAAGTACTCAGAAGAGCAAAATCATAGCATATGTATCTACAATCCGAATTGTATTTCAAGCTCTTAGCATTTCACAGGAGTATCTAAATGGCTTATAATGATAATAGCTATTTTAATGTACCTATTTACAATATGATTTAAGTGTTTCTCAGAATTTTGCCATGACCTTCACATGAATAAAAAAGCAGCACTGGAAAATTTACATATCCTGCCCCTATTATATTTTTACATTAAATCTTGGCTTCTAAAATCCATTCTAATCACAAAAGGAATCACATACTGCATATATTATATATAAAGAGAACTAATTGAAAGTTACCAAGTCCAATTTTAGGTCTTACCTTCACCTAAACTTTTTCTATATGCTCCTTTCTTATACCTTATATTTTGTGTACAAAATATACAAGTACTTATACCTTTGTACTTTGGGAGTATACTCATAGACATTTATAGTCACAAGCAGACTCAAGGATATTACAGACGTACATCAAAACCCAAAACTCTTATTTCCTTTGTTCCAGTGTCACAGAACCCCAGTTCCAGGTTTTGGAAGTTTCCTCTGCCCATAACAGTCAGCCTGGCCACAGTCCTTGAGGAGCAAAAGCCTGCCAAGGCTTGCCACCTGGAAGTACCCATACCAGAGCCAGGAAAGACAGACTCTGAACCATTGATGCCAACAGGATCTAAACTGCAATGCTAGGCCAGAGAACTAAGACACTGAGGAAATGGGACAGATCACTATTCCACTTCAATATGTCATGTGTAGCACATTAGAGGGAGAGGGGAGTTTTCAAAAATCTAGTCAGACAAGGCAAAGGAATACACATTTTAAGTAAACTTGTTTTTAATGTATTTCAAAGATGTCATTGCCTTTCTTGCTAACAAAAGAAAATAATAATGCTTTTCTTAGTAATTCCATTGTCATTCTTAATCACTGATTTAAGTTTTATGGATATAGCATTTAATATACCTTTGAATTTATTAAAATTAGCATTATATTTTCTTTGCCTTCCTTTTGAGTGTTCCATAATCTAGAAATAATTGATTTACTAAATTAATTCTCCTTACACATTAAAAGTATTTGCATTGAACATATTCATTTATTTGAACCTCAAAAATATTTACTCATACCCATTTTGGTTTCTTAATACTTTTGTTTATTTCTTTTTAGGGTTACTATTATGAAAGATAAGGATACCAGGAAGAGTAAAGGTGTTGCATTTATTTTGTTTTTGGATAAAGAATCAGCACAGAACTGTTCGAGGGCACTAAACAATAAGCAGGTAGGCCAGTCATCCAGGCAACATGAGTTGCCCACCCACTCCATGAAGAAAGGAGGATAAAAGATGAAAATAAAGTTCAAAAGAATCCAGTACATTGACTGGGAAAACATGTGAGAAAGGCTTCATTGCCTTCACCTTTCCAAAATGAAAGGAGAGTTCAAAAGGGAGATAGCAGGTAGGCAGCGTATTGCTTAGTAGGGTTTGCTTCAAGTAAGCAGGCATCCCCATTTTGCAGTAACTAAAATTAACTTCTAAAAAAAATATATCAGAGATTTGGGAAAAAATGAAGTTCTCTAATTTGTAAAATTTATTTTGCTTTATTTTTCTCCTCCTCGCTTTAGTTATTCGGGAGAGTGATAAAAGCAAGCATTGCTATTGACAATGGAAGAGCTGCTGAGTTCATCCGAAGGCGCAACTACTTTGATAAATCTAGGTGTTATGAATGTGGAGTAAGTAAAAAACATTACAAAAATTTCCATATATTCTTCTTCAATATATTTTACATCTTTCTTTCCTTAATTATCTACTCTGGTTCATAAAACTATGATGGAAGGATATATGTGAAGAGTCTAAATATCTGAAGCAACCCTAAAAGGAATTTGTCATGTTCAGATATAACTTTTATTTTTCCTGATTTTCAGTTCTGTAATACAGGCCAATTATCAAGTTGATTTCCTTTAATCTGAGGTATATAGTCAAGGTTTGAGTGAATGAAAGATCACTTGGGTACTCAAAACAGATCTATGAGCTCATCAGTTTGTGTATTCTTTCCAATAATGCGTTTGACAACCCATCTGATCCTACCCATCCTTTGCAATTTGCCTTTATGTCCCCCCATAAATTTGCTACAATGGATTTAATTATCATGCTGAGGAACTTCCTCAAGTTCTCCTAAAATTGCAAGAATGTTAATAAAGCATCTGTCATACTTATCCTTGACCAATTCCTCTTCTTATAACTTCCTGAGAGCAATACAATCTACTCTTCTTCTATTTAAATCTGATTCCCTCAACTTAATATCCATTTGTACTAATTGTCCCAGATATATAAGCAGATGGACAAGTGGTAAAACTTGTCTTACCAACTGCAGTCCATAATTAAGGACATAGGCATTCTTTATTGCTTTTCCTTTAATGGATGATTAAGTCAAACTCTTTTGAATAATTGCAGAACTCTTTCATGGTTCTCTGCAGCCTTCCAGGGTTTGATGTAACTAGGATAATGTTATCTGCAAAGAGAAACAAAAGAAAGACCTCATTATTATAAAGAATCCCTTTTCAGAGTAAACTTAGCACTGTCTTCCTTCTATGACAGTGATGAATTATTTTGACCAGAAAAGTCTCCATGTTCCTTTCCTCAATATTACATGAAGGAAAATTGTCAACCAACATTGTCACCCAAGAAATTTTTAGTAATTTGTTGTTCAATCATTTCAGTCATGTCCACTTCTTCATGACGCATTTGGGGTTTTCTTGGCAGAAATACTGCAGTAATTTGCCATTTTCTTCTCCAGCTCATTTTACAAATGAGGAAACAGAGGCAAACAGGATGATTGACTTGCCCAGGGTGACACAGATAGTAAATGTCTGAGGCTGGATTTAAACTGAGGAAGATGAGTCTTCCTGACTCCAGGCCTGGCACTTTATCCACTGTTCCACCTATTTGCCCTTTGAAAAGTAGATGCAAAATAGAATCATAGGTTGGTAGTTGTGAATTTCTCCATCTCCTTTCACTAATTTTGCTTATTAGGTTTGGGATTTGTCCATGTTTTTGTTATTCTGCTTTTCTTCAGATACCTTGTGAGTCAGTCTCTCAGCCTCACCACTATGTTACGCCTATCCTGTCTACAATTATATTTTTTCCAGTCCAACATCTTTTTCCACATTTGTTCACTTTGATATAATACTTCTAGAAAAAAATATCCAGCACTGTGATATTAGAGTTGCTTCACTCTCCTTGATAGCGAAAAATTTGTTATTCAAATCATTAAAGTTCTTTTCCATTTTCTTTCACTTTGTTATCCTTCCATTTTGTCTTTGAAGTGATTCTGCTTTGTTGCATCTCTTACCAAACTTTCTTTAAATTGTTTTTTTCCTCAACTGTTTTATGAGGTTTCTATTCATAATGTCTTTGATGATCCTAATTCATAAGATTTTTGACCTGGCATATAAGTTGTAAATGAAACAATTTTTTACAATTTTAAAGGTTTCCTTATTTTAGCCATTGCTTTCTATCAGTTAAACTTCTTTATAAAATTATAAAATCTATCCATTTCCTCTTTTTTTCTTCCATTTCCCCTATTTTAAATTTTCAATAACTTGTTTGACTACATCAGGATTAAGTTGCCATATATACAGATATATACACGTATATATGTGTGTATATAACATTTTTTCTGATTTTTACTGTTTCATCTAATTTTGTACTCGTTTTGTTGTTTCCTTTTAGCATTAATAGTCTGATTAATAGTCCTTTAGCATTAATAGTAGTGAGTCATTTTCCTGCCTGTTTTTATATTGAGGAATCTCAGTTTCAAAGAATATGATCATTTCATTTAGAGAGTTTTATCATATTATTCTTAAACTCTTTCTTTGTGTATCTTCCAATTTATATATCTCTTCATTTCTTCTGATTTAACTTATAGCAAGAACATTAAAATCAATATAACTCAGTTCCTCTAGTAGTTTCTTGTTACACTGACCTTTAAACAAACATCTTAAATTACAATACCAACAGCCAAAATAAAATTTGTTTGATGGTCTTAAAATGTGATTTTTAGCATCTTTTTTTTTTTTTTTTAAGCACCTTGCTTTTGCCGCTGCAGAAGCAAAAGATTGGATACCATATATGTTTGTGTTTTTTTTTTCATGGGTTTCTAAAACTAAAAAAATCATCTTCAAATGATCAGCCTGTTGATTATGGCTTCTCTAGATTAATTCCCAAGATGAAAACACAGTCTCTTTGTCAGATCATACTTGAAACTTTTCTAAAATGATAGAATCTGCCAGTGCTTGTGTTCTCTGGTCAGTCAGCTCATCTTAGTTCCACGTAAGACATTGAAGTAGGACTTTGTAGAGGACAAATTACTTCTTTGAAAAAATAGCAGAATGTTTTATCTAATAGGGATTTCTTTTTAGTATCTATATAATTTGTTTTCATGTGCTAAGAATCCTTGAAGATGCAACATAAAATTAATTCATATTGTCTTCCACTATCTTCTTTAGCTAGAGTATCTTCTTTGATTTTCTTGTACTGATGATTTTTTTTCAAGCCATACATGTTCCCTTCCCTAGTTCTCATTGTACCCAACTCTAAACATTTGCAAAGCAGTTTCATGAAATAAGAAAACTACTTTGTGGCCACAGAACAAGATGTTATGTGATTTATAGTTAACAAACAACAATTTTGTTAAAAAGAATTTAACTAACTGCAATGTACAAGATACTGTACTGAGCAGTAGGGATATACAAGCAAAAACAGTCTCTGCTCTCAAGGAACTCATAGTTTAATAGGTTCTTAAGACCTCATTCCCTTCATGTTTTCATTTTAAATTTTTTTTTTTTTCCTGAGGCAGTCGGGGTTAAGCAACTTGCCCAGGGTCACACAGCTAGGAAGTGTGAAGTGTCTGAGGCCAGATTTGAACTCAGGTCCTTCTGACTTAAGGGTTGGTGCTCTATCCACTAGGCCACCTACTTGCCCCATTTCTTTCATGTTTTAATCGAATTACTGTAAAGTAGATTCAATGGTTATATCCATAAGTTTAATTGAAATCAGGGATAAAGAAAATGCTTGTATACAAACCAGAATGGTATAGAAAATGGATTTCTGCAACACGTCCTCTCTCTACTTCTTCCAATTTTGTCATCAGTAGAAGTAGATGCAAAAAATAAGTCCTAGGCATTTGGCAGTGGTATTACTCCAGGTTCTGAAACCTGTAAATATCTCCTTTCTTTTTTGCCAGTTTTTTAAACCCCTAATTCAAGGTCTAGAAATAGCACCATGCTTTTAGATAGTTCTTTTTTTTTTTTCATAGAGCTTATTTGCTAAATCAGTATTAGTGTTTCTCTGATTGTTCTATGTATTTGTAATCTTTGCATCCCAAATAAGTTTTACTTTTCTCACTTTATCTTATGAGGGATGTATCAGCAAAGCCAAGCTAAACTATAGAATGTAATAATATAATATGGAATGTAGTAAGTTAGGTTAGTTGATAGCACAATTTGAAATTTTGATTTAAGAAAAAATGTTTTTGGTTTAGTAGTAGTTATACTGTCATCTCTTCTAAAGTCCTAGTCTGGCGCCTCATTAAAGAGTATGGAGGTAAATAAACCCTGTATTCTCAAAGCAAATGCAAACTAAGTTTAATTAATGACTGGTGGTATGATGCTCAAAAACTTTCAGTGTATGGGCTTTACAGTGAACTCTCTGTCATCTGAGGCCAGCCTAAATTTAGAGGCTCATCTCCGAGGTTTGGCTACAAACTCATAGACATTTTCAACCAGAACAGCTTGCAAAGCATTCAGTGTGATATGCTTTGGTGAAATTACAAATGAATTACCATGAAATCACAGATCCCTGAAAAACTAAAGTAAATAGAATCTGGACTTCTTAAACTTAAAAGAGCCAAATTTTGATTCAGAAAAAATAAAGCAATATTCAAAAGAGGACCATAGAATTTGATTTCTCAGTGGTGGTTTTTAGTATTTCCTCCCTAACTGACATAAAAGTTAAGGAACTTCTAAGTGTTCCTAAGGGCATCTAGGTGGTATGATGGATAGAGTGCCAAGCTGGAGTCAAATCTGAGTTCTCAGATTTAAGTTCAAATCTGGCCTCAGACACTCACTAGTTGTGTGATCCTGAACAAATTCAAATAACCCTGTTTACTTAAGGTTCCTCATTTGAAAATGAGCTGATGAAGGAAATAACATAAACCACTCCAGTATCTTTGCCAAGAAAAGCTGAAATCCTATCATGAAGTGTCAAAGATAACTGAAAGAATTAAAAGACAACAAAGTATTCCTTTATTAGAGATTATTATTATTATTCATGGTTTTTATTCATATAATAAAATAATATGACAATAATTTCCCACTGTTTACATGTTATTTTGTATCCATTTACATTTGAGTTTTTTAAATAGTGGAATTTCAAGAATTCTAGGCATATTCAGACATGGCTATACTACATTATTGTTCTAAGGAACGTCTGGCAGTCAGTAAACTATAAATTTAATGAGTTAACTGTATAATGTGGTAGCCAAAAAGCTAATTAAATTTGGGGCAGTAATGTTAAAACAAGTGTAGTATTAAGAAGATGGTAGTTTTTTAATACTCATTTTTAATTAATCCACATCTGGAGTATTAAGTATTTTGAGGCACAATAATTTAATAATGATTAACATTGATAAGCTTGAAAGTAACTAGGCAACCAAGAGCTGGTCCTTGAGTCCATGCCATATGAAGCTCAGTTTAAGGAAATAGGGAAGAGACTACTCAAGTAAATGTGATAGCTGTGTTAAGTATTTGAACTTCTTCCTTTTGGTTCCAGAAGGCAGAACTAAGGGCAGTGAGCAAAAGTTGCAAAGAAACAAATAAAGGCTTTATGTCAGGAAAAGCTTCCTAACAGCTGTCTAGAGATGTGCTACCTTAGCTGTGGGTTCTTCCTCAGTAGAGGACTACTAAGCCAGTCATCATAGGGATTTCTTTTCCCCCTTTCTTTGGATTGGACTGATTGGTTGCTGAGATCCATTCCAACCTGAAAAATCTTTGATTTGTAGAAAAATTTCATAAAATGCCCCCCCCAAAAAAAAAATTTAAGCTCCATCATTCTGATTTTTGTATTTGTTTTGTTTTGCTTTCTTAATGAAGAGATAAGGAATATTACCAATATCATGGTAATCTTGTTCTGACATGGCTTCGGTATTTTTTTTTCAACAAAACATTATTCTTAACCACAAAAAAATTCCTGCTCACTAATGCAGTACTTTTAATGTCTTTTTTTTTCCTCTTAAATAATAAAAATATAATGAAGGAAACAGGTCACCTAAGTTATGCTTGCCCTAAAAATGTGCTTGGAGAACGTGAACCACCAAAAAAGAAAGAAAAGAAAAAAAGAAAGAAAATTATTGAACTGGAAGAAGAAATGTATGTATATCATTCTTCTCTGAGAATAAGATATTACATTGCCTAACATGTCTACTATGGATCATATATGTTCTGATTTGAGAAAGAGAAAGATGGGGGCAGCTAGATGGTGCAATGGATAGAGCACCAGCCTTGAATTCAGAAGGACCCGAGTTCAAATCTGGTCTCAGACACTTCATACTTCCTAGCTGTGTGACCCTGGGCAAGTTACTTAACTCCAGCCTTGGGGGGAGGGGGGGAGAAAGATATAGATATATAATATAGAGAGAAATATAAATATCAATATATAACATATACATATTTATAATATGTCCACACAAGTATGTGCTTATATATATATATGTGTGTGTGTGTGTGTGTATATGTATATATATATACATACATATATATATGTGTGTGTGTGTATTTCAGTGAAGAAGCGGAAGAAAGTGAAGATGAAGGAGAAGACCCTGCTCTTGATAGCCTCAGCCAAGCCATAGCTTTCCAGGTTAGTATAAGCTTCCATTTTCCTGCAGTTAGTAATTCACTACTTTTTGTACATTGCCAGACATCACTTATACAAACAAGAAAGGTCAGAGGTGCCCTCCCTATCTATCACTCACTACTACTCTTCTTTCCATTCTTCAATATAAACTAAGGGGGAAGTGTTTTCTGTCGGTTACAATATAGTAGAGTAGAATTCCTAATGTTTTGCTAGACCAATGTCCCAAAATATTTTTCATAGTCTTCCCTCTGATTTTAATTACCATATGACCAAAGAAAAATCTTCATTTACCCAAATCATTGTTTCCTGAAAGAACATCCCCCCCAAAAAAGGTAGAAAAGTTGTATATTCATACATGATGAATACAAAAGAAATACCTTTGAAAACAACAGATATAATTTCCTGATTTGAGTAAAAAATCTTTTTTTTTTTTTAAATGATACTATAGCTTGGGTTATTTAACATAAAAATTATAATTCAAATTCTTGCTTCCATTCATTTGACATTGATATAAGGCTTTTATTTAAAAGTCTTATAAAGTAAGTAGTCTTAAGTATTGTTATTCACATTCTACAGATGAAGAAACAAGCTCTGAAAGATTCTGTGTCTTCCTTGTGATGTGTGTGTGTGTGTGTGTGTGTGTCTGTCTGTCTTACCAATGTTGAAGTCTCCCCCATCTTCACATTATCCATTGTATATTTAAAAATTATACAAAAATAATTTTGCATAATAAAAACACCATTGTAGCTTTTGGTTATTCTCAGTATAAAAGAAATAATATCTAAATACTCCATTTTTTTTCCCCTTAAATCCATTATATAGCAAGCCAAAATTGAAGAAGACCAACAAAGATGGAAGCCCAGTGCAGGGGAACCTTCAACATCAGATGATTCAAGACGCCCAAGGATAAAGAAAAGTGCATATTTCAGTGATGAGGAAGAACTTAGTGATTGAAATTGATTTATTATGTATATATCACTAAAATACAAAAATCTTAAAGCACAGTTAATTGGTGTTAAAATTATCATTGGAATTTTGAATATAAGGAAACATGTAACTAACATTTTATACCTTGCAACTACAATTGCAAAGTTTACTTTCGTAGGAAACCAAAAAATTATTTAGAAGT
The DNA here is from genome assembly GCF_048593235.1 of Sminthopsis crassicaudata. NCBI lineage: Eukaryota > Metazoa > Chordata > Mammalia > Dasyuromorphia > Dasyuridae > Sminthopsis > Sminthopsis crassicaudata. Next base: position 203,759,786 of record NC_133621.1, read on the forward strand.
ATCATGTTTCTGAATTTATTTTAGTAGAGCAATACAAATCCAGTTTTTCTTCTAAAACTGTTACTCTTCTAAAAAGTATATGTAAATGCAACCTAACCAGTTACATTCGGTAATAAGAAAACTAAATTGCTAAACATTGTCAGGTTGCCATTATAGACTTGCTTTAAAGAAGTTAAGTATTTTTAAGAAGCTACTAAAAAGTTAAAGCTTTCTTCATGTTTCACATGTCAACTTGAGCATTTTTCAAATCTAATTTTAAACAAAAACTTCCTAAGAAAGAAAGTCAGTGACTTAATTGTATTTAGAAATGTTCTTTCCCAAAAGAAGTTTTTTTAAGGATGAATGGCAGGAGTTGGAGGGAGAGGAAGAATTTATTATGTATTCTACTTAATATAAAATATAAATAAATTACATAAATAAATACCTGATAGATGATGCTTTGGAATTTGAATTACACAACTATAAAATCATTACAAAATTACCTCTCTTTGGATCCTGCCATTGCCTATTCATTACTGATTATCTACCTGAACAATTTTCAAATATCCATAAAGTCTAATGAATTTCCTCAAAAATGTCCCAGCTTTTGCTTCCTTTATTTAAGAAAGAAGAACAAGAAGAAAAAGGACAGTATTTTACCTGTATTTTTTAAAAAATCCTTTGAGAAAATGAGAAATTAATTTTATGTTTTTTATAATAATGGTTCTATACATTAGTCAAAATTTTCATTATTTTTGGTAATTTGGTTTAAGGCCATCCAACATGAGTTCTTACAGTCCCACATCCTCTATCTCTCAAAACTCAGCATCATCACCTAATCTTTCTCCTTCTCTGGTAGCATAAGAATTTATCCGAATTCCTCACTAAGGCTAAGTTCTCTGCTTATGCCTAAATTGACTATACATCTATATGAAGAGATATAGAGCAAAGTACATAGAACTGGGGGATAATTTGCACAATAATCAAAATAATGAAAAGGATGTCAAAGGTTATCTAAAATGCAGTTCATGCATAGGGCAGCATTAACAGCTCTCTCTCTGAGATTTGGCCTACCCTTCTCCAAAGGAGATTTTTCCCTCAACTTTCTTCAAAAGGGGCATTGGAAGAGAAATATAACTACCTCCTTCCATATTAAATATTTCTGGTCTAGAGGTATGATTTAGTTCAAAACTAAAAGTGTTTCTCTGATTAATAGACTTTAGCTTAAGAGGAGAAAACAGCACACAAGCTCACCCACATCAACTTGCCCCCTTCCCATAAAACACTACTTATACTAAAGATCAAAACAAATATGGAACTGTAACTAAACCCATGTATCCAAACAAACAGGAAAGCTTAAATTGGAGATTTTATTTTTTTATTAAAGCTTTTTATTTTCAAAACAGATGCAAGAATAATTTTTCAACATTGACCCTTGAAAAACTTTGTGCTCCAATTTTCCCTTCCCCCACTCCTTCCCCTAGATGGCAAGTAATCCAATATATGTTAAACATGGTAAAAAAAAAAAAATATATATATATATATATATATATATGTGTGTTAAATCTAATATATGCATACGTATCTATATAATTATCTTGCTGCGCAAGAAAAATCAGATCAAAAAGGGAAAAAATGAGAAAGAAAATAAAATGCAAGCAAACAAAAAAAAATGAAAATGTTATGTTGTGCTCCACTTCCCACAGTTCTCTCTGGATGCAGATGGCTCTCTTCATCACAAGATCATTAGAATTGACCTGAATCATCTCATTGTTGAAAAGAGCCATGTCCATCAGAATTGATCATCATATAATCTTGTTATTGCCAAGTACTTTGATCTGGTTCTGCTCATTTCACTTAGCACTAGTTCATGTAAGTCGCTCCAGGCTTCTCTGAAATCATCCTGCTGATCATTTCTTATAGAACAATAATATTCCATAACATTCATATACCATAATTTATTCAGCCATCCTGCAACTGATGGGCATCCACTCAGTTTCCACTTTGTTGCCACTACAAAGAGAGCTGCCACAAACATTTTTGCACATGTGGGTCTCTTTCCCTCCTTTAAGATCTCTTTGGGATACAAGTCCAGTAGAAACATTTCTGGATCAAAGGATATGCAGTTTGATAGCCTTTTGGGCATAGTTCCATATTGTTGTCCAGAATGGTTGGATCAATTCACAACTCTACCAACAATGTATTAATGTCCCATTCTTCCCACATCCCCTAAATTGGGGATTTTAAACAACAGATTAGAAATGCTAGGAAAAGTCAAAACTAAATGGGTTCATTTCTGGGAATCAGATAATAACAGCTCATTTCAAAAGCAATAGATGGGTCTTCCAAGGGAAAATCTAAAAAAATCACTAAAAGAGGCAAGCTGGATATTAGGGATACACTGAGGAAGCCACAGTCTATTGAGAGAGATAAATAAACAAATACCTCCAAACAAGCTACATACAGGATAAAATAAGAAATAAAAGGGAAAAGGATTCTTATAGAAAATGGGAAGGAAACCAGGGAAGCTAGTAGGTAGAGAAGAGAGGAAGATTTCAAATCTTGGAAGAAAATCAAACTGGGGCTGAGAAACGGCATGCCTTATCCAAGAAGGAGCAAAGAGGCCAGTGTTACTGGTTCAAAGAGTATATAGCAGAGAGTTAAGGTATGACAGGAAACTGGGTGAGAGGTGCACTGAGTTGTGAAGGGCTTTGAACATGAAATCGAGGTATTTGTATTTGATCTGAAGTAATAGGCAATACTGCAATTTATCAAATAGGAAGGGTGAGTTCATCAGGACCTCTTCCTCAGTGGAGGAAGTATCAGAGAGAAGAAGGGAGGATGACATTTGAAGTATATTGTAAAAGTGGGATCAACAGACCTTAGCAACAGGTTAAATATGAGCAGTGGGGAATAGTTGAGGAGCTAAGAATGACCCCTAGGTTGTAAGCCTGAGGGTTTGGGAGGATGATGTTCCCTCTGTAATACTAAGAAAAGAAGAAGGGGAAGAGGGCTTAAGGAGAAAGATGAGTTCCATTTTTAACATGTTATTGGACATCCAGTTTGAGATGCTGGAAAGGCAATTGGAGATGCAAGGTTAGAGGTCAGCAGAAAGATTAGAACAGTATAAATAGATATGAGAATCATCAGCATGAAGATTAGAGTGGGAGCTGCTGAGTTCATCAAGGGAAGTAGTATCGGAGAAGAGAAAGAACACTCTGGGATACCCATCCTTAGAGGATATGTTCTGGATGAGGATCCAGTGAAGGAGAATGGTATAATAGGAGAACAAAGAGAGAAACTTAGAAGAGAGTATCAAAGAGAGAGTGATCATCAGTATCTTAACACTGCAGAAAATTTGAAGAGAATGAAGGCTAAGAAAAGGCTACTGGGTTTGTTATAATTGTTACATTATGATACAAGTTATTGGTAGTTTTCAATGTCCGTTACTGTTATTGTGTTGTTTAAGCACCATATCGCACAGAATATTTTGCTATGGTACTATATATCTATTGTTTGATTAATATTTATGAATTACTATGAACACAAATGAGAAATTTCTTTAAAAAAAAAAAAACTAATGCAGTTGAGAGATAATTTATTTTAGCAGTTGAAAAGTATAGAGAGCTTTTAATGTTAGAAATAAACCCAGTCTTTAAGAATGAAAAAATTTTAAGTATATTAGCCAGAAAAGCTAAAGACTTGGAAGAGTATACAATTAAGACCACTAAATTTACAACAGGTAAGACAACTTAGGATGATATTCTAGTCTAAGACTACTTTTTCCACTTTTTCCACTCACGACTCCTTTCCACCCAAGAAATTTTTACACAATCCTGGGTATATAGGTATATAAATAGGTATGCAAATCAAATATTTCCTGATAACAAATCATAATTTCATGACCCCCCCACATTCAATTATGTGATCCTACATGGGGTCATAACACATAGTTTAAGAAGTTTTGTTTTAGTCTACCTAAATACTTTGACTATGTATATTTACCTGAGGAATTGGTAGTAGGGAGTTAGTTATTCCTGGGAATTTCATACTAGCCCATCTTGTAAAGATCTTAAAGGCATAGAAATCTTTCTAATTAAAGGAGACATTCCTATAGAGAAACTCACAATTAAACCTAAAAATGTCATTTTATCAGTAAGTAAGGCTGAAGCAATACCCTATGTTATATAAATGTCTTCTAATGATAGCTTCTGAAATGCAGCCATTAATTTAATTGTTAACCTAAACACACAAAGCAATTATTCCATAATGTAAAATATTGTCAGTCTTTTTCCCAATACAATAGTTATAAATGCTACTTCTATTTCATCCTATTTTTTTTTCTCTTGCTATTTAACCTTACCTGCTTTTCAATTTGGAAATCTTTTTACTTTATAAGAATAAAAATATTTATTTTGTATTATTTTCTTTTAAATTAAATTAAAATCATATCTGTTATTTTTTGAAACCTTAAAAAGTGCCCTATATGGTAGACAAATACTAACTCCACATTGGCATTTTCTCTGGCCATGAACAATGTCCCCCAGGAAATCAATACTGGGAGACATGATTTGAACAGGCAATTGTAGGCCTGACATATTGGAAGCTTCCTGAGCTAGATAAAGGAAGAGGCTGACAAAAAATCTAAAGGGAACAGCCAGAATGGTAGTGAATAACCTCCTTGATACAGATATCATCTGGCATAATACATACCAATTGATAAGAGAAAGATGATTATACTAATGAAGGGAAAGATGATTATACTAACTTTATCTCTACTAATGTATAACACAGGAAAAAAGCCTCCTCAGAATGCAATTTGGAAGAAGACATAGGTACTGTGGATTCTGAGAATGAAAGTAAAATGGCATTGTGGAAATGAAGCCAAGGCTTTGGTACATGACTCTCATGTTTCTCATTCATCACAACCATGTAGACACCAAAACTATTGCCCACCATTCTTGAGGTGATATTCCTGAATTTCAAGAGTAAATCTACTACAAACATCCTATCTTCAGGCTGCAAGCTTTCTTGAATGTGAGCCATAGAAGCAAAGAAGGAATTAAAGCAGCAGCATCTGTGTCAGTCACAAGACCAAAAACAATCAGGTGAAAGAGTGATGTACAATCCTATTCTCCTTAGAGAAGTATAGGAAAAAGAAATGAACAGGCATTTGCTAAGCACCTACTAGATAAAGAAGCGCTTTACAGATATTTTCTCATTTGATCTTCACATCAACCCTGGGAGGTATATATTATAATCCTCCTTTTACAACTGAGCAAATTGAGGCATAGAGTCACACTGCTAGCTATTGTTTCCAGCCAGAAGTACTATGACTCTGCTGATTCCTGACCTACCACTCTATTTACTGCTTCCCATAGCTGCATCATGTGACCATGGGAATGGAGAGTCTGAAGACCAGACATAACAATACCCCCTTCAGCTTATCCCCAAAGTAATAGAACCATCCTCTATTATAATTTTGGATTAGATGACTATACTTATTTTGTATTTCCTAACAAAGAAGATGAAGGTATGGTCATTAAGAACATAGAATTTTCTGATCCAACTCGGGAAAGACTGAGACAGGGGCAGTGTAAAGGGCTGAAACTCTTGAGTTAATGCACTGAGATCAGACCAAGGACTTAAGGCTAATTACTGATTGGACAATACTCTATACGCTTGGAAAATGGCCCTTCCCACTATTCTGTGCTGGCTCGATAATTGGTGTATACAGAGAATTGTAGGAGCAACTAGGGGATGGAGTAAGACTAGCCAGAGTCACTTCTGAACAGGAACTGAAGAGGAGAGGTAGTGGAGATTCTGTGTCCATCCAATTCACTCCTACCCCTAAAGACCAAGAATAAAGACCAAGGACTTTTACTTATCCTGATTCCAGCTGATTCTAAGGTATCCAAGGTACTAATGTGCTCATCACAGGGCAGGAAAAGGAACCAATCTTGGACCTGAAGATAGTTAAACTGACCTAGTCATCTTTTTTTTTTTTTTTTAATGGATCTACTCCATTGAGACTTAGAGAACCTTGTATTAGAGTAATGGGAAAAACTGAGAATTTGAACAGTGCTGTCCTGGACAGTGAATCTCAAGTTACTATTGTTTTCCAATCTTTTATAATATGTTTGGGGATAATTGCTTTGAAGACTGTAACAGGGTTTGGACTTGATGCTTTGACTAATAAAGACTATCTATACCTGTGATGTACCAAAGGGAGCTTAAGAAATTAAATAACCTACCATTAATTCAAGTGAATGCAGCTTCTTCTCTCCCTCTACATTTGTCATGGAATATTACCTGATCTGCACTGCAAGGAGAATTCTGCCTGATTTGAAGAATCTTGATCTTCAAAAGCATGCATGCTCCAAGTAAACGGAAGCCATATCAATAATTTGTACTCCACTTCAAATCAATCAAGTCCTGCTTCTTTAAAGAGAATGCTGCCCAGGATTAATAAAACAGATATCACTCTTGTTATATCCTACCCATTAGTAACAAGGTCCCACAAGTCCCCTAAAGGATCTTCTTTCACTTAAATTATCCTAGGACCCCTGATTTGAAGAGCCTGACACAAGCAACACTGAAGAGGAGCTTGCTATAGATAAAAGAAAATAAAGACTGAAAAACAAAAAATTGAATAGTATCCAGGAGGGGTGTCATCTATGCAAGTGGGGTATTGATTGGACTTACATGAGCTGATACTGAGTGAAGTGAACAGAACCAGAACACTGTATGTAGTAACAGCAATATTGTGTAATAATCAACTACTATAGACAGCTTTTCTCAGCAATACAATGATCAATGACAATTCCAAGGGAAATTGCCATCTATATCCAGAGAAAGAACTAGGAAGTCTGAATGCAGAGTGAAACATACTATTTTCACTGTTTTTTTTTCCTTTTTTATTTTTTCTTTCACAATATAACTAATGTGGAAATATGTTTAAAAGGTTTGCACATATATAACCTATATCAAATTACTTGCTATCTGGGGAGAAGGAATCAGGAGAAAGGGAAAGAGAAAAATTTGGAAGGCAAAATCTTGTAAAAAATGAATGTTGAAAATTTCTAAATGTAATTGGAAAAAATAAAATTCTATTTACATTAAAAATAACTGAAGACATTTTTAAAAGAAAGTAGGTGTTGGCTTTTAGATCTGAACACAAGGTTCAAGAGCAACAAAAAAAAAGTAAATATGAATGCTCATGAAGAACTAAACAAGGATTTTTTACATTCTGCTAGGAGAACTTGATATATGTGTTACTTCAGAATCCTATACTTACTAGGGATCATAGAAAGTCTAATAAGGCTAGGAACTGGGAGTGGTTTTTGTTATGTTTTGATTCTCTTGAAATAAAAATAAACAGTGAGGGTGATGGGGGAGAGGCAAGGGAGTGAAAAGTAGAAAAAGGATGGGAAAATTATTTCACATACTCAAGTTGAGCAACCAAAATAATATATGAACAAGGAGAAATAGATGGAGGATATAGGCAGCACTTAGATTTTTTCTCTCTTCTGAACTGGTCAAAGGAGGGAAGAACACACAAACAGTTGAATAAAGAAATATATTTCTCTTGACAGGGAAAGAAAAGGCAGGGAGTGCAAAGGAAGAAGAAAATTAAAAATGTTTAATACAAAGTTTATTTTATATTCCAAAAAGAAAAGAAAGTGGGTGTTTGTTAGGAATTTTAAAAATTGTTAGCTGATTTAGGGTCTTCAGATGTAAAATGGAAAAAGGAGCACAAATAATACCAGGAACATCAGTGCCATTACACAGATGATGTGACATAGTCACCAATCTCTATTATGAGTCAAAATCCGTCTTTAGCAAGATAGCTAAGAAGTTATAAGACTATTCTTTCCAATATTCAATTCTTTTATAGTCTATCATCCCTGAATTAGCCACATTCTTCTTGGTCTCTGGTAAATTGGTTCAATTTTACACTGTATTCTAGGTTCAAATCACTTGGCCAGCTATAGTATTATCAATTATATCTTGCCAAATCATGAATCATTCCCACCATCTGTTTCCTTTATTCTTATTCATATGCTGAGTAGTAAGACTAGGGTGTATTAGGTAACCTTATCAGATTTTGGTTTTCTACAAATTAAATATGAATGCCTTTTATGAATTACTCTTAAAAATATTGAATGGAATAGAGTCAAAGACAGATCCTTGGAAATCATACTAAAGACCCACACATTAATAACTATTTTTTGGGTTGGTCATTCAAACAGTTTCAAATTCATAGACATTTAGCACATATGTTCTGAGTATGGATTTATTTCAGGCATAAGAACTTTCTTTGCCCTTCCCTCTATACCCAGGCAGGTGTTAATGCTGTTAGTACACGTCAAAAAAAAAAAAAAAAAACAACCCTGTATCTTTGATATCGTTAGCTCTTCTCAGCAATATAGTGATTCAAGACAATTCCAGTAGACTTGGGATGGAAAATGCCACCCACATTCCAAGACAGAACTATATAGATTGAATAAGAGTCAAAGTATACTCTTTTCACCCTTTTTTTTTCTTTCATGTGGTTTTTCCCTTTCGTTCTGATTTTTCCTTCACATGATAAATATGGAAATATGTTAAAAACAATTATACATAATAACCTATATCAGATTTCTTGCTGTCTTGAGGAGGGGAAGATAAGGAAGAGAGAGAAAAACATTGGAAATAAAAAAATTATAAATGTAAATGCTGAAAACTATCTTTATGTATAATTGAAAAAATAAAATACTATTAAGGAGGGAAAAAAGAATAACTTGTACCTATTTAACCCAAAATTTCCCTTACCTTTCCTTGACTATAATAAATACAGTCAAGTTATGCAAACCACCCCATATGCTATTCTGCACCTCTAATCCATCATCTCTCTATCAAGAAACTGGAAATAACATTCACAATGAATCATTGAATTAATTTTCTTTATAAAATTATTGTCATTGAATAAGTTGCTCTGTTTCTGTTCACTTTACTTTGCATCAGTTCATATGACTCTTTCCATATTTCTCTTTACCCATCCATTTTGAAATTTCATACTATTTCATTATTCTGGCATACTATAAGTTGTTCATTTTCCAAGTTATGGGCATTCCCAATTTATGGGCATCCTATTACTTCCAGTTCTCTGCTTTAATGATACGTACTACTATAAATATTTGGGGGCATATGGATTCTTTCCATTTTTCCTTGATCTTTTGAGGGTATGCACCTAGTAATAGTATAGTTGAGTCAAAGGGTATGAGTAGTTGAGCCACTCTTTTGAGACATATTGCTTTCCAGAATGGTTGGAATATTTTGTAACTCCACTCACTTAGTCTGCATGTCTGTCCATAGTCACTCAAACAACTATTCTTTTTTTGTTTGCCATTTTTGTAAATCTAATTAGCATGAGATATAACCTTAGAATTATTTTAATCTGCATTTCTTTTATTATTTTAGTGATTTATTATTATTAACAATAATTATTGACTGTTTGCCTTTCTTTTTTGTGTACTGCTATGTCCTCCCATTTGAGAACATGCACTAATATTCTTTTTTTCAGACTGATAACCACATGGTGAAGAAACAGACTTTTGATTGAATACTGAGTCAGAACTGAGTAAGGCACTAATTAGCCAGATTAAGGCTTTTTCTTTTCTTCTTTTTTTCTGCATGACTGTACCAAAAACTTGCAGGCTCCCAGCCTAAGCCATAGCAGAAATTCATCATAAAAACAGAAATTCAGACCAGAGATTCCTTTGCTGAAGGGAGCAGAGTCCAAATCTAACATGGAATCTAAAGTTAAGATGTAGATTAGAAGAATGAACAAACCAAAAAAGGACCCAACTATAAAAAACTATTGTGGTGACAGAGAAGATCAAGCCACAAACACAAAAATAACTTGAAAACTTCTACAAGCAAAACCTCAAAGAAAAATGCAGATTGTATACAAGTCTAACAAGTATCCCTAGAAGGATTAAATAAAGAAATAAGAAAAAGCAATAATAATAATTTCAAAAACCAAATATATGAGGTTGATTAAAAATGGGGAAATAAATGAGAGTTATACAAGAAAGTTATGAAAAAGAAAATTAACAGCTTGGGGGGGAGAAGAGGTATAATATCTTGCTGAAGAAAATAACTCTTAAAAAATAGAATTGCCCAAATGCAATCTCCATGAGACCACCAAAAAAAAAAAAAACAAAAAAAAACAATGAAGCCAAAAGACCAAAGAAATGAAAGAAAAAGTGAAATATCTTGTAGAAAAATAACATATCTGCAATATAGATTGAGGAGAGATCATTCAAGAATCACTAGATTATCTGCACAGAGTAACAAAAAAAACCAAACAAACAAAACCTAGACATAATATTTGAAGAAATTATAAAGAAAACTGCTAAGATATCTTTAAAAAAAGAGGGAAAAGAAAAAATCAAAAGGACTGAATAAAGTTCATTTCATTCCTATATAGAGAGATGATATATCAGAATTTTATCATCACCAGGGTTACTAAAGGGGATCTGATTAATTACACAAAAAACTGGGTATGGTTTTATATGTTTCAATGACCTCAAAAGAAGAGTGAAGAGATAGGGAAGAGAAATCCTGGAAGAGAGAGAAAGGGAGAGGAAAAATGGAGAAAATTCTCTAAAAAAATGGGTGTTTATACAATGGAAGAGGAGAATGCTGGGGGAAATTTGAATTTCATTATTATAGGATATGTTTCTTGACACAATTTCTCTTACTCTGATACAGTTTCCTCTCTGTTTCTCTCACACAACTTTCTTTTATCCTAATTTCCCTAGTGGATTCCCTAGAAGCTTCTTTTCCCTATAAAACCTGTTTGGTCCTAGTTTCTCTGATGCAACTTACTGATTTAGGATCAATAAAAAGCCTAAGTTATATGAGCTTCATGCTTCTTAGATTTGGTGGATTCCTGAGACCATACAAATAGTTGTACTCTGCCCGTCTGACCAGACACATTTCCTGATGGAATCAAGGAAAATGCATACAGAACAGCTAAATGCCACTGTATTCTTCATGCATATTCTAAATGTGCTAAGGCAGAATGAACCTTTTTCTTTGTTAAATGTTTGGTGATATAATCAAATTCAAGGACTTCAACATTAAGAATAAAAAAATTCACCATCTAGAAGAAAGAACTTCAAGTATCATAGAATCAGTCAGAATCAAAAGAAGAACTGGAAGCTTCTATTATAAATAGATGAAAACCCTGCAATACAATATTCCAAAAGGCAAAAGTTAAGGACGTATAACCAAAAAAACCTTACCCTGTAAATCTGGGGAGGTGAGAGGAAAGAGGAATGGACTTTAATGGAATAAAGTACTTTCAAGTATTTCTAATGAAAAAAGCAGAGCTGAGCATGAAATTTGAAAAATATACATATGTAAAGAAAAACCTAGAAATATAAATTTATTTGTGATTGAGAGGAGGTATATAGTCAAATAATGCTATCTAATAAGAGAAGAATAAAAAAACAGGACCTTGGATCGTGTTTTGTCTTCTTTTTTTTCTCCTGAGGTAATTGGGGTTAAGTGACTCACCCAGGGTCACACAGCTAGGAAGTGTTAGGTGTCTGAGGCCAAATTTGAACTCAGGTCCTCTTGACTTCAGGACTGGTGCTCTATCCACTGTACTACCTAGCTGCCGCTGTATTTTCTCTCAAAGAGAAGGGAGTATTAAATGGAACATGCTGGGATAGGAAAGAGTAAGAAAAGATAGAATTTGCTATTTCTCATAATTGGTATAACTGAAAAGAGCATATTAGCATGAAAGAAAGGTTAATAGGAGCATTCATCAGATGAACTTCAGTTTTATCAGAAATGGACAAAGGAGGGTTGAACACACACATACATACACAAGCATATTGGAAGAGAAATACACCAAATTCAACAGAGAAATAATCAGGTAAGGGGTGTGTGAGGTATGTGGAAGGAGAGGAAGGACAGAAACAGGAATTTATTAAGCACTTATCATTTGTCAGGCACTGCACTAAGCATTTTACAAATATTATATTCTTTGATTCTCACAAAAAACTGGGAAGTAGGTGTTATTATTACTCTCATTTTATAATAGTGGAAAATGAGATAGATGTAAAAGTTACCTGATTTACCCAAGATCACACAATTTATAACTGTCTGAGTTCATATTTCAACTCAGAGTTAGATTAATACTAGGAGAAAATTGTTGTTTGCTGTGATGACCAAATCAGTACCCTGGATACCTTAGAATCAGCCAGAGTCAGGATCAGCAAAAGTCCTTGATCTTCATTCTTGGTCAAAAATGAGAGAAATGGACACAGTACTCCCCTCACCTCCTTTCTCTCTCTCTACTCCCAAAAAGTCACTCCCACTTGTCTCACTCCACTCTCTGATCCCTCTTTTCATTCACTGTATCAGATCAAGCCAGCACAGAAAAGTTAGGCAGGGCCATTCTCCAAGCATATGTTAATAGAGTATCATCCAATTGGTAATTAGCCTTAAGTGCTCTGCACCAAAGGGAAGTGGAGATTGCTAGTGGATTTCTGGACTGAAAGGTCTTATTAGAAACAGGGATGCACAAACCCATCAGCATGGGAGGTATTACACAAGCACATAGCAATAATGTACAGGCTATTAGTGATGACTCTCCCCACAATCAGTGCAGGCTCAATGTGATATAACAAATATGAATTGTACATGCAAGTAGTGATATAACAAAAAATATAAATCAACATGGTCTTGTAAAAGATTTCCAGAAGTCCTAGAAGGGTATGTAAATATCAGTCACACATATGTCTTCTGCAGCAGCCAAGAGATGGTCCAAAACCAATCTATTGTCTTCATATGTCAGGGAATCCAATGATCCCCACAAGTTTTTGAAGTCCTGCAACAGTCTTTTTATATGTTAGGGAATCCAATGATTTCTGCAGATTTTGAAGTCTTGCAACAGTCTTATTATTTCTCAGAATACCCTAAGGGTTTTCAAGTCCTACAGCAGTCTCAAAGAATCCAATGATATCTAAGGATTTTCAAGTCCTTTTGATGTCTCAGAGAATCCAATGATTCTTGAGGATTTTGAAGTACGATAAGTTTTTATGTCTATGAGTCAAACGCCATAACTGCCATGCTCTTTCAGTGGTGGGCACAATCAGCGATGAAACCATCTGATGTTTCTTGGCTCTTCTCCTTTGTTTCAAGGGTCTGCTCCATCTCTCTTCGATGAACAAGGTGAATACTGCTCATTGGCACCCATCTGATTCCTTTTCCATCTGTAGAGATACAAGCAAACCCTCACTCCCAAGCAGTTAACCTATCTGGTCGCTTCCATTCACCACTTTCTGGGACTCTCACATCACCTGGCGATTATATAAAGATAGTGGAGCTGCTCACACTGGAACTGCCCTTCCAGTGGGTTATAAAACCTGTCTGCTGGAACTAGTGCATCTTTGTCAAAGAGCAAGAAGTTACTAGTGTAAAGGGCTAAATTTAGAAGTTCCCTAGGGTTACCTGTGGCTCCCCTTTTCTTTTATTTTTGGAGGAGTGTCTTAATGTCTCTGTTTTTTCTCTCTACTATTGCCTGTCCTTGAGGATTAAAGGTTATGCCAGTAGTATGTAAAATCTTATACTGTGAACAAAAGTGTGCAAAATGTTTAGAAGTATATGCAGGTCCATTGTCTGTTTTTATTGCTTGTGGCACACCCATAATTGTAAATGCTTGTATAAGGAATTCAGTGACCACTAGGGCTGTCTCTTTTGCTGCTGGTATTGCAAAAGTGAATCCTGAAAAGGTGTCTACCACAACATGGATAAAAAACAGATGACCAAAATATTTATAATGGGTTACATCCATTTGCCAAATTTCACTGGGTCCCAAACCATGAGGGTTCTTCCCTGGAGGGAGTGTAGGAGCCTGCAAAGGAAGGCAAGCTGGACAGGCTTTTACTATGCTCCTAGCTTCCTCTCTTGTTATTCCAAATTGTAAACATTAAGCTCAAGCAACCTGATGATATTTAAAATAAGATCTTGGGCTTCTTGAAATAAAGGCGTATTGGCCAACATGGTTAGAAGGCTATCTGCCTTTGAATGACCATCAAAAATAGGACCTGGAAGTCCACTATGAGAGTGGACATGCAAGATATAAATCTTACCTGGATGCTTTCTCACTTCCTCTTGAAGTTCCTTAAAGAGCTGATATGTATTAGAGGCTACAAATTTTATTTGGGCTGTGGCAATTCTTTGTACCACACCTACTGAATAGGCCGAATCAGATATTATATTTATATTATGTTTATAATATAAATATTATATTTATTAATAAGAGCTAGAATGATTGCATACAATTCATTCTGCTGAGTGGATTGAAAAAGAGTTCAACTCTCTTTATAGTTAAGACACAAGAGTATACAGGGCAAATGTTATGTTGGATGCATCTGTAAAGACAGTTGGTCCTCTAAGAGGAACTTTAGAAACCTTTTCTTCAAGAATCCATTGCCAATTATGTAAAGACCTGTGTATAAAATTTGGAGCCATGGCTAATAAAATTTGCCACTCTGGTATGGCATTAGTATAAAAGGTGTATATCTTATCAGGTCTTATCCCATACAATTGTACTTCCCGCTTAATGGCTTTTAATAAAATTCTAGCCACAAGCACTGGGTAAGGAGTAAGGCTTTGTTCTGGTTGTGCTGGGAGGTTCACCCACTCTATCACACTGTCTCCTTGATGAAGGACTGCTGTGGGTGCCTCTTGTGTAGCAAAAACTGATATTTCCAAGGGTTTTTGAGTGACTCTTTCAACCACATTAGATAAAGCCAGTTCAACTTCTCTCAAAGCCTCTTGAGTTTCTTTTGTAAGCTGGTGTGGTAAGTTTAAAGCACTCCTCTTAAAATATCATATAATGGTTGCAATTGATAGGTAGTCAAATCTAGCATGGGATGCATCCATTGGATATCTCCTATCAATTTCTGGAAATCATTTAAGGTGTTTAGCTTCTCTGTTCTTAAGGAGAGTTTTTGTACTGTAAGTACTTTAGGGTATGTTTCATATCCTATATATTGAAAAGGAGCATGTCTTTGAATTTTTTCTGGAGCTATGTGCAATTTATAATTCCTTAGTGTTTCTATGGTCTTTTGTAGACATGCTTCTAACATTTGTTCCTTAGGTACACATCCCAATATATCATCCATATAATGTAATAACATTACTTTTGGAAATGATTTTCTTGCTGGAGTAAGAGTAGCAGCAATATACACTTGACACATATTAGGGCTGTTTTTCATTCCCTGTGGCAAAACTGTCCATTCATATCTTTTATAAGGCTCAGCTAAGTTAATGCTGGGCATTGAAAAGACAAATCTTTTCATATCCTCCTTATCTAGAGGAATAGAATAGAAACAATCCTTAATGTCTATAATCCAAAGAGGCCATTCTCTAGGCAATTGAGTAGCAGATGGAAGTCAGGTTGAAGAGTTCCCATAGTTTCCATCTGTTCATTTACCTTTCTTAAATCAGTCAACATACTCCATTTTCCAGATTTCTTTCTTACCACATATACTGGGGAATTCTGGAGACTTAGAGAAGGTTGTAAGTGTTCTTGGTCAAGTTGCTCCTGTACTATATCTAATAAGACCTGAATTTTATCACTACCTGAGGGTCACTGTTTTATCCACACTGGTGTATCAGTTTTCCATTGGATAGGAACAGGTGAAAGTGTTGGCAGGCCTTCAACAGCAGCCTTGCCTAAAAAACCAAAGTACTCATTTTTAATCCTAATTGTTGTAAAATGTCTCTTCCCCACAGATTGATGGGGAATTTTTTCAACTATAAAAGGATTAAAAACTCCTGTTTCACCTTCAAAAGTCCATCTTAAAGGGGTAACACTAACTTTAGCTGCTACTGATCCTCCTATGCCAGACATGTAGGTGTCTGCCTTAATCTTTGGACTGTGACTGGGCCAGTTGGCACGTCTAATGACTGTACGATCTGCACCGATGTCTACCAATCCTTCTAATGGTATGCCATTTATATAGATAATGAACATAGGTCGGTCAGCTGTAACTACTACAGTCCAGAATATTCCTGGATTTTGTTGCTTGGAGTCAGAATCTGGGTGACTATCACCAGATTGCTTATTAGGAGTCTGTATCAGTAAACTTGATGCTACGACTTCTCCTGGTTGATAAGTCACACATTGTCTAACTGTATTAGTGATTGGGATATTATCTACACATTCCCCAGTTTCCCACATCAGTGTATGGATGGACATTGTTTTGTAAGTACTACCAGTAGGTGAAATGGTCAAGCCTACTGTGCCTGGAGGCAAGGGATCCATAGGCTGAAGAGGAACAGATTTCACCTTTCCAGGAGATATCTCAGTAGTCCCAGCTGCATACAACTCTATTCTCCCCAGTTGTAATCCCTTTCTCCCATCAGATTGTTTCATGACTGATTGGTCATGTCTGAGTACTGAACTTCTAAAGACTCTCTGGATGTAGCATCAGCTGCCATCATGCCCCAAGTATTTTTTGTTTTGGGCCCTGGGGCTGGGCTCCTCATCCCGTTTCTCTGAATCAGTCTACATTCTGATGCCCAATGGAAGCCTCTGTTGCATTTTGGACATGGGGTTTTGTGTTTTGTTCTCCCACCCTGTTTTTTCACTCTGTCTCTGCCACCATTGAGCTTTTAGATGCCTTACTTCACCACATTGAAAGCACTGACGAGTCACTCTGGAAGTCCCTTGCCAAAAGAGACCCTGTCTTCCCATGTTCGGGTCTTGGGAAATCTGCATCATAGCCTGAGAATAAAAGGTATTTGTGCCACTGTGGCACAGCATCTTATGATCTCCTCTAAAGGAGCATCCTTGCATAGTTCTAGTATAATTCTTCTATAAACCTCATTAGCATTTTCTTCAGCAAGTTGCCTTGTCGTAATTTCTGTTGCTGCATTTTCACCAATAGTTTACATGACAGCTGTCTGCAAATGTCCCACAAAATCAGCAAAGGGTTCATTTGGTCCTTGTGCAATTTTTGTGAAGGTCTTACTTTTGTTGTTTTTATTAGGGAGAGAAGCCCATGCTTTGATAGCGACAGCAGCAATTTGCTCATATGTTGCTATGGGGTAATTAATCTGTACTGAAATGTCTGCATAAGAACTTATACCTGTTAGTTGGTCACAGGTGATTGAAGTATTAACTCTACTTTGACTATTTTGTTAGGCTTGTATCCTACAGAGCTCAGTATATTCAGAAAACCACAACAACTTTTGTCCAAGTTTTAAGCATATCCTTACTATAGATTTCCAGTCCCTAGGGGTTAAGACTTCATAAGCCAAATTCTGTAATAACATCTTAACATAAGCTGATGTAGCCCCATAAAGAGTACAAGCCTTTTTCAGGTCTTTGAGAACATCTATATCAAAAGGAGTCTATCTGCTACTTTCTTGACCTGAAGAGTTAAACTATTGAATCACAGGATATATTTGCAGTTTCAACTCAGCTATATCCTTCCCTTCCTCTGTGGGTTTAAGTATTGCCTTTTACAATCTACTCATAGGAGGGGGTGATTGCTGAGGGGGAGGTACTGGTGGTGTCACTGCCCCTCCCACTACTCCTCCTCCCTCTATCCCAGAAGGTGGAGTTGATGGAGAGATGTCTATAATCTGCTCCCTAAGAGGGGTTGAAACTGCCTTGTGAGAGTGAGAATCATCACGCCCTTGAACCTCATTTAAGTCCCCATGCCCTCTGGAGATATGGTCATTAAACTGTTCTTTGTCTTCCTCTTTTTATTCATACTTAGTCATCTGGCCATTCCTAAAACTTTTTCTTTTTCTATAACTTACAAGATTCTTTAAGGCCAATTGTATTATGTTGTATATATAGAATGCTTCTGTAGACATTGAATGAAGACTTTTGTCATTATAGTATTCACATGGTTGTTCTCCTACTAGCTTCCAATTATCTGAATTTATTTCTTCTTCCTCTAAGAACCAAGGGGATATGCATTTTAATGTACCCAGGAGTCTAGACATCTGTTCCCAAGTTATAATTAGAACTTGTCCCTCAATCAACCTAAACATGCTTTCTATAGCACTCCTTTGGGATGGGGCTGGGGATAGGGGAGAATCTTTTCCTAACATCTGTCCCATTTCAGCTAGAAAAAGTTACTAGTTTAGCCCTTAACAAAGTAAGTTCCCTGTTTGTCTATTAAAATACTCACATAATTTCCTGGTCACTGGGAGACTTCTTCAGTGAAAGTAGGGTCCTTGGTCCACATGTTGGGCACCAAATGTGATGACCGAGTTAGTACCCTGGATATCTTAGAATCAGCCAGAGTCAGGATCAGCAAAAATCCTTGATCTTTATTCTTGGTTGAAAATGAGAGGAATGGATGGACACAGGACTCACCTTACCTCCTTTCTCTCTCTCTATTCCCAAAAAGTCACTCCTGCTTTTCTTACTCCACCCTCTGATCCCTCTTTTCATTCATTGTATACATCCTCAGATCCAGCCAACACAGAATAGTTGGATGGGACCATTCTCCAAGCATATGTTAATAGAGTATAGTCCAGTTGGTCAATTAGACTTAAGTACTCGGCTATTCAAGTGCATCTGCTCAGAGATTCAGCCCTTTACAATTTGCCCTTCATTTTCAAAGAGGACTAATGACATTTTAGGATGATGTCCTGACTCATGGGTTAATTTGGTTTAAGGAAGGCAGAGTTGCACAAAGTAATCAACTTCACTCTCTCTTCCAGAATCATTCAAGTACAGTGGCAAGGTAAAAGGTGGGATGAACTTTGTATCTTCAGTGTCTGATCAAGTACTTCACAGGATCTATTTATTCCACTTTCATAGCCATTGGAACAAACTGTTCTCATCTGTCCATTCCCAACTGGAAAAGTACTGGAAATTGAGGAGTTACTCATTATTTGGGGAATAACTAAAAAAGTTGTGCTATATGACTTTGATGGACTACTACTAATGATGCGGGTTGAGGTCCCTTGAAGATTCTTCTCTGACTGCCCAACCCCCATGACTGACCTTGATTCACAAATCCTGGTCAAGCACTCTTTTGAATATCCAGGCCCAGCCCCCATTGGATCTGAGCTATCTGAAAAGCCTGCCAAGAACCTGGGGTACCGCCCACAATCCCCTTCTAGGTATAAAAGAGCCAAACTGGAACTCCCTCTTTGCAGGAGCCCTCCCAGCCAACACATGGTATCCTTCTGGCCATGTAAGGGTTCCTGCCCTCCCAGCGGCCATCTTTGGCCCTGGTGTCTTTCTAACTGAACTTTGCTTCCAAATTTCTACAATAAACCTTTTATTTATCAATCTAGGTTTTCGGGCCTGCAAATTCATTTACAGGGGACACTGCACCTCATGGGATTATACTATCTATGCGCCGACAAACGGGGTTCCCCCTTTCCTTTCCCTCATTACTATGTTATAGGAAATGATGAGCAGGAAGATGTTAGAAAAACATGGAAAGACATGAAATAATGAAGAGTGAAATGAGCAGAACCAAGTGACCATTGGATGCAGTAATAGCAATATTGTTTGAAAAATAACTGTGAACAATTAAGTATTCTGAGTAAATATCCAAATCAACTACAAAGGACTTATGAAGGAAAATGCTATTTATCTCCAGAGAAATAGAGAAAGAAATAGGGAGACAGATAGATAGACAGAGACACAGAGAGAGACAGAGACAGAGACAGAGACAGAGAAAGAGGAAGAAGAGGAGGAGGAAAAGGAGAGTAAGAGGGAGAAAGAGGAGGAGGAGAAGGGGGAAGGAGAAGAGGAAGGAAAGAAGAGGAAGGAGAGGAGGAAGAAGAGGGGAGAAGGGAGAAGAGGGGGAAGGAGGAAGGAGGAAGAGATAAAAATCATGAGACAGAGTTTCTGGATAATTAATAATCAATTTCTTAATTAGGCTAGCCAAAAATCAATAAATTGAAGATCAATGGTTTCTCTTGAAACTAAAGAGTCAAGGGAGACTTGAAATGTCTTAAAAGTTCTTCTGAAAGGGGATTTCCCTGACATTGGTGAACATAATGAGGAGGTATGTTAAAAGTCTTCAGCTCCTCCTACTAAGAATGTGGCTTGATCCTGAGACTCAGCAGCCTCAAGACATCTGGGCAAAAAGGAAACTATCTCCATCTGGATCTTTCTAGCTAGTTTTTTCTTTCATGAGCTGGGTCAACCTAAATTCTAATGGAGGAGATCAAAGCTCCTTTTCCCAGGGTAAGGGCTCATATGGAGAGGATTCCATTATACTCTAAATAGAAATCAGGTCTCCTAGTTGGGTGGAATCCAGCCAAAAATTGGTGAGCATGTGATTGAGAGGAGCAATCTCAATCAACCATGCCCTTCAGAAACTGATTATTCTTGTCAACAAGATGGAACTGGTCTCTAACCCATGGCCAGATCAGAACAGAGCAGACTAGATATAGGAGAGACAGGAATTAAACAGAAGTTTAATTTCAAAATGAGGAAAATAGCTTTGACATATGTGCCGGAGTGGGAACTCAAGGCAGAGTTCTCAATATTTATACCAATGATTGCACAGTGAACCACAGCCTGGACAATAAGGGTAACAACAACAATGAGAAAGGTTTGATTCATAACAAGGCTTTGTGACCAGAACATGGGTACCTGTCTGAACTTATCTCATGCTTGTCCAGACTCAGAAAAACTGGTATTGGTCAAAGTAATACAATAAATATGAGAGTGAGATCATCCAGACAGTAAGTGCAAAGGATTATTGTTGAGCCAAGCTCAGAGCACAGCTTACTTACAGGGCCTTGGCTCCAGAAAACAGAGTATCTCCTAATAGATTGACAACCTTATTAGGACTTGGACCTTTCCTTAGAAGGAAAAAGAATGGATCACAATTAATAGTTATTTATAGAATAGTATAATAATAATTTCTTTCTTTTATCATTATCTATATATCTATGTCAAAGGGTAGTCATTTCTAGTTTGGGGGTGGTGGTGGAGGGAGACAGCTTAAAACTTAAAATGTAACAAAAAAATTAATTTTTAAAAAGAATTTTATTTTAAATTAAGTGCATAAAATGAAACATGTAGTATTATTAAGGGGGGCAAAATCTCCTTCCTTTCTCTTCTGCCCCTTTACCGTCTTTCCTTATTGTCTATGAAAGAAAACTACTCTTGTTAAAAGTCCTCAGCCAGATCAGGAAGGGTAGCTGTTCTCTTCTATCCAGCCATAATAACTATGAGCTATGTCTAACTCTTTTGCTTTGTGTTTGTTCTTTCCTGATCTTAGACAAATGTGTATCTTATAATGAAATTGTTCAGAGAAAATCTAGATTTTCAAATGCTGCAGATGATGGGATGCAGGTGTGGCACTCATAGCAGTGTCCACTAGAGTGACCATGGAATGGGCTGCATTGAGAATGTATTGATTAAAAAAGGACAAATAGCTGCAGGAAGCATGAGTCCTTATGGTAAAAAGAAGTGTTGGATTTAGACCCCTAAATCCCAGCAGAGAGCTATATACCTAAAGATTCCTTTGTGAAGGCTATGACAATCTGAAATTAAAAAGACCAAAAAAGTAGCAACAACAAATATCTTTAATTAAGGCAAGAGAATTGTAATTCTGGACAATACACATCCCTGAAATATTGGAGTGCCCAAGGGGGCAGAAGAGGCATAGCTTTCAAAGCTGTTACATAAATTATTTTGCAAAACTGCCAAAAGTTCATAGAGAAGGTTGGGGAAGCTTGGGGAGTAGTGACATCTGGTCAGAACAGCAGGCTCCAGGTGCAACAACAAGGAGTTTCCAGAGAAACCCACAATGACAGAAAGTCAGATAGACAGGATGGGTGAATAATTCCAGGACCAGGCCAGATATGTTGTTACAAGCATTGATATATCAGAAATTAAACCCCATTGAAGACACAACCTTCTAGAGGCCAGGGACAAAGAGATAGCTCAAGTGGTTGAGGACGGAAAGGGAACAAAAGAGGGCAACTAGGGCCCCAAACCCAAACCTGTGAGCAAGATGGTTATGACGACAAATAGTAAGCAAAGTATTAACAACAGGACCAGGTTCCACAGTTGGCATTAAAAACGTGCTGCAGAAGATCCAATGGACAAGGTAACAAGGAGAAGAACAAGGTAATTGCAAGAAGAACAGGTGCAACAAAATAGTGAAGTAAAAAAAAAAAAAAAACCAACAACAACAACAACAAAAAACCCCAAGCAAACAAAAACTGAATAAAAAGCTGTATCAAATAACACACTATAGATATTCAGTCCATGGCCAGCATCTTGGGGGAGTGGTTTACTACTGCTTGTCTGCTTCTTTTTCTAGGTCAGATGAAGCTTGAGATCATTAGCAGTGGGTTACGACCCTCATGCTTCTAGGGTTTAACTCCTTTCAGTTTAAATGGTGAAACAATTGGTCAGAGATTAATCCTTTACCTGAGTGCAGTTTTCTTGTACAGTTATCAGTTCCAATAATCTCTGGGTTCCAGGTGCAAAGTTAACTGATCTAGGATTGAGTCCCTAGAAAACTACTGAGAAACAAGATCCCAAAGTTAACCCTCTGCAATAGGGCAGAAGGGAAACTTAGGTGAAAGCGTAACCAGGGGTTAAAGGATAGGCATCAGGTGCCCAGTGTTGATCTCAAAGGACAAAAGTGAAAAATTTCACAAAAGGGTTGCCTTAAGGTTTAGAAGGACTAAGGGAAATGATCTTGGCCAAGACAGACTCAAAACATCTAAAATGTTGGAATGCTGAACCTTAAAAATTCCATTGACAAGATCTACCAGACCAGAAGTTTGGAGGTGTAAACACAATGTAGGTGCCATGTAGCCAGAAGCTGGGAGATAAACGGTAAAAAAAATATTCCTCTGACAATATGAATTTCTTTGGGGTTCTCCCCAGGTAGGAAAATCCTTTCTAACAAACATTTAGCTACAGCTGATATAGTGACTTGCTGAAGGAAAAAGACTCTACCCACCCAGAAAACTTATAGACCATGACAAACTTATATCCAGATGAGAGCAGGAACTGAATATAAGAAATCTGTCAAATCTGAAAGGGGAATTTGCAAACAGGGAATTTCCCTGGGAAAGTCCACAGACATTTGCTAAAGTTGGGTTTGAAGCAGACATATTTATCTATAATGTGAAATCTTGTCTCAAGTTCCCCCAATACTGGCAGGCCAAGCTAAGCAATTTGTCAGTGCCCCAGGTTATCGAGTAAGTATTCAAGCACAGAAAAACACAGGAAGTTAAGGAGAACAAGGAGGCAATTTGGTTGTGCTCGGAGTTCTTTGTGCAGTCCTCTTGTTCAAGTCTTTCCTGGACAGGCTGGGACGTAGTCTTTTGGGTAGGCAAGATTTCTGCCAGGACCAGCATCAGTCTAAGAGCAGGCCCCACAAATGTGGAGGAGAAAGAGGGTTGTAATGACTGAGATAGGTAGGATTGGTAAGCAAGGGCATTGCCTCAGGCGTAGGGATAGTCCTGAGGAGGGTGTCCTTGAATATTAATAACAACCATAGTTGCTGATAAGGAGAATCAACCAATGTCTGGATTTGCACACTGTTCTTTAATGGAGGTGCCAGAAAAAGTAAAGAACTCTCAATATTTTCACAACATCCTGAAATCATATCCCACCCTAAAGGCATACCTATGGTCCATGTAATTGTTCACTGTTTTTCTTTTGCTAATTCACAGGCTTAGGTCTGTGCTTCAGCCTATTGGAAAAGTTTTATTAGAAGCAATCCCAAAGGTTTTGCTTACATCAGTTGATTGGGGAAAAATTCAGTTCTACAATCAAAACACAGAAAAGTCATCTTCTTATATTTTTATATCAAATTCTTGTTAACCTTCCAAGCTAATTCTGGCCTCTTTCCTGACAGTCCAGATACCTTTACACTCTATGTGGCAGGACTGACCTTATTAAGGGAGGTAAATTAGATTGACTCTTACCTTTAGTTTAATTCATTTCCAGAATGCTTGAACCAGTTCACAGTTTCACCAACAATGAATGAATTAAGGTACTTGTTTTCCCAGAGTCTCTGCAGCATGCCATTTTCTTTTTTATCAACTTTGACAACCTAATGTCTGTGAGATTGTTTTAATGAGCATTTCTCTAATTTATTAGTTAATTATTAAATGTTATTTAATTATTATTATTTAATAACAATTTATTAAATAATAAAATTATTCTTTAATTTTAAAGTATTTTTTGACTGAAAAACATTTGGATACCATTTATTTTAGTACTTGCCATATGTCAGGTACTTCTACATGCTTTTTTTTTGCATTTCTTTTTTTAAAATTAATTTTATAATTATAACTTTATTTTTTTTACAGTACATATGCATGGGTAATTTTTTACATTATCCCTTGCACTCACTTCTATTCTGCATTTTCCCCTCCTTCCATCCACCCCTTCCCCTAGATGGCAGGCAGTCCCATACATGTTAAATATCTTATAGTATGTCCTAGATACAATATATGTGTGCAGAACCGAATTTCTTGTTGCACAGGAAGAATTGGATTCAGAAGGTAAAAATAACCTGAGAAGAAAAACAAAAATGCAAACAGTTTACACTCATTTCCCAGTGTTCTTTCTCTGGGTATAGCTGATTCTGTCCATCATTGATCAATTGGAACTGAATTAGATCTTCTCTTTGTTGAAGATATCCATTTCCATCAGAATACATCCTCATACAATATTGTTGTTGAACTGTATAATGATCTCCTGGTTCTGCTTATTTCACTCAGCATCAGTTCATGTAAGTCTCTCCAAGCCTCTCTGTATTCATCCTGTTGGTCATTTCTTACAGAACAATAATAGTCCATAACATTCATATACCATAATTTACCCAACCATTCTCCAATTGATGGGCATCCTTCATTTTCCAGTTTCTAGCCACTACAAAAAGGGCTGCCACAAAAATTTTGGCACATACAGGTCCCTTTTCCCTCTTTAGTATTTCTTTGGGATATAAGCCCAGTAGAAGCACTGCTGGATCAAACGGTATGCACAGTTTGATAACTTTTTGAGAATAATTCCAGCTTGCTCTTCAGAATGGTTGGATTATTTCACAACTCCATCAACAATGCATCAGTGTCCCAGTTTTCCCACAGCCCCTCCAACATTCATCATTATTTTTTCCTGTCATCTTAGCCAATCTGACAGGTGTGTAGTGGTATCTCAGAGTTGTCTTAATTTGCATTTCTCTGATCAATAGTGATTTGGAACACTCTTTCATATGAGTGGAAATAGTTTCAATTTCATCATCTGAAAATTGTCTGTTCATATCCTTTGACCATTTATCAATTGGAGAATGGCTTGATTTCTTATAAATTAGAGTCAGTTCTCTATATATTTTGGAAATGAGGCCTTTATCAGAACCTTTAACTGTAAAAATGTTTTCCCAGTTAGTTACTTCCCTTCTAATCTTGTTTGCATTAGTTTTGTTTGTACAAAAGCTTTTTAATTTGCTGTAATTAAAATTTTCTATTTTATGATCAATAATGATCTCTAGTTCTCTATTGGTCACAAATTCCTTCCTCCTGGAAGATGAATGGATGTCCATCAGTTGGAGAATGGTTGGGTAAATTGTGGTATATGAAGGTTATGGAATATTATTGCTCGGTAAGAAATGACCAGCAGGAGGAATATAGAGAGGCCTGGAGAGACTTAAATCAACTGATGCTGAGTGAAATGAGCAGAACCAGAAGATCACTGTACACTTCAACAACAATACTGTATGAGGATGTATTCTGATGGAAGTGGAAATCTTCAACATAAAGAAGATCCAACTCACTTCCAGTTGATCAATGATGGACAGAGGTAGCTACACCCAGAGAAGAAACACTGGGAGGGGAATGAAAATTGTTAGCACTAATATCTGTCTGCCCAGGTTGCATGTACCTTCGGATTCTAATGTTTATTGTGCAACAAGAAAATGATATTCACACACATGTATTGTACCTAGACTATATTGTAACACATGTAAAATGTATGGTATTGCCTGTCGTCGGGGGGAGGGAATAGAGGGAGGGGGGGTAATTTGGAAAAATGAATACAAGGGATAATATTATAAAATATATATATATATATATAATAAAAAAAAATTCCTTCCTCCTCCACAAGTCTGAGAGGTAAACTATCTTATGTTCCTCTAATGTATTTATGATCTCGTTCTTTATGCCTAAATCTTGGACCCATTTTGATTTTATCTTGGTATGTGGTGTTAAGTATGGGTCCATGCCTAATTTCTGCCATACTAATTTCCAGTTTTCCCAGCAGTTTTTGTCAAATAATGAATTCTTATCCCAAAAGTTGGGATCTTTGGGTTTGTCAAACACTAGATTGCTATAGTTATTCACTATTTTGTCCTGTGAACCTAATCTATTCCACTGATTAATTAGTCTATTTCTTAGCCAATACCAAATGGTTTTGATGACTGCTGCTTTATAATATAGTTTAGATCAAGTACAACTAGGCCACACTTCATTTGACTTTTTTTTCCATTAATTCCCTTGAAATTCTCGACCTTTTGTTCTTCCATATGAATTTTGTTGTTATATTTTCTGTCATTAAAATGACAGACTCTTGGGAATCTAAATAAATAGATTAGTTTAGAGAATATTGTCATCTTTATTATATTCTCTCAGCCTATCCAAGAGCACTTAATGTCTTTCCAATTATTTAAATCTGACTTTATTTTTGTGGCAAGTGTTTTGTAATTTTACTCATATAATTCCTGATTTTTCTTTGGTGGATAGATTCCCAAATATTTTATACTAACGAAGTTATTTTGAATGGAATTTCTCTTTGTATCTCTTGCTGTTGGATTTTGTTGGTGATGTATAAAAATGCTGAGGATTTATGTGGATTTATTTTGTATCCTGCAACTTTGCTAAAGTTGCGAATCATTTCTAATAAATTTTTATTTGAATCCCTGGGGTTCTCTAAGTATACCATCATACCATCTGCCAAGAGTGATAGTTTGATTTCCTCATTACCTACTCTTATTCATTTAATCTCTCTCTCGACTCATTGCCAAGGCTAGCATTTCTAATACAATATTGAATAGTAATGATGATAGTGGACAACCTTGTTTCACTCCTGATCTTACTGGGAAAAGTTCCAGTTTATCCCCATTACATATGATGCTTACTGATGGTCTTAAATATATGCTCCTGACTATTTTAAGGAATAGTCCATTTATTCCTATAATCTCAAGTGTTTTTAATAGGAATGGATGTTGGATTTTGTCAAATGCTTGTTTTGCATCTATTGAGATGATCATATTGTTTTTGTTAATTTGGTTATTGATATAGTTGATTATGCTAATAGTTTTCCTAATATTGAATCAGCCCTGCATTCCTGATATAAATCCCACTTGGTCCTAGTGTATTACCCTGGGGATGATTTTCTGTAATCTTTTTACTAATATTTTATTTAAGATTTTAGTATCAATATTCATTAGGGTGATTGGTCTATAGTTTTCAATTATAATTATTATAATTTCTTTCTCTGTTTTCAATGTACCTGGTTTAGGTATCAGTACCATGTCTGTGCCATAAAAGAAATTTGGTAGGACTCCTTCAATCCCTGTTTTTTCAAATAGTTTATATAACATTGGAGTTAATTGTTCTTTAAATGTTTGGTAGAATTCACATGTAAATCCATCTGGTCCTGGGGATTTTTTCTTAGGGTGCTGGTTAATAGCTTGTTCTATTTCTTTTTCTAAGATGGGACTGTTTAACCAATTTACTTCTTCCTCTGTTAATCTAGTCAAGCTATATTTTTGAAGGTATTATTCCATTTCATTTAAGTTATCGAATTTATTGCCATAAAGTTGGGCAAAGTACCTCCTAATTATTGCTCTAATTTCCTCTTCATTAGTGGTGAGTTCTTCCTTTTCATTTTTGAGACTAACAATTTGTTTTTCCTCTTTCGTTTTTTTAATCAGATTTACTAAGGGTTTGTCTATTTTGTTGGTTTTTTCATAGAACCAACTCTTAGTTTTATTAATTAATTCAATAGTTTTTTTTTTTACTTTCAATTTTATTAATCTCACCTTTCATTTTTAGAATTTCAAGTTTCATGTTTATCTGGGGGTTTTTAATTTGTTTCTTTTCTAGCATTTTTAGTTGCAAGCCCAATTCATTGACTTTCTCTTTCTCTATTTTATGCAAGTAGGATTCTAGAAATATAAAATTTCCCCTTATTAATGCTTTGGCTGCATCCCACACATTTTGGTATGATGTCTCATTATTGCCATTTTCTTGGATGAAGTTATTAATTATGTCTATGATTTGCTCTTTCACCCAATCATTCTTTAGTATGAGATTATTTAGTTTCCAATTATTTTTTGGTGTATTTTCCCCTGGCTTTTTATTGAATGTAATTTTGATTGCATTGTGGTCTGAAAAGGATGCATTTACTATTTCTGCCTTACTGCATTTGATTTTGAGGTTTTTATGCCCTAGCATATGATCAATTTTTGTGTAGGTTCCATGAATTGCTGAGAAGAAAGTATACTCCTTCCTGTCTCCATTTAGCTTTCGCCAAAGATCTATCATATCAAACTTTTCTAGTATTCTATTTACCTCTTTGACTTCTTTCTTATTTATTTTGTGGTTTGATTTATTTAATTCTGAGAGTGCAAGGTTGAGATCTCCCACTACTATAGTTTTGCTGTCTATTTCTTCTTGCAGCTCTCTTAATTTCTCTTTTAAGAATTTGGATGCTACACCACTTGGGGCATATATGTTTAATATTGATATTGCTTCATTATCTATGCTACCCTGTAGCAAGATATAGTTCCCTTCCTTATCTCTTTTAATTAGATCAATTTTTGCTTTTGCTTGATCCGAGATGAGGATGGCTACTCCTGCTTTTTTGGCTTCACCTGAAGCATAGTAAATTCTGCTCCAACCTTTTACCTTTATTCTGTGTGTATCACCTGTTTCAGGTGTGTTTTCTGCAAACAACATATTGTAGGATTCTGGCTTTTAATCCAGTCTGCTAATAATTTCCTCTTTATGGGGAGTTTACCCCATTCATATTTATGGTTAAAATTACTTATTCTGTATTACTTGCCATCTTGTTAACCCCTGCTTATACTTTTCTCCTTTCCTTCCCCCTTATGCCCCTCCCCAGTATTAAATTTGTGAGCACCACTTGCTTCTCACAGCCCTCCTTTTTAGTATCCCTCCCCCACCTCAGAGTTCCTCCCCCTATTTTACCCCTTTTCCTCATAATTTCTGTATTCCCTTCTGCTTAGCTTACTCCTTCCCTTTTCACTTTTCCCTCCCACTTTTCAATGAAGTGGAAGGAGTTTCACCATAAATCGAATATGTCTATAGTTTTCTCTTTAAGCCAATTCTATTGAGAATATGATACACACTATGTTCATCCCCTCCATTTTTTTCTCAGCTATAATTGGTTACCTTTGCCTTTTTATGAGATGTAGTACCACCACTTTACCCTTTTTTTCTGGTATAATTTCCTTCCCACCTCTAGTTTCTAGAACAAATTATACATGTGTTTTTTATATATCTTTATGGCAGAAATATAGTTCTCAAGATTTCTTTTTACCTTTTTAGGAATCTCTTGAGTTCTATATTTGGAGATCAAACTTTTTGTTTAGCTCTAATTTTTTCATCAAGAATCGATGGAATTCACTTATTTTGTTGAATGTCCATCTTCTTCCCTGGAAAAAGATGCTCATTTTTGCTGGGTAAGTTATTCTTGGCTGCATACCAAGTTTCTTAGCCTTTCAGAATATCATATTCCAGGCCCTTTGATCCTCTAATGTGGACACTGCTAGATCCTGGGTAATCCTTATTGTGGCTCCTCCATGTTTTAATTGATTTTTTTCTAGCAGCTTGCAGTATTTTTTTTTTCATCTGGTGGTTCTGGAATTTGGCCACTTAAAGTATTTTTCAAACATGGCTATTGATTCCTTAAAGTTCTTCTTTTGTAAGCTACTTAGTCACATCCTTTGATCATTTGTCAACAGGGGAATGACTCTTATTCTTATGAATATGAATTAGTTCCTTATACATACACATAAAATATACTATATATATATATATATATATATATATATATATATATATATATATATATATATATATATATATATAGTCAATCCTCCACTTTCACAGGGATAATGTCCCTAGAAAACGGAACAAAAGTAAAAAATATGAATGTTGATACATTGAACTTATGAGAAATAAAGAGTTAAGTTCACTTTCTGGAACAGATCCATGAACAATTTTACAAATACTTTCCTTCTTTTTGCAGATATAACAAATGACATATTTGTTAACACCAAACTTGTAGTTGATAGTGGCTGCACAGGTTTAGCACACAGTTTATCTAACACCTTTATCTTCTCACTAAGCTGCATCATTAACTTTGCAAGATTGAGAATAGATCCCAAAGGACTTGCACTGTTTTTTGGGACATAATTGCAACACAAAAATTGAGTTTTGAAAATATGCAACCAATGTACAGGAAGCTCTTACTCTTCATAATAGAGTGAATAAGATTAGTGAAATACCTAATAGGAAGCAACACAAACTTGCGTGCATCATATCATTCATTTTTTTCTTTGCTGTGCATAGTTTCAAATGTGCAGGGTAGCCAAAGCAAAAGTGAAAAGGACATTTCTAATAAAATCACATGAATGCTTCAAGTTGCAAAAGTTACATTGTGAATGTTGACTATGTTAGAAATGAGAGCTTTTTCAGAGAATCTTCCTGCAAATATTTTTCTCAATTTCCTGCTTGTCTTCTAATTTTAGCTGAATTGGTTTTGTACAGAAACTAATTTTATGTGATAAAAATTGTCCATTTTATCTCTTGTGAACCTTACTATCTTGTTCACAAACTCTTCCCTTAGGGAAAGAAACTTGGGAAGATAACAGAGTAGGTCAGAAAAAAAAAAAAAAAAACTTTCAGCTCTCCAAAATTCCTACACACACACACACACACACACACACACACACACACACACACACACACACAAAAGACAGAATATCAGAGGGTACATAGAGCAGCATAAATAAGTAACAGTCAAGGTAAAGCAGTTGTCCTCCTAAGACAACTTAGAAGGAGTTGAAGGCATCCCACTGTTGAGGGATGCCAAGCACAACTGTGCTGACCAGACTCACTCTCAGGTTGTGACAGCAAGGGAAGAAGGAGCTAGCACAGACTGCATGAGTACAATAGCAGAGGGACAGGGACCTTTCTGGCTATGGGAACTTGTAGGAGAGCAAAGTCCTTGGACTTCCAATTCCAGAGCAGAGAGGACAGCTATAGTTTGCAGCCACCTGAGGGACTGCAGACAATAAGAACATATACAGAGAACAACAGTGTTTCTGGGGTAGTGTGGCAAGGGGCCCTAGCTGTGGCTTAGATATAGAGAGAAGAGCCCAAGCTTCAGCTCTGAGATAAACCTCAGGAAATAAAAGTAAGAAGGACGTGAGGTTGGGGGAATCTTTCCCAATATCTAAGGACTAGACCTTGATTATATTAATAGCTGCTAAAAAATAAAATAAAATGAATAGGAAAATGAAAAAGAACCAACCATAGATAGCTACTAAGACAAAAGAAAAGAATAGGGTTCTTATTCAGAGGAAGATGGTGGAGATAAAAAGCCAAGCTCTTTTTTAATGAGAACCATCAAATGTTCACAAGCTAAAAACAAGTTCTTGAAAGAATTTAAAAAGGACTTTTAAAAAATCGAATAAGAGGGGCAGCTAGGTGGTGTAGTGGATAGAGCACCAGCTCTGAAGTCAAGAGGATCTGAGTTCAAATCTGGTCTCAGACATTTAACACTTCCTAGCTGTGTGATCCTGGGCAAGTCACTTAACCCCAATTGCTTCAGGGGGAAAAAATCAAATAAGAGAGATCAAGGAAGAATTAGGGGAAAAAAGAGCAATCCAAGAAAATCAAGAAAATTATTAAAAGAATGTCAATTAACTTGAAATAGAGAATCGAAAATATAAAGAAGAAAATTCCTTGAAAACTAGCATTGGGCAAGGGGAAACTAATGATGTTATAAGAAAACAAAAAAATCAAAAGAATGAAAAAAATGAAATGAGAGTGAAACATATCAGGAGAAGAAATAATATAAGAATAAATGGGCTACCAGAAAATTGTGATTAAAAAATAATTTGATAAAATATTAAAAGAAATTTCCCTAGGAAAATTTCCCTGAAGTTCTAAAACAAGAAGGCAGAGAAAATATAGAAAATATCAACATGAGGAATTATACATGTCCATAAGTCATAGAAGGAGGGTATATAAATAACAATCACACCTACATACACCTCTTTCAGCAGCCAAAAGGTAGTCTAAAACCAATCTATTGTCCATTCTTCATGTGTCAGAGAATCCAGTGATTCCTGCAGATTTTGAAGAGCTGCAACAGTCTCATCATGTATCAGGGAATCCAATGATTCCTGTAGATTTTGAAGTCCTGCAGCAGTCTCATTAACAATTTTTTTTTTTTATGTTCATGAGTCAATTGCCATACACAATGGGTGAACAGCCATGCTTTTTCAGTGGTTCATGTAGTCAGGGATGAAACTACCAGATGTTTCTTGGATTTATTCCTTTATGTCAAGGGTTTTCTCCATCTCTCTCTGATGGACAAGGTGAATATGGCTCATTGGCATCCATCTGATTCCTTCTCTATCTGTAGAGATACAAGCAAACCCTCTCCCCCAAGAAGTTAACCTATCTGGTCCCCTTCATTCACCATTTTCTGGATCTCGCCATGTCACCTGGTGATTATCTAAAGTTGGTGGAGCTGCTCACACTGGACACTGCCCTTCTGGTGGGTTATAAAACCTGTCTGCTGGAACCAGTGCATCTTTATCAAAAATCAAAAAATTAATAGTATAAAGAGCTAAATTTAAAAGTTCTCTAGGGTTACCTGTGGTTCCCCCTTTCCTTTGTTATTGGAGGAGCATCTTGATGTCTCTGTTTCTCCTCTCCACTATTGCCTGTCCTTGAAGATTAAAAGGTATGCCAGTGGTGTGTAAAATCTGATACTGTGCACAAAAGTGTGCAAAATGTTTAGAAGTATATGCAGGTCCATTATCTGTTTTTATTGCTTGTGGCACACCCATAATTGCAAAAGCTTGGATAAGGAATTCAGGGACTACTCAGGTTGTCTCTTTTGCTGCTGGTATTGCAAAAGTAAATCCTGAAAAGGTATCTACTACAATATGGATAAAAAATAAGACAATCAAAAGATTTATAATGGGTCACATCCATTTGCCAAGTTTTATTGGGTCTCAAACCATGAGGGTTATTTCCTGGAAGGAGCATAGGAATGTGGAAAGTAAGGCAAGCTGTACAGCTTTTACTATGCTCCTAGCTTTCTCTTTTGCTATCCCAAATTGCAAATGTAAAGCTCGAGCAGCCTGATTATATTTAGAATGAGATTCTCGGGCTGCCTGAAATAAAGGAATATTGGCTAACATGGTGAGAAGGCTATCTGCCATTGAATTTCCATAAAAGATAGAATCTGGAAGTCCACTATGAGAGTGGACATGAAAGATATAAATCTTACCTTGAAGCTTTCTTACTTGCTCTTGAAATTCATTAAAGAGCTGATATAAAGCTACAAATTTTATTTGAGCTGTGGCAATTCTTTGTACCATACCTACTGAATAAGCCGAATCAGATATTATATTTATATCTCCTGGATAATAAGTAAGAGCTATCATGATTACATATAATTCATTCTGATGAGTGGACTGAAAGGAAGTTTGTCACTCTGGGATGGTTTTACAGCTTAATTTGGAACTGTGGACAATAATATTGCATTAATTTGTGCATTGGTATTATGAGAGTATACAGCACAAATGTTATGTTTCTTATCCCAGACAAGTGTACTACTTGCTTAATGGCCTTTAATAAGATTCTAGCCACAAGCACTGGATAAGGAATAGGCTTTAGTCTGGTTATGCTGGGAGGTTCACCCATTCTATCACACAGTCTCCTTGATGAAGGACTGCTGTGGGTGCCTCTTTTGTAGCTAAAAT
The DNA here is from genome assembly GCF_048593235.1 of Sminthopsis crassicaudata. NCBI lineage: Eukaryota > Metazoa > Chordata > Mammalia > Dasyuromorphia > Dasyuridae > Sminthopsis > Sminthopsis crassicaudata. Next base: position 203,793,832 of record NC_133621.1, read on the forward strand.
TGATATTTCCAAGGGTTTTTGAGTAACTCTTTCAACTATATTGGATAAAGCCAGTTCAGTTTCTCTCAAAGCCTCTTGAACTTCTTTTATAAACTGACATGGTGAGTTTAAAGCATAGTCTCCCCTTAAAATGTCATATAATTGTTATAATTAATGGGTAGTTAAGCCTAACACTGAATGCATACATTGGATATCTCCTATCCAATTTCTGAAAGTCATTTAAGGTGTTCAACTTTTCTGTTTTTAAAGAAAGCTTTTTGTATGTAGGATATACTTCATATCCTAAATATTGACAAGGAGCATGCCTTTGATATTTTTCTGGAGCTATATGCAATTTGTAGTTCCTTAGATTAAGGGTCTTTTGTAGACTTGCTTCTAACATTTGCTCCTCAGGTGCACACCCCAAGATATCATCCATATAATGTAATAAAATAACTTTTTGAAATGCTTTTCTTACTGGAGTAAGAGCAGCAGCAACATATATTTGACACATAGTAAGTCTATTTTTCATTCCCTGTGACAAAACTGCCCATTCATAGCTTTTGTAAGGCTCAGCTAAATTAAAGCTGGGTACTGAAAAGGCAAATCTTTTCATACCCTCCTTATCCAGAGGGATAGAATAGAAACAATCCTTAATGTCTACAACTCAAAATGACCATTCTTTAGGCAATTGAGTAGGAGATGGAAGTTCAGGATGAAGAATTCCCATAGTTTCCATCTGTTCATTTACTTTTCTCAAATCAGTCAATATCCTCCATTTTCTTTTCTTTTCTTTCTTTCTTTCTTTCTTTCTTTCTTTCTTTCTTTCTTTCTTTCTTTCTTTCTTTCTTTCTTTCTTTCTTTCTTTCTTTCTTTCTTTCTTTCTTTCTTTCTTTCTTTCTTTCTTTCTTTCTTTCTTTCTTTCTTTCTTTCTTTCTTTCTTTCTTTCTTTCTTTCTTTCTTTCTTTCTTTCTTTCAACAACAAATACAGGGGAATTCCAAGAACTTAGAGAAGGTTGTAAGCATCCTTTGCCAAGTTGCTCTTGTACTATATCTAATAAGGCCTGAATTTTTTCATGTGTTAAGGGCCAGTGTTCTACCCACACTGGTGTATCAGTTTTCCATTGAATAGGAACAGGTGAGAATACAGGCAGGCCTTCAACAGCATCCCTGCCTATAATATATGGATATACAAGTATTTGAAATTCAGAAAGAAATAAGAGGTGAAGGGATAGGATGGGGGGAGAGGATAAGGGAGAGATGCTTACAGGTGTGGATAGGTTAAGAAATAGAAGGACAAGGTAACATAGAAATAAAAGAGAAGAGTGAAGAGGATAATGAAGACAATTAGGAAGGAGGTAAATTTACATCAAGTAATTATATCTTGGAATGTGAATGGGATGAATTTACCCATAAAACAAAATGGATAGCAGATAAAAATTTTGAATTTGACAATTTGTTGCTTTCAGGAAACACAATAAAAATGAAAAATATACAGAAAGAAAAATAACTAAAAGGATGGAATAAAATTTACTATTTTTTAAAAAATAGAGATAGGGGCAGGTAGGTGACTTAGTGAATAGAGTATCAGCCCTGAAGTCAGGAGGATCTGAGTTCAAATATAACACTCAACATTTCCTAGCTGTGTGAAAACAGCAAGTCGCTTAACTCCAATTGCCTCAGGAAAAAAAAATTAGGGGTAATAATCATGATCTCAAAGTTAAAGCTAAAATATATTTAATCAAAAGAGAAAAACAGGGAAACTATTTGTCACCAATATTATTAAATATTGTTTTAGACCATTTAAAATAATCAGACAGTGTGAAACACCTGAGAGTATATTCTTGGGAAGATGCTATGGATATACTTCTTTCTATCCTCATTTAATATTCTCTAGAGGTCTATATTAACTAACTATATTAAATATAATTTTAGAAAAAAATCTATTCAGATCCTTTATTTTTATTTTTTGTCTTTCTAGATCTGGAAAGGGTAAACTATAGTCCTCCACTATTGTGGTTTTACTGTTTATTTCTCCCTTTAATTCAGTTAACTTTTCCTTTAAGAATTCAAATGAATTACCATTTCATATATATATTTAGTACTGATAATTCATTATCTAAGGTACCTTTTAACAAAATGTAACTTCTTTGTTTATCTCTTTTCATTAGGTTTGTTTATATTGTTACTTTTACTGAGATCATAATTGTTACTTTGTCTTTGTTACTTCAGCTGAATTGTAACATTATACTCCAATCTGCTATTTTAACTGTATCTTTCAGCTTTAAGTATGTTCTTTTAAACAACATATTACTAGATTCTGATTTCTAATCTACTCTCTCTTCTATTTAATAGCTGACTTCATCCTATTCACATTCATAATAATGATTAACTGCATAGCTCCCTCCATCCTATTCCCTTACACTTGTCCTTTTCTTTTTTTCCTAATCCCCTTTTTAAAAGTTTGTTTTCCTTCTGACTAAATTCTCCCTTAATTTATTTACTTTCCCTCTTCCTATTTCCCTTTTTCTTAATTCCTTTCCTTCCTGTTTCTCTTTTGAGTAAGAAGTTTTTCTGCATCTAATTTTATGTGAAAAAAATAAATTCTTCTCTCCTTTGATGAATTTAGTTGAGTGTGAGATTCAAGCATAGATTTCTCCATTTCCCTTCCAATTATATAAAATTCTATTTATGCAAATTATGTGACCTCATTTCTCACATTCTTCTTTCTTTTTTCCACCTCTTCCACTGTATTTCTTTTAAGATAAAACATACCAGAACCCTAGACCCTCAGTCTAATTAAACTTTTATGACCCCTGATGATTAAATAAGGTTCTGAGGCACCACATTCCTTATATAGGATGTAAGCAGGTTAATTTTGTTTAATGCCTTATGATTGGTCACCATGTTTATCATTTTATGCTTCTTTTACTCTTCAGTTGGTTAAATTTTCTATTCATCTCTATCTTTTCATTAAGAATGCTTGTGTGTAGAGGAAGCTAAGTGGTGCAGTGGATAGAGCATCAGCCCTGAAATCAGGAGGACCTGAGCTCAAATTTGGTCTCAGACACTTAACACTTCCTAGCTGTGTGACCTTGGACAAGTCACTTAACCCCAATTGCCTCAGCAAAAAAAAAATGCTTGTGTGTCATCGATTTCATTAAAAACACATTTCTGACTGGGATCCAAGATGATGGAGAAAAGACAGGAAGTTATCTCAGTTCTCCCCAATTCTCCTTGAAACAATGTTAAATTATAACTCAAAATAAATTCTAGATTGACAGAACTCACCAAAGAATGGGGTAAAACAATTTTCCAACTCAAGATAACTTAGAATGACTTCAGGAAAATTCTATCTCACTTGGGTAAAAGTCAGTAGGTGGTCCCTATCCATAATATAAATCAGCAATAGAGGCCCTGCAGGCCTGGCTCAACAGATCAGTGGAATATCAGACTTGATATAAGGCCCCCAGCCTGATGCAGCAAGCTAGTAGTCAGCCCTTGCAGGCCTAGAGGCCCCTCAACAGTACTAGATGAGGCTTGGTGACTCCAGTGTGACAGGCAAGCTTTCAGCCTAAAAGGCCCCAATAAAGAAAAACAGTGACCAGTCCCCTGAACCCTGGCACAAGAAGCTTACGACAGTGCTCCCTCCACCTCAAAGAAGATATCAATTGTAAAAATCATGAAATAGGATAAAAAATAATCAAAAAAACAAAGTAGATCCTTGACCATAGAAAGCTACCATGGGGATAGGGAAGATCAAAACACAAACTCAGAAGAAAAAAACATTAAAATGCCTGCAGGTGAAACCTTAAAGAGAAATACAAATTGGTTTCGGGCTTAAAAAGTCCTCCTAGAAAACTCAAAAAAAAGATGTTAAAAATCAAATAAGAAAAGTAGTAGAAAAAAATTATAAAAAGAAATGAGTTATACAAGAGAATTATGAAAAAAAAAGAGTCAACAACTTGAGAAAAGCACCAAAAAATGGAAAAATAAAAGAACAACTTAAAAAGTAGAATTGGTCAAATGAAAAGGGAGGTACAAAAATCAGACACTTAACACTTCCTAGCTGTGTGACCTTGGACAAGTCACTTAACCCCAATTGCCTCAGCAAAAAAAAACAAAAAAAAAAAAAAAAAAACTCCTTAAAAAGCAAAATGGGTCCAATGGAAAAAGTGTTACAAAAGCTAAGTGAAGAAAATGATTCATTAAAAATTGTAATTGGGCAAGTGGAAGCTAATGATTCCATGGAACATCACAAAACAATAAAATAAAATAAAAAGAATTTAAAAATAGAAGAAAATGTAAAATGCCTCATTGGAAAAAAACAACTGACATAAAAAATAGATCCAGGATAGATAATTTAAGAGTTATTGAGCTCCCTGAAAGTCATAATCACTTAAAAAAAAAAAAAAAGCTCAGATAGCATCTTTCAAGAAATTAAGATAAATTGCTCTGATATCCTAGAAGCAAAGGATAAAATAGAAAGAATTCACTGACCACTTCCTGAAAGAGATCCCAAAATGAAAACTCTTAGGAATGTTATAGCCAAAATTCAGAACTCTCGGGTCCAAGAGAAAATACTATAAGCAACCACAAAGAAAGAATTCAAATATTAAGGAGTTGCTGTCAGGATTACACAGAATTCAGCTGTTTCTTCATGAAAGGATAAGAGAATTTAGAATATGATATTCTGGAAGGCAGAGGAGCTTTGATTACAGTAATCAACTATGCTATAAAACTGAACATAATATTTCAGAGAGGGAAAATGGACCTTCAATGAAATAGGAGACTATCAAACATTCCAAATGTTAAAGGGGCTGTGGGAAAACTGGGACACTAATACATTGTTAGTGGAGTTGTATCAACTATTCTGGAGGGCAATTTAGAACTATGCCCAAAGGGCTATCAAAATGTGCATATCATTTGATCCAGCATTGTTTCATAAAGGAGGGAAAGGGATCCACATGTAAAAATGTGGCAGCCTTTTTTTGTAGTGGCAAGAAACTGGAAACTGAGTGGATGCCCATCAGTTGGAAAATGGCTGAATAAGTTATAGTATATGAATGTTATAGAATATTATTATTCTATAAGAAATGATTAGCAGCATGATTTCAGAGAGGCCTGGGGAGACTCATGAACTGATGCTAAGTGAAGTGAGCAGAACCAGGAGTCATTGTAACAAGGCAACAAGAAGATTATATGATGATCAATTCGGATGGATGTTGCTCTTCTCAACAATGAGATGATTCAAGCCAGTTCCTTGTGAAGAAGAGAGCTACCTGTCCCCAGAAAGAACAATGTGGGAACTGACAAAATAGTATTTTCACTGTTTTGTAGTTGTTTGCTTACATTTTGTTTTCTTTCTCATTTTTCCCCTTTTTGATCTGATTTTTTTGTCCAACATGACAAATATGTATAGAAGAATTGCTGTTTAACATATATTGGATTACTTGCTATCTAGGGGAGGAGATAGGGGAAAGGAAGGGAAAAAAATTGGAACACAAAGATTTGCAAGGGTGAATGGTGAAAATTATCCATACAGGAAGTGGATATCTTAGACATAGAGAAGATCTAATTCAGTTTCAGTTGATCAATGATGGACAGAATCAGCAGAGAAGGAACACTGGGAAATGAGTGTAAACTGTTTGCACTTTTGTCTTTCTTCCCAGGTTATTTTTACCTTCTAAATCCAATTCCTCCTGTGCAATAAGAAATTCAGTTCTGCACACATATATTGTATCTAGGATGTACTATGACACATTTAATATGTATGGGACTGCCTGTCATCTAGGGGAAGGGGTAGAGGGAAGGAGGAGAAAATTTGGAACAGAAGTGAGTACAAGGGATAATGTTGTAAAAAAAAAAAATTACCCATGCATATGTGCTATCAAAAAAATTTATAATTATAAAATTAATTTTAAAAATTAAAAAAAATTATCCATACATATGTTTTAAAAATAAAAAGCTTTAATTAAAAAAAAGAAAAGAAATTTCTGGAAAAACTGGAAAACAGTATGGCAGAAATTAGGCAAAGAATAACATCTCACATTCTACACCAAGATAAGGTTGAAATGAGTACATGATTTAGCTATAAATGATGATTCCATAAGGAGAACAAGCAATAGTTTATTAGTTTGCAAGGAATCCTAGTGAGGAATCCCAGTGAGTCTCAGGGATACTTTTATGTAAATAAATTTGTTTGCTGAGAACATGGGAAAGTACTCACAGTTATCTGATAGAATTTCAAGAAGCACATAAGAAGGTTCAGCCACCCTCCTGGTGCCTTAAATTAATTTATTGCAGGCCTGTATTTACCCCAGAAACCTGGCCAGTTCCAGGAGTAAATATAATCTTCCCAAAGGAATGAACAAATATTCTCCTTGGTGGGCCTTTTGGTGATGGAACATCTTGTACCTGAGGGGGCTGCTCCATCTTAAGAGTCACATATAAAATGAGAATACTTAGTGTAATGTCTTCTTTGTTCTCAATCTATAAAGACCTCTTAATGGAAAGTGGAACCTCTTTTCAGGAAAGGATGCTTTGTCTAAAAGAAAAATCCCACCCCTGTACCCTGAAAGCTGTAATTGGGGCTCTCCAGGGAAAGTCAGGTGTTGGTGCTTCTTCAAAGTGGTGATGGTATATGTTATATATTGTCGTGATGATCACTTTGTTTATTAATTGTGGGTTACTGTTATGCTATGTTTCCTCTTTTCTTATATCTTATATATTAAGATTCTGAACAGTAATAAACTTCTACATTTCCTTTTTTAAAGCTTGTGCCTGTTGAATGCAAAATCTTCTGAAATCAGGTTAATCCTACATAGTTTTACAAAAAAGGAAAGAATTTATAACCGAACAAGATAGAGAGCATTATGAGATATACAATGGATAATTTTAATTATATTAAATTAGAAAGTTTGTGCAAAAACAAAACCAATGCAAACAAGATTTGAAGGAAAGCAAAAAGTTGGGAAATACTTTTTTACAAGTATCTTTGATAAAGACTTCATTTCTCAAATTTATAGAGAACTAGGTTTAATTTATAAGAAAGCAAACTATTCCTTAATTGATAAATGGCCAAAGGATATAAACAGATAGTTTTCAAATGAAGTAAGAATTTTCTATAGCATAATGAAAAAAATGCTCAGTCACTATTGATTACAGAAATGCAAATTAAAACAACTCTGAGATAGAATTAAGAACTGATACAATCATTCAGAATATCAATTTGAAAGCATGTTCAAAGGACAATCAAACTGTGCATACCCCTGGATACAGCAATACCACTAATAAGTCTGTATCTCAAAGAGATTTTTTAAAAGAAGGAAGGAAGGAAGGAAGGAAGGAAGGAAGGAAGGAAGGAAGGAAGGAAGGAAGGAAGGAAGGAAGGAAGGAAGGAAGGAAGGAAGGAAGGAAGGAAGGAAGGAAGGAAAGGACTTACATCTACAAAAACATTTATAGTAGTTCTCTTTGTGGTGGCAAAAAATTAGAAATTGAGGAGATACCCATCAATTGTGGAATGGCTGAACAAGTTGTGGTATGTAAAATTAATGGAATACTACTGTGCTATAAGAAATGATGAGCAGGACAATTTCAGGAAAAACTTGTTAAGTTTTACATAAAATGAAGCTAAGTGAAGTGAGAAGAACCAGGAGAACATTGTACATAGTAACCACATTATGAAATAATCAACTATGAATGATTTAGCTTTTCTCAGCAATACAAAGGACTCACCTTTGAAAATGCTAGCCACATCCAAGAAAAGATTTGATAGGGTATGAATGCAGATTGAAGCATATTGTTTTCACTTTTTTTTTTATGGCTTCTCCCCCTTTTGTTGTTTCTTCTTTCACAATATGACTAATATGTATGCAGGTTTTAAATAATTACACATATATAATTTATTTCAAACTGCTTATAGGGAGGAAGGATAGCTGAGAGGGAGAGAAATCTGTACTCAAAATTTTTTAAAATACTTGTTAAAATTGTCTTTACATATTATTGGAAAAAATGTAATACTATTTTTAAAAAATTCATTTCTTCCCCTGCAGCATTATAGTAAGTCTTATTTTAGGTTGTAAGCCTGTATCTTTTCTCTCCTGGAATATCATCTTCTAAGCTCTCAGCTCCTTTTTATTTGTAGCTACTAAAACAGTTGGGATCTTGAAAGTAGATCTTTAATATTTGAATTCTTTCTTCCACCCCCAGACAGCTTGCATAATTTTTATTTTGACCTGGGGATTCTGTATTTAGCTATGATATTCCTGTAAGTTTTCATTTTGGTATTTCAAGGGATGGACAGTAGATTTTTTCAATTTCTACTTTGCTATATCTGGCTCTAAAATCTGGGCAATTTTCTTCATTGATTTTTTGAAATATGTTTTCTATTATATCTAATTGGCTGTAAAGTGTTATCATTTTTATCTTTACCTTTACATTTTTCATATAGATCCTCTTTCCCTCCACCTGGGTGCCATCTTGATGCAAGCCTTAACTATCTCATACCTAAATTACTACAAGAATCTTCAAGTTAGTCTCCCTGCCCCTAGTTTTTCCCTACTCAGTTGCCAAAGTGATTTTCTTTTTTTTTTTTTAATATTTTTCATTAATTTTTATAATTATAACATTTTCTTTGACAGTACATATGCATAGGTAAAAAAAAATTTTTTTTACAACATTATCCCTTGTACTCCCTTCTGTTCCGAGTTTTTCCCCTCCTTCCCTCCACCCCCTCCCCTAGATGGCAGGCATTCCCATATATATTAAATATCTTATAGTATATCCTAGGTACAATATATATGTGCAGAACCGAATTTTGTTGTTGTTGTTGTTGCAAAGGAAGGATTGTATTCCAAAGGTAAAAATAATCTGGGAAGAGAAACAAAACAAAACAAAACAAAACAAAAAAAGAAAACCAATGCTCTCAGTTTACACTCATTTCCCAGTATTCCTTTTCTGGATGTAACTGATTCTGTCCATCATTGATCAATTGGAATTGGATTAGCTTTTCTCTATGTTGAAGATATCCACTTCCATCAGAATACATCCTCATACAGTATCATTGTTGAAGTGTATAATGATCCCCTAGTTCTACTCGTTTCACTCAGCATCAGTTGATATAAGTCTCTCCAAGCCTCTCTGAATTCCTCCAGTTGATCATTTCTTACAGAACAATAATATTCCATAACATTCATATACCATAATGTACCCAACCATTCTCCAATTGATGGACATCCATTCATTTTCCAGTTTCTAGCCACTATGAAAAGGGCTGCCACAAACATTTTGGCACATACAGGTCCCTTTCCCTTCTTTAGTATTTCCTTGGGATATAAGCCCAGTAGTAGCACTGTTGGATCAAACGGTATGCACAGTTTGATAACTTTTTGGGCACAATTCCAGATTGCTTTCCAGAATGGTTGGATTCTTTCACAACTCCACCAACAATGCATCAGTGTCCCAGTTTTCCCACAGCCCCTCCAACATTCATTGTTATTAGTTCCTGTCATCTTAGCCAATCTGACAGGTGTGTAATGATCTCTCAGAGTTGTCTTAATTTGCATTTCTCTGATCAATAGTGATTTGGAACACTCTTTCATATGAGTGGAAATAGTTTCAATTTCATCATCTGAAAATTGTCTGTTCATATCCTTTGACCATTTATCAATTTATCAATTTATCAATGGCTTGATTTCTTATAAATTAAAGTTAATTCTCTGTATATTTTGGAGATGAGGCCTTTATCAGGACCTTTAACTGTAAAAATGTTTTCCCAATTTGTTACTTCCCTTCTAATCTTGTTTGCATTACTTTTGTTTGTGCAGAAACTTTTTAATTTGGTGTAATCAAAATTTTCTATTTTGTGATCAATAATGGTCTTTAGTTCTCCCTTGCACACAAACTCCTTCCTCCTCCACAAGTCTGAGAGGTAAACCATCCCATGTTCCTCCAATTTATTTATGATTTCGTTCTTTATGCCTAAATCTTGGACCCATTTTGATCTTATCTTAGTATGTGGTGTTAAATGTGTTACAAAGTGATTTTCTTAAAGTATAGAAATGACTAGGTCACTTTGTGTTAAAAAACTCCAGTGGCTCCCTATTACTTTCCAAGTCAAATATAAAATCCTCTAGCTTTTAAATAACCTACCTGCTTCCTGCCTTTTTACACTTCAGTCTTCTTATACTTTACTCCTCCACTATTGTATAATTCTAGTATATTCTTGCCGTTGCTAGAGCTTGATACTCTATTTCTGGAATTGATGACTTTTCATTGGCTGGAATGCTCTCCTTTCTCACCTCTATCACCTGGCTTTCTTCATGGTTCAGGTCAAATCCCATCTTCTGCAAAAACTTCTTTTCCTTCCTAACACGATATTCTCTCTTGTGAGATTTCCTCCCATAGTCATTCTCTCTCTCCTTTCTCTTCCCCCACCCCTCTGTCTGTCTATCTATCTGTCTCTGTCTCTCACACACATATTGTTGAGACATAAACTTAAGTACAACCTTGGCCGTACCCCAAAAGTTTTGGTATGGTTTGTTGTTTGCACTGACTTGTTCTTTGACACACTCATTCTTTATGATTTATTTAGCCTCCAAATATATATATATATTTAATTTTGAAGTCGTTAAAAGGGTTTCAAAGGCTCTTCACTAAATATATGTACATATATATTACATTGTGATCTATAAAAGATGTTTAGTATTTTCGTATAGTTACAGATTATATATAGCATTAGAGAATATATATATATAATATATATATGATATATATATATAATATATGTATATAATATATATATATATATATTATATATGTATAATATATATATACATATATTTGTATTTATATATAGCAGTTCTTCAAGGGCAGCAGTTTTTTCGCCGTTCTTTGCCCAATCCTCAGCGCAGTGCCTCGGTTCTGAGTAAGCGCTCAGTACATCTGTGATGCTGTTGCTCCTGCTGAGGGAAAGGCTGGCTCTCATTACACACACACATTAGGAAGCCGGGGCTCACGCACTGTACCTGCCCAAGGTTATAAAAGTCGGTGTGCACGCGGCAGAAATCGCGAACGCAATGTAAAAGTTCAGGGTGCTTTCACTGCACTAAGATGCCTTATTTCATTTGGCGGTGACTCTCCGCTCTCGGAGGGCCGCCATACATTCAGGGCACACGCGGCACGGTCCACAGACCAGCAAAGCCCCCGCGGGAGGGAAGGAGGAGGGCTTTCTGGGGTCTGACAGTGACGGCCACCTGCCGTGCCTCCATCCTCGCGGCCCGGAGCCGTACAGCAGCAGCAGGCAGGCGAAGGGAGGCGGAGAGCAGACGCAGGTCCGGAGCGCCCAGCGACGCCGGCCTCCCCTGCACCAGCCGAGCTGGCTGGTTTGAAGTCTCCGGCCCGGCTCCGGGTTGGCCGGATCGGGTCACGTGGGCACGGGCCGGAGTTTCTCAGCCAGCTGGAGGCTGGGGGGGCGGGGGGGGGGGAGATCGACGTCGGCTGCGCCTACCAGCTTCTCCCGAGCCTCTCCCCGCCCCACTTGCCTGACTGCTTCCGCTCGGGCTGATTATCATTTTTATTGACAAACACCGAGCTTGCGATAGCGAGTTCCGGGGTGTATTTTTAGCCGAGCCATGGGAGACAAGAAGAGCCCCACCAGGTAACCGTGCCCGGCGCCGAGGAGCGGCGGCCTGGAGGGAGCGGGGCGCCTCGCGTCGGCCCAGACTCAGGTGGCCGCTCGCTCTGGCCCGTGCTCCCGGGGCTGCTTTGAGGGGAGCGGTGGCTCTACAATGGAACCGCGATGGCGACGGGCTGGTGGGCGGCTCCGGCGGCAGCTCCTCTCAGCCCGCAGAGCGGCCGCGGCGATCCCCGGTCTCCCTGGCGCTCTTCCTCCCTTTCCCAGCGCTCCCCTCCCCCACGGGAGCGGAGCGGCCGCGAGGCCGGAGGGCGTCTCTGGGAGGTCGGGGTGGGCGGAGAGCGGGGAGGGAAGTCCACCCCGGTGCCCTGGGGCTGGGGACGGAGGGGAGAGGGCTGGGAGGGATGCTTCTCGGGCGCTGCCGCTGACCCCGGGGCCTCTTTTTTCCCTCTCGGGTGGCGCGTTGCAGGCCGAAGCGGCAGCCGAAGCCATCCTCGGATGAAGGATACTGGGATTGTAGCGTGTGCACCTTTCGGAACAGCGCTGAGGCTTTCAAATGCATGATGTGTGACGTGAGGAAGGGCACCTCCACTAGGTGAGTCCGGCCAGCCGGTTCTCGTCTCCCCCGGGGGTCCGGGGGATGGAGTCCCGCGCGGCCGCCCCGCTCCGCGCTCCTCTCGTCTTTTCCTGCTTCCCTCCCTGTGGGCAGAAAGGTGCTGTTCCCCGGCACCCTGGCGTGCAGATCGCAGCCCTCCCGCGGACTAACAAAACGAACAGGGCTGGAGGAGAGAGGAGGCTGAGGTGGTGTCCAGCAGAGGAACTGGGTCACACTGACTGGGCCCGAGCTGTGGTTTGCGGTGGAGCTGGAGAGGCTCTGTTAGTTTTTACTGTTCAGAATGAATTAAATATTTAAAGGCAGCCCTATGATTTAATCCGTATTGCCAGAAGTAACGGTTTTTCTCCCCTGATTTAATGTCGGTTGCATTGTTCTGCCCGTTTTTGATCAATGGGAAGCCACTTAATCATTTGGAAGCAGTTAGACAATGTAATTCATTATGTTGGCATGAAATGTGGGACTGCGGGATAAACTTCTGTTTGGAGGTGAAGTCTCATTGGTTCAGACTTAAATTTGTATTTAATTTCGTTTTGGTTTTTAATATTCTTTAAAGATATGAATGAAATACTCGGTTAGTAGCAGGAGGTGAGCTGAGCGGCCAGATGTTCTGAATTCTCGTGTATTAGATTGAACTTGTTGAATTAAAAATAACCTCTGCCTGCTTTCAGTCTTAGCTTTATCTGATTTTAGGGTAACAGTTCTATGGTTCTGTCTACTTCAGAAAGAAATCACCTTTAAGAATTTAGTGGGTACAAAAATCATCCAGAAAATTCAAAATCCTGAGCATTTTCAGGAAGGTAGGCTGAGATAATATCATTAAGATCTCTATTCAGCCAATATTTAGAAAAGGTTACATAGTCTGAATCAGTCTGACCTCCACTAGGTGAGGTTAGCAAAATGCAGCATAAGCATATTAATGTACTCCATTTTCTATAATTAAGAAACTTTAACTAACACTTATTAGTTTTAATATTCATTAGGAATTATATTTGTGCTATCAATACTGAGATTTCTTTCCCATTGGTTTAACTCACTTCCTTTTTACTAAAAAGATAAAATCTTGACATTAAATCTAGAAACTACAATAATGTAATCAAAGTCTCTCAATTACTCATGATTTTTTTTTGTCATGTATGTGATTTTCCTTGACTGCCCGAACAAATCTGTTCTCTTTGTGTAGTAATTATGAAAATTTTATTCTGTTCTTATTTAAAAAGCAAAAAAGTTAAAGGTTTTTTTTTAAAAGAACAAATAAAGACCATATTATACTTATGCCAAATAAGTTTTTATGCATAAGAAAAAATAGCATAGTTTGTAATTTGGACAGAAACTGAATAGATGGTAGTATACCAAAAATCTTAAGCCTTACTAAAAGTAAACCCCTGCTTTTTCAACTTCTAACTTCATTTTTTTCTGAACAGTTTCTTTTGAACTATTGATTCCATATTGAATTCTTAGGGCTCTCATTTCCTTGTTTCCCAATCTATTAAAATTTTCATTCTGAATCCAGAGTAAGATATCCCTGTTTGGCTGCAGTAGTGGTAGAGGACACTTTAAATTTTTAATAGGGCTCCTACTGATTGCAAGTTGAAATGTATTCATCTCCCTGGAAATGTTTGATTAGGTCAAGAGTCTTTAGCACACTTTGGAAAGGCCAGGGTTGAAGTGTTAAAAATATTTATACACTACATTTCCAGGTGACATTTTAAGTTTGGTATAGTACTTAAGTCAATAATATTAAGACTATAGCTGAAAAGGATATAACTTGCAAATGGGTTCAGTCTTGGATTAATTGGAATGAGGCCTGTGTTCCACATGAGACCAAGTTTAAATAGTCTCTAGCAGATGAAAATCTCATTTTGTATCTAAGCCAAATTCTATGCTGTTATATTTTTTTTTTCTTTAGAACAGAGGTTCTTAATCTGGGATCTGTGAACTTATATTTTTAATATTTTGATAACTATTTCAATTTAATTTGTTTCCTTTGTATTTTGTTTTATTAATTTTAAGGATCTGTCCATAAGCTTAAAGAGAAAAAGGAATCTGACACACACAAAAAGATCCAAGAACTCTAGCCTTAGAGGAATGTGACCATTCCTAAAGACTATATAAGCTATTATTTTTTAAAATAACTCAATAAATTCTCTTAATGAGAGTGCTATAGTGATATAATTCTTTCCTGTTAATATATACAGTTCAATAAAAGTCTAATCTGATTATTTAGAATCTAAGTAGATTTTGTTTTTATGTATTCTGTTTTTATTAAAGAGATATAAGACAGTGATTTGTTGTCTTAGAAAACTAGGTGCTTATACATGTCTATGTACAGTCAATTAAGAATACCCATGTTTTCTGTGGTTATTATATGTACTTTTTAAAATGATATTTATTATAATAACCCTGAGAAACTGAAGATATTACATTTTATTGTTTTCTTAGAATATTGATTCAGTCTTCCAAACAGAATGCTGGGCTCACCAGAGTATCCTGTTGCTCAACTATTCTGGGTAAATGGAAATTTCTTTTTGTTGCTGAAGTCAGTATATAGCAGTTTGCTTTTGGTCACTCAAATTAATGACATTTTACTTTTTTAAAATCTCATGGATATTTGTGGAATCAACATAAAGAATTTGGACTCTGTAATTGGAGTATTAGTGTTCAAAGTACTCCTATGATACTGAGACAAGTCAGTTACTGACTCTAGCGATAAGCTTCCTCAAAGATAAAATGAAGAGGATTGAATTAGATAATTTCTATATTCCCATTATGCTTTAAATTCATTACCCTACAATCTTTCTTGTTCCAGGCCAAGTAGTAACTCTCATCATAAGTCTTGTTTTCGAGTCTTTTCTTCAGAGGAGGAAGAAGATGAAAGGTCTTCATTTTTTTTTCCTCACACATTTTTATGTATTATCAGAACCATTAAACTTGGAATAAGATGATTTGGGTTCTGCTGAATTATACCTCCGTGATCTTATTCAAGTCACAATTTCTCTGGATTTTCGTTTTCTCATCTATAAAATAAGAAAGTTGAATTAAACAATCTCCACATTTCTTTCCAACACTAAATCTATGATCCTGATGAGGAATGTAGTGGTGGATTGTTTGTGCTTATTTTTGCTTTTTCTTTGTAATCGCAAAGTATTCACCTCTCTTGAACAAGACTTAGTTGGATTGGAGAGGTAGAAATAGGAAGGAGAATGTAAAGGTAGTATTTTATGAGTCTTAACAGAATCTGTTTATCCACAAAATATGTCAAAGATCCTTGTAGTTTCTAATGGATGAAAAAAAGTAAGTTGTCATTCTAGAAATTATCCTATGTAGTTTTCATGTTGAGAATTCTCTGGTCAATCCCTGAGAGATACCTAACCATATGTTGGAAGGTTATTGGCATTTGAATTAAATAGAGTTCTAGTTCCCCTACTTGTCTCAGTGATCATTATCTTATTCTTTTTCTCTTCAAATCTGGCAATTTTGATGATCACTTTTTAGTATAAGGTACAACATACACACGAAAAAGTTTTATCAAACTGCCTTATTCTATTATTGCAATTACTAGAAATTGTTATTGGTTAATAGGGAATTCTTACTGATTCCATTCTGGAATCAGGAAGACCTGAGTTCAGATCTGACCTCAGACACTTAACTATCTATGGGACCCTGGGCAGCAAGTAACTTAATCCTGTTTGCCTCAGTTTACTTATCTGTAAGATGAAGGAGAAAGGAGTGGCAAGTCATTCTATGACTTTTTCAAGAAAACCCCAAATAGGGTTGTGAAGAGTTGCACATGATTGAAATGACTAAATAACTATGTAGTTAAAAAAAAAAAATTAAATGCAGTATTTTTAGATATGAAAGATATATTCAAAATAGGTATTACTTATCTATTATCAACATTGTAGTAAACATCTTAAAGCTCTTTTTTTGTTGAGTTTTTAAATAAACAACAGCACTCATAGTCTGGTGTGATAGGATCAGTATTTCATAAGATCCTGCCATTTAGTATGGGCAAGAGATTGACTCAGGTTTTTGATTTGACTTCTTGGTTTTGTGAGTACAAAAGAGTATAGGGAGCTCTAACTCTTTCTTTTTGAGTCTTTTGACCATGGACTGACAGCATGGCTAACACAGGGAAGCTGTGCTCTGCTGAATCAATGTGATATCCTTACTTTATATCTCTGTTAAATGTCTCTCCCCTTCTGTGGCTAGGTAAACCTGACTCCCATTTCATTCCAGTATTAGAACTAAACTGTTAAGCTCAGTCTATAACATCTATTAAAATGAAAAATTCAGATTTAAATAATTTTACTTAACAAAGCAATGTATGACATTTCAAATAAGATCAACATTTGTGGATCTTTAATGATACTATATATATCATATAATCATAGAATATCAAATATAGTAGAAAGCTTAGAGATCAGGTAGTCCAGCCTTCTCATTGGATTAACTAGAGTATTTATTTATTGATTAATTAGTAAGTTCCTTTTATATGCCACACATTATGTTGAATGCTGAGGATACAAAAAGAGATTTTTAAAAACCTAGTTCTTGCCCTAAAAGAGATCACAATCTAATGGGGGAGACATTATGTAACAAATGTATAGAGAGCAAGCTATATATAGAGGGGGAAAGGCAGTAAATAATAGAAGAAAGGCACTTAGGAGGTTTGATTGAGAGGAATCGAGGAATGTTTCCTATAGAAGATGGAACTTTAGTTAGTCTTATAAGCCAAGGAGGTCAGTAGTCAGAGTGATGGAGGGAGAGTAATTCAAACTTTGGAGAAGACGGAGAAAATGCCAAGAGTCAAGAGAGAAAATATTTTGTTCCTGGAATGTCAGGAGATCAGTATCACTGGATCATAGCATACATGTTGGGGAGCAAAGTATAAGATGATTGGAAAGCTAAAAAGGGGTTAGGTTCTGAAGGGTTTGAATTCCAAACAAATCTTTTTTTTTTTATTCTAGAAGCAAATAGGAAGCCATTGGAGTTTGTTGAGTAGGGGATCAGACTTGTGCTTTAGGAAAATCACTTTAGGTGCTGAATGAAGAGATGGATTGGGATGAGGAGAGACTTGAAGCAGACACATCTATTAGTAGGCTATTATAGTAGTTCAGGCATGAGGTGTTGAAGGCTTGAATTAGAGTGATGGTGGTCAGAGAGGAGAAGGGAATACATTTGAAAGATGGTGCAGCGATGAAATTGACAGTCTTTGGCAACTGGGTCTTCGATAACAGATGCAGAGGAATCCAAATTGATTCTAGATTGTGAGTCTGAGGGATTGGGAGGATGATGTTGCCCTTTGAATAATATGGTATAAAGTCATCATTAGTTCAGTCTTTCCCTCCTATAGTTTTATATGGATTCCTCAGCTTGTGGGTCTCTCCCACTCCCATGCCCTGAGATCCCAATATTTCCTAGGATATTTCTCTTTTTTCTATAGCCTTCTTGCCTGGAAAATCTCTGTGGCTGCAAGCCTCTTTTTTCCTTTGTTAAGTTTCCCCCCCAGAAACTCCATTTTGAGGTAGAGCCCTAGACTAGTCATCTTTCAGATTTCCATACTTCAGTTACCTTCTTACTTTAGAACTTCTCTTAACATTTGTCGCCTTCTCATTGTAAAAAATCTTTCAGTTTCTATTGGCTTTCTTTTCCCATTTTCCCATTGATGAATTCCTTCCAGAACCTCCATTTTTAGCAAAGATTCCAGATTAACCGTCTGTTAATCCACTTCTATTTCCAGCCCTCCAGAATTTACCAGCTTGTCCCTTGACCCTTCTCCTTCCTTCTTCCCCTTTCCCCATTCAGTTCTCTATTATGTATTATCTTCCCCAACTAGAATGTAACCTCTTTGAAGGCAGGGAAATCCTTTTTTTTTTTTTTTTTTATTATCATTATAGCTTTTTATTTACCAGATATATGCATGGGTAATTTTTACAGCACTGACAATTGCCAAGCATTTTGTTCCAGTTTTTCCCTAGGACTCCTAGGGAAGTCCTTTTTGCTTATATTTGTATCTTTAGAGCCTAGCACATAGGTAATGCTCAATAAATGTTTGTTGACTGACTGATTCAGTCATGAAAAGTTTCAAATTCTAATGCAGTACAGGAGCTGAAGCTAGTAGTAGCAATTTATTTCCTATTTATTTTTGTATATCTAGAGTAACCAGAAGAATAGTAACTGCAGTGGAACCTGGCAGCAGGCTTCTATTTTCCTCAACAAGCTAGTAGATAGTTCTCTTTACCATGTTATAACCATGAGGGACAAACTCGAAGCTTCTAGAATTAAATGAAAACTCCCTGAAATTCCATCTAAAGTAAACTTTAGCCAAGGTCAGGTATTTGATTGCAGTGACTAGAAATGGTTGAGGTCTGTATGTTCTAATTGCACATCAGTTTTTATAGATAGATTTAGCTTTGGCATTGCTTTCTGCCTATTCCAAAGAATTGTGTCTATCTTCTGATCATTCCAGAATTTCTTATCATCTCTTGATTAGCTTGTTTGGTGAAGGAATCAGTTATTAGAATGATCACATTGGCTTCTTCAGTTTCTATCATGTCATTGCTGGCAGTCTATCAGTTTTTTCCTTGAAAGCATGTACACATTTGTAGCGTAGCACCTGCTTGCCAACATACACCAAGACTGTCACTGTCATCATCACTTTCAGCTCAGATTTAGAGAATTCAGTGCCCTGCCTCCTCTCCCCAAACCAATTCCAGTATTAAGAATAATAATTTGTTGTCTTTAAGCATGATGTGGTTTCTCTATCATTTTTAGTTATGTCTGTTGTTTTTTTTTTTTTTTTTACTCTTGCCTTGCTTTAGATCATGATTGCTATCTTTTTTTTTAGTTTAGCAGAGGCATAATAAATTTTTCCCCATCCTGTTATTCTAATAGCATATGAATCTTTGTTTCCAATGTACTTCTGGTATTGTTGGAAAATTCTATTTTCTAATGTTTTCTGCTAACTATTTCTGTTTTTTTTTTTTTTTTTCTGAAAGAGTTCATCCCATTTGTGTTGATCATTATGATTGTTTATCATATATTTCCCTACATCATAACTTCTTTTTCATTTTCTTGTTTTTGACTCATCTCCTTTTTAAAGAAGATAGTGAAAGAAAAGGAATATGGTTAACACTAATGATTTAAAATTTAAACAATTTGCAACCACTCCAAAGATCTTTTTTTCTTCATTTCAGCTGAACAAGTTACCTATTCTTAAGCTTCCTTTCCTTGAAATTCTTCCTTTATGATCCACCTTCCAAAGATGAAACTTGTTTTGCTTTTTACTTATTTCTCTCTTGTGACTCCTTCTCTGCCATACCTGCTTCTCTATTTTATTCTTATACCAAATGTAATTGGAGGGGAGGATGGTAGGTGGTCTATCTGTCTTTCTGTCTCTTTAAGTAACCATCCTTTGTCTTGTTCAATGATAGTGAAGTTTGCGTGATGTTTGCTCCCCATACCCTTTACTCTGTGTTTTTATAGTCTTTTACTCCAACATCCCAATTATGTGAAATAATGAATTCTTTCCTCGTTGTTCCCTAGTTTATTCTTTCCCCCTACCTTTTCTTAAGATATTTAAGAGGAGGAAAAAACAAAACAAAACAAAACATTCTTAGTCCTTTTGTCTTACTGTAACTCTGCACTCCACTTTACTCTTGACAACATTAGTTTTTATAAGTCCATTTATTTTTAATCCCCTCCAGTATAAAGTAGTCTTCATCTTTGAACAGTTTCTTCTAGTTGCTCCAATGTGATTGGTTAGTTTATTATGTTTTTCTTAATTCCTTTGTTTGCATTTTAATCAAGAATGCTTAGAGTTTCTATGTTTCATTGAAGGTTGCCTTTTTCTTCTATAGGATATATTCACATTTTGCAAGATAAATTATTCTTAGTTGTAAGCTTATATAACTATTTCATTTTGTAATATTGTATTACAAACTCTTTATAGTTGTGGTTGCCTGTACAAGGCCTTGTATGATCCTAACTATGATTCTTTGTGAACTTTTTCCTTCTGGCTGCTTGTGAAGTATTTTATCTTTAACTCAGGATCTCTGGGTTTTCACTATGTTCCTGAGAATTTTCTTTTCTTTTCTTTTCTTTCTTTTTTTTTTTTTTAAATAAAGAAAGTGTAAGGTTTTTTCTTTCTGTTTTCATTTTGACCTCTGATTCTACTATGTCTGGGCCTATCAATTTTCTTGAAACATAGTAACCAGACTTTTTTCATAAATAACAGGCAATCTGAAAGTTCTTAGAAAATATATTTTTAAAAATATTTTTCAACCTTTTGGTTTTGTTTTAGTATTTCTTATTATCTCATAGAATAAATTTTGTTCAATTCATTCTAATTTTCAGGAAGTTAAGTGCTACATTGAGCTGTCTATTTTCTTTCTAATTCTTTCATATTTATAACCCCCACTACTCATTCCCTTCATTTTACTCCTTCATTCACACCCAAGCCCCAAACTTGAGTCCCACTTTAAAACAACCATCCTGTGTTTTTTGGAGTGTATTTTCATAGACAGTTGCTTTTATCTTTTTTTTCCCTTTCCCTCTCCTAGTTTCTGGCTCTCATTGAGATCCTGCTCCCTACTAATGACAAAGTCCGCTGTTGCCAATTCTAGCACCAGTCGCCCTTTCACTCATTCTCCCAAAGAAAGTGGGGAAATTGGAGTCCTTGTTCCTCATTGCCACTTAGTAAATTTCTACTTCTTTGTATTCATTCAATCCCTGTTGTCTACAGACCTCCTCTATCAGTTCAGTGCCTAGCTTATATTTTTTTTCTTCTCCCCATCTTCCACCATCATACTAAGAAATTTCAATATGTTTATTAATACTTCCTCAACTAGCCTAACATTACAGTTCTTAAATTTCTTTATTTTACATTATCTACCCCATTCCACTGCAGTTATACATAGAGATGATCATATCCTTATTGTCATTTCTCTCAAATACTCCATTTTCATGTTCATGAACTCTGAAATTCCCTTATCTGATCACAATCTGTTGTCATTCTACCTCCTCCTCTTCTTTGCA
The DNA here is from genome assembly GCF_048593235.1 of Sminthopsis crassicaudata. NCBI lineage: Eukaryota > Metazoa > Chordata > Mammalia > Dasyuromorphia > Dasyuridae > Sminthopsis > Sminthopsis crassicaudata. Next base: position 203,815,098 of record NC_133621.1, read on the forward strand.
ATCCCAAACCCTATTCTTTATCCACAGAATGATTTCCAAGTCTTTACCTCTTGAGTTCTCTCCCAGGCTGATCTCTTTTTAAATCTCATCTTTTTTTTTTTAACTCTCAGGTTTGGCTTCTGATCTTATAAATTCAACTGAAATTGCTTTTTGCAGTGTGTATACTAGGGTTTTCTTAATTGCTACATCTAGTGACTTTTTCTCAGCCTTTGTCTTACTTGACCTCTGCAGTCTTTGTCATTAGGAATCACTTTCTTGATGCGTTCTTTTCTCTAGTTTCTTAAGATATACCTCTATCCAAGTTCTCTTCCTACCTATTTTTCTGCACCTTTTCCCATTTCCTTTGCTAGATTTTCATCAGGGTCATGCCAGCTACTCCTGCTTAGGTTCCCTTCTCTTTTCCCTCTCTACTCTGTACTTGGTGATCTGACTCAGTTCTATAGATTCAATTTGCATCTCTATACTGATGATTCTTAAATTTACTTACCCAGCTTTAATCTCTCTTCTGACCTTTAGATTCCCATGACTGCCTGTTAAGACAGCTTTTATTTGGATATCTGGTGGGTATCTTAAATTCATCTTGTCTAAAACTGAAGTTATTATCTCCTCTTCCTCCTCCTCTTCCCCCACCCCCCCCAAAAATTCTCCACTTTCAGACTTCCCTGTGGGTATTGAGAGTGCCACCATTTCCCCAGTTCCTAGAATGGTTACCTTGGTGTTATCCTTGATTCCTAGCGGTTTTTCAACTCCTATGTTTAATTTGTTGTCAAGGTCTGCCTTCTCTCTTCTGGCATTACCATCACCCTGTTATAAGCCCTCATCATCTCATGCCTGGGCTATTGCAACAACTTGCTGATTAGTCTGCTTGCCACCAGTTGTCTTTTTTTTTTTTTTTTTCCTCCAGTCCTTTCCACTTAGCAGTCAAAATGTTCTTTTTAACAAGCAAGTCTGACAGTCACTTTCTTCGCCAGCAAACTTCAGTGACTCCCTGAGTCAAATATAAAATCCTATTTATCATTCAAAAGCTTTTATAATCTGATACCTCCACCAACCCCCATCCATTTTCCAGTTTTCTTTTTTTAAAATTAATTTTATAATTATACATTTTTGACAGTATATATGCATGAGTAATTTTTTATAACATTATCCCTTGTATTCATTTTTCCAGATTTTCCCCTCCCTCACCTAGATGAGAGGCAATCTCATACATTTTACATGTGTTACAGTATAACCTAGATATAATATATGTGTGTAAATCCAATTTTCTTGTTGCACATTAAGTATTGGATTCTGAAGGTATAAGTAACCTGGGTACATAGACAGTAGTGCTAATATATTCACTTCCCAGTGCTCCTTCTCTGGGTGTAGTTGTTTCTGTCCATCATTGATCAGCTGGAAGTGGATTGGATCTTCTTTATGTTGAAGATATCCACTTCCATCAGAATACATCTTCATACAGTATTGTTGTTGAAGTGTATAGTGATGTTCTCGTTCTGCTCATTTCACTCAGCATCAGTTGATGTAAGTCTCTCCAAACCTCTCTGAATTCATCCTGCTGGTCATTTCTTACAGAGCAATAATATTCCATAGCCTTCATATACCATAATGTACCCAACCATTCTCCAATTGATGGACATCCATTCATCTTCCAGTTTCTAGCCACTACGAAAAGAGCTGCTACAAACATTTTGGCACATACAAGTCCCTTTCCCCCCTTTAGTATTTCTTTGGGGTATAAGCCCAGTAGTAGCACTGCTGGATCAAAGGGTATGCACAGTTTGATAACTTTTTGGGCATAGTTCCATTTTCCAGTTTTCTTATACCTTTCATGGCCTCTGGGAACTTATGACACTGATTTCCTTACTATTCCTCCTATTTTCCCAACTCTAGAGATTTTTCACTTTCTCTCATGTGTGGAATGATCTCCCTCCTCTTCTCTACCTTGTGGCTTTCCTGGCTTCTTTCAAGTGTCAAATGAAATTCCACCTTGTAATGGAAGTCTTTCCTTAGTGTCTTCCCTCTATTAATTATTTCTAATTTATCTTATATATGACTTTTTTATAAATAGTTATGTGCATGTTGTCTCCCCACATTAAATTGTGAACTTCAAAAGAGGATATAGTTACCACCTTTCTTTGCATCTCTAATTTAGAGTAGGGAAAAGATAAGCATTCTTTTTGCTTTTCTGCCAGGCACTATGATAATTGCTTTTTACAAATAGTGTCTTGTTTGATTTTAGTGTGGTCACTGGTACATAGTAGATGCTTAATAAATGTTTACTGACTGACTTGCTTTATCTTTTCTAGGAATCTTAATAGTCCTTGTGGCCATGCAGTTCCACCCATAGTTACTATGAAGTTACTTTCTTTCTATAAGCTTGTGACCTAGAGCCTATATCTATAAAATTTCTTTATTGTTTCATTTGTTATTTAGCCTAGTTTTGTTTTTATTTTCAGCTTTGTTTCCTGAGTTGGGACTTAAGATCAGGGTCAATGTTGACTGCTTTTTTTTATACTCCTGGATGGAATGATGTGCTCCTGTTTCACCCTGATCTGTATTATCTGGGGTCCTATTGCAGGCCCTGACTTCCACTGGTATCTCTGGACAAAATGCTAGCAGATACTAGGCCCAATTATATTCTCTTTGTAACAGAGAACTGAGCTCTTCAGAGTACCAAGTAGTGCATAGGTTGATGACATGCAAACTTTCAGATCCACTTGATTAGGTGGTCGATCACTATCCTTTAGTTGTAACCTTAAACATCCTCTTAAGTTCAGAGCTCTGCAGGTGTTTGACTATCCCGGGGGTTCCCCTTTGGAATTTTCTGGGCTTTCTGATATCAGGTAGACAGCACTGCTACAGACTTACAGTATCCTAGGATTGCTTTTCATCAAGGCTGTAAAGTTTCCAAGATCTGTGCTTCCCTCCACTCTACTCCCCTTTCTTTGGCTGTTTTCCTTTCTTCTCCTCCTCCCACCTTGATTTAGATCAAGTGACTGTAGTTGTTATTATTATTATTTTTTCATTTGATAAAAAATTTAAACTAAAGTTCTTTTTTTGGTCTATGTTAAAATATGTATCTGAGAATTAGATTATTCTCTTTCTCTTTACTCCACTGTCTTGGCTTGAAGTACCTTTAATCATTTCTTTATTCAGCAACCTTCATTAATTTTCTATTGCTTATGTATAAAGTCCAAACAGTCCATTTATTGTTGTAACCTGCTTTTTTTATTTCTAAACTCTTACTTGTATTCTTCATTCCATTCAAGATAGACATATACCTTGCCTTTGAATCTTTGTTTATATTGATCTTCCCTCTTTTGTACCTTATCAAAATTGTTCAAGGTTCAGTTTCTTGAAGATTAATCTATTCCAACTAATCATTGCTGCATTTGAACTCATAGCACTTTTATATGTTTTATTCTTTCGTATTGTAGTTATGTATGTACTTGGATGGTTATGTGTTTTAATGGTAAGAATGCTTGATGTTGAATCAGAAGGTCTGCATTCACATAAAAAAAGAAACAAACCCTTTCTGACTTTGGGCATGTTACTTAGTTACTCCTAGCTTCAGTTACCTCATTTCTAAAGAAAAGGGGCTTGACTATATTTCTAAGTTTCCTTCCAGTTTTAAATCTTTGACCTCATCTGATCCCTCTTAGATTATGTAACCATTTAATGAGGATATACAGTATCTGGAATATAATGTTACCAGTAAATATTTTTTAATTATAAATGATGCTAATTTTGAGATTTTAAACCTGAGCTAACTTTGTTTTTGTTGGTATTATATATACCTACAAATGTACCTGTTGTCTTTTCCTTTAGAATGAAAGCTCCTTAACAGCAAAGGACTATTTTTGTTTTTGCTCTGTATCCTGGTGTCTGGTCTAAAACAAACATTTAATAAAATGCTCAACTGATTCTAAATGAACTCCTTAGAGCTTTAGGAAAAACAATCAAGGAAAATAAGAAGATCCCTATTCGATGATAAAAGAAACTCATGAAACTGTTGAGGTTCAGAAAGAGACCCCAAAAGGTTGGGATCACAGACCAGTATTGTGAGGTGTCTCAAAAAAAAATTGCAGGCTTGAATCCATCTTTAAGTCAAAAGGCAAAGTTTATTGTAACTGTAACACCAATTGAAGTCAGGGCTAAGTTCCAGAAGAATTTAGTAATAAAACTAGGAGTAAGGAGACAAATTTATCCAGTTCTTCATGTCACTTATGTGCCAGTTTTGTGGCCTAGAGATAGAACTGAAAAGTAGTCTATTCACATTCAAGAATTTGGTTATCGCTGACCAGCAAATTATCTATTTGACATTCAGTAATGTTTGTTGGACTATACTAAGGCCAGGAGACTTTAAAATCAGACAGATTATTATAACAAAAGCACCCTAAGTTCATATGACCTCATCACTGTTATGTTTTCCCCTAGGAGCTATACTCCATCATTTCTCAGGAAGTTTGAATCCCAAATTTATTTGGGACAAAGGGACGGAGGTGTCATCTTCCAGAGCTGCTTCATGCTAAACGAGGTGTAGATCTGTCTCTGCCTAGTGGGGTGCAGACTGAGGAGGGGAGGCATGAGACTTGAAGATGGCAGCAAGAGCATCCGGGGGGTGTTGAATGTCAGAATCAGTTAACCAGTGGTATTCAGATTGAACAAGTAGTTGGAAGTTCATAGCTTGGAGTCTGGAGGAAACAAATCTCACAAGTACATTAAAAATGCAAGGACCAAATATGAGCCAAAAAAAAAAAAAAAAGCATAAGCAAAAGTAGAGTTTGTCTGAGGGTTACTAAGGACAATAACCAGGAACCCCACCCAAAGGAAGACTTGGAGGGAATAGATGAGGCCATTATGAATATCTCACATCCAGACAGCTCTTCCTAGGATAAATGCCAAAGAACATTTCTCCAAAATCTTTGCTTTTGTCTCCTCAAAGGAGTAGGGCAGTGGGTGGAATAGTGGCGTTATACACAGTGAAAGAAGTGCTCAGGAGCCTAGGGTGCAAGCACAGTAATGTTTAAAAGGCATTAATCATTGGGGAGAGGATGACATGCAAAGTAGAGATAATTAAGTTTAAATAGGTTTGATCTCCTTTACCAAAAATCTCTGAGCTTTTTCAGGCTTACAAGGGAAGACTTTTACCCAATTAGTAAAGGTGTCAACAAAAACCAAAAGCAATTTGAAGCCCCGGAGAGGGGGACATATGTGTAAAATGTATCTGCTAGTCCTCCCCTGGCTATGTACCCTGCTTCTGGAGGTGAGGGGGGGGAGATATTTAAAAGCCCTTTCAGGATTTACTTGGGCACAAACAAGGCAGGCCTGACAAACCTGTTTAATTATTTCTCCTAGCTTATGACCAGTGAAAATAGGTTTCACAAGAGATTGGAGAATTTTTCCCAAGTGAGTAGCTTGGTGTTGGCCAAAGAGAAGTTTCCACTGGATGGTTTTGGGATGAGAAGTTGACCTGAAGGTGTTTGAAACCACCCAGAAGAAGAAAGCATATATCCCATTTCTTTAGCAGAGGCTTGTTCTTGGGAACTTTATGAGGGAGTAGAGTGTAAGAGTCAGGGTGTTGGGGAATTAAAGGTGTCATGATCAGAAACAAACAGGGAGCAGCATGGGTAGCTGAATCTGCAAGCCTATTTCCTTTGATCTGAAGTGAATCCCTCTTCTGGTGTCCTTTATAAAACATCATAGAAACCTCTCTAGGTCCATGGACAGCTTATAGTAGTTGTAGAATTTCCCCTGCATATTTAATGGGGGAATTACTTATTTTTGCTGTCAAAAGTCACCTTTTTTTTCCCATATAGTCCAATGAACATCCAAAACATGAAAGGTATATTTGGAGACAAATATATGTTCACTCTCGTTCCTTTCCCCATTTCTAAAACTGGTAGGGAGAAGCTTTAGTGGTTGGTTTAGAGTGAGCTTAGAGACTTCCTCAAATAGAAGAGCTGGGGCAACCACTCCTCTAAGGCAGGAGGGTGACCCCAAAGACTACAAGTTTCTTTGAAGACTTTCCTTGAGAAGTAAGCAAGAGGTCTGGGGTAAGGTCCCAGACATTGAGCCAAGACTCCTTGGAACTGGCCCTGCCTTTTCATCACAGCATAAAAAGTGTTAGGTAGAGTTAAGGCCAAGGCAAGAGATTAGTTTAGCTTTCAGAGTCTTAAAAGCCTTGGCCTGATCAGGGCCCCATTCAAGGAGAATTGTATCAGGGCCTTGAGTAGAATCACAGAGGGGCTGGAAATAACCAGAGTTAGATATACAAATTTTGCAAAATCCAGGCATGCTCAGGAAAGTATGCTGCTGTTTCTTTGACAAAGGATCAAGAAGTGACAAGGTTGCTTCTTCTCTGAGGTGAGCAAAAGGGAGGTGGGAGTTAATTCATCACCCAAATACTTAATAGACTGATAGGCAAAGTGGGCCTTTAGACAAAGAAACTATCACCCTAAAAAGCCGGAAAGTTTAGAGAAGCCTCTAGGGCTGGGCTGCAAATTAAGATATAATTTACATACTTGATAGCTGGTGCCTGTCCAAATATGTGGGGGCTGTCATGGAAGCCCTGAGCTAATTTCATGTTATGAATATGACTGCCCATGTTAATTGGTAGGGATTACATTTTCCTAGATTTTCCCCTTCAAAATGAAATTGTAAGCCTATGCAGTGGTATGCGTCTTTAAAATTTAAGATAGAAAAACCTTTGTGTCCCCTGGGATACTTGTATTGGACTCATGGCTTCTTCTGACCATTTGCTCTGAGTATAGAAATTTGTTATAAGAGGGAAAAAGCAGAGACATGATTATAATAGCATCAAAACAGGTCCTTCAAGCTTCAACCTGAGAACACATACATAATAGGATAAAACATCCTTACATCTGTTTGACACCCAATCATGCAGTAACAATTCCACCTCATAGTCAGATACAAGAATAATCAGGTGGGAAACAAAGAAACAGAACTGGGAACTGAGTCAGAAGGATCTCACCTTGAGCAGAAGCTAAGATTGTCCTCCCAGCTCTTGCCCAAATAAGATGTCCACCTTCATGATAGTTCAGGAAAGTATCTCTCTGAGTAACTTATGGCATTTCTCTCAAATGGTGGGTTACTGACTTAATGATCAGACAATCAAATTCAAAACTCAAAAGAATATCAGTTACAGTCCCAAGAGATTTTATCTCTTATAGCAAATTTTTCTAATAGTTTAGGGCTAGGTACATTATTTTTAATGTTTGTTTTTTTTTTTTTTTTTAATTTTAAAGTTTACCAGGAGTTACAGACAGAAGATTTTGTTTAACATGTTTTATATATTTAAACTTATCCTGGTGCAAAGGATCAATCATTAAACAATCTTAAAGAGTCTTAGTAAACACTTCTTGTTTAAGAACTATACATCCTAAACAGACTCATTTTTCAAAACTGATGACCTTTTCAAGAAAACTGGCAAGTTTACAAATTAAGGAGGAGTTGACAGAGACCCCAGGGAAGGGGCTGAGCTTGCTGTTGACCTCCCTCAACTATTCTTAGTGTTTTCACTAACAACTTGTGTTGTTTGATTTCTCCCTCCACTCTGAGAAGGAGGAAAAAGTGTTGCACACCTCATACTTGTAGTTGAACTGATAAGGCTTTCACCTGTTCTCTCTTGTTCCTCACATGACTTTGCCCAATTACCTCCCCAACCCAGCTTGGGGGAATGGGGATGGAATTGGGGTAAGCTGCATGTTCAACATTCCCTGAGACCTGGCACCTGAAACTACATCAGAAGGAGATTCTGGCATCAGTTACCCCAGTCTTAAGCAGATTCTGTTCATCAACTGCCAGGTGCTTTGGAAGCACGTAGCATGGCAGTGTGAGATGAGAAAGCCAGTTTGCATTTGGTAAGCCCACCATTCTCTATTTCAGTTGTGAATATGTATTCGCTATATAATTTATGGCAAGTTACTTTATCTCTGTCCGGTTTTTTGATTTGTAAAGAGAAATGGTTGTTGTGAAGATCACATGATTGCAAAAGTGTTTAGCATAAAACAAGTACTATATGAAGGTGCTATATATATATATATATATATGTATATATATATATATATATATATATATATATATATATATATATATATATATATAATTGCTTCATATTTGATAATTTTACATGGCTTTTTAGATGTGACCAACATACAATGCCAGTGTTGAGATAAATGATTTTGTGTGTGTGTGTAAAGTAATTTGGAAGCAAATTCAACTAAATTAAGGCCTCTTGGGGCAACAAGGTACGCAGTGGATAGAGCACCAGCCCTGAAGTCAGGACAACCTGAGTTCAAATCTGATTTCAGGCACTTAACACTTCCTAGCTGTATGATCCTGGGCAAGTCACTTAACCCCCCTTTTGCCTCAGGAAAACAATAAAAATAAATTAATTCATTAAGGCCTCTTACTATATGCAGAACACTAGGCTCTTATTGAGGGAGATTCAAAATTCATATGATGTCTGCCTTTGTGAAACTTAAAATCTAAGAATAACATACTTCCCTTAGCCAGATTCCTAGAAAAATTCTGTATGCTCAGTTGTTAGGTGCTAAGTCACTGAAATTGATAGAGACAATTATCTCATTTAGCATGGTTCAGTATGATTGATCTGATCCTACAAGGAGATGTTATGGACCAGAACTTGAAACTCAGTGGAATTGAGAAGATAATGATTCTCTAATTTACATGTACTTAGTACTTACTATAATTCCACAAGATTCACACTTTTAAGAGAGCATATATAAGGAGTAGCTGAGAAGCTCACTAAAGGAAAAGCTTGCTCTTGGACTTAGGGAGATTCACAAGACACAAACCCTCAAGCCCACTCTCTTGGAGGAGGAGTCAAGATTCATTCCAACTTCCACCTTTGTGCTGGCTGGAGGCTGAAGGACAAACCTTTGGATTCGGAGACACTCGGAGGGAGCTCTTTGAACCAAGAAGACAGATAGGCCTCTAAAAAAGCTAACCGGGCCCAAGAAAAGAGATAAAACTTTGAAGGAGAAAATAAAGGATCTGGACTAACTCCTGGCTGCATTTGGGATTATTGAACTGAACTGAAACTAAGGCTGCCTCCAGAAGCTCCCCAAGAAACCTGCTCCCAGAGAACATTATAACTTAGAGAAGAGAACATTACACTCAGTGATTCTACTTCAGTCAGTCAATAAAACTTTTAAGTATCCACTGTGTGCTAAGTGCTGGGAACACAAAGAAAGAAAAAAAAGACAATCCTTGCCTTTGAGGAGCTCCAATGTAATCAGAGAAACACATGCTAACTATGTACAAACAAGCTATGTACAGGCTAAAAAAGGAAATAATCCACAGAGGGAAGGCATTAAGAGAAAATTAAGAGAGATTGGGAAGGATTTCCTTTAGAAGGTGGCATTTACCGTAGGACTTGAAGGAATCTTAGAGAAGCTACTTCCTTTCCTTTCATTCAGTCCTCAATCCTTTGCAATCAGACTTTTGATCTTAACCTCAGTTGAAACTTTTCTATTCAAAATTACCAGTGTGTTTTTTTTTTTTTTTACTTGTCATATCTTTAATGGCCTTTTCTTAGTCCTCTTCCCTTTCTGACGCCTCTAATATACTTGACACTGTTGATTATTTTCTTCTCATAAAGTTTTCATGATTCTTCCATGCCTAGATCTGCCGCCACTTGACTGAATTTTCTCCAAGCTAAACATCATCTCCATTCATCTCCCACAGCATAATAAAAGTTTCCTTTTAATGGTTAACTATTTTTAATAAAACAATATTACTGATGGATGCCACAATAACTAGAAATTTATGGTTATTCTTATGATAGCTGCTCTTTTTTTTTTCTTTTAAGGACACAGTTGAAAAAAGAACTGTTAACCAAAAAATATTTACTTTGTGTGAGGATTTGATAGAAAATTTTTGAAATTTTCTAAAAATCTACAAGTTGTGTGCAGCACCATGATAAATGTGGAAATATGCTTAGAAGAATTGCATATGTTTAATCTATATTGTATTACTTGCTGTCTAGGGGAGGGAGGGAAAAAATTTTAAAACACAAGGTTTTGCAACAGTGAATGTTAAAAATTAGATGAAATTTATGCATTGGTTCTGGATCTTTGCTCAGAGTCTAAGCAGGTTTTCTGTAGATTAGTCCTTCAAATAATAGTTTCTGTCATCAAAGCAGGGATCTAAGTGGTTCAGTGAATAGAGGACCAGGCCTTGAGTCAGGAAGACTTATCTTTTTTTTTTTTTTCTATTTATTTAGAATTTTTTCCCCACAGTATATATGCATGAGCAATTTTTTTATACCATTATCCCTTGTATTCATTTTTTCCAAATTATCCCCCCCCCTCCCTCCACTCCCATACATTTTTACATGTGTTACAGTATAACCTAGGCAATCCCATACATTTTTACATGTGTTACAGTATAACCTAGATACAATACATGTGTGTAAATACCATTTTCTTGTTGCACATTAAGTATTAGATTCCAAAGGTATAAGTAACCTGGGTAGATAGACAGTAGTGCTAACAATTTACATTCACTTCCCAGTGTTCCTTCTCTGGGTGTAGTTGTTTCTGTCCATCATTGATCAGCTGGAAGTGAGTTGGATCTTCTTTATGTTGAAGATTTCCACTTCCATCAGAATACATCTCAGGAAGACTTATCTTGCATTCAAATTTGGCTTCTGATATTTACTATCTGTGTGACCCTGGGCAAGTCACTTAGCCCAGTTTGCTTTAGTTCCATATTTGTAAAATGAGCTGGAGAAGGTGGCAAATCATCTCAGTATCTTTTCCAAGAAAATTCCAAATGGGGTCAGAAGAGTTAGACATAGTTAGGGGACTGAAAATTTTAAAGGCATGTATTTTGTTTTGCTGATAAAGCATGAATTGTGTCTTATACCTACCATAGTTATTACTATGTAACAGATAATCAGTACTTGTTGATTTAGTTGAAATTTTCTCTTCAGATTAAATATCCCAGTTCACCAGTTGATCTCTTCTGTAAGATTGATTGGGTTTTTGACTAAAAAAAGTCATATTTTATAAAGTACTTCTAAAGTATTTTGGTTTGTCAAGTTAAAAATTTATTGAAAAGTTGCTACATGGTTTTAAATGGAGAAACATTTGAAGAGACACTTTCTTAATGCCCAGATCAGGGGTTCTCAAACTACTGCCATCGGGCCAAATGTGGCCTGCTGGGTTATGGCAAATGGGCTGAGGGGCGGAGACAAAGTGTGAGTTTTTGTTTCTACTATAGTCCGGCCCTCCAACAGGCTGAGGGACAGGGAACTGGCCCCCTATTTAAAAAGTTTGAGGACCACTGGTTCAGATCCTACTTCTAGCTTCTGTGAGATAATATTCTAGGAAGAAAAGGATTAAAAGATAAAGAAAAGGTAAAGATAGTCAAATTAATAAGGATTTATTAAGTGCTTCCAGTACCAGGCATTGTGCTAAACCCTGCAGGTACAAAGGTAAAATGCAGTCCCAATTGTTGAGGAACTTGAAGAGATAACATGCTAACAGCTGTGTCCCAGGCACATAATAGCACTTTATAAATGATACTTGACTTGATCTTAATGAGATGAGTTGTCCTAAATCTTTTACATATTTACCTAAAAGAAAAAGTGTAAAAAAATTTTAGACTAGGAAAAAATATTTTTAAAAATTTTCCATAGAACCAAAATAAATAAATAAATAAACAGATAAAATAAATAAAATAATCTTTCAGACATTCAAAGTCTATTTTATTTCTCTTTCGAATTATACTTTACAGGGTAAGTTGTTTTTGGTTTTAAGTCTTTCTTTTGCTTTTTAGAGTATTGTATTCTAAATTTTCCTCTTGTTCATCATAGAAACTTGTGATCCTTGACTTTGTTTCCTTTGTTGAACCTGCTGGATAAATGACTCGAGCAAATAAAAATATTACCTGTCATAATATCGTGTTACATTTACATTGTCTTCAGATTACAATTGTGTTGCTTCTTTCCAAATGGTTGATGGCCTAGGGCTATGTATGGAAGTATGGTAAATAGTAATCTATGGTGCAGATACAGCAGTACAAAATGAGAGAATTTTCAGTTTAGTTACATAATATCAAAGACTTCATAAATCCTAATAAAGAAAATAGCTATGATGTGTCAGCCTGAGTATTTTATTTTGAACTTTTTTATAGATTAATTCATAAGGATGTGAACTACTATTTACTTGGATATAATCAAAGAGGACCTTCATAATAAGAGGACCAAAATAACATCACTATATTGGTGTCAATGTATAGTGTTATCTGACTATAGCTGATCAGGCTAATATCAGAATGCTCTACCAATCCATAAGAATATTTGGAATGGAATGGAAACTAAAATTTGTGCATCTTGTGTTTCTTTTGAGCTGCTTTGAAATATAAGGTCTGAGTTGGAATGAGATACATAAATTAAATAATTAGAATTTAACTACCACAAAATCCTCTTCTTAAATATATCTGATAACTTGAAATAGAAAAAAAACCCAGAATTCATCTGAGCAGCTATTGTTCTTGTAAAATTTTAGTTTTATTCTATAAATTACTGTACGTGCTTACATTTTGAATGAAAATCATTTTTCCCCTAAATCAGTTGTTAGTATAAATTGTTTGCTGTTTGTTTTAAAAAATACAAGCTTCCCCCTCCTTAGTGATTTACAAAATTATATTTTCCAATATAAAACTTTTCGGGGAGAAAAAGACCATATCTTCTCTTTGACACATAATGAGATGGGAAGAATTCAGCCTTTAAAATATCAAACTTATTTGTCAGGCTTTTTCTCAAAAAAAAAAAAAATGCTTAATTGCATAAGTGATTGGTATAGAAAAGCTGTTATGCTCCTTGGAGGACTAACAGTCCTTTATGATCATTGGAATTCATATTTTTTCTATTCCTTAATTGGTGTTATCTTGAATGGTGACTATCATTTATCCACTATTTTTATTGGTTTTGAACTGTAGACTAGCATTTTCCCTAAAGCCTGAGATCCAGTCAACCCAGAAGAGATATCTCTTATTGAGCAAAGCAATGTGTTGCAGAAGGTAGGTAGCTAGAGGTATAGCTCATGTCCTTAGCAAAAAAATGGCTTCAATATATAAAGTTGGAAAGGGACTCCTACTTGAAGTTTGACACAAATAACTTGAGATATTTATGACAACAGTTCATATTTGAAATTTGTGGTCCTCAGTGAATCAAAAGATCCATACATGAGTACCTGCTGTAATCGAACCACGATAATGAGTTGACTTAAACTCATTATCATTTATTATGTAAATTACTGTAAGTGCTTACATTTTGAATTAAAACCATTTTTTTCCTAAATCAGTTGTTAGTATAAATTGTTTGCTGTTTGTTTTACAAAATACAAGCTTCCCCCTCCTGATTTCAAATTAATTTAGAAGTATATATTGGTTGGCTATATAGTGCATCATAAAATTAGTGAGAAAGGAGTGCCCTGGAGAAGCTGTATGCAGGTATGTGCATCCCTCTGCCTCAGGTACGAAAATTCTCATAAGTTGATTTTCTAGTATCTCCTCTTAGATCCTTATATAAAAAACATCTGACCCAATGGGTAGAGTACTTTTATCTGCAACCAAGAAGACCTAAATTTAAATCCTTCCTTAGACACTGACTATGTGACTATAGGCAAATCACTTGACTTTTGTCCTCAGTTTTCTCATTTGTAAAATGAAGATAATAATAGCACTTGTTTCCTAGGCTTGTGGTAGAGATGAAAAGATAAAATATTTTGTAAAGAGCCTTGCAAACCTTAAAGTACAATATTAACTATTAGCTCATTATTATTATTGTTATTATTATTACCTTTGAGATTCCATATTTCCAGAAAAAATTATTTAATGAGATTATTTGCATCTAAGCTTGTAGTCATGGAAAAGATCTTGACTATTTTTCAATCTAGTCTTTCTGTTTGCATACTGAAACATTAGAATATACTACTCTTGGTCACAGAGAGCTTTATATAATGTAAGGTTTTAATAAATCTTCACTGAACTGAATATTGAATTCATCTTTAATTTATAATAAGAGTTTAAGTGTAGGTGCAAATGTACCAAGTGTTTACAGTCCATTAAGTATTATACTTAATTTCTTTACAAAGTTTGATACTTCATTCCAGTTTCTTGTTACTCTCTGATTTCTGATCTTTCTTGATAAAGCTGATCATGGTGCCTGAGCCCCTGTCTTTCTTCTGTTCCCTTCACCTAACCTTGGGGAGCCAGAACCAGTGCCCCAGTGTCAGCACACCTATCCCCATTCTGTAAACATGTTTGTCCCATAATATGGGGTGAGGCTGAGTATAACAGATGGATAACTCCACACTTTTCTTTCACTCCTTGTCTCAGGTTGCTAAAAAGTTAGATACTGTTGTATCTTTTCTATAATATGAGGGCATCATGATCAGTGAACTCTTCAGGATGTCATTCATATATTCTTTGACCTCATTTCCTAATATTTCCCAGATAAATAATTTCTATATATATATTTTTAAAAAACAGATTTAAAACATACTACATATTAAAATATTTTTGATTGAAAGGCTAAAATATACTGATGATGTCCACCTAAATTAATGCGTGACATTCTTTGAGTATTCAAGATCAATATGACAGTCTCTTGGATTGTTATAATAGAGTTTGACAGTTTTCTATTTCTTGTGTCTGTGAACTTGATTTTTAAAATATTTTGATAATTGTATTTTAATACTTTTGGCTTCTGTTTCAGTCCTATATATCTTGTTTTATATATTTAAAAACATTACAAGAAAGGGTCCATAGTCTTTAACAGTTCAAATAAAAAAGCACCTTTTAGTGCCACAGATATAAGTTACAGTATACAAAGAAATGAAAAATAAAACTAATAAAAACCCTTCCTGATCCTCAAGAAAAGAACTACATACAAACAAAGTACTTACAGAATAAATTGGAGATAAACTCTAAGAAGGAAGGCACTATAGCATTATGCAGATTGGAAACCAAAAAAGTAGGGACAAGGAAGGAGAATTTTCCAGATGGGGGGAAAATAAATAAAAAATGCAGAGTTAGAAGATAGTATTGTTTGAAGAACAGTAATCAGGCCAATTCGACTAAATCAAACTTCCAAAATGGTCTATGATGCCACAAATGAATTCCTTCTCCATATTAAAAAGAAACTAAGAAAATTTCACATTTTAGTCACCAAGCATTTGTTAAATTCCTACTGGGTACTTGGAACAATATGCAAATGCTCAAATGGATCTATTATCTCATACATTAAGAAGTTGCAACTTATTCATGTGTGTCCATTATGTGTGAATCATATCCATATGTTTCCATAAGTTTGTCAGAGGGCCCAAACAGCATTCTGGAAACCTTCCTTGGTTTCTCCTGATGTTACACTCCCATTGGAGCATTGTGACTATCTAACTTGTCATGTGGCCCGTCCATTTTCTCTTCCTGTCATGTAATTCGTTGGTATCTTTTACTCTGTTATTCAGACTCCTTTCCCAGTTAGCTGTTATAGCATAAATACACTTTAAATACATGCATTTTTATCCATTGTCTTCTGTGTGCTACTCATTTTTAATTCTTTGTAATTCCATGTCTTGCTGTCATTTAGATATTAGTATTTTTTTAAAAAATGCCTCTTCCATCATGGTAAGCTTTAAGATCAATGAGCTTTGCATTTTCCTCAAGTCAATATATCATGCTTTTCACTATTCAACTTTAGGTCCATCTCATTGCCCATCTGTACTGTCTTACCCGGATATACATCTGAGGGATAAGCTCTTTATAGATTGTCTCTCTAAATGCATGTATATTTTGTACAATGGATGTTCTTCATCCATTTGATCTTTCCTGGGTGGATAGATAGTCCAAACTCCTTTGAGTGATTACAGATCTCTTCCAGGAAGCTCTGCAGTGTTCCGGGGCTTGATGTAATCAGAACAGTGTCATCCACAAACAGGAACATCTGGAGGACCTCACCATGTACAGGTAATTCCTCTGCAACTTGGACTCTCCACTGGATCTTATCCATCATAGTGACAAATACTCTTGGCAGACACACATCTACCTGTTTCATGCCTCATCTGTTGTTTGTTATCCAGAGGATTGTTGAATATGGTTGTTTCAGTTCTATTTTTCAAGCAATTTTGAATGATTTTGATGTCTGGATAGTAGCTACTTGATTGTAAAAACACTTGTAAGAGGCATCTTGTTCTACAAGACTGTGGTAATAAACAATAACATCTTATGTTCTCTATATCTTTAACTTCATTGTGAAATAGTGAAGATGGGAGCCATCGATGAATCTTGTTTGTAGAAGCTTGCTTGTTCTCTACAAATAACATCATTAAGAATACTTTCTGTTTATGGATAGATAACTTTCACTAAGATTTTGTGTTGATGTATACTTAGATGTGCCTTGACTCAGGCTAGCCCTGTGGAACTTTAGGTTCAAATTAGAATGAAATGAAATATGTTGAGATTATTCAACAATTAGCAAAAGGAAATTTACTTAGCATAAGAAGAGAAGGATATTCAACAAAGATAAGTATTAAGATTGATTAAGAAAGCTCCTTGGATGTTCTTGGAGTTCCTTGTGGCTATTCTGTATTCTGATGATCAAGGAGTGATGTCACACAGCCTGAACCTTTAGTTCTCTGAGTCAGCCAGGTCTTAAGAATGGCCATCAAGCTATTAAAGAGAAACTGGCCTAGCCTTTATGGGGCAGAAGTTAGAAAATACCCTAGCTTTTAACTACAATGGAATATATCAATAATTGTTGGTGTTGTCAACCTTTTTTTTTTTTTTTCATTTTAATGAGGACTGAGTTTTTTTTCCCATAACTTTGTATATTGTTTCTTCAATACTGACACAGTCCTTTCTCCAGTAAGAACTCCTCTATTTCTTTAAGAAAGCTTTTGTGTTTAAGAAACATGAAGCTTCTGTGTAACCTGCAAGTCTTTAGACTTCTTCCTTCTTTCTAAATCATACTTTCATTTGCTTCTTCCCTTCCTTACCTTTTCTACCTTCTCATTGAAGTTACAGAGTGTTCATTTATTTACTTACGAGGATCTTATCAAGTAATTCACAGGTTTTTCTCTACTCTTTAACTATGGAGGCTAATTTTGGTATATTGGACTTTGATCCAATCTGATTGCTTTTCCTATCTTTATTCTTTTCTGTGCTATTTCCTCCCCCTTTATAAGGACATATGGGTCTATGATGTTAGAATCCTAATGTGATGATTGCACCATCCTTGATAGAAAAAGCAGTTCATCATAATGATTTTTATAAATCATTCTTATTTTTCTTCTGTTCACAGTCCTCTTTCCATTTTCATCCTTAAATCCCTTGAAATGGCTTTGCTTAGTTGGTTATCTTGCCAAGCTTTTTAAAAATTGGTTTTACTTTCCACTGTTTTGAAACAAGTATGTATTCTAAGCAACTAGATGACACATAGAGCAGTGGACCTGGAGTCAGAAAGGTCTGAATTCAAATTCAGCCTCAGACACTTGTTCAGCTTCATACAGTGTGACCCTGAACAAGTTGCTTTACCTTTGCCTGCTTTGCTTTCCTGATCTATAAACTGAAAATAATTGTAGCATCTACGTCCTAGAGTTTTGAAAATAAAGTGATATATTTATAAAGCATTTTAAAAGCCTTAATGCACTATAGAAATACTAGTTCTTACTCTTATCCTTATTTCTATTTCTAGTGTTGCTTTTGGAAATCATATGTTTACAAATTAGCCATTTATGAATTCTTGTGGCAGTTTACCTAGCAGTTAAATTTCTGGACAAAGTCGTTATAATAAATGTTGATGTACTTTATATCGTCTACCAAAATCATTATAGTAAATGTTGATATACTTTCTATTATCTACTTACCATTTTTGATTGTCACTTGATTATTAAGTGTTCAGTTGTTTGAATTATATGCCACGTATATTTTTTAATTTTTTAAAAATAATAAATCTGGTTTTAGCTATGATGAATTATTGATAGAGACTGTACAGAGACTGTTTACTCAGCAATCACTTCCATATCAAAAACAAGTCTTTTTCTGTTTGGTAAAATACATTTTTTGTGATTTATGTTGTTATTTGATTATATCTATCAATTCTTTTTCTTTAAGGAAGTTGTAATGCTGAAGAGGCATAGAGCTTCTGCGTGATTTGCATGTCTTTAGACTCTGTCCTTCCTTCTTTCTGAACTATGCTATTCTATATATTTCTCCTGCCCCTTACCTTTCCTGTCTTCCTCCCATAACTTTGGAGTTATGAAATATCAGAGTGTTTATTGATTTAGTTTGGAGGGTCTTCTCTTTAACATGTAAGCTGATTTTAGTATATAAGCTACAATTGTTTTTGCGTTGTTCTTTTGGTAAAGAATAATAATTATAATAGCTAGTATTTATATAGCCCTTTAAAGTTGGTATCACATGTATGTATATACATAATGTAACACATTACTGTTGTAACACATGATGAACAAATATTCATGTCTTTGGTGGTACTATAAAACTCATTCCACTAATTCTTTTCGTTACCTTTCTTATGAGTGAGCCATTTTTCCATTTAATTGAAACTTTTTTCTTCTGGTTTGATTATAGCAAAAATGTCAAGATTGATTTAGGTCCTTTAGCAATATGTCTAGTCCTTGGTAATTGTATGAAGATCTCACATTTAAGAGTACTAGCAGCCAAGTTAAAGATACCCTAAAAACATGAATTTTATAAGGCACCTACTCTCGTTTTCCTTCTTGTCAATCTGTTACTATCACTACAGAAGCAAAAGAAAGCTGGACAGATCTGAGAGTATTTACATTGTTTTTTTAAATTCATGGCTTGTTTGCTGTGGTCAAAAACAAATTTATTACTTCCTGGCCATTGTACTGCTAATGTCTCTGTCTGTAGTTAGCTATCTTTGAAACTTTTCTAAGATGATAGAATATGTCATAGCTTTAAGAACTTAAGGTTAAGTACATACTATGGTAGAGTATCAAAGTAGTACTTTGTGTAGGAACCAGTGAAGACACAAAAAAATTAAAGTCTTTCAAGGAGTTAACATTCTATCAGTGAAGACTACGATAGCACTAGTAGCTATGGGAATGAGGGAAAGGTTATGTGTGGAAGAGTATTTGAAGTGAGTTTTCAGGCAAATAGGGGATTTTAAAAGGTAAAGATGAGAAGAAATTACATTTCAGGCAGAGGGAATGACTTGCAAATATAGAGATGGGAAATGGAATGTTGTGTGTAAGGAACAGCCAACAAGACCATCTGGGTACTCCACAGAATGAAGGAAGGGTGAAGGAATATCCTTGATCTGATTTTATTAGAGGAACTGGTTGCTGAAATAGAAATAATAGAAAGACAATCATGACATCCTAGATTCATAAAATACTAAGGAGTCTGATTCTGAAGCAAGATTTAAGGAGAAACTATTTAAATAGTTAAGAAAAAAGTATATGTAGGATTCCATAACTTGAGATCGTGTATGGTAAATTGGTACAAGAGGGATGGAATGCTATAAATAATAAAATTCTATTGATATCAACAGAAATTGTATCCAGTTAACAGCAGAGAAAACTGGTCCCTTATACTCTCACTTAACATTCCTCTCTCCCACCAACGCACATATTTTAGCAGAACTACATAATGGAAGCTATGAGTTAGTGCTCTGGGATCCACCTCATAATTTCCCTAACAAGCATCAAAAATTAAATTCTTCCCTCTTCAGCACTCTTCCCTAAGAAAGTAATGGTATAGAAAAGCTGAAACTTACTCTGCTTGTAGCTGCAGTGCCTTTGCATGATAAGAGCAATGATCAGCTGGAAAATTAAAAAAAAAAAAAAAAAAACAGAGAACTGGGGCAAAGCACATATTTGGGGGAGGAATGGGTTAAGTTTGGGTTCCACTAGCTCAAAGGAAAGGGGTACTGGTATTCAGCTAAGACCTGCCTTCTTTACCCTTACCCCAAAAGCCATATGGTCTGAAATCAGCAAAAAATCACAAAAATTGAAAATATATTATTAGAAATAACGATGGAACAAAATACTAACATTTTTGGAATGCAACAAAAGTAGTCTTCAGATTAAAAAAAATCCAAAATACGCATTAAAAATTAAAGAGTCAGCAAGTAAATCTAAAATAAGCACACAGATATTGGGGGAAAAAAGGAGAAAAGAAAGAGGTGATCTGGAAAGAAGCAAAAACCCATAGAAATGATGAAACTAAAAGCTAGTTCTAACTAATTCTATACTTACAAAATTGAAAAGCCTGTAAACAGTCTGATTAAAAGAAGAAGGAATGTGGCAATTAATTGGTGCAGTAAACAGAGTACCAGCTCTGGAGTCAGGACCTACTGCCACATCCTGCCTCAGGCACTTAATAGCTGTGTGACACTGGGCAAGTCACTTAACTCCTATAGCTTTGGACAACAAGAACAAAAAGGCTGAAAGCCAAATCAACAAAATGAATAAGGTAAAACGCTACAAAATCAAAATTTAAAAAACTTATCGGAATTTAAAAAAAATTATCAGAATTTGCTATGCACTAGTTGGTACTAAAACTGAGAATACAAGATTTAGAATACTTTGAAAAATAGACAATGTGAGGCTATTAGAAGACAAATTAGAGAATTTAAATCAGCCAAATTCAGAAAAAAAATAAAACTAGCTATAAAAGAACTACTAATAACAAAAACTACTGATCTGGAAAGATTCACATGAGAATTCTAATACTTTTTTTTTAAAAATAATGCCTCTAGTATAGTTATCTCAATAATTGAGAAAGAAGATACTTAAATGCCTTTTATGAAAAAAAACATAGCCCTAATGCCTAAAATCACAGATGAAGTACAGAATATGTAAAGTACAAAGGATAAAGATAATAAAAAGCCCAGGTGAAGTTTAAACTAATATCATTAAAGAACATTAATTCAAATTTTTAAATAAAATCTTCTCAAACATTAGAGTTTTTAATCCAATTTATCCAAGAAATCATTCATTCCAAGTTGTATTTATAACAGGAAAACAAGGATAGTTCATCATCATAAAAATAATATAATTACATTAAAAACAAAAACATTTCACAATTAGAGGATTACTTCAATAGTGCATAAACATTTTTTGTAAAAGTACAATACTTAGGGAAAATTCTATAGAATCAGCAAAGGTACTAATTGGAACAATAGCTTCTGACTACAAAAATCAATAGCATTTCTTTATATAGTACTAACAAAATCTAAGAGGCAGAAATAGAGAAATTCCATTCTAGGTAACTATAAGATAAAATATTTGAGTTTCAGACTACTAAAACAAATACTTGTGTATATTCAATTATACAGTGTCCCTTAATCAAATAATTATTTAAGTAGCTAGAGTAGCATATAGTGCTTTTGATTGTTCAACAACAATATCACCAAAGTTAATTTGCATTCTGGATGCTATACAGAACAAAGGGATACTTTATTTTTTCAATTAGCCAAAATCCTTTTTTCTCTCCCCCAATCTTTTCTACACCTTAATTGGAAAATAAAAGAAAAATATAGCTCTTATAATAAATATGAATAATGAAAACATGTTTTTTCATTGGTCATGCCAATGTACATATATGTATGTGTGATAGTGTATATCTCACACTATCTCAATTTGTACTCAGAATCCATTACCTCTCTGTCAGGAGAAAGGGAGTATGTTTTATTTTGAATATTCTAGAATAATACTTCATCATTGCATTTATAAGAATTCTTAAATTTTGTAAAAAAATTTTTTTATAAAATTATTATCATTTAAATTATTTTCCTGGTTCTATTTACTTCACTATGTATCAATTCAAATAAATTTTTACAGCTTTATCCAAAACCATTAGGTTCATAATTTCTTACAGTAAATATCATTTTATTACATTCATATACCATAATTTGTCCATTTCCCAATTGGTAGGCTTCCCCTTCTCTCAGTTTCTAATTCTTTGCCATCACAAAAAGTGCTGCTGTAAATACTTTTGTTTATTCATTTCTTCCTGTTCTTTCTTTCTTTGATCTTTTTGGCCTATAGATATAATAGCATGACTGGGTCTAAGAATCTGCATAGGTTAATAATTTTTTTTGCCTTAGTTTCAAATTTCTTCTCAGAATGACTGAACCAACTTATAACTCTTTCAGCAGTACAATGTTATGGTAAGGTTTGTTGTACAACATAGATAGATAATTAAAAGATATGAAATAAGAAGGCATTCCCCAGAAGATAAGGAGTTGAAGAATATGAACAAATAGTTCTCAGGAGTTACAAACTGTTAACTATATGAAAGAATACAAAATATTAATAATAAAAGGAATACAAGTCAAAACAGTTTTCGTTTAAACTCATATCCAATAAATTGACAAAAATAACCAAAGATAGGAGTAGGCAATATTTGAGGGGTTATGGGAAGTTAGGCATATGTATATGTTATTTGTGGGGCCCTGAGCCAGTGTAATTGGAAGATAATAATTTGGAATTATACAGATAAAGTTAACAAAATACATAAACGTATGCTCCAAGGAGATCATTGATAAATTTTCAGGTACACCAAAATATTTATAATAGTACTTTTTGTGGTAGCAAATATAGATGCCCATTGATTGAGGAATGGCTAAACAACTTGCAATACATGAATATAATCCTGATGTTGTGAAAAACAAAAGCTTAAATCTAGGGAAACTGATGAGAAACATCAAAAATTTGTGCAGCTCGGTGTGTATAATATCAAGATTATTAAATCCTTTAGTGAGTTGAAAAGGTCTTTTTTTTTTTTTTAAGCTTTGTTGGCAGAAGACTTTAAAAGAAAGAACAGAACTTGTTTCATGGATGGAAAATGACAGAACTATTTAATTTTCATTTTGGTTGTTTTCTTTTAAAGTTAGTGATCTTTAGACTCAGAAATTTGTACAAAATTATATAATAAGGAATTATCTGAATAATGATAGTGAAAATTTGCATAGCACTGTGACAAAACCTTTTGGCATCCAATTTTAGATTTAAACCTCATCATGTCGTGTTGTAGGTAATGGCAGTTATTATTGTCATTTTGCTGACAAGTAAAATAAGGTGCATGATGCATGATTTCATTATAAGAACGAGTCGTACCAGACTAATTTTTATACATTTTTAAAGACAAGGTTAGTAAACTCTTGATGAGAGAAATGCTATAGATATATTATTCCTAGTTTTCTGCAACATTATTAGTATTGAAAAAAAGAAATATTAATATTTTTAATTTCAGAATTCTTTGCCATAAGTAATATTAGTTTAATATTTAGCTTTGAAAGAGAAAGAAATTTTATAAATGGCATAATCTTCCTTGCCTTTTAATATGACTCTTTTCCAAGAAGTTTTCAGGTATCATTTATAGAATCTTATGAGGAAGGAAAAGATCATAATATGTTAAAAATGCAGTTTGGTGTTAACATAATAGCCCCCATTCGATTCTTTCCTGGACCTTTAAAGTTCCGTCCTGTGATCAGTATTTTAACTGTGAATTTGAAAAGAGAACAAAAACCTTCTGTTTTTCCCATTTTCATATAGGGAAAAGTTTGGGACAAGGTTTTAGGCTGAAGGAATAGCATTTCTTTATTTTTAGAGAAATTAAAAATGAAGTTTTAAAAATATTTCTACAATAGGTAAGACCATTACTGCTTCCTAACATCCTCATCTGGGAACTTCAGTAGGGCTTCAACATCATATATTCCTTCATAAGTGCTGTGTTTATGAGCTCATATAAGAATTGATGAAGATAATGTGTATATGAGACTTGATTGAGATTGACACAACAGAGATACACATGCCATAGTGACACTACAGAGAATAGCCAAGCAATGCAAATAAGATGCTGTTCCTCACCCAGAGAACGCTTGTCTCTTTTTGACATCATTCCTCATGCTATAATTGAATGCTTTCTTCAGAACTTTGTACTTATCTACTCTGTGTTTCAGTTAATGACTGGTTGCTATTTCTACTAAAGGTGGCAACCTTCTTACTCTAAAATACACTGAATCACCAGTTTATCTTTAAAGGAAATTACTTTTTCTACTACAATTCAAAGGGATATTTTCTTTTCTACAAATGCTTGTATTTGTACACCTTTTTATCTCCCAAATAGATCCAGATTCATAATAGTCTTTTTCTCTTGACATAAGTTATCTGACAGTCTTTTGTATTGGCATTATGAACAAGAAATGTGGGCTTAATGCTGACTAAGATAGGTGTATTCCAAACCTGATAACAGTGATTTTTAATAGCTTAATGTCAAGCTGGAGCTATGTATCTACACTGAGTATGTAGTGTACCAGGTTCTATCCATGATCCCATTATATTTACTCTTTTTCTTAATGAATTGGCTGAAAGGTATACATAGTATGCTTCTAAAATTTGCAGAAGATCATAAAGCTGGGAGAGGTAGGCTGGGTTGACAGAATAGTGATCCAAAATGATAGCTTCCAAAGGTAGAATTATGTGTAATTTAATAAGAGGATGTTAAATACAAGAATCAATGCTAAGTCTTATAAATGTGCAGTTGAGTTTTTGTTTTTTTGGGGGTTTTTTTTGTTTTGTTTTGTTTTTTTGTTTTTGTTTTTTTAATTCTTATACTGGACAGAGGAAAAGTGTCCAAATATTTGGAGGGAGGAGGGAAAGGCGTGTGTAAAATTTTAGTGTGTAATAAAATCAATATAAATTAATAGTATGACATAAATTTAGAAGCATAGTGCCCACAACAAGGGATATTACAACACTGTTATACTCTGCCATAGTTCTTCAGACAGTATACAAACATTTGTAAGCATTTACTATGTGCCAGCAGGTAACAATATAATCCCTACTCTCGAGAAACTTACATTCTAATGGGAAGGCAACATGCAAGCAATTATATACATACACTATAAGTGGGAAGAGATAATCCCAGAGAGAAGGCACTAGAAATGAGGCGATAGAGTTGGGATACAGAGACTGGGAAAGTCTTCCTGCAGATGAGATCTGAGCTGAGACTTGAAGGAGACCAAGGAAGGCAGGAGGTGGAAACAGAAATGGGGACAATCAAAGAAAAGACATTGTCTGGAAATAAAGTATTTGTCATTTGCAAGGAACAAAAGTCAAGGAAGCTGGAAAGAAGTGTAAAATATAAGAATAATGGAAAAATAGAAAGTTATAAAGATTGTGAATGATTTTAAATGCCAAATTATTTGATCCTGATATAATAGAGAACCACTGGAATTTATTGAAGGGGTATGTGTGTGAGAGACAGACAAACCGTCAGACAAGACAAATGAATGAAGGGAGGGAGGGAGAAAGAAAGATTGTGTCTGTCTTTTGATAGATTTGTGACTGAAGTGAAGGACAGATTTAAGGCAGGAATTCCAACTAGAACACAGTTGCAGTAGTTGAAACAATGGACACCTGTACTTAGAATGGCCACTTTGTGAGTGGGGAAAAAGGCAGCATATATAGAAAACACTTTGAAGGTAGAAACTATAAGACTTGATGGTTAGAACATATAGTTCTATACATACATACATACATATATATAAAACATATACGCCATAGTTTTGGGCAGTATATTTTAGAAGAGATGTGATCAAATTTTGTTTTTCATTTAGAGGAAGATGATGTACTTAGTTGGAGCCTTTGGAAACTATATTATGTGTATAATTAGCTTGGAGAAAAGAAAACAGAGATTAGGAATTACTAGTGTAAAGAATAATCTGGCTTCCAAAGAAGAAAGGATATATCTCACTTCACTCTTGGCAAAAGTTGGGGGCTATGAACATTGTATATGCTGCCAGACATAATGGATGTGTTGTTTAGTTTTAATGGAACTGCAGTTTTCTTTTTCGATGCAACGAATGACTATTCAGGTGTCAAAAGGGATGACTATGCAGGCTTGGGGGTGGTGACGGTTGATGTATTTGAAATTTAAAAGGATGTAAGTATGAGATTAATTTACAAAAAAAGTATTTTCAAACAAGTTTTTTTATCATTATGTATTTAAAAATTCTTTCTCCTCACTCTAAGGAGTGTAAACATTTAAAAAATTTATTAATGATACTTTTGAGTAGTTTGGAACACTTTTTTTTCTTTCTTTTTTTTTTTTTGAACAGATATTTGAAAGATTTATAAAGCTGATAGAATATGAGTAGCATAACTTATCCCTTTTCTTCATTTGACATTGTTAACTCACTGAGGAGTTAATCTCCAGTGTTTTGATTTACATAGATGTTGACTAAATATTAATGATATAATATTTATCATTTTTCTTTACACATGAAACAGATTCTGTTTAGTTTACACAATGAGTAACTAAAGTAATATTTTAAAATGTTTGCAATGTCATCATTTATAAAAATGGAAAATTCTGGCAAGTTTTTGTGTAAATGTTTCTCTGATGAGTGTACATATGATCAGTGTATTTATAATCTTTTCTTTTGTAATTCTCAATAAAGATTTAAATTTAAGTAGTATTGGTTTGAATAATGTTCTTATTCTGATAGAGAAGAAAAAGCTGGATCACTTACCAGTAACTGGAGTTCTATTGGGTAATCTCCACAGATCCACATACTTTGAAGTTCTTGTGAATGCCTCGAGGACCATGGAACCGTTGAAATTTCAAATTTCAGGAAGGTAAGCAAGTACACTGAAGCATGTCTCTAGCATCTCCCAAATTCCCCTCTCCCACTTTCTTACATATACATCTGTACTGCATGCCCCCTCAGTTCCAGTGGATGACGATCACGAAGATTCTGATGCTGTACAGAATGGCAAGACAGTGTGGATCTGTGAGGGAAAAGACCCAATAGGATAACTCCAGTTGCTGGTAAGTAATCCAGTTTTCATAGACTTGAGACATTTTCAAGTCTCTTCTCTTTGAAAATAATCTAAACATAAGAGAAGTTGGTGTAAGGGAGAGACATTTTAGTCTTAAGTTGTTTATAGTTTCAGGAATTTAGAGTCTCTTAGTTGTTAAATTTAGAAAGCTTATTTTTTTACATAATTAAGGAGATACTATCCCATTTCACAGACTCTCATATTTTTCCAAAATTTATATAAATCAATCTTGGGAAATTGAATTAGATTTTTGAAAGCACTAGAAAAGCTTATAGATCCCTATTCTTTTTATAAAGTATGCAACAAATGCCTCTAAGTTAATTGTTAGTTACATTGTGATTTGCTTTAGATTTACTCAGAACAGAATATATCTGTATTTTTGGTTATAGATACCATTTTCCTGTTAAAAATATAACAGTAGACTGTGACAAATCAATCAATAAAAAAAGCAAATAAAAATAGTATAAGTAGCTAATATCCTGAAATAATATATATGCTGAAATAATAGAAATAATATCCAAAAAATAAATGAATCTTAAAAATATTTTACTTTAGCAAGGTTAATGATGCTGCTTTGGGGAAATTACCAGTTTCTTAAAGGATAGATTTATTTAAATTCTTTAGGTGGATCTCTGAAGATTCATTCTAACAAACAGATTTCATAAGTCCAGTAAAACATTTTTCCTCGTGTATAATACTTTACTTACAATTTTAGTGCCTTTACACTTTCCAGCCCAGAATGTACTTCCTTCTCACCTCCAACCCTATGTTTCTTCTAAGGCTCAGCTCAAATACAATTTTCCACATATGAAGCCTTTCCTGACCCCTACAAATGCTAGTGTCCTTTCATTCAAATTTATCTTATAGTTAACTTTCATATTTTTTTCTCTATTGTATATATCCTTATATCCTTGTTATCTCCCTCCTTAGATTGCAATCTCCCTGGGAGTAGAGATTATTTCATTCTTTTATTCACTGGTACATAGGCCAGTTAGTTGATTAATTATTTTATCTTAGTAGAGAAAGTTCCTGACCAGGAACTCAGACCAATAAAATCAGTGTTGTGATTTAAAAAAAAAAAAAATCAACTCCACCAAACAGCTAATAACACATTTTTTTTTTCTTTCTGATTCTTCATGGGAATGTTAGTAATACCAGCATTTTAGTGTGAATTAGGAAAAGAAAGTAGGTTATTATTAATGTAAACATTTTTGCTGTAGCATTTATGAAGATCTTTGTTGGAATTTCACAGAAAAAGAACCATAACTAAAGTTCTTGCCCTATAATACTTTATAGTACAATTTGTTATAGTTAATATTTGTGGAAATAATTTATGGTAATAGAAAATCTGCCTGATGTTTTAATCTATTTTCTTAGAAGAGTATGACTGAATTTAGTCTTTAAAGCACAAAATAATTTATTTTAGCAATAGCTTCCTTAAAAAAATTGAGCAACCATATCAAGTTTCATAGACAAATGTTTAAGACAACACTGTTTTCCCTCATGGAAAAATAAATAAGAAATTTTGGGTACAATAATACGGCCTTTTGAAAGCCAGGTGATCAGTTTTATTTGAGTGATTTTTATTTTGAGATTGAATTATGTCTTAAATTCCAATTTTTTCATACCACTGATTTTGTTGTTGTTGTTCAGTCATTTCAGTTGTGTCTGAGTCTCTCTGGGGTTTTCTTGGCAAAAATTCTGTAGTAGTTTCTCATTTATTTCTCCAGCTCATTTTACAGATTAAGAATTGAGGCAAGCAAAGCTTAAGTGATTTGTTCAAAGTACATATTTGAACTCATAAAGATGAGTCTTTTTGATTCTAAGCTCAGTGCTGTATCTACATTGCACCACCTAGCTACATATATATCACTGGTTTACGAATCAGGTATATCAACCTTGGTCTTGAGTCTTTAGTATAAAATGAGATCATACTAAATGTATGAGATAATTTTAGCTCTTGTAAATCAAAAATGCATTTTTTATATTTAAAAGGAGGTGTCTGGATATAGATAAAGTCTGTATATAGTTTGGTGGTATATTAAAACAAAGTACTGAACTTTTGGTTGAGAAGACCTGAATTTGAATCCTATTTTAATTATTTTGAGAAAGATCATTTTATTTAACAAACTTAGGATATGACTTCTCCATTTTAAAATGTAGAATTCACTTATACTTTAGTTGCAAGGCAAAATTGGAAAATAGTAATACTAGATAGCTAGCATTTATTTAATGCTTTGTGGTTTGCAAAATGCTTTATATGTTATTTCATTTAATCCTTTCAATAACTCTGGAGGTAGGTGCTTTTATGAATTGTTTTACATATTAGGAAACTGACTAGCTAGTAAGTTTCTAAGGCTGGATTTGATTTTGGGTCTTTCTGAATATAGCTTTAGTGCTTGATGGACTGCACCACCTTATCACCTAACTTGTAGAAGGAGTATAATTTTATATATATTTTATTAAAAAAGAAAAAATCATTTAGAACTCAGAGGTATTTAGTTTAACTAAAATCTGAAATATGAATTTCTTCAACAATAACTGGTCATCTTGCTTTCAATTGAAGATCTACAGTGAGACATGTCCATCTCCTGGAACAACTTGTTACATTTTTTTTTAATAACTCTCATATTAGAACTTTTTCCTTCATGTTGAGCTGAAATCTGGCAGTAACTTTTAGCATTCTGCCCTCCAATGCTGAATAGACCTTATTTCTTTCTCTTCTATAATACAATAATAAGAGTAGAGGTAGTGATAGTGGTACTGGTGATGGTGGTAGTAGTAGTAAGCAGTAGCAGCTCAGTCAGTCAGTAGGCTTTTATTAAGCACTGCTTATGTATCAGGCTGTTATTAATGTTTTTCTTTCTTAGAGAGGACTATGATATGAGGGAGCTGATGCCATGACATGCAAGTGAATTGGATTTAAGTTAGGGAGGGCTGGGCAAGGTCACCTGCCACACTTTCCTTTCCAGAGCCATCGGGCTCCAGTGACCAGATATAGATCAGGATGACTTGAGATTGCCCTGGATTCAGGGGGAGATCTCAGCTTGGGTCTTCTACAGGTCTCAGTTTGACTGAGGCTATGCCCATTAATGATTAAGTTAGGTAAAATTTGAAGCAAAGAATGTAGTCCTTTAGCTAGATGGGAAAAAAAATCCAATCTGAGAGAAAGAGACATGACATGTAAGTGAGTTGGTTTTAATTGAGGATGGGCTATGCAAGAGTTACCACCCTTACTTTCTCCTCCAGATCCATTTAAGTTGTGTAGACAGAAGTCAAATCATGTACCAGGCAGTGTGCTAAGTGCTGAGGAAAGCTAAGAACAAGCAAAAATAATGCCTGTCCTGAAAAAAAAAAAAAAAAAGCATTGAAACAAGGATGGTAATATTTGCATAATTATGTGTATATTTATAAGATATATTCAAAGTGTGAATGAGTAATGAATGAAGAAAACATTAAATACACTGACAATACCAAAAGAAAAGCGAGACAATATAGACAATCTTTGCTCTAAAGGAGCACACATTATAATTAGAGGAAACAGTATATATAGGTGGTAACTTTATACAGGAAGACACTAGCATCAGTCTGGAAAAGCTTCCTGCAGAAGGCAGCTTTTGAACTGAGTCTTTAAAAAAAGCCAGAGTTTCTAAGAGCAGTTGGGAGGATATATTCTTCTTGTAGACGGATAGCTAGTGAAAAGGTATGTGTAAGGAATAGCAAATAAATCATGATATAGAATTGTGCTGTATGAAGGAGTAATATGAAAGAAGGTAGTAAAGATAAGAATGTTGTGAAAAGGCTTAAATATCAGAGGAGTTAATATTTGGCCTTAGAGGTAATAGGGAACTACTGAGTTTATTAAATAGATGTCCAGACATAGTAGTAGACAAAAAAATCTACATTTGTATAAGATCACTTTTATATGGTACTCCCAAGGTTTGTAATACATTTTATATATATTATTCCATTTGATCCTTAGTGCAGAAAGTTCAGGATCCAGAGCTTAAAAGTCTCAGGAATATCAATGTTCCTCTATACCCATAGCTGTACTTTCCAATTGACTCTGGCAATCATTATTGACAAGTGCAATTCTGGGAGAGAAAATTGGGTCCCTTCATTTCTACCACCAGCCACCATTGGGTAGGCAAGATAACTGAACTAGCTAGATACCCTGAAAGGATAAACAGGAGTTAGTATATACTACTCAGATGAACTCATTCCAGTCACTATCTCCATTCAAACCCTGAAAGAAACATCCCTGGACCTTAATCCCAAGAATTCTGAAGACATGAGTGATCCTTAAGGGCCTTGCTTCCAGTTTGGCCCTTGTAGGATTAGCATCAGTTTGTTATTTGACAAGGAGTGATTAAATCAAGATAAGACAATGATCTGATCAATATTCTGCCTGTCTTACATCCCTAGGAACTGAAAGATCTCATGGATGTAATTGCTGAACTACTGTCTGATCTTTGAAAAGTTGTGAATAATGGAGAGAGGTCCTTTAACTCAGGAGATGGGCAAATGTCCCTACTTTCAAAAAGGGAAGAAGGTAAATTCTTCAGAGTGTAGCCTGATTAACTTGCTTTTGATTCTAGAAAATGTTATTAAAAGGAATGGTTGGTAAGCACTTAAAAAAAAAGGAAGAACTAGTGAACATTAGAGGCTAGCATAGACTTACCAAGAAATCATGTAAGAACATGCTATGAATTAGTCCAGCCATTCCAAAAATCAGTTTTTTCCCCAAAAAATTACTAAACAGAACATATCCAGCAATATTATTCCTAAACCCATATCCCAAATAGATCAAAGAAAACTGTAAAAACAAAAATATTTTTAGCAATTCTTTGTGGTGAAAAATAAATAGAAACTAAGGGAATGTCCATCAATTGGTGAACATATGAACAAATTATGATATATGGATGTGATGGAATATTATTCTGCTATTAAAATAATGAAGGTGACAGTTCATAGAAATCTGGAAGGACTTGGATGAAATGATGCAGAATGAAGTGAAAAGAACCAGGACAGCAATTTATGGAATAGCAACATTGTAAAGACAAAACAACTTTGAAAGACTTAAGAACTGTAATCAAGGAAATGACCAACTGCCATTTTAGAGGAAATGGAGCGCAAATTGAGCTGTAGTTTTTGGACATCAATATGAGAATTTCTTTTGCTTGACTATGCATACTTGTTAGAAGAGTTTTTTTTTGTTGTTGTTGATTGAAAAAATAAGATATAAGTTAAAAGTCATTTAGTGGATCATTCTATGCCATAGATATCGTCTACCTGAATTTCATTAAGCATTAAACCATTACTATGTATTTATCATGAACAAACAAAATTAAAAGAATACTAAGAGAAAAAAAAAAAGGAATTGGAGAGACAGAAAATATATGCATACATATATAGGATAAGTTAAATAATAATACAGCCATTCAAGAAGTGTCACAGGGCAGTGACTGTGGTTTTGTCGATGTATAAAAAAATACGAATAAACACATATATCTTTAAACAACGAAAAAAAAAACAAATAAATAGTTAAAATGAAGAATAAGAACCCTAATAAATCTTTAAACTATAAAGTTACTTTATCTGTGTAGACACATAAACTTTAGCAAAGTAACAATAACAATTCTTTTCCCCTTCCAATTTCTTTTCTTTAAAAATGTAAAACCTTTGCTCTAGTTATTTTTATAGTTATTAAATATATGATTTTTTGGTTTGTATTGTCTCAGTTTTTTTTAATTTTAACTTTTTAAAATTAATAGTCATTTAAAGCAAATTACTTACTTCCCTTTCCCGTGAGGCAAAACATGTTAAGAAGATCCCACTTTGACATGTCCAAAATATATTTATGTCCAAAATGCTTAGTCTGTTAAACATTCTCTCTGGGAGATAGGTGATAGGTTCAGTTTTACTGCAAATCAGTTCATACATCAGTTCTTCCATACATCCCGTAAAACTGTTTTCATTTCTTATAACATTAGTGAGACTGCACTAATATTCCTTTAGTTAATAATCCTAATTTTTAATTCTCCAATTGATGAACACTCCCACAATTTCTAATTTTTTTCTAATATAAAAGGAACTGCTATAAATATTCTCTTTGTAGGTTTTTTTCCCCTCTTTTTTGGATCACTGTGGAATATAGATACAGTGGAGGTATTAATGGGTCAAAGTGCATGCATAATTGAATAATTTGGGGGTTATGGTTCCTTCTTGCTTTCAAAAATGGCTGGAAAAAATTAACAGCTCCACCAACAATGTATTAATGTTTCTGCTTTTCCAAAGCCCCTCAAACATTTGGCACTATCCTTTTTTGTTGTTGTTGTTATTTTTAGCTAATATATCAGCATATATTGAATTGGAACAGATTTACATTTCTCTAATTATTAGTGATTTTGAGAATTTTTAAAATATGGCTATTGATAGCTTGGATTTCTCCCTGTTTATAGGGAGAAACTTGCCTGTGTATTTGCTTTGACTGTTTATTAATTGGGATATGACTCTTATAAATTTGAATCAATATCAGTCTCTAGGAAATAAGATCCTTTTATAAGAAACTTGGTACAAAGTCTTTTTTTCCCAGTTGTGTTTCCCTTTTATTTTTATATATATTGTTTTTATCTCTAAAAAAAGAAAACTTTTATTTAATGTAATCCACACTGTCCATTTTATTTTCTATAAGGGGAGAAAGAAATAAGCATTTTTGTAGGGCCTACTATTCAACAAGCATTGTACTAAACACTTTACAAGTATTATCTTTATTTCATTCTCACAACAGCACTGCGGGGTAGATACTATTATTATTCTTGTTTTACAGTCGAGGAAACAGAGGCAAACAAATTAAATAACTTGCCTATGGTCACATAGTAAGTTTCTGAAGCTGGATTTGAACTCAGATCTTCCTATGATAGAGCATAGGCCCAATATAATGCTTTAATTTAAGATGTCACCCATGATAAGTCATATTTTTCAAACAAGAGGTTGTCATGTTTCTTTGTTTTAGTATATTGTATACTTAATCTTCTAATTAGAACTAAATTGTTTCAGTTATTATTGTTTGTAGTATAGTTTGAGATCTGGTACTGCTAGTACCCCTTCCTCTCACTTTTCAGTCTTTCACTTAAGATTCCCATGAAATTTCTTTTAGGATTTCCTTGAAGTATCTTTTGTGCTTCCAGATAAACTAACTCATTATTTTTTCTAGCTCTACAAAGTAGTACTTTGTTAATTGAATTGGCATGGCACTGAATAAGTGAATTAATTTAGATAGTATTGTAATTTTTGGAATATTGAATAGCCTTACCCACAAGCATTTAATATGCCTTCAATTACTTTAGGGTCATCTTTATTTGTTCAAAAAATATTTTATAATTTTCATTACTATAATTCCTCTTATGTGTCTTGGCAGGTAGATTCCCAACAATTTTATATGTTCTGTAGTTATTTTGAATGGAATTTATAAAGATGTTGGGGATATGTGCCAGTTTATTTTCAGTCCTACAACTTTGCTGAAGTTATTGTTTCATTTAATTTTTTTGTTGACTCTCTAGCATTTTCTAAGTAAATTATTATGTTATCTGCAAAATATTTTTATACTAAGTTTATGCTTATTTTCTCAGTCTCTTTTCTTTGTCTTATTGCTGTTGCTAGTGTTTTTAATTTTTAATACATAAGGTCATAATGGACATCTTTACTTTATCCTAGAAAAGAATGTCCTAGGAAAATCTTCTACTTTATCCTCATTTTATATAATTCCTACTTTTGTTTTTATATAGATTTGTTGTTGAGTCATTCAGTCCTATCTGACTCTCTGTGACCCCATGGACCAGCATGCTTTCTTTCTCCAGTGGATTAAGTCTAACAGGTTTATTGAATTGCTCAGGCTCACACAGCTAGAAAGGTTTTGACACCAAATTTGAACTCAGGTCCTCTTGGCTCCAGAGGCCTGTGCTCTATTTCACTATGTGACCTATCTGTCCTTTGTGCTTCCTTTAAAAAAAAAAATTTTTTTAACTTACTTTTTCAGGATTTTCAGG
Organism: Sminthopsis crassicaudata; assembly: GCF_048593235.1. NCBI lineage: Eukaryota > Metazoa > Chordata > Mammalia > Dasyuromorphia > Dasyuridae > Sminthopsis > Sminthopsis crassicaudata. Next base: position 203,850,037 of record NC_133621.1, read on the forward strand.
ATTACTGTTTATTTGACTTTTTGAAATTTGTCGACTTTCCAATTCTTTTAGTTACACATCCAGTTCCTAGAACTAATCCTTCTCTCTTTTGTTAATGAAAGGACTGTTTTGATGGTATCTCCTAAATTTTTATGTATTTTCTAATTGCCAGCATTTTCTTTGATGTTAACCATTTTTCTATTATTCTTTGGTTGTTTCTGTGATTTATTTCAGGTTAATTTAATATATAATTATTGTACATTTATTATAATTATTGTACAATACATAATTAAATTACTATATAATTATTATACATTGTAGCCAATAAAAGATGTTTAATATTTGTTTATTGCCTGCATTTGTGAGGTTTTTAATGTCTTAATGCATGGTTAATTTTTGTTAGGTGCCATGTCCAGCTAAAAAGTACATATATGCAAAAACACATACACATAATACATATTCCTTTTTCTTCATGTTAGATTGTTAACTCCTTGAGAATAGGCATTGAGTTTTGCTTTTCTTTGTATCCCCAGCACTTAACACATTGCCTGGCACTTAAATCCCTGCTGGCTGATATTTGATGTTCATATTAAGCACCTACTATGTGCCAGGCACTGATAAATGACTGAAGTACAAATAAGAAAAAAAAGACAATCCCTGCGGAGCTTAAAGTCTAATGGTCAAAGACAATATACAAAAGGAAGCTTAGGAGGGTGAAGGATGGAAAATGGGATGCAACTAAAGGGAAACATTGCACCTTCTGAGCTCTGTTTTAAATGGAGACTTGGGAGGAAATATTTGCTCTTGTTAGTCAGAGGGACAGAGACTGAGGCTACTGATGAAGTATAAATACTAAAGCTTATGCCATTTCTGTGATGATGACTTTTCTGGTGATGATATTTTCCTGGGAACATGGTGATGGCAGAATCCAAGGATTGTAATAGCTGAAAAGATTGCCAGAGAATTTTCAAAAATTCCATCCAGGTTTTTAACTTCTTTCTTTTTTATTTCTTGGGGAAATTTTTCTGTGTCTAAAGATACATTTATACTATTATACTTTTACTGTTTCTCTGTAATTTCATTTATCTTTTAAGAAATTAGGTTTTTTTATTTGAATTCCTTATCTCATGAGACTTTGCTGAAATCACTTCAGCAAATCACTTCTGGAGTTGTCTAAAGTGTACCATCATATCATTTATAAAAAGCATCACTTTGTTTCCTTCTTTGCTTATTCCCTCAATTTCTTTTTCTTATATGTTTGTTGTATCTAGCATTTGTATCACTAGATTAAATAGTAATGGTGATGATTCAATTCCTTGCTTTATCTCTCATCTTATTAGAAAGGCCTTTACCATTTCTTCATTGCATAATAATGACATAGGTATAAGAATATATGATTATGTAATATATAATCATATAACTGCTTTTGTATATAAATATTTTTGTTTAATTGTTTGAGTTGTATCTGACTGTGACTTCATTTGGAATTTTTTTTGGCAAAGAAATTGGACTGTTTTGTTATTTTCTTCTCCTGCTCATTTTACAGATAAGGAGACTGAGGCCAATAGGGTTAAATGAGTTGTATATAAATAGTACATAACATAGTTTCTGAAGTCAGATTTGAACTTAGGTCTTCCTGACTGGGCCATCTAACTGCCTTGATAGAAGTATAATTTGTTTACTGTATTAAGGAAAATCCCATTTATTTCTATTATTTCTAGAGTTTTTAAAAGCAGCAAATGTTGAATTTTGTCAAAAGCTTTTTCAGTATCTGTTGGTAATCTTGTTTTATTATTATTATTATTTTAATTTTTGGTGAGACAATTGGGGTTAAGTGACTTGCCAGGGTCACATAGCTAGTAAGTGTTAAGTGTCTGAGGCCAGATTTGAACTAAGGTCCTCCTGACATCAGGGCAAGTTTCTATCCACTGCACTATCTAGCTACCCCTTGGTTTTTATTATTTATATCATTAATATTTTAAAAATATTTACATTCTTTCTTACAGTGAACCAACTTTCCATTTCTGGTATAATAAACTCAACTTGGTCTCATACGTTCTTTGTAATATGCTAAATCCTGCTTGATAATATTTTATTAAAATTTTTTGCATTTGTAATTTTCTTTCCTCATTTAGTCTCTCCCTTGTACCTAATCCTCTGTCTTGATATTTATTTTGTAGAGGCTTTTTTTAGTGAACATTTTGTATACTAATAGAATTAATTGTTTTTTCTATCTTTGATAAAAATGACTTGTGTCTTATCCTAAGATTTTTTCTTTGGGAATTTATTTATGGCTTGTTCAATTTCCTTTTGTGACATTGAGTTATTTATATAGTTTCTTTCTTTGTCAATTTGATTATTTTATAGTTCTGTAAATTTATCAATTATCAGTTTTAATAGAATATAATTAGTCAAAATAGAACTGTCCTTGTATTGCTGGTATAAATCTTATTTGGTCATAATAAATATTTGGAATGCATCAATATATTTTTGTTTGTCTTTAATATTTATTGATATTGGCTTGTAGTGTTTCCTTTTTCAGTCTTAAATTTTCCAGATTTGAGGATCAAAATCATATAAGCCTCAGATGGTGTTTATACAGAGTTTTATGGTATACAAAATTCATGTCCTTGGGAGTAAAAAGTTCTTGTTGCCCTGCCTTCTTCTTGACAGGCTGCCTCAGGGACTGATAGAGAGTGGTGTTCTTTGTGTTTCTTAAGTCACTGTGGTCCTGCTAAAAATGAAAAATACTGTAATTATAATTGATTTCATAAAAGATATTTTATTTTCCTATATTTAGGAGAATGTTAAAGAATTTGGAGAGGCATCCTGAATGGTGTCATAAAAAGTGTCGATAGGATGTGAAACTTCTGAGAAAATGGGTAGAAGAAGATTCTAGCTTGCATAGAATTGTGCTAATTTCTTCAGGATTAGAAATGGAGCAGATGACATTGAGAAAATGATCCAGGTTACGGTATACAGTGTGTACTGGCAGATGTCTTTGGATAAAACTAGAATTGAAATAGTTCCAGGTCACATACGGTGGGCAGCATTTGTTACTGTACAAAGAAGACAGAGTTCTTTGAAAATGTGGTTCTAGCAATCAGGAAATAGAGACCGATAGCAGTAAAAGTATATATATATAGTCTTTAGGGAGAGTAAAGGCGCAGAAACAATTTTTTTGAATATTCTACAGAAACTGACATTCTTGAGCTTTTTATATGCTTTTTGTTATCAAGATTGGACATGAAATAGAGTCAAAATTAAAGGGAATTGCAACGGGCCCCAGAAAATCGACTAACAACATCCTATTTCTGACATGTTAAAGGAGAGGCCACTCATGTAGAAGAAGCTGATGTGCATTGTAGGGAAATATAGCAAAAGCAGGATTTATATAATGGAAAACATTTTTCAGCCTCATTACATCTTTAAGCAAATTGGTCTTGCCTTTATCAGCTTGGAAGAATAATTTTTAAAGAGAGATCAAAACTTTATTTCACAGAATTGGACCTCTAGTATTTCTTTCTGGGTTTATTGTAGCAATCTAAAGAAAATTATGTGGATATGTGCATATCAGTCAGCTAACATTTATTACGTTCTTTGTCCTTTGTGTATGTGTAAGCACTGGGAATTTAAAAAAAAAAGAGGAGAACAAAGCAAACGACAATTTCTGCTCTTGAGCACGTACAGTTTGATGGGAGAGGCAACATGCAAACAACTCTGTGCAGTCACTGTACAGGATAAATAGGAAGTAATTAACAGAGGAGAAAACAGGAAACTAAAGAGGATTGGGAAATGTGGTTTTTTAAAATATCTTTATAAATATAATATTTTTATATAAAAGATGATGGTATTTTTATATAAAAGATGGGATTTTAATTTAAAGAAAGCCCGGAGGTGGAGGTGAGGAAAACATTTCAGGTACAGGGGTGGGTGGGGTAAGGGTAGGAAATGAAAATGCCTGCAGCTGGAATACTGTATGTGGAATACTATATATGGAATTCTATGTTTAAGGGACATTAAGGAGGCTAGTGTCACTAGATTGTAGAGCATGTACAGGAATGTAAAGTATAAGAAAACTGGACATATGGGAAGAAGCAGAAAATGAAGATCTGTAAAAGCTGAATAGTAGGTTTTGTATTTGATTGTGGAAGGAATAGGGAGCCACTGGAAATTTTTGAGTTGGGGGTAAAATATGACATGGTCAAGCCTGAATTTTTATAGCAAGATTACTTTGACAGTTAAATGGAAGATGGATTATAGAGGAGAGCAATTGTGTTAAGTGGACTAACTAGCAAACTATTGTAATAGTCCAAAAGGACCTACACCATGGGAATGACACTAAGAAAAGAAAGGGGCATATGGAAAAGAGACATTGTGAAGGTAAAATTGACAGGTTTGGGCAACAGATTGGGTATGGAGGCAGGAGGGATGAGAGAAGTAAAGTCAAGAATGACACCTAATTTGTGAATCTAGGTGGCAGGAATAAGGAAAATTTGGAAGGAGGAAAAAATAATAACCTCAATTTTGAATACGTTGAATTTCAAATGTCTTTGGGACATCCAGGGATATCCAACAAAATTATAGGTCAGCAAAGAGATTAGGACTAGATAATTATTTTTGAGAATCATCATCATCATCATAAAGATGATAATTGAATCCTTTGGAAATAAGATCACCAAATGAAATTATATTGAGGGAGAAGAGAGCCTAGGATAGAGAGTTGTGTGGGACGAAAATCCATCATTGAAGATTGAGTAGTCTAATAGGTCGAAGGAAAATTAGTGTCATGACAACCCAGACAGATGAGAATGTTAAGAAGTTGATCCACCATGTGAAAAACTACGAGATATCAAGAAAACTAAAGGTTGAGAAAATTGAAGAACTAAGATAATGAGTAACTTTAAAGAGAACAGTTTCAGTTGATTGAACAGGTCAGAAACCAGATTGTAGAGAGTTGAAAAAAAAAAAAAAGAGTGTTAAAGGACTAGAAGTCATGGCAACTACATAGAAAAGTATGTTTTTCAAAAAGTTAAGCTTCAAATGGAAGAGCTATGAAACAAGAACCAGTAGGAATGAATGTATCAAATGAGGATTTTTTTGAGGGTGGTGATATGTGCTTATTTGTAAGCAGTAAAGAAAGTGAAAATTAGTAAGAGAGCGGGGGACAATCTACTGGAGAAGACAGTATCTTTACACATTTCCCCTTCTGATTCACTGAGATCCCAATTTCTGTCTGCCTGTCAGAATCGATTCCCTAGGATACGTAAAGACCTGATGTCACTCAACAATTCATTCAGGATTATTAATTATAAGGCCTCAGTTTTGGCATGATAGGAATAATTGTGAAGAGGAAAGAGAGATTGATGATCAATCTCTTTCGGCAAGTAGATTTTATTACAGAGGCAACAATGAATGAGGAACCAGTGAGAGAGAAAGGTGAACATTTAATTTCTTAGAAATCCAATCCTAATGTCCAATTCATTAGCACATCATCTCTTTGGTTTTAAATATTTCATGTAGTTGTCTGGTTTCTGAAAACCTCTTCTCTTCATTTTGTCATCTGGTTTCTTTCTTCTTGGGCATTCTAGAATCAGCCTTTTCTCTGAGCAGTTTCTCTTAGTGGAGCTGCTTCTCTAGTTCAGGTTACCTGTAGAGATTTTTAGATGTTTCTGTTAATTATTTTTTGCAAAACAGATCTTAATACAATGCACTTAAATTCTGCTTTGTGAATAACTAGATCATATGGTGAAAACTAGCTCAAATCTTATGGCTTTAATTTTATTAACCTGTACTTCACTTGAAACTTTGGAGAATTTAGGTTTTTACATTCTCCTTGATATTTCTATTTTTCCTAAGCCTATACTTGATGTCAATACTGCCAACAACAAGCTAAAAGAAGAATCTTTAAAAAAGTAAAATAAAATCTATGAGAATGTAACTTGTAAAACGAGCCCTTTTGGTTAAAGATTTAATGTTTTTATCAAATTAGACCTTTAAGCAAAGATTGAATGCTTTTTAAAAAGCTGTCATTTTATTCTATAATCGTTTGACTTCTTAGAGTGGTTTTCAGTTTCACTTCAGATTCTTGTCCACAAAGGGAAACGGCCAGTGTTATTCCCAGTAACTGCTCTAGTAAATTGCTCTTAGCAAATTGTTATATTGATATATTTAGTGAGAAATCAGCATGTAACTAGCCTTTTTAAATTGCCTGGTTTGTGCAAAGAGTAAACAATACAATTGTATGTATAAAATCTTGAAACCAATTTTTGGAACTTATAATTAGGATATGCTCAAGGTCTTTATATTCCATTAGAATAATTTGTATTTGACGTATATAATCACCTGATCTTGTTGCTTTTTCAAAATTTTGCATCCTAATGTTAATTTACCCCTCAGGAAGATAACAAATCTGTAAGTAGGTGTCTTCCATTCCTAAATTCAGTAGGCTATACAAATGAAAACCTAAGAGATACTTATTTTGCTCCAGTTATTAAAAAAAGATCTGCAATAGGACATGTAAATATACTTAAGTCAAATTATATACAGACAATGGTGTATATCAGGAGAGTTATCTAGAGTAGACCATGCTCAGCTATTAACCATGTTCAAATGGAATAGATGTCACACACATAAGACCACTATACATTGTATAAATATTATTTTGTTGGTCTTCATAACAGTTCTGCAAGATTGGTACTACTATTATTTCCATTTTCAGTTGAAAAAACTAAGGCAAAGAGAAGTTAAGTCCAGGGTCACAGAGCAGTAATTATCTGAAGTTGGATTTGAATTCTGGTCTTCTGGCTCTAGGCTCAGTACTCTATTCCTATACTGTCCGCCTTAGGTGATGAAAGAGATAATGACTTATTATACCTTTTAAAAGAATCAAGTATTTGAAGGGTTGTTATGTAGTGAAAGTAATAGGCTTGTTCCTTTTGGCCTCAGAGAACTGAACCAGAAATAGTAGGTAAAAATTTTAAAGAGGCAAATTTAAGCTTGATTTTAGGAAAAACTTCCTTACAATTACAGCTGTCCAAAAATGGAATGGGTTACCTTGTTTTCCTACTCCATGGAATTCTTTAAGCAGATTCTGGATGATGACTTCTTAGGTATGTTATATAATTTATATTCTTTTGCTATATCTATCCTGCCTTTAACCCCTAGTGATTTTCCTAAAATTCAGCTCTGCTCATGGCATCTTCTATACTTAATAAATTCCATTGGTTTCCTGTTGCCTCCAGGATTACTTATAAAATGCTATTTGTCATTCAGTGCTCTTCATAACCCAGGAGCCTCCTAATCTTTCCAATGTTCTTTTAAAAAATTTTTATTTATTTAATATTTTTAAAAATTTTAATATTTTTCCCCAGTTATGTTCAAAACAATTTTTTTTACAATAAATGTTAAGATATTTGAGTTCTAGGTTCTCTCCCTTATTCCCAATTACAATTAAGAAACCACATGTGATGTTATACAAAACATTTCCATAACAATCAAGATGTGAAAGAAAATAGAGAGAAATAGAGAATTAGACTCTAAATAGAATTTACACTCGATCAGTTCCTCTTTCTAGTATTCTTACACTTTACTTCTGATGTTCACTCTTTGACCCAATGACACCAATGTCCTGGGTTTCTTTTTAAATTATTATTATCTCTTGACTCCAGGCAAATCTCTGGCTGCCCCATTGCCTAGAATGTTCTCTGTTTTACACTTTGACTGCTGACCTCTCTGGCTTGTTTTAAGTCCCAGCTAACATCTTTTATTGGAAGCCTCAACCCTTCTTATTTCCTTCTGTTACTTATTTCCTATTTATCTCGTATATACCTTGTGTTGTACCTTTGTGTTTGCTTGGTTTTTCCTCCACTAAGTTGTCAGCTCCTTGAAGGTGGGGACTGCCCTTTGTCTTCTTTTGTAAGGGCCTTATCCCAGGCCCAAGCAGGTGACAAGCACTGAATTAATATTTATTGATTGATTGACATGGTCACTGAGGTTTCTTCCAACTCTTAAAATCTATGAATATAGGTAGACTATTAACCGGAGTATCTTGTTACATCAGGACTCTATTACAAAAGCTAGCGTATTTTAAAATACATGTTAAATTGAGAGGCAGCATGATGTAATAGATAGAATTGTCCTTAGAGCCATGAACACCTAGTTTCAAGTTCCTAATATGTTACAGGTTGTATGACCTTGGGTATGACATAATCTTTGGTTGCTTTAGATCTGTGATGTCAAAAATATTGAATAGAAATATTCTTTGTAGATACACACAGGATCAGTATTGATTTAGAAAAAAACCAAATATATAGAGGAAAAGTTGAGGCTATTCCTTGAGAATCCCTCTTTTCCCTTTATCCTTTAAGCTTTCTGCTGTTCTTTTCCTTCGCCTCCATCTCACAAAGTATAGTGAGCCTTCCACATAAATAAGGCAAACCCCTCTATATACAGTTATTGCATTCCATCTTAAGTTTTCTAGCAGATTGCCTCCTCTGTCATACCTACTCTATTACTAATCTTCCTTCATTCCCTGTCTATGAGCCTCTTTTCTACTTCCTGCAAACAAGTCCAATGTCAAAAAATGACCCCTTAATATGTATCTATTGCCAAAAAAAACCCCTAAAACCTCCTCGCTAATTATCATTTTATATCACTTCTCTCTTTAGTGGCTAAATTCCTTGACAAAATTATCTATAGAAGATGCTACTACTTCCTTTCCTTTCCCTTTTTAAACTCCCTGTAATTGCCTATTACATCATCATTCCACTAAAACCACTCTGCAAAGTTACCAAGGACATTATAAGTGCTAAAACTAATAACCTTTTTTCAGTCCTCAGCCTTCTTGACTTACTGCTTTACCACTGTTAGTTGCTTCCTTCTCATTTCTTCCCTCTAGTTTGTTGTGGCAATGCTCCTTCCTTTCTGTCTTTTCCTGTTCTTTTTTTTTTTTTTTTTTTTTTTTTTTTGCTGTATCTTCATCTAGTTTTTGTCTACTAACTGTGGATAACTTCCAAAGCTCTGTCCTGAGTCTTTTCCTTCTGTACTTGGTTGGTCATGTCATTAGCTTCCCTGGATGTAATTATTATCTCTAAGCAAATGATGCTCAGTCCTATGTATTCAGCCCTAATCTCTTGGCTGGTCTCCAGTTTTTCAGTTTTAATTTCCTCTTGAATTGGATTTCCATAGAAATTTTAAGCTCAACATATCCAAAACTGAACTTATATTTTCTCCTGAATCCTCTTCTCTTCTTCATTACTGTCAAGGGCCACCATCATTATCCTAATTCTCTAAGTTAGCACTATCATTTTTAATTTCTCATTATCTTCTCTCCCCTTACCTTTCCCCATTGTTTTTGCCTTTATAACATTTCCCTTCCCTCCTCTGACATTACTGCCACCCTAGTGCAGACCCATATCATTTCATGCCAGAATTTTTTTTTTTATGTATACATACATACATTTGAGCATTCATTTAAAATTTTTTGAGTCCCAGGGCAGCTAGGTGTTGTAGTGGACCTAGAACACCAGCCCTGAAGTCAAGAGTACCTGAGTTCAAATGTGGACTCAGACATTTAACACTTCCTAGCTGTGTGACCCTGGGCAAGTCACTTGACTCCAATTGCCTCAGGAAAAAAAAATTTGAGTCTCAAATTCTCTCCCTCTCCTAGTCCCTCCCTTCACAGTGAGCAAGTAAGCAATATGATATCAATTATACATATGAAATCATGTAAAAATCATTTCCATATTTGTAATGTTACCCAAAAAAGCAATGAAAAATAAAATAAATGACAAAAGTGTTTTTCAGTCTATTCTCAGAATTAATCAGTTCTCTCTCTGGATGTATATAGCATTTTTTACCTTAAGCCTTTTGGAATTGTTTGGATCATCATAGTGATTAAATTAGAAGTCTTTCACAGTTGATAATCATTATAATATTGCTATTGTGATGTACAATCTTCTGGTTCTGCTCACTTCAGTTTGCCTTGAATCATATAAATCTTTCAAGATTTTTTGAACACTATTATTGGTTTTTTTTTCTTTTTTCTTTTAATAGTTTTTATTTACCATATATATGCATGGGTAATTTTACAACATTGACCTTTGCCAAACCTTTTGTTCTAATTTTTCCTCTCTTCTCCCCCCCCCCCCAGATGGCAGGTTGACCAATACATGCTCAATATGTTAGAGTGTAAATTAAATACAATATATGAACACATGTCCAAACAGTTGTTTTGCTGTACAAAAAGAATCGGACTTTGAAATAGTGTACAATTAGCCTGTGAAGGAAGTCCAAAATGCAGGTGGACAAAATTAGAGGGATTGGGAATTCTATATAGTGGTTCATAATCATTTCCTATAGTTCTTTTGCTGGCTGTAACTGGTTCTCTTCATTACTGCTCTATTGGAACTGATTTGGTTCATCTCACTGTTGAAAATGGCCACAACCATCAGAATTGATCATCATATAGTTGTTGAAGTATGTAATGATCTCTTGGTCCTGCTCATTTAACTCAGCATCAGTTCATGTAAGTCTCTCCAGGCCTTTCTGAAATCATCTTGTTGGTCATTTCTTACAGAACAATAATATTCCATAATATTCATATACCACAATTTATTCATCAATTCTCTAATTGATGGGTATCCACGTAGTTTCCAGTTTCTGGCCACCACAAAGAGGGCATGCATTAGATAATTTTCAACATTCACCCTTGCAAAATCTTGTGTTTCAAATTTTTTCCCTCCTCCTTCCCACCCCTTTCCCCAGATGGTAACTAATCCAATATATGTTAAATATGTACAATTCTTCTATACATATTTCCACAGTTATATAACACAAGAAAAATCAGATCAAAAAAGAAAAATCAGAAAGAAAACAAAATGCAAGTAAACAACAACAAAAAAGTGAAAATACTATGTTGTGATCCACATTCAGTTCCCACAATTCTCTCTCTGGGTACAGATGGCTCTCTTCGTCACAAGACCATTGGAACTCAAGCCAGAATTATTGCAATAGCCTTTTGGTTGGTCTCCCTTAAGACAAGTATAAGTCTGACAGTGTTACCCCCTATTCAGTAACATCCAGCCGTGGCTTTTAAAGTCCTTCATAAACTGCTCCCTTCCCACACTTCCAATCTTCTACTTTTCTTCTGCTCTATGTACTGCGTGATCGAGTGATATTGGCTTCCTCATTCCTCACAAACAATATTCTATTTCCCAATTCTGCACACTTTGACTGGGTGCCCCCACATGCCTAAAGCTCTCTTAATTTCCATCTCCTGACTTTACTATTCCTTCAATTTTCTGCTAAAATGCCATCTTATACGGGAAGCTTTTTTCTATCCCATTTAATGTTAGTGTCTTTCTTCTGCTGATTGTATCCTGTTTATTCTGTCTGTATCTTGTTTGTACATAGTTGTCTATGTTGTTTCTCCCATTAATGAGCTCTTTGGCAGCAGGGACAATTTTTTGCTTTTTTTTGTAACCCCAGTATTTAGCATAGTGCTTAAATAAATCTGTACTAATTAGTTAACTAAAGCTCTCTTTTGATATTTTAGCACGGTATTGACTATAAATTAATTTATATAGCAGTATTTTTTTTTCATGAGGCAATTGGGGTTAAGTGACTTGCCCAGGGTCTCACAGCCAGGAAGTGTTCTGAGTCCAGATTTGACTTCAGGGCTGGTGTTCTGTCCATTGCACCACCTAGCTGCCTCTAATATTGGCTTTTTAAATATATATTAGTACAGCCTGTGAATAAGCAACAGTTATTCCTCTTCTTGTTAGACTACCTTTATTTCTAGAAAGGTTTTTTTTGAGGGGGGGAGGGTGGTAGTTATATATAATTTCTGTTTGCATTTTGTAGATAGGCTCCCAGATATTTGAAATAATGTAGCTATTTTCAATGCAAATTCATTTTCTCTTCCTTCTGATAACAAATAGTATAATAAATAAATAGTAATAAATGAGGATAACTGGGTTTTATAATCTACTGAAGTTATTGTTTTGGTTTTGTTAAATCTCTAGCATTTAAAAAAACATTAAATCATTTGTAAAAATTTATAATTTTCTTTTATGCATAGACATTTTCTTTCAGTTTTTTTATCTTGTATTTTAGCATTTATAGGTATAGTATTTATGATTAGCATTCATAGAACTTTATCAAATAATGGTGATGGCATTGAATGTCCTTGCTTCTCAACTGAAAGCTAATTGAAGAGGCTTCTAGAATTTCCTGATTATAGGTCATCTTGTTTTTTGTTTTTAGAAATACTGTATACCATTTTAATGGAACATCCATTTATTCCAGTTTTAAAAAACAAAACCAAATGAAGTCACTTGTCATTACTTTGCATCTATTAATTTAATTATGATTTTTATTGGTTTTATTTTCAGTAAATGAATAAAAAAGTTAAAATTGTGCCAAGCCCTATGCCAAGTATAGTAACTTTTCTCAAGGAGAATACATTCTAATTGATAGTATAATCATACAGCAGAGTTCGACTACAGACATATTGGCAGGGGCCATGAGCCCTTAGAATACATTTACAGATCAGATGACGCTGTCTAGGAGTCAGGGTAAGTGATGATAAGGCCCAGTGATCTTTCATTTTATAGGAAGAATCATAGTTGCCTCCTAGTTAATTTAAGCAGAATGATTAACAGTGGTAACCAAGAATCCTTATTTTACTGGGATAGACCTCTAGTATTTCTCAATTCTAGAAAATGTTACCCCTTGTTTGAAAATCAAGGTTATTTACCATATTGAAGAACTATCCATTTATTCCTCTTATAATCTTTTTAAAATATAATTGTTATATATTTTCTATACTTATAAAAACATGGACTTTTTTATTGTTTTTCATATTATATATTCATAATCTGTCTGATATTGAATCAACTCAATGTAATAGTTATTCTGTATAATCTTTTTTTCTGTTGTGTTAGTCTCTTTCCTAATGTTTTGTCTATTATACATTGATATTCCTTAGGGTTAGTGTTCTATAGTTTCTTTTTCTGCTGTATGTCATATAAGAAATTTGATTTTTTTTCCTTCTTTTTCTTCCAAATAGTTTATATGTATATTATTAGACATAATTGTTCCTTGAAAGTTTGATGCAATTTACTTATAAATCTACTAGTAGATTTTATTCTTTTGTAGTTCCTTTAAAGTGTTTTATAATGGTCAAGAATTTCAAAGGAATTAATGGAAAAAAATTCAAATGAAGGTGACCTAGTTGTGCCAGACGTAAAACTATATTATAAAGTAGCGGTCATCAAAACTACTTGGTACTGGTTAAGAAATAGAGTTGTCAATCAGTGGAATAGGTTTGGTTCACAGGATAAAATAGTCAATGACTATAATAATCTATAATAACTCAAAACCTCAAGTTTTGGGATAAGAACTCACTATTTGATAAAAACTGTTGAGAAAATTGGAAATTAGTATAGCAGAAACTAGGCGTTGACCCACACCTAATGCCATGTATCAAGATAAGGTCGAAATGGATTCATAATTTACACATAAAGAGTAATATTATAAGGAAATTAGAAGAACATAGGATAGTTTACCTCTCAGACCTATGGAGAAGGAAGGAAGTTGTGACCAAAGAAGAACTGGAGCTCATTACTGACAACAAAATAGATAATTTTTGGTTATATTAAAGTTAAAAAGTTTTTGTACAAACAAAACTAATGCAGACAAGATTAAAAGAGAAGCAATAATTTGGGAAAACATTTTTATATTCAAGAGTTCTGATAAAAGCTTCATTTCTAAAATATATAGAGAATTGACCCAAATTTGTAAGAATTCAAGCAATTCTCCAATTCAAGCTATCCAATAAATGGTCAAAGGATATGAACAATTTTCACATGAAGAAATTAAAACCATTTCTAGTCATATGAAAAAGTGCTCAAAGTCACTATTGATCAGAGAAATGCAAATTAAGACAACTCTGAGATACCACTACACACTTCTCAGATTGGCTAAGATGACAGGAAAAGATAATGACAAATGTTGGAGGGGATGCAGGAAAACTGGGACATTAATACATTGTTGGTAGAATTGTGAATGGATCCAAACATTCTGGAGAGAAATTTGGAACTATTCCCCAAAGGAAACTGCACCCTTTGATCTAGCAGTGTTTCTACTGGGCTTATATACTAGGGAGATCTTAAAGGAGGGAAAGGGACCCACATGTGCAAAAATGTTTGTGGCAGCCCTTTTTGTAGTGGCAAGAAACTGGAAACTGAGTGGATGACCATCAGTTAGAGAATGGCTGAATAAGTTATGTTATATGAATGTAATGTAATAGTACAGGAATATATTATTGTTCTGTAAAAAATGATCAGGAGGATGATTTCAGGGAGGCCTGGAGAGACAGAATCAGGAGATCGTTGTACACGGCAACAACAAGATTATATGATGATCGATTCTGATAGACGGGACTCTTCTCAACAGTGAGATGATTGGAGCCAGTTCCAATGATCTTGTGATGAAGAGAGCCATGTACACCCAGAGAGAGAACTGTGGGAACTGAGGGTGGATCACAACATAGCATCTTCACTCTTTTTGTTGTAGTTTGCTTGAATTTTATTTTGTTCTCTTTTTTTTTTCCTTTTTGATTTGATTTTTCTTGTGCAGCAAGATAAATGTATAAATATGTATGCATATATTGGATTTAACATATTTTTACCATGTTTAACATAGATTACTTGCCATCTAGGGGAGGGGGTAAAAGGAAGGGGGAAGAATTGGAATACAAGGTTTTTCAGGAGTCAATGTTTAAAATTTATCCTTGCATATGTTTTAAAAATTAAAAACTTCAATTAAAAATATGATAAATTAATAATAAAGTATTTTATATATTTGTAAAGATTTGTTTCAGTTACCTGAGTATTTTTGGCTTAATTAAACAAAGTAGTTTCTAGTGATTGCCTTTATTTTTATCTCAGTAATTTTTTTTTTAAATTTTGGTATTGACAATTTAGTTTTCTTCTCTTTAAAAAAAATTGGATTTTCTAACTACCTATTTTATTGGGTTGTTTTGTTTTTCAAAAAAATTAGCTCTTGTTTTATTTCTCACTTTAATTCCTTTTTATCTTGTTGGAATATTTCTTTTTCTCTTACAGTCATTGAGATCTCTTTGTTCTATTCTGTTTTTCAAGGTTCTACTTCTGGAGTATCTTTTGTTCTGAACTGTTATCCTTCCTTGTTTTTCCTCTTCTGGATGTCTTATTTTAATTCTCTTTTCAGTTTTTTACATTCTGTTGGATTTCATCCGTTTACTCTTGGAATCCCTGTAGACAAGTCATTTTTCCCCCTCTGAGGCTCTTAGGCTTCCCTTAAGCCTTTTTTTTTTTTTTTTTTTTGTTATGGGTTTTTTTTCCCTGCTTACTTCTATTTCCAGCTTCCATGCATAAATTGGAATTTTGTTCTAGCTCACTTTGCTCCTTCCCCTCTGGCACTCTGAGGTTGGGTAGGTCCTGTTTGGCTTTGTCCCTTTAATAGTCTAAATGCTATTTCCCATTGCCATTCTGAATGGTACTACTGGTACCAAGTTCTTTCCTCTTCCTTAATTGTTGGTTTCTATTTCAGTCTTTCTAGTGATCTGATTTTGCTATAGTGCACTGGCTTTCTCCTTGTACAATCTTCCATTAAGACTTAGCTTCTTCTTGTACAGTTACCTAAGAGTGCTGATTCTGTTCCCAGTGTAATTATGGTGAATTTGGGGATATTCCTCTGGTCATGGGAAATTAATAATTTGAGAAATTGGGAGATTAGGAAGGTTGAGGGTTTCCCATGTCTATTAAAGTTTCTTGTTAATGTGAACCTGCCATTGAGGAAGAAAGATTAGTATGCTGGAGATCCCCATCCCTTAAGACAACAGCTATCAAAATCTTGATTGGGTGATAAATATGGATTCAATGAATCACAAAAGAAGAGAGAAAGATTACTGAGAATTGGTGGTAGAGGGAGAATCTGGAAATGGTAGCGATTTAAAGTACAGCCAGTGCTTCCCCCTTACCTCTGTCTCTTAATAATTCCTACCTTTAAAGTTTAGTGCAGGTTCTATCTCCAGAAAGTGTTTCTTTATTTTTCATTCTCCTTCCCTCTTTCACCCTTCCTCCTACTGACAAGGGAGCCCCGAAACTCTAAAATTCCTTGAAGAACAGATTCTCCTTGAATCCTGACCTCTGTAAAAAGATCCTGAGAGAGGGACACCACCCCAATTGATAACAGTCTCTATTGATTAAGCTTCCCATTGAATTAAAGAGACTCATTCAATTCTATTCAATTCTAGTTCTAATTCCACCACCAGCCTCCATTGGGAACAGACCTCAGCTTGTAGCCAAGGGGTTATATTATAATAAAAGAGCCAATTTTAAACTCATTCCTTGCAGAAGATCTAACATACTATGTCATGCTATGCTATGCCAAGGAAACCTCTGCCCACTGAAATAATATTCTCTTTCAGGGTTACCCTCTCTTTATTCTCACCTATTTCCCTAATGAGACTTTATACCTCTTTGTCAAGATTTCTCTACTAGAAACTTTACTTCTCTGTCAGACCTTGCCACTAAGGAATTCAGCCTTTCTATTCATATATAGCAAAGGCTGACTTCCAAATTTCAACAATAAACTTCCTTTTATCAATCTAACTTTTTGGGTTCATAAATTCCTTTACAAAGGACCTCTGCGCCACCAGAAAGGGGGTTTCCACAACTCCCTACCTTATGCTGATTTTAAAAGGGGATTTAAGGGAGCTAAACCTCTTCATTTGGTTCCCTGAACTCCTACCCTGCCACTAACCTCATTTAATTCCCTGACCAACAAGAACCCTAATCTCATCACTACCACTATTGTCATTCATTAATACTTTCTTCTCAAATTATCTTGAACTTTATTCTCTTGAACATGTAAGATGTAATCTTTCTGAGAGCAAAGATTTTCTTTTTCTTTGTAGCTATGTGTATCAGTAATAGGTATTTGAATTGAAATTAATTGAAATAAATTTGAAATTGCCTTTAGAGGTTATGCATTTTGATACTTTCCTTTTATGTATTATAAAATTGAGATGTAGAAGTTTAGTGACATTCCATCAGATGTTGCTTGGCTTGACTCCACGCAACATACCGCCCTTTCAGTATAAACTGATCTCCTTACCGGGAAGCACTTTCTCAATTCACCTTCAGTGGCCTCTTCCCTCTGAGGGAGAGTTGGAGGGCAAATCACTAAACTTCTTTCAAAGCCCTTCCTTTATAACCAGCTCATAACCTTCCTAGTATAGTAATTTCATTTTCTATCAGCTACTCTGTTTGACTTTGATTCCATAGAACAGCATCTTCCCCACCATCACTCCCACCTTTCTAGAGATTCTCCCCTTCTCTTGTTCAGTTTATTTTGATATCTTGTCTTCCTCCCTTAGATAATAAATTCCTTAAGCAGTGGCACATAATAGATACTTAATATTTATTTATTGAGAGAGCTAAGTTGGCAGCAGTGAATAGACTCCTGGGCCCTGAGTCAGGAATATCCATTTTCCTGAATTCAGATGTGGCTTCAAACACTTAAAAGCTGTTTGACCCTGGGCAAGTAATTTAATCCTATTTGCCTCAATTTTTCTCATCTATAAAATGAGCTGGAGAAGGAAATGGCAAACCACTCTAGTATCTTTACCAAGAAAACCCTGAATAGAGCCATGAAGAATTGGACACAACTGAAAAACAACTAAAAATGTTTATTGAATCAAATTGAATTGTCCAAAGCTCATGAGTGCAAGACCCAGTGCTGGAATACAGGTCTACTGATTTCATTCTAGGTTTTTTTTTGTTTGTTTGTTTGTTTTTACTACATATTCTATTTCTAGGACCTTTAAAACAAGATGTTCATTCATTGCTCTACTACCTTTAAAAAAAAAATCTATAAAATTACAACAGCATCAACATCAGAGGGGGCTGTTAGGGGATTAAATAAGAAAGTATGTAAAACACTTTGTCAGATTTAAAGTATTATAAAAAGGCGAATTACTTGTTATTGTTATTATTATTACAAATGGCAGAAAAGAGAAATATTCAACTTTTTTTTTTTTTTTGCTAAGGCAATTGGGGTTAAATGACTTGCCCATAAAATATTAAGCATCAAAGGCCAGATTTGAACTTGGGTCCTCCTGACTTCAGAGCTAATGCTCTATCCATTGTACCATCTAGCTGCCCTGAAATATTCAACTCTTTATATTTTCTATACCTAAGAAAATTATCTTATGATTATAAAGATCATAACAAAAATAACAGGGAATATGCAACGTAAGAGAGGAAATAGTAAGAAGTTAATCTTAGAAAAAAGTTGACTATGCTACTCAGAGATATGGATAAGTATTTGAATGAGTTAACACAGCCAAGCTTACACAGATTATGTCCTAGATTCTGAAAGAGCTGCAAGATGACATTACTAAATTGTTTCAGTGATTTTTCATAAATCTTGAGGATGAATGAGGTACCACATAGGAATGGAGCTATACAAAAATTCTGATTGACTAAAAAAGGGAAAAGGTCTATCCTTTTCAGACTGTATGATCTGTAAAGCTAGTTTAATTTAAGTTTGTGACAGAATTTTAGGGTAGATTATTAAAAGAGAAATAATTATCACTTAACAAAAATGAGAAAAAACTGGTAGATTGCTTGTGTGCTTCATTGGTATCTCTGCAATATCAAGACAGTGTTAACAGCAACCAGGGTGCAATTCTACTGACAGTTTGTTAGTGACCATATGGAATTGGTCAGAGGCTGGTTATAAAAAAAATTAAAAAAGAAAAAAGGCTCAGATTTTTAAAACTAGATCCTACCTATAGGTACTTGAAGATATGTATGCTAATAAAAAAGCTTATAGAAAGTTGATCTGAAGAAAAGAAATCAAGGGGGTATAGTGGAAGGCCAAATTTGCCTTATTAGCAGGGTTGCAGAGTCTGGGTGAAATATATAGAGGAGGCTTCCAAATCCTGCTACATGGAAAAGGGAAGTATTGCTGCTGTGCATTTGTCCTTATCACCAGATTTAACTTTCAGTTCTGAGACCTGCTGATTGCTGTTGTTGGGCTTCCTAATGTTAGATGAAGGTAAGTAAAAATCCTAAGGTAATATTTAATAAACAATTTGAAGGGGATTAACAATAGCATAGATATTTATTGAGAATCTCTGTTATACAAAACCTTATTGTAGACAGTATTGATTTGATTCAGGAATCATGTAGTGATTTTTGATGCATTTTTTAAAATGTACAGATAAGTTTGGTTTTAAAATTTGATTCAAATTAAATTAAATAGTGATAAGAGTATCAGATGCCCAGTTTTTCATTTTTTAAAATTCAATTTCATTTTCATTTTAGTTCCAAATTCTTGCCTTCCCTCCAGCACTGCTGAAGTTTTAGGGAGGTACTGCTAGACTCTCCCCACAGAGCCAGAATGGTGTTTGGGTTACAATAATTTTTTGCAAAATTGCAAAATATTTGGGGGTTCTAAGACTCCCCATAAGGGCCACCAAATGTTGGGGTAAAAGAGTGTTAGATCCCAAAAAAGGGTTGAGCTTTCGGACTAGTGTCTCAAAAGACAAAGATTTTATTATGCTGCTAAGAGTGGATTAAATCTATAAGGATTTTTAGCAAGGACTGGGGATTTTAGCCATTAACAAGAGAAAAGACAAGTTCCCTAGTGGAACTCACAATTAACTTGGGGGAAGATGGTATTAAGACTCCTTCATGGCAAGTTCCTAATAAACTTTCTAACTCCATAAACCAGCTAATCCCAAAAAGGATTTCAGGAATTAGCAAGGTACTGCTTGGTTCTTTTATAGGGGAGATATAACCTCTTTCTGATTGGATATGGTAACTGCAGTTATGATGATTTTGTCTATACAAAGAATTCAGCAAAGAACTTCTCCTGTTGTGAAACTATAATAATAGATTACTTATGGAACAGAAGACTCAATTAAGATCAAAAGGTCAAGATAACTAATGTTCCTCCCTTGGATCATCTTAGGCTGTAAAATTCAGAATTTCTTTAGATAGTGCCACTCCTTGCTATTTTGCTCCTGTCAAACATCTGGCTTCTTCTCCTCTACCCTCATTACTACCATCCCACTGAAAAGGCCTGAAAAACAAAAGTTGTTATAAATATGCATAACTATGTGAAGCAAATCTCCAAATTAGCTATCCCTCCTCCTCCCTTCCCCCCCCAAGAAAAAAAGAAAAAGAAGAAAATGTGCTTCATTCCCTACGCTTAAGTCCATCAGCTCTCTAACAGTGGCCTGTTTCATCAAATTGAACCATGCGATTAGTCATTGTATTGATCAGAATTGCTAAGTTTTTTCAAAGTTTGTTACCTTTACAATATTGTTGTTATTATATAAATTATAATTATATATATAATTATATATATAAATTATCTTGATAATTTTTTACTTTACATTGCACCAGCTCATTCAAACCTCTCCAGGTTTTTTTTTTTCTGAAACTATTCCTTTTTTCATTTCTTATAGCAATAATATTCTATGACATTCTTATGCCATGATTTGTTCAGCCATTCCCAGTGGACATCCCCTAAGTTTCTAGCTCTTTACAACTATAAAAAGACTACTAAAATATATTATAAACATGAATCTTTCTTCAATCTCTTTGGAGTATGGACCTGAAGGAACCAGGTGGTGTAGTAAATAAAAGCTCTGGGTCTCTCCTGACTTAAAATACAGAGTGTTACCCCAGGCAAGAGGCTTAACTTTTATTTGTCTCACTTTCTTCAACTCTATCATTGGGATAATAGCACTAATTTTGCTGGGATTTTGTGAGGATTAAATGAAGTAATATTTGTATGTGATTAGAATTGTGCCTGGTATGTATTAGATTCTATATAAATGCTTTCTTCCTCCTTTCTCCTCCCCATGTCCAACCCCATCCCAAATCCTAGTAGTAGGGTCTTGCTGGGTCAAAGAATATTCACAGTTTAATAACCTTGGGGCATAGTTCCAAATTTTTTTTCAGGATGATTAGACTAGTTCACAGATCCCCCAACACTCTATTAGTGCATCTGTTTAATTTGCATTTTTCTAATTATTGGTGACTTATCCCCTGGCACAGACCCTTCTCTCATTCCTGAACTATTGCAATGACCCCCTGATTGATCTTTTCCTCAAGCCTCTTCTCACTACAGTCTGTCAAGGGAGATGCTGTATCTGTGACCATCTTCACTATTTGTTTGTTGTTTCATGTAAAATGAAATGCTATTCCGGAAAGAAGGATAGAAATTTTCTCTCTTTATTCCTACTTCCAGACTGTTTCCTTGCTCTGCTATCATTCACCACTTTTTTTTTCTTTGAGAATCTCTGTCATTTCACTTAATTAATCTCATTGTGGCAGCTTTCTTCCAGCCTTCAGGACATTCTCCTTCTTTTCTCAAGAAGTTCAGTACTTGATTCACTCCTTATACTTGGAGACTTCAGTCCACATGCTAGGTACCCCTCAAACACCTTGACCTCATATTTTTTCAGCCTCCTGAAATCGATCACAGACATGCACAGAGATGGTTGTATCTTTCATCTGACTCTCAGTTAAAACTTGGTCTATCTGTGTGAATCCAATCTCTAAAATCTTTCTGATAACAGCTTCCTGTCCTCCAATTTCTGTCGTCTTCCCAGAATTTAGAACAGTGCTTAGCAGATAGTAGGCATTTAATAAATGTTAATTGGTCCCTACTGTGACTTCCAATTCCCTTTACTCCTCTTTGTTTTCCTCATCTCTCATCCCTATCTGGTCTCACTTCCTTTTCACAGTTTTAACCATGTGGTTGGCCATTTTTTGTTTCCTTTAAATCCTGTTCTTCTCTATCCTGTGCTAGGTACATTTTATCAAATCATATTTATTAGGATGACGTCCTCCAAGACATCAGAGGACCAGATTTGGAGTTAGGAAAACTTGGGATCAGCTTTGGACACTTACTAGCCATGTGACTCTGAGCATGTTACTTAACTTCTCAGTGTCTAATCTGTAAAATAAGGAGATTAGATTCAGTAACCTTTAAATTCCAAATGACAAATGCTGGAAGGACTGTGGGTAAAGAGATGCACTAATAGAGTGTTGGGGGATCTATGAACTAGTCTAATCATTCTGAAAAACAATTTAGAACTATACCCCCAAAGTTATTAAACTCCAAAGCTGAGGAACTTTTTATGATCGATATTTGTTACCTCTACCACTTGCCTTCTCTGTTTTTATTCGTGGGATACTGAAAGCTATCAGAGGACATTATATAACTGTGTAAACTGAGTTCACGTCAGATTTATTATTTAGATTCAACTGGACCTTCACTAGGTTATAGCAGTCTTTTTAGTTTTACCTCATTTTCAAAATCTTGACAGATTATTTCAAACCTTAGTTTTCTTATGCCCTCTTCTCCTTGTCTCCATCCCCCTATAGGCAAAGAGAAAACATGTATTTCAAAGCTCCCTTTTCTCTACCATTGCATACCTTAAAACTTTCTTAATTTATTCTCTATTTTCTCTTCTTTTGCTTTAGTGGTGAGCCTTCTCCTTTCAAAGAGGCTAACTTGCTAGTTATCCCTTTGTTCCTCCCTATTTTACTCTCCAAGAGAAAAGACAAAGGAAACTAAGCTGGTATCAAATAGATGGTTTCATATTGTTCTCACAATGTTATGGTTTATTCCTTTGGCTACTCCCATCTACTTTTTGGCATGTCTCTTCCAGAATAAAAACCAAAAGATTAAAAGCCATGATAATAGTATATGAAGAAAATTTGACTTTGGAGGCTTTCATTATTGCTTCCTCAACTGATATACTCTGTGTGTGTATTTGTGTGTGTATGCACTCATATACCCATACACATACTTTATGCACTGAGATATACATATTAGTATGTGATATATGTATGTATATACATTGTAAAAGGAGTTGATCCACACATCAGCACATGGTTTCACCCGATAGTTTCATACCCAATCCCACTCAGTCAGTAAACATTTATTAAGTGCCCATAATGTGCCAGGCATTTACTAAGCACTGGTACTAGTAGCACAACAGGTGCTCTAAGCCTCAAAATGGGTCCTGACATTCATTTTCTGATATGCACTTTCTCGTTTCACATATCACCCCTGAAATCATTTCTCTAGCTAATTCACTCTCCAATCACAATAGTTCTCTAATTCTCAATATTACCGTATCATACAACCAGAAAACTGCTTTTGTTCTTCTTTAATCACTGTTTGTTGATCTGGTTTTTAGCCTTTTTCAACTGCCAACCGTGAAGCTATTTCCTGTCCTTACTAAATAAGTGGGAAATTATAAGCATCCATTTCTGCTCTAGATATTTGTACTGCTTGATTTTTAAAAATTTTTTCTTAGTTCCATAACATTCTCAATTCTTAATAAGAAAATTGATCAACATAATTAGCAGGAAGTCCAAGACATGTCTCTCAATGAATAGAAAGAATGATCTGTTTAAAAAGTCACATGGGCCTGGATAGTAATTATAATGATCAGATGAACTAATCTTGGAAAAGAGTGTCTTCTCATTATATCTTAGAGAATACAGTGAATGCAACATCTTTACATGCTGACTAGATTGTTTAGTATGGCAGGTTCTGATTTGTTTTTCTAGAATCTTATATTTGACTAAAGAAGGGAAAGAGACCTGTATGTGCCAAAATGTTTGTGGCAGCTCTTTTTGTAGTGGCTAGAAACTGGAAAATGAATGGAGGCCATCAATTGAAGAATGGCTGAATAAATTGTGGTATATGAATATTATGGAATATTATTGCTCTGTAAGAAATGACCAGCAGGATGAATACAGAGAGGCTTGGAGAGACTTATATCAACTGATGCTGAGTGAAATGAGCAGAACCAGAAGATCACTATACACTTCAACAACAATACTGTATGAGGATGTATTCTGATGGAAGTGGATATCTTCAACATAAAGAAGATCCAACTCACTTCCAGTTAATCAATGATGGACAGAAACAACTACACCCAGAGAAGGAACACTGGAAATTGAATGTAAACTGTTAGCACTACTGTCTATCTACCCAGGTTACTTATACCTTCGGAATCCAATTCTTACCATGCAACAAGAAAATTGGATTTACACATATATACTATATCTAGGTTATACTGTAACACATTTACTATGTATGGGATTGCCTGTCATCTACGGGAGGGAGTAGAGAAAGGGAGGGGAAAATTTGGAAAAATGAATACAAGGGATAATGTTGTAAAAAAAAAAATTACTCATGCATATGTACTGTCAAAAAAATTATAATTATAAAATTAATTTTAAAAAATAGAATCTTCTATTTGGAATGAACCTTGAGAGTCTATTTAGTCTACCCTCCTATTTCAATTACCTTAGGAAATGACCTCAAATGTCTTGTTGTGAATAGTCTAAGTCTGATAGTAATCTATCTTGATTTTACTAAGGGTTTTGTTCCCTTTCTTATTTTCAAGTAACTACTAAAGCAAATATTTTTATTGCAATTCTGACTTTTTTAATGAACCATTTGATTTTTAAATTTTATTTTTTCCAATTACATGTAAAAACCATTTTTAACATTCCTTTAAAAAAAATTGGGGTTCTCAATTCTCTCCCTTTCCTTCTCTCCTCCCTCCTTGAAAAGTCAAGCAGTTTGATTTTGTACATGTGAACTCATGCAAAACATATTTCTGTTAGCCACATTACAAAAGAAAATATAGGCAAAAGCCCTCCAAAATAATGCATTCAGACTTTCTGGAGTGAATAGTAATTTTTATGTTAAGTCCTTTGGAAATGTCTTAGCTCAGTGTATTACTGAGAATAGTTAAGTCATTCACAGTTTATCATTGTACATTTATTTCCTGATTCTACTCACTTCAGTTTGCATCAGTCCACATAAGTCTTCACAGGTTTTTCTGAAAGCTTTTTGCTCATCAGTGGTTTGCCATTTCCTTCTTCAGCTCATTTTACAGATGAGAAAATTGAGGCAGACTTAAGTGACTTGTCCAATGTCATACAACTAGTAATTGTCTGAGTTTGGATTTGAACTCAAGAAGATACATCTTCCGGACTTCAGGCCCATCACTCTATCCACTGTGCCCCCAGCTGTCAGTCATTTCTTTTTCCTCAGTGAACTTTTGTACTTCTTTTCTCATTTGGCCAGTTTTGCTTTTTAAGCCATGCTTCTCCTCATTAGCTTTTTGTATTTCCTTTTGCAGTTCTCTCAATTCTTTCCCTAATTTTTCCTCTATCTCTCTTGATTTTCATAGTTCCTTTTGAGCTTTTCCATAGCCTTAGACCAATTCTTATTTTTTCTTGGAGGCTTTGGATATAGGAGCTTTGACTTTATCTTCTTTTGAGTGTCTCCTTTGATCTTCCTTGTCACTACAGTAACTTTCTATGGTCAAAAACTTTTTTTGCTGTCTGTTCGTTTTTCCAGTCCATTACTTGGCTTTTAACTCTGTTATAGTAGGGCTGAGTTTCCAGAGTGTAGGATGCACTGCCCCAAGCTTCACTGGTTTTGTGCAGCCGTTTTTGGAGATCTCCCTCTCTCTCATTGTTGATGTAAAATTTAGTGTGTTGAGGCAAAAGAGTTCTTCCACTCTGCTAATCAACTGACCTGAGGCCTTCAGAAGCTGCCATGTCACCACTGTTCATACCCAATCTTGGTTTCCTGGTTTCCTAAGGCCTTCTCACCCTACTGACAAACTTTTCCTAGCAACCTTCCAAGTCATCTTTGGTATCTTTGGGCCAACAGGTCTAGAAATGGCCAGTGCTGCTGCTGATTTGGAAGTCTTGCTTTGCTGGGGCTGGGATTGGGGCATCCTGCATGGGGACTGCACACTGGACTCCCACCCTGGTGCCACCTATCTTTCCTGCTTTCTTCTAATTTGTCTTTCATTGGAAGAAAATATTCTACTCTCTTTTTGGGTGTTCTGACACTCTAAAATTTGTTTAGAGTCATTATTTAAAGGAATTTGGAGCAGTTGAGGGAAAGGTCAGGCGAGTTCCTGCCTTTACTCTGCCATATTGGTTCCACCTTCACCTGTCATTTCTTATAATACAACAGTATTCCATCACAATCATGTACTGCAATTTGTTCAGCCATGCCCCAATTGATGGAATCCCCTCCATTACCAATTCTTTCTCATCAGAAAAAGAGCTGTTATAAATATTGTTTGTACAAATAATTCTTTTTTCTTTTCCTTTTTTTTTTTTTTTTTAATCTCTTTGGGATATAGACTTATTAGTAATGTTGCTGGGTCAAAATGTCTGTACAGTTTTTTAACCTTTGGT
The DNA here is from genome assembly GCF_048593235.1 of Sminthopsis crassicaudata. Lineage (NCBI taxonomy): Eukaryota > Metazoa > Chordata > Mammalia > Dasyuromorphia > Dasyuridae > Sminthopsis > Sminthopsis crassicaudata. The sequence goes on from NC_133621.1 coordinate 203,876,340, forward strand.
TACAGTTCCACATTTCTCTCTAGAATGGTTGGATCAATTCACTACTCCACCAGTAATGTATTACTGTCCAAATTATTTCATATCCTTTCTAACAGTTGTAATTTTCCTTTTCTGTCATTAGTCAATCTCTTAGGATTTTATGTTGTCTAGAATTATTTTAAATAGAATTTCTCTGTTGTTGAACTTTGTTGGTGATATATAAAAATGCTGATGATTTATGTGGATTTATTTTGTAATGTGACTTTTTAAAAAGTTATTATTTTAAGTAGTTCTTAATTGATTCTCTAGGATTCTCTAAGTAAACCAACATATCTACAAAGAATGATAATTTTGTTTGCTCACTGCTTATTCTAATTCTTTTAATTTCTTTTTCTTATTCTATTCTTAATTTCTTATTCTAATTCTTATAGCTATAGCTATATAACTAGCATTCTAGCACAATATAGAAAAATAGTGATGGTAATAGGCATTCTTTTTTTTTCCACCTTGATCTTATTGGGAAGACTTCTAGCTTATTTCAAGTTTTGGATAATGCTAATGATTTTACATAGGTGTCAGTCATTTAAAGGGAAAGCTCCATTTATTTCTCTGCATTTTATGGTTTTAAATAGGAGTAAGGGTTGTAATTTGTTGGAAGCTTTTTCTGCATGCTAATGAGATAATATGATTTTTGTTGATTTTGTTATTGACATGGTCCATTATGCTAATTATTTTCTTAATATTGAACCAGCTTTGCATTTCTGATATAAATTCTGCCTAGTTATAATGTATGATCTTTTGTGATATTGCTGTAACTCTTTTCTAGTATTTGATAATTTTTGCATCAGCATTTATTAGGGGAATTAGTCTTGTTCGATTTCTTTGTCCAAGATGGGGTTATTTAATTATTCTATTTCTTCTTCTGTTAATCTGGGCAATTTATGTTTTTATTAAATATTCATCCCTTTCACTTAGATTGTTAAAGTTATTGGCATATTATTGAGCAAAATAGTTCCTAATAGTTAATTTAATTTTATTTTCATTGGTGTAAATTTGTCCTTTTCCTTTTTGATACTAGTAACCTATTTTTCCTCTTTCTTTTTTTAAAATCAGATTAACTATTGGTTTATCAATTTTATTGATTTTGCATTTCTTACTTTTAAGAACAAAAGCCAACCTATAGGAAATTCATGAACCTGAATAGCCAGTACTTTTGATTTGGAAAATGATTGTGCTTTCTTGCCTTTAAATAAATGAATGGCTTTGTGACTAATTTCAACTAATTAATAACTGTGTATTCAGTATTTACCGTGTGTCAAGCAGTGTCTTGAGGTCAAATTTGAACTCAATTCCTCGATTCCAGGGGCAGTACTTTATCCCCTTTGCCATCCAGCTGCCATTTAAGTTGAGACTTGAAGAAAGTCTGCATAACAAAGATCCAGAAATGAGGATGCAAGAACATTGTAGAAAAACAGCTTTTCAAAAGTAATGGTGGCATGACATGGATTGTCCTGATTGAAGAATTATTAGAACATGGAGTATGTGGAGGGAAATAAAATATAAGAAGACTAGAAATAATAGGAAGAAGCAAGGTTATAGAGTTAAATGACAAACTAAGATTTGATTCTAAAGAAAACAGGGAATTGCTGGAGCTCATTGAGCTAACAGAGATATTATCAAATCTGTTTTTAGAAAAAAATCACCTTGGGAATTGAATGGAAGATAGGTTGTAATGGGGAGAGACTTGAGCTAGGGAAAGCCTCCAGCAGGTTATTGCAATAATTAATTAGAATTAATGTAGATTGAGTGGATGGCCATGTGAGAAGATAAATATATATATATATATATATATTTATATATATATGTACACACACAAAAAAAGGTTATAACACAGGAAAGGCAAAATTGTGCAAAAAGATAAGTGGATTTAGTAAGAGTAGAGAATCTAGGATTATACATATGTTAGGAGATTAGCTGACTGGGAGGGTAAGGGTCCCTGTTTTTGACAATAAAGGGAAGCTTAGAAGAGAGGACGGTTTAACAAAAATAATAATAATAATGAATTTGAGATGTCTATGGAACATTTGAAATTCACTAAAATAAGGTTGGTGACCTTAGGGTTAGTGATCTGTAGAACTTTTTCTAATTTTATATTTTAGTAAAGAATATTGTAGGGAACAGCTAGATGGCTCAGTGTAGGCCTAGATTAAGAAAGACTTGAGGTCAAATCCAGTCTACTAACTGTGTGACATTGGGCAAGTCTCTATTTGCCTTAATTCACTAGAGAAGAAATGGCAAACCATTCCAGTATCTTTATCAAGAAAGTCCTTTGGAAAGTATGATCTTACATACAGGATCATGAGTCATATAGGTCTGAACTTCTAAACAACAATAAGGGGTAATGTTGATAGCATAGTTGATAAAGGAAAATATAAACTTTTAGTACTTTAGACAGTGCTCTAAGATGTAGAAGTTGCCAGTATACATAGTTGGAGGAAGCTTCTGGAAAACTTAATCTTATAGAATAATAAGTATTTTTATTCCTTTCTCAATTCTTGTGTTTGAATATCTGATTTTATCTTTTGCTCCAATTGTTTCATCAGGAATGCCTGAAAGTTCTCTATTTTATTAAATGTCAGTTTTCCTCCTGTAAAAACATACTTAAGTTTTCCTGGGTAGGTTATTCTTGGTTGTAAAGATAGTATTACAACTAATAAAATCAACATTACATCTAGTGGCCTTCTGGAATATATTTAAAATCATCCATTCTTTAGCTGCTAATTCTTGTATGCTTTTTGATTGTGGCTCTACAGTATTTTAATTATTTGTGATTACTTGAATTGTCTTCTTGACTCAGGAACTCTGTAATTTTGGAATTTTTATTTTAGAATCCCTTTCTGGAGATGACCAATGAATTCTTTCAGTTTCTTACTTAGACCACTGGCTGTAAGCTATCTGGGCAGTTTTGTTTTATAATTTTTTGATCTTTTTTTGGTCAGAGCTTTTAGGTAGTCTAATAGTTCTTAAATTTAATTCTTAAATTATCCAATAATGATTCAAACCAATTCCAACTGTTCAGTAATGAAGAGAATCAGCTACACCCAGAGAAAGAACTATGGGAAATAAGTATGGACCACAACATAGCATTTCCACTCTTTCTGTTGTTATTTGCTTTCATTTTTGTTTTTCCTCTCGCTTTTTTTTTTGTACTTTCTTTCTAGATCCGATTTTTCTTGTGCAGCAAGATAACTGTATAAATATGTATACATATATTGTATTTAACATATATTTTAATATATTTAACCTGTATGTATATATGCCATCTAGGGAAGGGGGTGGGAGGAAGGAGAGGAAAAGTTGGAACAGAAAGTTTTGTAAGGGTCAATGTTGAAAATTTTCCCATAGATATGTTTTGTAAACAAAAAGCTATAATAAAAATAAATAAATAAATAAATAAATGAGCCAACAATTCTTAAATCTGAGATATTTTTTTTTCTTCTTTTTTACATTCTTTTAACTTTGTTTTGTTTCTTGATGTTTTATGGATTCAATAGCTTCTACTTGAGCAGTTCTAATAGTTTTAAGGAACTTTTTTCTTCCATGAAGTTTTGTACCTTTTTTGCCATTTGGTTAGTTCTGGTTTTTAAAAGTGTTACTTTCTTTAGGGTGTGTATGTATCCCTTTACCAAAGCTTTTTATTCTCTTTTCATAATTTTGTGCATTAATTTCTTTTTGTAACTTTTCCTCTTCTGTTCATATTTGATTTTTGCAATAATTTCTTTTTTACTTTTTAAAAAAAAAAAACTTTAGTTCTTCTAGGAATTCTTGTTTGTCTTTGTCCAATCTGCATTTCTCTTTGAAGCTTTGCTTATATACATTTTCACTTTGTTGTCTATTGAGTTTGTGTTTTGAACTTCCCTGTCACAATAGTAGTTTTCTTTGGTTATGTTTCTGAAGGGACCATTTCTTAGGAGTGACTAGCAGAAAGTTCACAATGAACTTGTTATGTACTTTGTTCATTTGACTATTACATACTTTGTAGAGATATGCACACATTTGTAGATATAGGCCTATAGAGTACTTTGAACATGGATTAGCCTTATTTTGAGAACCACTATTTAAAGGGAGTGGCACTGCAAATGTAGTCACATTGTGACTACTTAATGTAAAGTAGATCCCTCATCACCTCTCACTTGAAGTATTCCAATAGACTGTTAAGTGATCTATCTCTTTCTCAAACCCAAACTTGCTCAAATCATCTTCCCAAGCCAAAGATCTAGCTATATTACTTTCCTTTATCTAAAATCTTTAATGGCTCCTTTATTGTCTTTATGATAAAATATTATTGTTTGACATTTAAAGTTTTTCATAATCTGACTCCTTACTTGCCATCTAATTTTATAATAATGTATACATAATGCCTATTAAAGTATCTTTTATGTAATATTTATATTGAAATGTTTGTGAAATGAAATGTTTTGACATAGAATTAAATTTGACACACTGTGAGATCTTGGGCCAAGTCTTTACCTTCTTGAAGTTTGTTTCTTTATCTGTGAAATGGAAATATTTTACTTTTGTGTTTTGAGAGTAAAAAAAAGACTTTGTTAAACCAGAAAGCTCTATTATGTTATTGTGAAGAAAGCCAGAATGATGCTGAAAATCAGTACAAGGAATTCAAAGACTGAGAATCCTTTCACTATATTTCATATATTATTTAAACCTTTACTAGAAAGTACTTTTGGTTGCTACTTTTAAAAAAATTTTCAAAGTGAATTAAATGCTTTTTGTCTTTACCTTTTCAACTTGAACCCTCCCTTGTTTAAAACAAACAAAAAAAGTCCATGTACATTCAAAATTATGTCTAAAAAAATTGAGAATCCAGAATAGAGCTGTAAAATGATGAAAAAAATTAGGTTCATTATAAGAAGTTAGAGGAATTAGAATTGTTGACATTATGCTAGAAATAGGTTTTTCCTTAGTTTAGGGGAAAGATTCTGAAGTTATTCTGTTTGTCTATCTTAAAAGGGAAAATAGCTTTTCAAATAAAGATGGCTAGATTTTAGTTAGAAAGAAGACATGTTGACCCTCCAGATAATTATCTCTATATGTTCAGGAAAAGAATGGTGAACCATCTGTTTTTCAATACTCTGAATGTAATAGGCATTTAGTAAATGTTTGAATTTATCTAAATTTGCTTGTAAGTGTAGGTTACATAATACCAACACACAGTAATCCATGCTTATGCTTTTGTGTTCATTACATCTATTGCAAATGACATAAACACTTGGTTTTGATGGCCAGTTTTATTTCACATATTAACACATCTAATAATTAAGTTGGTTCCTATTGCTTAGAATGCTTTAACTATATTATATCATAAATTGGCCTAGTTTTGCCCAGTGCTAACCGAAAAAGCAAAGTAATGTATTTTCTCTTTAACTTTTATGATCTGGCTTTAACTTGTAAATAACTTGGAAATCATGATTTATATTTCTTTTACATATTATTCTAAAAGAACATTTTCTTGAAATACAATAAAATTGTCTTTTAAAATGTACACAGGAAACCTCGACCTGTCTCCCAGTTGGTTGCACAGCAAGTTACTCAGCAATTTGTGCCCCCCCCACAGTCAAAGAAAGAGAAAAAAGATAAATTAGAAAAGGAAAAAAGTGAAAAAGAAACAACTAGCAAAAAGAACAGTCATAAGAAAACCAGGTAAATCTGAAACATATTTTGTAACATTTAGAAAATTTATACATTTTTTCTTTCTTTTTAAAGATTTACTGTATATTCAATTATATGTATAAAAATAACTTTAAAGTTTTGACTGGTTTCAAAAGATCCTAGAAATTAAATCATAGAAAAACTGTTCAAATATGTAACTTACTGGGATATGAATTATCCAAGAATGAGAATTTGTTTTCTTAATGAGTGAATACACTCAGCTTTACATATCAGCATACTCTTTAGTATAACCATCCCAGAATGTTCCAACCATAATTTTTAGTTATCAGTTTCATAAAAATTCATAAAACTGTAGATATCAATTATGGGACATATTATTGCTGAATTCTCTGCAATTCTATGCATTGTGGCATAAATATACATTAGCACATCACTGGTTCAGACCATGGCCTTTTACATGATTTACATGATTATCATTATGTTAAATGTTTCACAGTTGATTTTGATAAGACTTATGGTTGGAACCATTTTGTCATGGCTCTAATGCTGAGTAGTAAAAATTGCCAAGTTTTTTAACATCAGTGTATTGGGGGCATGTTTGTTACACTGGATACCTTGTTTTTTACATAGATGTATTTTTCATGTAAATTTTGCACTTAAGTTTCATCAAAATTATGTTAGAAGGGAAAACTAGTTTTAAATGTTATAAATTTCATTTAGGCCACGATTGAAAAATGTGGATCGGAGTAGCGCTCAGCATTTGGAAGTGACCGTTGGAGATCTGACAGTCATTATTACAGACTTTAAGGAGAAAACTAAGTCACCACCTGCATCTAGTGCTGTTTCTGCAGATCATCATAGTCAGAGCGGTTCTAGCTCTGATAATACAGAGAGAGGAATGTCCAGGTCATCTTCACCCAGAGGAGAAGCCTCATCATTAAATGGAGAGTCTCATTAAAGTTTACTTTTTTCCAGTTTCTTTAGTCACTTCTCTGTAACATGCAAATGCAAATATTTTGGCTAACGCAAGCCACATTTTCATGACAAACATATATGCTCAGCCCACAATCTGTTTTAACATAAAATATAAGTGCATTAGGATTAATAATCTTGTTGCAATCTACACTAAAGACCACATTTCCAGAATTAACATTTTGATATCCAAAGTTAAAAGTGCCATGAAAATGTGGTAGAGCATTCATTATGCAGTGTTACTGGTAATCTTTTTCACTTTTAGTGAATTCTGACACTTAAAACTTGATTTCACTACTATTGGCATGTACTGAATTAAAATTTTTATAACATAGTTCAAGCTGCCTAGGTATGTATTATTTGAGAATTATAAAACAGTTGTATATGTGTGTTTGTGTGTGTGTGTGTGTATATATATACACATATATACATACAAATCAGATCAATTTAATCAGTTATTAGAGCAACCAGATTTTCATAATAGTTATCTTCTTATACACCTGCTGGTACTTGGTGTGGTTAAATAGGAAAATTGTTATTAAAGGATTTCTATGAACTTGGCCAATGTTTTTTGACACATCTTATTAGATTACTGTTACTGGTTTATCAAATTTTCTTTTATTGACTTTTTAAAACATTCATTTATTATGTTTACTAGCAAAATAGTAAACATTTTAAAGTATCGATTGTTTAACTTTATAATTCAGATATAGTATTATTATCATTATACACTGGTATTTTCCATAGTATATAAAATTTTCCATTTAAAATTATGGTGTGCATTTGCCAAAAAAAAAAAAAAGGCAACAGAAAAATTTCCATTTAAAAAGTTCCAATCCTGAAAAAAATTTCACCGAATAATAATTTTATCATTCTTTTCTTGCCCCAGACTTTTTCAGTGCTATCCACATATATTAATATAATTACTACAGAAATATGGAGTGGTACAGAACTGGGGAATAACTAATAATTTATCCTATTTCTTCTTAAGTAAGTTTTTGTTATGTTAATTGGCCCTTTATCAAATATTTTTTAAAAATTCCTATGAAAAACATGCAGTTCCCTATTTTCAGGCATAATTATCATTTATGCATATATTAATATACTAATACAAACAGAATATTTACAGTCACCTAGCATTATGTAAAATTACCAATAAAATATTTTTATGACTATACCTTTTTAATTTTTGTTTACAGCCAATGTATATTTGATGCACAAAAAAATCTCAAAACCACATAAATTCTCATGGAATTTCCTAATTCTTCTTCTGTTAAATACATGTTTGCTTGTTGTCTTCTCCCATTAGATTGTGAGCTCCTTGAAGACAGGGATTATCTTTTGCCTTTTTTTGTATCTCCAACACTTAGCACAGTGCCTGGCACATAATATGTGCTTAATAAATGTTTATTGCCCGATATTCTCAAATATAAAGAATTAATATAAATACAGAGCGGACATTTATCAGTGAGCATAGTTTTACAGTATTAAGACATCTTCATGCTAAATTAAATTGACAGATTTAACGTTTAGGATTTTGGGGGATTATAAAATGTAATTTTTTGTTTGTTTAATTGTTACATTTATAAGCTTATGAAGGACTGTTTTGTTAGATGCTAGTTGTGAAATATTTGCATAAAAAGAAAGTCTGGTATGATATCTAAACAATTTTTTGGTTGAATTTATGTAAAAAGATTAAAACAAACTGTGGTTTGGAGGATGGTGATTTTAGCAGGACACTTCTAATGATAAGACCAGTTTATTTTTGAACTATGAGTTCTACTTTGTCTTTGTTTTTTTCATTTCCTATTTCTCAGATGTTTTTAAAGGTTGGTTTATTTTTGAGATCCTGAATATTTGTTAATGGATTCTTCCAGTATTTTTAGGTGATACTTTGTTCTACAGACTGTCCTCTAATTGCAGTTTTCTGGCATGAGGAAAAAAAAAATCCTGACAGCACTTTAAATGGATTGCAAAAGAGAAAATAGTCTGGCAAATATACAAAAATACAGTAAGCAAAAAAATTGGCCCACATGATGTTTCATTCCCTATTAAAAGCAGTTTGCTGCTTTTTATCATACTTAGAAACCATGTTCCCTGTAGTATTAGATTAAGATCACAGGATTTAAACTAGAAGGGAGCATAGAGGTCATCTAATCTGAACTCCTTATTTGAAAGATCGAAAACTGTGATCCAAGTTGTTAGGACTAGCAAAATATAGAATAAATGAGAGTTAACATTTGCATCCAGGTCCTTTTGACTTCAAATCCGGTATTTTTGCCATACATTACACTTGATGAAGTATGTAAGGTAATTTATTTTTTCAGGTGAAAAAACGGAGACTCACAACATTTGCCAAAGTCACCAAACTTAACTGGCAGTGTCATGACTCAAGCATAAATCCTTTGATTCTGAAACCAGTATTTTTAAAATCACAGAAGAGTATTTTTTCTAAATTATTTTCCTGCTATAACTGGTTTCTTAATCATATTAGTGTGATTACATGTGTTCTTTTTAAATGTTCTTTGATACTCTTCTAAATATCTTTCCAATGAAAGAATTGATGCTGAATAATTTGTTCTATAAGAAGGGAAGAAGAAAAGGGGGAAATGATCTTATCTTTTTAAAATCTGTTTTTCATTAATCATGTAATGAATTGAAATATATTTTAGGCACTAAATGAAACAAATTTTGTAGATGAAGAAATTTAAGGCCAGAGAAGTTAAATCCTTTGTCCAAGTTAGCAGGAGTAAACATTTACTAAGTTATCTATTATGTGTCAAGCTTTGGGGTAAGCACTGGGGATACAAAAAGATACAAAAGACAGTATCTACCTTCAAAGAGCTTAAAATCTAATGGGGGAGACAACACAAATAATAAATATAAAGTAACTATATTTAGGATAAATAGGAAATAATTTTTAATGGAAAAGCATTGGAATTAAGAGGAGTTCGAAAAGGCTTTCTGTAGATGGTGGAATTTTATTTGGGACTCTAAAGAAACTTGGGAATTTAATAGGCAGAGAAGAAGAGGGAAAGGCTCGGGGCATGGCCAAAGAAAATTCCCACTGCTGAGAGATGATTCTGTCTGTGGAACAGCTAGGAAGGTCTGTGTCACTAGATTAAAGAGTACAAGTTGGGAATAAGGTGCAAGAAGATTGGAAAGATAAGAGGAGCTAGGATTTGCTAAGCAGAACATTATGTAAATGTATGTACACCAAAATATTAAAAAAAAAAAAAAAACCATTTAAGTGGATAAATGGAGGATGAACTGGAGGAGAGAGAAAATTAAGATAAGCAACCCATCAGCAGACAACTATTTTAGTCAAGACGTGAGCTGATGAGAGTTTGCATTGGAATGCTGACAGTGTCAGGAGGAGGAGGAGGAGGAGGGATATATGAGAGGTGGTGCAATTGATAATAGCTTGGAGATGAAGGATGAAAAATAGTGAGGAATCCAAGAAGGCTCCTAGCTTGCAAGCATAAGAAACTAGCAGCACAGTCTTATATTCTACAGCAGTGGGAAGATTGGAAGCTGGGAAGGGTTTGAGGGGGGTGGAGAAGATGAATTCTGATTTGGACATAATTGATTTTAATATGAATACTAAACATCTGGTTTAAAATATTTGAAAGGCAGGTGGAGATTAAAGTTTTAGAGGTTAGGAGGGAGATTAGGACCGGAAAGGTAGATTTAAGAATTACCAGCATAAAGATGCTAATTAAGTTGATGAGATCACCCAAGAAGAGGAAGAGAATCCAGGACAACCTTGAGTGACTTAGAAGGTGTGATCTGGAGGAGAATCCAGCAAAGGAGACAGAGAAGGAGCAGTCTTATAGATAGGAAAAAAAACCAGTAGAGATTGGTGTCCCCAAAACTTAGAGTATCAAGGAGGAGAGTGATCAGCAATGTCAAGGAAAATAAAAATTGAGAAAAAAGCCATTGGTCTTGGCAACTAAGGCCATATGTAACTTTCAAAAAGGCAGTTTTGGTGGAATGTTAAGGTAGGAAGCAACATAATCTAAGGCTGGACCAGAGAACCTCATGACTCCCGGACTATAATTGAGCTTTTCATCATATCATCTGGCCCTACTGAGAAAACATTGCTGCATTTTATGTGATGCATCTTTGTGGAGATTTGGTGTACAAGTTTTGTATTTTAAAATACAAATCAAAATAAAGGGAATATAATTTGAAGTTGCAATTATCAAATTTCTTATATACAAAAAAGTAGTTCTTAAAGTATTTTGAATAAGGCATCAGAAAATGTTGCTGGTTTATTGAACCTAAAATACTTATTTTATCAAATTATTTCCTGAAGGTCAGAAAGATTTAAGCATTGAAAATACTTTTTAATTCCTAACTTTTTCCCACTATTTTCCTCCCACTCCCTATTCACTCCCAAAAGACTACCCTGTTAAACTGAAAGATGATATAACATGACCAGTTTTTCATTAAGTAAAATCTTTCCCCTTGGGAAAAAAATAAATTAGTATGTGTTATATACATGGAGTCTTATTAAAAATAAAGTTAGGCGACTTTTTGTTTCCACCAAGTAAATTTTAATTGATTTTTTTTGAGAGAGAAATTCTACTTTGAGAATATTTTGAAGAATTGATCTAAAAAATGGAACAATTACTAAAACACTGAATATTTTTATAGTGAACGTTTTTAAAACTTTAAAGAGAAATATAGGCAGATGAATATATCAGAAAAGAGAGAAAATAATTAGAGGATAACAAAAGGATAACATACCCATTTACATATATATTGGACATGCAGCTGTTTGAAATCAAAGAAACTCTGAAACATGACCAGTTAAAAAATAACTACAAAGAGCCAAAGACATGGAGATATAATAACAGAAAACATGATTATGGATTAGTTTTGTGGCTTGAAGAATAGAACTACTTTCATTTTAAAATAAAAACCAGAAAAGCATGGAAGCTGTCAAAGAGGAAAAATAGCAAGAAAAAGAAAGGGAAAAAAAAAAGGCAACACTAGAGTCTGTAGCAAAGATTAGTCAATGATAGTTGAAAGCAAGAGTTGGTAACTGTGGAGAACAGAGACACTAATAACAGAAGAGGGAAAATAAATATGAAATTGAAAGAGATACCAATCCAGTATTTATTATAGGGTCACATAGCCCTTTATTGTTCACCATTATAATATGACATAACACATTCATTGATCATTATGAACGTGGTTAATTAAAATTTAACTCAGGGTCAGTATATCTAAGATAGAAAAGTGTTAACATTTTTAAAAGATTTCCATCAAAACTAAAGTTTAAAAGTTTCATGTAAATGGTTCAATTCAAGAAATGTTAAAGACCTACTACATTCCAGGCATTGAATATACAAAAACAAATTTTAAAGATTCTGCCCCCTTTGGACCTTACATTCTTCTAGAGATATAAAACATGTATATGGACTAAAGGAAATGAAAAGTAAAACAAAGTATCCTAGGTACATCTGAAGAAAGAATATCAACCAAAGGTTAACAGTTATTTGGAAACCTGTCACTGAAATTCCTTAAATGGGCACATCATGACCAAGACCTGTAATTTAAAATTAACAATATAGCAACTGTGACAGATGAATAACTGTTATACATGGGATGATCAATTAAGAGGTTATTATGATAAGCTGGGAGAGATAGGATAGTTGTGATATAAGTTAACAGGAGGAAGATAGGTGTGAGATGTTATAGAGGAATTGTATTGCCCTTTAATATCATACAATTAATGTATTAAGAATATTACTCTGTTTGGGGTATATTATGTTCATGTACTTTGTGTGTAACTTTATATAAAATAAGTGCTGTTTTCCTGTTGATTTCCATTACGAAATCAAAGATGTGTTTGTACTCTTTGGGAAAAATCCCCATAACTGATCAGTTTGGGCCAGAAAGCCATTAGTTTGAGTAAACATGGATGTTGCAGCATACCAATATAATTTACACCATAAGAAAATATAGTTCTTAATAGTTTGTTGTAATAAACTTTAACTTTTTTCTTTTTAAAAAATTTAATATTGTACTTTTCCCCCAATGACATGTAATTTTTAATACAAATCATTTCCCAATGACCCAGTTGGTCAGAATGATCAGAAGAGCTGAACAGGCAGTTTTTAGACACATCAAAGCTATAGTCACATGAAAAAAAATTCTTTAAATTATTAATCTGAGAAATGCAAATTAAAACAACTCTGAGGTAGCACCTCTCAAAAGTGTCTACTATGCTAAAAAAGGGAAATGTTGGATTTGGAAAGGATGTGGGAAAACAGGGACTTGAATGCATTGGTGATAGTTGTGAACTGATTCAACCATTCTGGAAAGCAATTTGGAACTATGCCCAAAGGACTATAAAATAAAATTGTGTCTACCTTTTGATTGAGCAATATTATTGCTAGATCTATATTCCAAGAATATCCAAAAAAGAAAAAAAGGGGAAAGGACCTATTTGTACAAAAATATTTAAAGCACCTCTTTGTAGGGGCTAAAAATTTCTAATCAAAGGAAACCTGTCAAGTGAGAAATTGCTAAAAAAAAAAATGATAATAATAACTATGGTATATGATCATAGTGGGCTATTATTCTGCTATAAGAAATAACAAGCAGGATGATTTCAGAAAAACATGGTATATGAACTGATGAATAAAGAAGCACGAGAATGTTGTCCACTGCAACAGTAATGTTGTTTTATGAAGAACTGTGAATGACTTAGCTACTCTCAGCAATAAAATGATCCAAGGCAATACCACAGGGTTAATGAGGAAACATCTGTCTGCCTCAAGAGAAAGAACTGATATGGAGTGAATACAGACTAAACCGTGCTATTTAAAAACAATAAGGAAAACAGTTCTTCAATCATATTTCATATGAATGAAGTCATTCCCAGTTGATCATACAGTACTGCTGTTACTATGTGCAGTGTCCTGGTTCTGCTCATTTCTCTTTGTACCAGTTTGTATAACTCTTTCCAGATTTTTCTAGAAACATCCTGCTATATTTCTTATACAATAGTACTTGATCACAATCATATAAAACAACTTGTTCCACCATTCCCAAATGATGGACATCCCTTCAATTTGTAATTCTTTGTAATCATTAAAAGAGTTGCCAAAAATATTTTTGTACATATTGTTCCTTTTCATCTCTGTGGAAAACATCTAATAGTAGTATTGCCTGTTCAAAAGACATGCATGGTTTTTATACACATAAAATCGTGGGCATAGTTCCCAATTCTTAACAGTTAGCTCTTGTGACACTAATTGTTCTCTTCACTTGACACAGTGGATAGATAAGAGTGCTGGACTCGAGGATCAGAAAGACCTGAATTCCAATCTGTCCTCTGATCCTTACTAGCTCTGTGACTCTGGGCAAGTCACTTAATCTGTTTGCCTCAGTTACTTAATAGGGATAACAACAGCACCTACCTCATAAGATTGTTATGAGGATCAAATGAGATCCTATTTGTAAAGCATTTAGCAGTATGCCCAATGCGTGGTAAGTACAATATAAATGTTTATTCCTTTCTCTTCTTCCTGATTCTAGCTCTCCCCCTTTCCATCAGCTTTCTCCTTTGCCCTTAGCTTCATTTCAGACCATAGTAACTGACCTTTTACCCTTGATTTTGTTGGGTTCATCCAAATTTCTGAAAGTTAAGCTTGGATGTTATGGTTTCATCATGGCTAACAGGCCTATGAAACAGTACTACTAAATCTAACCCGTTTCTTACCAGGAATCCCAGCCTTCACTGTGGAAGATCCCCTAAGGGAGGGGGGAATCCACTTTCCTCTAAGGGACAACAGGTATTAGGCACTTTTTCCTTACATTGATTGATTCTCTCTATAAATTCCACCCAGTGCTTTTCATCCTGCTATCTGTGAACAAACAGAGCAAGTCTAATAATCCCCTTGTCCATGTAACACAACTAAATCTTTTCCAGTTTAAAATTCTAGTTTCTTCTATTGATCTTAGTATGGCATGGTCATTAGCCACCTTACCATCTTAATCACCTTCCTCTGGACACTTTCAAGCTTGTCACTGTCCATCCTAGAATGCCCAGAACTGAACATGATACTTTTGTCGTGACTATGATAGTGTACAGAGGAACTGTAGTGTTCCTTTTTCTGTATTCATTTCTCTATTGATGTAATTAAAGACCACATAGCATTCTTGGCTTCCATATTGAATTTATTTACTTATATTGAGCTTACAATCCACTAAACACCCAATTTTTTTTTTGTGCAGACTTTTTCAATCATAAGATTTCTATATTTTTCTTATTAAATTTCAGGTTCGTATTTATTTTAACAGGATAAATTTAATAAGGTCTTTTAGGCAAATTTACCTAAAGGCAATTTAATTATCATTAACCATTTGACAACTTTCATCTGAAATTCATATTTCTAATTCTGTTATGACATATCTGGCTTCAAGCATCTTAAAAGCTGTCCCATGAATGTTTATTCCTCTCTTATTATGTCAGAGGACAGTTCTAGTCACATTTTTGCCCCTGCAGTTTTTTTTTGGGGGGGGAGGGATTAAGGAAAGATAAAGAGACATGATAATCACATTGGAAGTACAATATTGAGTTCTGCTACAATGATTTCAATGTCATGAAAATGCCATGGAATTTTAATATGGTGGTTAAATTCAGGCAGTATTTGGAGGCTGAGACAACTACCACTTACAATCCTGTACTGCCCCCTAATACATACATTTTACCTGATTTTTCAGTGAGCCTCTATGATGATTTTAAAATTTGTTAACAAATTTCTTAACCTCCATGTTGACTTCCATTTTTGCATATCCAGATGGATATCTTGAATTGGCTCCCTTATAAAATCTTAAACTTTAAATGTTTAAAACTGAACTCATCTTCTATTCCTTCCAAATTTTACCCTTTTACAAGCAAGCGGCACTTCCATTCACCCGTCACACAGGCTCACAACCTTGGTATCATTCTTTCTCATCCCTACCCCCATCCAACTTGTTGCCAAGACCTGTTGGTTTACTATGACATCTCTCCTGTGGCTCCCTTCTTTTCTCTGGCACTACCTTGGTACAGGTTCTCATCTCCTTATGTTTGAACTACTACAATAGTCTGCTGGCTGATCTTTCTGCCACAAGTGTCTACCTCTTTCCAAGCCAGTCTAATTGTCAATATGAAAAGCATAGACCTGACCATGGCGCTCTTTATAACCTCTTCCCCCCATCTTTCTAATCTTTTTGCACCTTACATCCTAACCATCCTCAACACCTCCCAACCCCATCTCTAAGCCCTTCATCACACAAGACGCATGATCTCCTGGCTGGGCTTTTCCCCTGCCTGTCCCCATTGCCTGAAAAGTTCTCCCTTTTTTCTTCTTCCTCTTTGTTTCACTGACTTTCTTCAAGTCTCAGGTAAAATTCTACCTTCTACAGGAGGTCTTGACTGACAACTTAATTGTTGCATCTTCCCTTTGAGGGATTATTTCCAATCTCTATATAGCTTATTTATATGTGGTTATTGTGTGTTGTCTTCCTCGCTTGATAGTGAGTTCCTTGAGGCCAGATTTACTTTTGATTTTGCTGGGTTTTGGCACATAGTACATACATATTACTTCTTGATTGACATTTTCAGTTATCCATAAAGAGGAACTGCTGCTCTCTGATCCACTGTTCATTAGTCACCAATGGTACACTCAAGGAATATACATCAGCCATGTTGGACCATCTAAAGTCATCTTTGCTGCTGGACCAGATGGCTCAGGAAGAGAGAGTGAGGCTAGTGACTTTGCACAATACTGCCTCACTTAAATCCAATTCACTTGCAAGTGATGCCATGGTCTTCAAGGACTAAAAACAACAATGGATTGGGCTATGGTAGTAACCTTAAAGAATAAATATACTATAGTCTTTTAAAATAGCTATTTGTGTTTCTGTCATAAATTTGCTCAACTCCTTTTGAATCCTTTTCTTTATGAATGAATTAAACAAATGGAAAATATATATTAAATGCTTTCTATTTACCATGCATTGTTTCTTGTGCTGAAAATTAAAATACCAGTAGCAAGATACCTACCTTCAAGGGCTCTATATTTCAATGTGGAAAGAATACAAAAATAGAGGAATAGTGACTTAAGTGGTTTGGAAAGTCACAGTGATATAATAGCAATGTTGATTAAATTGCTAATCCAGAAGATGAAGTTGGGGAATGGGGGACTGGAGAAGATGGACTGAGTGTACCTATCAGGAAAGTAGTGACCCAAGCAGGGCAGAAGCTGGAGCACCATCTTAGAGAAAAGAATGCTGCTACATGGCAAGAAAAATGGTGAGATTGCCTTAAGAAAAATATTCTATGTATTTATCTATTATATAAAGTTTAATTTATTTTTATTTTTCCTGAATTATATATTTTAAAATTTCCTTATTCAGATTCCATAGTAGACATACTTATCCTGTTGAAGAAAAAATATTAATATAAATACTATACCCTAAAATTTAGCTAAAGACTACCAAAAACTATATATCTAAGTAAATTATAACTTGGAGATGTTGATGTCCAAAATAACATAATCTTCCATGTCCTTTGATTTGACCTTTTCCCAAGAAGATTTCAGGTAATAGGAATCTTGAATAAGGAAAATACATGTTAAAATACAGTCTAAGTTAACATTCCAGATTTGTTGAAAATCAAGTCACCATCCCATTCTTTTTGGAACATTCATTCCTCTTACTCTTGCAGTTAAATCAAGAAATTTCCCTTCCATCTTTATCCATGTGAGTGGGGAGATTTTTTTGTCCTTAACCCATCACTTTTCCAAGGGGTTTTTCCCTGGAAGATAAGAGATTTAGAGAAAAAATATTTCTTAAAAATGTTAGAGAAATTTAAAAATTAGTTTTTAATATGTCCCACCATCCTAGTATCTTCAAATTCAAAGAACAAAATCATTTATTCTCTCTGTGATTTTGTAAGTGTTAATCATGTTCCCTTAACCTTTGCTTTTCCAGAAGAGGCACCAAATCAGTTTAGTTTTCATGTTAGCATTTCCAATATTTTGATTATCTTCTGGAACTTTTCTTGTTTTCTTATAGTTATCTTGAATTGTGTAATATATAATAAGATCATTCACTATATGAGAACTGAATTTGCTGAACCTAACTCAGTATTAGAAACAGGTCTTGGTAACATTTTCTTTGCATCATGTCTTTTCCTAATCTGGTGAAAACTTTGTATCATTTCACAGGATACTGTTTTCAAATCCATAAAATAAAATACATAGCTTTGCAAAGGAAGCAGATAATATTGAAATGCAGTTAGCAAAATGGTGGGGGGGTTTTAATTTCCCAGATCCTAAGTTTAAAATCCCTGCGTAAACCTTTGAATTCTAGAGATTACATTCTGTTGGAATTTAGTCAACAAGCGCTTATTATTAATAGATTATTAATTTAATAGCAGAAAGAATATGTCATTAACTGCATATGTGCAAGATACATATAGACAGAGAAAGTAGATGAAAGTAATCTGAAACTGTTGTTTCTTTGGTAGCTAAGATTTTCAGTTCAAATATCTCTTTAGGACAATTATAAAAGCAAAAATTTGAGAACTGGAAGGTACTTTTTTCCAAAAGCCTAATGATTACTTTTAAAAGTGGTGACTGGATAAAGTGTTCAAGTGTAAATTGAAGAAAGTCCCCTATAAGATATCTTTCCATTCTGAATACTTGAAATTAGAAAAACCTTAGTTGGAATCCTTCACTGGCTATGGGACTGAGCAAGTCATTTAACCTTGATTTTTTAGCTCATTCATTTTTAAAATAGTAGGAATAATAGGCACTCACTTTCCATGATTATGGAGATAAAATGAGATGTGTAAAGTGCTTTGTAAACCTTAAAAGACAATATAAATATTAGCTTTTATTAAGTGGGAATAAGGGCTTTCTAAAGATTCTCTATGGGTAAATTACCCCATATTCTTTCAGTAAGTGTAGCTTCTGGTTAGTAGCCTTTTCCAAGCTCTCTCTTTTTAAAAAAAAATTTTTTTGCCTAATTCTTGTCCCAGTGAGGTATATTAAATCTTGTACCATACAACACCTAGTTAAGAATCAAAGCTATTTTTAATAATAATTTTAATGATTCATCTAAATAGATTGTTCCAGATTCTCATATATATTGTTGTTGTTGTTTAGTTGTGTCAAACACTTTTTGACTCCATTTTGGGTCTTCTTGACAAAAATACTGGTTTGCTATTTCCTTCTCTAGCTCATTTTAAAGATGAGGAAACTGAGACAAACAGGGTGAAGTGACTTGCCCAGGGTCACCCAGCTAGTGAGTGTCTTGAGACTAGATCTGAACTCATGAAGATGAGTTGTTTTGGTCTCAAGGCCAGTGTTCTATCCACGGGGCCAAGCAGCTGCTTGCAATTCTATACATATTGGTGCTTTAAAATGTTATCTCTAGGGGCAGCTGGATGGCACGGTGGATAGAGTACCAACCCTGGAGTCAGGAGGACATGAGTTCAAATCCTGTCTTGAGCATTTGACCCTTACTTAGCTGTGTGACCCCGGGTAAATCACTTAACCTCAATTGCCTCTCTTAGACAAAAATTTCAGCTCTGTTCATTATTCCAAATAGAATTAGGTTTTAGTAGGAGACTTTTGCCACAGGGATACTGCACAGGACAAGAGTCACAAGGGAAGATGATAAAATGCTGAAGACTTCTGTTACCACCTAGTCAGACCCTAGAACAGAGTCTCCTACAAAAGATGTTCAGATACCAGGCCTAACCAAGAATAATTGGATATATTTTGTTTCTGATATTTTCTGACCATGCATCAATCGTCTTGGGATAAGCAAAGGAATTGTGTTGAATACGAGTTGTCAGCTCCCAGGCCTCATTCACCAGGAATATATTGGCCATCCCATATACCCATCTTGATCTCCCTTCTTTCTGTATATATGGCCTGGTAGGAGTTACAAACAATTAGTATTTCTATATCCTATGACTGGCAAGCCTATTTACCTCTTCCTTATCCTTGGGATGCAGGGCTGAAGGCTAGCTAGGTGAAAACACCTCCTTTCTCTGCTACTGTGACGTCTCCCCACTACTACATACACAGTCCTATCCATTCTGAGTTCTCAATCTACTACTTTTTTGACCTATCACTGAATGCTGCCGACTAATCCTCCCTTATAGTGGTGACTCTGCTTTCTCTTGGATCTTCTTCTCAATCTTTTTGCTAGATCTTAATCCATATCATGTCTGTTAACTGACTGCACCTCAAGGTTGTCCTGGATTCTCTTCTTTTTTCTTTCTATCTCATGATAATCTCAGCAACTCCTGTGGATTCAGTGTCCTCTCAGATCTGTTTTGGGTGCATCCCAAAAGTTTTGGTATATTGTTTCATTCTTGTCATTTTATTTGATGAAATTATCATTTACATGATTTCTTTTTTGACCCACTAATTCTTTAGGAATAAATAATTAAGTCTATTTAAATGTTAATTTTCTCTTCAAAACCTGTTATTGATAATAATTTTTATTCTTTTGGTCAATTAAAACATTTACTTTTATATATTTCTTTATGAGTTTTTAAGCTCTAGCAAACAATTTTTATAAATACTTCATGTACAGCTGACAAGTTTATATACATATAACTGTAAGTATACAAATTCACATACACAAATGTATAGGTTTGTATATATGTGTGTGTGTATAAACCAAGGGCAGCTAAGTGGTACAATGGATAGAATGCTTGGCTTAGAGTCAAGAAGACTCATTTTTCTAAGTTCAGATTTTACTTAAGACACTTTTTAGTAGGTGTGTGACCCTGGGCAAGTCACTTGCCTCTGTTTACCTCAGTTACCTCATCTGTATAATAAGCTGAAAAAGAAAACTGCAAACAACTTCAGTGTTCTTTTCAAGAAAATTCCAAATGGGGTCACAGAGGATTAGACATAACTGAAAATTATTGAACAATAGAAGTATGTATATTCTTATATACACAAATACACAAGTATATTGTTTATCTCTTACAAATACCTATATATATAGTATATCCAAATATATAAAGTATAGATATATATTTTTACATGTATGTTTTAATATATAAATTAAGTTGTGCATGCCACCGCTACAAAAATCAACCATGTTCTAGAGCTTAAAAACTCAAAAGAAATTAGGATATAATACACAAGTAACATCTGATACATAAATATATACATAGTTTTCCATATATGTTTAGGAGCTTGAACACACACACACACACACACACACACACACACACACACATATATACATTTCTCTCTGTAAATATATATAATATATATTTCAGTAAGCTTTCAATAAGCTTGTTGATAAGAGTGGAATCAAAATTACTCTCACTTAGCCCTAAAACATTTATCAGATGAAAACATTGGTGATTAGGCATTACTAGGAGGAAACAGAAAATTGAGGTGATTAGGATAGTAAAATTAATTGTGGAAATTGAATGACTCCATATTGTGGCTGAATTCTGGAGCCAGCTTAGTTTCTATTCATTTATGGGTCTACTTCAATTTCTGTCTTATGAGAAAACTTCATTCAGTTGTAGAAATTGGGAGAAAACCTTATTGCATTGTTTCAATATGATCTTGCATGGCTGGGAAACTGGATCACTTCTCCTTGATATTTGGAGACCCTTAACTAATGACCTAAGTTATGCTGAACAGAAGCTCACAACCTAATATGGATTTAAGGAGTTTTCTTATAATTATATATCTCAAGTTCTATATGTCTTATCTGAAAACCAGTGCCATACTGATCAATCATTTATTGTTGCCAAATTCCTTTGCTTAAAGACAATTGGGGGAAATGGGAGACCTCTTTCTGAATTAAGGAATTGCAGAGTCCCTAATCTTTTCTCAATTAAAAATCAGATGAAGTAATATATTGTTTCTTCAAATTGCCCTTATTTGATTAATTGGTTTTAATATCTAAAAATCTACTACATTCTCAGAACAGCTTTAAATGGGGCTCTGCTTGTTTGGTTTCAAATCACTTATGAAGATTCTTAAATAATTCTTCTAAAATCTGCCAGTAACAAGGCTTACTCCAATTTAGAAGAATCTTTTAAATTTAGTTTTCCAAATCTGAAGCTTCAGAGAATTTGCTACCACTTGTTATTTTTTTCTTTACCTGTTCCTGATATTAAAAATTCATAAGGCTCTAACTGTAAAATTAATTCTTCTGTCTTTTAAAATTGTCAAATATATTTTAAATGGGAAAATAACCACTTTATAATTATTAGTACAATTTTATATGTAAAATCATTAATCCAGTTTTGAGAATTTATTACTAAACCAAACTCATAGCCTGAATTCCCATGCTAGATACATTTGGAAATCAATCATATACATATATGTATAAGTTCCTAGAAGAAAACAATCTAATCATGTTACTTTCTTGAAATTTGTTATTCCATTTAATTAGAAAACTTTTATATTAAAACATTATTTTACTATTTTAAGAGGAATTCCTGTATCATAATGTAATTTCTATCTAATGATCTCGATGTTATCATTTGACCACAAATACAAATTAAAATTATAAGATTTTTTCAAACTTGCAACCTAGTATATTAAGTCAGAAATAGTCTAGCATCAGTCTGTTTGATATTGTACTTGAAAAATTTTACTGCTCACTTGCCCCTGTTTGCTATGAAAAGAAAAAAAGAGATGTTGATAGGATTCATTTCCTAAAGAGTAGAAACTGGCCTGACATAAAGCATAATGGGGAAAACTCCTTTAGCTCTATTTGACTTAAGGCATGAGTCATATCATGTAGTCACAGGGCATCAAAAGACAGGCTTAGAATTAACCAGGATAGCAAGTCTGTTCAGATGGGCTAAAGAAATCTGGTCATATCCTGTATATCTTCTACAAAATAGAAGACCAGTTCAAATTTAGAAATTGAGGATTTGAGTGAATGGAGAAGAAACAGCTCTAGATAAACTACTGAGAAAAAATTGGTTGTGGAAGTCCCTTCCCATTCCACCTTCCCCTAATAAAAGGAGAACTTTATAAACTTCATTGTTCCAGAGGACTTCCCATCTTCTCATCAAATTCTAATAGTGACTTCTGGGTCATGTGGACAAGATGGAGACTAAACATTTTTTATTATTCCCAGAACCACTCAAACTTCCCCAAAAAAGAAATTACATGCCAAATAATGTAAGTTTGTTCCATGGGCTAAGGCACCAAAAATTCAAACAAGGTAAAAACAACAAAATCCAGGAACTGACACTGACCCTGAGCTCACTTAGCGCCCCCGCTCCCACACTACTACCAGCAGTGTGTCCATACTAGCAGAGCCAAGTATACCATTCATTTACATCAAAACCCAAACCTGTCCATTCTCCCTCTTTCAGTTACCATAGAGACCTTGGCTTTTGGCTGTGAAACTTTTCTTGGGCCTCAATAGCCAGGTTTGCCACAGCCCTCTAGGAGCAAAAGTTTGCCGAAGGCTGCAACTTACTTATATTAATGCTATAAGACTCTGAATTACCTATAGCTCTGAATGGCTGGGGAGTGCCAGGGAAAGCAGACTCTGAGCTGCCTGTGTGGGACCAAAGTACTAAGGGACAGAGGGAATGGGACAAGTGACCAGGACAGAACATTGTATATCTGGGTGTGTGTAAAGCATTCTACCAAGTATGAGGGAGAACAGCATCCAGCTGGGTCCACTTATAACCACCCAAGTCAGTTAGGACAGAGACCTAGGTTGATGAATTGCCCAGTGTGAGAGGAGGCTAAAACTTTTAAGATCCAACCACTAAGGAAACTGTATTTAGAGAGGATGGAATCAGAATTGAGCAAAAGGGAAAATAAAGGGGGGAAATACTTCAGCATCAGATGGATGGTAATGTTTCCACTGGGAACCAAGGACAGACTGGATACGGATTTTCAGTTTTACAAATAGCCCAAAAGGAAAACAAAAAACAACCAGAAACTGTGAGTTATCCACATGGACTTTCTATTTCCCTAGACTTTATTTAGACAAGTGAAATAGTTTATCATAAGCTTTTTTTTTCCCTTGAGGCAGGAAAGTTGTTTTTTAGCAACTAATTATATCACACCACTTTGAGTAAAAATATCCTTTTCTAAAAGTTAATTAAGGCTGGCTAATTGGGCATCAACCCATACTCACAATGGAATCACACGGTGGAAGTTATATAGCATTAGAACAGTACCTCAAGGCTATCTCTAGAGTCTGGAAGGGATATAGTAGCCATGTTCTGGAGTTTATACTTAACAGTATGAGTTAAATATTCACCTTCTGAATAAGTGCTACAATAGTATTTTCCTGTGCATGCTTTGTATAGAAATTTGTTGCCAGTTTTAGTCACTGAAATGTGTTGCTTACTAATTTAAAGATTTTCTTTTCTTGAACTGTGTCAAGTCATTATGTAGCAACTTCATGGCTACACAATAAAATTCTGGGACAACACAAATTGCTTCTAGTACCATTTCTGTTACAGTTGCAGTTCAGTATATCACTCCATTGTACAGTTCTAACTCAATTTTAGCATTTAGCTACCTTCTAAAGAATGAAATGAATTCCATAGAAGTGGTTTCTCACTTGAACTCGGTCTCAGTGCCAATTATTTGGGGACACATAAGATTAAAATAATTGGTTTAATAAGAAAAAGGTTGTGTGTGTATGTGTGTAAGTATGCACATACATACATGGTATGTGTATATACGTTCACACATATACCCACATATATACATAAGGATTTACATATATATATGTAATATATATATATATATATATATATATATATATATATATATATATATATATAATCTATTTCATTTTAAGTCCTGAAATTTCCTTTGTTTGTCTATCCAATTACAATCCAGATCCCCGTGTTTCACAGTTAGCATTTATATCTTTTCTTTTCTTTGTTCAGTCATGTAAGTCATTTCTAGATCTTCATGATTCCATTTGGGGTTTACTTGGAAAAGATATTGGAATGGTTTGCCTTTTTCCTTCTCCAGTTTGTTTTACATATTGGGAACTGAGGCAAATAGGGTTAAATGGTTATCCTAGGGCCACATAGCTAGTAAATATCTGAATTAAAATTTGAACTCAGGACCGTGAGTCTTCTTAACTTTAGGCCTGAAACAGACCAAATTGGTAACTAAAGTTTGAACTTGGAATGAAATATCGAAAAGCAGAAATGTTAAAACACACTCTTTAATGACCATAATGCAATAAAAATTATATTTAGTGTCTTTGAAGAAAAGTATAAAAGTTGAAGACTAAATGCTGAAAATTAGTGATCAAAGAACAAATTTGAGAAACAATAGATAATTTCATCAAGGAAAATCAGCAATGACACAACAGCCAAAAACTTTTTAAGATGAGACTAAAGCAGTCCTAAGCAGAAAAATTCTGTTTCCAAATGCTTCCATTAATAAAAGAGAAAAAATAGATCAATGAATGAGCAGTTTGGTTGCACAGTGGATTGATGGTTAAACTTGGAAATCAAAAAGATCTAAATTTGAATCTGGCCTCAGACACTTAACCAGCTCTGTGATCATAAGCAAGTCACTTGACATTTTCTATCTCAGTTTCCTTATCTGAAAAATGGGGGAAATAATGGTATTATTATTATTATTGTTATAAGGATCAAATGAGATAATATTCATAAAGCACTTTCCAAATCTTGAAAGTGCTATGTAAATATTATTTATTGTGAAAACTATATGAAAATCAACAAAAAGCCCTAACCAAATACTAAATTAGAAATTCTGAAAATGAAAGGCAAGATTAACAAAATGGAAAGCATAAATAGCAAGTGAGTTGAATAATAAATTTTAATTTTTAAATCAACCAGTCCTAAAATACCAAATTATCTGATAATTATTTTTAAGATGAATTTGAAACAGTTGAAGATGAAAGACAAATATAAGAATTTTTTCACTCAATTATCAACAGATAAAGAGGAAGGGGATAAAATACAAAAGGCCCACTTTTTATTATTATAGCTTTTTATTTTTAAGATATATGCATGGGTAATTTTTTCAGTATTGACCCTCACAAAACCTTCTGTTCCAACCTTTCCCTTCCTTCTCCCCTCCCCTCCCCCAGATGGCAGGTAGACCAATACATGTTAAATATGTTAAAATATATGTTAAAAACAACATATGTATTCATATCCATACAATTATTTTGCTCCACAAGAAGAATCAGACTTTGAAATAAGATAAAATTAACATGAGAAGGAAATAAAAAATGCAAGCAGACAAAAACAGAGGGATTGGAAATGCTACATAGTAGTTCACATTCATTTCCCAGAGTTCTTTTGCTGGGTGTAGCTGGTTCTATTCATTATTGAACAAATGGAACTGATCTGGTTCATCTCATTGTTGAAGAGAGCCACATCCATCAGAATTGATCATCATATAGTATTGTTGTTGAAGTATATAATGATCTGATCCTGCTCATTTCACTCAGCATCAGTTCATGTCAGTCTCTCCAGGCCTTTCTGAAATCATCCTGCTGGTCATTCCTTACAGAACAATAATTCCATTAACATTCATATACCACAATTTATTCAGCCATTCTCCAATTGATGGGCATCCACAAAATGCCCACATTAATAGAAGGAAAATGATCGTTTGATTGAATAAATATCAGGAAAAAAAGTTAAATAAACCATAAATGAACTCCAAGATTGGACACCAAGACAGATTTCATAAAATAACAGTAAGAAGGATCTGAGACTTGAGACATCATTCCCCATGCCTCAAAACTGCAACTTGATAACACTAACAGCCACTAAAAACAAAATAAATAAATAAAATTGAGTAAACAAAAGAGAATGAACTCAACCATAGATAGTTACTATGGGGACAGAAAAGATCTCAGTTCATATTCAGAGGAAGATAATAGAGATAAAAAAGCCACAGAAATAATAAAAACCACATGATTATATTGGGATACTTTTTTTTAATAGTTTTTATTTACCAGATATTTGCATGGGTAATTTTGCAACATTGACAATTGCCAAACCATTTGTTCCAGTTTTTCCCCTCCTTCCCCCCACTCCCTCCCCCAGATGGCAGGTCGACCAATACATGTTAAATATGTTAGAGTATAAATTAAATACAATATATGTGTACATGACCAAACAGTTGTTTTGCTGAACAAAAAGAATCGGACTTTGAAATAGTGTACAATTAGCCTGTGAAGGAAATCCAAAATGCAGGCGGACAAAATTAGAGGGATTGAAAATTCTATGTAGTGGTTCATAGTCATCTCCCAGAGTTCTTTCACTGAGTGTAGCTGGTTCAGTTCATTACTGCTCTATTGGAACTGATTTGGTTCATCTCATCATTGGAGAGGGCCACGTCCATCAGAATTGATCATCATACAGTATTGTTGTTGAAATATACATCGATCTCCTGGTCCTGCTCATTTCACTCAGCATCAGTTCATGTAAGTCTCTCCAGGCCTTTCTGAAATCATCCTGTTGGTCATTTCTTACAGAACAATGTATATTGGGATACTTTTAAAGCTTTTGACAATCTCCACCCCATCCTATCCCATTTCTGTTAAATAATTTAGAAAGCTTAAGAATAACTGAACCTTGTAATGGAGAAAGACTGGAAGACTTTATGTTGAGAACAGGAGTAAAACAAAGTCCATTATGAACACTATTATTTGATTTGACTCTAGAAATGCAATAAGAATTTTTAAAAAAAGAAATTGAAGTAATAAACAAGCAAAAAGGAAATGGAGATAGATAACTTAGAAAATTTCAAACCATATAAATTATCAATATTCTTTATGTTTCCAACAAAACCTAGAAAGAAGAGGCAGAGAAATTCCATGAAACCAACATATCAAATATGTATCAAGATAAGTTTCCAGTACAAATTAGTTTAATATCAAATGTCCTATTAAAAACAAATTAAAACTTAAAAAATAAAATACCTTTTATAACCATGCAAATGTGAAGAATTTATGACCAAACAAGGGAATGAACAATTTTGATTAATGCTATTTAAATCATAAGGAAAAAAATTATAAGGAAAATATTAAACTGGCTAAAATGAATTAGAGTCAACTTTTACCAAGGAAGGAGTCCAGTATATCTTTATCATTTTTCCCAAGGGCTACTTGAACTTCATATTACCTCATTTTGATTGGTAGAACCCTGAGACTCTCTTCCTGAGAGCATTGGAATATAGTACTACATTGCTGACAATGTTGAGGGCATGGTGGTAGAGACCTTAATTTAGCTGGTAGTCCTTATGAGAGATAACAGATGGTAAACAATCCTAAGAAAATTGAAGGTCCAACCCTCTCAGTCAAGTTTTGAGTGATAGCCCTGAGGATTCTCCACACACTAACCCTTTGCCTCTGATTATGCAGGAAGCTCAGTTTCTAATTGGATTCTTTAGATTTCAGAAAATTCACAGTCCCCACTTGGATATCCTGGAGGCCTCCTTTTATTGAATCCCACACAAGCCAGTGTCTTTTAAATGAGGCTCAGAATAGTTCCCAGCCATGGAAGATGTAAAGCAGTTTGTCCAGAAGTCTCTCCCCTTGGGCACTAACCCAAATAAATCCTGTAAGGTTTATTTCTGAAGGTTCTGTTCATGAGGCCTGGCTAAGTGGCATCTTTGGTAGATACCAAAGGGTGGTAGAAATAAGCCCCTGTTAGGCATCTGCAACTCTATGCTCCTCAGATCAGGCACTCACTATACTGTTTTTGAAAAGCAGTTGCTTGTCTCTCACTCAGCCCTGCTTGATACTAAACAGATGACAAAGGGTCATGTTATCCTTTTTTCCATGTGTACCTATTATAGTTTAGGTATACAAGATAGTCCCTCTAACAAGGCAGATATAGCACAAGAAACTTCTAATGCTAAATGGATGTTATGCATTGGAAGTCATTCTTCCTAGGCCCTCTAGTCCGTTCTTCAAAAACAGGTTGTGACTATGTCAGGTACTACTGGAAGCCTGCTTCTTCTGTTCATAATGTTCTAACTCATTGAGGAATGCTATTTTGCATACAAGAGAGCCATGTACAAATGGACTTCAGCAGTCACTAAACTGATAAGATGAAATACTCTAGGAATTAGGGGGACTGGCAAGTCTTTCCAGTTGGCTGAACTCCAGGCTGCATAGCTGGCATATGAGGGGGCTGAGAAGAGATGACCTTCATCAATACAAGTTCCTACATAGTGATCATGAGTCTCGCAAAATGATCTGGGACTTGGAGAGCACAGAAGTAGATAATTAAACGCTCTCCCCTTTAGAGTCAAGACTAAAGGAAGATGCTTTCCAGCATTGTTTGTGAAACATATTAGCTCTCTTCAGAGATATATGCTAAAATATATTTTAACATATTTAACATGTATTGGACTACCTGCCATCTTGGGGAGAGGGTGGGGAAAAGAGGGGAAAAGTTGGAATAGAAGGTTTTGCAAGGGTCAATGCTGAAAAATTACCCATGCATATGTTTTGTAAATAAAAAGCTATAATAATAAAAAGTATAATGCCAAACAACCAAGTTATAGCCATTACCAAGAGAGACAGAGATGGGAGGGGGAAGGAGGGGAAGGGAAGGGAGGGAAAGAAAGAGGGAGAGAGGGCTTCTTTTATAAATTTGGACATTTGGGTGGTGATATGCTGTGCTAGACCCAGGACCAATATGACTCCTCTCCCTACTAAGGATAAGATTATTCTAGTGATAGTAGTAATATACTAGTAGCCTTTACATAGCACCTACTATATGCCAAGTGTTGCCCCAATCTTTTTTTTTTAATAAATATTATCCAATTTTATCTTTATAATCACTCTAAGAGACACAAAAGGTATTCTTATTATCTTTATTTTAAAGAATAGGAAAGTGAGACAAACAGGTAAATTTACTTGCTCAAGTTCATGAAGATAGAAAATGTCTGGGGTAAGATGTAAACTCAGGTCTTCCTGACTTCCGGTTCAGGGGCCTATTCACTGAATCACTTAACTGCCTCAATTGTGGACCTTAACCTATCTCCAATTGGCAAAATGGTGCTGTCTCATCTTAGGACATCTTATCTCTGCTTATGAACAGCTTTTTATTATGTATCTTACCAACTATATCAGATATCCAACCTCTCACAATTTATGTCTGATAAATCAATACTATCCTGAAAAGGGGAAGGGATCCATTGTGCAGGGGTTTCTTGGGTCCAATCCCTGGAAAGATTTATCTGATAAGAATTAACTATTTTTGCACTTAGTTCACACTTTAATAGGCAGAGAATAAACAGATGTCCCTTCAAAACATTAAGAGTAGTTACATTAAGCAGAGTTACATATAAGGAACACAGGACTTGAAGTAATATGGTATTATATTCTGAAACTTGAGAAGAAAGAAAAGGAAGGGTAAAAACAATGCAGCAGTATAAAAAAAGAGGTAAAGGAGGTTAATTAGCTATTTCTCATAATTGGGGTGAGATGTGGGACACATACAAAATTTGGCATAGAAATAGATTTAAATTCAATAATGAAATATGTGGGAGGGGGCAATGGGTAAGGGAGAGACAATAATGGGGGAAAATAGCTACAATCAAAACAATCTCTGTGACTTTGAAATGGATATTACAAGATAGAGGAAAAGGGAAGGAAGAATAAGAATGAAAGAGGTATTCATCAACTGGGGAATGGCTAAATAAATGGTAGTCTTGGAATATAATGGCAAATCAGAAATGGCAAATTTCATAAAAAAAATATTACTGGGCAGTATGAACTGAGTACATAAAAGAGGACAATTTATTTCCAATTCAATAAACATTTACAGTACCTATTGTATTCCTGGCAGGGTGATGAATGGTGGGGATAAAAGTATGAAAAAGAAAGAGGGTCCCTGTCCTCAAGTAACTCACAATTTAATAGAGGAAGTTAACATACAAATGAAACCAGTAAAACTGGGCTGAGGTTAAAGTAAGGAGGAGGCAGAGACACCAGTGTTTTGTGGAGTGAAAATCAAGCAGGGGTGCTGTTGGAGAATTATTCAGAGAGTTCAGATGTGAGTCCTCTATAGAGGATGACTTTGGGGAAAATTTAGTGCTCTATCATCCAGCCCTCCGATGGGGGAAGGGGATTGGGGTCTGATGAGCGGTAACTAAAAGGGGTTAGGAAGGCATTATGTATCAAAAACTGAAGCAATCTGCATAGTGATGAGATTTTAAGTGTTTTTATCCTGGAGTAGACATGATTTTCCATGGAGTTGAAACCAAGCAGACTATAAATAGAAAGTAGAATTTTTTTTTTTTTTTAGAATTTTTTTTCCACAGTATATATGCATGAGTAATTTTTTTATAATATTATCCCTTGTATTCATTTTTCCACTCCCTCCCCCCGATGACAGGCAATCCCATACATTTTACATATGTTACAATATAACCTAGATACAACATATGTGTGTAAATACCATTTTCTTGTTGCACATTAAGTATTAGATTCTGAAGGTTACTTATACCTTCAGATAGACAGTAGTGCTAACAATTTACATTCACTTCCCAGTGTTCCTTCTCTGGGTGTAGTTATTTCTGTCCATCATTGCTCAACTGGAAGTGAGTTGGATCTTCTTTATGTTGAAGATATCCACTTCCATCAGAATACATCTTCATACAACATTGAAGTGTACAGCGATCTTCTGGTTCTATTCATTTCACTCAGTATAAGTTGATGTAAGTCTCTCCAGGCCTCTTTGTATTCCTCCTGCTGGTCATTTCTTACAGAGCAATAATATTCCATAGCCTTCATATACCATAATTTACCCAACCATTCTCCAATTGATGGACATCCATTCATCTTCCAGTTTCCAGCTACAACAAAAAGAGCTGCCACAAACATTTTGGCACATACAGGTCCCTTAGAAAGTAGAATTTCTTTAAAGAAAATGACTTTGAAATATTTAACAATTTTGATCAGTGCAAACAAATACAGTTATCTCCAAAAGAGCTATGATGAAGCAATTTACTTACCTCCTAACAAATAGATGACAGACACAAGATAAAGAATGAGACATTCAGTTCTGGACTTGACTGTAAGTTTGTTTTGCTTGACTAGAGTTGTTACAAAGTTTTGTTGTGTTTTTTTTTTTGTGTGTGTGTGTGGTTTTTTTTTTTTTCACTCTGATTTTGATAGGAGGAAGTTGGAGAAGAAAAAAGGTGGATAATGGTGATGTCAAAGAGAGGGGTCCATTGACATTTTTTAAAATGCATAAAAACAGGAATAAAGAGAAGTTCAGAGGGAAATACAGATTGGCAGGGTAATTTTAAATTAATATTGAGAATTTCTTACATATTTTTTGTCTTATTTTATTTTTTTGGTTTTAATAGTGTTTTATTTCTTTCTAGTTACATTTTTAACATTCACTTTAAAAAATTTTCGAGTTCCAAATCATTTCCCTTCTTCCCTCACTACCCCCCTTGCTAAGCTGGTAAGCAACTTGATATAGGTTATATATGTACAAACATGTAAAACATATTTCCATATTAGTTATGGACTTCCGGCCAAGATGGCGGCACGGAAGCAGACAGCTGCTTGAGCTCCGTGTTTTCTCTCAGGACTTACTTCATGACAAGCCTCAGAGTTAATGCTTGACTGGAAAAGAAACCCACAAATAATCACCAAGAGAAGACATCCTTGAAATTCGCCAGAGAAGGTCTGTATTTGCTCTGGGGAAGGTCAGACAGACTGGGCGCAGACTGAGGGCAAGCAGCGAGAGCGAGACAGGCAGCTTACACAGTTCGGACTGGAGTGGGGAGGGGTACAATCTCTGCCGTTTCTGGAAAAGACTTTTACCCCAGTTAGATGTTCCATCTTGGCAACAAGCCAGGAGCAGTGGAGAGGGTACACTGGAGGTGAAGAATAAAACCCTGGAAAGCTAGTGTCTCTCGGGTCTGGCCACCCCCACCCCCACCCGGAATGACTCGGCTTGTTCTCAGAGTGAAGACACAGCACAGCCATCGCTGTCCTGTTAGTGACTCACCGCTGTCTCCCTCAGTCTGTAGAAGCTTGGTAAAACCATCCAGCCCCATCCCCTCCACCAGAAACAGACCAATTGTTTCGCTTGTCAATTTGTTTTCTTCTATTCCCTCTCTGACAAAATGAAAAAAAAATTTAAAAGGACTCTAACCATTGACAGCTTCTGTATGGAGAGAGAGCAGACTTCAAATACTGAGGAGACTAAAAGCATACTGTCTCCAGAGGAATCCCCTAAGGGGGATATGATCTGCTCCTCAATACACAAAACTCTCATAGAGGAAATCAAAAAGGCTCTCCCAAGAGAGCTAAAAAAAGGAAAGGGAAGCTTGGCAAGAGAGTCTGGAGAAATCATCCAGAGTGGAGAAAGAGATCAAATCATTGAGAAATAAAATTAGTGAACTAGAAAAAGAAAACAGCTCTCTAAAAAATAAAATGCATGAACTAGAAAAAAATTCCATAGAAGAAAAAAAACTCACTTAAAAACTCAATTGGACAATTACAAAAAGATATTAAAAAAATGAGTGAAGAAAATACATCATTGAAAATTAGACTCAAACAAGTAGAAATGAATGACTCATGGAGAAACCAAGAAGTAGTCAAGCAAAACCAGAAAAATGAAACAATTGAAAAGAATGCCAAGTACCTTATTGGAAAGACAACAGACCTGGAAAACAGATCCAGGAAAGACAATTTGAGAATAATAGGACTCCCTGAAAAATGTGAGGAAAAAAAGAGCCTGAACACTATTTTCCAGGAAATTATCAAAGAGAACTGCCCAGACATTTTGGAAACAGAGAGTAAAATAGACATTGAAAAAATTCATCAAACACCTACTGAAAGGGACCCTAAAATCAAAACGCCAAGAAATATATTGGCCAAGTTCAAGAACTATCAGATGAAGGAAAAAATACTGGAAGCTGCTAGAAAAAAGCAATTCAGATATGGAGGAGCCACAATAAGGATAACCCAGGATCTAGCAGCATCCACATTAAAAGAACGAAGGGCCTGGAACATGATATTCCATATTAGTTACGTTGTGAAAGAAGAAACAGATCAGAAGGGAAAAAAACATGAACGCAATAAAGTGAAAATAAATCTGCATTCAGACTCCATCAGTTCTTTCTCTGGATAAATTTTCCATCATGAATCTTTTGGAATTACCTTGGTTAATTGTATTGCTAAGAAAAGCTAAGCCATTCATTGTTGATCATCAGTAATGTTGCTGTTACTTTGTATAATGTTCTCTTGATTCTGCTCACTTCACTCAGCATTAGTTCATGTAAATTATTCCAGATTTTTTCTGAATTCATTCTGCTCATTTTTTCTTATAGCACAATAGAATTTGATTACATTCACTTATTTAGCCATTTCCCAACTGATGGGTATTTCCTAAATATTGTTATTGATATGATCGATTATGCTGATAGTTTTCTTAATATTGAAACAGTCCTACATCCTTGCATTCCCAGTTGGTCCTAGTATATGATCCTGATGATATCTTTCTGTGATCATCTTGCTAGTATTTTAAAATTTTTGCATCCATATTCCTTAAGCTAATTGGTTTATAGATTTCTTTTTGTTTTGGCCCTTCCTGGTTTAGATATCAGCATATTTGTCATAAAAAAAAATGATAGGACTCTTTCACATATTTTACCACATAGTTTATTAGCCTTGTGATTATGCTTGGTAAAATTCATTTGTGAATCTATCTGACCCTATGGATTTTTTCTAAGGTAGCTAACGAATAGTTTATTTAATGCATTTTTCTAAAATGCTGTTATTTTTAAGCATTCTATTTCTTCTGTGACTCTGAGCAATTTATATCTTTGTAAATATCCATCCATTTCACTTAGGTTGTTAGGTTTATTGATGTACAGTTGGCCAAATAGTCTCTAATAATTTAGTTTTCTCTTTAGGGATTGTTAATTCATCCCTTTAATTTTTGATACTAGTAATTTGGTATTTTTTAAAAACAAATTAACAGTTGGTTTATCTATTATATTGTTTGTTTTACATAAGACCAACTACTAGTTTTATTTATTAGTTCAATTGTTTTGTTATTTTAAGTTTTATTCACTTCTCCTTTGATTTTCATGATTTCCCATTTGGTGTTTAATTGGCATATTAAATTTGCTTTTTTCTATTTTTTTGAGTTGTATGTCCAATGCACTATTTAGATTCCTTTTTCTGTTTTATTGATAGAAGCATTTAGAAATATAAATTTCCTGCCAATACTGCTTTGGTTGTATCCCATACATTTTAGTGTGCTGTCTTATCCTTGTCATTCTCTTTGATGAGATGATCTTTCTATGATTAGTTTTTAATAAATTTTTCATCTATTTTTCCCTTTATTAAATATAACTTTTGTTGCATCATGATCTAAAAAAAAGATGCATTTAATATTTTTACCTTTTTGCATTTGAATGTGAGGTTTTTATGCCCATAATACATAGTTTGTGTGTGGGGGGGAGATGCCCAGTACTGAAATAAAAAAGGTATATTCTTGCTTTTCTTCCTTCTTTTCCCAGTGTGATCTTCTTTCTCATCCCTTACTTTTTTTCTTTTTTATATCATCCTATCAAAGTTAACATACTTGTACTCCCTATTTATGTAATTCCTTCTAACTTCCCTAATGGAGATACAGGTCTTATCTTACTATGTAGGGATTTTTATTGCACCATGATCTAACCTTACTGAATAACTTGTGTTTTTTCTTTCATTTTTATATGC
Organism: Sminthopsis crassicaudata; assembly: GCF_048593235.1. Classification (NCBI taxonomy): domain Eukaryota; kingdom Metazoa; phylum Chordata; class Mammalia; order Dasyuromorphia; family Dasyuridae; genus Sminthopsis; species Sminthopsis crassicaudata. The sequence goes on from NC_133621.1 coordinate 203,911,734, forward strand.
TTCTCTTGAGTCATATTTGAAAATCAAATTTTCTGTTTAGCTCTAGTCTTTTCATTAGGAATATTTGAAAGTCTCTATTTCACTGGATATCCATTTTTCCTTTGGAACATTACACTCAGTTTTGCTGGGTAGTTGATTCTTGGTTGTAATCCAAATTCTTTTGCCATCTCATATTCATATCATTCTCCATATCATATTACATTCTGATCCTTTAATGTAGAAATTGCTAAATGCTATGTAATTCTGATGTGATTCCTCAATATCTCTGAATTGTTTCTTTTTGGTTGATTGTTTTATTTTTGCCTTGACTTGAGAGTTCTGGAATTTGATTATATTCTTGGAAGTTTTCATTTGGGGATAAAGAGGAACTGATTGGTGAATTATTTTAATTACTACTTTACTCTCTTATTTTAGACTATCAAGATAGTCTTCTTTTATAATTTCTTGAATGATAATCAGGGTCTTTTTTGATCATGGTTTTCAGGTAGTCCAATGATTCTCTTGGATCTATTGTCCAGATCACTTTTGAGATATTTTACATTTTCTTCTGTTTTTCATTCTTTTGATTTTCTTTGGTTGATTCTTTAGACATTAGCTTTCCACATGCCCAATTCTAATTTTTAAGTAATTATTTTCTTCAATTAGCTTTTTTGCCTTCTTTTCCTTTTAAGGAGTTATTTTTTTTTCCTTTTTTGTATTTCCTTTGCCAAATTATTGGCTCTTTTTCATGATTTTCTTGCAGTTAAATAACTCTAAATTTCTTTACCCAAATTTTCTTCCATCTCTCTTATTTGATTTTTAAAATCTTTTTTTAAGCTCTTCAAGAAGGACTTTTGGGGGCCGAGTTCAATTCAGATTTCTCTTTGAGGTTTCACAAGTCGGTATTTTGACACTGTTGTCTTCTCAGTTTTTGTTTTGATCTTCCCTGCCACCAGGGTAGCTTTCTTTTGTCAGAGCGTTTAAAAAAAATTTTTTTTTTTAATTGCTTATTTTCCAGCCTATTTTGTGTCTTTTAAACAGCTCAACAGTTCTGCTCTTGGAGTAGAGGAGCACTGTCTCAAGCTTTTTTACTCAGGGATTAGGACACTGATCACTGGCTTTATTTACTGGGGCATGTGGATCTGGCAGCTAACATGTTGGGTTTTCTTTGTTTGCTCACCCAGACAATTCTCTGGGTTGCACAGCTTCTTTACCCAAGTGAGTAGGACCTTTCCTGGAGTTCTTCTAAGTTTTCTTGGGCTGAAAAATTGTTTTACCCTATTCTTTGTCACTCCAGAATTCATTTTAAAGCATGATTTAAGTTATTTGAGGGAAAATGTGGAGGCTTCAGACAATTCTCCCTGCCTTTTTTCTGCCATCTCGGTTTCACCTCTGTTAAATAATTTTTGATAGAAGCTAGTAGTATTCAATGAAGATTCATGGTTGTATATGCAGTCTTTTATTCTGTATATATGAAAATTTCTCAGTTCAAACAAAAGTGCTTTTGTTTTTGTTTTGTTTTTTTTTAAGAAAGAGAATAGTGCCTTATCTCTTAGGGGTTGAAGAAGAATGGATTTCTCTCTACTTTTCCTCTTGGCCCCACAGCCATGGCTTTCTTTCATCAGAGTTACTTATTCACTATACTCAGCCAAAAGAGGTGCCTAACCTGGGGGGAACCAGAATAAGAATAGCATTAGAGCATGGCCACATTCTATAATGGAATATGAATTACAGTGGGCAAAGTAAAATAACTAAATTAACTGACAATGGTACCTTATAATTTTTATATTTTTTAAAGAACTTTTACTGTAGAATAATAATTGTTCTACATGATAAGGCATTAAGCTCACTAGCTTTCGACACATTTAAAAAGTATTATGAAGTATCACTTTTATATTACATTGGGCAATAAATATCTTGGACAAGTGGTACATTTTTCTAAATCTAACCCTGATTGTAGCACAGAGTTTTTCAATGAGATTTAAATTAGATGAATTCCCAGTCCATTAAAACATGTTTATCTTCCTCTCTTAAATAAATTTCTTAATCTTTTCTAACTTGTAGCATGATACAAGTCTGTTACAATATTTCCTCCCCATCTAGGAATTTCTATATTTTTGTAACAATTCTGCTTTTCGTTATATCCATTTTTTCTTCTTGAGCTCATAATTCTCTCAATGGGAACAAGACTTCCAGGCCCATTGGAAGTTAAAAAAAATTCTCCCAAACCGTTTTTTGCAGTTCTGTTTTACAATCTGATGAAGATTCTCTGATATTATTACATGATTGACCTGGATTTCTATTGGCATATTCTTGAAAGTTAGTTTCAACAGGAAAAATGACCTTTTTCTGATTTTCAGTTCTCCCATCTTTGCATGGTTTGCCTGAGACAAGCGGTTGTTGGTTTTTTTTTTTTTTTAATCTATGGTTAGCGGTTTAAAAAAACAAACAAACAAATAAACGGATTTTCATGATTTTCTTCCCACTTCCCTACATGGCCTTATAAGAGAACTAATACGATCTTCTGAGGTCTCTTTAAGAGTCTGTTTTCTGAGGATTTATTAGGCTGTTCTTAGCAATAATTTGTCAGTTTTTAGAGTATTTTGCACCCTTAAGACAGTCCCTAGAACCTGAGGCGGCCGTCCTGGCTTACCCAACTTGGCGGCCATGAGAGGGAGTGCCACATTCATATAATAACGTAAATGATTCTGCCTAAGCTTTCAGATACACAGGCACGAAAAGGGGATAATCTTCTGGCAACTCGGCACAGGCTTTAAAGCTGGGAAGCCCTCAAGTTTTCTCCCCTTCCGCTGTACTGGGGCAGCTTCCATAGCAGCTAGAACAAGCATCCAGGAGGCTTCACCTGCCCGCACCCAAGCTTTAGACATCGGGCACCTTCTCCCAGGTGCAGGGAGAAATGGCCGGCGGACGCAGGGGCCAAAGGCGAAAGTCTCATCAGCTCCGTGACGAGCCTTGGCAAGACTCAAGGCGCAGTTACTGCGCAGGGTCGTCAGGGAGCCCTCTCCCCCCCCCCTTCCTGCCCAGGGGTCGTCTATCTCCGGGGAGCGGCTGATCCCCAACCAGACCCCTATAGCGGTCTGGTAGGAAGGCTGCACTCAGGTAACTCTTCCGCCACGAAACGGGGGGCGGGGCGAGAAGGGAGGAAGGAGGAGTGACTGCGCACTGGGATGCGGCTGTCAGTCAACTGTAGCGGCCACTGCGGCCTCGATGGGCGGTCTGCGGCTGGTGGAGGACGTCGCGCGGCGTTACCTGCGGGCCTTGTACTTTTACTTCTTCATCCTAGTCTCTGGAGGAAGAGGGGGCGGTGGCGGGAAGCAGAAGGCCGCAGTTGCTTCCTGGCTCTATTAGCGAACGTATAACTGGGTGCGAAGCGCAGGCCCCCAGCAGCATCCCGACTGCCCCACAGGTAGCGCCACCCAGGAGTCCCCGCTCTCTGGAAGACTCTCCACTTGGTTGGGGCGTCCCGCGTCGGCGCCCTCTCCTTCCCTTCTGCAGCCCCTCGCTGCTTTGCCCTAGTGCGGAGCCTCAGTCTCCGACCTCAGTCTGAATTGTGCATGGTGGTGGGATGATGCTAAAAAGCACATTGGGTAGGAAAACGCAAATCGTATTATAAAGTTGAGAGGGACTTTCATGGAGGAAGCAGGTGTGGGTGGAAGGCTGCTCAGGTGGGCACCTTCCGGGTGGAAGAGGAAACTACGAATACACGTGGAAGGGCACAGAAGTGCTGGGAACTTGGAGAAAGCTGGGGGGAGGGCAGGGCGGGGAGGCGCTTTTAGAGGGCTGTGTGGGCTGGGATTTGGGAGGGTGGGGAAACTGCTAGAGGGGCAGGTGAATGGTGGATTAGGATAGAAAGAAGAGTGAGTAAAAATAAGATGGAAATTCACAAATAGTAATTACAACTCTGGGAATGAGGTGTTTATAGCAGCTCTCTCTGTGGTAGCAAAGAACTGGGAATTGCAGGGCATCCCATCAATTGCTGGATAGCTGAATAAGCTGCAGTGTGTGATTGGGATGTGTAAGAAATGATGAACTCAGTGACCTTAGAAAGGCACGGAAAGACTTGCACGAAATAATGTGCGAAAGAGCAGAACTGAGAACACATTGTATATAGTACAAAAGTGTTTTAAGAGTGACTTTGAGTAACCGTTATTTTTACAATTACAAATACCCAAAATAAAAGCAAATGACACGAAGAAAAATGCTTCCAGCACCCAGACAAAGAACTTATGAATGTGTGTGTGTCCAAATGGTAGCCATGGCAGGGTGGGAAGAAAACAGAAAAAGGAATGAGAAAGAAATTTACATAGTAACTTTTGTATATTTGGAAGGAATAGTAAATTATACGTGGTAGATTTGCAATTTCATGTACAATCATCTTTGCTATTATACTGTTAGGAAAATGCTTGTTTTGTTCCCTGAATTGAAAATAAAATAAATTTTAAAAAACCTTTGGGGGTCCTCAAATTTTCAAGAGAATAAAGGAATCCTAAGATTAAAATGTTTGAGAATCTGCCGGCCTAGTTGATCTAAGGAAGTTATTTGACTTGAGATATTATTGATTGATAACAGCTCAATATATTATTCATCCCTTGTAGTCTTTGTATTATAGCAATAAACTTAATGGATGATTATGAAACTACATGGAAGTAAGAGGAGACTCTTAGAGAGGAGAAGGTAGAGGGAGGCCCTGAACCCTGCATAATAAAGAAAGAAGTTGGTCATGGAGATGGCAGAAAATATACTGGTGGAATTTAAATTGAGTTTGTGATCCCAAGCTACATCTTGTGTAAAAAGAACATTACTTAGCAGATTACTACATTAAAAAAAAAATCTTAGAGTTCTGAAAAATCTGCCTGTAGAATCTCCAATTGAATCTTTTTCTGGGCCTCCCTATCTCTATTTCTTGGATCTCATGAACAAGCTGGTCTCACATATGTTTAACTCATTCTGGGTCAAATTGCCGGTCTCTTCCTTTTCTTTGGTCTAATTTGCTTTATGCCTAGAAAGGTCGATTGCTTCATATTTGTTGTTCCCCTACCTGAATCATTGTATTGAAACTATCCTGGCCTTTCTTCCAGGCTTGTCCCAACATCACACTCATCTGCTTTGATATACACATGTTAGTTAATCTCTTGCTGATCCGGACACAAACTTTGTTCCTCTTACTGAGGCCTAGGGGACCATGAAATTCAGTCCTTAGCTTGCCATTCTGCTGTTTTGACCTGTAATAAAGAAAACCCTATCTCACTTTTCAAAATCATTTACTAGCTGTTTATTTCCCCTATCTCTTACTTCCAAAGCTCTGATGTTTGATTGGAATTACACATTCCTTCATTTTACTTTGTAATTTGTTCCTAATGGTAGGCATCCACACGTCACAAGAAACACTGATCCAGCAATCCCAGCCCCTTTGCCACAAATGAGCGATCAAAAATAAGAAAGTAGAGGCTGGAGACCAGTCAAGTCCAAGAGCTAGAGATCAGCAAATGAGCTGAGAGCAGTAGGCACAAGTCTAAGCAAATAGAGTTCTGCAGAATTGGGACTTTGGCTATCTCTTCATCAAGAGTAAAAAGGAGATAATAACAAAACAAAATGCATCACTGAAATTTACTGAGAAGGAGCCAAGAATTCCTAAAAAGTGGCCATTCTGCCTTTTCTTTTCACTATTTTTCATGGTAGGTATTCCACATGGAGCTAAAACCTAATTAAATAAGGCATGCATGTACAAGAACCATCTCTAATTCTAGGATATCACAAACACCTAAATACTGTTCTCATGAGACTAGAAATATTTGGGGGGCCTAAATATGCTGTAAGCCATAGGATGAACTAACTAAAATGCAGAATTGTGACTAGGATGGAGCAACTGGGGCTTTGTTGTAGGATGATAAAATTTAGAAAGCACTTATATTATTTGTACCACTTCATTGGGTGGAATCAACTAAGATCATCATCCAGATAGCAAGAAGAATTAGTTAATATAAGGATTATGATTATGTCAGAATTGTAATCTATATAAAAGGACTACTACTTCCTACTGAAATGCACACTAGGCTGTTCCTCTTCTACGCCATCTAGTGGTAGCTTTTCTAGCAATAGCTTCATCTCTTCTGATATCTTCTCTGCTCTCCCTGTGGCTTTTGGCTCAAAGTCTCTCCTATATACAGATGCATTAACCCAGAAGCATTTTGTGGATTGTACTCCAGGCCAAAGCTTCTTAAACTGTGGGGTCATGAATCTGAATGTGGGGGTTCACCAAATACCAAAATATTGATCAACTTTGGAAAATGTTGAAGATGCCTACATCCTGCACTATCAAATATTCCACTAAGATTTGTCTTTATATAAAAATAAATAAGCACATCCATCTCATTACTATGCAAATTTGCTTTCATCTTTTTATTTTATTTTATTTTATTTATTTATTTTTTTTTTTTAGGCTAGGGTTAAGTGACTTGCCCCCAGGGTCACACAGCTAGGAAGTGTTAAGTGTCTGAGACCAGATTTGAACTCTGGTCCTTCTGAATTCAAGGCTGGTGCTCTATCCACTGCACCACCTAGCTGCCCCCTCCACCTAGCTACCCCCTGCTTTCATCTTTAATACATGATAAAATATGCATAGCAAATAATTGTTTTAAAATAAGTTTATGATTTATCAGTAAATGTTGGGTTTGCAAATCTATACTTGGAGTCATGAAAATTTCTCCGGAGAAAAAGAGGTTGCAAGTGGAAAAATTTTAAGAAGCCCTACCCGAGGAAGCAAGTCTATTTAAGGTTAAGGTTTTCAGTGAGTTGATGGTTCCTAAAATTGTGCCTAACACTTTCCGGATATTCCTGAATTTTAAAAAAATGACCTATTTCAAAAATTAATATTAAAAACAAAGAGGCTGATTCCAAACTATGGAACTATGCCCAAAAAGTTATCAAACTGTGCATACCCTTTGACCCAGCATTGCTGCTATTGGGCTTATATCCCAAAGAAATACTAAAGAGCGGAAAGGGACCTGTATGTGCCAAAATGTTTGTGGCAGCTTTTTTTGTTGTAGCTAGAAACTGGAAGATGAATGGATGTCCATCAGTTGGAGAATGGTTGGGTAAATTATGGTATATGAAGGTTATGGAATATTATTGCTCTGTAAGAAATGACCAGCAGGAGGAATACAAAGAGGCTTGGAGAGACTTACATCAACTGATGCTGAGTGAAATGAGCAGAACCAGAAGATCACTATACACTTCAATGTTGTATGAAGATGTATTCTGATGGAAGTGGAAATCTTCAACATAAAGAAGATCCAACTCACTTCCAGTTGAGCAATGATGGACAGAAACAACTACACCCAGAGAAGGAACACTGGGAAGTGAATGTAAATTGTTAGCACTACTGTCTATCTACCCAGGTTACTTATACCTTCAGAATCTAATACTTAATGTGCAACAAGAAAATGGGATTTACACACATATATTGTGTCTAGGCCATATTGTAACATATGTAAAATGTATGGGATTGCCTGTCCTCAAGGGGAGGGAGTAGAGGGAGGGGGGGGGGATAATTTGGAAAAATGAATACAAGGGATAATATTATAAAAAAAATACTCATGCATATATACTGTGGAAAAAAATTCTAAATTAAAAAAAAAACAAAGAGGCTGTGTGTGTGTGTGTTAAATTAGAATGTTTTCTAAATTTAAAAAACTTTCTACCTTTACTACAATAGAGGCATCATTAAGATGGGGCAGTAGATAGTGGAATTAAAAACAAAAGGTTCTTTTCTGTAGGAATGAAACATAGCTCCTCACTTAAAAATGAGTTAAGAATCAATAAGCATTTATTATGTATTTACTGTGTGTGAGACAATAGCAATTTAAAGTTATGTGGCAAAGTTTCAAAAATTAAGATGCAATGATTTCCTGATCCTGCAAAAAATCGCCATCCTTAAAATCCAAGACTATACAACTTCCTCTTGTGGATTTCACTCTTTAACAAAACCCAAGAAGAATGTTCCTGCAACTGATTGAGCATATAAGCAAGTTCTGTTTACAAAAAGTAAGCACTGATAAAGGATTCTGTGGTATTGGAATCCCTTGAGGGCCCATCAAGAATGTTTCATGTGCCAATGGTACAGACAGATCCTACCCCATACAACTCCCAGAGGTCCAAAGGTAATGAGTTGGAACAGCATCTACTATTCACAGGCTCCCAAATCAGTCACTTCCTAGGAACTCTTTCAGGAGATTTGGATTCAACATTGGGTTCCACAGAGTCTAATTAGTCCCATGTGCTGATAAAGCAAGCACAGAGAGAATGATTCCAACAAGAGCTGTAACAACTTTTGTTTCTAGGGTAAAAGGGTTTCCCTCAATTCACTGTCAGTAGAAGGGATTAGAATGCAGTAGAGATTCCAGGTCAGTGCTGGGCAGGACTGGGAGAACAGAGCAGAGATCCTGGAGCAGCACAGGAGGTCACTGCAGCTGGGAGTCTGAGCAAGCAGCTATCTAGTAGCTTCCTGTTTGAACTAATTCATGCCATCTAAGTTTTGAGCAGCGAGGTGATATAGTGGACAGAGTGTCAGGTCTGAAGTCAAGCCTGACCAAAGTACTTTGAGCACCTTCAGAATTTGGTAGCCTGGTGAAAAACCCTGTGAATATCACCTGGTTATTGGTTGTTTTTCCAGTTGTGCCCAACTCTTTGTAACTTCATTTGAGATTTTCTTGGCAAATATTACTGAAGGGTTTGGTCATTTCCTTCTCTACCTCCTTTTACAGATGAGGAAACTGAAGCAGGGTGAAGTGACTTGCTCAGGGTCACACAGCTAGGAAGTGTGTTGGGTCAGATTTGAACTCAGGAAGATAAGTCTTCCTGATTCCAGGTCTGGCACTCTATCTACTGCACCCCCTATAAGTCCTTACTTTAGCTAATATCTCTGAAGAAATCAATTCCATTCTTAAAATTAGTCTTTATTCTGGAGGATAGAGTGAGGCTGATGCCTTTGATTGTTCTGTTTCCGTTAAATTCAATTCACTCCCAAGATGTCACTGGTCATCTTCAAAGGAAGGATGAATAATAACAATGGCATTTGCACTATATTGCACATATTTTCTTGATTACAAGCAAGTGAGCCAATAGAACCATCTTAATTTTTTTCTCCTTAAAGGAAATTCACCTGGTTCACCCTGAAATATAAGTCTAGGATGTAAGCCCTTTTTATGACTATTCTACCTTTACTTATATGGTATTAAAAAGATGATAAAATTTCCATTTCTTCTTTAGCAAGTTTGAGAGAAAGAAGCTCACAAAAAAATCCAATCCAAGGCACCTCCCTTTACCTTCACTTTGCACATAAGGACATGGAAGGCTTCAGAAAAGGGAAGCAAATTATAGTTTTGCAGATAGTGTCAGAGCTAGGATTATAATCCAAGTTCTCAGATTTCAAATTTGATTCTCATTCCACTCTACTGCAATGATTTATCTAGACATTTCAGACAAATAGAATTTCTGTAGGAGAGAGAAAAAGATAGAAACAGGTAGACTAGAATCAGCTTGAACCAGCTCTAAGAATAAATTATTAAGCTTTCAGTGCCAGCATTTTCGCCTTGGAAATCAGCAAATGCTACAAATCAGGACTTATTTATTATTTCATTGATCGTTTAGATTTAGGAAAATAGAGGATACGTTAATAATATAGATTAAACAGGAAATTGTGTTGTGCGTATATTTTTAAATATTCCCTCCTTACCCCCAGGGAGCCAATTAAATCAACTCACCACTACCTAAAATGGAAGTGTCTGAGGCCAGAAGAGTTGCTATTTTGGAGCCCCCATAACTCTCTTTGTGTTGGTAACCCCATATATTAATATAGATCGTGACTCTAACACATCTCATTCTGTGAACTTTTTGTCTGTTTTCCCTATAGATTCCATCCAATGCATTGTAAACCTTGTCATTGAATATCATTAAGTAAAAAAAAAAAAAAAAATGCATCGTTCTGTATCTCTGCCTGTCGTCCTTAATTCTCACCAAATGAACAGCCCACTTCTTTTTCAAGTCATGTATGTCCTCCCCGTAATATTATTTATAGTCAATTTTCCCCCAAGAAATTGTAAACATACTTGAACATGTTCAAGCCCACAATGACTCTTTCCATTTCTTTTGTGCTTTTAATTCTTCTAAGACTATAGTGGATCTCTAGTGGATAGACCACTGAAAGGAACTGAGTTTGAAACCTGCCTCAACTACTTAGTAGACAATCCTGAGCAAGCAATTTTATTTTTTGTACTTTCAGTTTCATCATCTGTAAAATGGGGGTAATAAACTTCAGAAGATTATGTGAATCAAAGAAGCAAATGACTCTCTTCATCATAAAAATATTATTTTGTTCTAAAAAGCAAAACTGTCTAGGAAAAGATAAAAATAGTAATTATGTTAGGCAGTGGAGGGAAATACATTCTTAAATCTGCAGGATCACTAATTATTGTCAAGGTACCAGGCACAGTATTAGGTAATGGGGGGAAAAACCAGCTGAATTTTTATCTGATCACCTTTTTGACTACTCCATGATTTGACTCCTATATTTATAAAAACAAAAAGAAAATATCTTCCAAGAGGGCTAGATGTTAATTCATGGACTTTGCAAGGAGTGATTTTTAGGTGTCCTTTTTGTCTCTTAAAACTGGCAAAGTATCTTAAATGACTTCTCTACAGACCTATTTAGGTTACCAAGGTTAAGAATATATATTATTTCCTTCTGTGCTTAGGAAGATTTAGCCTCAAATTCAAAGCCACTTACTAGCTGTGTGACCTTGGACAAGTTACTTAAATTCAGCTTCTTCAACTGTAAAATGAAAATAATAATAATAGCATTTTCCTCCTAGGTTTGTTATTAAGGGACAAATGAGATATTTGTAAAGTGCTTAGTATAGTATCTGGCACATAGTAGGTGCCTAATAAATGCTTATTCCTTAATCTTCCCCTGTTCCTGTTCAGATCTGGCTATCCAGATCTATTCTTGTTTCTTTGATTTCCCTGGGAATCCTGGGCTCAAGGCCACATTAATAATTGAGGAACTAGGGGAAGCTAGGTGACACAGTGGATAGGGCATCAGTCCTGAAGTCAGGAGGACCTGAGTTCAAGTATGGCCTCAGACACTTAACACTTCCTAACTGTGGGACCCTGGGCAAGTTACTTAATCCCAATTGCCTCAGCAAAAATAAATAAATAAATAATGATAATAATAATAATTAAGGAACTAATACCTAGAGATGTTAAATGACTTGCATATGGTCAGAGAGCTAGTAAATGTCAAAGATGGAACTTATTGATGAGAGGCAGCTAGCTAGCTCTGTAGATAAGAATCCAGGCCTGGAGTCAGGAAGACTTGAGTTTAAATCTAGCTCCAGATACTAACTGTGTGACCCTGGGCAAGTCACTTAACCTTATTCGTCTTAATCCAGAAAAAATGGCAAACTTCCTCAGCATCTTTGCCAAGAACATGCTATGAACACTAGCATGCTATGATAAATGCAGTCATGAAGAGTCAGACCTGACTCAATGAACAACTTCTTGATGACATGTCTTGCATGCTGTCTACATCAGCACAAGGCTCTTAAATATAAGGGTAGAAAGATTTAAATGACCAAATGCAGCTAAATGAACCTCCCTCCTAAGTTTAAGAATAGAGCAGCCCGAGGATGGTTTGGTTTCAAGACTTCCTGGAGGTAGCTGTGACGTTTGGAGGTCTGAGATATAGGACACATGCCAGGAACCCTTGGCCAGCATACACTGTTCTTGTTATGACAAAACATTGAAGTCCAATTAAATGCCCTGGGCTCTGAAGCATGAAAGACAGAGGGCTTGTGGTGGCTCAAAGTCAGTAATTTTTGTATGTGTGATGTGTCATGACAAGTCAGACAGACTGGTTTTTAATTATTTCCCAGCTAAATTCTCCAAGATAAAGTCTCAAGATAAGTAACTGTGAGACAGCTCTGTGCATGAAAGGAAGTTGCCCAAATGTTCATGTACAATGCTTTAAGGAAATGGGAATTGATCCTTTCCCTGTTCCAATTGAGAAATCTATGTAGTACCTGGATGAGAAGAATAGTGCTTCAAGCCAAAGTTAATCTTGGTAATGGGCAGGTGTCTACTTTGTGACAAAAGATCAGACCTGCTCTGCAATAATTCTGCTAATCAAGCATTTGAAGGCTGAGTATATGCAGAATACCTAATATGGTTGATGGTTTCCCTAAGATTGGTCTCTTTCCAAGTAATCCTGGTTTCTTCCAATGTTTTTAACCTTTTACTTTCTATCCACAATAGCTTTGATTTTTTTTTATTTTAATAATTTTTATTTACCAGATATTTGCATGGGTAATTTTACAACATTGACAATTGCCAAACCATTTGTTCCAATTTTTCCCCTCCTTCCCCCCCGCCCCAGATAGCAGGTTGACCAATACATGTTAAATATGTTAGAACATAAATTAAATACAATATATGTATACATGACCAAACAGTTGTTTTGCTGAACAAAAAGAATTGGACTTTGAAATAGTGTACAATTAGCCTGTGAAGGAAATCCAAAATGCAGCCGGACAAAATTAGAGAGATTGGAAATTCTATATAGTGGTTCATAGTCATGTCCCAGAGTTCTTTTGCTGAGTGTAGCTGGTTCGGTTATTACTGAATAGGTTTGATTTTATTTGGAGAAAGGCTTTGCCTCAAATAATGTTGTTTTTCCCCCTATTTGGCATCTTGGAAATATCTTCCAGTTATTTTTTTTTAATTTTTATTTTCAAAATATATGCATGTTTTCAACATTCACCCTTGCAAAACCTTGTGTTCCAAATTTTTTCCCTTCCTTTCCCTCACCCTTAGACCTCAAGTAATCCAACATTTATTATTATTGTTGTTTTTCTTCAATAAGTTCTTCTATACATATATCCACAATTACCTTGCTACCCAAAAAAAATCAGATCAAAGGGGAAAAAAATGAGAAAGCAAACAAAATGGAAGCAAACAACAACAAAAAGAGTGAAAATGCTACATTGTGGTCCACACTCAGTGGACCTCTCTCTGGGGTTTGTTCATCACAAGACCATTGGAACAGGCCTGAATCATCTTATTGTTGAGAAGAGCCACGTCCATCAGAACTGATCATCACACAATCTTCTTGCTGGGTACAATGATCTCCTCGTTTGTGCTCATTTCACTCAGCATCAGTCCATGTAAGTCTCCCCAGGCCTCTCTAAATCATCCTGCTGATCATTTCTTACAGAACAGTTATATTCCATACATTCATAGACCATAACTTATTCAGCCATTGTCCAGCTGATGGGCATCCACTTAATTCCCAGTTTCTTGCCACTACATAGAAAAGGATCGCCACATATGGTCCCTTTTCCTTTGTAATGATCTCTTTGGGATACAGGCCCAATTATCTTCTAGTTCTTAAAAGAAAAAAATGCATTTAGAACTCAAAACCAATTCAAGTATTAGTGATATCTTTCTGTGGCCAGGACACTTCAATCTGCTGCAAGAGAAATCAAGCACTCAGTCTAGTAGCTTCACATGTGAAGTCACCATATACTGCCTACTTTATTCAGAAGCCTAGATGTCTTCAAACTTAAGCAAGAAAATCTCCCAACAGAATCCTTTTAAGCACACACTTATTTAAATATTTCCACCTAGTAAGGTAGATAAGGGAAAGAGAATGAACAGCTCACCTCAAAACCAGGAAGATCTGGCCACTGCCACAACACTGGCTAAGGAAGCCTAGGCAAGTCACTTTTCAGTGTTCTAGCAACTTTTTAAGGTGCTGACTCAAAGTAGAACCTTAAAATGCTGCTTACTGACAAATTGACTTTCATTAGTGGAGGAAGTATATCACTGGAAACTCCCTAGAACAATGAAATCACAGATCTAGTAACAATCCCCAACTTAAAAATATAATAGGGTAAATTGGATTTAATGAACTTTCTGGAAAGCCAAAGGTTATAAAGATAGTGTGGAATTATAAGAGCTAGTATATTCATAGCACTTTATGGTTTACAAAATGCTTTATGAATATTAACTTATTTTATCCTCACAACCCGAAGGGAAGAGCACTGAAAGTCAGTCAGTCAGGAGGACCTGGGTTCAAATTCTACCTCCCACATTCACTGGCTAATGTGATTTTTGTACAAATCACTTAAACTCTTTGAGACTTAGTTTTCTCATCTGTAAAATCCTCAGGATTGTTATGAGGACCAACTGAGATGAAATGTGCAAAGCCCTTGACAAGCCTTCAATCATTAATAAGTTATTATTCATTCCACTACGATTTCTCAAACCCAGGGACTATAGCACTCCAGGCCTTTCTAACCTTCATTATCTTTTGAAATCTGTGCAAGTTCCAGTTCGTTGCTTCCATGACCCACCTATCCAGCTCGTCCTTTGCCACTCCCTTTTCTTTTTGCCCTCAATCTTTACCCAAATCATGGTCTTTAAATTAAAACATTTAATTAATGTTTTCCATCATGTGGCCAAAAGTATTCAAGCTTCAGCTTAGAGTATTTGGCCTCCACCTTCAATATTTGACTTTCCAATGAATGGTCTGAATTAATTTCTGTAAGTATTGACTGCTCTTTATGCCTAAAGGACTCTCAAAAGTCTTCTCCAGCACCACAATTCAAAAGTATCGATTCTCTGGCACTCAGTTTTCCTTATAGTCCAACTCTCATAGCCACATATTGCTATTAAAAATGGACCACCCTTTGTTGGCATTGTATACTGTCTAGATCTGCCATAGCTTACCTTTCAAGGAAGAAGCATCTTTTAATTCTGTGGTTACAGTCAGCATTTGCAATGATTTCTGAGCCCAAGAATATAAAATCTGACATTTTTTTCATTTCTTCTTCCTGTATTTGCCAAGAAGTGATGGGACCAGTTTTTCATGATCTTATGGTTTTTTACTTTTAATGTTAAGTTTCAAGTCTGTTTTTACATTTTCCTCTTGCACTCTCATCAAGGGGGCTTCTTAATTCTTCTTATTCAACCATTCTCCAGTTGAGAGGCATCCACTCAGTTCCCAGTTTCTTGCCACTACATAGAAAAGGACTGCCACAAATATTTTTGCACATACAGGCCCCTTTTCCTTTTTAATGACCTCTTTGGGATACAGGCCCAATTATCTTCTAGTTTTTAAAAGAAAAAAATACCTTAAGAATGGTATCACATTGTTGGTGGAATTGTGAATACATCCAGCCATTCTGGAGAGCAATTTAGAACTGTGCTCAAGGAATTATCAAACTGTGCATACCCTGTGCATATCCAGCAGTGTTACTACTGGGCTTATATCCCAAAGAGATCTTAAAGGAGGGAAAGGAACCTGTATGTGCAAGAATGTTTGTGACAGTTCTCTTTATGGTGGCCAGAAACTGGTAACTGAGTGGAGGCCCATCAATTGCAAAATGGCTGAATAAATTGTGATATATGAATATTATGGAATATTATTGTTCTGTAAGAAATGACCTACAGGATAATTTCAGAAAGGCCTGGAGAGACTTATATGAATTGATGCTGAGTGAAATGAGCAGAATCAGGAGTTCATTGTATATGGCAACAATACTATATGATGATCCATTCTGATGGACAAGGCCATTTTCAACAATGAGGTGAACCAAATCAGTTCCAATAGAGCAGTAATGAACTGAACCAGCTACACCCAGTAAAAGAACTCTGGGAGATGACTATGAACCACTAACATAGAATTCCCAATCCCTCTAATTTTGTCCGCCTGCATTTTGGATTTCCTTCACAGGCTAATTGTACACTATTTCAAAGTCCGATTCTTTTTGGACAGCAAAACAACAGTTTGGTCATGTATACATATGTTGTATTTAATTTATACTTTAACATATTTAACATGTATTGGTCGACCTGCCATGGGGGGTGGGGGGAATTAGAACAAAAGGTTTGGCAATTGTCAATGTTGTAAAATTACCCATGCATATATCTGGTAAATAAAAACTATTATTAAAATAAATAAATAAATAAAAAGAATGGTATCATTTGCGTAGTTGATATATCTCTCAGCAACCTTAATTCTGGTTTATGACTCACCTAGTCTGGCATTTCATATGATGAACTTTGCATATATTCATATCCTTTGACCATTTATCAATTGGGAAATGACTTGTATTCTTATAAATTTGATTCAAGTCTCTATATATTTTAGAAATGAGACCTTTATCGGAATTATTAACTGTAAACATTGTTTCCCAGCTTTTTGCCTTTCTTCTAATTTTGGCTGAATTGATTTTGTTTGGACATAATCTTTTTAATTTAATGTAATCAAAATGATACATTTTGCATTTCATAATGTTCTCTGGTCATAAATTCCTCCCTTCCCCAAAAATCTGATAGGTAAATGATCCCTTGCTCTCCTAATTTGCTTATAGTACCACCCTTTACACATAAATCACATATCTATTTTGACCTTATTTTGGTGTGAGATGTAAGAGGTTAGTCTATCTATCTCTAATTTCTGACATACTATTTTTCAGTGTGCCTAGCAATTTTTGTCAAATAGTGATTTCTTATTCCAAAAGCTAGAGTTTTTGGATTTATCAAATAGTAGATTACTATAGTTATTATTGTGTCAAGTGTATCTAATCTATTCCATTCATCCACCACTCTATTTCTTTACCAGTATCTTTACCAGGTTTTGATGACTGCTGCTTTATAATAGAATGTTAAGTCTGGTACTGCTAGGCCATTATCCTCTGCATTTATTTTTCATTACTTTCCCTGATATTCTTGACCTTTTCTATTTTCACAAAAATTTTATTATTTTTTTAGCTCTATAAAATTATTTTCTGGCAGTTTCATTGGTAGAGCATTGAATGAGCACACTAATTTAGGTAGAATTGTCATTTTTATTAGCTCAACCTACCCATGAGCAATTCATATATTTCCAGATTTAGATCTTTCTTTATTTGATATCCTGCAACTTTGCTCAATTTGTTAATGGTTTCAAGGAGCTTTTTAGTGGATTGTCTAGGATTCTCTAAGTATACCAAGATATCACCTGCAAAGTAGATGCTTTATTTCCTCATTGCCTACTATAGTTCCTTCTATTTCTTTTTCTTTTCTTATTGTGAAAGCCAACATTTCTAGTAAAATATTGAATAATAGTGGTGATAATGGGCATCCTTGTTCCACCTCATATTACTGGGGAGAAAGTAGAAGTTTCTCCCCATAACATATAATGCTTGCCGATAGTTTTAGATAGATATGGCTTATCATTTTAAGGAAAATCTCATTTATTCCTATGCTCTCTAGTGTTTTCAATAGGAATAGGTGCTTATTTTGTCAAAAGCTTTTTCTGCAACTATTATGTATTCTGCATATGTTAAATAAAATAAGTTGTTGTACTACTTTTCCAAACTTAAATCAATCAGTTACTCCATGTTCAATTCTAACTGTTTCTCCCTGATCCACATACAGATTCCTTAGGAGACAAATAAGATGATCTGGTACTCCTATCTCTTTGAGAACTTGCCACATTTTGTGATGATCCACAGTCAAAGGCTTTAATGTAGTCAATAGATTTTTTTTTTAATTCCCTTGCTTTCTCCATAACCTAATGACAGTTTGGTCTCTAGTTCCCTTTTTTTTTTTTTTTTTTTTTTTTTTTTTTTTTTTTTTTAACTAGCACTATATATCACCAACTATTATTAATTATTCCTATGATTATACTCCATTTATCGATAATGGCCTTACTTGGATTGCATTGCAGAATTTTAAAATGATAGCATAAAACAAATAAGAGCACCAGAGAAAATAATTAGAAAAGAAATGAAGTTTGAATGAAAAAGATTTGGAAGAAAAACTAGGAGCAGCTAGGTGGTGCAGTGGATAGAGAACCAGCCCTGAATTCAGGAGGACCTGAGTTCAAATTTGATCTGATACTTACACTTCCTAGCTGTGTGATCCTGGGCAAGTCACTTAACCCCACCCCAGCCTCAGGGGGAAAAAAAAAAGAAAAGAAAAAAAAAAGGAAAACTAGCATCTTTTTGAAAATTATAATAGACTAAACAAAGCATAGTAACTTTGTAAGACAAGAAATACTAAAATCAAAAGACTCGAAAAAGAAGTAAATAAGTTATATTTTATCAAAAATAAACTGAAAAGCAGATTAAGAAAGAACAATTTAAGAATTGATGGCCTACCATGGAGGGGAAAAAAAAGGTCTTGATGTCGTATTTTAAGAAATAATGGGGGGGGGCAGCTAGGTGGCGCAGTGGATAGAGCACCAGCCCTGAATTCAGGAGGACCCGAGTTCAAATCTGGTATCAGATACTTAACACTTCCTAGCTGTGTGACCCTGGGCAAGTCACTTAACCCCAGCCTGGGGGGGGGGAGGGGGGAAGAAAAAGAAATAATGGGGAAGGGGATTCTGGGAAGATGGCAGAATAGGTCAGAAAATTCTAACTCTCCAGATCTTCTCTACAAACAAAACAAAATAAAACCTCAGAACAAGCTCTTTTTTGAGAGGAAAGGGGAACTAAAATAAAGAAGAATTAAAGAAAGATACTAGAAGGAGATTTGGCCTGTATGAAGAGTAAATATCTCCAGACTAATTCCACTGAAACAGCAATTGGCAATCCCTGAGGTTAGCTGAGTTGGAATATAGCCTTGACCCCAGCCACAGGAATTTTCACATCCTTTCACTTTAAAAGAAACCAAGAAATAATAAAACAAAATTTTAAAAAAGGAAAAAATAGAAGAGAATGTGAGATGTCTCATAAGAAAAACAACTTATCTATGGAACAGATTGAGAAGACAAAAAAAAAAAAAAGAGTAACCGGACTATTTGAAAACTATAATCAAAAAAAGTTCATAGCTTCAGAACAATAAGATAAATTTTTTCATATGAAAATAAGACAACTCTGAGATACCACTACACACCTGTCAAATTGGCAAAGATGTTGGGAAAAGATATTGATGATGTTGGAGGGAATGTGGAAAAACTGGGACACTGATACATTGTTGGTGGAACCGTGAACAGATCCAACCATTGTGGAGAGCAGTTTGGAACTATGCTCAAAAAGTTATCAAACTGTAAATACCCTGTATAACTGTACATACATACATACAGCGGTATTTCTACGGGGCTTATATCCCAAAGAGATCTTAAAGGAGTTATAGTTGAAACCCAGCTTGTAGATAAAAAGAGCCAACTTGGAACTCCACCCATTAGTCCAGCCCCCATGGAGCAGGCCTGCTTGTAGCCAAAAACTTCCTTATAAAAACGGCAATTAAAAAGTCATTTCTTTGCAGAGGTTTTAACATGCCATGCCATGCTAGACTATGCCATGCTATGTCAAGGAAACCTCTGCCTGCTGGATTAATATTCTTTTCCAGTGTTACCCTCTCTTTATCTCCCTCACCTATTTCCCTAACAAGACTTTATGTCCCTCTGTCAGGATCTACTTCTCTGCCAGAACTCCTCCACTGAGGAATTCAGCTCCAACGCTAATATTAAACCTCTTTTATCAGTCTAGGTTTTCGGGTCTGTAAATTCCTTTACAGAGAACCTCTGCACTGCCAGAAGGAAGTTCCCCAAAACTCCCTGTGCTGAATCCCAAGGGGGTACAGGGGAGCCAAACCTCTCCCTTTGGTTCCCTGAAACCCAAACCTGACACTAGACTTCATCATTTAATTTCCCGAATACCAGGAACCCTAATCTCATTTTGGTTCCCTAAATCTAGACCTTATCATTTGGTTCTCTGACAGAAGGGAACCCCAAAACCTAAATCTCATCATTATCAGCAGATCAGCAACGATTCCACAATTTGCAGTCTTTGAGAAAGGGCTCCTAAGCTTTTTGTGTGTCATGGACCTCTATGGTTGTCTAGACTATTTCTTTCTCAGAATGTTTTTAAATAAAAATACATAGGATGATACAGGATTACAGTTGTATTGTCATGCCTGCCTGTGCCTGTTGCACCTGCCATGCCAAACTTCAGTGGTTAGGACATTGAATATGTGATAGATGTGTATTTTAACATATATGACCCATAGGCTACAAATAGAACATATTTCCCCTGCATGTACATTGTGTGTATAACACTGGATACATGTCATACATATATTCAATGTATGTGCAATGGAAGCATGTTACATCCATGTAATTTAAATATATATGCAAATTTACTGTTAGAGTAGCAAATTATGGTAAACTGGTTATCCTTATTTAATTATCTGCTAATGAGAAAGTATTACATGAAAATGTTCCTAAAGGTCTTCTTAGTTCTAAAATCTCTGATTCAATAACTTCAAATAGAACAACTTTTCTTCCACTATAATCTACAAGACACAAGAATGATATTATTTATTCTGCTTCTATTCCTTCCCAAACCAGTTTCTTGCAGCAAGCATCCATTCTTAGAATTCCCTTAAAATGAGCCCTTCTTCCACAGTGTTTGTTGAAAACATTTTAAACAAAATTTTAGAGGTGGGGTAGGGAAGCCATACTCACAGTCATCTTCCAAAATCTACTCTTTTGTGCTGGACCCTGGGCTTTTCCTTACCTTCAAAGAATTGCTGCAAAGCTTCATTCTCTCCCAACATATCCATAAGGACACAGGTCCTGGCCAGATGGAACACTGTAGAACTTTAGGAAATAGGGACTGCTTGTCCTCTGTTTGCTGCTGCTGCTGTTTGTCCTCCCATTTGTGAAGTGAATCATGAGATCAGGGAAGTGACACCATGACATGCAAGTAAATTGGATTTAAATGAGGGAGGATTGGGTAAGGCCACCAGCTCACCCTTTCCTCCAGAGCCCTCTGGGCAGTGGCCAGATATGGATCACACTCACATTGGAGATGGCCCTGGATGAAATGGGAGACCTTGGCCTTTTTAAACTAAGGCCTCAGTTTGACTGAATGGGGCTTTACCCATTCAGTCATTAAAAATAAGTAGCAATCAAGGACAAGAATCTCCTCTTTCACTTAGTTCAGAAAATACACACACACACAAAATAACTAAATATAGAAGAGTTTCTCAGGGTTTCCGGCCAAAGCAAAAATGATTTCTATTTATATTCAATCTGAATCAATCAGGACCCAAATGACCGAATGGGGCTTGACCTAGGACTTATTAGTGGCCAAGGAGAAGAATCAGAGGGGTTTTGGTTTAAAGCATGGTCCTTAAGAAAGAAATCTAGCCAGTAAACCCCCAGGATATCCTGAAAGGGTTCAGAGGTGCAAAACAAAAGAAAATGCTTTTAAGAGCATCCATAGGTAAGCATCTATAAGGTATGATACAGTATGTGGACAAAGGAAGGAAAGGGAAGGAGAGAGGGAAAAAAGGAAGGTGGGAGGAATGGAGGGAAGGAGAAAGGAAAAGGAAGGAAAGAAAAAGGGAAGGAAGGAAGTTAAGAGGGAAGGAAGACAGGAATTCTTCCAACTGACTAATTCCAGTTTGTGGGCCAACTTTACTCACAGCAGTTACTTGCCTCACTTGCCCCTCCAGAGCTATCTGGTCCAGTGGCAAGATACAGATCAAGGTCTACCAGTAAATTTGAAAGTCTCATGTTGTTCCAAAAGGTGAAGAAGGTGAAGATCTTCATATTAGTGATTGGGTCTGGGTAAAGAGAGTGATGATCTTTATTGACCCTTAACAGCTTTGAAAGGTGTTATACAAAACAGGTGGAGGAAGGAACTGGGGCAAATTCATCTTCCATTCTTAATATAGAAAACGTTATATTCTGCATTTCTTCTTTGGGGACCTTTGGTGACAGTGACAATGTATATATAGATGGGCAATAAGTATGCAGTATATTTTCTCCCTCATCTGTAACAGGATATTTATAATTCTACCACTACAAAAAAGACCTCTTCAGCCATGATGAAGTTAAGACAAGTCTACTTTAAGAGAACAGGGAGTAATGACTCTTAACTCATTTCTGACAAATACCAAGTTCAAAATATTATATTTAAGAAATGTTCTTGGGGCATCTGGGTGGCAAGGTCAATAAAGTCAAAAGGATCTGAGTTCAAATTCAACTTCAGACACTTACTAGCAGTATAATCCTGGGCAAGTCACATAAGCATTGCCTCCAAAACAAAAAGCAAGCTTTGGTTTCCTCATTAATAAGGTAGGGATAATAATAGTGCCTACTTAACAAGCTTATGAGTAATGCATTAGATAAAAGTGTTCTACAAACCTTAAAGCAATATGTAAATAAATGTTAGCTATAATAAGTGGTCAGAATTGCTGAGTTTTAATAACTCTACTGGTTGGGAAACCACAGGCAAATACCTGTTTTAGCTTGGTCTGTTTAAGAAAAAAAGAGTTCTTGTGACCTATGAAATGTGAAGTTCAAAAGTCCCATTGTCCAATAATCTCACAAGTTTGTTGTGAATACTTTGTAAAACAGAAAATATTATTAAATGAGTGAGTTGTAAATCCTCAATTAATTGGAAATTACAATTTTTCAAAACATCATTTGCACATTTTGTTTTTACAGAAAATGCTTCCCAATAAAAGCCCAGATAACATCCTATACAGAAAATTCCTCCCCTCAGAGACCAATGCCTATTTTATTTTTGCATAATATAAAACTTGGTTTGTTTTTTTAAGTATGTATTAAATTAATATAATTAATTCCAAATCTATTTCATTTGTCTTTGGTGCCTCTCTATAACTCTTTCCTTCCTTTTAAAAAAATGCTTCTCTGACACTTTGCTTTCTGTTTTTTAATGTGGTGTTGCTATTATTCTCCTTGCAAAAATAAAATAGAATTTAAACCCTCCCTTGTAACAAATTAATGTAGTTAAGCTAAAAATCCACACATTATCCATGTCTAAGAACATAAATTAATTTGTATATGTAACCAGTCACTTCTCTGTCAAGAGGTGGGTAACATATGTCCATTTATTTGATTTTTTTGGGGGGGGACTATGTGAAAAAGGAGATTCTTTGCCTTAATTGCTACCTAGCCTTATTCACTGAATAAGACCTGCTGAAAATCTTATTTTATTTTTCCAAATACATTCAAAGAGTTTCCAGCACTGAAAACAGCCAAATCCATCACAATCGATCTTCACATAATCTTGCTGTGTACAATGTTCTCTTGGTTCTGCTCACTTCACTCAGTATCAGTTCATGTAAGGCTTTCTAAACTTTTCTAAAATCAGCCTGATCATCATTTCTTACAGAACAATAATATTACAATACATTCATAAACCATAACTCATTCAGTCATTCTCCAACTGATGGGCATCCACTCAGTTTCCAGCTCCTTGCCACTACAAAAAAGGCTGCCACAAACATTTTTGCACATGTGGATCCCTTTCACTCCTTTAAGATCTCTTTGGAATACCAACCCAATGGTGACACTGCTGGATCAAAGGATATGCAGTTTTGTAGTCCTTTGGACCTAGTTCCAAAGTGTTTTCCAGAATGGTAGAACCATTTCGCAACTCCACCCACAATACATTAGTGTCTGTTTCCCCACACCCCCTCCAACATTTATCATTTTCTTTTTCTGTTCTTAGTCAATCTGAGAGGTGTGAAATAGTACTTCAGAGTTGTCCTAATTTGCATTTCTCTAATAAAATTATTTCCTTTCTAATGTTAGCACAATTGATTTTCTTTATACAAAAGATTTTTAACTTTACCAAAATTGTCCATTTTATTTCCTGTAACTCTCTCTATTCCTTATTTGCTGAGGAACTTTTCCCTGTCCATGGTTGAGAAAGGTATTCCTTCTCTGATCCTTTAATATCTTTATGGCATATTCTGTGAGAAGTTGATCTAAAACTAATTTTGGGCAAGCTGCTTTTCAATTCTCCCAGCAGGCTTTGTTGAATTTTGAATTTTTTTCATATAGTCTTTGGATTTATTGGACAACTTGCTACTTACTTTTCATTTGTTTCTGGATTTTGTATTCCAAATGCAATCCACTCAAACTATCAGGTCTTTACTTGGAGGTGAGTAGCATATTCATCGTGAATTTTTTGGAATTGATCTCATCAATGTTTATACTCTATAAAGTGCATAGTTGTTCCTCAACATTCATAGGGATTAGGGGAACAGAATCCCTGCAAATGTGAAAAAACTGAGAATAATTATTCTTCATATATATATATTAAGCATTCAAAACAAACAAAACAACACACTGCAATCTTTTTTTTTTTTTTTAAAGTTGCCATTTCTACTACAACAATCATTCCTCCACAAAATTCCACTCTGGTACTTCAGAGTGTACAGAAGTAGATCTGGATTTTCAAAAACTCTATCAGGAAAACATACACTTTGATAGGATTTCTCTAAAGATGCTTTATAGTCTAAGCAAGAGATGATATCTGTTTTCAAGGGCCAAGTGGTAATGAATTCTGTGGCTATGGCAACTTAAGAAACAAAGAGAATAATAAATGGCACTCTTTTGTAGGCCCCTTTTATTTCGGCAGTAGTGGTGGCAAAAAGGTAAAATAAATGGGGGCCGCAGGTTTTTAAGAACCCTTTTAGACTCTATAAACATTAACTTAGCTATTGGTACTCTTATATGTGAGAGCCTTTTTCTATGACTATCTCATGAACATATGACTGGAGAAATTGCATTGGATTAATCTTAGCATTCTTGATATAAATGAAATAAGGCTGTCAAGAATAAGTTGTAGTTAAATGGAAGAAGATTCTTACTGGAGGAAATAAATAAAGGAAATGGCATGGCAGAGTTGGTTTTATCCTGTATCCAAAGACAAGAAGAAATATCATATCATGGAATGTGTGATCATCTCATACTGCAGGGTCATAAAAAAAAATCTGCAGAAATAGCCATAAAAATTACTGGAGCATAGGTACCAACACTAGTTGCAGAGAATAAGATGATAGAAAAATTCTATGAAGAATTTGATTAAAACACCCCCTAAATTAAATAAACTCATATTTTTCATAATAGTGAATTCAATAAACAGATAAACATAGAGGAAGATAGCAAAAAAATTCGATAAACATGATTCAGGAGTAACCAATCAATTAATTAACAACCATTTATTAAGTGCTTACTATGTGCTTAAGCACTGTGGTAGGCACTGGGTACAGAGAAGGGATAAAACACAAAAAAATTGGTCTCCATCCAGCAGGGAAGACAAAGGCTTTTAGATTAAAAAGAAACCTTATCCCAATACACCATGAATATTTTCTTCTAATAAAAGAATTTGAAGACCCCCAAAAGCATTACAAAAAAACGAATACAGAAAATGTGACATTACTGATGTGGGAAACATTTCTGAATAAATTGTGAACATTTAAGACAATTGAATTCATAGAACAGAGCTCAAAATCAGCACAAAACAAAGTATAGAACAAAGTATAAAAGGAAAATTAAGAAATGTGTAATAAAACAACTCCAAGCTGGCCCATTTAAATTTAAACAAATTATTGATGCTGAAAAAATGGGAAATGGAGGAAAAGATCACTAGATAGAGGAACAGAACAAAATTAGCAATTTCATATGGAAATTTATCTTCAAATATTCAATCAAATCTCTGACCCCAAAGTGAAGAGTTCTCTCCCCTGAAGCAAATCACAACTTATCCATGCCTGCCAATTCTTTGTGACTCTTATTATGTTTCCAAAAGTTTGCCACAGGGGGTCCTATTCTTCTATTTGTCAAAAAACACAGAAACTTAAGCAGTCACATACTTTCACAAATCTTTTCCAATTCACCAATGTGTAATATAACATACAATTAATTTCTCAAAGAGACAGAATCCATTTTGGCAGGTTGATTTTTAGCTCCTCATCTCCATGTTGGTTGCAATTTGTGGTTTTCAGTTTTTGAATATTTTTGTTTTTTTTAAACCAGAGTTCAATTTAATTGTTCTTTCTATTTGTGCTATTGAAATAATTGTATATAGTTATTCTAGATTTGAGCACTTCTTCATATAATGAATTTTTCAGAATTCTTCAGATTAATTTTTTATGGTATAGTAGTTTCATAGTATCATGAATTAAGAGTTTAAAGAAATCCAAATCCCTCATTTTTCAATTGAGGTACAGGGGATAAATGACTTGTCCATGGTCAAAGAGACCAAAATTTGCTTAATAATCCCCCAGTCTTTTAGCTTTTTATTTACTTTGTTTCTGTTTCCTTATAATTAGTACTTTGGTGCATATAAAACCTGGCTTTCTGTTTTGTGACCTTGTTGGATTACATGCCTAGCACTGGATACTCTGATTCAAAGGGTCTGGAAATTTTAGCTATCTTCATAACCACCAAATGGTTAGGAAAAAGAAATCTTATCTTAGCAAAAATGGATGCAATCATATTAACTTTCCTTACCACAATTTGCAGTTGGCTCTCCAAGTTTGTTTTAAAAAATCTGCAGACTTGATAATCAACCTTCTTTGAAGAGTCTCCAGGTCATGTGTTGTATTCTCTGCATTTTCTATATTGGATAATTTCTAAAATTTATCAATTTGGAAAGTGAACTTGAATTCCAACAAGGAGATCTGGGCTCACACAGACGTAGATTCACTCCAAAGAGACTCTAGGCTCATATGGACCTCAATTCATTTCCCTCAGGTAGAATCTGGATCCATGGGAGTTCAGATCCCCTTATTGGGGACCATTGGGCTACAAGATATAAACTCTCAAGTTTTCCATTAATTCTAGCAACTTCTTGGCTTGTCTTTCCTAATCTATCTTGACTAAAATCACATCCATACCAGATAATTAGGGCTTCTCTAGGCCTCCAAGTCAGCTATGATGAATTCTAAGATATGTAGTCATTTTCTTCCAAAATTTCTTTCATTCACTCTCTTGCTCATAAATTCTAGAATAACCAAGAATTTATGAGATGGCACAGTGGATAAAGGTGCCAGGCCAGAAGTCAGGAAGACTCATTTTCCCAAGTTCAGATTCGACCTCAGACACTTACTAGCTGTGTGATCCTGGGCAAGTCACTTATCCCTGTTTGCCTCAGTTTTTTCATTTGTAAAATGACCTGAAGAAGGAAATGGCAAACTGCTCCAGGACCTTTGTCAAGAAAACCCCAAATGGGGTCATGAAGAGTCAGACAACAAATGAACAACAGCAAAGAATTTATGACATGGCTTTGAAAAAAGAGCTCTTATGTGGTATTTAGTTCTCACCACAGGCATTCATTTCAACAAAGACCTACAATATACAAAGGAATGAGAACAAAATGATGGAAAATGATGGATAGAAATGGGTTAACACTTAAGCATGATTAAAATTAGAAGGTAACAGAGACCAGGAATCTAGACTATATGCCATAAGAAGGGAAGAGAATTACCTATGAGACTTTGAACCAGTTACTTAAATTCTAAGTTATTTTCCCATATATAAAATGAGGCAATTGTACTCATGATTTGTCATGTCCCTTACAATTCCAACCATCTTATAATTGTGAAACTTCTTGGTAGAGTTAACACCTGGGATGGAACCTTAGTTACAAAACCTGAGGGTCACAAGTGCTCCTAACATCAGTTACTTCCAGAAGTAAAAATCTACTTGGTCAACAAGTGCTTTATTAAGTGCTTATAATATGCTTTGTACTGTACTGGGGATACAAAGAAAGGCAAAAAAACCCCAAACAAACAAACAAACAAAAAAACAACACCCCTGTTCTTAAACAGTTTCAATTGAAGTTCAACTTGGCTAAAATAGTATGTGAGGGAGAAAAAATTTCAGAATGGCCAAAGACATGGGGAAAGATCAAAACAAAGAGAAATGATCTGGAGAGGCAGGGTGCATCCTCTGCCCTTTATCAAGCAGGTTGGACAAAGGAGAAAAGTAAGGAATAAGTTCTACAGGGAACAACAGGAGCTAACTGAAACTAAGTAATAGGTGTAAGAGTCTCTTGGCTGCAGGAAATAATGTAACCCCCTAATGAAGCAATAGCTAATCTTGCTCCAAGGAATGATATCATACAGATGCCATCAGAAAAGGAATCGGTATCAGAAGTGTCAGAGGAAGAATAGAGGTTTCTAGTGACTTTCTGCAGGGTACCTAATAATCTATTAACCAACCCAATGTTTTCCAACAGAAAAGTCTGCTTTCTTCTTGGGGAATACAAACAAGATGTGACATCCTCTTAAGACTTGTCAAATCCAATACTGCACTGATGCTTCAGGAAGAGACAAATGGTTATTTTTAAAGGGACCAGAAAGAATTGTTATGAGCTATAGTTCTGGTCAAGAAAATGAAGCCATTCAAGATGCAAATGGTATGTCCATCCCTATTTGCTCTTCAAAGGCAGAGGAACTAGAAGTGACTATTAGGTTTGGAAAGTGAACAATTGCTTAAGAATGAATACCATCTTAGTATTTCTAGACTGTAGATTAAAAAAATAAGCTTGATAAGTTCTTATTCAAGGAGGGATAAAAATCTATGCCTGAGGAAGAAAAATGCTTCCATACATCTATCAAACTTATTGTTTGTCCTTCGACATCAGGAGGATGAGTTCTTAACTTGCACATGAACTGGATTTAAAAGAGGCAGGGCTGGGCCAAGTCATCCAGCTGACTCTCCTGTAGGATGATCTGAGTCCAAAGGCAAGACATAGGTCAGGATGATGGGAGATGACCCCAGATGCAGTGGGGGACCTTGACCTTCTTAAGCTAAGTCTTTAGGTCTGTTTATCTGAGGAAATTCCCATTGAATGATTTAAGACTAGATCAAGCTAGACACCACTGAAAAGACTAAGTAGGTAACACAGTAGAGATGCTGAGTAATTCACAGGGGCCAAAAAATCAAGGAGCCAATTATAACACCCAGTCTCAGATGTTTATACACAAATGAATAAGCATAGGTAATAAGCAAGGCAAACTACAGGTCCTAACATAAGGATGTAAATGATTTTGCAGGTAACTAATGACTCTCAATGAAGTAGGTTTTCCAATTATAGCATTACTCTGCAAAGAAAAATACCTCACTCAAAAGGAACAGATGAAGAAATATTCATGAGAGGCCATAAAAGAGCCCGAAATACAAGATACACTGGAAAACATCTGGGTGTAGATCAATGGAAACAGAAACAGAAGTCATATTGTTGGAGTATGTAACAGGACACTGGAACAGAAGGAAGAAAAAACATGACCAAAAGAAAGAGATCAGAAGCCTAGTAAGGGAACATGATAAAATTGGTTTAAGGAAATTCTCATATCTGGGTATTTGCTGGAGCTGTCTTATAACAACAGAGCAACTAATTTAATTCTTGGCACTAATAAAACACAGCTGATGTGTTAATAGGGTTTACCCAAATGCTTTTTCCTTATGGTAATTGGTAGCTATGGTCAATCCTAAGTCAGTTCCATAGTTTAAAAACAAACAAAAATCCTTTATTCACAATTGGTTATTTTTGAAGCCAAAAGAAACCTCTGTTGAGTTTTGTTGTTTCTAGTTATGTCCAATTCTACATGACCCCATTTGAGATTTTTTTTGGGAAGAGATACTAGAGTGGTTTGTCATTTCCTTCTCCAGCTTATTTTACAGATGGGGAAACTGAGGCACACAGGGTTAAGTGACTTGTCCAGGGTCACATACCGTGAAGTTACACTTGAACTTGGGTCTTCATGATTCTGGCCTTGGCAGTCTATCCACTTAGCTGCTTTTAAGGACCTTTACCATTAACCCTTGAATGGTAATATTAGCAAAATCAGCTAACATTTATATGGTGCCTACAAGGTGGCAGGCACCATTGCACTTTATAAGTGTATGAGGTGGGATGTGAACTGGGTCACTGACAGTTCCCACTTCTTCTACTTGGATTCCTTTCATGTCTCAATTTTCCTCATTCCTATTCTAACTTTTTTATCCCAATTATCCAAGTCAGTGGAGTCAAACTCAGATATAATATTCATATTGCCTATTTTCACTGTTTTAAAAATAATGTGCAAATCTCAAAACAGGACTTTCCCTGTGAATTGCAAGGTATATCCTGTCCTGCCAGATTAGGATGCAGATCATAAGTGCTGGCCTTGGAGACAAGACAGATGAGAATTCAAATCCTGCCTCAAGCTTTTACTTGTTGTGAGACCCTGGACAAGTTATATGAACTCTCAGTCTCAGTCTCCAAAAAATGGAATACTAGCACTTACCAGAGTTGTTCTGACAATTACATGACATAATGTAAGTGCTCTGCAAACCTTAAGGCACTATATACATGCTAGTTTTGATTATTATTGTTAATTTTCCAAAAGCATAATTTTCATCGCTAAACAAACAAACAAAAACAAAAACAAACAACACCACCTGAAATGATCTTGGACAATATTATAAAAATATTATGTCCCATTTATAAAATTTACAGTCTCATCATCTATTCTTCACTGGTCATATCAAATCTGGGGTAATATTAAACTGTAGGTACAATAAGGTCACTGAGAAATCAAAATGAATCCAGAATGGCAACCTGAGTAGTAGAGTCTGGAAATCATGTTATATGAGGAATGGTTTAAGGAAGTAGGAATCTACTTTTGAATGAAAAAATTAAAGTGAAGACATGAGCTCTCTTCAAATATTTGGTAGGTTGTTGCACTAACAGCTACAATACTGTGTATAGTCAATCTAGGCCTAATAGATGAAAGTTATAGACAGGCAGACATTCATTGCTCAATATAAGAAAAAATTGATAATTAAAACTCTTCAGCACTAAAATGAGCAGTGATTTTCCCCATATTTGAAAATGTTCATCCATCAAATCAGTTATAAAAAGAATTCTTGCATTAGGAAGTGATTAAACTGAATGGCCAGTACAACTCTGACAATCTGTATCACCATTTTGCTCAAAATCCTTTTAGGTTCCTATTTTCTACCACATCAAATCAAAATACCACTGTCTCACATTCAAAGCCTATCTATATGTAATTCAGCCTCATTCAACCTTTTTAAAAATTGGAAAAAAAATTTTACTGTTCCTTTAAAAAAGTCTTTGGAAAAAAAAAAAAGTCCCCTTTGTAGGGTTCAAACCACTATTCTCATTATGCCCCATCCCAATTCCTGCCTTTATTCATTTACTCCTCTTCTCTGATTATTCAATCCTGTCCTAGTTCCACCCTTTCCAAAAAGAAATTCCCAATTATGACAATTCTCACTCCTGTCTCCCATTTCTGCACTTATTATCAGCACTAAGGAACACTAGTGTCTTTTATTATCTAGTTGTTTCATGTTTATTGGCCTGTCTCCCTACCTAAATCCTAAATTCTGGTAAGTTTGGGTCCACTTGTGATATTTCTCTTGCATTTTCCAGAGTAATGAAACACAGTTTCAAAGAACAATTTGTAAAATTCAAAACTGGTTAATCTTTTGTAACTGGGTCATAGAAAAATCACTACTAATATGCATACTGTTAGTACAATATACAGCAAGTAATTAGCATTTTAAAGAAAAAAATTATTCCATGTATCAAAGATCTGAAATTCTAAAATAATGAGCCATCCCTTCACGTGGCATAATAAAATTAGAAGAGTAAGCAAACACACATCTTCAATCTAACATTTATTTAATTAGGGCTTTTTTTTTTTTTTTTTTGCAACTATAAATTACAATCACAAGTACACCTGTACGTCTTTGTCTTAGTTTGTTCAACTAAATTTTTAAGTAAGCATACAAAGCATGTGTCAGTTTGAAACAAATCATAGTATTCCTTAGTGCATTTTTCAAAAGAGGATAAAAGATCTTGGACCCAACTCCTTGGAAATAAATATCAAGTGACCATAAAAAAAAAAAATTCAGCCATTTTAGTTATTCAATGAAGTTCATGCATATTCAGTGTAGAGAATTAAAGTTCCTCCTTGAAATATCCCAGTTTTGCCAATGACATTTCTTTTCTCAATTGCATAACTTCCCAAAACATCTGATCAACTGCACAAAAGAGAAAAAAAAGGACACGTAAGTCATTAAAGACCACCCTAAATTCTAATTTAATCTTTCACTGAAGCACATTTGAAACCAAAATAATTTAAACTCCCATCATTAAAGCCTGTACCCAAGAAATATGAGTCTACATAGTTCTTTTCTTCATTAAAAACCATTCATTAGTTTAATTAATTTTGTGATGGTTGCAACTAACACTTAAAAATAGTTATTAAAGGAGTTATATCATAGTATTTTAAATATCCAACATCATCAGAAATTCCTTGTATTAAAGTTCTACATATTTTTTAAAAGTTGCTACATATCTGACATTACACATATTTACAAAAGTTACTTTGTCCAATCAGGAGACACTTCAATGTTATTTGCAATATAAATATTGTCTTCACTGACCATTATATTTAATGCTCATTACTTAGGAACTTATTATCTAATTCTTAGCTCATACTTTAGCTACCTTCTAGTTGTTTCTGAGCATTTTTAGTAGCAAAAGATTTATGATTTAATCAAAGTATTGACAAAAATTAATAGTGGATGTAAATAACTCATGTTCTTTTATTATTAATTATTTATGACCAAGCAGGACTTTCATATTGTTTTTAATAACAATGGATTTAAAAATTTCAGTAGATTTCTCTTATACATGCATGGGGTCTATTTACTATACAATATGCTATGGAGGAGAAGGGTTAAGAAAACATAATATTACATGTAAGAAAAAAAACACACCCCCACAATTTTTCTGTAGTTTTAACAAAAAAAAATTAAATTTTATGTAAAATATGTTTTCCAATTTATAAAAGGTCTTAATATTTTCTTTGCTAATCTAGTCCTATGAATACGTGTCTGACAATATTTTTTTAAATAGTTTTTTATCTACAAGATATATGCATAGGTAATTTTACAGCACTGACAATTGCCAAGCCTTTTGTTCCAATTTTTCCCCTCCTTCCCCCCACCCCACCCCCAGATGACAGGTTGACCCATACATGTTACATATGTTAAAGTATAAATTAAATACAATATATGTATACATGTATCTGACAATATTTCAACATAAGCAGCATCATACAATCTATAATATAGAAGTCTAAGTATACAGAGATGGGCAACTAGATGGTGCAGCTGATAAATGCAGAGTAAGGATGATTCATCTTTCTGAGTTTAAAATCTAGCCTCAGACACTTACTGTGTGACCTTGGGACAGTCACTTCACCCTATTTACCTTCCTTCCTCATTATTAAAATGATCTGGAGAAGGAAATGACAAACTATTCTAGTACTTTTGCCAAGAAAATCCCAAAAGGAATCACAAAGAGTCAGATATGTCTCAACAATAATATCGATTCAAATTTTTAATTTGAGAATCCTCCAGATAGCATTTACATTACAATTCTAAGTGTATAGGAAAACCACATTGAAATAACCAAAGAAGAGGATAGTTTTGAACTAGCATGCTATTTTACACAAAATTAAGAGTTTATTTAGTTCATTTGGATGAGAAGTGACAAAACATCACTATTTATTTCAATGATAAAAAAATCTGTCCCCAGCAAAAAATGAACAGGTAAAAGCCTATAAATTTCATTTTATCCAGTATAAAATTAACATGGCCTTGGCAGACTGCAAAGGTGATACACTATTCTAGTCCAGCATCTGCTATAAGCCAGTTTTAAGACAGTTATGTCTAATTCATAAGACTTCTTGGATTTCGAGACCACATACAATTTTTTAGCTTGAAACTTGAATAATTTGAGAATTATCAATAATTATTAATTATCAAGGAAGATTGTATTAAAAATCAACACACTTGCTTGAATTTGGTTCTTCCAGGTATATCATCTGCACGTCTCATGATTTAGAATACAGTAATCTTTATTCCATTCAGTACTGTCCTCATAATGGCTTTATTAATTTCATACATTTAAGTAAAAAAAAATAAAGAAAAAAATGTATCGTTAGCTCTTTCATGGTTTACCACCAATTAAAACAAATCTGACTATTTCTAAATTCTGCTCCCCTCCTTCAGAGGCAGAAATGGACTTCTCTCATGCACACTGATTTATCACACCACTGCGAAGAAAACTAGTCCTGTCTAGAGGCAGAATGATTAAAATGAGATGAATACTCATACCAAGAAAAGCAAAACAAATTTCAAAAACCTATGCACTTAATTTCTAACTTATATATCAGTTTATTGGTATTTAGGTAATTCAAGAAAATGTCTGTATTATAATTCCTTCTCATTTCAGCTAGGTAATAAAAATATATTCCGAATTTTCAATGTATAGTTAAATATAAGCACTTGCTAAGGTAAGATACTCACCATCCTGCTGTTTCACAAGTCCTTGCTGAATATAGCGAATATATGTAAAAAAATTACACACTGATGTGATCTAAAGCCAAAATAAAAAGGTTACATAAAATTAACAGGTTAATGATATATGTACATTTGCATACAATGTAAATTTGAATAAAAGTAATGGAAATTACATACCCTGTATCTGCAAAAAGGAGAAATGTAGTAGTAGTTGCTTGAATCTCCTAATTTAATTCTATGTTTGCATGACTTACTCTGACCACTGAGAGCACATTTCCTGTAAAACAATTACACACTTAAGTTTTTTTTTTACTATTGAAAGCAACTTGCCTTTCCTTTCTCTGCAGAAACAATAATATATACCATAACAATATTGGATGGAATAATATTCACAATATATTCTGAAATCCCAATATAATGACAATTTTCTAGTTGTGTTTTTTGTTATATTTGTAACAGTCTTCCCACAAAGAACACTGAAATAAAGCAGTGAGGTTTGTATTGTTTGAAGGATTCAACCAGACTCCTAGGTAATGTGATCTCTGATGCTAATTGGCAGGCAGTACTCTGCAGGCAGTTAAGAAGCAGAATACAGGTGGCATGTTTGGCCTTGGGGGAAGGAAGGCTGGGTAGGTTCAATTCTATCACATCCAGAAATGAATTAAGGCACTGGGAACTGGCTGCAAAAGGATTTCCATTTACTTGGTTAGTGACAGGAGAGCTGCCTACAGGGCAAAAAAGAGAGAGAAACAAAAGAAAAAAATAGGACACTGCTCAGATTGCTACCTAAGGTACAACGTTTTCCTTTCTTACATGAAAAATTGATCATGGCTCCAATGTTTGTTAAAATATGATCAGAGTTTCAAGTTAGAATCTGGATGATGGTAAAGATGAAACATTTGGATACATTTTAGAGCCTAAATGATTAGGTGTGTTTTAAAGACATAACGGCAAAGAAATTATATGTACTTTAATGATGACACAACAAACCACTGCTTTCATTTTGAGGATACTCTTGGCACAATGACTACTATAAAGAAGTATAGCCAAATGATGACAAAAATTGCAGCTAACATATATAGGACTTTTTAAGGTTTGCAAAAAAACTTATATACTATCTCATCTAATTTTTACAATAATTACAAGCAGCAGGTGCCACTAATCTCATTTTACAGATAAGAAAACCAAGTCTGGAAGAAATTAAATGACTTGCCAGGTTCACACACAAGAGTCTGGGGAAGGATTCAAATCCAGATCTACTTGATTCCCAAGCGGTCTCATTTACCATATCCAATCTGGCAAGCTTCCTCCCAATAAATAATAGTAAATAGCTAAAGCTACATGTAGTTCAAATTATGATCAAGAAAGAAAAGACACTCACCAAGCTCTATGTCTGGTTACTCCAAAGGGTGCATCTATATACTCAGATGGATCTAGCATTCCATCCAATTGGAGTCCCCCCAAATAACACAGATCACAAGCCGTCTTTGCCTGGGTATCATCATCCTGTGTGACTCTCATCCACAACCTAACTAAAGTTAATTACATGGAATCCATCCAATGCACTGGAGCCTTCCTCCCTCCCTTCTAACATCAGGTGATTTTGGAGCACTCCTGCCATTCTCTTGATTGCCATCCTACATCCTGGTAGTCCATGTTCTCATCCTGTTTCTACACATCCCATCACAGTGTTTCTACTGAGTCTGTATCCTAATGAGATCATAAAGAATGGAAAAGGACACATATGTGCAAAAATGTTTGTGGCAGCCCTTTTTGTAGTAGCTAGAAACTGGAAACTGAATGGATGTCTATTAGTTGGGAAAATGGCTGAATAAGTTACAGAATATGAAGATAATGGAATATTATTTTTCTATAAAAAGTGATAAGCAAAAAAAAAAGTGATAAGTAGGTGATTTCAAAAGACTTAAATAAACTGATGCTGCATGAAAGTGAGCAGAACCAAAAGAATATTGTACAGAGCAAAAGATGATTATGTGATGATCAACTCTGATGGATTTGGCTCTTTCTCAACAATGTGGTGATTTAAAACAATTCCAATAGACTTGGGATGGAAAGAGCCATCTGCACCTAGAGAGAGGACCATGGAAACTAAATGTGTATTGAAGGACAAAACTGTGCTTGTCTTTTTTTTTTCTCTCATAGTCCCCTCCTCCCCACTTTGGTCTGATTTTTCTTGCACAACATGATAAATATGGAAATAAGTTTAAAAGGATTGCACATATTTATCTGACATTAGATTGCTTGCTGCCTTGGAGAGGGAGAAGGTAAGGAGAAAAAGGAGAAAAATGTAAAACACAAAGTTTTACAAAAAATGAATGTTGAAAACTATCTTATATTATTTATATTTGGAAAAATAAAATACTGTAGGAATAAAAAGGAAGATGTCTTTGATCTATGATTATATGACTCTCAAAAAGACTGTGGAGAGGTAGGGGAGTAATTGTTAATATTTTCTTGATCTTTCTGGAGGGAGGGAAGTAATAAGGTCTGAGATATTTTTTCACAGCTTTGGTACTTTCCCTTCCCTTTAAATATCTGGTAAATTAAGTTAATTTCTCAATGCCCTTGTAATTGTATTCACTCTAATATTTTTTACATTATTTCTATTCCCATTGTATTTCTTACCTTTTTTCCTAGTCTAATCCCTTTTTAAGTAGTTAACTTCCTATAAGAACCCAATTAAATTGTTAAATAAATTATAAAAGGATTCTGTGTTGTATCTTTTTGAAAGGACAATAATTTGTAAAGTGAATAATCACTTTCTAAATTAATCTTATTTTAGATAAGGTCAGATTATCCACGAATTTCCCTAAAGAGAAATATATTTGTATATTATTTCATGTTCTCACAGCCCTGGGATCCTCTGGGTGTAAAGATATGAGATTCTATATAGGTATTACATAATTCTACTCTGCTGTGTCAATCTGACAGGAAGGTGATTCTGGTTTCTAAAAGGCTGTAACAGCAAAGGTTGGGCAACCTCTATCAGGTTCTCCAGCCTATGAGAACCAGCTTTGCTAATCATGAAAAGATTCATCACCTACATGCTATTTACATCCTGATGACTTTTTTTTTCCCCGAGGGGGAGAGAAGGGACAAAGGTACAAATAGTATATAATATATAAAAATAATAAAAAGCATAAATATTCTCTTTAGGAAACAAAGTAGATAAATTAGATCACATATGAAGAGGAGACATGTTGGAGGCAGCATAAATTAAGGTCAGGGAGGGACCAATTTATACAAATCATCCCATAATTATTTGCTTTATTGTATCATTTTTTCCTTTGCCTAAGCACTAGCTATCTTGTCACCAGATTTCTAAAATTTGAGAATAGGCTCCTCATCTTTCCTTATCTCTTAAAGTTACCTGTCATAGGGTCTTATATACAATATACATTCAAATTCCAATGTCCCAAATCTATAAAAGTCTCTATCCAAGCACATTATTGGCAGAAACAGAAATAAATGGCAAAATAAATAAAATTGATACAAAAAAAGATAATGTAACATGGTTTCCTAAGTTAGTATGTGACCCAAAAGGATTCATTTCTATTTGAGTTTGACATGATTGCCCTAGAGAAGCAAACTAAGTTATAACATACAATAATAATTACAGCATGTGAAAACTTAAAGTATGAGTCAGAACTGGAAATATTAAGCGCAGTTTAAAATTGATAATATCTACCTCTATGTTTAAGATACAACATGAAGTAGCACAAGTTGAATATCAGATTGAGCATCTGGCTTCAAGTGGAAGTGAAGCTCATAAATACAAAATGAATGCCTCAATGAGCAAACAACAAAATACTACTATGATGATTTATATGCATATTAAATTTTAAAGGAACGCTCCCATCACTGTTATGACACATCTAATTTCCTTATTCGGCTTTGAAAATGTGTCCTACAAAGGGGACAAAACATCAACTTCTACTTTGGCTCTGTTACCCTAAGCTGGGCTAGACTTAGAAAACCAAATGCTGTTTTCTCAGTGCTTTCACAACTCTATAAAATGGGGACACAAGGGAAGAAAGGGAGAAAAGAGTGACATTTCCCCCCCATCCCGTGTAAGAAAAACCATGAAAGCTTATTTCTAAGGATTTATGACACTCTAATATGAAATGAGAAGGTTAAAAGAGATGACCTCTGGTCCCTTCCAGTCTAACATTCTATGATTCCATAGGAATGGGTATTTAGCAGATCTATAAATGGAAATTTTTTCACAATTGGGGAGTAGGGGAAAAGGGATAGCAATGGTGAACACAGAACAATACTGGGAGCAGTCATAGTGAGAAATATTATAGGTCATTTTCCTAAAGGTAGTTTAAAAGAATGAGAAAGAGGAAGTCCCCAAGAAAGACACTACAGTGACAGGGGTCTGGCAATGACAAAATAGGCATTATGATGCAAGCCAGCAGAGGATTCCTATGCAAGAGGTGAGTATAGTGGTTACAAGAGGAAGGAAATATATTATTTCCTCAATGAAAGGAGAAAATGCTTCCTCAACATCTTGGATCAAAGCCCCATTCTCTTTGTACTAGTTACAGATCTGCCATTTAGCATGTGCATTCATAATGTTAAGGAGTAAGACTTACTTCATATCTTATTTGATAAAATAATGTTTTTAGTTGATCTGGTAATGGAGTCCTTGGCCTATATAATGGTCCATTCCAAAGGTATGACATGAAATCTTTCCATATTAAACACAAATACCACATTAAAAAAACATTCAATATTTTAAAACAATTTACATAGCTACACTGACATACTTTGGTCCTCCACATTCAACTGCAGAAGCTTTTACAAATCGAATAGGTTGCAGTCCCACTGGTTCAATGCTCAGGGTATTGTTTTCCACAGCCTCCAGAACAGCTGAAGCCAACTTAAAAAAATAAAACCATAGATAGATAGATATCAATGTTTGATAATATGTGGCTATGTTAAAATTCAATGTCCAAATGGTACAACCTTGGTCCTAAGCAAGGAAAAGACATGCTAAAACACAGTTAAAATGAAAACTCCCTGATAATTTCTTTTCTATATTCTTATCTTTAAAATCTAAAATACTTAGTACACAGCAGGTCTTAAAAATGCTTACTGATAATTCAACTTTTTTTTCAGATAAAGGCAACTTATTCATTCCAGATATGTCACTTACTTATCTTCTTGAGTTTTAATGTCAAAAGAGACTTACTTTTACCATGTATTTTCTACTTTTATATTTGAACACAAGATTCTACAAAAGAATAATCAAACATCAGGTGTCCTCTTGCACTGGGCAAAACAGCCAGTGCCATAAAGAGGTGATTAAAGACCCATATACCTTTTCTTCAAGGATTCTCTTAAAGTGAAAGATTATGATCTCTTTAAATTTCAAACAAACCCCCACAAATCATTGCTATTTTCTGGCGCTTAAGTTTTTACTATATACCCTTTTGATCAGGTGGAAAGTGAGGAGAGGGGAGGGCTTGACTATAGCCACTACACTGAATTGCTGTGATTATATTTTAGCAGAGTAATTTGTAATGAAACATTGCAAAAGCTTCAGGCAGAAATGGTCCTTACCAACAGCTTAGATTTATATAGTTGCTTTTATTTCTAAAGGGTTTTCACATTCACTGTTCCACATAATCATCCCGAGAGGTCTATGATATAGTTGGGACAGGTGGCATTTTCTGTTTTATAAATAAGGAATCCACACAAGCCTTTTGGCTTTATAAAATTCAATTAAGGTTTTTGATGATATCATATGAATATAAAAGTTAGCATTTCTCTAGAATTAATTTCAGTATATAAATCTAAATCTCCATTACACATTTAACATTTCATCATTAATACATTATTTCAATGCAAATGACCGTGTGGCTCAAGATTAGTAATTTTTTAAGGATTCAAGTGTTCAGAATGTACTGCGAGAGTATAAATAAAGTAGAGAGATAGAGAAGAGAGGATCTATAATTTTACATTTCAAAGTTCTCGAAAATAAGATGATTCACATATATATTAAAAATGTGGAAAAGTACAAAACAATCCTAAATAATCTCATATTTGAACAACACATCCATATACTCAAACTTTAGAAAAAATTTTTACCTCACTTTTGGAAAAGGTTAAGCATGGAAATATATCTTCCTGATAAATTTTGTCTAAGAAGGGGCATGTCCTGTCCATTGTGGGTTCATCCTTCCAAGATCTGAACTCATTATACAGAGATAAATCAGCCTAATAAACAAATTCAGAAAACAGTTAATTCTTAAAATTCAAACCCTTAATTATACATATTTATAAGTAAAGCCAAAACAATTACTAATAGCTTCTCATTATCAACATTATAAAGCATATATACACACACACACAGAGCAACATGATTGACTTGATAAACATACCATAACATATAAACAAATGAATTCTTATTCCTTCATATATATTTATACCAAAATTTCTGCAATTACTCAAAAGTATTTTTGGAATCCTTTCTTTGGGACTGATTTCAGATCTTATATTCCATCCTTCTGAATGCTTTAAATGGCACATCTGTTCTCTTTGGCAATACAACTGATTTTGGAAAAGTCAAAATTAATTTAGGAACAGATCTAAACAGATCTAAAAATGGGCTTTACAATATATATAAAATGTTTCTTGAAAACTTTAGAAAACAATATAAATGTGGACTATTGCTACACTGTTTTTGTCACTTATATGACAAAATAAGATATGTCTATAAAGTAATGGAAGAAATTTTATTTTCATGTATATAACTTAACTCTGAAAGCCATTCCAAAATATCACCAAAAACAGTATGAGCAACAGTAATGTTTTTTTTTAAATAAGCAGTGATTACTCATTTGAATTTTCAACCATATTTCTGTTGTGTAGAGTTTATTATTTCAGCCATTCCTAGTAATTTCTACCTGGAATTATCACTAATAACCTCTGGTACCCCTTCATTTATTCTCCCAATTCTAATAGATGTTACCTAAGTTATTTTTCAAAAACTGCCCAAACTTCCTCACCTCATTTTTTTAATTACAAAGAAGCAGAATTATGCCTCACCAACCACAACATGGCCACTTACACACTGTCCACAAAATGACAAATTTAGAACTGGAAAAGATCTGAAGGTCCATATAGTCCAACCCCATTATTTACAAAAGAGAAATCTAAGTAAAACCCAGAAAAATTAAGTAACTTTTCACCTAAGATCACAAAAGCAGTTAAGTGCCAGAGACAGAATTTAAGCCTCCTTCTCCAAACTTCAGAAGCAAGGACCTCTCCCACACAATGATTTTTCCCTGCTCAAATCTGAGAAATCATCAGAAACATACAGGCTTTGAGACTAGTTCACTTGAACTAGCTAATCCATCTACAGATAACTGAAGGCTAATTTTACCTGCCAGGTAATTCAAAGATGACAATTGAAGCAGGTTGTGGTTCCTATTGATCTATGATCCCTTTCAGAATCTCAATCTTTCTTGGGAAGGCATATCCTCCCCAGATAAGATATCTTTCCAGGATGCCAGGGCCTTTGATTCAATTAGAAATCCTGGTCAAAAAGCATCCTTTGAAGTGTTGTTAATCCATAGGAGATCGATCTGTTCTGTCCCAGCCCCCACCAAGATAGCCAATATAATAGCTTCCATCAACGAAGGTCTTTTGCAGGTAGACCCAGATAGCTCACTCAGCTGCCATGACTTTCTGTCCACTGAGAACTGCATTCTCTCAATGCAAAACTCCATTTTCCCACAGATCTGCCACTATAGAAGTCAGTCTCTTGGTAAACTGATTTCTATTTAACAATAAACTTTCATTTTGCAACTAAGAATTCGGGAATAAATGAATTCTTTTATTTTTAGAACTTGCGGCCGATTTAAAGGGGATTCTTAACAACTCTTTTATAGCCACTAACCTCTAGACCACCAGGCAAACTGCACCAATATGATTGTCTATATTCCTTCAAGCTCTAAAATGATAATCTCAACACTGAATTTCTTTTTTCTTTATCTCTATCCTCAACTCTTTAGATTATGATGAAAGGCAAAATAAATCATGGTAGAAAATTCCAAACTAAACAATGATTCCTTTCTTCAACCTTTCAAAAAAAAAGTCATGATTTCACTGATGGTAACTACTCTTTACAAACACATATAATACTACTATACTTTAATAGAATGTTTCATGAATCTCTATGGCAAAACTCCCACCAAAACCTATGTTATGATCAACCTTTTGATAAGGAGGTTTTTGAAACTTAGCTTAGTTGGTCCTTTAACGATAACCCACTGCTGAGCCTGTGTACTACAATTATTTTGGCACTGCAAAGCCTGCTAGAGCATAGCTTTCAAGAACCCAGAAGATGTGATAAAACACAAATGAGGACCAGAATGAGCTTTGAAATGAAAGAAATAGTACTTGTAAATTTGTTTTCTTAAAAAAAAAAAAAAAAACAAAAAAAAAACCTTTAAACACTTAAATGCCAAGGGACTACTATATATCTCCAGAAAGCCTCTAGGCACAAGGAAATCATTTACAAATTTTGTGGAGGTAATAGCACTTCAAAGGCTTTTAACTAAGTAGTTTGAACTTGATAAAGGGGTCTTTTGTCTTGCATATGTGTGTACATTAAAATCTTAATTAAATATAATTTCAACATCTTGGGAACAAGGACACTTTTTTACTACCTATCTTTAGTAATATGTTCTAGATACTAAGACTAAAGCCAAATTCATAGGTTTCTCTTGATTAATACCTTTTTTTTGGTTTTGCAAAACATCAACATAGATGCTAAGTAAGTTTTTATTATTTTATTTATTACTTATTTTAAATTATAATATACTTATTAGTCATACATTTTAAAGCATCCATAAAGGTAAAACTTTATAAATCCACCTAAATAATGGTAAAGAAATCCTTAAACATTAAATAAACAATGAAGGAAAAAAAGATATAGTCAAACATTATAAAAATCAGTAAGAAGAATGTTTCCAGGATTATATGCCACATGAGGGAAAATTTAATCTAAATATAATAAAAATAAGAATAAGAAAATTAAAGTTGTATAAATTTTTTCCTTAGTGTTGCCTTTTTTTTTTCTTCTTAAATGTTACCATCTAATTGAGATTATGCCAGCTTTGTTTACCCAATCACTAACCTATCCAAAATTAAGTGAACATGGGTAACATTATTCTAAGGATTGAATTCAAAAAGTTGATTTGTGGCTTTAAGAGATACAGAGAGTCTGCTTGAAATAATGAATTGGTTTACTGATTTATTTAGGCATGCTGGAATCATGCTTTCCAACTATCTATAATCCTTTTATAACCCCACAACCTAACTGTTTGTAAACAAGCTTTTATTCAAATAACTCTCAATAGTTTCATCTTCTTTCATTATCTTCAAAAATACAACTGGGAAGCTGACAAAACCAGTTATTAGCCTCATTTTCTACTAATTCCAGTGATCTACTAAGTTGATATAAAGTTCTACATCTCCCCAATTTTTAGAAAAATTCAAAATGTAAAATGACTATAGCTTGATAGGTTGAATCTTAATTCTTAATCCTAAAAGTCTTTATTACTTTCAAACTTAGCACTCACAATAAAATTACTATCATCCAAGACAATTTCAGTCATCCACCCTTCATTTACTTAAAACCAAAAATGTAAAGATTTTCCCTAACTAAAACAGCAAGATTCAGAAACTTACCAAGATTCTAGTTGGTATTTCCAGCTCAGCCAGAAGAGAAGGGGACTGGAGAATCCCTTAAAGAAGTCAGCTCTACATAAAGCCTCCCCCATATAAAAACAGCATTTTGTACCACAGAATTTGTTGGCAAAAAGCCCAAGTGACATCTCAGTGATGAAAATTAATAAGCATCAAAAGAGTGAGGGGGTACAGTCCTTGACGAGTTACCTCTTTGCAGTCTTTTACAATAGGCTGCATCACAGTGAGGTCCTGATGACTGCTACTCATTGCACTGCTTGTACTTTTATTTCGTGTATGTCCCTTTTTAAAAGGAGCCTTTCCACTTGGTGGAAGTTCTTGAATTGGTGATGTTGGTGAAGTGGACAATACAAGTGTCTTTAAGGCAGCAACTTCTGCTTGAAGTACATCAATCTTAAAAAGAGTGCAATATAGTTACTTATCTATTAAATACTTGTTTT
Source organism: Sminthopsis crassicaudata (assembly GCF_048593235.1). NCBI lineage: Eukaryota > Metazoa > Chordata > Mammalia > Dasyuromorphia > Dasyuridae > Sminthopsis > Sminthopsis crassicaudata. The sequence continues at coordinate 203,956,125 of NC_133621.1, forward strand.
TTGGACATAGACATACTTCATCTCCGAGGATAAGGAATTAATTCTCATTTTTATTTGCACAAAATAGCAGCTAGAAGGGACAAAAAAAAAACAAACAAAAACAAACCTTTTTTTTTTTTTTAAATGGTTTAGATCCAGCTGCCATTCAAATTTTCAGAATTTCAAATCAACAAATTTGGATGGGAAAATTATCACTATTTTAAAAAAACTTAGTTTTGTCCCATGTTGTCTGTGTTGAATTGATGTTTTCAAATATCAAATACCAATGCAGACTTTGCACATAAGAGATAATCAATAAATATAAGTAGTCACATTTATTGGTAGCTTTTATGACAAAAATCTGATTAGTTAATCCTTTTAAACAACATAAAAATGCATGAAGGAGTATAAAGTACAAAAGAGTAACTTTTACTCTTAAGATGCCTGAATTATTATTATCATTTTTCTACCATTAAATACAGCAAAAACTTACCTTTCCCTGTGCTTCTTTTAATTGTTTTTCAGCTGTTGCCTGCTTGATATTAGCTTCTCTCACCATTTTATGAGCTTCCTACAAAATGTTAATAAAGTACAAATTTTGGAATAAAAAATTCCTAAGATTTGTTTTTTCAGAAACTCTTAAAGTTACTTTTTCCCTAAAGGAGGGTAAAATCTAAATGGCAACTATGGTATAATAAAGGCATTAAATACTGAAAAGTATATTATAAAGAAAACAGTTTATGTCATCTTTTGGAATTAATGTATAATTATGTACATGACATCGGGAATAACTTCTGATTATGAAATAGGTATCTCCTTTATAAGTAAATATACTAATTTATACAGCTAACATAAAAATAATAAGATACAAGATAAATAGGTACTAAAACTTATGGGATCAATTTAATTAACTGAATAAATGTTAGGAATATGAATATACCCTACATGTTATGTCCCAGGTGTCAAATTTTTAATTGTATCACTTGTATTAATTTTCACAGATGGGACATAGCAAATACATGCACAAAGAACAAGTAAAGACAAACACATGAATTAAGAATGTAATTTATAGATTTATGAGTCTGTTTAAAAGGCCTTATTTGCTTGTTAAGATACAACAGGCCAAGAAATGATATATGAAACTACTTTGTATTTTGTGCCCTGGAACCTAAGGTATTTTAGTTTTTAATTAATAGGGTCTTCTTGTATTAGTACCACAGATAAATAACTGATTTGCTCCCTTTCTTTAGTGTACTTACATTAAAAGTAAGAAGACCTCGATTCTGGTCCTAGCATTGCCACTAACCAGGAGTGAGACCAGGGACAAGTCAATTAAACTCTCTAAGCTTCAGTTTCTTCACCTGTAAAATCATAGTACCTGTTCTACGTACCTCAGAAGGTTATTATAAGGGCAAAATTATAATGTGTTGTACACAGTAGGCATTCAATAAATATTTCCTGAATGAATAAATAATAAACAAGAAATGACTTTAAGGAAAAATAGTAAAATAAAATGCAAGTTTAAATTTCTAACTATTTAAGATTTTAAAGGAAGTATGTTACAACCTCCTGTCTTTTGAATATTATAGCACTAGATCTTTGCTTCGGTATATGTATATATGTACACACATACATACACACACTTCAGATACGTTAAGACCAAAAATTAATCTTTAAAAACCTAATGCCTACATTAAAATAAGTCTAAATAGGTACTTTTAAATTCAAGGTTTAGATTTTAACATTCAAGTACATTATTCACAGCTATCTAAAGTCTGAGGGAATTAGCTACTCATTAAGTTTACTGACAGAATAAATATATAAAAAGTATTTAAAATAAGGGAAATATGCAAACTATCTGATAATAAATTAAAAGAATTCACTGATCCCATTTTAAAATTATAAAGACATCAGAAAACCTCTAAGGAAGAGGGAAAAAAGCAAACTAGTTAAAAAAAAAACACAACAACCTATTAAAACCTGCCTTTAATACATAATCATGTTTTTGGATAGTATTTTCTTCAAAACAGAAATAAATATTATAAATAACATATAGTATTTACAAATACACATATAATACATGAAGAAAATAATAGCTATGGGAGTTTCACTGCCAAGAAGATTGTAATATATAATATAATCACAGAGATATTCTGTTGTTATCTGCCATGAACAATGGCCTGGTCACTCGGGGAAATAGGGAAAACCTGTCTTTCTGCATACTTTCTGCATAATCTCACATACAACATATTTCCACAACACCCTTACCCAATTCCAAAGAAAAAGGTGTTATGACTTGACCAACTCCTTCACTTTTGTTCACAGGAAGCTAAGCACTGGTAACAAGTCAATTTGCTAGATTCATAATTTAATTTCCTAACATTACATAGTTCCAATTTGTTTTATTTTGTTTTTCATTATTTATAGGTAACTGTTAAGTCTGCCTTCATAAGACTTTTTCAAAATTATAACTTTGTTTTATTCCTGATCTTTTTAATATAAGTTTTCCTAGTCATAGAACTCACTCTAAATCTCTTCCTTCCCATTTACTTAATTGGTCTGCCTTTTCTCTTCTTTCAAAGACTTGCTACTGTAACAGAAGATAGCTTGGTTTAAGTACCTTTATTTTAAAAATCATTTCGTATTGCTTCCTCAAAAATTGTATGCTCCTGGTCTAGAAAGACTAGTAAAAGCTGGTAAAGCGACCTAAATCTTAGTGACAGTGTGTTTTTTGACAAAATTTCTAAATTCAGACACTGGAGACAAGTCTAAGTTGTTAATTATCTGGATCCTCATGTACCTAATGCTTTCTCTTCCAGTTTATTGATATATAAGAGATATTTTGGTTTTTAAGACACTGAAGAATCTGATTAGCTACTGTTTCTTTTTCAATAAAAATGATGTGCCATATTGCCTGAGAAAATGGTATAATTCTATGAAGCAAAATAACTATCAAGGCAAATTAGTAAACTAATTCATACTAAAATGATAATGAAAAACTGTATAGTGTAATTTTAAAGATAATAATTACAGGCCATGAAGTAGTCTCTCTACTGTGCCATGTTAATGGAGAAGACATTATATATCAGGTGATATTTAACCACCAATTTTGCTTAGGAAGGTCAAACAGCTTTAGTTGTCATTCTTTCTAGAACTAAGTTCAGATTAACCACCTACAAAAGTACTAACAGATTCTCTTTAAGAGAGACATGGAGGTGCTGCCGAGCTTCCCAAAGGCTGTACCAATGTTGCACTAAATTGGAAAAGTGACAAATATGAGTCTGGCAGCATAGTTTACAATCAGAGGAAAAGTTTGGTTAAATCCAGAAATACTCTTTACCACCAGATGGCTGAGCAAGAGGTGGTAGATTTTTTTGATTTACAGCAACTCCTTATGGTCTACTAATGTATCTAAGGATGGTGACTTGCAGCAATGGAAAGTATACCCAGTTGGGGCTATAAGTACAGAAGTATACAATATTACATTATAGCTTCAAGTATTCTTAATAAAAAATTATCTAACTCCACTGTAAATTATTAACATTTACCTCCCGAGCAAATTTCTATCAAAAAATAAATATGTAACAACCAATAGAATATACATTTTATTTTACAGAATAACTAAAAAGCAGTTAACCTCAAAGAGACTAGCTGTGAGTTCTTCTAATTCTTGTCCCAGCTGATCTCGAACTTTTGAAAGCCTTTCACATTCTTCATCTTTTAGTTTCAATTCCTATGGAAAAAATGAAAGTTTAGTATGCTTACAAATGAAATTGAATATAAAATAATCTGAAAAAATTCTGACTTTTCCCCTATTTTCTTCAGTGAAGCACTATACTGTACTTCCTCACAAGAAAGAGGTGGAACCTGCTGAAGCTTCAAAAGAATATCAGAACATAAATTCTGGTGAGTTCTTCTAAAAGATTTTATGCTTGGGATTTATGAGCAGAATCTATGACATTTATTCAAAGACCAAATTAAATTGAGAGCACGGTTTGCTGCTCAAATTTCGCTGGTCACTAGATAACAAGTAGAGGCAGAAGAAAAAGGTAGGAGAGAAAACCAAACTATGATTTATCAAAAGCACAAAATGGCCCTTAGTCTTCTATAGCCTCTCTAGGTTTTGCAGTAACAGAGATAGAGTGCTAATAATTGCATAGTGTAGCAATTACTAACTTATTTACAATTTTTCTAACTTACTAACAATTACTAGCTTATTTATGCTTACTAACAATTTTTCTGTGATTTTTTCCAATTATCAAGCTAACATACACCTTAATGATTGAACTACATTCATCCTGATGGATAATCTCATTATAAATAAAATAGAGAAGCTGTAAACAGAATGCATTTAAACAGACAAATTTACATTATGTTCAAATAACATGCACATAAGGAAATAAGAAACACATTAAATGGGAGATTGGTCATTTGGCTTTAGAGCATTTGTTTTAAATATATACACAAACAGACCACTTTACAAAGCAACTTATATGACATCTACAGCAACAATTAAAGTAGTAGAAAAATCCTAAAGACCATGTTCCTCCAACTCAAAACTACCTTAAATTTATTTTGTATACATTATGTATATATTATCTCTCCTGACAGAATATTGCCATGAAGAAAAGCTGTTTCATTTTTGTCTTTATATCCCCGAAGGCTTACTATAATGCCCAATGATATAGTGGGTGCTTAATAGAGGATTGCTGATTTGAATAACTTAGCAAAATTCTCCAAACTAATTCACTGTTTCAGTATCAATGACTTCAAAATGAATGTGAACAGCAAACGTAAGAGAGAAGGATGAAATCTATATTGAAAAATATGTTTGGGGAATAAAAAATAAAGTAGGCCATAGATTCACCTAATCCTATATACCAAAAATATTTCTTCAGGAAGAAAACTGGAAAACACCCTGGTAATAGATTGAGAGCACAAACATCATCATAAAATCAAGAGTTCTGTAATTTAGACATGAAATGATCAAAGATACAATAATCATAATGATGCAGGAGAACTCTGTAAAAATTGTATCAAATAATCACTGAAACCATGTCCCCTTTGATATGCAAAAGAAGAGAGATCAGGGTCTCCCAGGCTCCAAGAGTCACATCCTCCCAAGGTGACATAAGCAGCATTATTCAAGGACAAATCAACTCCCATTGATCTTTTGGGGCATCACATCCTCGTTTAGGAAATTCTAAAACTTTCAAAGTAATTTTCATTCATTTGAGAAATCCTGGTCTGACTATCAATTCAAACTGCTCCCAGATTTACTTATAAAATATGTCTTTGCCAATCATTCTTTGCAAATTTTCTTCATTAAGAAATATGCCCACTAAGGGAAAACCTCTTAGTGAAAAATAAAACTTCCTCTTTTTTTTTTTGCCAGAGATTTTGGGGTTAGGGAGCGTCTGAACCTGCATCTCAGAGCAGAAGGGATAACATTCATCATCAATAACAAGAAACAGTTGTGTGACATCGACCTCATCAGAACCATACTTAGCATAGTACCTAGCACACAGTAAGCCCTTACTAAATGTTAACTGATTGACAGTAGTCAAAAGTTTAAAAAAAAAAACTGGAAGAAAAAGCAAAAGATGATATGACACTTTATACAAATAAAATTGCACCAAAACAACCTGATAAAGACAGTGTCAACTCCAGGAAATAGGAAAATGAGAAAAATAAAGGCTTTGATTCTACTACTATCCATGAGAGGTTTAAATAACATTAAGCACTCATTACAACAAAGAGGTAAAGAAAGAGATCTTGGAAACTGCCTTAGGCAGCAAACATTTCATCCCTGGGTCAACTAGAAAGGCAGAGAAACCAAAGGCAATAGACTTAAGAGAACAAATTAATTTGCAAGAAAACCTCCAAGGCAAGCCCCCCAAACTTTAGATGAATATATCATATCAATAAAAATACCAGTATTATATGGAAAAATGAAAAAAGCAAGTCTATTTGTACAACCAAACTACTTATTTTCAAAATATACAGAAATGAAATTCAATGCTAAATAGAATTGCTCAAATGTATAATAGGATCTATTCTCATGGACAATAAGAGTGGAATCTTCATACATGGGAAGAATCACATGAGCTGATGTGAGAATAGAATCAAAGCAAGGAAGATAATGTCAACAAAAGGGACAAGAATTAATCATAAATACATTTAAAAAAAAAAAAACAAAAACATGGTGAGGACAACACAATTTTAAAAGGCCTGAAGGGATCCCAAACAACAAAAAGAATAAAACCAGTGACCTAAATGTTATTAGCAATCATTAAATTACATGCCCTCTTTCTCTTATCTTTATGAGAATGATCTATTTCTATGGTAATATGAGAAGGTAACAGATTTTAAAGTCTGTTTTCTATGTCTTTATAATCACATAATTGAATAAGAGCAGTAGAAAATCTAAGATCCCATTAAGTTTACTGAATTTTAATAAGCTGTTTTACCTCAGAGCAAAATGGAGTCTTAAAGGTTCTTATCATACAAGGCATCTACATGTAAGTTAAAATCACATAGGATTATGCCAAATGTAGCAACTAAAAAGACTTTGTTCAATCATCTGCTAAACATTAAAGAGGGAAATATGTTCATGATTTTCCTGCTAATACAAAGCTGATGTATAAAGTCTGTAAAGAAAAAAAAAAAAAGATTCTTGTTTGATAGCAAGATTTTTTCTCTAAATCCTATTGGTAGCCCACATTCTTCTAATTGCACTAAAATGTGAACAGATAAAGAAAAAGTTCTCTTCTAATAAAACCCACAGATGTAGAGATGGGGCTACTCATCCATACAGGAAAAACAATGGAGATTTCTATTGACAAAGGAACCTCTCTAAAAATCCTTGAAGGATAAAGTCTACTTGAATTCTGACTCTGGCCTCAGGACAAACAGCTTCTTTCTATTATCTAGGTGGGGCTAGCTGAGTCTGGAGTTGGAGATTCTAACTCCTTTGAATTGGAGAAACACCCATTCAATTCTAAGATTTTCTATTCAATTCCAGTTTAAACTCCACCCACCAGCCTCCATCAGAAGCAGGCCTCAGCTTGTAGCTAAGGCTTCTATTATAAAAAGAGCCAATTTTAAACTCATTCTTTTGCAGAGGACCTAACATGCTATGCCAAGGAAACCTCTGCCTGCTGAAATAATATTCCCTTTTCAGCATTACTCTCTATCTCCCTTACCTATTTCCCTCACAACACTTTATATCTCTCTGTTGGGACCTTGCCACTAAGGAATCCAGCCTACTCTATTCTACTGAGAAGGCTGACTTCTCAATGCCAATAATAAACCTCTTTTTACCAGTCTAGATTTTCAGATTCGTAAATTCTTTTACGAAGGACCTCTGTGCCATCAGAAGGGGATTCCCACAACTCCCTACCTTGTGCCAAATCCCAAGGGGATTTAGGGGAGCCAAAACTCTTCATTTGGTTCCCTGAACCCCAAACCTGCCACTAACCTCATCATTTAACTCCCTGACCACCAGGAACCCTAATCTTATCACTATCATTTAGATCTAAGCAACTGGACACAAAGTGTCAAAAAGAGTGGTTCTCAAAGAGTGCTTATGCAGCAAATTTCAGTAGGTTTGCTATGAACTTTTGGATCTTAAACATATTACATATAAAAAAATTTATAAATAATTTCATTTAACCAGACCATGAGTCTCCCAAATCTTATGTTGTGGTTCCTCCTAACAAAAAACTGTGAAAGAAAAATAATGTAAAAAGAACTCCAGTGGAATGAGTAAAGTAATCTGCATCTTGCAGAGGTAGCTGACAAATCATGCACTACAACTGAAAAAAAAAGAGGAAACTGGATGAGGTCCTATGAAGAAGCCTATGTAAGAGACCAGTTTCCTTTTTGCTTTCCCTCAAATTTGTTAATGTCATAAGAACCACAAGATAGCTTTTACTCCCTTCTCAAAGGGAAAGCCTGATTACTATAGTTTCTCAAAGTATGTGAGAGTTGTCTCCACAGGAATTAAGAATCTGGGGTCACTGAGAACCTCCTTCAAAATTTAGATTGGTATTTGTGTAGTGATACCCCCCTCCCCTGGATTCAGGAATGGAGGTAGGGGTGTATTTTCTCTCTTTTCTGCAAAGAAACCTTCCTGCTCTGGTCTCAGTTAGATACCAAGTCCTACAACAAACCACCACTGGGTCCAGGAGGACTAGTCTCTAATTCCTTTCACCCTAAGGTATCTCTACTTTTTACCTACAAATAAGCCAAGTTAATAAGACGAGGGTGATGGTTCAAAGTGTCAAAGGTGGTAGAGAAGTCAAAAAGAATATGGACTGAAAAAAAATTAGATCATTGATAACTTTGAAGAGTAGTTTTAATTGAATTAATGAAATCAGAAGCCAGAATATAAAATTAAAGAGTTGAAAGGGGAAGTGAAGGCATCTAGTGTAAATAGCTTTCTCAAGGAGTTTTGTCACAAAAGGTAGAGGAAATATGAGACAAAAGCTAGAGGTAACAGATAAATCTAATGAGTGATTTTTGAGGATAAGGGAGGGATAGGTATGTTTACAGGCAGTAGGGAAGCAACTAGTAGATGAGAAGATTAAAGATAAGTGAGAGAGCAGAGATGATGGAAGGGGCAATATGCTAGAGTAGATGGAATGAATGGGATGGAATGAAATCATCTGAACAAAGACAAAGGTTTACCTTGGTAAGATAGGAGGCCACATCTTCATGGAAATAAATCAAGAGAAGTCATATTTTGGTAGGTTCAGTTAAATCAAAATGGCTATCCACATAAATAATAATTTTAATTCCCCTAATCCATGAAATTTAGGAAATCTCTGACCCCTTGGTCAGATTAGAGCCAGGGGTTCTCAAACTATGGTCAGTGGGTCAAATGCAGCCCGCTGAGGACATTTATATGGCCCCCCGGGTTATGGCAAATGGGCTGAGGGGTGGAGACAGAGTGTGAGTTTTTGTTTTTACTATAGTCCGCCCTTCCAACAGTCTGAGGGACAGTGAACTGGCCCCCTATTTAAAAAGTTTGAGGAACACTGGATTAGACCTTCAACTTCATGTTTTCATTAGCTATCCCTTTCTTCAAGAGCAACAAAAGTCAGTCTATTCTAGTAACTCTCAAACAACAGCACAATTCACTTGGAGTTTGTGTGATGTACAGAAAAGTCAATGAAGATGGACCCAGAAAACCTGGGTTCAAAACCTCTTGCCTGCTATTTATTATCTATGTGACTTTGGGCCAACCTAGGTTGTTTTAAATTGCATTCATTGCCATTGCAAGACTAGATAATAACCATCTTTTTCCGTGCTAAATACTATAAGAAAATAATTTCAGAAAGATGATTCTAAATTGGTTATTGGTAGTGATACTAAACTCCTCAGATCCAAGGAAGCTGGAAATGAAATTTCTGACAGGACAGACTGAAAGGTACAGAACAGGGGAAAATTTTAACAAAAAATATGTATGTTCATTTTCATCTCAAATTCAAAGTGCAGGAAATGTTTTTGGCTTTTTACTACACATCCTTCTGAGTATGGCCTATTCCTTTCTACCATAGCTTCCTTTTTCTTGTTTTGTACAATTTCCTGTTTCCTTTCATCCTGCATTTTCCTTTTTTTTCCCCCTCTTCCTTCTCTTTTCTGTTCTTTCTTTCCCTTTGTCCTACTAAAGAATTATATTATAGCAGGACAAAAATAGTGTCCTTTGCTTATTTTTATCAACCTCCAACACACAGCAAGTACTTCAATGAATACCTGATAAATATCTATTTCTACCTTTGCTAGTCATTTAAAAAAGTACCTCAGTTTGTATTATTGGTTGGATAAAAGTTTATAGTTCTTGTTCTCAGTGCTGTAATATGATTTTAATCATATGAATTTATTTCCCTATTAGAAGGGGGGAAAGTAAAATAACATGCATTATTTTATTTTTGCTTATGCAGTCCTCAGTTGTTATCCAAGGATCAATGACCCAGAGCAAAAAAAGAACTTGGGTGATGTTTTCAGATTAGAAAGTCTTGAAAAATTAACAAACTAGTTAAGATTGTGTATGAAATAGTTTAATGTACTAGAATAAAAGTCGGGTAAAGATAACTGACAATGAACAACCAAGAACAATGTGGTCCTATGAGTACAATGTGAGGATGGATTATATTCTGAATGATCTGAGACCATTAAAACTCCAAAGAATTGAGATACTAGAAAGATTGAGGGAGAAGGGGAAGAGCAGGGAAAAAAACAGAAGAACAGAACAAAGCAGCAGCTTTGGTAGATTGGATATTGCAGAGAGAGAACATGACTCAACTTTTTTTGTTTCCAACATTCATTTTTGTAAAATTTTGTGTTCCACACCTCTCAGATTGTCTAAAATGACAAGAAAAGATAATGTTGAATGTTGGAGGGGATGTGAGAAAACTGGAACACTAATGCATTATTGGTGGAGTTGTGAATGAATTCCAACCATTTTGGAGAACTATTTGGAACTGTACTCAAAAAGGTATCAAACTATGCATACCCTTTGACCCAGCAGTGTTACTGGGCTTATATCCCAAAGAGATCTTAAAGGAAGGAAAGGGACCCCCATGTGCAAAAATGTTTGTGGTAGCCCTTTTCGTAGTAGCAAGAAACTGGAAACTGAGTGGATACCCATCAGTTGGAGAATGGATGAATAAATTATGGTATATGAATGTTATGGAATATTATTGTTCTATAAGAAATGATCAGCAGAATGATTTCAGAGAGGCCTAGAGAGACTTATATGAACTGATGCTGAATGAAATGAGCAGAATCAGATCATTGTATATGGCAACAAAAGGATTATGCAATGATTAATTCTGATGGATGTGGCTCTCTTCAACAAGAGATGATTCAGACTAGTTCCAAAGGTCTTGTGATGAAGAGAGCTATCTATACCCAGAGAGAGGACTATGGGAACTGAGTGTGTTTCACAACATAGCATTTTCACTCTTTTTTGCTTGCATTTTATTTTGCTTCTTTTTTTTAACTGGTTGATTAGATTTTTCTTGTGCAACTTGATAACTGTATAAATATGTATGCATACATTGGATTTAACATATATTTCTACCATGTTTAACATGTATTGGACTACTTGCCATCTAGGGAAGGGGAAAGGAGGGGAAAATTTGGAACCAAAGGTTTTGCAAGGACTAATGTTGAAGAACTGTCCATGCATATATTTTGAAAAATAAAAAGCTTAATAAAAAAAAAAATTTAGTGTTCCAAATTTTTTTCCCTCCCTCCCTTACCTCTTCTCTCCCATTCCTAGAGAGCAAGCAATCTGATATAAGTTAAATATGTATAATTCTTTTAAACATATTTCCAGGTTTTTTGTCTCCACTTTCTTGATCAAAGAGAATAATATACAGTTCAGGGAGACAGTACAAAAACAAAGAGTTGAGCATGGACTTATCATTAACAGGGTATATCAAACAAACCTTTTTTTCTTTTTCTTACATTCATAGAACAAGAACATGGATAGTATACCTGTAACTCAGCAAAGCACTTGACTAGTACTCTAATAATACCTTTGTAGACAAAATGAAGACATTGGGCTAGCTGATGTTACAGTTAATTGAAATCATAACTGTTATTATAACAAATAATAAATCTTGTGACTAATAAATCACCAGAAAGTGGCGATTAATAAATGGATTCATGTCAAGTTGAAAAGAGGTAACAACTTGACTGCAATCAAGATGATACAAAGGTGAGGATGGGAGCTAATTATCAGTTTGGATGACAGAAGTAGGATCCAAAACCATTTTGATACCTTATAATGATGGACGAGATCTAAAGAGATGAATTGTAATTAGGACAAATGTAAATTAATTGCTACTGCTGAATTTTTAAAAATCAACTATACAAGAAAAAGATAAAAGAATTACTAAGAGACAACAGTTCACGTGAAAATGTTCCAAGAAAGTTCATCAAGAGAATGAAAGGTTGAAGGAAAACCCAATTAACACTGTGGACAGCCCTGGCATGGAGGCAGGAAGACCAAGATTCAAATCCCACCTGACACTTGGTGATGTGATCAGAGGCAAGACAGTTAACCTTATAGATTCAATTTCCTTGTTTGCAAACTGGGATAATAATTTTTTTTCTTAAATTTTATTTGAGAATAATAATTCTTACAACATTGTTGTGAAACTCAAATATGTGAAGCAAAACTTTAACACGTATTAACATAAATGTTATTATTAAAAATTAGTATGCTTAAGTTAAAAAACTGAACATAGACTAGGCATGCTTTTATTTTTCAATTAGATAATAGGTTGGATTAGATTACCTCTGAAGTACCTTTCAACTCCAGGAGACTATGATCCTATATTTTTAAAAAAATGTTTCCTTCATCCCTGTACTTAAGAAATCAATTTATATAAAACTATTGATAAAGATTACAAATTCTATGGATGAGGTAATTATTTTATTAGATATAGTAGGATTCAATATTTGTGACTAATAATCTAGTCATTATATTGTCACCAAATGAAGTGGGTAGATGGACCTAAATGATGGATTAACTTGAGATAAAGAATCTATGATTTAACATGAGATCTCTTTTTTCTGACAAAGTCTGAAACCTATCCATAACCGATAGCATTATAAAGCAGCCCAAGGCTCAGAAAGCTTCAGTGACTTCTTTTCTTAGATCATAGAATTCATTAGAAGCAAAGTCAGGAACAGACTTCAGAAGTCTGGACTCAGTCCAAATCTAAGAAATTAAGACTAAACAATTCCTATAAAATTCCTCTGACCAATTAAGCCCAAACCACATAAATATTTACTCAATCAATAAAGTGGGAATAATTTTTTGTAACATCTAGGTCTGACAGCTCAAGCTAGTTTGAGATCCTCCCAAACATTGCCCACAAAGTACAATAATGGATAAATGTAAGACTTCTCTTTGTGAAAGATCTACCACATTGTCCCCCACTCATCAATATAAATAACTGAGAATGTTGTATCTAAGAAAAAAGGAGAGATTTTTTTTCCTTACCCTCTGAGCTTTTGCAAGTTCTTCTTTTAATCTTTCATAACCCTTTTCCCTTACTTCTAGAACAGATGGACTCCGTAAACGAGACAGACTGTCAGTACTCAATCCAAAAAAGTCATCATTCCCATCAGAAATCTCTGTTATTGTGGCATCCTGTAAAAATTCTCTCTCAGCACTGTTGCTATCCTTTCTGGATGACAGTTTAGTTACACCAGCTGTGACTCCAGAGGCAGAACAAGGTACTAAATCTCCAATATGGATGCTATAAAGGAAAAATTACAATTTAATATACAAAAATAATGTCCTCTTATTTTAAGCATATAAAATACAATAGCACTAGAATTTGGCTAATGTATTTGCATATAACTTATGTAAATTACATAAATAATTCTCTACTCTTATGTTAGAAATATCAAACTCACATATAAAATTTGCTGCAAAACCAGATCAAAATATAATTGGAAAATGTTTATATTTTAAAAACCACAGTGCAATACAGATGTAATTTGTGATTTTCTGAGTCAATATATGGCTGGATTTTCTATTTTAAGTTTGACACAACTGCTTTAGATAATGCACATCTAAAATGTAATATCTCAAGATTGTTCTCAAATTTTATAAAAGTTCAAATACAAGTGTATTTTTATTTACCTACCTAATGCCTGATATTTCTCCACAATTTAAATGCCTGGGAGATGAATAAACAGGTTGTGTAGGAAGGTCAGAAACATTTAATGTGTTAGGCTGAACAGGTGTTGCACAGAGAGGATATGGCCGGTAGATAACACTTGGTGAGGTAGTTTGTTCCTGAGTTGCTGGCTCACATACACTAAGAAGATCTGGTGAAGTAGGAGATGCTAGGTTTACTTCATGGAAACCTTCCAAGGGGTCATTAGCCATAGTAAACACCTCATTATATAACACCCTGAAAAAAAAAAAAAAAAGAAAGAAAAGAAACCAGATAGTTAGATTAAGATAAATACACACATTTCTACTTGGAAAAAATTATAAAGATCAAACAGAAGTAAAAATAGATAATGTATTAATATTTAAGTACAAAGAATGGGGGGGGGAAAGGCAAGATTTCTGTTTTTTTGAAGCAATAACCTGAAAGAAATGGCAATACATATTCCATTAAAGTGATTACAAGTAAGTTAATGAAGTAAATACAAAGATAAAAGGTAGAATACTATTTCTTGCTGTGCTATTATATATGACCCTTAGCCACATCAATGAAACAATCATGCAAATATTTCTCTATCTGAAAATAAAAACACTACCCAAAACCAAATTTTTGAAAACTTCCTGAGAACTAAAGAGTGTATCCAAGTTTTTCATGCAAAGATCCAAAATAAAAAACAATGGTACAACTATTCCACAAATTTAAGATTCTTGCTTCTAAGGGCTATGGTGGAACAATGTCTCTTTTACATTTAGGTAAATCAAACGTTCCTCATATAAGCCTACAGGTGCAGTAAACATTTAACAGCAGAAAAAGAGGAGAAGCCAAAATCAGAAAAGGGCACACAGGAGAATTTTCCAAGTAAGTCATTCCAGCATCTCAAAAAAAAAGAAAAAAAATTCAAATTTAATAATAACTATTAAAAAAGACATTTTTTTCAACAATGAAAAACAGATTCGTCCATTAATTCATTTTGGGTTAAATGTATTTTTTAATAATTTATAGCAGTCCAAAATACAAAGTATAGAAAAACCACTCTTAATCTTTGATTATATGTTTATTTTGTGCACCTGGTTTTGTTTTTAAATAGTCTTATGTATCCCTAATATGAAAAGTCACAAAATTTGTGAAAAATAAGACCAGAGAAACTCGATCAATGTGTTATAAACACATACCACAAACAATAAATTCTTGTTTACCATGAAATCCAACTATCATTTTCTTAGTTCTTAACAATGATAACATGAGCCTGTGACAACTCAGAAATCACAAACCCTGGGGTTAGACTCCGACAAAATGTGACCCCTGTGTGACCTCAGACATGCCATTTTATCTGCTGCATGTTTGTTTCCTCATTAGAAAAACAAGGAGGACAAAGCTCTCGAGGTCTCTTCCAGCACCTCATCACAAGCTTTAGTATCAGATGTATTTTATTAAGGCACTACAAGATGTCAGAGTTGCAATGGCTCCTAGAACAGTCCAATCCTCTTATTTTACAAGTTTTATAAATGAAGTTAAAAGGAAGTCATGTAAGGATACAAAGGGACAAAACTATGCCCACTTCAGTCCACTAACTTCTACTCTAATATACTTTCCACAATAACACATTCGTCCCATTTATTTTCTCAAAATAAGCAAAGCCCTAGAATAGGGAGTTAGAAAAAAATATACATAACCATGTGAAAGGATTGTTTCAGGGAGAAGTTAGAGCTATGAGAGCAAAGAGGGAAGAGTTTTTCAGTAATACAGTGTGCTAGTTCTATGAGGGGAAAGAAAAGAAGGGATCTCAAAGTCCATAATTCAACTGGGTTTTTATTGAGAATTCCCTCAGAAACATTCTCAACAAGCAGCTTTCATCTGATCATCTCAGGTGAAGAGAATTAATTCTCTGCCTCCTGGGACAACCCATTTCATATTAGGAAGACTTTCCTAATCCAGCCCATATTAGTATCTCTGCATCTTCCATCCATTGCTCAGATATCTGTCTTTCCCAAGGCAGCCCTTCAAACAACTGAAAATGGCTATCATGGCCAATACACAGCTCTATTTTTCAAGCCTTGCTAGAGCCCATCTATAGGACCCCTTAACAGGAGACATAGTTTTATCATTTCACTAAAAGTTCTGATACTCCTTAAGACTTTCAGAGGCTGTCTCCAAAGACTGTGGAAGATCATACTAGGATAAATTATGGGCAAGACTCCCTGATTTCTCCTAATGTCAACTAATACATTAAAAGTAGTCAATGACAGAAGTGTCAAATTTGCCTAGTTGGAAATCAGATTCAAAGTATTTGGAAAATGTTTAACAAAATAAATAAAAATACAATATGAGGCAGATAATGTTAATTTGTGGCTTTCTATATATCTATATCTATCTATATCTATCTATATCTATCTATCTATCTATCTATCTATCTATCTATCTATCTATCTATCTATCTATCTATCTATCTATCATCACTGATCTAAAGCTCCCCAAATCTAATCAAAAAATTAGGGCTATGGAATATGGGAGTTTTGACTATGGCTGTCTAATATATAATTATACTTTAACATTTACTTATCAAGAGGCTTGATTACCACCTGTTTCAAATTAGTGTCCTAATTGATCCTTTTAGGAAAGACTTACTGGAGTTCCAACAGACCATTCCCATGACCTTTCAGATAATGGATTTCTTTTATTAAATCCAATCCATAACTGCTTTCTTCTTCCCTGGAAAGGGAAACAAAATAAAAACTCCATGGTTTTCTCACTTTCCTTAAAATGTTATAAAAAAGAATCAAATTATTTATTTTGAAATTGTATTTAACTACAAAATTCCCTGTTGGTGCACTATTACAATTATTAATGATCAATCTAAATTGATCACTATTTATTGAGCACATTCTATATGTACAGCCCTATGTTGTGACCTGTTCTGATAGGAAAAAAAAAAAAAGGTAATTTTAGCTTTCGCATAATGAACCTTGAAATAATTATATGTTCCCCAGACATATAGAGAGTCCTCACTTGGAATGGTTTAATTCTCATAAAATCAATTAACCAGTGTCAAAGTGAGGGGGGGATCATCCTTGAAGAAAGTAAGTCCACAAAGAGTTATTTGAAAGTACAGCACATTAGTAAGCCAGACATTTGTAATTGGAAGATAATGAAGGTACTATATTATTGAACCAGCTAAGTTTTGTTCAGCTAAAATTCTCAGGTTTTTTAGTATATTTTCCCACTCACTATTTATGTTGTTAGTTTTTCTTCCAAAAGTTTACTACAAAATTATCTTTCCTGAAATTGTGGCCAAACAACTAGAGCTCATTATTAATCATAAAATAGAAAATTTTGATTATATCAAATTAAAAAGCTTTTGTACAAACAAAACTAATGCAGACAAGATTAGAAGGGAAGCAATAAACTGGGAAAGCATTTTACAGTTAAAGATTCTGATAAAGGCCTCATTTCCAAAATATATAGAGAATTGACTCTAATTTATAAGAAATCAAGCCATTCTCCAATTGATAAATGGTCAAATGATATGAACAATTTTTGGATAAAGAAATAGAAACTATTTCTAGTCATGTGAAAAGATATTCCAAATCATTATTAATCAGAAAAATGCAAATTAAAGCAACTCTGAAATACCACTACACACCTCTCAGATTGTCTAGGATGACTGGAAAAGATAATGCTGAATGTTGGAGGGGATGTGGGAAAACGGGTACATCAGTGGGACATGATACATTGTTGGTGGAATTGTGAATACATCCAACCATTCTGGAGAGCAATCTGGAACTATGCTCAAAAAGTTATCAAACTGTACATACTCTTTGATCCAGCAGTGTTACTATTGGGTTTACATCCCAAAGAGATATATTCAAGAAGGGAAAGGGACCTGTATGTGCAAGAATGTTTGTGGCAGCCCTTTTTGTAGTAGCTAGAAACTGAAAATTGAATGGATGCCCATCAATTGGAGAATGGCTGAATAAGTGTGGTATATAAATGTTATGGAATATTACCGTTCTATAAGAAATGATCAGCAGGATTATTTCAGAAAGGCCTGAAGAGACTTACATGAACTGATGCTGAGTGAAATGAGCAGGACCAAGAGATCATGATATACTTCAACAGCAATTTGCACAATAATAATATGGTAAAGATATTCAACTTTGAAATACACACGAATTCTGATCAACACAATGACCAACTGCAATTTCAGAGGACTCATGATGAAACATGTTATCCACTTCTAGAGAGAAAGGCAATGAATTTAGACGACATATTGAAGCTTATTTTCTTCTCTTCATTTTTCTTTATTTTTTATGGCATACCTAATGCAGAAATTTATTTTGCATAATTATTCATATTTGTAATGGTTTTTATTTTTCTTGCCTCATCAAGGAAGAGAGAAAAATATAATGCAGAATTGAAAATAAAACTTAATTTAAAAAGAAACTGACATGCCCTCATGGCTGTAATAAATAAATAAAGTACTTGCATGGCTCATGATATCAACTGGCAAAACAATACTTACTTAAAATAAAGTAAGTTGCATCAGCCACATTTTTGATGCGCTGTATATATGAAGTAAAAATCTATGGGATTTCCAGTAAAGATAGTGATATGAAAGGCTACAAGTGAACTTAGCTCTCCTTACAAAGTCTCCATCAAAGATATAAAAGAAAAGAAGATAAAACAATGAATAATAAAACCAAAGGGAAATACCAGTCAAATCCTCCATATGGCCTAAGACCATACATACAACATGACCAAAGCCTATATACATCTTTCTGCTTAGAATTCTTAGTAGACTAAGATGACCTGAAACCAGAGTAAATGGCATTCAAGCCTGAAGTATCTTAGTTCTGGCTTATAAGAGCTGTATCAAGGTATAAGGCCAGCCTCAAGTTGGTGATATTCCAGAATGAGTTTCTAACCAAGAATGGAATAAGGATCATTCAACACACATTTATTAAGTGTCTACTATGAGCCAAGTACCGACCTGAGCACTGGGGCTACAAATACTAACCCTAGAACAATCGCTACTCTTAAAAGCTTATTTAACCAAGACAATAAAAGAAAATTAAAATGGGTAATTCTGATTACAGATAACTGAAAATACTTTTGTATGAACAAAATCAATCCAAGTAAAATTTAATTATCCCTTCCCAGAAAGCTGACTGGGAATAAAATCTCTGCAGCAAATTTCTCTAAAGGACTGATATCCAATATATATATATATATATATATATATATATATATATATACACACACACACACATATATATATATATAAAATTAGTTTTAAAAAATCAGAATAAGTCATTTTCCAATATATAGATTTTCAAAAGAAATGAATAATTTTCAAAAGAAGAGATGCAAATTAGCAGCAGCTACATGAAAAATTGGTCCAAATTACTAATAAGATTATATATATATATTAAAACAATCTGAGGATCTACCTCATACCCAGCACAATATCAAAGAGGATAAAAAAGGAAAATAATTGTTGGAGGGACTATGGAAACTCAGGAATACTAATGCTGGTGAAGCTATGAAGAGATGTAACTATGAAAGCAATTTGGAAATATACCCAATAATTCATTAAATTGCATATTTGCTGCTGTTGTTTAGTGTTTAGTCATGTCCAACTCTTCATGAACTCATGCACCATACTGTATATTGTCCATACTATGGACCGGTATGCATTTCTTTCTCCAGTATACATATTCTTTACAGCAAAGTCAGTACCTAACAATTGGAGAATTGCTAAAAAATTATGGTATATAAATGTAATGAGATTAAATTATGCTTTAAGAAGGAAAGGGGTAGCTGTCAAAAAATCTAGGAATACAAATAAGAGCTGATTCAATTAAATGAAGTTGGGGGGGGGATGCAAAAAAAGAGCATTAACGAAATATTTTTTTAATTTACAGAAGCATGCAATATGAAGTACAGAAAGAGCCATAGCTATCAGCATGTTAAATATATTATGAAAAAAAACCCAAGATTTGTGGGTTATAACCAAACTTTTTTGCATACTTTGTTGCTTTAATAATACAAATGTTTCAAAAGAGGATGGGTAAGTTATGAGATGATGAGTTCAGTTTTAGACCTGCTAAGTTTGAGGTATTCATGGGAAAATCAGGTAGAAATGCTAAGCAAACTTTCAGAAAGAAAAGCAGGAGTTTATGACAGTTTAAGGCAATAGACAATATTTGAAAATTATATGCACACTCGTGAAAAAATAATCTATGGAATCCATCAAGATCACCAAAGTGACAGCATAGAGAGAGATGAGAGTTTAGTACAAATGATCAGGGGACTTCCATACTTAGGAAGCAACAAGAAGTAAGAAACAAGAATTATCAGACTAGAGAACCAGCAGAGCAGAATGTTACTGAAGACAAAGAAAAAATATCAAGAAAATTAGGCAAAGGCAGGCAGATACTGGGAAAGTCAAACCTCCACTACCTCCTTAGTTTTACCTAGTCTACTAAACCTAAAAGCCCTAAAGAACAGTCCATCTTTTCCTCACCCCTCCCTTTCCAAGGGGAATGTGTAGAAGCTGTAGCCCTCATAGCCCTCATATTCTTCTCTGCAGTCACAGATAATGGAGAACAGGAAAAAAAAAATCCTCAACAAAGTCCTAAGTGCTGTCCAGTAGTCCAACATTCTAAATCTATGCACTTTTACCACACATCACCATCCACTTCATCTATGTTCCTGAAAGACCAAAGAGGACTTCCATATGAAGCATTCCTTTCAGAATTCAAGCTACCACCAAGTCACTCTGTAAAACTAAGAGGTTTTAGTGGGAGCCTCCATAGCCAGAGTCTCTTTACACAAGTGAAACTGTAGGTCAATCCTTATCTCTATTAAATCGAATATGCCATTTAAGTGGACACTCTTATTTGCTCTTTCCCACAGCACTTCTGGTGTGCCTACATCTGACAAAGAGGGACCCCCAAAATATACCTCCAATGTCAATATTTTTTCTTTATAGGTCAAAATGCAATTAACTTACCTAGTTTGTCTTTTAAGTTATCATCAGTCCTTTTAGCAGGTCCCATCTTCATTTTTGAATAAGAAATATTTTCATTAGAACATTAACTTATATTTCTCTAGAGGGCTGAAACTTTGAATAGGTGTATTTGAATCAGACAACTGAGCACTTAAGGCTAATTACATTACAAATTGCATTACAAATGACTATTAGCATATGTTTGGATAAATGGCTCTTCTCACAGTTGATGCTGGCTCAATGTTTGGTATTAAGATAATCATAGGCAAGGATTAAAGAGTGGGGTGAGACAGGCCAGAGTCACTTAGCTGCAGGACAAGGAGGTTGGTGACTTTGGACTTGAGAATCCAAGATGTATCATTGGTGAGCCTTGTGGCAGTTTGTCTGTCTCCTTCACTTCTCCTCCTAAACACCAAAGACTTTAATTTATCCTGACTCTGGCTGACCCCAAGGTCCTCCAAGGAACTAGCTCATACTCCACATTTGGTGCCCAACGTGAACCAAGGACCCTAATTTCACTGAATAAGTAAGTCCCTGTGACCAGGAAATAGGGTGAGTATTTTAATAGGGAACTTACTTTATTAAGAGCTAAACTAGTAACTCTCATTTTCTAGCTAAAATGGGGCAGATATTAGGAAAAGATTCTCCCCCACCCCAAAGGAAATTTACAGGAAGCATACTCAGACTAATAAAGAGGCAAGGTTTGATTGTAACTTGGGAGCAGATTGGTGGACTCTTGGATACATTAGAATGCACGTCCCCTTGGTTCTTCAAGGAAGAAAAAATAGAGGCAAATAATTGGAAACTAGTAGGAGATCAACTATGTAAATATGACAATGACAAAGGTCCTGATTCAATTTCTAAGGAAATCTTCTATATGTACAACTTAATACAATTAGCCTTAAAGAATCCCACAAGTTCTAGAAAAAAGAAAAGTTTTAAGAACAGCCAGATGAGGAAGTGTGAGGAGAAAGAGGAAGAGAAAAGAGAGATTAATGGAAATATCACCGGCGGGCAGGATGAGTTAAATGAACTTGAAGGGCCTAGTGATTCTCACTCTCACAGTCCAGTTTCAACTCTGCTTACACCTGAGCAGGCTGTTGACCCTCCCTCATCAATTTCACCTTTCTGGGTGGAAGGAGGAGGAGGAGGAAGAGTACTAGGGGCAGTGAAATTATCAGCATTTCCCCCCCCCCCCCAATGACTCAATTGCAAAAGGCACTACCTAAAGCCACAGAAGAAGGGCCAATACAGCTGATTTGAGAATAGAAAGGTATCCTGTGATTGAACAACTTAATTCTTCAGATCAAGAAAGGAGAAGATACATTTCTTTCAATCTAGAAATCATCAAAGACCTGAAAAAAGGCTTGCACTCTTTATGGGGCTACATCAGCTTATGCTAAGATGTTATTACAGAATTTGGCTTATGAAATTTTAACACCTAGTGACTGGAAATCTATAGCAAGGACATGCTTAGAATCTGGACAAAACTTGTTTTGGCTTTCTTAATATAGTGAGCTCTGTAGGACATAAGCCCAACAAAATAGTCACAGTGGAGTTAATACTCCAATCACCTATGACGAACTAACAGGTGTAGGTTCTTATGCAGACACTTCAGCACAGATTAATTACCCCATAGCAGCATATGAGCAAATTGCTGATGCTGCTATCAAAGCATGGGGTTTTATCTCAGGTAAACAGGATAGAGGAGAGGCCTTCACCCTTTGCTGATTTTGTGGGACATTTGCAGACAGCTGTCATATGAACTATTGGTAAAAATGCAGCAACAGAAATTACGACAAGGCAAGTTGCTGAAGAAAATGCTAATGAGGTTTATAGAAGAATTATACTAGGACTACGCAAAGATGCTCCTTTAGAGAAGATCATAAGATGCTGTGCCACAGTGGCACAAATACCTTTTATACCCAGGCTATGATGCAAACTTCCCAAGACCCGAACATGGGAAGACAGGGTCCCTTTTGGCAAGGTACTTCCAGAGAGACTCGTCAGTGCTTTCAATGTGTCAAAGTAAGGCATCTGAAAGTTCAATGGTGGCAGAGACAGAGTGAGAAAACAGGGTGGGAGAACAAAACCCAAAACCCCATGTCCAAAATGCAACAGAGGCTTCCATTGGGCATCAGAATGTAGACTGATTCAGGGAAACGGGATGAGGAGCCCAGTCCCAGGGCCCAAAACAAAAAATACTTGGGGCATGATGGCAGCTGATGCTACATCCAGAGAGTCTTTAGAAGTTCAGTACTCAGGCATGACCAATCAGCCATGAAACAATCTGATGGGAGAAAGGGATTACAACTGGGCAGAATAGAGTTGTATGCAGCTGGGACTACTGAGATATCTCCTGGAAAGGTGAAATCTGTTCCCTTCAGCCTATGGATCCCTTGCCTCCAGGCACAGTAGTCTTGACCATTTCACCTACTGGTAGTACTTACAAAACAATGTCCATCCATACACTGATGTGGGAAACTGGGGAATGTGTAGATAATATCCCAATCACTAATACAGGTAGACAATGTGTGACTTATCAACCAGGAGAAGTAGTAGCATCAAGTTTACTGATACAGACTCCTAATAAGCAATCTGATGATAGTCACCCAGATTCTGACTCCAAGCAACAAAATCCAGGAATATTCTGAACTGTAGTAGTTACAGCTGACCGACCTATGTTCATTATCTATATAAATGGCATACCATTATAAGGATTGGTAGACATCGGTGCAGATTGTACAGTCATTTGAAGTACCAACTGGCCAAAGATTAAGGCAGACACCTACATGTCTGGCATAGGAGGATCAATAGCAGCTGAAATTAATGCTACTCCTTTAAGATGGACACTTGAAAGCAAAACAGGAGTTTTTACTCCTTTTATAGTTGAAAAAAATCCCCATCAATCTGTGGGGAAGAGATATTTTATAATTAGGATTAAAAATGAGTAGTTTGGTTTTTTAGGCAGGGCTGCTGTTGAAGGCCTGCCAACACTTTCACCTGTTCCTATTCAATAGAAAACTGATACACCAGTGTGGATAGAACAGTGGCCCTTAGCTATCAATAAAATTCAGACCTTATTATATATAGAACAGGAGCAACTCGACCAAGAACACTTACAACCTTCTCTAAGTCCTTGGAGTTCCCCTGTATTTGTTGTAAAAAAAAGAAATCTGGAAAATGGAGGATGTTGACTGATTTAAGAAAAGTAAATGAACAGATAGAAAATATGGGAATTCTTCAGCCTGGACTTCCATCTGCTACTCAATTGCCTAGAGAATGGCCTCTTTGGATTATAGACATTAAGGATTGTTTCTATTCTATCCCTCTAGATAAAGAGGATATGAAAAGATTTGCCTTTTCAGTGCCCAGCGTTAACTTAGCTGAGCCTTATAAAACATATGGAGTTTTGCCACAAGGAATGAAAAATAGCCCTACTATGTGTCAAATGTATGTTGCTGCTGCTCTTACTCCAGTAAGAAATGCATTTCCAAAAGTAATGTTATTACATCACATGGATGATATACTGGGATGGGCACCTGAGGAGCAAATGTTAGAAGCATATCTACAAAAGACCATAAAAACACTAAGGAACTACAAATTTCATAGCTCCAGAAAAAAATTCAAAGACATGCTCCTTTTCAATATTTAGGATATGAAGTATACCCTAAGGTGCTTACAGTACAAAAACTTTCCTTAAGAACAGAGAAGCTAAACACTTTAAATAACTTTCAGAAATTGATAGGAGATATCCAATGGATGCATCCAGTGTTAGGCTTCACTACCTATCAATAGCAACCATTGCATGACATTTTAAGGGGATACAGTGCTTTAAAAGAAGCTCAAGAGGCTTTGAGAATGAACCGACTTTATCCAATGTGGTTGAAAAAGTCACTCAAAAACCCTTGGAAATATCAGTTTTTGCTACAAAAGAGGCACACCCACAGCAGTCCTTCATCAAGGAGACAGTGTGATAAAAGTGGGTGAACTTCCCAGTACAACCAGAACAAAGCCTTACTTCTTATCCAGTGCTTGTAGCTAGAATTTTATTAAAGGCCATTAAGTGAGCAGTACAATTATGTAGGATAAGACCTGACAAGATATACACCTTTAATGCACAAATAATGTATGCTGTGAAACTATCCCAGAGTGGCAAATTTTATTGGCCACAGCTCCAGATTTTACTCACGTGTCTCCATTAAAGATAACCAGACTATTACATAATTGGTGATAGATTCTTGAAGAAAAGGTTTCTAAAGTTCCTCTTAAATGACTATCTTTACAGATGCATCCAAACATAAAAATTGTTACTCTATACTCTCATGACTTTATTCTATGTTGGCCAATACTTCTTTATTTCAGGAAGCCCAAGAATCTCATTCTAAATATCACCAAGCTGCTCAAGCTTTATGTTTACAGTTTGGAATAACAAGAGAGGAAGCTAGGAGCATAGTAAAAGCCTGTACACTCTGCCTTCCTTTCCATGCTCCTATGCTCCCTCCAGGGAAGAAGCCTCTTGGTTTGAGACCCAATGAAATTTGGCAAATGGATGTGACCCATTATAAATCTTTTGGTCATCTGTCTTTTATCCACGTTTTCAGGATTCACTTTTGCAATACCAGCAGCAAAAGAGACAGCCTGAGTGGTCACTGAATTCCTTATATAAGCATTTACAATTATGAGTGTGCCACAAGCAATAAAAACAGATAATGGACCTGCATATACTTCTAAACATTTTGCACACTTTTGTGCACAGTATAAGATTTTACACACCACTGGCATACCCTTTAATCCTCAATAACAGGCAATAGTAGAGAGGAGAAACAGAGACATTAAGACACTCCTCTAAAAACAAAAAAAAGGGGGAGCCACAGGTAACCCTAGAGAACTTTTAAATTCAGCTCTTTATACAACTAACTTCTTGATTTTTGACAAAGATGCACTGGCTCCAGCAGACAGGTTTTATAACCCTCTGGAAGGGGAGTGTCCAGTGCAAGCAGCTCCACTATCTTTAGATAATCACCAGGTGATGTAGAGAGACCCAGAAAGTGGTGAATGGAAGGGACCAGATAGGTTAACTGCTTGGAGAAGAGGGTTTGCTTGTATCTACAGATGGAGAAAGAATCAGATGGGTGCCAATGAGCCGTATTCGCCTTGTCTATTGGAAACAAAAAAAAGAGAAAACCCTTGAAACAAAGGAGAAGACCCAAGAAAACATTGGGTGGTTCCATCGATGATTGTGCCCACCACTGAAAGAGCATGGCAGTTGTGGTGATTGACTCATGGACATCAAAAATTGTTAATGAAACTGATGCAGGACTTGAAAACCCTCAGGAATCATTGGATTCTCTGAGACATGATAAAATTGTTGTAGGACTTGGAAACCCTCAGGAATCATTGAATTCTCTGAGACATGATGAGACTGTTGCAGGACTTCAAAAACTTGCAGGGATCATTGGATTCCCTGACAAGTCAGAGGTTCTCAAACTATGGCCCATGGGCCAGATGTGGCCCACTGAGGACATTTATGCGGTCTGCAGGGTTATGGCAAATGGGCTGAGGGGTGGAGACAGAGTGTGAGTTTTTGTTTTTACTATAGTCCGGCCCTCCAACAGTCTGAGGGACAGTGAACTGGCCCCCTATTTAGAAAGTTTGAGGACCACTTCGTGAAGTAATGGACAATAAATTGCTTTTGGACTATCTCTTGGCTTCTGAAGGAGGCATATGTGTGACATACCTTCCTTCTAGGACTTCTGGAAATCTTTTACAACACCATGTTGATTTATATTGTTTGTTATATCACTACTTGCATGTCCAATTCATGTTTGTTACACCATATCGAGTCTACATTGGCTATGGGGAGAGTCATCACTGCTAGCCTATGCTTTATTGCTATGTGCTTGTGTAATACTTCCCATGCTGATGGGTTTGTGTATAGCTGTTTCTAGTAAGACCCTTCAGCCAAGAAACCTGCTAACACTATCTGGCTTGACTCCCCACTTCTCTTTGGTGTTTTTCATCTCTCTTTCTGAGAAATCAGGCAGGGCATGATCATATCCTTTTTAGTGCTTTCATCTCCCTTCCTGAGAAATTGAGGGAGGCATGATCACCTCCTTTTTGTTGTTTTCACCCCCTTTCCTGATAATTCAGAGAGGGTGTGACCACCTGTGTTCTAAAACATATTTCTATGTTGAATTTCACTTGTTTCTACTATGCTTAAATTTATAAAACTTAAAATACTAGCTAGAAATAGCTAGGTGGCAAAGTTAGAACAATAGTTTGTACCAAAAATTCTGCCCCACATGCCTGACATATTCTTTCACATACTCAAAAAATAGCACTGAAGAGGGTGGGCTCAAGTTCAGAGACTACATATGATTAAGAGTTCCTCACAGCCACTGGTTGAATTGAAGTTCTTTTTTTCCCTTCCTGGAATCTCCATGAAGTTTTTCTGAGCTATCTATGTACTTCTCTGCTGAGCCCCAAGGCTCAGGCAAGAGGTCATACTCTGAATCTGCTTTACCTGAGGATAGATCTAGTTTGTCCTGACTCAATATCCTGTTAGATGCCTTATTTTTGATTGGTCCAGTCTCTTGATGACCTGGTCAAAAAGGGAACAGGAAATTGAATACTACCTCTGGAATCACTTCCCACTCCCTACGACTTCTGATTAAAAGTGCAAGAGTCTAGCTCCTCAAAGTATTCCCAAAGTTTAACTCTCATGGCAGTTGCTATACTTGACGTGTTATCTTCTTCTCTGATATAGACCCAGAAGTCTGTACAATTCTTTCAGGCAGTCCCCCTACATTTTATCCTTAGGCTTGAAGCACTTCACTCCTTGCACCCATTTTATATTTGTGATTGAATGATTCAAAGGAAGTGTCAGGAGAATGTTCACACTTAGTTTATAAATTTTACTAAATCTAAAACTCAGAGTCTCTCTCACCTAATAAAGCCATCAGAGGACAAAATATCTTGCTACTTAAATAAACTGAAATAAGAGTGTGAATCACTTCTCTCGCTCTACACTTGGGTCCTGTTATTAAGGGGAATCAATGTTCTGAGTCAATCACTACATAGCTCTAAATTCTCATCTTGAGACAGAATAAATAATCAGAATTTGCAAAGAACAAAACATCTGGATCTATCTAAATTCAATGGAATTATATTCCTTGTCCTTGAGGACAGAATTATTTCCTAGTTCAGTGTCTTAAAGTACTTAATAAACCATTGAATAAACTGATTGAATAAACTGATCTGCTTTCCTAGAAATAAGTCAGAATCAGTCCAATCTCTAAATGTTCATCAAAACCTTAGCCATTTATGTACCCTTATCATTCACAGGCAACATCCAATTTTTCATCTCCTTTAAATATAACTATACTTACAAATGTACAAAAATTACATAACACCATTTTTTTCAGTGTTCATCTCAAAGTAGCAAATTTTTTAAAAAGGCTACCTACAAAGTAAATTTTAACTGTTACCAATTAAGTAATTTTCTATAATTCATTTAATCTTTTTTCAATATTCCTGTGAAAACTGATTATTTATATATTTATACTACTATCCTTCAAGGACTATTTTAGTAAATAAAAGTAGTAAGCTCTTCTAAGTGGAAAGTCTTCCATAATTCAAGATAAAAGTTGCACATTGTAAGCAAAGAATTTCCTTTCAGATGCTTATTACAAGGATATATCAACAGAATGCTAGAAAAAAATGCAGGGCTGATAAATGAAAGCACGTTTTTATGGATATTTTGTTTGGGAGTAGAGAAAAGGGAAGAAATAATATGTTTATGTGCTTAATAATAATATATTCTTTTCCCTAGAATTTTACTTCTCTAAAATGCAGCAAAATTAAATTATCTAAATTTAATCTGTACTTTGACAATTTGTAAGTTTTTGAATGCTTTCTAGCATACTTGTAATTTCAGTATATATTGAAACTAGGAACAATGAAGTAAGA
This sequence comes from Sminthopsis crassicaudata, assembly GCF_048593235.1. Lineage (NCBI taxonomy): Eukaryota > Metazoa > Chordata > Mammalia > Dasyuromorphia > Dasyuridae > Sminthopsis > Sminthopsis crassicaudata. Next base: position 203,984,790 of record NC_133621.1, read on the forward strand.
TATACAATAAAAAGCTATTTAATAATAGAGATCTGGATTTAAGATTTACTATTGACAAGAGCTCTGTAACTCTGGGCAAGTCATTTAACCTGTATCTCAGTTTGTCATTTATAAAATGGAATTATTAATACATTCATAGCTTACCTCACAAGCTAATTGTAAAGAAAATAGTATGTAAGCTTTGAAACACTATATAAATATGTTGTTCGAAGGGAAAATCCCATCAGCATGTATAATTTTAACAAACTATTTCTTAGTTTATTTTTTCCTAAGACACTAATCAACAAACTTTTATTAAGTAGCTACTCCACATTAAGTATCTTGCTAAATATGAGGGATAGAAAAAAGAAGCAAGATAGTGCCTCCTCTCAAGGAGGTTACAATTTAATAGAAGTGATAACATATAAACAAACATATACAAAGTAAGTTGTATACAGGATAAGTGGGAAATAATTCAAAGAGGAAAGGCACTGGATTTTAGAGAGGTTAGGAAAAGACTTTTCCCTAAAAGGGATTTTTGAAACCAGAGAAGTCAACAAATAGAGCAGAGGAGGGGAAAGGTTACAGTCCTGGGGGTCAGTAAGAGAAAATATTTGGAGTCAGAGATGGAGTGGCTTGTTCCCGGAACAGTTAGGAAGTCCATATCACAGAACTGAACAGTATTCTTCAGCAAGTAAAAAGTAAGAAGACTTAGAAGGATGGGAAAGAGCTGGTTTACAAAAGGCTTTGAAGGCCAAACAAGAGTATTTGTATTTGATGCTGAAAACAAAAGGGAGTCAACTGAAGTTAATAGTTGTAGAAGGGTGACAGGATCAGACCTGTGCTTTAGGAAAATCATTTTGATAGCTGAATGGAAAATGGATCAGAGTGGGGAAGAAACTCATCAGCAGGCTCTAGTGATAGTCCAAATCAGAGGGGATAAGGTCCTATACTAGAGTGATAGCAACCAAAGAGGAGAGAAGGTGACGGACATGAAAAGGTGAAACTGGCAGACTTGGCAATAGTTTAGATATGGGGGAGAAGGGTAAGAGTGAGGAATTCAGGATGACTTCCAGGACAGAAGCTTGACATGAATTAAAAACAAATATGTTAACTTTGTTGCATCATAGACCATTTTGGAAGTCTGGTGAAGCATTTTGGATTCCTCAAAATAATATTTTTCAATTTATAAAATACATAAGATTATAAAGGAAACCAATTATATTGAAGTACACTCAATTTTTTCCCATACAAGTTCACTGATACGCTGATATCTAGCCAGCATTTTGGGTAAAGAATTTTTGCTTTAAAGTCATTTAAGGAAGAGGAATGAATTCATGACCAAAGAAGAACTAGAGATCATTATTGATCACAAAATAGAAAGCTTTGATTATATCAAATTGAAAAGTTTTTGTACAAACAAAATGAATGCAGATAAGATTAGAAGGGAAACAATAAACTGGGAAAATGTTTTTACAGTCAAAGGTTCAGATAAAGGTCTCATTTCCAAAATATACATATATATATATATATATATATATATATATATATATATATATATATATATATATATATATATATATATATACTCTAATATATAAGAAATCAAGCCAATCTCCAATTGATAAATAGTCAAAGGATATGAATAGACAATTCTCGGGTGAAGAAATTGAAACTATTTCTAGTCATATGAAAAGATGCTCCAAATCATTAATAATCAGAGAAATGCAAATTAAGACAACTCTGAGATATCACTACACACCTGTCAGATTGGTTAGAATGACAGGGAAAGGTAATGCAGAATGTTGGAGGGGATGTGGGAAAACAGGGATACTGATACATTGTTGGTGGAACTCCAGCCATTCTGGAGAACAATTTGGAACTATGCTCAAAAAGTTATCAAACTGTGCATACCCTTTGATCCAGCAGCATGGCTACTGAGTTTGTATCCCAAAGAGATCTTAAAGAAGGGAAAGGGACCTGTATGTGCAAGAATATTTGTGGCAGCCTCTTTGTGGTGGCCAGAAACTGGAAACTACGTGGATGCCCATCAAATGGATCTTGGCTGAATAAATTGTGGTATATGAATATTATGGAATATTATTGTTCTGTAAGAAATGACCAACAGGATGATTTCAGAAAGGTCTAGAGAGACTTACATGAACTGATGCTGAGTGAAATGAGTGAAATCATTACATACTTCAACAACAATACTGTATGATGCTCAATTCTGATGGACGTGGCCCTCTCCAACAATGAAATGAGCCAAATCAGTTCCAATAGAGCAGTAATGAACTGAACCAGCTACTACTCAGTGAAAGAACTCTGGGAGATGACTATGAACCACAACATAGAATTTCGAATCCCTCTAATTTTGTCCCCCTACATTTTGGATTTCCTTCACAGGCTAATTGTACACTATTTCAAAGTCCTATTCTTTTTGTTCAGCAAAACAACTGTTTGGTCATGTATACAATATATTGTAATTTATAACATATTTAACATGTATTGGTCGACCTGCCATCTGGGGGGAGGGGGTGGGAAGGAGGGGAAAAATTGGAACAAATGGTTTGGCAATTGTCAATGTTGTAAAAATACCCATGCAAATATCTGGTAAATAAAAACTATTTTTAAAAAATAAAATAAAATAAAGTCATTTAACATTAATATTCTCCTAATAACAAAATATGGTTACCAATCATGAAATTAAGGATCTCAAAATACTTAAATTGTAGATGACATAAAGCGCCATGTAAAGACATGAGAGGTAAAAGAAGAAAATATATACCTAATTACTTCCCAACCAAAACCTTGGGGCTGGCTCTGAGAGGTAAAAGCTGACCAAATTTATCCAAGAACTATACCTTCAGAACATCTTCCCCATCCCCAGGTTCATCTTTATATATCTTCTCCCTATATTACAATCAAACTCATTCAAGGCAGAGGCTACTTGATTTGCATATATTTTTATGAGTCTAAGAGTCTAAGAAACAGAAACTACAATAAATGTGTCTATTTAAGGATAACAGGAGAAAGAACTGGCCAAAAAAATAAAGAACAATTTCTTTACAAAATTCATTTTATGTGAAAAGTTGTACATAATTGTATGTATAACATGTCTTCTCCAATATAATCTAAGCTCTTTGAGGGGCAGGGGCAATTTCATTCCCCCTTCTCTCCCCCCCCCCCAGCACATAGCACAGTACTAGGCATACAGAATATAATATCTTAATTATTTGACTGGAATAGAAGGTGAATTCCCTATGTACCAACAATAAAAGAATATGGACACTCCTAGCACAATGATGATATTGTTGTATGTTTTGTTTTTTTTTTTTTAATACAAATTATCTCTACCACAATGCATAGCTCTTCTACATGAATAAGAATCACAAAGAATTAAAAGGACAGATCAAAGCCATTTTAAAAAAATGTGTGAGGATGTAGGAAAAAGGAAGTTAACAGGTCAGATGTATAGAGAAAACAGGGTTTATCCTTAAAGGACCTGGTTTGAATTCCAGCTCCCTTTCTTTAACTATCTGCCATGACCCTAAGCATTATCAATCTATCCTCTGTCTCTCCAGAACTCATTTTTCTTCTACTATAAAATAAAGGATTTGAACTAGACCCTCTCCAAAGTCTCTTCTAGCTTTAAATTCTATAAACCTATGATTTGTTCAGCACTGAAACCACATTTATCGATAGTGATTCATAAAAAAAATAGAGGAAGCATAAAAATTTAGGAGACTGATATACAAATTACTGTTTTCCTAAAAAGTAAGGTTATCTCAAATACTGTTCAAATTAAATTTATTCTAACAAAATGTAAAGAGTGATTTGGCATTACAATGGGAAATATTTACTGATTATACAGAAGAGCTGCTGAACTTCTTTTCCCTTAAAATATTAACTATCATGTGACAAAACAGATAATAAAACCCGCATATGGATATATACCAGAAAGTGTTTCTTCAAAAAGAGCCACGTCAATATTTTTTGGGGGGTAGCACAACCAAAAAAAGAACAAAAAGGAGGTTTTTTCCCTTATAGAGAAATTCAAATACTGAATAGTGTATAATTGTTACAGTGATTAATATAAATTCCATGAAACTTTCTGCATCATCCCACATTACTAACCCATATTTCTGAGATACAGTATTGACATGCACAGTACAATAAATACCTAACGTTACCATACAAGATCTTATGAAACTGGTATAATATTTAACAGCATCAATTGTTTACTATGCTTGACCTCCAAACCCAAGCTATTTGCACCTCAAATTTGTAAATAAATCATCATAAAAAACCCAAAAATTTAAATTTAAACTTTAATCAAAACTATAAAAATTAAAAAGAATAATAAAAAAAAACTAAAGTATTCCTTCAGAAAACAAGCATTTAATCATCCAAGAGTTTGGAATATTCCATTATCTCTCTAAAAATTATGTAATCATTTTGCATAAAAGTGACAATCAGAAAAAGATTCAATCAATAAAGACAGCCTAGATGTAAATATCAACTACCTAAATTTCCTCCAAATTAATAATATTGCCCTCCTCTCAGAGTCTGAAAGATCCTCATTAACCTTTATATATCACACTTCACATTTAAAATCAGTAGGACAAAGTCACAAATTTCACAATAGGGGTGAAATGCCAGTGTAAAGTTTATGTCCATGATTTTCCCATTTTTCCATCTTCTCCAACTCAGAAAAGTTTCCTAAGACTTATTTTCCTATTAGTGTCAGAAATATGATTCATTGAAACCTCCTGTGACTTCAGTGATTTCAACTTGCCAATAACTGCAACTCTCAAAAAGAAATCACAAATATTAAGTTCCCAGACTCTGATAAATTGAAATTCTTTACAAGAAATTTGGAGAACCATTTAAGATTATTTTTTATGAACATATGCTGACAAGCTCTTTTACTCACAAAGGTGAACAATAATAGACTAGGCAGCGTTAGTAGTGGGATAAAAAGCTTGTTTATTTGAAAAAAAAAAAAAGTTCATGTTTTAAGAGAAGGAAATTTTTTTTTGAGCTATTTATTTTCAAGGGTGAATTCTCCATAGACTCAAATCTATTATATTGTTTTGTGTGTGTGTATATATATATATATATATATTTATTTATAAATATATATGTATATATATATATATAATTATTCTCTGTATACTTACGTTTATAGCTTTTATTCTTCATGCAAAGTTTATAGCTATCTCTGCTCAAAACCCAAAGGAAAAATAAAATTCAGAAAGCGGTTCATATTAATAAAGGATTCACAATTTTAAAAGTCGGTAAAAACTTGAATTCAAGTCTCATTTCTGACTTAACGACCAATTCAAGTCTGCCTGACAAACTAGCCGGTTCAAATCCTGCTTCTACATATGTTAGCTGTGAGGAGTCACAACCAATCAATAAGCTGATCGATTCTCTGTGGCTATAGGAAACATAAGTATTGTGAGTGTTTTCTATCCCCATGAAACAGGTGCAGTCTCTATCCATCTCTATGGGATCATAGCTCTAAAACTGAAACGGCCAGGAAAGACACAACCTTCCCCCCCCCCCCCCCACTTTACAGTACAGGACAGTGAAGCCCAGAGATTGAGGCGATTGGGTAGGTAGTAATTGTCAGAAGCAGCATTGGAACCCAAGTCTTCCGACTCCAGCGCCAGGAAGCCGAGTGTGCAGACAGAGAGGCAGGAGGACTCCCGTCCGAACCCCGGGGCCAGCGGCGGGACTCCGGACACGTCTAGAATCGACCCGCGCCCTCAGGCAACTCCGAGACTTCGGTTTCGGATAACTCACAGCTAGAGTCGGGGTGGGGTGGGGTCCCAACAGGCCTTCTCCATTCCAGAGAAACCACACGTCTTCCTCACCCCGCCGCCTTAAATCGGACAGAAGCAGCTTGCACGGAGCCTTCTTCTGCTTCGGTCCTTCCGCCCCCCCCGGGGAGCCAGGGGCTCTCCCAAACCCCGGCTTCCACCCGGGCAGCGGGGCGATGTTTGTAAATCGCCGGACGCCGAGCCACGCACGCGGCAGGGTCTAAGTGAGTGCTCGTTGCCATGCCCCGGCTCGGACACCCCAAGTTTCTAGTCAGGGTCCGGCTCCCCCTTTTTCCGGGCGCACTCCGCCCGTGCACGTCTCTCGGAGACGTCCTCGAACTTCATATTGGGCGTCCCCAGGCTGGCGGGGGGTTAATTAGTAACCGCCGTCGCCTGCTGAGCGAGGCCGGGGGCCCGCGGGAGGCGCTGCTTGAGCCCGCCCGGCACCGCGGATTCCCGGGGGAAGCGGCGACGCTCGGTGCCGAGGCTCAGTGGCCGGGGGCCCGGGGAAGGCCCCCGGGGTCCGGGGTCGAGCTGCGCGCGCCGACCCCTCCACGGGCGCCCCACACCACGGCGGCGGCGGCGGCTGCGCCCCGAGGGGCGGAGGCGCTGGCGGGCGGAGGGGGCGGTGCTGCGGCTCGCGCTCCCCGCTCCCTCCCCCTCTCCTCCCCACCTGTCCCCTCAAACTGAAGCTGACACTCACCTGACCGAAAACCCCCGCGGAGACACGACCTCCGCAACGAGTCCACCCGCCCGAGCGCAGTGACTACGGGAGAAACCCAGGGCCACAACTGCCCCCGGCCGACGCCGCTCCGCTTCTGGACCAGCTCGGCGCACTGCGCTGGGGGAGCAGTCGGAGGAGTCGGACACTGCGCCTGCGCCGCGGGGACCGGAGCCGGCTGGAGGGACCAAACTCCCCACCCCGCCCCACCCCGCCCCGCACCTGACTCCTTTTCCCCCTTAAAGTGGAGGGGTAGGGCAGCCGAGTCGGGCTGAAGGGCCAGGCACTCTTCGGCGCCCTCTGGCGCCAAAAGACGTCCCATGCACGCGCCCTGGGCACTGCAGGTTCATTGGGCCCCAGGTGTCTGGGGCTGGGGTGGTTTCCCCGGGAACAGTCTCGAGTCGGCGCAGAGCTTTCTTGACTTGGGGCCAGGCTTGTCAATGTCACCCGAGCTCTTAAGTATGTTCAAGTCAAAAAAAAAAAAAAAAAAAAAAAAAAAAAAAAGCTCCCGAAAGAACTCAGCAACCTATAGGATCGGGATTGTTAGAAATGAACAAGAGGCGTGAGGTTTCTCTGAGTTAGAAGATGATGTGCAATGAGCATCCCTCCAACCCCAGCCTTCCGGTATGGAAGAAGGGAGGGCTAGAAAATAAAAAGAATTCATTCCTTCCCACCCCCATTCGTCTCTTTCCAGGAACTGCTTGAAGGAAAATGCATTTTTTGCAAATGGCTTTTTGCCTTGAAGGCCCTTTATCGAAGCTCTTAAACTACTACTCTGACAAGCTGGCTGTTCCCAAACTTACAAATGGAAGAAAAAATGGAAATGGCAAATAAAGAACTAAAATTAACCACTAATGAAATACACATCTCTGAATGTGAGGCCCAGAAAGTTCCATCTTAGGTTCACAGATGTAAAAGTGGTCCTCTCGCTGGACAGATTCACATTTAGCTTGTGTGATTAATATTAACCAATAGACGTTTATTAAATGTCTCATGTGCCAGGGTTGTACAAAGTGCCAAGCATATGCAATAAGGTGTATCTAATCTAGAGAAAGAAGGGAAGAAAATGAATATTTGTTATTCTTTCGGGTTTTCTTGGCAGAGATACTTTTGCATTTCCTTCTCCCCCTCATTTGACAGATGAGGGAACTGAGGCACATAAGAGTGAAGTGACTTGCTCAGGATCACACAGCTTGTGTTTGAGATCATATTTGAATTCAGGATGCTTGCTTCCTGACTTTAAACCCTGGAGGTAGGTGCTATTATTCTCCTTTTTAAAATGGAGGAAATGGATACAGAGGTTAAGTCAGTTGTCCAGGATCACAAAGCTAATAAGATTCTGAGACTGAATTTGTATCCCAATAGATGTAGTTTCATGTATAATCATTTCCCTCCCCTCACACTGTTATAAATATTTTATTTAAGTTCAGAATAAAATAATTTTTTAAATACATACTATGTGCTATATTGTATAAACATATATTTTAACATATTTAACATGTATTGATCTACTTGCCATCTGGGGGAAGGGGTGGAGAGAAGGAGGGGAAAAATTGGAACAGAAGGTTTTACAATTGTCAATACTGAGAAATTACCCATGAATAGATCTTGTCAATAAAAAGCTATAATAAAAAAAATTTTTTAAAAAAGGACATACTACGTGCCATGCACCAAGGATACAAAGGGGGAAAAAAAGCCAATCCCTGTTTTCAAAAGATATCTAGTCCAAACTCCATATTTTACAGCAGGTATGTAAAGGCTCTGGGCTCAAATTTAATTTATGTCACACATATGCATTTATTAAGGATTTTATATTTACATAGGATCATATATAGATCTAGAGCTACAAGGGACCTTAGAAGCTAACAAATCTAACTAATTCATCTGATATCTGACAAGGGACTTTGACTCTAGGCTCACATTTAGTTAATATGATTTATAGACAATAATGTATATATATATATATATATATGACTGATACATTACCTTGGAATGTGATGCAATTTGATTCAGCCAATGTTTAATAAGCAAACAATAAATTAATAAAAAATTATTAAGTACTTATTCTATGCCAGGTACTGTTCTAGAAACTGAAAATGCAAAGACAAAAAAAAAAAAAAAAAGAATCAGTCCTTACTATGGAAAATCAGTCACATGTGAAAGTTGTATATAATATCTAAACCACTGTGGGTGTAGAGGAAATGGTAAATATTCCAGTTGGGAGAGCTCTGTCTAGAGGCCATTACACACTACCTACCATTAGCATGGCCCATTAGAATGGTATGTGGTAATGCTCCCTCCCCTGCACTTGATCTGCTAGCAATTTGATGATGAAAAACCATGATTCATTTTGTTGTCATTCAAAAACCATTTATTAGATTCCTATTAGGTACAAAGCAATTAGTGCTTGTGATGTAGTTGGAACAATGGGTTCAAACTAACTAGATGATATTTTGTTTTGTTTTAGAAATCATTACCAGGATAACCAGTTTTGTGATAGAGGGGATTGTTGATCAAGTATAAGTTAGAGTAACTAGTCTCTGAGTTCCCTTCCAACTCTGAATCTATAAAAATTGAAATTTAATACAAAAAAATGTAGCATCCTGCATTTGAGATCAAAATACAAAGTGGGAGGAAGGCAAAAAAAAAAAAAAAATCCTAAAAAAACAGGAAAAAATACCCAAAGATTAGTAATGTGGTATGCCTGCCAAAAGACCTAATGAGGTTTTAGCCTGTACTAGAAGTCTTTTCACCTTAATTCAGTGTGTGTGTGTGTGTGTGTGTGTGTGTGTGTGTGTGTGTGTGTGTGTGTGTGAGTGTATGCTGGAGAATTGGTGAGGGAATAGAGCAGAGTTTTATCCAGCTTTTTATCCAGAGTTTTTTTTATCCACGAGTTTTATACCACAGAAAATTTTGAGGACTTAGCAGTATTTAGCCAGAAAGAGAAGACTGAAGAGCTACAGAATAACTGTCAAAATATTTGAAGGATTGTCAAATGAAAAAGGAAATGAAAAAGGTTTTTGGACTCAGAAGGCAGAACTAGGACCAATAAGTAAAAGTTAAAAAAAATTACAAATTTCAACCCCAATGTAAGGAAAATTATCCTACACATTAGAATTGACCCAAATAGAGTAGACTTTGATAAAACTGACTTAGCCATAAATGGAGATGATTAAGCAAAAGCTTACTGGGATCATAATGGGATTTATATTGGATAAACTCTAAAATCTCTTCTAGCTCAGAGATTCTTTGGTTTGGTGAGAGTCTGGTTTAATTAGTTAAAATATGGTTCCAATTCATAATTTCCATACAAAAATATACTACAATATTAACAGTACGATTGGGGTGGGTCTGAGAGGACCACAATGGGATCTGAGATTTCACTGGTGTGGGGAACTCTTAATAAGGAAACTCAAACTCTTTCAACCAAAAACAACTGACACTTGTTCTTCGACTTAAAGTCTTAAATTGCCTAGAGAAGTGAAAGGGTAGTTCATTTCACTTCTAGATACTGTAATTAGTGGAAGTATAATTTTCCATGACAGAATACTGAGAGGCTTGAATAAAGCTGTAATTTGCTCAAGTTGAGACTTGAACCCAAACTGGTTACAATATAGTGTTCTTTCATCTCCTGATCTTATAAAAAAGAAGAAGAAAAAAATGAACCTAAGAATTAAGAAAGGAAGCTGAAAATTGATTTAGGGGTAGAAAACATACTCCTTGAAGGCAGAGATTCTTTTTTTTTTTCTTTTTTTCTTTTTTTTTTTTATTAATTTTATAATTATACATTTTTGACAGTATATATGCATGAGTAATTTTTAATAACATTATCCCTTGTATTCATTTTTCCAGATTTTCCCCTCACTCCCCTAGGATGACAGGCAATCTCATACATTTTACATGTGTTACAGTATAGATATAATATATGTGTGTAAATCCAATTTTCTTGTTGCACGTTAAGTATTGGATTCCGAAGGTATAAGTAACCTGGGTAGATAGACAGTAGTGCTAATATTTTACATTCAATTCCCAGTGTTCCTTCTCTGGGTGTAGTTATTTCTGTCCATCATTGATCAGCTGGAAATGAGTTGTATCTTCTTTATGTTGAAGATTTCCACTTCCATCAGAATACATCTTCATACAGTATTGTTGTTGAAGTGTATAGTGATCTTCTGGTTCTGCTCATTTCGCTTAGCATCAGTTCATGCAAGTCTCTCCAAGCCTTTCTGGCTTCATCCTGCTGGTCATTTCTTACAGAGCAATAATATTCCATAGGAAGGCAGAGATTCTTGAACTCTCATTTCTGTATCCTTACTTCCTTGCACAGTACTTGGCTTACAATAGGTTATAAACAAATTCTTATTGAACTGAATCGAATTAGAAAGTAGCATTTCTTTCTCAATTGATTATGTTCTTTGTGTTTATTTTGTTTGATTTTTTCTTTTTTATTAAAACTTTCTTTTTCAAAATATATGCATGGATAATTTTTCAACATTGACCCTTGCTAAACCTTGCGTTCCAAATTTCCCCCTCCTTGTCCTCGCTCCCTCCCTAAATAACAAGTAATTCAATAAATATTAAACATGTGCAATTCTACATATTTCTACAATTATCATGCTGCACAAGAAAAATGAGATCAAAAAGGGAAAAAATGAGAAAGAAAATAAAATGTAAGCAAATAACAATAAAAAGAGTGAAAATGCTATGTTGTATTCCACATTCAGTTCCTACAGTCCCCTTTCTGAATGTAGATGGTTCTCTTCCTCACAAAATCATTGAAACTGGACTCAATCATCCCATTGTTGAAGAGGTATGTCCATCAGAATTGATCATTGTATAATCTTGTTGTTGCTGTGTATAAAGATCTTCTGTTTCTGCTTATTTCATTTAGCATCAGTTCATGATTGAGTATTTTTCAAATTTCCTATAGCTCTTTTGTTTTTTTTTCCCTTGTGGCAACCCAGATTTTATGGGACAATCTGCACAACTGATATTTTAGCTTTACCAGGAAGTAATACAAATAGAGAAAAAAATAAAACAAAAAATAATCTATTCCCCAAATAAATGAATGAGCAGCTAGGTGGCACAGTGAATAAAATGCTGGCCTGGAGTCAGGAAGACTCATCTTTTCACATTAAATCTAGCTTCAATTATGTACTAGCTACATGATTCAGGGCAAGTTACTTAATCTTATTTGCCTCAATTTCCTCATCTGTAAAATGAGCTGGAGAAGGAAATGGCAAACTACTTCAGTATCTCTGCCAAGAAAAATCCAGTATCACAAAGGGTTGTACATGACTAAGATAACTGAATGTTAGCAACAATAAAACAGATAAATGATTAAAGGATTTGTGTAAGCAGTTTTCAAAAGAAAAAATGCAAATATCCACAATGAGATGAAAAAAATTTCTAATCATTAATAATAAGAGCTATGAAAATTAAAACAATCTGCAATTGTACCTCGTCAGAGGGGCAAAAATGATGAAAAAAATGAAAAGTATTAGAGTGACTATGGGGAAAAAAAAAGATATATTAATGCACTTCTGGTGGACTTACAAAGTGATCTGAATGATTCTGGAAAGTAATTTAGAATAATACTCCCAAAGTTACTAAATTGAATAACCCCAATCAATCGATAGCACAAGTAGACATATACCCTAAAGAGTTCAAAGACAAGAACAAAATACCAAATTTACAAAAATAATTATAACAGTATTTTTGTTGCAGCAAAGAACTAGAAACAACGTAGTTGCCTATCAACTGGGAAATAGCTCATTGAATTATGACAGATGAATGTTTTTGTTTTTTAGAAATGATGAAATGGACAGATTCAGAGAAAACCTGGAAGGATTTATATGAATGAATGAGCAGAATAAAGAAAACAGTTTATACAATGATTAAAATAAGATAAAGGAAAATAAATCTGAAAGGCTTAGGAACTCTGATTCATGGACAATTATGAGCCCAGAAGGCTGATGATGAATCATGCTTCTCCTGCCCTGATATACAAGTAACTAGAGCTGTAGAATGAGATGTGTTTTCACACATGGCCAATATTTGTTTCTCTTGATTATACCTATTTGTTACAAGGTAGGGGCTCTTATAGGACAAGAGAGGAAGTAAATATACATTTTTAAATATTGTAAATAATCAAGTTGATACTTTCATGTACAATCTTCTTTTTCTGTTCTTTGTATGTGAACAGTTAATGGTTTTTTTGTTTGTCAAGTTCCTAATCTTAAAAATTAAAGTTTTTATCCAATGGAATATGGCATATATGCTGATAAATGAATTATTTTTTTTTATTTGGTTTTTCCTAATCTGCTCTTCTTTATTATAAGGGAGGATTAGATATGTGCAGGGGAAAGGGCAGGGGGAGAGTATGTCAGGAAATTATGGTAGTATACAAAATAAAAAGCATCAAGACATGAGTTTTTTAAGAGTTTTTTTTAAAGAAAGCAGATTGTTCCCCCAAATAGTCTTGTAGTCCAAAAATGGCAAAGTGAAAAAGTACCAAAAGAAACAATGTAGGGCTAAAGAAGGAGTTCTTCTGCACCATTTTTAAAATATAAGGCATTTTAAGTGATAAGAAAAATATAATAGATTCTGTGCTTGTTATTTCTTGCCAATAAAGAACACTTCAAAGCTCTCTCAAAACTGCCTGACCCTTTCAAGTTTTGCAGCTGTTTATTTCTGAAGACTCAGACTTCAGCCACCCTCTTTCTAATCAGATGTGTCTTAATTGTGATACTTGATGAAATTCAAGCAAAATAGACATGATAAAATAGCTTGTGATTACCCAAAGGCAAGTGCACATTTATGAAGGAAATAGGAAAGGTTTAGAGAACAAGCAAAAGAAATGAATAATTGCATGTCATTAGTAGAAGAGTATGTGCTGCCCATCAAAGTTAAGCATAATCCTAAATGAAAATGGACATTCAATGATTGCCAAACTTTCAGAATTTTGTTACAAAAAGATCTGAACTTAATAGAAAATTTAACATATAAGATCCATGAGAACTATGAAGTATGATCAAAGACTAATTACAAGGGATGCAATAAAGACAAACAGTTGCTATAACAAATAAAAAACAAACATTTTTATATGTGCAAATATAAATCAAGTGCTCAAGATTATCATTAGTAATTGATAGTTTGAAAGAAAGATTGGGGTAGAACTAAATATGATGTGATTTTAAAAAAGCAAAAATGTGGAGGAAAAGGTAAAAGCAGTATCTTATATGAATGAGATAGGAAAGTAAGAACTGACATGGGGGAATGAATGAGAAGGGTTAGGAAGACTAGTAGTTCTAGAACTATCTCATTGAGAATGGGTTAAAGAAGGAAAAAATATATATGGAAAACTATAAAAGTCTTCTAAATTCAGAAAGAAGTAATAAAGAGAGGGAATAGGATAAGGGGTGTGTATATTAATTAGAATGGGCTAAAGAATGAGGGAAAGGCTAAGGGAGAAGATAAGGGAGGGATCCTTGGAGGGGGAGTAGGTTAAATAATAGCAAGACAAGATAGCAGGTAGAAGTAAAAAAGAAGAGTCATCCAGAAAAGGAAATAAGAGATAGACACAAACAATAATGATCAGGAATAGAATTTACTAGGAAAAAAACAAAAACAAAAACAAAAAAAAGCAGAGCTAATAATCATTGATTTCAGACAAAAGTAAAGCTAAAATGGATTTAACTGAAAAAGAAAAGAAAACTACACTATATGTCAGTCATACTAATCAATGTTTCTTTAGACTATTTAAAATAATTAGACAGCATAAGGTTGGAATAGTACTGCGGTATGGGAAATTATGGGTTAGTGGATTTAGAAAAATATGTAAAGACATGGATTTGTGAAGAATGATGTTATCCACCTTCAGAAAAGCAGAGTTCAAGTAAGTGTAGTACAGGTGTGTACAAATATATGTGTGTGTGTGTCTGTGTCTGTGTCTGTGTGATGATTATAGATAATCATGTATATGTATAAATGTACATATATATGTATATAAAAACATACCCACACTTAATTGTAACCTTGAGGAAAGTGGGCAGGAGGAAGAAAGCTTAAACAAACAAACAAAAAGAATAAAGTAAAAAAGTAAATAGCAGAAAACAAAAGAAACTCTATAAGGAAGCAAAGAAAAGATGGACATCTCTGAACACAATATATAGTATTTTTTATTTAGGCTTTCTTGAAATGGAAATTTATTGTGTCATATTTTAAATCTTCTCATCTTCTTCTGCACATGAAAATGTTTTCTTTTTCTTTTTCTCTTGATCCTATATACAACTTGTTCAAACATATTTGTTGCTATATCCTCCATTAGACTGTAATCTTGAGAGTATGTTTTTTCCTCTTTTTGTATCTCTAGTGCTTAGCACAATTCCTGGAATGTAGTAGGCATTCAATAAATGTTTATTCACTGAGTGTAAGGTAAAAGCTATTATTATCATCCCCACTTTACAATGAAAAGCCTAAGGCAGGCTGACTTGTTCAGGGTCACACAGCTAGAACACATCTGAGACTGCCTTTGAACTCAGATCTTCCTATCTCAAGATTCAACATTCTAACAACTCTGAGATGCCACTACACACCTCTCAGATTGGCTAGGATGACAGGAAAAGATGATGTTGAATGTTGGAGGGGATGTGGGAAAACTGGGACACTGATACATTGTTGGTGGAGTTGTGAATATATTCAGCCATTCTGGAGAGCAATTTGGAACTATGCTCAAAAAGTTATCAAACTATGCATACCCTTTGGTCCAGCAGTGTAATTACTGGCTTATATCCCAAAGAGATTTTAAAGAAGGGAAAGGGACCCACATGTGCAAAAATGTTTGTGGCAGCCCTCTTTGTGGTGGGCAGAAACTGGAAACTACATGGATTGGAGAATTGGCTGAATAAGTTATGGTATATAAATGTTATGGAATATTGTTGTTCTATAAGAAATGATCAACAGGATAATTTCAGAAAGTCTTGGAGAGACTTACATGAACTGATGCTGAGTGAAATGAGCAGGACCAGGAGATCATTATACACTCCAACAACAATACTATATGAGGATCAATTCTGATGGATGTGGCCCTCTTCAACAATGAGATGAAACAAATCAGTTCCATTTGTTCAATAATGAATAGAACCAGCTACACCCAGTGAAAGAACTCTGGGAAATGAGTGTGAACCACTTCATAGCATTTCCAATCCTTCTGTTTTTGTCCGCCTGCATTTTTTTATTTCCTTTATAGGTTAATTGTACGTTATTTCAAAGTCCAATTCTTCTTGTGCAGCAAAATAACTGTATGAATATGTACACATATTGTATTTAACATATACTTCAACATATTTAACATGTATATTTAACATCTACCTGCCATCTAAGGGTGGGGGTGGGGGGAAGGAGGGGAAAAGTTGGAACAGAAAGTTTTGCAAGGGCCAATGCTGAAAAATTACTCATGCATATATCTTGTAAATAAAAAGCTATAATTAAAACAAAAAAAAAGATTCCGCACTTTAAACATTATGCCATCTAGTTGCTTCTAATGAAGAATAAATTCTATATTTGGGCTCCGTTGTTCAGTTTTTTCAGTCATGTCCAACTTTTCACATCCCCATTTGGGATTTTTTTTGGCAAAGATATTGGAATGATTTGCCATTTCCTTCTCCAGCTCATTTTATGGATGAGGAAACTGAGGCAAACTTAGTTAAGTGATTTTCCCAAGATCACAAAGGTTGTAAGTGTCTGAACTTAGGAAGATGTCTTTCTGATTGGAGGCCCAGGACTCTACCCACTGCACCACCCAACTGCCCTTCATCAAACAATTTTGGTGCCATGATATTTTTGTGTGCCTCAGTTTCCCTTCTATTCTGGAAGAGTGTTTAGCTCAGAGTCAGAGTGAGAATACTCACACAGGATTCTCTTTAAGTCAAAGCTTTATTTCACAAAAAGTAAGGTGAGCCAAGTAGCATGACTAACTAATTAATCGGCAACTAAAGTTAGAGGGACTAATGCTTATATACTATAAATATGGCTCTAAGCTATAGTTAGGAACACTAAAATTGCTAAAACAAAACAAAACAAAACAAAACAAAACAGCCGAGATTGTTAGAAATAGTATTTTTTTAAATAGTAGTCTAGCCATAGGATCTACTGAAAACAGAAATAGTTAAAACATCAATGTGGATTGCCTGGATTTGAGGGACAGTTACTTCAGAAGTGTTCCTCCTGTGTCCTTAACAACTCCAAACATACTTATATCAGTAATTTTAGAAAAAGCATATATTAGCAATTTTCATAGGCTAGTCAAGGGCCCAGAGTTAGGATCCAAAATGTCCCCTACACCCTCCTTACAACTCTGGCCTTGTTATATTATTCTGTGTTTATCATATTATAGTTCCTATCATAATTGTTTGTGTATAGTTCTTATCCCAAACAAGGATACAGTCCTGGGGTATAGAATTTATGTTTTGTTTTTCATCCTTGTATCACCCACCCTAATATAGTACATTGCATATACTTGTTGAATTGACCTGAATTGAATCCCTAGGGCGATGGCAGAGAAAAGTCAAGTGTCATATTAGTAGGAACTCTGAACTATCAAACAAAAATGAGCCAACAGTAATAAGCTATGTCAGAACTATAAAAATAGCATCTGCTAATCAGTTTTCTATTTAGGCAGCTCACCACTTTATTAATTGTGATAAATTATGTCCTAGTGTGAGTAGGGAATGATTCATTCACCCTCAGAAGAGGCTATACTCTCAAGCAGTTTTTATTTTCTTTTTTCTGTTTTTAATATAAAGTAATCCGTGCACCAAATTCTGATAATGAAAATAGTCACTTCTTGCTAGTCAGCAGAAAGTGAAAGTCACTATAGAGCAGCTCAATTCATTACAGCAAGTAACCTGAATCTCCCATTGTATTGCTGGGGAATGGAAATTCAACACCATCAGATATCCTAGAGACTTTATAGTTTCAGGTTATTATTGACACTTGCTGAAGTTCAAGATAAATATTTCTTAGAGGGAGTTTCAAATGTTTGGATATGCAAGAGGGGTGTAGGACTGGCCCAGAAGACAAAGAAAGCCTCCGAAGAAAGATGTTTCATATACCCAGAACATGGGATTTTTATTTTTCTTCAGCCTATCTGATTTCTGAAAAGCTGGAGAATCATGTAGACTTCTTAATATTCAGAATCACTTCACTGGCCTTTTTAGTTCTCAATGAAAATTAATGATTTATTAGCTTGTATATTCAAAGCTGGAAGGAACCTTAGTGTCCATTCAGTCTAACCCCTTCAATTTACAGGTAAGGAAACTGAGATCCAGAGAGTTAGTTAAATGACTTGCTCAAGTAGTCACACAGGTAGGGATAGCTAGACCTCAAGTCTTCTGACTCCAAATGTGGTTCTTATTCCGCTATTCTATGACTATTAAAAAGGGTCACATAGAATAGTGGAGAGCAAGGGATGCTTGAAGTCAGGAAAATTTTTATTTGTCTTGTTTCTAACATGTACTTTACTGGGTGATCCTGGTCTTAATTCTGGTCCTACTTAATCCTATGATAAAAGTAGCTAAGTGGTACAATGGATAGAGTGCAAGGGTTGGAATAAAAAAGACCTGAGTTCATATTTGACCTGAAACACTTAGTGACCGGAAAATTGCTTGACCTCTGCCTCAGTTTCCTCATCTGTAAAATGGGAATATTACCTCCCAGAGTTGTTGTAAGGGTCAAATTAGATAATATTTGTAAAGTGCTTAGGCCCTATATAAAGGTTAACAATTATTATAATGCTAGTAACTGGGCAGATTACTTTGCCTCTTGTTGTCCCAGTCAGATGTCTAGGAATCAACACTCGATAGCAGTCTTCCTGATTTCATGCAGTCCAGATCAGCTTGAAATCTTTTCTCTGGACCTCAAATTTCTGTTTCTTTTTTAATTTACTTGCCCTTAGATTTTCCCAAGACGTTTTGGGTTCCTAACCCAGGCTCCTCAGCTTATCTTGCCACTCTGGCTCTGGAGGAGAAAGTGAAACCCAGCTTAAATCCAACTCACTTCCATGTTATGCTCCTCTTCAAGAAAGAAGGACAAATAACAACCTTTGTGAGTAGAGCTGCTCCACTGGGGAGCATTTCCAACTGGAACATGGCTCATTTTTCCCTCCCTCCTTCCCTCCTTCCCTTCTTCCTTCCCTCCCTCCCTTCTTCCTTCCCTCCCTCCTTTCTTTCTTCCCTCCCTTCTTCTCTCCCTCCCTTCTTCCTTCCCTCCTTCCCTTCTTCCTTCCCTCCCTCCCTTCTTTCTTCCCTTCCTCCTTTCTTCCTTCCCTCCCTCCCTCTTTCCTTCTTTCCTTCCTTCCTTCCTTCCTTCCTTCCTTCCTTCCTTCCTTCCTTCCTTCCTTCCTTCCTTCCTTCCTTCCTTCCTTCCTTCCTTCCTTCCTTCCTTCCTTCCTTCCTTCCTTCCTTCCTTTCCTTCCTTCCTTCCTCCCTCCCTCCCTCCCTTCCTCTCCTTCCTTCCTCTCCTTCCTTCCTTCCTTCTTTCCTTCCTTCCTTCCTTCCTTCCTTCCTTCCTTCCTTCCTTCCTTCCTTCCTTCCTTCCTTCCTTCCTTCCTTCCTTCCTTCCTTCTTTCCTTCCTTCCTTCCTTTCCTTCCTTTCTTCCTTCCTTCCTATCTTCCTTCCTTTCCTTCCTTCCTTTCCTTCCTTTCCTCCCTCTTCTACCTTTTGTCCATATATAGTATCATACCCTTACCTACAGGTACCTTGCTCAAAGGAATGTAAATTTTATTTGTGTGTGTGTGTGTGTGTGTTATGGGGGAAAGGTGAAGAACTTAAAGATCAAACATATTGATCAGTAACTCTTAAATTAGCTGAAGCCTTGAGGCCTCAGTTTCAGCTTCTCTGGAGTCCTGTGATTTTAGATAAAGCCTAGACTACATTCCATTGTCCAAAGAAGGAATTAAAAGAATACATGGCTGAGGGAGCTATATCATTATCTCATTACTGCATTTTACTAGCCAAATAAGGGAGTAAAGACTTATGTAGCCAACAGTAACATATAGAGGGTGGGATTTGGGGGGTTCTTTGTCTGAAATGTATAAAAACTGTGAGCACTCTCAGGGGAGCGGCTGTGAGCATTTTTCACTCACAGAGGGGACTGCTCGCTTCTCAAGAGTCTAATAAATTTTCTGCTTTCTCTGAGTGATCACTACATGAGTAGTCAATTTTGGGTAGGGGTCTTTTTACATCCCACACAGTGTGATCGCTGGAAACTCCCAAGATATACTGGGGGCTTATTGGTTATATTCCTTTCTTAAGGACTGTGTGGGACAGGTTGGGTGCAATACCCCCTTCCCAATCTAATTAACTAATCAAAGACATCATCAGGTACAAAGAGAAAGCATTTATTTAATCCCTGCAGGGAGAGGCCCAGACACACACCTGGGAGCCATCGCAACTCTGCCATGTGCTCCTGGAACCTGGCCAGCTTCTGGCTTATTCAGGGTTTAAAAGCAAAAGATTCGATTCTTCTCACTGGATAGACTAAAAGGACCTAACCATCCTTGACCAATGGTCACCAATGTATCTCCAGGTTCAAAGTTTATTCCTCCAGAGACCTGGAAACAGGGATCATATGACTCAATACTGAGAAATACTTCATCTAATCAGTCCCACTCAGGACCATGCCTTAAACCCAAATCACTCTGTCTCTCATTAGGTTGTTTTTGTCTAAACTAGGCAAAAGAGGGCTATCTTAGCCCCAATTCTTACCTAGCCTTAATCACTGAATGAGTATTGCCTCAATCAAACTGAGTTCTGTTAAAGACCTTAGCTTAAAAAGGCCAAGGTCCCCCATTGCCTGCAGAGCCACCTCTAATCATCCTGGTCTACATCTTGCCACTGGACTCAATTCACTCTGGAGGAAAAAGTGAGACAAGGCTGCATGGCCCACTCTCACTTGCATGTCATGGCATCACCTCCTTGATTTATGGTCCTCTTAAAGAATGAAGGACAAACAAAAACAGCCATATTAACTTGCTCAAATCTTTATCTGAAACCCCAAGAAGGTAGTTTCCCTCAGTCCTCCAATTTTCCTACTTAGTGGTTCATTTCCATTCACCTTGTCATCCCATCCAGAGAAATAGGACCACCTACTAAATTTCACATATATTGTTGTTCAGTTCTTTTAGTTGAGAATGACTCTTCATGACACCATTTGGAGTTTAACTTGGCAAGCATTGGAGTGTTTTATCATTTCCTTCTTCAGCTCATTTTACAGATGAGGAAATTTAGGAAAATAAGAGTTAAGTGACTTGCTCAGGGTCACATAATTGATAAGTATCTGAGACCAAATTTAAATTAGATTCTTTTTGACTCCAGGCCCCTTACTCTGTTTGCTATACCACTACTGCAACAACCACAACCCATGTGTAGCTTCTGAATTACCTTTATTCATATCCTTATCTGGAACCTACATATCTTTCTATAGGAAGGAGATTTCCCTCCAACCCATTAACTGTCTTAATCATTGGTGCATTTCCACCTGTCTAGTCCTTTCATTCAGAAAAATAAAACAACCCCTAAATTTTACATATGAGATAACCAAGGCAGAAAGAGTTAAAACTGTTGCCCCAAAATCATAGAATTATTTTGTGGCAGAGCTAAGATTGCTTCTCCCCCCTCCCTCCTCCTCGGAGGCAATTGGAGTTAAGTGACTTGCTCAGAGTGTTAAGTGTCTGAGGCCAGATAATAAATTCAAGTCCTCCTGACTTCAGGGCTGATACTCTATCCACCGGAGCTAAGATTATAACTAAGTCTCCTATGCCTGACACATGGCACTAAAACTGGATAAAGGAAAGTGAAAGTGCATTGAATTATTCTGGATGGTGTAGGTAGACCATAAAAACTTGTTTTGAATTGCTGGATTGAAAACCTAATTAGGTTAATCTCTTATCCAGAATACTCATTCTCATCATATTTTCATTTACATATTAACTACATGAAAAAAACCAGGAACAAAGGATTGGCCTGCCATTCTCTCATTTGTTTGCACATGCATAATGAACCATGCATGAAAGTTTAATCAGAAGGAAACTGAATAGAAACAACTGGTCTGGTAAGCACGAAATGCATGGTCATTTGAAAAAATCAAATCTTACAGTTCTGAGAGATTTATTAGCAAAGTCCTACTGACTTATCTGGAAGCTTCTCTTCTAGTAGTAGTAGTGGCCAATAAATAGATAATTGTGGTTAGGGTAAAAGAGAAAAAAAAAATTTTTTCAAGAAAAGGAAAATACAGTAGGAAGTTAACCATATTGGAAATAATATAAGGAAAACATGCAAGTAGAATCTTTTTTTTTTTTTCCTATTATAGCCCACACTCTGGGGCTATTGTCCTAAAGCCCACTCTGACTGGCAGGCTGGATCCACCGAAGCCCTAATGGACTCTCAGAGCCTAGGGGTTAGTTTTCTAATGCAAGTCTCCCACTAGTTTGTTTCCTTCTAGTGATTATCAGTTAATATCAATCAGATTTAATTTGCTTTTTATAAAGGGTATTTACTGAGTTGATATTAAAATATCCCTGTTTTCTCCATCCTCCCCCCAATTTTATTTCCCCATTTGCTGATTGTTAATTTTCAGTGTGAGCACTTACACCTCAGAAAGTGCTAATCACTACAAATCAAGGCTCAGTTTAATATTTTGTTGAATGTCTAGACTTATGACAGCCTTAGTAATGTAGATGATTAAACTTAAAATTATGTGTGTATACTTCCCTTCCTCCACACCAGTTATTAAATATTTACCAGCACATTCCTGTATTACTCTATTAAACATTGCTTGAGTTCAGCAAGAGGACAGAAGGTTCAGGGAAGGAAGTGATCATCATACTGGAAGCATGGTGACTTTATACTACTATTATTCCTGCTGTTGTCACTACTACTATTTCTCCTCCTCCTCTTCCTCCTCCTCTTCCTCCTCCTCCTCCTCCTCCTCTTCCTCCTCCTCCTCCTCCTCCTCCTCCTCCTCCTCCTCCTCCTCCTCCTCCTCCTCCTCCTCCTCCTCCTCCTCCTCCTCCTCCTCCTCCTCTTCCTCCTCCTTCTTTCTCCTCTTCCTCCAATAATCCTGCTACTACTACTACTGTCTGGCATTTATATAGTACTTGAAGGTATGCAAAGTACTTCACATCCATCATTTCATTTGAGTTTCACAACACCTCCATCTAAGGCCTTCTGAACTCATGGCTTATAGGCTCCAGAGCCCAAAACATCTCAGACCAGAACTGGGGAAAAAAAAGAAAAAAAAAAAAAAAAGACAATCATGAACCCTTTGTTTAGAGCCACCCTAAAGCTGCCTATTTGAATTTTACCAAATAAACGTAATTCTCAATTTCCCTTCCCTCAAGAACAGAATCTAGGGACTGAGCGCATGTAAGTAACAAGTATTTTTGATACCTCCCGAAGCTGACTGGAAAAAAATGGATCAAAACAATAATGGGAAAAATAGAAAACATATATAGTCACACATTTCCCAAAGTGCCCAAGTTACATCTTTGAAAAAACTTATTTTAGGCTACTTTCTTTCCTTATTTTCTATAGAAAGGTGGCTATATAACCATTTTGTTTTTTTATCACTGAGTCTGCTATTGCTAATGGAACCAAAGCAGAGTGCAACAACATCAAAAGAGTTAGAACAATTCTGAAGAGTTTCAATAGGGAAGGAAAGGACTTGCACTAAAGAAGGTACGAAAAATATTCAATGACCACAGAGTAGTGAAGGACAAGCAGAATCTTGGATTGCTATATATATATATATATATATATATATATATATATATATATATATATATATATATATATATACACCATCCTTGCTGGTCAATTATTCAGTTAATTGACAACATCATTTTTCTATATTTTTTTAAAAAGGCAGAGAGATGAGCCTAGTGTGGCAGCTATTGCTTCAGGAACACCCAAGAGTATACCTAGCCTTCATCAACTTCATATTTTTATGATTCCAAGTCCTCTTAGTTACATGGATAAAATGAAAGCTATCAATTTTTTAAACCTTTGTTGTATGCATGATTTACTCAATCTTTTCAGCCATTTCTTTGATTATATGCTAACCTAACTTCATTCTTATTAATGTCTCTTCTTTCTCAATACCTACTGTTTGGAATTGAAGGCATTTATTATATAGTTTGGAACACCTTAAAGAACATTATATACAGTCCCCTGGACACTAGGCATTAATGATCCATTTGATTTTTCCTGTGTGAATTGTTGGGCTGAATTCCTTAGAATCATTATGGATCTAATTTAGGAAGTTCTGCAGTATTTTGGGATTATATAATTAGCACACCATTCACAGAAACATCTAAACAACCTAATTATGGGAAATCCCTTTTCATTTAAACTCTAAATTAGACATCCTTCAAGGCAGTAGCAAATGTTACCTGTTGAACATATTTTTTTCCTTGATGCCTCACTTGATATTAATAATAAGAGGGTCATTGAAAAGTTATTTGTTATTATATATTTCTTTTTTTTTTTCTCTGAGGCTGGGGTTAAATGCCTTGCCCAGGGTCTCACAGCTAGGAAGTGTTAAGTGTCTGAGATCAAATTTGAACTCGGGTCCTCCTGAATTCAGAGGTGGAGCTCTATCCACTGCGCCACCTAGCTGCCCTCTGTTATTATATATTTCAAGAATTCTTGAATATTTTTGATATATGCATTGGAGACACTGTGTTGGTAAATTATGCCAGTTTTAGGGAGTGAAGTTTTATCTAAATTTTACAGAAGAGGAAGTGATTTGTACAATGTTACAGAGATGACAGAGCCAGTTCTTAAACCCAGGTCTTCATACTCTAAGACATATCTTTCTTCAGCAACAAGGATTCATAACTTTTGTTTTTTCCTTCACAGACTCATTTGGCAATCTGATGAAATCTGTTTCCCCTCTCAGGAAAATATTTTTAAGAGCATTAAAATAAAATACAGAAAATTACAAGGGAAATAAAATATACTGAAATAGAGTTATCAATATTAAAAAAAAAAAAAACCTTCATAGACTTCAAATTAAGGAACCTAGCAGTGTATATACTATGCTACTACCTACACTGAATCCATTTCACATTCAGTTAATCTGATATGAAAACTTAGGATCTTTATGCTTTGTTCATCTTCTATAGAAATCAGATCTAAAGGGAGAAAAATCCTCAAGTATCCCAGAATATGTCATGAAAGTTGTGTAGAGAAATCATCACCATCAAAAAAATATTCACAGTATTTGGTGCCTAATCATGTGCAGGGTTATACTAGGTCAGGGCTAGTCAGTACTTTTGCAGTTATCGTTTGCAATGAGTCAGTCATATACCTGTGCCAAATAGATGCCCTAACTAAAGAAGTAAACAGGAAGTAAAAAGAAACCACTTGTCTTTGCTTCTGCCAGTTTTCAAATATTGTAAATTGCCATGTTAGTTATTATATGCCAATTGTACAATATTATTCTAATAACATTTTTACTAAGGAAAAGAAAGACTAATTTTCATCTCTTTACTTACCTATTCTATACTTTAACAAAGTTATTTAACAAGGGATAATGGTATAAAAAATTACTCATGCATATACACTGTCAAAAAATGTATAATTATAAAATTAATACAAAAAAAGAAAAACAATTGCAAAATGAGCTGGAAAAAAAAACAAAAAACAAAACAAAACAAAACAAAAATAAAACAAAAAAACCCAAAGTTATTTAGCCCTTTCTATGAGATAATATTTGTAAAGTACTTAGAACAATACTCAGCCCATAGTAGATAGCTAATAACTCATTATATTTCAGGCACTATCCAAAGTACTCAAGACTTAAAAAGAAAAAAAAATCCAGACTTTGCCCTCCTAAACTTCCAGACCAATGGAGGGACACAATGTATTACATTATATAATAAGGGAGAAAGATTACTTTCTATGGTTTTGTTTCGGAGGTTCATCTTCTTACCTTCCCACCTCTCTGAAAGGATACAGAGGCATTAAAAGAGTAAACAGTTTCAGCAAGTGATGGAGAGAATCCCACTTAGCAACTCTACAAAGACCTAGAAGAGAATTGCACTTCAGGGGAATTTCATGAAAACTTCACAAAGGAAGAAAAGAACTTTTAGTGCCAGAACTTGTGAAGTAACCCTTTCTTCCCAGTGTTCCCTATGTGTGTGATTCACTTCTCTCCCTACTGACTTTGTGTGTAGAAAGGAAGAATATGTTCCTGGTTGGGGATGGGAGTGGAAATATTTTGTTCTGATTGTTCTTACTATAGTAACTTAGTAAATACACTTGCTAAAAACTACTAGCTGATAATCAACAGGAAGTTCACTTGTGGAGGCTTTGGAGTGACAGAAAAACTAGCCCTTCAAAATTATGGACTCAAAAGAGAGCAATCCTTAGTAGTTCTCTGGAGAACTAACATTGGAGTGTGACTTCCCAATAGGGTGAGTGACTCTGAAAGAGATACTGTATATGAATAAAAATATGTTAAATATACATCAAATAAAATCAAAGTGATCTGAGAGAGGAGGCACCAGCTACTAGGAACACAGGGTCGAGAAAGAAGGTAAAGGTGAACTAGGAAAAACCAGAAAATTGTCTACTGTTTCCAAAGTCTTTATTTTTATATATACATGTCTGGAGCTGGTACCCAAGTAAACTCAGACACTATAAGTTTCCTTCAAAATCAGCATGAAGAAGGAAGAATGTCTCTTCTACAAAGTTTTCAAATGAATTTTGATTTTCCTGCAGTCACACAGGGGTTGTGTCTGTATTCTCCTCACTAATCCAAAACCACTGTCTTCAGGAAGCATGTAGAGAACATGGATCCCTCCCCAGCATGTTGAAAGTAGAAGCATACATTCATACATAACAATTTGTTTGAACCCTCCTGTGTAAAAGAGAAAAAGAGCTGAACAGAATAGACTGGCAAAATAAGAGTTGATGCATCATACCAAACCCATAATTGCCCATCTTTCTAAGAAAAATAGAAAGTATTTAATCATTTATTTTCTAGTATCCATTTTGGATCATTGCAATTAATCTTTTTCACAGATCAAACTCCATAAGTAGAAACTATAGTGAGCCAATTGAGTTTATATAGCATCATCTTGAGAAAGGTTATGGACTTCACTTATTTAACAAAGCCTTTCTCTTGTCCTTTATTCAGGACTAGGCTGTGGATTGTTTTGTTTAATAAGTTTTTATTTACATGTAAGTCAATTTTTATTTTTCCACCAGCAGAAAAAAAAATGTGTTTGTTTCCATTTCCCTTATTGACATAGCATTTTACCACTTTTCAACCTCTTCTCTTTTCTTGGTTCAGGAATATCACTTCTCATGGTACCTCTTTATTCCCCTAACTCTACTGAAGCAATAGAATTTCAAGACAAGTTCATCTGAATAAATAAATTCCCATCATTTTCTGGGCTTTCCTAGTAGATTTAGTCAGGGCCATGAATGCTAAGCTGTCTTGTCTATTGCCCTTGGTTATCTGGTATGTCTTGAGGCACTGTTTCTTTGTAAAATGTCATATATGTTACAGTTTTTTATTAATAATACTCCATATTCTAAGCTTTTATTTTTGAAATAGGATTAATGGATCTTCCATTTGAAAAAGTATCCCTCAAAAAGAAATTTACTGCATTTCTATTCTGTTGAGTTTGGCAGCTAGTGGATAAAAGGATTAGGGCCAATAAAAACCTCTCCTTCTGTGTATATAGTTGCAATCAAATACTTAATGTTGTCTCCCTATTTTGGAGATTTAAAGTTCTCCCTATGACTGAAAACAAAGCCCTTAGTAGAAAAGAATTTTTTTTCCTTAAAAAAATTTTGGTTTATTAATTTATCAGCCTAGTTCATCTCTGCTATATTAAGGTTTGGTGAAAAAAAATTCAGTGACATATATCATATATTTCAGTGACATGTCACTTTAATGAAAGAATTGGATTGCCATATCATTACTCTTAATCCACCGTTTATTGAATTCCTACTATGTCTCTCATACTGTTCCAGGTGCCAGTTTAGGATACTGACATATAAGACATGGTCCTCGCTTTCAATGGGGTTGCAGTCTACTTAAAGAAAGAAAAGAAAGAAAAAAAAAACCATGAAGTTGCAACAAATCACTGGGCCTAATGGTGATCAGCTATTAGATCTTGGATCTTCAATAAAAAACCTGGAGATTCCAATATCCTCTAAATTACCAGAATAAAATGATTGGTGAAAGGTTGCAATCAGCAGGAATGAAAACAATATTCACATCTGTGATTCATCAGATCTGATATGATATTAGAGGAAGTCCATTATACAAAAATCACACTCAAAAATAAATGACAATGAAACAGTTGTCTAAAATTTTTTCTATTGTCTTTTGGTTCAGATTTATAATTTCATCAGAATAGGAAAATTCTTATTTAGAAACTCCTTCTATTAAAGCATATATAATTTATAGTCTTAGAGCAGCAGTTATATAGTGAGTTATCTACACCCTGGTTTGGACTCAAATCTTCCTGACTCCAGGCCAGTATTCTATTCACTGTGCCACCTGGCTATTTTTTTCATCTATAACTACATCTTACAACAGATTGGACGCAGGAGCAGATAGGAGAATATAGCTGTTTCCTACAAAGTCAGATATTAAAGAGATATGTAAAATGAAATAATGATATACTTCTTGCTAATTTTTTGTTTGGATGAATATAGTTATTTCTCATAAAAATATCTGTGCTAATATGTGATGAATTTATTATTGTTATATTTAATAAATAAATAAATAATTGAAAATTTTTATCAATTTTAATTACTAATATAATAGATATCAGAAAATGTAATCCATATAAGCAAAAGCTCTTTGGAATTTTCAGTAATTTTTAAGAGTGCAAAATGGTCCTAAGATCAGCTTTCTTGAACCCTATCTAGGGGCCCTTAGAGATTAAATAATTGGCTTGTAGTCCTTTAAGTAACATATATATCAGAGGGAAAGTTTAAATCTATGTTTCTGAATTAAATGGTGGTCTTTTATTCACTATGTCATCCTGTTTCACAAATTTTACAGTATTACATAAAAATAGGTTCAGTTTACAAGTGGAGAAAGTCATTGTCAGCCACCTGAATCTTTTCTTCCCAATAGTTTGCTGCTTTTAAGGCCCAGATACAGGGAAGATGGCCACTCATACCACTTAAGGTAATCTTAACCTTTTTTTTCCACCTTAAATGATATGGATCCCTTTGTTGATCTGGTAAAGCCTATGAGCCACTTTTTAGAATAATGTTTCTGAGGGCATAAAATACAATATCAAAAGTTAGTGAAAATAAAAATGCAATTGTTTTCCATTCAAGTCCATAGACTCTTTGAAGTATATCCACACACCAAGATTAAAAACCCTGAATCTAGATGCAGCTTCGAAAAAAAGCCTTCTCTTTTTCTTTTCCCATGGAGTTATTCTAAAAACCATCCTATTGTAAGAGTATTGTCCTGAGATAATATTTGTGAAGTGTTTATCCCAGTATCTAGCACATAATAAGCTCTTAATAAATGTTTGTCTCTTCCTTATTTGTTTTCATACTTGATATATGGAAGCTATTGAACAAATACTCAGGCTTTTGAAAGATATAATTTCCATGTTTCCTTCAAAAAAGTGAAAATGATCTTTTTTGGGGGAAAAAAAGATGTCGCATTTATTAGGTGTTTTAAAAGAAATTATGGTATATGATGGTTATTTGTGAGTCTATTTCAAAGGGATATCTTTCAGCAGCCGTTAAAGAATATCCTCTTGCCTCAGGGTTTGTTCAAGATAATAGAAGTTTGTTCAAGCAATCTCTTTATTACTAAGCATTTTACATTTTTAATGCCCTCTGCCATCATTAATTAGTCATTTATCACAAAAGCCCTGTGGGACAAATGAACATAATAACCTCATTTACAAAAGAACCAGGTGTACACAGCATCACTGACTCACAAGCACCATCCACCATGACAACCCAAGTATGGCAGTCAAGGTTTGACTTAGGGCTACCACTCGTGTGTGTCTAATACATCTTTGTATGTCTTGGTACACCAAAATCCACTTGGGATTATGAGTGGGAAAATGGACAGAGCAGCTCAGAAATTTCTATCTTATAAATACTTTGAAATTTACTAAAATGAGTTGCTATACTGCAGCTCAACTCTTCATTAGGATTTATTCTCTTCCCACGAAAAATTAATTGTTTTGTCATCCACAGAGAGATATTTTGATCCTCTGTAACATTTCCTTTGGCTAAAAACTGGGCTGCTACACATAAAAAATATATTGACTCACTTTGGCTCTTACTACAAAACTTGGTACATGGTAGAATCAAGGAGTTATAATTGGAAAGAACCTTAGAAATCGAATAATTCAATTGCATCATTTTATAAATAAAGAATATGCACAGGTAATAACAAAGCTGGGATTTAAACCCAGGTCATCTGGTGCCAAACCAGTGTTCTTTCCATTTTAGCTATCATAACTTTCTCAAATATTCAAATAGCAGCATGATATTTAATTTGGAATAATCATTAGTCAACAACAATAACAACAATAAAACAAATTAAGACTCTATCAATTGGAGAATGGCTAAACAAATTATAGTATATGAATATGATGGAATTTTATTGGGTTATAAGAAATGATAAAAGGAATAGATTAAAGGGAAGCCCAGGAATACCTATGTAAACTGATACAGACTGATGTGTATAGTTCAAAGAAAACAATTTATAGCATTGTTAAGGAAAACAACTGTGAAAAACTTTAGAACAATGTTCAACTCAATAACCAGCCCCTATTCTAGATTTTTGTTGTTAAACCATATCTTCCCACCCTTTTGCAGACAAGTGGTAAAGTAGGTACAAAATGAGATATATACTTTCAGAGACAAAAACAATGGATGGATTTGTTTTGTGTGTCTAGGGATGGTTTTTGTTTTACTTATCCGAAAGAGTAGAATTGGGAGGGTGGTGATAATGATGTGAAAGAAAAGGCAGAAAAGAATATCCATGAATTATTAAAAAGTAAACAGAAGAGAGCAGAAGGAAATTTAAAAGGGATTACAGATCAGCAGGGCAGTGTTGGACCTACCATGTTAAATTTGAATTATTCTAAAGGAAAGCCAGCAGGCAAGAAGGAAGGGAGGGAGGAAGAGGGAAGAAAGGACAGAAGGTAAGAAGGAGGGAAGGAAGGAAGGAAAGAATAAAGAAAGAAGGAAGTAATGCAGGAAGGGAAGAAAACACCTAAGTTGTACATATTGGGTGAAAAATAAATAGTACGCAACAGAAGTTCGCAGTTTCAAAAACATTTTTTGTTTGTTTTTGTATTCATTCACGTGAAATAATCATGTTTATTGAAATTTATTTAGTTCATAGTAAAAAAAAAAAGAATTTTTAAATGTTCAAGCTCTAGATAATATTTAGTATGTAGTTGTATACAGGACAGCTGGATTTTTTTCCATTCTGTAATAATCTGCCCTGTATTTAAATCATATCCCTATATCAGAACAACTCTTCCTTTTAAGAGGGGAAGGGCTATTGCATAGTGTAAGGGTCCAAATCAACTAAAAGGAAATTTTCTGAAAGAGTAAGAAATTTTTATGGTTTCATGAGTAAAATTTACCAAAAAACTTTTCATCTAAGCTAACAAATGTCCTGACCCAGGCAGTGATATTCTTTCTCTTGTCATTTACCCAACCATTACACGCTATAATTCTGATCTACGCCACCCACCACATATATAGACACACATGTAGGTAATTGTTGTCCATAATAACAAATCATCTTCAATACCTTCATGCCTGAGAAAGGGAGTTAGGGAACTCTCAGAGGAAAGCTCCATTCTGCTTATAAGAGACTGATCTGCCCCCCAGCTTACAAGCTTCACAGGCCATCATTCTCCATACAATTCACCCAAGGTGTATCTTGATTTTCTCCTTAGTTGTTGGAAGCTGGATGTCCTCAAATCCTTAGGAAAAAGGGGTTCTCCTTTATGACAACTGAGGAGGGCTGCTGGACTGAGGGCTCCTGACTTTCTCCCTGCCACTGCAGACTCATTCTGAGGGATGCCTTGGGTGGCAGGTGGAGTTATAATTATAGATTAGAAAAGAGCCAAATCAGCAGCTGCTGCTTGATTTCTGGTGCCAATGAGAACTGACATCAGTGGGTCCTTGGCATAAACAGGTCTCTGAAAGTGGAAAAAAACATTTTAACCCCTGTGCTTGTCAGTCCACTCAGTGGGCACCCAGCAGAACACAAAATCTGGACTGGGGGGAGACTGGGGGTCACACAAAAAGCCACAACCCTGAACTAAGGAAGCCTTTCTCAGAGGAAGCTCGGAGTTAGAGAAATTTCTTTCCTGTTTGGAGTGCCAAACCAAAGAAACAGGTTAGTGTGTCTGATGTGTTCCCGATGCACTTATCTGATCTCTACTCGGTGTAATCTTGATCCTTCAGACAGAGAAGTAGACAAGAAAATAACAGAAGGGCAGACATGATGGCTGGTTGAGGGAGTGTTGTTTATACCATTCTAGCAAATGATGAAAAAATGTTTATATTGTTATGTTCTTATAATAATAACAAACAGAGGCCCTTTAAAACATATTCACTAACAAGGATGCATATGCAAATGCAAAAGTGTTTATGGTACAAAATGACATGAGATTTATGGCAGAACATCCATCATTATATAACATGTTTATCTACATCAAAGATCCCCATTTCCTTTTAATACAGTGGAAAGAGTGATATTTGTTCAGCTTTAACCTTTGCTGCTTACCATCTGTGTGATCTTGAACAAGTCACATAACTTTTCTGTATCTCATTTCCTTTATCAGTAGAGGAATGGGTTTGACTGTATAGCCTCTGAGTTCCATTGATGATCTCCAAGGTCCTTTTTGGCTCTAAATCTATGATATCTATCTATCTATCTATCTATCTATCTATCTATCTATCTATCTATCTGTCTTTATATATATATATATATATATATATATATATATATATATATATATATATATATACATACATATATAGACTGACTTGTGATTATACCGCTGTGACAAACTCCCTGTGCTGAAATTCCTTCCAGTCCGCACATCAGCAACTCTCCACAATTTGTAGTTTTAATTAATAGCAAATGTAAATGCAAGCATAGCACTGCCAATTACCACTTGCATTAAATAACAAACTAGTACATAAAGGTAAACTGGTACATAAAAGCTTCTTTCCATGACCCTAAAATTAGACATCAGTCTGAAGATTTCTTGGGTAACATTTGTGAAATGGGCTTTAATTTTGGGTGGCAGATCCAAGTGTTCTTTTTCATCTCTATGATTTTAATAATAGGAGATTTTTCAAGAGAAGGTTTTGACTTACTAAGAGCTATCACCCTCATTATCCTTCTTCCAACAACCAAGATTTAAAAGTCATTTTCGTGTCATTCTTTTCTGAATATGTTGCATCCTAGAAGTTGAACAGGCTTTTCTCATTTGCATTAGCTTTGATCTAGTACTTGTATAGAGATACATATTGATATTTGAATATTTCTTTGAAGTATAGAATTCTGGATGATCCTTTGAAAGCTAAGCTTGATTTAGGCTGTAGTCATGATTCTTTGTTTTGGGGTTGTTTGTTGTGGGGTTGCCTACATCATTGGATGCGGCTTCTCAAACTGCTGTTTGTCCTTCATTCTTGTAGAGGACCAGGACCATGATACAGGAAGGTGCTCATGTAAATTGGATTTAAGTGAATGAGGGGCTGTGCAAAGGTCCAAGACTCACTTTTTCCTCCAGAGCACTCTGGGTCCAGTGGCAAGATATAGGCTCAGGACAGTGGAGATGGCCCAAGATGCAGTAGGAGATCTTAGCCTTTTTAAGCTAAATTCTTTAACAGATTTATTTGACAGAGCCCCACTAGTGATTTAGAATAGGTAAGAAATGAGGCAGAGAATGGTTTTTTAAATCATGTGTGTGTGTATCTGGGAGGGGAAGACCTTTAGGATTTTTGCCCCAAACAGAAACAATTGCTATTTACCTTCATTCTGAGCCAACCAGGGCCCAAACAATGACCAAGTGAGACTTAACCTGGGATCTATTGTTGGTCAATCAAGGAGAGCTAAAGTTATTTGGGTTTAAGTCATGGTCCTTAAAAAAGAAATCTAGTCCTTAGACTTCAAGATACTTTGCTAGGTTTCAGTGATCAAAATTTACATTCCTTTGGACAGAGCACCCACAGATTGTTCAAGCAGGTAGTTACCAAAATAAGACTTTTTATTCATTCCAACACACAGTTCTCCTAACCTCTTCTTTCCCTATCCCCAAAAAACTATTTCTATGCATCTAATAGAGGATTTTTGATGGTGGGAAAATCTAACATCACTGTGTTCCAGGAATGGTACAATGGAAAAAAAGAAGAGTTGGTTTTTGTAGTCAGGGAACCTGGCCTTAAATCTTGGCTTTGCTATTTAAAGTTTGTGATCTTGGTCAGTATTTTCAACCTTTGTGGGCCTCAGTCATCAACTCTGTAAAGCAAAGTGGTGACCCACTTCTAAATGGTAACCTAGCTCTAAATCTATAATCCCATGATCCAAATTGCATTTTTAAGTGTTCAAGAGGGCAAGTCAGTTACATCTTCTTATGTAAGTTATTGCCAGTGAAATCTTGCCAGACAGGTAAGTCCCAAATACTCATAGCCAAATTAAAGAATCAAGAAAGAAATCTGCATGTGGAATTCTCACAAATCAATGCATTTTTCCTTCTGAGTTCAAGGAAGAAATGCATAATTTTCTTACAAGTGACTTAATTTTCCCTTTGTATTTCACACGAACAACTCAAATCACAGATAGATAAATTGAATTGGAATTATACTTTGGCCATAAATATTGAATATTCATTCTTGAACTTTCAAATGACCATAATGTGTCCAGTCTGCTCAACTTTCCCATGGCACAAAGAAAACATGATAGAGGGCAGTATCTTCATATAGAAATTCACTTGAGACTGCTTATAATGTCACCTGTTTCCTTTGATGAAATATGCTAACATAACTAATAAATAATTCTGTGCATATTAGACACAAAGCTTTGAAAGGCTTTGAGAAAACTGACATCTTTAATACAACTAACTGATTCCAAGGAGTCTTTTCCACTCTATTCATTTTAAAAATTTGTAGAAAAACTTGTTAAAAAAAAAAACAAAGAGTGCCTAAGGTTCTGTTGAGAGAATGAAGCAGTACCAAAATACTGATAAACATAATGACTACAAAAAATAAAAACAGTATCAAAATCTGGAAAAATGCATAAGAAGAAAAAAGCTCAGAATAGGACATAGAAACTGATAAGATCCCAGGTCACTAGGTGGGGTTGGCAGAGAGAGCCTGAAGTTCTGATAAGATTACTCCTGAGGCAAGCAAGGAAGGGCATTGATGGGGATCAGTTTAACCTTGCAAGTCCACCTCCTGTGGAGGTCTTGTGTAACTCCATCTTACTGTATCCAATCAGAAAGCCTAGTTATGTCAAATCCCCAAGGTTAAATTTCCCCTATAAATCTTTCCATGACCCACGCCATTTTTGCTGAATCTTTTTTGGGTTAAACAGTCATAGCCTTGTCTCATGGTATCTTCCCTCTCATCCTCTCACTATGCTTTATGGTGTATTTTTTCTTATTATAATTAGCTAACTATAGCTAATCTTCTATGGATTGAACCTGTGGTATTCCCACCTCGTGGAGTATTTTCTTTTTTCTGGGTAATTGTAAGTTCCACGGGGGAACTTGTCTTTTCCATTGTTAATTATTAAAACTCCTTTCCTTGCTAATATGCTCAACTGAAACCACTTCATTTTTACCATTCCTGGTGTCTATGTATCTCCTCATTTTATCTGTAACCTCTTCTCATAAATAAATGTACCTTTTGCCAAAGAGAATGGCCATTGTGAATTTGTCAAGTGACTGAGTCCAACATTTGGGACGTACACAAATCTTGTCATTTAGTGTCTCCCTCAATTCCCATCATTTGGAATCAATTGCTCTCACATCAATCCTGTCAGAAACAGCCGGGATAGTTTAAATATTGTTGTTAAGTCATTAAAAGTTATATCTGTCTCTTTGTGATCCCTTTGGGTTTTGTTTTTTGATAAAAATACTGGAGTATTGTTCTATAAGAAACGACCAGCAGGATGATTTAAAAAAAAAAGCATGGAGAGATTTACATGAATTGATGCTGAGTGAAATGAGCAGAACCAGGAGACTGTTGTACATGGCAACAACAAGATTATTTGATTATCAATTGTGATGGATGGGGCTCTTTCCAATCAAGAGGTAATTCAGGCGAGTTCCAATGGCCTTGTGATGGAGAGAGCCATCTGCATCCAGAGAGAGACTGTGGGGATTAAATGTGGACCCACTATAGAATTTTTGCTTTGTTGCTGTTATTGTTGTTATTCGCTTGCATTTTTCTTTCTTTCTCATTTGTTTCCTTTTTGATCTGATTTTTCTTGTGCAGCATGATAATTGTGGAAATATGTACAGAAAAATTATACATATATTGTATTACTTGGGAGAAGGAAGGGGAAAAACTTGGAACACAAAGTTTTGCAAGAGTGAATGTCGAAAACTCTCTATACACGTATTTTGAAAATAAAAAGCTTTATAAAAATGAATAAAATATTAAAAAATATATACATGCACACACACACACACACAATGCTGGAATGGTTTGCCATTTCCTTCTCCAGTTCATTTTACAGATGAGGAAATTAAGGCAAACAAGGTTAAGTGACTTGCCCAAGGTCACATAGCTAGTAAGTATCCAAGATCAGACTTAGACTCCAGATCTAGTACTCTAGCCACTGTATCATCTAGCTACCCCTTGGTTAATTACTTTCTTGTTAAAGACAAACAGGAGAAGCTAGGTGGTACAGTGGATAGAGCATCAGCTCTGAAGTCAGGAGGACTTGAGTTTAAATCCGGCCTCAGACACTTAACACTTCCTAGCTATGGGACCCTGGGCAAGTCACTTTACCCCAATTACCTCAGGGGAAAAAAGTAAAGCTAATATTCAGTTTTTTAAACTCATAAGTAGTGAGAGTTTTTGTCATTTCATGTTCTGTGGTTATAAAGTCACAGAAGCATAGATTTAGGGCTTAAAAGGGCAGCAGAAGCCATCAAATCCAACCTCTTCATTTTAAATATCAGAAAACTGAGGCATATTCAGGATCAGTGATTTGACTAGGAGGATCGCACAGCTAATAGATGCTGAAAGCAAGATTCAAATCCAAGCCTTCCTGATTCCAAGCCCAATACTCCATTGACTTTGCCTTGCTACTTCTCTGTTTTCTTGTTTGGATTCTAAATGTTTGCATATTGATGTTCACTAAATTTATCATTTTAAAAAACATTTAAGAATTCCATTGAAATGATAACCTTTATCCAGGCATTCCTTAATCTCCTTATCTCATGGATCAAAGATGTTTGTCTAATGGGCTGGGTTTCCCTTAAGATAAAACAAAAGCCCTAGCTACCACATTTTTTTGTAACTAGTGTTTTTTCTTTTTGCTCTTCCAGAAACTCATTATCCAGAAGATGACTGTCACTTATTCCAGTAAGGTAGCAAATGCTACTTTTTTTGGATTTCATAGATTACTCCTCAAGTGGAGAGGCAGCATCTACAAACTGCTTTACAGGGAATTTATTGCCTTTGCTATTCTTTACACCGCAATAAGTATGATGTACAGGTACTTTAAAGATATTTTTGCATGCTTCCTTATACAGTAATTCAATATGATATAAAGGTATAGAGTCTCAATAATTGGAGCCCTTTGGCTGCTGATTGATTTTGCTTTATATATATATATGTATATATATGACTTGCCTTTTTGCATGTGTTCTTTTTATGTCCTCTCTTCCTCCAGTCAAGTTATTTGAACTGATCCCTAACACTATTTAGAATGTTAAGTACATGCTAACCATCATGTCCAGATAGTTCTAATATCAGCTGGATAATTAGCTGATAATTTTACGTTTTTACCATATTCAAAAATGTAACCGAATAATAGCATTCTTTGTTCAGTAGCAAGAGGCTTAAGACTGAAATCCTTATCCAGGCAAATAATCTTTAAGTTCACAACAGATGCAGCTTTCCAAAAACATTAAATAATCAGTGCCCTTCCTATTGCTGAAAAATAGATTCTGGCTGAAATGTAACCTTTTTCTAAAAGGAGCTTTGCTTGTTTTCATTCAAACTACTGTGGAGATATGTATTCAAGAGGTTAGTATTGGCTTGTCATACATTTCTTACTAGAGAAGTAAAATAATACAATTCATGGTTTATGAGGGCTATGTCTTGAAAATACAAGGTGGTGAAAGGTCTTCAGTCCATGTCCTATTAAGATCTCTTGAAAGGAAAGGACATGTTTGTTTGGAGAAGACCCTGAGGGATATAATAACTATCTTCAAATATTCAAAAGGCCATAATGTAAAGGATGGATTAGCCTGGTTTTCCTTGTCTCTAAAGGAACAAAATTGGACCAATAGGTAAAAGTTACAAAGAGACAAATTTAAGGAATAACTTCCAAACAATTAGAGCTGCAATGGGCTACCTTGGAAAGTAATGGATTTGCTCTTTTGGAGTCTTAAAACTAAAGCTAGATGGCCACTTACCAGCTATATGATAAAAGATGTTATTTTTCAGATGTGGATTGTCCTAGGTGGTCAATAAGATTTCTTTCAAAAATGACATTCTATAATTCCATGTTTTCATTGCTTTACAGTCTGTACTTCATTCTTTCTCTCTATGCAAATAGACAAATTCTTATTTAATTTTTTTCCACAAGGAATTCTCTTTATAATCACCAAGGGCTCTCTACTCAGAAAGACATTTAAGATTTTAACTTTTAGCTAATATTTTTGGTCAAAGGTAGGAGGAGACATTTTACCACATGTATATCTAAAAAAATGTGATTTATATTTTAGAGGAAAAGGTTTCTTAAATTTGCAACTTTTTTACATCATATTTTACAAAATTGTATTTTGATAATTTGTGTGTGTCATAAACTGAACTTTCAGAATGTTGAAGAAACAAGAAACCAGTCCAGAAGAGTTGTCATACTGATTTGTTTTCATTAACATGGATTTGCTGCTGGTGTTAATGATAATGACATTCTTTTTAAAAGCTTAAAACAGCTTTTGTCCCCAAAGGGAGCTTAACTCCAATACTTAACACATCCCATAGAATTATATTAAACAATTATAGCTAATATTTATACAATGCTTACTGTGTACCAGGCATTGTGCTAAGTGCTTTACCAATATTATTTTCTTTTATCCTCACAACAATCCTTGGAGGTAAGTACTGTTATTATACCCATTTTAGAGATGAAGGAACTGAGGCAAATGGGGATTAAGTGTGACTTGCCCAGAATAACACTGCTAGTAAGTAGTTGAGGTCAAATTTGGATTCAGATCTCCCTGATTTCCCTACCTGATGCTCTGTCCACTGAGGTGGTCCAGCCTCCCCAATATTTGTATATAAATATGTTCTTTCTAAAGATAAATAATGTCCTCAACAACAAAGAAAAATTAGAAAATTCATGATTTAGTATTCTGTTTAAATTTTTGGAGTCATTAAATCATGGACTTTTAGAGTTGGAAAGGAAGTTAGAGCTCTTCCAATAAAACCTCATTCATATTACAAGTGAGAAAAGCGGTAAAATGTATGAAATAACTTACTCAAAATTACATAGTAAGTGAGAAAACTTGAATATACTGTCTAAATGTGTCTTCAGATTTGAGAATTCAAAAGTTGTACAAAGTATTAAGCAGGTTCTTATTTACTCATTACTAAGATCTTAGCTTTAAAAAATTCTTAAAATATTACCTAAAATGAGCAAATAACTACACTTGGCAAAAAGACAGATTTGTAAACAAAATCATACTTTATAGATTTGATCATTTTTCTTTCTTAATTTAGACAGGACTAGATAGATTCTGAAGACCTTTTCAGTTATATTTTTTGAATTTCTGTCATTCAGTCCTGTGCTAAACTACACATTAAATGGATGGATGGATGGATAGGTAAGTAGATAGATGATTGATAGATGATAGATGATAGATGATAGATAGATAGATAGATAGATAGATAGATAGATAGATAGATAGATTGACAAACCATTTGTAAACCATCTTTGGCTCTTTCCATACAGAAATAAGCCAAAGTAGCACAGAATCAATCTGATTGTAACCTTTTTTTAAAAGTGATCAGTCTTTCTGAATGACTGTAAAAATAGTCTATATATCTCAAAGTTCTTCTTTATCTGAGGTCAAACTTCCCAGTTCTCTATTCTTTTTATGACTTCATTTCTCAGTTCGCTTATTGGCCACTGATTATTGCCTCTTTTCCTCTGGTCCTCCAAAGTGGTTCCTGTATCCTTTGTCCAATTTACAGATTTCCATTGTCTTAAACTGAACCTTTACAGCTTCTTACTTATGTCCTCTTCTGAATTTTTCTTCATTAATGTAGCTTGACTTCTGTAGATTACCTTCTGTATATATTGGTGTTTATTTTATAATCTATGTTAAACTGATTAAAGTTATTTCAAATTTTATTATATATATATATATACTATGGGCAAAGCAGGAGATAGATTAATTAGAAAAGCACAAAAATGAATGGGATCCAGCTCCCACTTCAAGAAGCTTATACTTTTTTTATGCTGAGGCATTTGGGATTAATGGGTCACACAGCCAGGAAGTGTTGTGTCTGAGATCACATTTGAACTCAGGTCCTCCTGACTTCAGGGCTGGTGCTCTATACATTACACTAACTACTAGTTACCCCAAAGGAGCTTATACTTTAAAAGGGGAAGACAAAATATGTTCACAAATAAATCTTTCTAGAATTCAATTTTCTTTCAGAATAGAACCTACATTCTGTCCCCATATGGGAATAGCACTAATGAACATTTAAATAAATGTTGGCTTAACAATTAAGCTAAATTAAGAGAATTAAGAGAGAATATGCTCAAAAAAATAACACTCTAAATTAGATCAAAGCCACAGTATATCATTTTCAACTGATCTTCATGCATCTAAAAATGCCAGTTTTTTTTTCTAATTTTCTATCTGCTTTTTGGAGACATCCAAAATAAAATTTAACTTTAGAACAAACAATTCCAAATTCATTTTAATAGTCATTCTAATAATTATAAATCATTTCATTCATGTAGAAGTATCTTTAGTGAACTGAGAAAGAATTGCCTGATTTTATTAGTTGGAGCCATTAAAAAAGTAATCAAAACAGGTTTTGGGTTTTTTTAATCAAGGGTTTATTAAAACCCTATACTTAACAATCAGTAATCGTTTATAAATGTGACAATTTTACTGCTTGAAATATTAAACAATTACAATGTTTAAAGAGCCACTTATCAGCTCAGGTACATTTCCTTTCTTTGCTCCTGGTTGCTGCCAAAAAATTATTTTTCTTTTGCTTAGTTGTTTGCACTTAATATCACATGCAGAGCAGGTGCAAAAGTACAATATCATAAAGGGATGTGCATTTTATTTTTGCTCCAGATTGTTACTTACAGGAGCCCAAAAACGTTACTTTGAAAAATTATCAATTTACTGTGACAGATATGCTGAACAAATTCCAGTAACCTTTGTGCTTGGTAAGTATAGGTTACATGCAGAATGAAGCCACCCAGCTGTCTCCATTAGGATGACACAGATGACTGTGCATGGAAGTGTTACCAAGCTGAGGGGCATGTCCAAAAAGCAACTGCTTGCAATAAGAAGTTACCATCATGCATAAGAATTTCGCCTTCAAAGATGCTTTTGCTAAATTAACATTGGACAAGTTTGAGGTATTAATCTCAAGGCCTTCTGTTCACTAACTGTCTGTTTTGCAGTCATTATCTCAAGTCTAATATCCACTTACCAGGTTCCACATGATACCAGCCATAATATATATTTCACATTTCCTATAGGGCAATATTATAAAGGTGTGGGGTAACATCTCTCTACCCCAAAAGGGTCAAATTCCACTAAAATGCATCCATGTAAATTATATTTTTAAGGAAATAAAAATCATTTTAACTCTCTTATTCATTAGGGTTTTATGTAACTCTGGTGGTGAACCGGTGGTGGAACCAGTTTGTCAATCTGCCATGGCCAGATAGACTGATGTTCCTGATTTCCAGTAGTGTTCATGGAAGAGATGAATATGGGCGTTTACTCAGAAGAACACTCATGCGCTATGTCAATTTAACTTCCTTGCTCATCTTCCGCTCAGTGAGCACGGCTGTGTTTAAAAGATTTCCGACAATAGACCATGTGGTAGAAGCAGGTATTGTGAGTTTATTTCCCTTCCTTTTGAGGTCCTTCCCATCTCTGATGAAAACCTAGAGATCCTCTTCTTTTTAAACTCTTTTCTATGTTTGTTCTTTCTAATATGGCATTTAGGTGTTTCTAAAGCAGCTCTTAACCTGGAGTAAGATGGGTAGATACCATGAATAGATATCAAGAAGTCCACGAAGTTGGATAAGGGGAAAAAAATTGCATCTTTATTTCAATATATTTGGTTATTTTTATAATACCATGTATTTTAGTTTATTCATTTAAAAACATTATTCTCTTAGAAATATACACTTTGAGTCATGATCAATAGAGGAATTTATTTTGCTAGATCATAAATATCATAAGAGTTCTGTATACAGTAAATGGGTCCAGCCATTGTTTCCAAACCAGTATTTTAATGTTTTTGCTGAAACTCTATGAGGGCTCATAACAATATAGGTCTTTTTGGAGAGAGATAGTCTATATTTAGGTGAATTTGAAACTGATTGAGTTATCAGAACCAAAAAAAGCAGGTAGTAATGGGTCAACTTGGTTGTCCAGTGATTTATCTCTACTATGTTGCTTAATAATGTTATTAATGACTTCATGGTTTAGTGACAGAGAGTTGGGCCTCAGAGTAAAGAAAACTGAGTTCATGTTCTAGCTCCAACACATACTACCTTTGGACTGAGGGCAAGTTTCTTAAGCTCTCAGTGTTCAAGTCTAGAGCAACAACATTGGAGTACAACCTGAATCAGATTAAAATATCTTGGGGAAAAAAATGTAAAATTATGTTGTATGGACAAGTAGATGGAATGTGAATGGCTGGATTTGAATCATGGAAATGGAATTTCCCAAATCTTGCACTTTCTTGGAAAAGTTCATGGGTATATAATGGACAGAAAATAAAATATGGAAAATCTGTGTCTAGACAATCAGTCTTATGATTATTTATTAGATTAATAACTATTTGTTCAAAACAAGAACTGTGATTTCTTTGGCATAGGTAAATCCTATGAAACAGCTTAAGGAATTAGAATCTGGATAAATAAACCCAAGTTCAAATCTGGCCACAGAGTAGTGTGTGACCTTGACAAAATCACTTTAAAAAAAAAAAAATCTCTTTCTGCCTCAGTTTCCTCATATGTAAATTGGGATAATAATAACACCTCCCAAGATTATTGAAAGGAAAAAAGATAAGATAATATTTGTAAAATGCCCTGCAAACTTTTAAGTATTACATAAATAATAATAATAATTATTATTATACTAGTGAGAAAATTCCCTCTACCAAAACAGATGAACAACCACTCAGCAACTTAGAATTTTTAAAGTTATCTGGGCTACCTAAATGGATCAAGGTCATTTTGAAGGAAAACCCAGGTGGAGTATCAATAAATATCTTTTTTCCACCTGAAACCCATGAAAATAGCCAAGGGTACAAGACCAAAGTTAGGAACACACAAACAAAAGCTCGCTTTAGTGAGCCAGACTTTTGCCAGACATGCTAGATTTGTGCCATCTTGAATCAAAGGAAATAGGGGAAACAGAGGAAAGAGGAAGTTAGTAGACTCCGCGACATTCATTTTTATTATTATGACATAGAAGGATGAGATCATGATGATGGTTAAATGCTTTATTGTGTCCTTGATATTTCTAGGCACAGATATAGGCCATAGACAGAATTATCAAATAAATGAAGTTTTTTTTACACAATCCCTCTTTCTCTTTCACCAACTCCTCCACTTGCAAGGCTCTTAATGCTTTTCTCTTTGTTCCTTCCTTAATTGATAATCAATTATCAATTGTAAATGCATTTCAGTTAAAATCTTAGCTGCTCAAGCGATATTCAGTGACACATTGTAAGACAATTCTTATTATGGAATGAAAAATTTTATATGATGCTGAAAAAATTTTGAGCATCATGAGGGGAAAGAATGGGAGAAGACATGACTTCCCAAAATAATGTCTTGTTATTTTTGTTGTTTTTAGGGTGGAATGGGAAGGGCTTTCTACCTCCCTGAATTTACTACTCATAGTGGGACCACTTATCTTACCTAGCTGTTAGGATAGCTGACTCATCCAGGGAGCTAAGAGCTGAGGCTGCTCAAAGAGACTCGTGTCCCATATGTTGGCTTTCCCACTTGGCCCATACCTCCTTGACTCTCCAGACTGTCCTAATTCTATGCCAAGGGCTCTGGGTAGAACAGGAAGTTCAGGGATGGGGTAAAATATCATGGCTGATTCTCAGATATGGGACACAGCTGCTGACACCATAGTGGGCAGAGAGAACTGATAAGTAATATGAAAAAAGGGATGCAAGGGTTTCATAAGGTTTTAGGATGGGAGGACAAGAGACCCCAAGGACAACCTATATCTCTTCTGCAAAATTTTATCATTGAGAAATATATGATAGATTCTAACTAGAA
This sequence comes from Sminthopsis crassicaudata, assembly GCF_048593235.1. Taxonomy (NCBI): domain Eukaryota; kingdom Metazoa; phylum Chordata; class Mammalia; order Dasyuromorphia; family Dasyuridae; genus Sminthopsis; species Sminthopsis crassicaudata. Next base: position 204,029,116 of record NC_133621.1, read on the forward strand.
TTCCAAAGAGCCTGCCCATTCTCCTCCAAAAGCACCATCTCTTATCTTAAGGTATATTGTTAGCTAGAGAAGTCATGTATGATGAGAAAGCTTGGTATGAAGCATAAAGAGAATAAGAAGAATATTGCCATGTCTGGCACTTTACTTAATGTTTGCTCATTTACTGATTATTTAAAAATCACAAAATCATAGAATTTTAGCATTAAAAGGAAACTCAGTGACCATTTTCTCCACCCATCCCTACATCTCTACAAAGAATCTTCATTACAACACAGGGTAGGCAATCATCATTCAGCCTTTGCTTGAAGACTTTTCATGAGGAAGAAACCATTACCCACTGAGACAACACAATGCATTTTTGGACAGATTTAATCTTTGAGAAGTTTTCTTTTTCCCAAACATCAAGCCTAAATCTGTTTCTTTGCATCTTCTACCCATTGCTCCTGGTTCTGCTCTCAAGACTAAGCAAAACAAGGCCACTCCCTCTTCCACATATTTTGTTGTTCAGTTGTTCCAGGCATGTCTGACTCTGTGACCACCTTTGGGTCTGCCATTTCCTTCTCTAGTTTACTTTATAGATGAGCAAACTGAGGCAAACAGGACTAAGCGAGGTGCTTAGGATCACACAGCTAGGAAATGTCTGAGTCCAGATTTGAACTCATAAAGAGGAGTCTTTTTGACTCCACTCCCCACCCTCTGTCTACTACTAGCTCCGCTAACAAGACTTCAAATAAAGACAGTCATCATGTCCCACCTGAGTCTTCTCTGTGTTAAACATCCCTAGCTTGAACAGTTTCTCATATGGCACAGGCTCAAAGGCCCTTCATCATCCCTGCAGCCTTCTTGTGGATGCTTTCCTGCTTATCAATGTCCTTCCTGAAATGTGGTACCTACTGCTGAATAGTACAGTGGGACTTGTCTACTTGTTTTTCATTCTTGTCCTACTCTTTGTGACTCCATTTGAAATTTTCTTGGTAAAGATACTGGAATAGTTTACCATTTCCTTCTCCATCTCATTTTTTCAAATGGGAAAATTGAGGCAAATTGTTACATGACCTGCCAAGGGTTACACAGTTAGTAAGTGTATGAAGCCAGATTTGAACTCATGAAGATGAGTTTTCCCAACTCCAGGCCCAGTACTCAATCCACTGAATCACCCAGCTTCCCAATATCACCTCTTGGTGATAAAAACTTTTTGTCTTTTGGAAGGGTTGTATAATGGAAAGGGTGGTGGATTTGGAGTCAGAGAATCTGGACTTAAATCTTGATGATACCCTTCTGACCTGTTGTGACCTTGGGCAGGTAATTTTTTTTCCTCTAGATTTTAATTTTCCCAACTATATAGTGAGAAGATTGTAATAGATGGAGTCTATGATCCCATTACTCTAAATCCATAATCTTAATGCAATCCAATATGATATTTCCTTTTTATTTTTTGGCTGGCATATACACTGTTGACTTGTATTCAGCTCATATTAATATGTCAATATTATCACTAAAACTCCCCCATCCTTTCCAGACAAATTGCTATGTAAAACTTCCTCCCCCATCTTGGATTGCATAAGTGATTTTTTGAATCCAGGTATGATTTTACATTTATCACTAGTGAGTTGTACAACCACAACACTCATTCTAGTGTCAGCTTATCATAGCTTTAAGTTATCAAGCTCTGTTTTGAAGAACTATGAAGATTAAATGTAAATCAACACATTCCATGGTCACTTTTTTTTCTGTCTTTTTTCTTGGCATAGTTTTTCCCTTTTGTTCTGATTTTTCTCTCCCAACATGATTCATAAAGAAATGTGTATTTTAAAAGTTAATATACATGTAAAAATAAAATAAAATACATATGAGGGAAAGATCTGTTTTGATGCTGACTCTATCATCTAACATGTCAGCTATCCTCCGATCTGTTATCCATAATCATGTTGAGGACTTTGGGCTCCAAAAATGTTAAGTGATTTGTCCAAAATGATCCAGGTCATTAAGAATAGAGCTGACTCCTCTGAGTCCCGGTCTGCTGTTCTTCCCATGGCATCAGGCTCCCTCTGGTTAGGATTACTTAGCACAAGGTTGTTTGCTTGCAAACACTACAGTATAAATTCTCTGGCCAAGTGCTTCAGACTTTCACCAAAGCATTCCAGCCATTCTGACCATCCAGCCAAGTTCTCACTCCTCAGTTCCAGATACTTCTTAAAGTGACAGCTCTTATCTAAGGTTTCTATTATTATTACTGGTTGTACTATGAATTTTTATTTAGAATCATGTACCTTTCAGATGGAAAAAATGCTTCTCCAAATTACTTAGTAAGAAAAAAACATAGATAATAGCCTAAAAACTCACAAACTTTGGCCAGATCAATGAAACTTCTGAAATTTGAGTTTTACTATCTTTTGACATTTTCAGCAAAATTAAGTAATTGGTTTTATTCTCTTTTTATTGTTACCTGGTTATGAAGGTAAATATCTTAAATTTTAGGAAAATATGGGAAAGTTAATTTATAATTTCCTGGAATATTAAGATTATTTAATTTGTAGTCTTTCCCCTGACTTAACTACTTCCTAAATGCTTGGGGCTGTAAAGAGGGATAGAATTTTGGGTGAGGAGACTTTGCATCTGCTTAAGGCAATGACAAGGGATTGGTGCAGATCTTCGGGGAAGGTGTGCTTCATTCAACAAACATCTCTCTGTGGAGATGGGAAGGAAGGCAAAAAAATAATCCTTGTCCTCAAGGAGCTCCCATTCTAATGGGAAAGGCAACATGTAAATAACTAAGTGCAGACAGGGCATCCAAATCCTGTTTGGGCACCTCAAATTTACTCCCATGCTACTTGCCCTTTGGTAATAGTCATGCAGGGCCCAGATACTGAAGTCCCAGGGAAGTGAATAATGTTTCTGTTCAGTGGCCAGATAATAGCCAGCCAAAATTATAACCCTGAGAAGACAGAGTTATTAAGTGGTTATGAAGGTAAATATCCTAAATTTAGAAAATATGACAAGGTGGCTAATTTAATATAGGGTAGGGGGGCCTTCTTGGAATATTAGGTTATTTAAATCTGCAGTCTTTCTCCTACCAAAAAATTAGAAAATGTATTTCCCAGCTAAGGCTTTATGCCACTCTCACTCTTGCAAGAAGCCTCCAGTGGAGTCACAGGGTACTCTCTGTACCCCTGAGCTCGATGCTCAAGGGTACAGTGGTACATGGAGAGCTATACCAGCTGTTCTATCTTGGCGTGTCTTTCCAGAGCTGAGTCAGTTACCCTGAAAGCCTCATATAATGACTCTAGGAACAGATAAAAAGCTTCAGCGTGGAATGGAATAATTACCTGGCTGATGGCAAGATTGCCCCATGTCTGGAGGGAAGGACAACAGAAATGAATTCACTCTAAATTAATAGCACTCAGTGAGCTACTTCAAAGGGCTGATGCTTGATTGGCTTCACATGGTTGGTTCTATTTTAGGTCATATGGAAGCATCAGGAATAGGGCACAAACTAGGACTATATCAATTAACCAATTACTCAAACATTGTTCATCAACAAACACACCACCATCTACCAAGCACTATCCTAGGGCAGTTGGAAAAAAAACTAATATGTTTTGAAAAAGCATAAAAAACATGAAATAAATGATGTTTCCTGCCCTCAAAAAGCTTATATTCCACTAAGAGAAGCAGCAGTTTTTTTCAAGTCTTAGCTTAAATTTTGCCTTTTGTAAGACACCTTTCCTAATCTTGCCTTGTGTTTAAGATTGCCTCCAATCTTGCATTATTTCCATGCTGACTTCCCTATTAGTAGGTAAGCTCTGTGAGGGCAAGGCTGTTTTTTGCCATTTTTAAAAACCAGTATTCCCACTGGTTAGCGCAATACTTGGCATCTAATAATAGCTGCTTAATAGATACTTGCTCACTGACTAACTACTTGAGACCTTAGGAAATAACATGCCACATCTGCCTGGTCTATACATATGAAAAGAAATGATATGAGAGAAAGTTATTCTAAGCTAACTAGAAAGTCTGGCAAAAATTATACAGGATGACCCCAAAGTCTTACTGCTGTTTTAAGTTTTAAGACCATCCTGTAGCTAAACTTTTTGGAAGTTTCATTTCATGTCCCTGTCCACTAATGTCCTACTCTGATGTCTTATACCAATATCTATGGAAGCATCCTTTGCTTCTCAAAGCTCAGATTGGCAAAGTATATATTCTGGTAGTACTATCAAAGGGCAGCTAGGTGATGTAGTAGATAGAGTGCCGGACCTGGAGTCAGGCAGACCTGAGTTCAAATCTGACTCAAATTAGCTATGTGATCCTGAGTAAGTCATTTAATCCTGTTTGCCTCAGTTTCCTCATCTGTAACATGAACTGGAGAAGGAAATGGTGAATTACCCCAGTATTTCTGCTAAGAAAAGTTAAAGGTAAGCACAAAGAGTTGAACACAACTGAAAATGGGTGAATAATAACAACAATATTACCAAATTAAATGGGTTTGGGGTATGGGCCCAATGAAGGAGAATACATCTGTTGTGTGTCAGCCTAGCTAATTTCAGAGTGGTTCATCACCAGACTGGCCACAAGATGAGGAATTTTTCATGAATCATGGAAACAGTTGGCTAAGTCATTGAGGGGATGCAATTTATGTTAACAAAGGGCATATCTATACCAACAAAATAAGAGATCCTTAAAGTAATGAAGAAATCATATCTCAGGGACAAAATGGGAATGGATCCTGGACCCATGAATTCATTGGTACAGGAAATTTCCAGATGAGGAAATCCCCTCTAACAATGCACTATTTCTACCTTAGAGAGTTTCCCAGAGCACTGAGAAACTAAGGGACTTGCCCAGGCTCAGAGATCATATTTGAATGCAGGTTTTCCTATCCAGGTCTCTATTTACTACATCATATTGCCTCTAACTCAAGGGCAAAATTATGTCAACTACATGATCTTAAAAGTTTGTGAGTAGAGTTAGTGGTGCAAAACGACTTTAGCAAGAGGTCCAATTAGTCAACAGCTACAATTGTGAACCAGGGACACCAGGTTCTGCGCTATTGATTATGAGCATCAAATCATAGAATTTCAGCTGGACATGACCTCAGTGGCCATCAAGGCTAGCTCATACTGTTATAAGGATGCAATCTCTTCAAATTACTCTCCAAGAGTAAGCTTCTCAAGGACTTATCCTATACTTTGTTTTGGAATTCTAAATATGCCAACATAGAAGTTTTTTTAAAAAGCTCATTGAAATGAATAGAAAGTAGCATACTTCATTATCTTTCCTTTTTTTAAAATAATAGCTTTTTATTTTCAAAATATGTGCAAAGATAATTTTCAACACTCACCCCTGCAAAACCTTGGGTTCTAAATTTTTTCTCCCTCCCTTCCCTCATCACTCTTCCTTAGACAGCAAGTGATCCAATACATGTTAAACATGTGCAATTCTCCTATACATAATTGCACAATGATCATGCTGCCCAAGAAAAATCAGATCAAAAAGGAAAATAATAAGAAAGAAAACAAAAAAGTATGTCTTTCTTTTCTGTACAGGCTTTATGACAGCAGATGAAAGAAAATTATTTGATCATCTTAAATCTCCCCATCTAAAATACTGGGTTCCATTCATCTGGTTTGGAAATCTGGCATCTAAAGCCCGAAAAGAGGGAAGAATCAGAGACAGTGTTGATCTGCAATCATTAATGACTGTAAGTATTTCATGATCTAAAGACAAAAGCTAGCAGTTATGGAACAAGAAGAAAGAATCGTCACCTCCATTGCATTGGTTGGTAATTTTGCTCCATGACAAGGAAATATAATGTCCCTTAAAGATCTGGACCTAGATGAAGCTAAAAGTGTCTAACTCCAAGCAACTTCTGGATTAGCTCCAGAACAAGTTTAAAACCTCAAGTTTGCTTCAGGATACTTAAAAACAACATCTCATTTTATTGGGGAATTCTCAATATAGACAAGGTCAAAGCAGTTCATTAGGAACTGCAGTGGACCAGATCATGAGCCCTCAACCTATACTGAAATCAAATTAACCTTCAAGTATGAAAAGAGAGGATATTACTTGTCTGTAATACATGCTTTCTGTTGGGCGAAAAGTAGTTAGTTCTTTCAAAAAATTAACAACAAATTACAATCTTCTAAAATTCCCTATTGAAATGTTTAGAATGACTTTATTTAAATTTTTAACCCTTATCTTTCCATCCAGAGAAGAGCAGAATGGTAAAGCAGTTAAGAGCTGGCCTTGGAGTAAGGAAGACCTGAGTTTATGTTCCACATCTGACACATACTGGCTGCGTGACTTTGGGCAAGTCATTAGCGTGCCCATAGCAACTCTCTAAGACTGTAAGTTGCAGAGCCAGTGTCAGTTTGCTTTGGTAGAGGGAATTTCCCATTGGAAATAACAAGTACAGTAAAAAAAATAATAAAAAAAAATCTATTGTGACATCTGACCAACATTTAAAATCATAGTTTGACATATAGGATCCTATATATGAAGTTGATAATAACCTAAGAGATAATATAACCCAATCCTCATTTTCTAGTCAAGGAACCTGAAGCCTATGGAGGTTAATCACTAGCCCATGATCACATAATCAATAAGGAAGCAGTAAAGTTAGAATTTGAAGCTCCTTTACTCCTCTGCCCCCTCCCTTTTTAAAAAATTTTAATTTTCTCCCCATTTATTTGTTGATTTCATTACAACATCCCTATGAAGTAGTTAACTTAACTATCATTCTCTCCATTTTACAGATGAAGAAGCAGTCTCAAGTTCAAGAGACTTGCTCATAGACATACAACTAGAATCAGAGCCAGAGTTTGAATTCAAGTCGCTGACTCCAAATTCATTGCTTTTTTCTACTGAGCCATATTGCCACACTGGTGAAGGATAAATGATGATATGAGAAAGGCAGCATGTTATAGTAGAAAGAATATTGATCTTGGAAGCAGATGAGACCTAAGTTCAGATCCTAACTCCAACACTCACTTTGATGACCATGGGTTGATTTCTCTTACCTCAGTTTCCTCATCTGTAAAAGTAATGCTTGTCTCCTCAGGATGGCTTTGAGGTTCCAATGAGAAAACACTTGTAACATGCTTTACAAACATTAAAGCTCTATGCATTCATCAATTATGATAATGATGATGATGATAAGATGTAACTACAAAAGCATGAACCTCTGTTTTTTCTTGAAAATTACATATTTAAATTAGATTTAGTCATGCCCTTCAAATCCATCAGCTTGGGAGGTAACATTTTATTTTGATGGCTTTGCCTAACTGAAAACATTTTAAAAATTCCTTTTGTTAGCTATTAAAAGCCCCTAATATATTCTATAAGAAACCTTATCAAATAAATTATATATTATATATCAGATACATATATATGATATATAATATATATAATTTATTAGATATATATGTATAGATATTATATAATAATATAGATCTAGCTTGTAAGTGCCATGTCTACATTCTTAATCCTGATTTATATTCATCCCTCATCCATTGTACCACCCCTACTGCCACCCTTCCCACTGTCATCTCAACAAGTCACAAAAGCTGTATGTTTCTGAATTAGGAGATGAATCGGTATCGATCCTGGTGCAGTCTCTTGTTTGGCTATGACTGGGTTGGAATTCCACTCGTCTACACCCAGGTAGGGAATTACTTACAAACCTTATTTGGGCTTCCATATCCCCCTCCTGGCTCTATCCCTCACTGAGATTTCTCTTTATTGCAGGTTGTCACTCTTGCCGTCTATACCTTCTTCTTCGCATGCTTGATTGGACGTCAATTTTTGGATCCCACCAAAGGCTATGCAGGACATGACTTAGATCTCTACATTCCAATCTTTACCCTCTTACAATTCTTCTTCTATGCAGGGTGGCTCAAGGTAATCAATTCAAGCCCAGGCCACTGAGTTTGGTTTGTAATTTCTGAAAAACTAAGATTATAGCTGTGCCATGTACCAAACTGCCTTTACTGACTCCATAAAAGCTCATTCTCTTTAATTTTAAAAATTTTGTTATATTTTAAATTCTGAGCTGTCTGCTTCCCTCCATCCTCACTCTGCACCATTTGGACACAGCTATACATATGTATGTGTGTATGTATGTAAAACCATTCTATGTATTCTTCTAATTATCAATTCTTTCTCTGGAAGTGGATAGCTTCTTCCTTCCCAGAGCCTTTGCAGTTATTTTGAGCATTTATAATACTCAGAGTAACTTAATTGTTCAGTTATTTTTCAAACAGTATTGTAATTACTACATACAATATTCTCATGGTACTGCTTATTTCAAATCTTTATTATTTTATGCAAATCTTTCCATGTTTTTCTAACATCAACTGGTTCATCATTTCTTTCAGTGATAGAATACAGAATACAGAAGTATTCTATCACAACCATGTATCACAGTTTGTTTAGCCATTCCCCATATCCTTTCAATGTCCATTTCCTTAATACTACAAAAGGAGCTGCTACAAATACTTTAGAACATATAGATTCTTTTCTTTTTTTCCCTTATTACTTTGGGAAACAGACCTCGTAATAGTGTTGCTGAATCAAAGGGTATTCATAGTTCTATGATTCTTTGGAGTTTGGAGATTATTCTCCAAGATGACTGGATCAGTTTACATTTCCACCCACAGTGTATCAGCATACCTATTTTCTTATCTCCCTTGCAACATTTATCATTTTCCTGTTTATCATATTAGCCAATCTGAAAGGTATGAGATGATAATATGAGATGATATCTCAAAGTTGTCTTAATTTGCATTTCTCTAATCAATAATTATTTAGAGCCTTGTTTTGAGCCTCTCATATCCTCTTGTTATTTATCAAGTAAGGAATGTGAAGTTCATTCTTTTTTTTTTGGCTGAGGCAATTGGGGTTAAGTGACTTGCCCAGGGTCACACAGCTAGGAAGGGGTCTGGTCTGAGATCAGATCTGAACTCGGGTCCTCCTGAATTCAAGGCTAGTGCTCTATCCACTGCGCCACCTAATTGCTCCATGAAGTTTATTCTTTAGGAAAATAATCAATAAGCATTTATTAAGTGACTATTATGTGCCAGGCACTGGAAATATAAAGACCACATGAAACAGTTCCTATCTCAAACAGTGTGAAACATTACAAAGGACAGTGGGTTTGAGTTAGAGGAAGTAGATTTAATTCCTCTCTGCATTTGAATAATGTTGAGCAAATCATTTAATCTCTCTAGGCTTCAGTTGTCTCATCTCTAAAATGAGGATCTCTTAGAGTCCCTTCCAACTCCAAATCCTATGAACAAATAATTCAAGGACATTAGGATTTTGCAACAGGGGAGCAAATTGGCAGCTCATGCTGAAAACAATATGACACTAGCCCAAGGTAGCTTATGAACAGTAAGCACTCAAATGAAAATGGATGCTTCTTTGATGTCTATTTTAAAAAATTTACTAGGGTGAATACTCCCATTAGGTTTGCAATAATATTATTAAAGCACATACTAACAGTGAGTCTTTTTGCCCTAATAGCCAAAGACCTCAATGTAAAAGGTTAGCTTTGAACTGGGAACAGCTCCACTATTCCATAAGCAGCAAAGAATTAAGCACTAATTCAGATGGCAAACATTTATAGATGATAATCTTATTTCTGTTATACCCAGTGAAAAGTAATTACCATACAACACAGCAAACGTTTTTAAGCATACACTATGGGCAGAGGCTGCTCTACAACATTACATTTGACATGCTTTCAAACAATAAAAATGCTATGACATAAAACAGAATGAAGGTACGAAATGCCAGAGTCAATATTGATTCTTTATTTGGGGAAATTAAAAATATGTCTGGACAATTGCCACAGTGGCAGAGCCCAACCCAATTATTGACATAGAGTATGTTTGTTTTGACTTCATAATATCAGTGGTCTGATTCTCCTGTTGAATTATTTCTCCTATGTGAACATCTAAAAGGGTGTCCTGTAATGGGGAAAGCTGAGATGATGTCAAAATTAAGTTATCTGTAATTCACTATAGTGATAAGCCCTGAGTGACTGTGGGGGAGTGTGGGACAAGGTGTTGAACAAGAAATCAGAGTTCAAATCCCACCTTTGACACTTCCTGGTTGTGTGACTTTAAGAAATATTTAACCTCTCTCTGGCTGAAGCAACTATTTAAGACTCATTCATTATATCTTGTGATCTTCCTATGTAGAGGGACTTTCTAAACTGGGAGTTGCACATACTGAAAAAATAGAGCTCCTTCTGTACTGGCTTGAATATTTCCTTTTTAAAACCAGATTTTGAAAGCTCAGCCATCCAAAAGACTAAACGCCACCATAATGTTATTGTTCAGTTATTTGTGTCTGTCTCTTCATGATCCTATTTGGGATTTTCTGGGCAAAGATATTGATTGCCATTTCCTTCTTCAGATCATTTTACAGATGAGGAAACGGAGGCAAACAGGGTTAAGCGACTTGTCTGTGGTTACAGTTATTAAGTATCTGAAGCCAGATTTGAACTTGGGAAGATGAATCTTCCTGACTTCAGACGTGGCACTCCATCCATTGTGCCATCTAACTGCACCTTCTTTACAATAGAAACCAAAGTTAAAGCTATGTCAGTATTTCTTTTACTTTCAGTGATTAAAACTCCCAACCCAGTTGAAAAAAGCATACTTGTATACATCTCTGTGCATTTAATGAGTGCAATTCACAAAATAATCAACTTCAGAGTTGGAAGGAACCTGAGTCCTTACCCTTTATTTTAAAGAGGAAGAAATTAAAATACAGAAAAGTTAAATGACTTTTACAAGATCTCACAGCTAGTAAGGATCTGAGATAGGATTCAGACTCTCTTTCTCTCTCTCTTCATCTCTCTGTCTCTCTCTCTCCATATACACACATACACACACATATGTATATGCATGTATGTATCAGTATATATGTATATATAAATCCCCAAAATAACAATGATTATCATTTTTTATAATTAAGAATGCAAAATTATAACTTTTGAAGGTTGTTTTATTACAGATGTCCTGAACTATAATTTAAACATTTAGTTATTATTTAGCTTTTCACATTTTGATTTATATATTTTTTAAAAAGTTGGACTAGCTGATCTCTAAGGCCTTTTTAGTACTAAATTCTATGATCCTTCTTATTAAATGTCATGGTTCATCCAATCCATCAACCAAGAAGCATTAACTAGGCATTTACTATGATCTTGTCACTGTGCATGGGAGACATAAAGAAAAAAAATTTTAAATGCCCTGACATATTACATCTAAGGATTCTTACTACTTATAGTAAGGCACAACCCTGAATGCTTCCAAAAATATATAAGGAGCTTATTCTAATGAAAGATACAACAGGTACAAGAGACAACATAGAGAGAGACAACACCTACAGAAATAGGTATATATAAGATACACTAAAAAATAGATGGGAGATAACCTCAAAAGATAAGGTAAAAGTACCTGGGGAGAAATAAAAAGACCTTCTAAAATAAGTACCTTGTAAGTTGGATTTTGAAGGAAGAGAGAGATTTAAAGAAGTGGAGATAAGGAGAAAAAACATTTCAGTCACAGGGGACAATCCAGTTGCAAAGGTATGGATGTAGAAGTGGAACATTGTATGTTGAGATAGCAAGTATAGTTACACCATGTAGCATGAAGGAAACTAATATGTAAGACCAGGGCTTATTTTTAGATGAGCATAAGTTTTCCCCAATAAAATGATAATTGAACGTTCAAAATACCAATCTGTTTATGTTCCATGCAAACATAAGGCATGAAAAAAGAAATAAAAGGAAGATCAGAAAAAAGGCCAGCAAGACAGCACTGAAATCTATAGACTGATATCATCAAATGCTTAAAAAGAAAAACAATTCATACATAATAGATCTCTGTAGTTTCATGTATTTTTTTCTGTTTTACTCTGTATGTATATTATATTTATATGTGAAAGACAGACAGACAGACACAGAGATCTAGAGAGAGGCAGAGAGAGAGGAAGAAAAAGGGAGAGAGAGGGAGAGACAGAGAGAAAGAAGAGGAGTAAAAAAGGAGAGACTAGAAGAGGCAGCGGAAAGAGTTCAGGAAGACCTGAGTTCAAATGCAGGCTCAGATACTTACTAGCTGTGTGCCTTGTGTCTGCCTCAGGTATTTCATCTATAAAATGAGGAAAAAAACAGCATCCACTTCCCAGAGTTATTGTAATATTTAAATGACATAATATTTCTAAGTGCTTTGCAAACCTTAAAGTGCTTTATAAATGTTAGCTGTGTAAATGCAAATGCCTATTATATTTGGCATTTGTTAAGTTCAAATTTTTAAAAAAATTAACCTTCAAAAATGTGATGATTTGATTGTTGCTGCTGGGAGCAGCAGAAACAACTACTTTCCTGGACTTTGCTTTAGACTGTGATGGATCCCAAAAGGGACTAAGGACTAAAAGGGAAAGAAGACTAAAAGAAGTGACATACTTAGTTTTTAGGGGTTACCTCAGTCCTGATTCGAGCTTTGTTCTTTACTACAGGTGGCAGAGCAACTTATCAACCCATTTGGTGAAGATGATGATGACTTTGAAACTAACTGGTGTATAGATAGAAATTTACAGGTCAGTAGCTTTTCTCTCCCACCTGATTCACAAACATTTAGAACAATAAATTGCTGACAATATATCGTTATTAATTAATTGATATTAATGTTATTAATGAAGTATTAATAAAGGCTCTGCAGCTGTGCCTGTGAAAGTGGTGAACGGGAGGAAGCTGGCTCCCTGTGTCTTGTATGATCTGACAAGGCTCCTCCCTCTCTGGGTACCTGCCTTTCTCCCTCAGGACTGACTCTGGGTTGCAGGGATACTTAGCTCCGCCTTGTGTTCTTTGTAAGTGTGACCAGTCCTTCAGAGCCCCACTCTCCCCTCCAGTGGAGAAGCCGGGGCCTTGTTCCTCAGTCTTTCTCCAGGGCCTCCCCACAGGACAGCACTCCCACAAATGGCTGTCCATCTCATGGTGGCCTAGGACCCCGAGTTCACAGAGTGACCAGATCTTAAAGCTGTCTGATCACTAGGACCGTGGGTCAGTCCCTTCCCTTCTGGCCTGGGAGGAAGGGCTGCAGCCTTCGTAGTCCCGACCTAGGGAAGCCTTCCTCCTAGAAAGACTCTACACCACCTTCCTCTTCCCCCACAGGTCCTGGGCCAGTTGGGTAAAGCCCATTCAGCGCTCCCATTTGTATGAGCCTTCCCTTAAAGGATCCCCAACATCCTAGAGAGAACCACATTGTCTCACTCACGTCCTTCAGCCCAGGTCCAAGACTAGTCTACTCTTAGCACAAAATGCAGCACTAAGAAGGTAAGCAGCTTCTCCAAGGTCACCTGGAACTCTCATCCCAGGCCCAGCTGGGGAACAGAACCCGCTCCAGTGGAGCAGGGCCCTTGGAGCACCACTGGGTTACTGCTGTTCTGTTCCTAAATCCCAGACCAGTCTGTGGGAGCTTCATCCTACATGGAAAGAGTGCGGGGCTGAAGTCAGGAAGAACTGGATTCAAATCCTGGCAACCTGCGTGACCTTGGACAAGTAACTTGACCTCTCTCCATCTGCTTCTTCCTCTGTGAAATGACCACCCCAAGATCCCTCAAAGTCTATGATCCTAGGATCTGACCTAGTCTAACACTGTGACTCTGGTCTTAGGTCTCTCTTTTGGCTGTGGACGAAATGCATATGAGTCTACCCAAGATGAAGAAGGATATTTACTGGGATGATTCAGCTGCACAACCCCCCTACACACTGGCAGCAGCTGACTACTGCATTCCCTCTTTCCTGGGATCTACGATTCAGATGGGGTAAATAACATTTCTTTTGTGAGCAATTTGGGGAGCAAAGAATTCAACAGATTGCAATGCTGCTCGTTTTCTAGAAGCAGTTTTGTTGTATAATAGATAAGAGTACTGGGCCGGGAGTGAGGAAGATACGGTTTCAAATGAATAAAACTTTTTTTTAAAAATAGACTTTTTTTTTTTTTTTTTTGCTGCGGTAGTTGGAGTTAAATGACTTGTCCAGGGTCACACAGCTGAGAAGTGTTAAGGCCAGATTTGAATTCAGGTCCTCCTGACTTCAGGACTGGTACTCTATCCACTGTACCACCCAGCTGACCCAGAAAAGTATTAGCTTACATTTTCTTTGTAAATGTAATTTACAAAATGTAAAAGATGACACTTTTTTTGGTCATCATGGAGGATTCAGTCATAGGAATGACAGAAGATTATCCAGAAATGAAGGTGAAATAAAACCAAAAGTCATCAATAAATTTATTTAGATTTTTTTTAAAAGAAATTAGCTGTGTGATTCTGGCAAGTCAATGAACTGCTGTCTGCCTCAGTTTTCTCAGCTCTACAATGGGGATAATAATAATCTCAGAGTAGTTATGAAGATCAGATGAAATGTTTGCAAAGTGCTTAGCACAGAGCCTCACACATAAGATGCTATCTAAATGCTATTACTGTTGTTGCTATTTCTCACTTCAAAACTGTTTCTATGATTATCCAGAAAAAATGCATTCTTAAAACTGTAAGCTTACTCAGTTTTGTTTGCAACTGATGGCTTTTGGAGGTAAGGGTAGAAAGGAAAGCAATAATGTTGGTTGCTTTTTTGATCCTGAAGCTAACTTGCATTTTATTTTAGTTTTAATATTAAGTAAGGAGTCTTCTTGCTGTGGGCTTCTTAAACATAGCTGTATATTTCCATTTTTCAAAATGTGATGAATTTGTGTCCGCTTCTAGACATTTAAGATATTCAAAAAAAGCTCTTTGATGGCATTGTTGTCTATAGGGAGCTTACTTAATCCTAGAGGACAGAAAGTTTTGCCAGAGTAATTTTCTCTAAAGTCCTTCAACTTTTTAAAACATGAGAACTTTGAATCTATTGCAGTCATATCAATATAGTCTATGTTGAAGTAACCTGAGACCTAAAGAAATTAGTGACACTAAATGAAAGTAAATTGAAGCAAGCATAGTTAGTGCTAAAAGAATAAAAAACACTATAATATTAGTCTTTTTGAAAATGGTGAGGGAGGAGGGATGTTCCAAGGAGATTTTTTTTTCTCGGATATAGGAAAGATTTATTTTGCATTCTTGCAAGAATGAGTGACTAGGTGAGTAGAAACATCTTTGAAACTTTTCAGTTTCTTTCTTTTTATTATTATTATAACTTTTTATTGACAGTACATATGCATGGGTAATTTTTTACAACATTATCCCTTGCACTCACTTCTGTTCTGACTTTTCCCTTCCTTCCCTCCACCCTCTCCCCTAGATGACAGGCAGTCTTATACATGTTAAATATGTTATAATATATCCTAGATACAATATATGTGTGCAGATCCGTACAGTTCTCTTGTTGCACAAGGAGAATTGGATTCAGAAAGTAAAAATAACCTGGGAAAAAAAACAAAAATGCTCACAGTTTACACTCATTTCCCAGTGTTCCTTCTCTGGGTGTAGCTGATTCTGTCCATCATTGATCAATTGGAACTGAATTAGATCTTCTCTTTGTCAAAGATATCACTTCCATCAGAATAATACATCCTCATACAGTATTGTTGTTGAAGTGAAACTTTTCAGTTTCAAAGCATTTGAATTTTATTTTCCTGTTCTGAAACACAAGTCCCTCCCCTGACTCCTCAGTAATTGGATGTTACACTAAAGTTACATGAAATCTCCACCCCTCAGAGACATAGCCAGTCTCTGCCCCAAAGCAGCTTCCATTCTGGAAGAGGAAAGATAACAGAGGAGGGCTCAGGGCAAAGAACAAAAGATTCTTTTCAAATCTCAGGCATCACCCCTGATTACAAAAGTCAGTCTTCGACCCCAAAGAGCTCACCTTCTTTTGGAAAAAGATCATCATCACCCTTGATTATTCTTTGATGTCCCAAGGTGATATTTTTTTTTAACTCACAATTAAGTCTGAGTTTATTATTAGTATATACTTGTTATTCTGGGTCAACCTTCATAGGTGAATTTAACTTTGTTAGTTCCCCACTACCTTCCCCACAAAAAGCCTAACCTATTTTCTTCTTTTCCTTCAGGGCTTTGCCCTCAGTTAACTATTAACTAAAAATGGGAATGTTTGAATTTTAATAAGAGATTCTTACAGACCAGAAGTCCTTCAAGATCCAGAGGACATGAACCCCAATGATAGAATTTCAGACACTGTAACAGCTAATAAGGGAGATATTTTTGGTCAAGGGAACCTGCTCAGGGGCCCTCAAATCACCCTGCTAATACTTGAAAGCATATTTCATTTCCATTTAGCAAGCATTTATAAATATCTGTTGTTTGAAGGGCATTGTACTAAGTCCTGGTAGGTAATTGAAACTATATATTCCCTTTCAGTGCCTAACTCTTTTTGCCCAATTCAGAGTGGCCAGAGCTAGTTTCATTGTTATTTCCTATCATTCTAGAATCTCCTTAAAGAGAGTAATTTATTCATTCCTATATTTTGCCATTTAAAATCTTGTGTAATACATTCTGTGACAACAGATTTCTGGGTCCATCTGGAAACTTCATTTTGTAGCTGAAAATGTTTTTTTTTTTTTGATTGACTCATTTTGTCTTCCAAGATATAGACATAGAGAGACTTACAAGCATTTCATTTTTTTCTCTAGTTGATACTAATTGTCTGAGGATATAGCTAAAGGGAGAGAGTTATTAGTATTCCTGATGCATGCAAATCATTGTTATTACTATAATTAGATCATTATATGCAATTACTTCAGAGTACTAAATTTCCAGTGTTTGATCAATTGTTTGTCCATAGTGCTTCAAAATGTTTTCTTTCTCTTATTCTCTCTTGTCATTATTCTACTTAATGTTTTCACCATGTTCTCTACTTACATTATTAATTCAGATTTCTACTTCAATCTCCATGATTTTTAGAGACTCAGTTGAATCACATCTCCCTCAGCAAGAGATATTTATCTAGGTACTGAATCACAAAATGTTAGAACTCTGAAAAACCTTGGAGACCACCTATTTCAAACCCTTAATTATATAGATGAAGAGAGTGCAGAAGGGGATATAAACAAAAAAAATTTTTTTTATTATGGAATTAACAGGAAAGTTTTGGGAGCTATAGGACAGGAAACAAAACTCCCAAAAAGAAGACCAGAAGGCATGTTATATGAAGGCAAAATTAAAATTATCAATCCAGAGAAAGAGAATTTCCATCAGTGCTGGTGATAGATTTAAGAAGTAGTAGGCTGAACTAGAAAAAGCTGGAAGTGGGAGGTTTATGAAACTGAAGTTGACTGGAGTTAGTGGCTCAGAGTAATGATTTAAATAAGTATATTTCATTGATGGTACCTGATTTTGTGACAGAATCAGAATACAAACTATCTATCAAGATATTATCTATCAACATCTATCAATATATTAGAAAAATGATAATGATAATATCAATATAAAGAAAAATAATTGCTTAGCTTCTATACTTTATTTACTGAAAACAAACAAACTGTTATTTGTTGGCTCATTGTTGCATAATAATAATAATAATAATAATACCTATAATTCAGAAATCATACTTCATCTTTTCTATTCAGGAATCAGATTTAACTCTTAGCTATGACTGTTAAAGCCCAGGAATTATAAAAGCAAGATAATGCTTGTTTGTCCATAAGGACCAAAAGGAGCCAGTCCACAGTCACCTGAGAAATCCTTCCTATTCTTTTCCCCACCGCAATCAACATACCATAGTATCATGGGATCTTAGATACAGAGCTAGATGAGAATTAAGAGGTATTTTAATCCAGCTCTCATTTTACGGAAGGGGAAATTGATGCCCCAAGAAGTTCACTGACTAGTCTGACAAGTCACATAATAAATGACTGTTAGAATTTGAACTCATGTCATTTCCATAGCTTGGAGGCAGCATTCCCTTTTGCTCTGTATTGCAGAACATAGCCATACAGTGACATGTATCCAGAGGATTAAATTATTGTTATTATATCTGATTCTTTGTGACCCTTTTTGAGGTTTTCTTGGCGGGGATACTGGTGTGGCTTGCCATTTCCTTCTCCAACTTATTTTACAGATGTGGAAACTGAGTGAAATAGAGTTAAGTGACATGATCAAGGTCACACAGCTAGTAAGTGTTTGAGGCCAGATTTGAACTCAGGAAGATGAGACTTTGCTCTAGCCACCATGCAACCTAGCGGCACCTAGAACTAAGTATTCATTGCCAAAATACAGTCAAATATTTCTTGTCTGTTGAGTTTAAGTGAAAACTTTTTTTAAAAAATTTTTTGGCCTTTCTAAATTAGAAATAGATTCTCTTATCAATACTCATCCCCCATTCCCCCAACAACAACAACCACAAAAGAGTCATTAATTGCAGGCAGTGGATAAGAGATTTAGAATGGAAAAATGATAGTTATAAATAAAAAATGGAATTAAGGAACTAGGGTAGAAGCCAGGTCTCTTACTCATCCTAGCTATGAATAGGTGAAGAATTAAAATAAGTCTAGCACTTGGATTGCTTTAGCAGCAGAATTTAACAACTAAAGCGGACTAGGGGGACTTAGATACCATGGGGAGAGATCTGGATTTGGAATCAGAAAATTCAGCAAATCACTTAAGATTTTGGAAGTTTCCTTACCTGGAAAATGAAAGAGTTAGACTAAATAGCTTCTGAAGTCACTTCCAGCTATAAATATATGAGCCTATGATGCTCTGACTTTTTAATCTTCCCTTCTCTCAGTTTAGCTTATTTTCCTGGTTCTGAAGGGGATACTACTTTTGAACTGTAGTTTTTTTTTTTAACTAAAGTTTTTTAATTTTCAAAACATATGCATGGATAATTTTTCAACATTAACCCTTGTAAAACTTTATGTTCCAATTTTTCCCCGCCTTCCCCCTCACCCTCATCACTGGACTCAGTCATCTCATTGTTGAAGAGAGCCATGTCCATCAGAATTGATCTTTGTACAGTCTTGTTGTTGCTGTGTGTAATGATCTCCTGGTTCTGCTCATTTCATTCAGCATCAGTTAATATAAGTCTCTCCAAGCCTCTCTAAAATCATCCAGCTGGTCATTTCTTATAGAACTATAATATTCAATAATACTCATATACCACAATTTATTCAGCCATTCTCCAATTGATGGGCATCCACTCGGTTTCCAGTTTCTTGCCACTACAAAGAGGGCTGCCACAAACATTCTTGCACATGGGGGTCCCTTTAAGATCTCTTTGGGATACAGGCCCAATAGAAACACAGCTGGATCAAAGGGTATGACCGTTTGATGACCCTTTGGGCACAGTTCCAAATTTGAGCTTTAGTTTTCAAAGTTTCTTGCCATTGGATCTTGATGCTATGGAGTAGAAAAGATGTAATGACTGAGACAAAGATATGAGCTTCTGAGATCTTGATTTATTAACCAATGTGTGCCAAGTAAATGACAAATTGGGACTAGACCTCAGCTTAGAGATGGACCCCCACTACAGGGGGGTTTTATACATTTTTATTAGGTTTTTATACATTAAAAGTGATTAATCAAGTAAGACCAATTAATTAAAAGGAAACAATTAACCAGGATACAAAATTAGGTAACCTGATTGGAGGAAAGATTAGTGAATTTCTGAATTGAGTGGGAGAAAGTAAGCAGAAATAAGAAAAAGAGATATCCCAGTGTTGATAGCTCAGTGAAACTGTTGTCATATTAATCATTTTAACATACATATTAAAGTTCTGGATCAGGAAAAAAAATTGATTGTTCATTTCTGCTTGGCATCTTTTAGGTGCTTGATAAATCTCTTTAAATGCCATAAACTCCACCTTCTAAGACATTAATCAAGCCAACTAGGATCTTTCAAATCCTTCCTATTTCACCTGGAAATAATAAATGTGTATTATTTTCTCACATCCTAAAATCATGGGTTTCAAATAGCATAAGACATTAGAGTCCTTAAACCCAAACTTCTCATTTTGCAGATGAAGAAACTGAGGCTGAATAGCTTCTTCAGAAACTGAGGGTCTTTCCAGCTGTTCATTCTAGTCATTTCACAGACCTCCTCCTTCCCTTCACTACAGCTGTACATAGAATCCATCATATCCTTGATCTTGCCATTACCTACAAGTGTTTCACTTCCATATTCAAGAAATAACCTTTTTTTCCCATTCTCTCTCTCTCCCTATGTCTATCTTTAACCCTATTGTTCATCCTTACCATGACCAGTGCCTTCACCCCTCAGTCAGCACTTTTCTACTCTGGTTACATTGATCTGGTTCCTTGATTGCTTCCCAAGCTCTCGCCCTTGTTCTTCTTACGCTCTGCTCCCTTGACTTCTTGATGAACCAGTTCATCTCCACACCCTCTCACTCTTAAAGCTCCTGTCTTATTGTCAAACTTCAAGCCTGCATTACTCCCACCATCTTTCTCCTTTGGTCCTATCCATGTTCCATTGAACCAAGCTGGAGGACATCATTAAAGTGTGTATGGATGGACTACAAATTTATGTTATCTAATCTTCATTGGGACCTCAGTGAAGCAAGGTGATCCTTCTATTCTTCCCCCATTATTCTCTATACCACTCACTGTGTCAACTATTTTAAACCTTTTTCTTGTTTCCTTAAAATTTCCACACCACCTTCTCCTCAGTGCTCTCAGCTGAGGGCTTTGCCTTAGACTTCATCAAAATATTGAAACCATTTGCCACAGTCTCTCTATTTTCCCATTTCTGATCTAACATTGTTCTGGCTGCATCCCTGTCTAGCTCCTTCATTCCAGCCTCTAATTTAAAAATGGCCCTATATATGCCCTTCCACATCCCTTAGCATCTTCTCTGTCACTTTGCCTCCATTAGTATCCCTACTTTCTAATTTTCTATCTCCCCATATCTATATATTCCCCTTTTTTATTGCCTACCTGTTTTCCCCATTTTTGAAAAACTCTTTCCAAATCCTACCATTTCTGCCATCAATTGCCCCATATCTCTTCTTCTCAGCTAAGCTCCTTGAAATAGCCCTCTACATCTAGTGATTTTGCTTCCTCGTCTCTCAATTCTCCAGAATTTCCTGTAGTCTGGATTCAGATCTCAGCATTCAATTGAAATTGCTCTCTCCAAAATTACCAATGATCTCTTGCGAAAGCTAACAACCTTATATCAGTCTTCGGTCTTGATCTCTCTGTAGCATCTGATATTGTCAATCACCTTCTATTCCTAAATACTCTTTCCTCTTGGGGTTTTTGTGACACTGCTATATGTTTCTTTCTTCTCACTTCTCCTTTGTTCTCTCCTTCTCAGTCACCTTTGTAGAATTTTCACCCGTCATGTCCACTAATCACAAATATTCCCAAAGCTCAGTCCTGGAACCTCTTCTTTTCCCCCTATAAACTTTTTCACTTGATGATCTTAGCAGCTTCTATGACTTAATTTATAATCTCTAAGCAAAAAACATCCAAAGTATATTTATAGCCTCAGACTACTGAGATTTAGTCCTATATCACAACCTGCCTATTGGACATTTTAAAAGGAAGGTCCCATCCATATCTTAAATTCAACATGTCAAAAACAGAAGTCATTAACTGTCATCCCAAGCTCTACCTATTTCAAATTTTCCTATTACTGGAGAGATCATAAGAATCCTTTTCCATCATGTGTTCACAATCTCAGTATCATCCTGGACTTCCCACTCTCAATCATCCCACATATTCTTTCAGTTTCCAAATATTGCTAATTTTTTTCAGATAATGATGCAATAAAAATCATATGCAATAAAAGGCCAGGGGAAAATAGACCAAAAATTAATTGGAAATGAAACAATCTAATCCTAAAGAATGAATGGGTGAAACAACAAATCAAGGACACAATCAATAACATCATCTAAGAGAATGACAATAATGAGACAACATACCAGAATTTGTGGGATGCAGCCAAAGCGGTTATAAGGGGAAATTTTATATTGCTAGATGTTTCTTGCATAAAATAGAGAAGAAGAAGATCAATGAATTGGGCTTACAACTAAAAAAGCTAAAAAAAAAAAAAGAACAAATTGAAAACCCTCAATTAAATGCGAAATTTTAAATTCTGAAAATAAAAAGGGAAATGAATAAAATTGAAAGTAAGGAAACTATTGAATTAATAAATAAAACTAAGAGTTGGTTTTATGAAAAAAAAAACAACAAAATAGATAAACCTTTAGTTAATTTGATTAGAAAATGGAAAGAAAAAAAATCAAATTGTTAATCCCAAATATTAATATTTTTTTCTTCACAATCTTTTTTTAAAATCTAATTTCTCTTTTCTCTATTCATGTCACCACTACCTAATTGAGGACATCACCATTTCTCATCTGGATTATTATGCTAGCCTTCTAATTATTGTCCCTGACTCATCTCTCCCTACTCCAGTCTATAATTTTTTCCTAATGGAGGCACTGACCATATCATCCATCCTTCTCAATAAACTTCAATGCCTTCCTGTTGCTTCCAGGATCAAATATAAACTTCTCTGTTTAATATCTAAAGCTCTTTACAACCTGGTCCCTTGCCTTACACATTATTCTTCTCCATTCATTCTACTATTCAACCATATTAGCCAATTTGCTGTTCTTCACAGGAAATGTTCCATCTCCCATCTCCATGCCTTTGCATTAGGTTTTACTATGTTTGGAAAGTTCTCCCTCCTTAATTCTACTTCTTAGAACTCCTGACTTCCTTCTAGACTCATAAAAATGGCCTCTTTTATAGAACTTTCTCAGCTGGTACTCCTGGCTGCCTTAAGGATCTTTCCATCTACTCTGCATGTATATTGTATCTCTGTATGTATCCATACATATATGTTGATTGATTAAGAGAGATTAAAGGTCACATAGCTAGCATATAAAATGGGATTTATTAATTTTATAATTATAAAGTTTTTGACAGTATATATGGATGAGTAATTTTTTTATAACATTATCCCTTGTATTCATTTTTCCAAATTTTCCCCTCCCTCCCTCCCTCTACTCCCTCCTCTAGATGACAGGCAATCCCATACAGCAAAATGGGATTTAAAAGTCAGGTCTCCCCTGATTACAAGTCCAGCCTCCTATAGACTATATTACAGACCACATTGCCTCTTTATTATTTCAGGAATTCTTTCCTTCAAACACATTTAGTTTGGGCTCTTCAGCATTTTAGCATCATTCTCTGACTAGGCTATTCACGATCTGCTATGCTAATTGGGGGTATCTCTTTATTAGCTTAATGTTGGGAACATTTTGAGCCATGATGAGGAAAAAAGTCTGCAAGCAGCAAAAACATATGTCACTGCTAAGATGCTTAGCAAGAAAAGTTCTAAAAATAATAGTGTTTTTCTTAGTATAAATTATAAATATCCGTATTTGGTACACTAACCTTTACCAGGAAAATCCCAGAAAACAAAATCAATTAAAATTTGCTGGGGAAAAAAAAAAGGAAGGAAAAGCTCTAGGCACTGGAATGAATCAAAGGATATCTGCCACTGGTTTAATCACAGATTTGAAGGAATATCCTTTTCTTCAAGGTCTACTAACCTGAAGAACTCCCGAGTGCTTATTTGGGAAGCAATGGGAGTTAGTCATTCACCCACATTTTCCAGACTTTGAAAAATAAAACAGATGAGCCAGAAAATCTAATTTCACTCAAAGCAACAGTTAATACTATACTATAGAGCAAATCAAAGACAAAGAAGTCATAGTCTTCTAAGGATTCTGAAAGTGCAATGAATAAACCACTTACTCAACTATCTATCCTTCTATCCATAGATCCATCCATCTACCCATTTATCCATTCATGTATATATCCATCCATTTAGATATACACACCTACATCTATTCATTCAGGTAATCCATCCATCCATTGCCTTGTTTTCCATCAAAAAGATTTAAAATCCTAGGAAAGAAAGAGGTTATAACTGCTCCTGAAATGAGTTCTCCAACATGTATGTGTGTGTGTTAGATATTCTAATCTCTAACCGAATACATAGATCTAATCTAAAAGTGTGTCACCTATGTTACTGATATCTAGGAGGCTACTATAGCATCCGTGCTATGAGTCACCAAATTCTTACAAGTCCTAATGATCTTATCCTTCCAAAGGCATTTTTCCTTTTTTTTTTATGATTCCAACAACTAAAAATTTAATTATTAGTCTAAATTTCTTGTGTGGGCTAATAAAGAAAGAAGCTCTATTGTCTAAGATTATTTTTGCAAGGAAAGGAAATAAAATTGAATAATGGGAACTTTTATAATAAGATGAATTATCTTGTGGCTCATTTATTTTTTAAAATTATAACTGCTAATTGTAGAAATATTAATTTTACTGAAGCCTTATTCCAAACAGCTTTTTTTCATTTCTTTCCTTCTCCTTCCCCCCTTTTAAGCTGGTTGTATCTATTTTACCCAGGCTGTAAATTCAAGGGCTACTTTGGCCCTAAACACTCTGATCAGGTAATTTAGTGGCACCTCAGTAACCAGAGACTTATCATATTCATGTTGAATTTAGTGAAGACACCCAATTAGCTTCATCTACTGTAGTTCATAGTTCCCAAATGTAAGTTTTGCCAGTAAACACCCTCTCCAGTAGTTGTTATATACATGTACCACCCTGCCTAGCCAGAATTCCTAAAAACAATCACAGGGAGCAAAATAATCTTGTTCTACTGAAATATACTGTATATATTTAAAGCATAACATGAAACAGATGCACTTTTTATGATTGGATAATAAAGCAAAGGTATTCTCAGTGGCAATATTCCCAGTGTAATAAATAAATATATATATATATATGTACATGTTTGTAAAGTTTTAATCAATAGAAACTTTATTAAACCGTGATATAATACAATTGCAAAGTAGTCTTTTACTGAAATAAAAACTTCTTTTAAGATAATTGTATAAGAATGTCTTAGAGAAGAAATGCTTATAATTTATTTTTACAATAAAAAATAACCCCAAAACTTCATTTTCTTCCCTTTACCTTCTTAATAGGGAGGAATAATCAATCAATAATCAATTATTATTTTTGATCATATGGTAAATCAATAAATCTTTATTAAGCTCCTCCTCTGTGCTAGGCACTGAGCTAAGTGCTGGGGATACAAAAAGGCAAAAAACGGTCCCTGCCCTCAAAGAGCTTACAATTGAATGGGAGAGACAACATGAAAATAAATAAATACAAAGCTATCTATAGGAACATCCTAAGGAACTGAATCAGTCTTTATCTTCTTTTTTAATATTATAAATACTACATATGTCTACCCATATTCTCTTTATGGTTGAATAGGATATGATTTCTAAAAGAGAGACAAGAGGAGCATCTTTGGAGAGAATCATTCATAATTCTAGTCTTGACTTCTCTATAATCAGATGCAATGAGATGAAATTTCTCCCTACTTTTGATTTTTCAGGGTTTTTTAGTATTGCAAATAAGTCTCATGAGGCGGATAGACAACATACCTCATTGAAGTCTAGGAGAGCTGTCTGAAGTTGTATGTGGTCATAGTGATGTATTTCATATGGGGCAGGATTTGAAACCAGATCTTTCTGATTTCACATCTAATATTTCTTGTAGCATAAGGTAATATGATTTCTGAGGTGAAAGCTCAAAATGTGGAGGGGATCTCTATGACCAACTAATCATTGAATTCTAAGGTCATCGAGGTAGAGTTGGAATGGGATCTTAAAGGCATTTATTTGACAGATTAGGAAACTGAAACCCAGAGATGTAAAAACAGCTTGCTCCTTGTCACATAAGTAAAAAATTGTCCAATTTTGTGCAATGTAGAAAACAAGAAGTAAGGGCAAAGTGACCATGATTTACTCCTCCTAGAATGGTGACAAAATTAAGGTGGTAGCATCATTCCTGATTCACATCAAGGAGAAACATAGATCATTTCTCAACTCAGGAGTTTCTATTTTTATAGATTTTTAAAATATCATTAAAACATTATTTAAAATGTAAATATACTTTAAAATTTTACATTTATATCTCCATTAAAATTATCTTCTAAATGTTCTGAATTTTCATGAATTCACAAATTCTTAGCACTGAAAGGGACCTTAAGAGTCATCTGAGGAAATCCCCTCTACTAATTCCTAGGAGTTCATCATTCAGCCCTTCTTGAATACATTCTGTGATGAGAAGTTCATATTTCGTGCATTTACATGGCAATTTGTAGAGCTGTTACTATAGCTCAAGGAATCATGGAATAAAATATTTCTTAGGAAGCTTTGATTGAAACAGCATTCATTGTGATTGTGATAGAATAGTCAGGAGTTAACAACCTAATAGAAGAACAATTAAAGTAATAGAAAACTTTGTTATTGATATTCAGTTATTTTAGTTGTATATAGCTCTTCAAGATCCTATATGGAGTTTTCTTGGTCAAGATACTGGAGTGATTTATCATTTCCTTCTCCAATGGATTAAATTACACAGAGATTAAGTGATTTACACAAAGTCATATAGTTTGGGACTGAGGCCAGATTTGAACTCAAATCTTTCCTAATTCCAAGTTCAACATTCTATCTGTTGAACCATTTAGCTGCCTCCATTTTGATAAAGTTAATCATGTAAGTAAAGTATTCTAACTTGACTAAGATCATTGTTGGTCTTGAGTAAATGAGTAAGTGCATTTTCACAAATATATTTGAATATAACTGTTTGTACATTTAACAGTAATCTTCCAAGTGAGTTCACATTTCAATGTCATTAATCTATCAATAAATAGATATTACATGTAAGATACTATGCTAAGCATTGAAGATAAATTATAAAAGTAGGTAAGTCTCTATACCCAAACAATTTAATATCTAGAATAGGACAGAAATATAAAAGGTGAATGAATAATGCAAGGTAATAGGTACCAACAATGTTAGAGAGACAACATGATTAGAGTGACCTGGGGTCAGAAAGACCTACCTAAATTGAGAATCTTGACATATTTAATCTTGAAGGGGTGGGATGGGAGAATAAGAAGAGGGAAAAATTGAGTGTTTGAGTATTGACATGCACAATTTACAAAATGTACCCCTATATATCATCTAGTCTAGCCCTGTAATTGTACATTGGAGAAACTGAGATCCAGAGAGAATTTGTGATTCACTGTCAAAAGAAAAATTGAGATCCAAACCCAAGATTTTTAACTCTTCATAAAGGATTCTTTTTGTCAAAACCATCTATTTCTCATCCTACCATGTTCTGCTTAAACTTCACATCATAAATAATGTTAAGTATAAACATGACCAGTCAAATCCTACTGTATTAAAGCCACTTAAGAGAAAATTGTTGCTTTGCCAACATAGAAACATTATACTCTGGCTCTTTCTGCTCTAATAAATTCTTAGACAAATTTTTTTTCTTCAACTAAGAGGTCATAGGCTATTAGATTTATAGCTAGCAGAAATATCCCCCAGAAAGGCTACCAAGTCCAACACCAGCACCACGCAATTTTGTAGATAAGAACCTATTAAACTAATAAGTATGTGAAATAACATTTGAATCCAAGATTTCCTAATTTTAAGACTCTATTTAGTACCCTAAGCTATGCTGCTTTGTTTCATAATATATTGATTTATTAGCAATCTATCATAACTATATGGAAACCACTGTATTTCTTATTGTTGGCCAAAATTCTTCATTTTGTCTCTACTAAGATGGCCCTAGATCATTTTATTTTACCTACTTTTAAACATAATTTTAAATTAGAAAAAATAAAACAAAAGAATTGTTAATTTTTGTACTTTGACATTTTATACATAATTACCATTTCGAGAAAGTCACTTCTCATCCCTAGTCCTCAGTTTCTTCATTAGTAAAATGAGGTCAGACATCTGACATCTAGGTCCCCTAGCTTTAAAATCCTATGATCCTGTATTAATCAGTATTAAGCCTGATCATGATGATAAAAATAGATTAAAATGACGTCTGCTTTAGGAAATACAGGAACTCTTAGGGGTTTGCAAGGTCTAGTGAAGCAGTTTCCACATGCATATGACCCAAAGAAGTAATAAAGATCTGCTAGCAAAGTCTCTCTCAGTAAGAGTATCAAGTAAGAGTAAGGTCAGTTCAGCCAAACCTCAGATTGATCTCAGTGTCTTTTAGCGATGAGCTAGTACTGCTATTGCTGTTCTTAGTCCCAGGAAATGTATTTGTGCACACACACACATGCGCGCACACGCGCACACATACAAAAACTAGATGTTTAGAAAATACTTGTCTGAAAATTTTAATTAAATTCAAATTAGAAACATATATCATACAGCAATAATTCCACATAGCATTTGAAGGTTGGCAAAGTAATTTACAAATTTCATCTCATCTTTCATCTCAAAATTCAGTTCATGAATTCAAAATTCATCTCATTTCATCACAACTCTAGGTGATATTATATCTTTATATTCCATTTGAGAAAACTGAGGAAGACATTGGTCTTATAGCCCAGGGTCACAGAGTAGCAAATGTCAAAATAGGATTTAAATTCAGGTTTTTCTAACTCCAGGTCCCATGTTCTATCTACTATATCACCAATTTGTCTGAAGTAATGCATGTTGCATTTCTTAATACATAAAATGATACTCAATGATAATGATAATGAAAGTTAATTATATTGCTTTTCTCCCCTATTCCTCTATTGTTATTTTTTAGTAGTTTTAGTCATGCCCAACTCTTGGTAATCCCCACTTGGGGTTTTCTCAGCAAAGTTCATTTTATAGATGAGGAAACTGATGGAAACACAATTAAATGACTTGCCAATGTTCACACAGCTAGTCCTCCCTCACTTAAATCCACTTCATTTGCATGTCATGGCATCAAGTCTCTGATGTCATGGTTCTCTTCCAGATCAAAAGACAAACAACAGTAACAATAAAGATCCTTCTTAGCAATATCATAGAGATAAATAAATCACTTAATCTCTCTGAAACTAAGGTTCACATGATTTGGGTCACAAAAGCTAGATTGACACCAGGACAGCTAGATTTTGGAAGAGGCTATATTAAGAATTGGTATTTTAAAATGAAATTTGTTTAAAGTATATTATTTTAATATATAAAAATATTTTAAATATATAATTGTTTAAAGTATATTAAAGTATCAGTTCTTAATTCTGGGGAAGTGAATTTTTATTTTAATTAATTTTATAGGATTTTTTTTGTCCTACTATTAAGTTTTCGATTCCATTCATAAATAGGGAGAGTCGTTTTTAATGAATTTTCCCCATTTGACATCAATTTTTAGCTTGTCAAATTCTAAGTCAGTTGAAATCGCTATTATCTTGCAATATATGATATGTTGTTCAGTTGTATCTGACTCTTTGTCATCCCAGTTGGGATTTTCTTGGCAAAGATATAGATAGCTTGCCATTTCCTTTTCTAGCTCATTTTGCAGATGAGGAAATTGAGGCAAATGGGCTTAAGTAACTTGACCAAGATCATACAGTTAGTTGTCTGAGGTCAAATTTACAGATGAGGAAACTGATGGAAACACAGTTAAATGACTTGCCAATGGTCATACAGTCAGTCCTCCATAAAGATTGTCTTCCTGACTCCAGCCTGCCCTAACAACAAAGTGGGTTGAAATCTCCATTATCTTGCAATATCTGATATGTTACAATTCATTAAAAAACTAGCATTGATTAGTATAAAAGACCTCACAAGTTCTGTTTTCTTGCCAACAAATTGTTGACAGTTTTCCATTAGAATGAATCCCACGTTGGAAAGGAGATAATGTTTCTTAAAAGATAATCTTAGATGACCTTACAAATCTATTTCCCTCAAATCTGTAAATACATTGAGGGAAAACACCCTGTAAACTCATAAATTTATTGGTTTACTTTCAAATTTCCATTGCTTACTGATTCTGGTTTCTTGGCTTAGTCTTTGTGAATCACTTAAGAGTTCTATTGATTTTTCTAAAAAGCTATAACCTAATATGATATTTTTAAAGTTGCTTTCAAATCTAAATTTCTTTTAATAACGACCTTACTTCATCACTCTTCAGGGCACTCTTCTCAAGACCTCTAAAAATCCAGACAATTAAAAAAAAAAAAAAAAAGATCTAAAATTTTCTTCTAACACGATCTAATCAGAACAAT
Organism: Sminthopsis crassicaudata; assembly: GCF_048593235.1. Taxonomy (NCBI): domain Eukaryota; kingdom Metazoa; phylum Chordata; class Mammalia; order Dasyuromorphia; family Dasyuridae; genus Sminthopsis; species Sminthopsis crassicaudata. Next base: position 204,059,219 of record NC_133621.1, read on the forward strand.
GGCTTGCTCAATCAGAAAGGCATCTATGAATCTGTCTCACAGATTAGGAAATGAGAAGTTAGCAAACACTGATGAAGATTGGAATCAATGATTAGACAGAATAAAAGAAGAGAGATATGGGTTAAAATCCTACCTTTCCTAGCCCTTCAAGTTCTCTCCATTTGAACTTTCTGTGATTTTCAAGTTAACACCTTGGATTTAATCCCAGAGTTGTAGAGAGCCAAATCCTCCAGGTAAGCAATATTCTAGGGAAAGTGAGAGTAAACCAATTCCAATTGGCTTCATTATCTGGAAAAGGTTGCCACAATTAGTTCTGAAAGCAGATGAAATAAAATGGAATCCAACTGAGAGCATCCTTCCTTCCTCTTCTCTGAGAATATACAGCTCAGGAGAGATCCCCTTCCCAGCACTTGACATTAGTAGATATTAAACACTTCCTGGAAAATTAGAAAGCGGGAAGACTCTCAAGTTGACAGCAGAAATTTTCTTTTTCTTCTTAATTTATTAATTTTTGACATCGTTCATCAGTATTTTACAAATATTTATTGAATCTCTAGTCAGAACTCTCAACGGCAGTTTCTTTTTCTTTTTCTTTTTTTTTTTTTAAACAAGAGATCATTAAAAAAAAAAAAAAAAAAAAAAGGTGTAGACAGATCTAAGTGGTATGGTAGATAGGATTTAAAACCTGAGTTCAAATTAGATAGTAGGTATCAAGTCATTTAATTTTTGCCTGCCTTAGTTTCTTCATCTGTAAAATGGGGAAAATAATATCACCTGCCCCCCAGGAGTATATCAATATTCCCTCAGGGAATATCAAATGGGATAATGCATTTTTACAAACCTTAAAGTACTATCTGAGTGCTAGCTAGTATTATTATGTTTAGATTGGGATAATAGTAAGGAAAGATATTTTTCATGTTGTTGAGGGGCAATGTGTATCCCAGGACTTAGAGCTTTTCTCTAAATTCATTTATGAGTATAAATTTCTTTCTTTTTTTGGCTGAGGCAGGGGTTTAGTAACTTGCCCAGGGTCACGAAGCTAGGAAGAGTTAAGTGTCTGACACCACATTTGAACTCAGGTCCTCCTGAATTCAAGGCTGGTGCTCTATCCACTGCGCCACCTAGCTGCCCCTATGATTATAAATTTCAATCAGTAAACAAAACATTGACTTGGTGACTGTAGCCTCAACAAAAGGCCATCGTGGAAGTGTTATAGAGATTCACATCAAAACTGCACTAAAGGCCAAAGATGATGATAAGATATCTTATTTAGTGTAGCAGGTGAGGTTGGCTGCTGGGATCATACATAACATAATTAGCATGGGGGCTGTCTGGACTTTGCTGTGATATCAAGAGGGACCAACATCCAGGGGCATACTTTTTTCAGTGGTTCTCCAACTCATCACCTCCATCTATCATGGTCTTCTAATGACATATAGGGCACCATCATCATCCTGTCTCTTGGCTGCTAGGTTGACACTGTGATTCCCCTTTCCTGGTCCTCTTTATCCCTTCTGAGATTTGGGGAAAGGGGAGGAATATTCAGAACAGACTCTCTGGGAGGTTGTTTTTTATTAGGCTCTATTTTTTAATGATTTGCATAATCTACTAAAAACTAAACTATTCCTAGGCCAAAAATGACAGGCAAGTACCACCTGGAGCTCCAATTATAGATTAAAGAGACAGACACTTGTGTTCTCAGGGGACATGTGTTTATCTCTTCTAACTGGCGTAAATGACCATGGTTTATAACAGAGTAAAGCCAACATTTGTCTTTTCTGGCTGCCTCCTGAGAAAGATGAGAAAGGGCAGTGTGGAGAGGAAAGTACACTGGAATTGAAGTCAGAGGTCCTGAGTTGTGGGCCAGCCCTGACTCAGCCTAGTTCAGTGGTCCAGGTTTGGGACTGGAATGAAATGAGATATACTTAGACCATCTGAAATATACTTACTTAGCCATAGCAGGGAAAGGAAATTCAGTAAGGATACAGTTTTGGTTCAGGAAAGGCATATAACTATAGAACGGAGGGAAGAAAGAGATGGCATTGGAATCAGGAATACTTCAAAATCTTACCTTGCGTCCTGACTGACTGAGTAAGTCACTTAAGTTCTTAAGATTCTTATTCAAACAAGACTCTAAGACTTAGTCAATAAGATGTTTGCTTTAATAGAGAGAGTTTTTTCACAAGAAAACTACCTTCCTCTCTGTGTGTATTTACATATATACATGTGTATATACACATTTATGTATGTATATATGTACATATGCATGTATATGCATTCACATTATATGTTTATATATTAATGTAATATAACTATAGAAAATAAATGTATATACATGTATACATATACAAGATATGTCCATGTATATATGTAAACATGTGTGTGATTTTTTTATTGTATAGTGGTAACATCTAGCGTGTGAAAACTTCCTTTACACATACAAAGTGGCAACAAATATCTTTAGAGAGTAGTTCTGTCTATTGAGAGGTTTAATGCTTGCTCACTCAACCAATATGTGTCAGTCAGGATTCTTTCCACTACAACATATTATTTATCTTTTTGAATAAAGAAAATTATCTATAAAGGCATTCTTTACTTTTTTGTAAATACTGCATAATATAACCAGGTCTTAATTAGTGCAAATAATGAAGTGGTTACATTATTCAAATTCATACTGTGGTACAGTGGGTAGAGCCTAAAGTTAGGAAGACTCATCTTCCTAATTCAAATCAAGCCTCAGACACTTATTAACTGTTTGACTATGCGCAAGTCACTTAATCCTGTCTGCCTCTGTTTCCTTATCTATAAAATGAATGAGAGGAAGAAATGGCAAACTAATATCTTTGCTAAGAAAACTTCAAATGGGATCTTGGAGAGTAAATCACAACAAAAAAACTAATTACTATTTTTACATAACTATAAGACTGTTAGGTGGTGCAGTGGGTACAGCTCTGGGCCTGAAGTCTGAGTAATGGCATTTACTAACTGAACCTGGTCAAGTCACCCTGTCTGCCTCAGTTTCTCATTTGTAAAATGAAAAAGAGAAGGAAATGACAGAACATTTCAGTATCTTTGCCAAGAAAATCCATAATGGGGTCATGAAGAATTGGGCCCAACTAAAAAATTGAACAAAAGAACAAATTATCATATTTTACATAACAATAACTTTAAATGGTGTGAATTCAAATACAAAGGATCCAGCTATCTCATAGATTTTAACTGAAACAGATCTGAGAAGTCACCTAGTCCAGCCCTCTCATTTTACATGAAGCTTCATTGATTTTGCCTAGGTCATAGGACAAATGTCTTGAGCCACATTTGAATTCAGGACTCCAATATTCTTCCCCCTGCATCATGAGGCCTTCCTAAGCCAAGTAGCTTTCTTACATTTTTAGGTTATTCATAGATATAATTCATATATATAAACATATAAGGTAAATTACATTTTTATATAACTTGGAGATTGCCATGTGGGGAAACTTTGTAGATTCTAGTTCTAGTCCACCAGATTCTATCACTTCCAGGATAAATAGGAAATGATGGAGATCTCCAACTTGACCTGAGTCCCAGGGCAAATAGTAGAGAATCTTACTATCTATTGACCTTATCTCCTCTCGTTTCCTCGGTTGGCAAATGAATCCCTGTCAAGCATGACCCAGAAGCTGACCTCACACAACCCAGGCCAGTGTGACAGGCATTCAATCATGAGTCATGTTTCTATAGCCTGATGTAACGGGATCCTGCCAGTGTGCAGCTCTCCCCGGCCCAATAGGGCTCAGGGCTGGATTTCTAGGACAGTAGCCAACTCTCCACCTTAACCCCAAGCATCTCTATAAATGGACATCACTCGGGATTTAGCTAACTGATCATTCCAATTGCTAGTCTTTCGCTCATAACTACAGAAAAACGGCATTTCCCCCCATCCTACCTTCTTTCTTTTTTTCTCCCATGACATATATAATTTTTCTGTGTCCTTCTAAATACTGATCATAGTTGATGATAGTTCAGCTATTAGAATGTCACTACTTGATAATCTTCATTTCTAGTTCTTCCTAGAAAAGCCAAAATGGTTTCAACATGAGCCTTGAGTAAAGCAGAAGAAATTCTGAATTCCTCATCAAGATTAGAAGAAAAAGGCAATAAAGAAATAATTTGGCTAAATTTCATTTTCACTTTGAAAGTAAAGTAAAAGTAAAACCAGATATTGTTATGTTTAAAAACAAAAACAAAACACAAACTAATGAAACAATTTTTTTAACCTGAAGAAGGGATGGAATAAATGAAAACTGGAAGTGACCTCAGATGCCATTAAGCCCAATCTCACTTTACAGATGAGGAAACTGGGGCAGAGAGGTATTAAGATATTATAGAAATGAGGATATAGCTTAGCTCACCAGCATCCCTTTTGGCTCAAACATTTTATAATTCTGATCTGGTTTTATTTCAGCTTACATCTGTGGTTACAAATAGTTTCATTGTTCTCATTCTCTTCCTAAACATTTCCTCATAATGACCTCATGAGACAGGCAGTTATAGTAATGCTTGTATATTATTCTATCTCCTTATAGGTAAAGAAACTAAGACCCAGAAATATCATGTCAGAGCTGAAAATTGAACCAAATTCTCTCAATTCTCTTTCCATAACACTAGGCTCTCTCGGTGAGCAGACAGGGATTTAACATATTTAGCGGATTGTGGGGATTTTGAGGAATATAATCATTCACTAAGAAAAATTCCCTTATATTTTTACACATAAACACAAACACGGGAAATTCCTTCTTTTGATGAATGTATTATTTTTAAATATTCGATTGTAGTGCACAAGTCCAAGGCTATCTTTATGGAGATTTATTTTTTTGAATCTCTTCCTTTCCTTTTGGTCGATTGAGAAGTATTGGAACCATGTTGTTAGTTGGTGGAAGTGGAATAAATGCTATTTCTTCCCAAATATTTAAAGCCAACATTTCCTAAGTTAATATTATCACTTTAGGAAAAACACCCCAACTTATTAATTTACTTCCTAACCTGTAACTAAATCTGTAAAATGGGGCTAATAGTAAGAGCAACTATGTCCCAGGTTGTTGGGAGAATAAAATGTTAATTATAATATTTGTAAAGCACTTCGTAAGTCTTAAAGTTCTATGTAAGGGCTAGCTTTTATGCCCAGATCCTAGCATATAATAGGTGTTCTATAAATACTTCCATGCCTAAAATATTTTCCATCTCCCACCCCATTCTCCCTCTTAGAATCTTTCCTGCTTTTAGCTTTTCCTGTTCCCCTCAAATGTTAGTGTTTTATCCCTAAAATTACTTTTATTTTACATATATAGAGTTATCCCTTCCACAGTGTGACTTTCTCCCTCTTGGTTTCAATGTATTGTGTATTGGCACAAGAAATTAAATAGGAATTTTTGGGGAGTTTTGTGGAAGTCACAGACAGCATGCAAAGTACCATTGATGACACAAAAAGTTTAAAAACTCAGAAATGCAAAAGATATATGTATGGTATTGCATAACATCAACATATTTTATCTTTTAATACCATGATAATTAGTACTTTTTCTCTGGTACAAAGAGAAGGCCAAAAAAATTTATACAGATTTTCCAGTTTGCAGGGTGCACATATGGAAAGGTGTATGTGTACTCTGTACATACACATGTAAGTAAACATGTTGTTTGTTCTCTTTAGCAGGATGCTAAATTTTTGAAAGTAGAGACCATTACATAGGATGATAGAATTAGAGCTGGAAAAGATCTTAGAAGTCATTGAGTTCCAATAGACTTGTGAGGGAAAGAGCCATCCATGTTCAAAGAGAGAACTATAGAGACTAAATGAGGATAAAAACATACTATTTTCATCTTTTCTTGGTATTGTTGTTTGCTTGTTTTTTGTTTATTTCTTGTGGTTTTTTCCCCCTCTTTTGATCTGATTTTTCTTGCACAGCATGATGAAAATGGAAATATTGGAATTAAGGAATTATGGAAATAAGAATTGCACATGTCTAACCTATAGTCGATTGTTTGCTGTGGGGTGGGGAGGGAGAAAAGGAGAAAAATTTGGAACACAGAGGTTTTGCAAAGATGAATGTTGAAAACTATCTTTTGTATGTATTTGGAAAAACAAAAACTACTGCAAAACTCAAAAAAAAAAAGTTACTGAGTTATTTTACAGATGGAGAAACTGAGACCCAGAGAGATTAAATAATTGACTTGCCCACAGTAACAAAGCTAATGATTTCTAAAGTGGCTTTTGAAGCCTTTCTGATTCAATGCCCAGAACGCAATCTTTCTTTCTTTTTTTTTTTTTCCCCAACATTAAATTGTTTCAAATTTATTCAGCCAGAACTTGTCTGTGCTTTTGTTTGTAGATGAGAAGATCCTTCCTTTCTTTTTTTTTTAATATTTATTAATTTTATAATTATAGTTTTTTGACAGCACATATGCATGGGTAATTTTTTTTACAGCTTTATCCCTTGTATTCCCTTCTTTTCCGAATTGTCCACCCCCTCCCCTAGATGACAGGCAATCCCATATATGTTAAACGTGTTACAATATATCCTAGATACAATATCTGTGTGTAAAACCGAATTTCTTGTTGCACGCTAAGAATTGGATTCCGAAGGTAAAAGTAACCTGGGAAGAAAGACAATAGTGCAAACAGTTTACACTCAATTCCCCGTGGGAACGCAATCTTTCTACTAGTTCCTAGCACAGTGTCTGGTACATAGCTTGAAACTGTGATTGGTCGCTTGATCCCGCCTTCAAAGCTACCCTATTGAAAACTCTCACTCATGCTCTCTCTTTATGTTTCAGGCTGTCTGGGTCCTACTTGCCTGGGGGGGAAGAATGGGTCTGGGATGAGGAGAAGCACGGGCCCAGGCGCTCAGTGATAAGGAGAGTCAAACGTTTCCTGAGTGTCCACGAACACCCCGCGAGCCCCGTGAGACGGAGTTACGGGAGGCAGGCCAGCGACAGCTCCATGTTCTTCCCGACCAGCGACCTCAGCCACGTCAGCGGCCTGCTGGACATCCCTCCCAGAAAACGCCCCCGCGCCCCCCGGACCAAGGAGAACCTGAGCCGCGGGGACAGCAGCCCGCAGCACTCCAGCATGGGGGACCTGTCCGTGATCAGGGAAACCAGTCGCACGAGCACACTAAGAAGCCTGACCCCACAATCCAGTGCCAGAACCTCTCCCACCAAAACCCTTCAGATCCCAGAAGTCTTAATCACTTCTCCCGACGTTCCAACGCCCACGTCGGGGGAGAGCTGCCAGCCAAGCCCGCAGCCCTCCGTCTCCGACTCGTTGCTTTCCGAAGTTCGGCCCATTAGAACGGAACAGCCGGCTGAGCCCCACGATTCCAGCCCGCCCCCTTCCCAACCAACTCAGGACATTTCTCCGGAAACCGAAGCCCAGATTCTTGAATTTGCTTTTGAGAGCAGCGCTGAGGACAAATACCCAAAGAGATGGAGCCTCCCGGGATTTCTGGAGTCCAGTCAGGTCTCCCTCTCAGGACTAAGTCCCGAGCCTCAGTCCGAAGCCCCTGAAACTATTCTTTTAATAGACACAGAAACATCCTCGCAGTCCAGTGGAATTAACTTTGTGGCCGCCCCTCAGACTCAACCAGATGTTCATTATTTATTAGAACATCTGGACACCAAAGAAACCGATATCACAGACTTCAATAATGAGCAACCTGAAGCGTCACCAAAAGGAAGGCCCAAAAGTTCTGGGATCTGGTTCTAGCTTAAGATCCTTAAAAAGTTGTCCCTAAACTTAAGAGGTCAACTTACAGATCGTTTTTTAAAAAAAAAAAAAAATGATAATCATCAAAATCAGGATGTCTTAAGATCTATCAAAACCTTGGGAAGGGGGGAAGTCAGAAGAAAAAGAAGAAAATAAGAGAAATCCATCAAGAGCCATTTATTAAGTTCCTATTGAGTACGAGGCACTGCACCAGCTGCTGGGGATACTAGCATTTTTAGCAAAAACAAATATGGTTTATCATAGAATTGTTTCCATAAAAGTTACCCAGGGTTCAGTATCAAAGCTTTCTAATCAAAGAATCTGTCCAAACAAAAGAACACAAAACACTTGCCACCCTTCTTTTATATCATGTCCTTACATTGGCTTTCTACTGCTCCTTATAAAGACAGGAAAGTAGATTAACTTCTCAACATCCCTCCCTACCATGGCTCTGGGTATCAGAGGTGCTATCAACCTAACCAGACCATCTTGTAGTTTAAGCTTTATTCTTATCTCACCCACATTGTCTCCTAGCTGTCCCAAAATAATAAATTACACCTAAATGGAATCATCGGAGTCTGTAAAGAAGCTACCTGTGTGACCTGAAGCAAAGCACTTAATATTTTATGGCCTCTGTTTCCTTAGCTGTATAATTTGTGTGTCAAACTAGATGATCCCTAAGGTTTTTTCCATTTCTAAATCTATTATCCTCTTATCTATAATCTTCTTACTGCTTAGTACCTGATTCATTGTTCATCTGTATTCTTCTTTTTCTTCTGCATCTACATTCAAAGGAAAATACATTTCTAGTGATTTTTCCCCTACAATTTCCTTCTTTATTTTGAGATCTTTTTGTTTTTTCAACTTTTACTCTCCTTCTTTCATTCTCCCTTGTTGCTCTTTTATAGCCTTGATCTTCTCTCTGGATCTAGGAAACTTTAAATCTGTCCTCTGCTGGATCCATTTTCTTTCACATTTTGGTATTATTTATTTCTCTCTGTTACTTATTATGTTCTTAGGAATTAGGAGGAAAAGGAGCTTGTGCCTGTGATTTCCAGATGAGAAAAATTTCTCTATTGGTGTTACTTAGCACCTACTTTTCAATTTATATTCTTAAAGATCCCTGAGACCTTAAGTCACTTGCCCAGGGTCACACAGATGGGACTGGAATTCAGATCTTCCTGGCTTCATAGCTGGCCAAGCTGCCCCTCCTATATTGTGTTGTTAAGGGTAATAATTATAACAAATGTAATAAAGACTGGACTTGTGATTTCAGTAGTGAACTTCTTACAATGTAATCAGTGTGAAAGGGAACTCTGTCTGATGTGAGAAAACTTCCTTTCCTAATACAGGCAATGGTATAAGATCTCCCCGATGAAGAAACTCCTACAAATGCAGCAAATCAGAGGGGGAAACTCCTTCTTTATCAGTGCATGTGAGCATCCTTTCTGCAATTTATAGCCTTGAACATCAAAAAGTTACATTACATTAAATTAATTACACATTACACTATGCTGCCTTATAATAGTATTAATAAGTAATAACACAGCCTCATTACTGTATAATCTAATTTCACAGGTCTAATTTCCCCCCCTCCAAATTCCAAGACAGAGATATAGAAGTCAGTGGCCAGTTACTATCTACTTATATACTACACAATTTCTTATTGGTTCTACTCTTTGGTCTTAAATGCTAAAAGGAAGCTAGCATCAATTAAAACCTTTTTTTTTTTTTTCCCCAGGAACCATGAGGGAAAAACCCTACATTTTGGGGACATAATTTTCCTCCAGAATTTAGAATAGGATTCCCAGTCATCCAGTTACATGGGACCACTTACTGCTTTTACTGAGCCTGATTCTATGGTCCACTATCAGCACTTTTGGTGATTATATTAGCACAGAGAGATAGAACCTCCCTGTAGTACCACAAAAGAGAGTAGAAGAGCTAAAATTCTCTAGGATTCAAAGCCAGGCGTTCTGACTCCAAATCCAATAGTCTGTTTTAAAATTTAGTTAGTTAGGCCAAAAATGATATTTACTCAGTCATTTCAGTTACATCTCCCTCTTTGTACCCTGTTTGGGGTTTTCTTGGCAAAGAAATTAGAATAAAAAGTGTCTTTTCTTCTCTAGCTCATTTTACAGATGAAGAAACTAAGGCAGACAAAGTGACTTGTTCAGGGTCACACAGCTAGCAAGTGTCTAAGGCTGGATTGAACTCAGGTTTTCCTGACTCTAGGCCCAATACTCTATCCACTACACCACGTAGGTGTCTAAAGATAGTAAATTACACCTAAATGGAATCATCATAGTTTGTGAAGAAGCTACTTGTGTGACCTGGAGCAAACCACTTAGCACCTTGTGATCTCTATTTTTTTATATATATAATTTGTTTGTCAAACTAGATGATCTCTAAGGTTCTTTCCATTTCTAGATTTATTATCCTCTTATCTTATAATCTTCTTACTGCTTAATACCTGCTTCACTGTTTGCCTCTGTTTTCTTCTGCATCTGCACTCACAGAAAAATGCATTTCAAATTTTCTTGTATCAAAATTGATAGAAAATGTGTCAACCTTTTTTCAGAAATGGTCTCCCACATCAGCCTCCCATTTTTTCCTTTTTCTGAAGACAGGATGAGACAGATTCTGAGCCCATTTAGGAAACCATCTCAGAATTTAGTTTTTCATTTGTCTGAGAACAATGTCTGTCTCAGTTGATATGGTGTCCTTCTCCATTTCAAACATTTAGCTGGTTTTTCATTGTCTTCCTTTTAGCCCCAGCATCTTATTATGTACTTCCAGAGCTCTGGAAACTTCAACCCTTTCAGTACTGACTCACATGTGCTTGGAATCTAACCAGCAAAAACTCAGCTATGCTTTCCATGTTGACTTTGTGCCCAAACAAAAGAATTTGGTGAGATCTATTTGGCACATCCTATTATACTCCCAAGTACCAGTGACTGGTGCTCCTTAGCCTTGCACTGGAAGTGTGAAGCCAGAATTCCACAAGGTGTGATACCATTTATTCTATTTCTGAATCCTAAGTTTAATTTTTCATTAAAAATAGAATAATAGAAACCCAACCTGAATCATTAGAAATGTATCTTTGCATTTTAATACTGGAATAAGATACTTCCTTTTCAATATTTTTATTTTCTCTCTTTTCTTCATTCTCCAGACAAATTGTCCCCTCCTTCACATTTCCCCCCCTAAAACTTGGTCACTATCAAAATACCTTAATTCGGTGGTCACCATATAATTTTGTTTTTGATATCCCCTGGGAAAAGTTGCAACTCCAGATATGGTATCTCCTTTGTTCTTTAAACCTTCTCATTTTCCAGTCTTAGAAACACTTTATTCCGAAGTCTTTTCCAATTTTCTTATAGTATTTGTAAACTTCTTACTGACTTCTGAAGTTCATTTTTTCTTTTGGCATTTCATTTTTCCTTTTCAGCATTTGACTTATCATTACTATTTTTCACCACTTCTATCATTCATCACAGAAATCCAGATCCTTAATAACATAGGACTATTCATACAAAAAGATTTTTGTATCTAAAGGAGGGAGATTGGGAATTCACTTGAAGTGAGGTAAGGAATAACACCATATAGAGAAAGGCAATGCAGCTAACATGCTCAAGGTTACTGCAGGAGAGCAGGATACAGGGCCAAGAGGATATGACCACTTGAGGAAAGAAGTACATCTTGGCACCCTCTAAATTTTAGCACTTTGAAGTCTAGTCCAAGTTGCTCCACCCTAGTTACAGCTCTGCTTCTACTCATCCAACTCAGCTTCCTTCTATGTCCCATTATTTGCCCCTCAATGGGGCTAAACCATGGTAAAATTTTAATGTTATCACCATTAATTTGTCTAGAGATAGATCCCAATTGGTTTATTTGAACACCTAATCTCACAACACTTTACTCCTCAGATAAGTAGAAATAATAAAGTATATCTTCAAGAAAGCTAAGTAATGATCAAATTCCAACTATTCCTCCCTTTGTCAGAATCACTCTCATTGATAGTAAATATTTATTGAATTTTATTAGTAAATCTTTGTTGAATTCTTGTGCAGGGCACAAGGTTAGATACCAATGAATTACACTTAATACTGGCAAGGATTTAAAATCATTTTATTCATTTAAAAGTCTTCTAGTTATTTCCTTCCCATCTTTGTTAGCTCCCTGAGTCCTAAGTGAAGCTATATTGGGAAGCATCTACTTATCCACTGGTGTGGCCATTGAAGACATGACAGACCAAATCATAAATATCAGGATTGCTCTCTCATTGCAAGATCCTCTAGATTCTAGGGAGAGAATATATAGATCAGTAAGGAGGGAAAGTAAAATCTATTGACTAGATAAACAGGTCCTTTAGCAAGGATGGAACTGGTTGGTTGATAGCAACTTCTGTGGGAATTTTCCCATCCATATATCCTTTTTTTTTTTTGGTAGCCAGCTGTCCCCTGGCAAGTTGAAGCAAAATAATTAAAGCCCTTATATGAGTTAAGGATAACAATATGGGAAGACTGGAAAAAATAAACTGGACAAATAACTAAATTCTATTTGCAGTCATGGTATATATGCAGGCTGTGATATAGAATTTCTTCCTCTTTATCATATTACAGTTGCTGTCATGACACATTTTAAGACTCAAAATCATGAGCCAGAGAACCTGGATCCTTGAAGATTCCCAATTACAGGACTCCTAGAAACCGTCCTCTGGATGATATTTGAAATGTTATTGAGATCATAGCTATAGTTGTCTGAAATTATAGTAAATGGCAATGATGGGAAGGAACAGAATAATGCCTCTTAAGCACATACAACTTAACTTGTGTCAAGAAATGACAGCACTCAAACTGCTGCTGAAAAACTGATAAATGTATGCCTTGTTTTGGACCAAATAAACAAAACTGGTATTACTTACTTTTATTGAAAGAATTCATTTTAGAAGTGGTTGGTATGGTGCATGAATCAATCTCAAGGGGGGCCTCAGGTTCAGAATACATAATGAATAAGTCTTCAGTTATGATAGTGCTCAAGTGCTTTACTAAGATACAAGAACATTAGCAATCAAGATGATGTGATGAAAATTGGACATGTTTGTGGTCAGATTTAGTTCTGTGGCTTCCCTTATTTCCTCATAGAAGCCAAAATCCTAGGGCCTCACAGCAGCAGCCCATGGGAAGGGGAGCTATCTCCCATAGGAAGATAAGATTCTCCAGGTCAGAAGAGCAATGTTTTTATTTCTCCATGTGCTGAATTTCTAGTAAACTTGAATCTTTAGGACATTGTAAAATATCTCAGAACTTTCCCCTCCTCTATTTTTATAATCCTACTTTTTACATAATTAAATTTGCATTGCAAGCTTCCCTAGAGTATGTATGTCTTTATCCAAATTATATAAAAACAGTAATGATTTAAAAGGAGATTGCAATAGGGCCTGCTCAAAGCCCATTATAATAGATTGCTCAACAAGCCAAGAAAATTTATAAGATGTCAGACCACTGGCAGAGATCGCAAGAGTAGACTTAGATATTTCTTAGGTATTATAGCTAAAGGAGCAGGATTAGAAGGCAGAGCAAGGTACAGCAGATATGAGCTATGTCAGCTTTCTCCTCTCTTCCCCACCATTTCTTACTCTTCAGATTGCTGATTAAAAGCCTAAAAATCAAGAGATTGAATCTGTAATTTTATTTCTATGAAAATCCTCCCAGGGGAAGAAACTCTTTCTAACAATTCAGGCGAGCATCTTCTTTACAACCTATAGTCTTTTTAAAAATTTTGAATATAATTTTATTTTTCCAAAATACATGCAAAGATAGTTTTTAATACTCATCTGTGCAAAACTTGAGTTCCAAATTTTTCTCTCTTTTTTCCCTCTCTCCTTTCCCAACGCAGCAAGCAATCTGATATAGATCAAACACAATCAATTCTTCTAAATTTATTTATATATTCTCCATGCTGTGGAAAAAAAAAAAACACAAGCAACAAATAAAAACAATAACAAAAAGTGAAAATTCTATGCTTTGATACACATTCAGTCTTCATAGTTCTTTCTTTGGATTCAGATGGCACTTTCCACCATAAGTCTATTGGAATTGCCTTGAATCATTGCAACCTATAGTCTTAAAGAGTGACAGATCCCTAAAAGATTAAGTAACTTGCTTAGAGACATTAAGTGTTGGTCAGAGATAGGATTATGAAACCAGGTCATCCTGCCTTTAAGTCAACTGTCTATCTGAGAGCTGCCAAATATATACGATGTAATAGAAGATTCCAAAGCAATATAAGATAGGGGGAAAAAGAAATAATGGAACCTCATAAGGCCTGACCATTCCATCATTCAATGAAAGGCCATTCTTTTGATCCCCTTACTTCAGTCCAACATTTCCCTAACTTTCTGTCTTTTCTTTAGACTTATTCTTCTCTTTGGGTACCAAATACAACCCACCAGTAAGATATCCTATTGATCCAGAATCCATGAACTTCTTTTTTTATTATTATTATAGCTTTTTATTTACAAAACATATATATGGGTAATTTTTCAACACTGACTCTTGTAAAAACTTCTGTTTCAACTTTCCCCCTCCTTCCCTCCACCCCCTCTCCCCTAGATGACGGATAGTCTCATACATGTTAGATATGTTAAAGTATAGTCAAATACAATATATGTATACATATTTATATAGTTATCTTGTTGTACAAGAAAGATCGGATTTTGAAAGAAGATAAAAATAACCTGAGAAGAAAAAAACAAAAATGCGAACCATAACGGAAAGAGTGGAAATGTTATGCTGTGGCCCATATTCATTTCCCAATGTTCTTTCTCTGAGTGTAGCTGGTTCTGTTCATTACAGATCAATTGGAACTGATTGGATCCTCTCATTGTTGAAGAGAGATATGTGTGAACTTTTTTTAAAAAATATTTTGATGTATATTTTAATATAGTTGGTTTCCTTTGTAATCCTCTATTTTATTTTGTGCATTTGAAAGTATTATTTCTAAAAACAGATCCATAGACTTTATCAGACTTCCAAAGGGATCCATGATAACAAGAAGTTTAATAATGTATGCTCTAAATATTCTTTGTAAAAAAGCACACTCAGAACAGACCATATCCTTTATCAGACTGGGCTTAAATAGTAGCAGTGAAACATTTGGTATCTTTTGCCAAAGAAGGAACTGAGAAGGTGTTAGATCAGTAATAATGTCCCACCTGACTGTGTCTGTAATTAGACTGTTCTCCTTTTCAATCATCATTTTTATCTCAGGTGAAAATTCTCCTAATTAGGACTCTGATGTTAACACATTCTATACTGCCATCTCAGCAGGTATTAGTATTATCAACATCATCATTCCATGTTTTCTGTGCAAAAAGCAGCAATCATTATTAGAAAATGTCTTACGGTGGAAAATGGCTCCATTGTTCCAATGGAAGTCATTCACCACATTGGTGCAAGTCAATGCAAGAAGCTGGAGTGGGGGATGGGGAGGAAAAGGGATGATGATGGTTTTGAAGAAAGAAGAGGAAGAGGAGGAGCAGAAGGAAGAAGAAGAAAAAAAGGAGGAGGAGGAGAAGAAGATCTTCCACATTCATATTATTTTTTCAGCTGATGAAACACTTGATCATGACAATGACCTTGTGAGGCAGCTGCAACTGTTGTCACTATACCCATTTTACAGGTAAAGATCATAAATAAATAAATGAAAGGATCATAAATATAAAATTGGAAGGTTCAATCTCCTTGTTAAATGACTCATTCAGTTCACATAGACTGAAGTTCAGAATATTAATGATTTGCCTAAAATCACCATAGCTGGTAACTATGGATTATAACCCATCCCTTTCTCCAAGGGGACCATGCCCTCAGGGAGGTGATTCTGTGACATGCAAGTGAGCTGGATTTCATCGAGGGAGGGCTAGGCAAGGTCACCTGCCTCCCTTTTCCCTCCAGAGCCATCTGGGTCCAAAGACCAGATAGGGATCAGTATGATTGAAGATGTCCCCCGGATGCAGGGGGAGACCTTGACCTTTTTAAGCTAAGGTTTTAAACAGGTCTCAGTTTGACCAAGTCCTCACCCATTCAGTGATTAAGGATGATAGAAACTGAAGCAAAATAAATATCCAGGACTATGGTTCAAGAGAATGATTAGTGTTTGGAAGATAGGTGGGGGAACGTAATATCCCAATGTCAAGCACAATGCTAAGTAAAAGTGAAAAGCAGGAGTTCATGACCCTCTGAACTGTATTATATTTGGAAATTCTCCAAATTGAGGAAAAGATGAGCTTAAGCTCCTAACTAGGAAAATATTTAAATAAAAAAAATTTCTCAATGGTTTCCTAGTTCTGGTCTCAACTACTTTCTAAAGTGTCTAAAAACATTAGGCAAGAAGATAGTCACTAAAATGGCCTTAGTTTTGAGTATAAATTCTTAACCTTTTTTAGAGTCCAAGACCCCTCTGAAAATCACAGAAAGTCTGTGACTCCTTCTCAGAATCATGTCCTCAATTGGCTTCTTATGAATTTAATAATAATTATTATTATATGTATACACACACAGTTATTATACCTTCCATATTATGATTTTTCCCTTCAGGTTTCAATATATCACAAGTCAGCAGAAGAAATTAGATGGAAATTTTGGGAGAGTTTTGCAGAAACTGCAGGTGATATATGAAGGCCAGGAAATGACACAGAAAAAGTTGTTTACACATGCATATAAATAAAATTTTAATTTATGCTATATTTTTATGAGCTGCTGGGTGGTACCATTTCCTGAATTCAAGGGCTTCAGGCACTAGCTATATGACACTGGAGGAGCTAATTAACCCTGTTTGCCTCAGTTTCCTCATCTATAAAATAAAGTAGAGAAGGAAATGGCAAGCCACTCCAGTATCTTTGCCAAGAAAACCCCAAAAGAGTTCATAGTCTGACACAACTGAAAAAGTAATTGAACTAGAATTTTCATTGCAACTAGACTAAATGTCATTTCATCTATTCAGCTGAAAAGTCTTACCTATTCCATAAAACGGGTGATATCAGAAGAGCTTACTGTCATCTACTTTGGTCCAGGCATGTAATTTAACTGCCAAAAGAATTAAGGTTAGAGAGGGCAGGAAATTTGCTCTGGTTCACACAGTTAGCATGTGTCAGAGGAATCATTTGAACCCAAGTCCTCTGGACTCCCGAATCCAGCTCTCTATGCAGAGTCCCACATTGCCTCTTAACTGTGAAATAGTCTAGTCTCTTTAATTAGCACCTTCACAAGCATCTTGAGGCTGAAAGAGAGGGCTGTTGAGGTCAAGGTAGAAGGAACAAGTTAAGCTGTGGAGTGAAGCTGTGGAGTGAAGCTGTGGTTAAAGAGAAAAATGCCTTTTGAGTGCAGAAGAGGTAAAACAAAGAGGTCATTGCACCCTTAGCTCCTGTAAGAACTTTGCTACCAAAAAAATTAAACTTAAATTAAAAATTTTTTAAATTAAAAAAGAAAAAGAACTTTTTTGTTATTTTAGATCTTGGGAAGTCCTGCACAGGACTGCATTTTAGGCTCCCCAGAGATCCATACTATCCATGGTACATCACTATTAAACCATCTCAATTATTTGTTTGAGAACTAGAGTTTTGATGAGACAATCGTCTGCAAAACCTTGCAGTGAGCAGAGATGCTATTCAGCTTCCAGGCCATCGGGAATACAGGATGATATTGCTGTGTCACTCCAATGGAGTAACCACAGAGCCCTTCTGGCTTGGCAAGTCTCTTGAATTAGCTGCAGCTGCTATGAATGATTTCAGTCTTGTCTAAATTGTTGCCCCTGGCATGGACAAACTGAAATTCTCCTGCTGTCCCCATCCATCAACCTTGAAAGGCATCAATCACTCAAGTTGGCATCTGTGGACAGAAAGGCTTATTAGTAAGACACTAAGCGATAGAGTCAGGAGAAGAAGCAGTGTATAATTAAAAAGGATGTTTTCACATGTTTAGGAAAAGGGCAAATCACTGAAAGGAGAAAAAAAAGACCACTAAAAATAGAACCTAAAGAGCAAGAAGATTTTTATATCACTAAAAATAAAATAAAATAATATTTTTAAAGTATAGGATTGTTGTCCAAAAATGACTAGGTTTTGACTAATATGGATATGTATTTTACATGATTGAAAATATATAACCTGTATCAAATTTCTTACCATATTAGGGAGAGAAGAGGGAAGAGAGGTAGAGAGAAAATTTGGAATTCAAAATTTTATTTTAAAAATATCAGGAAAGAAATGTAAAAAAAAAAACCCACAGCTCTATAATATAAACCCTACTTAATACTTTATTTATTTATACATTCATCTATTTATTTGTGTGTTTGCTTGTCTATTTAGTATGGAGTAGTCCAGACTAGCAATTTCACTATTGTAGAGAATCCTTGCATAAAATGATTTACCTATGCAGGAAGCAACTCACAAAAAAATTAAATGACTTGCCCTTGGTCATACAAATATTATATTAAGGATATTAGAGGCAATAGAATCCAGTGAAAAGAATATAGCTTCTGTAATCAGGAGAAGTCAGTTCCAATTCTACGTATGATGCTTATTACCTTTGGAACTTTAGGCAAATTCCTTTGACATTCCTTAGTTTTTCATTTATAAAATGAAAACATTGAATTATACAAATCAGGAGTTTTATATTGACTTGGGGTCCATGAACCATTAATTAGATTTCAGAGATTTGTGAATTTGTATTTCTTAAAAATATATTTTGATAAGTATATTTCAATATAGTTTGTTTTCTTTATTTTTTCTATTTTATTTTATTCATTTAAAAGTATTATTCTGAGAAAGGGTCCATAAACTTCTCAAGATTGCCAAAGAGATCTATGTCACACATACCAAAAAGAGGTGGTTCCCTATTCTATATGGACCTGAAGCCCCTTCCTGCTCTCAATCCATTGTCCTGTCAAAGCCAGGATTTGAATCAAATCTTTCTGATGCCATGAAAGACATTCTAGTCACTATATCACTTTAGCTATAGGGGAACAATATTAAATTAAATAAAAATCAAGAGAAAAAAATTCAGGAGAGAAGAAACACATTTTCAGTTTTTACATAAATCCTTAGAGCTAGCTTTGGTTTTAGCAAGGCTAATCACAAACAAGAAGCATCAATTCCAGGTTAGTCATTATTTTTTTATATTTTAATTTGTTATTTATTTTAAACATTCTTTAACATTAGCCCTGGCAAAACCTTGTGCTCCAGTTTCCCCTTCCTGACCCCACACCCTCCCCTAGAAAGCAAGTAGTCCAATATAGCAAATTTTTTTTTTCTTTTTAAATTTTGAGTTGCAAATTCTTGTTTTCCCTCCCACCCTATCCCACCCACTGAGAAGGCAAGCATCATATCATGAAATCATGTAAAGCATATGGCCATATTAGTCATATTTTTTAAAAGCAAGAAAAATATGAATGTTGGAGGGGCTGTGGGAAAACTGGGACACTGATGCATTGTTGGTGGAGTTGTGAAAGAATCCAACCATTCTGGAGAGCAATCTGGAATTATGCCCAAAAAGTTATCAAAATGTGCATACCCTTTGACCCAGCCATACTACTACTGGGCTTATACCCCAAGGAACTACTAGAGAAGGGAAAGGGTCCTGTATGTGCCAAAATGTTTGTGGCAGCCCTTTTCATAGTGGCTAGAAGCTGGAAGATGAATGGATGTCCATCAATTGGAGAATGGTTGGGTAAACTATGGTATATGAATGTTATGGAATATTATTGTTCTATAAGAAATGACCAACAGGAGAAATACAGAGAGGCTTGGAGAGACTTACATCAACTGATGCTGAGTGAAACGAGCAGAACCAGAAGATCATTATACACTTCAACAATGATACTGTACGAGGATGTATGCTGATGGAAGTGGATTTCTTCAACATAGAGAAGAGCTAATCCAATTCCAATGGATTAATGATGGACAGAACCAGCTACATCCAGAAAAGGACTGGGAAATGAATGTAAACTGTTATTTTTACCTTCTGAATCCAATTCTTCCTGTGCAACAAAAAATTCGGTTCTACACACATATATTGTATCTAAATTATACTGTAATATATTTAACATATATAAGACTGCTTGCCATCAGGGGGAGGGGGTTGGGGGAGGAAGGGAAAAAATCTGAATAGAAGTAAGTGCAAGGGATAATGTTGTAAAAAATTACCCATGCATATGTACAGTCAAAAAATGTTATAATTATAAAATAAAATAAAAAAATTAAAAAAAAAAAAAAAAAAAAGAAAAAAAAAAAAGAAAAAAAAAAAAAAAAGCAAGAAAAATAAAGTGAGAAAATTATTTGCATTCAATAATTCATTAGTTCTTCCTGGAGGTAGAGATTATTTTTCATCATGAGTCCTTTGAAATGATCTTGAATCATTTTATTGATCAAAGTAGCTAAGTCTTTCATAGCTGATCATCATTACAACATGGCTGTTAAAATGATTTGGTTCTTTTCACTTCATTTTACATCAGTTCATATGTATGTTTTTCAGAAACCAGTCCCCTTGTCATTTTTATCCACAGTAGTACTCCATCTCAACCATTTGCCACAACATTTAGCTATTCTTTAACTGATGAACATTCTCTTGATTTCCAATTCTTTGCTACCGCAAAAGATCTTCTCTAAATATTTTTGTGCATATGGGTTATTTTTCTTTTTCTATAATCTCTGGGATACAAACCTACAAGTGGTATTTCTGGGTCAAAGTGTATACACACTATAGCCCTTTGGGCATAGTTCCAAAATATCCCTCAGAGTAAGAAGACCAGTTCAATATTCCACTAGCAGTTCATTAGTGTATCTATTGTTCCTTTATCTTCTCCAGCACTTGTCATTTCTGATGGTGTAAGGTAGTCAGGTTAATGAATTTTGAAAGGGACTTAGAGAGTTTATGTGTGACATCAGGCTTTCTTGGTTCCAAACCTTCCAGTAATTAAATACAATGTATGCTTTTGCTACTTCACAGAATAACTGTGATTAGATGTATGGAATAGTACTATGTGTTAAACAATACGACAAAACTGAGCAGCATGGAAGCTACAGATTCAAGATGCCAGAGTAAAATCAGGGATTCACCCCATCTCTCTCCCCAAACTCCTCCAAATAATTTTAAATAATGCAATAAAACAATTTCTGAAGCAGCAGAACCCACAAAAGGACAGGGTGAAATATTTTCCCAGTCAAAGACGGGCAAAGAAGGGCACGAGGAAAAGTCTTTGCACCAGGATAAGAGTGGAGTATAGTTGGGGACAGGTTAAGCCAGCACAGAACCAGCCCCAGCAAACCAGGATTGGACCTTGGGAGCCACTGAATAATTAGCATTGGCATTGGCAGTGGTAGGAACAGCAGCAGCAGAAGCAGCAGCAGCGATTTTTAAAGGTTTCAGCCCACAGACAATAAGGAGGTCGAATAGCTGGACAGAAATAAATTACAGAGGTCTCTTTGCTAGCATTGAGGGTTAATTCTGTTGCTTTGCTCAGATCTGACTTGTAGTGCTGGCTCACAGTCCCAGATCAAGGAGGAACACTGATACAGTAGAACTTATAGCCATAGTGGAGTGGGGACCCTCCTCACAGTTCCAGGGCAGAAAAGAATACATATGGTCACTCACAAACCAGCATACAGGTCAGGAGAGGAGTAAACACACTTTTCCTTGCATTGTACCACTTTGGAAGAACTGAAAATATACAGGTCCTACAATGATCTTTTTTTTTTTTTTTTTTTTTTTTTTTTTTTCCTGAGGCTGGGGTTAAGTGACTTGCTCAGGGTCACACAGCTAGGAAGTATTAAGTGTCTGAGAGCAGATTTGAACTCAGGTCCTCCTGAATTCAGGGCTGGTGCTCTATCCACTGTGCCTCCTAGCTGCCCCTAGAAGGATTTTTGAAAGCAGCTAAACAAAACCTCTGAAGCTTGAGACAGTGCACCTTCCATCCTAGAAGCAAACCCCTCCTTTAACAAAGGGTAAAAAGTCAAGTGGGACTTGAGGGAGGAAATGAGCAAAAAACAGAAATCAATTCTGATTACAGAAAGTTACTATGGTGATAAGAAAGGTCAAAATACATACTCAGAAGAAGATAAGTCATCCTGACATTGACATGTCATTCTGACATCCAAACCTCCAAAAATATAAGAATTGTTCTTGGGCCATGGAAAACCTCAAAGGGGATTTTGAAAATCAAGTAAGAGAAATAGAAGAAAAGTTGGAAAGAGAAATGAAAGTAATGCAAAAGGAAGTACCAAAAAATCAACGAGAACAATGTCTTAAAAAAGTAATATCGGCCAAATGGGAAAAAAAGGTACAAAAGCTCACCGAGGAAAATAATTCCTTAAAAATTAGAATCGAGCAAATGGAAATTAATGACTTTATGAGAAACCAAAAAACAGTAAAAAAAAATTTAAAAAATGAAAAAAAAAATAGAAACCAATGTAAAATATTTCATTGGAAAGACAACTGACCTGGTCAATAAATCTAGAAGAGGTAATGTTAAAATTATTGGTCAACCCAAAAGCCATGATAAAAAAAAAAGAAAGAAAAGAAAAGAGTGTAGACATCATCTTTCAAGAAATTATCAAGGAAAACTGTTTTGATGTTCTAGAATCAGAGGGCAAAATAGAAATTTTTAAAATCCACTGATCCCCTCCTGAAGGAGATACCAAGATGAAAACACTCAGGAATATTATAGCAAAATTCCAGAACTACCAGGCCTAGGAGAAAATATTGCAAGCAGCCAGAAAAAGACAATTCAAGATTCATGGAGTTGCATTAAGGATAATACAAGTTTTGGTACCTTCTACATTAAAAGATTGAAGGGCTTGGAATATGATGCTCCAGAGAGCAAAGAAGTTAGCATTACAACCAAGAATCACCTACCCAGCAAAACATTACAATCCTTTTGGGAGAAGGGTGAACATTCAATGAAGTACAGGATTTCAAGTAATCCTGATTAAAAGATCAGAGCTAAATAGAAAACTTGACTTTCATAAAGAGAGGCATAATGGGATAATCAGGAAAGGGAAATAAGGGACTTAATCTGTTTACATTCCTATATGGTAAGATGATACTTGTAATTCATAAGAATTTTCTCATTATTAGGGTAGTTAAAAGGAGTATATATATAAATAGAGAACATAGGTGTGTTAATTGAATATGAAGGTAAGATATCTAAAAAAAAAGATAAAATTAAGGGGTAAGAAAAGACTGTACTGGGAGAAAGACAAAAGGAGAAGTGGAATGGCATAAATTATCTGCCATAAAAGAGTAAGAAAAAGCTTTTACAGTGAAGGGGAAGAGGAGAAATGGTGGGGGGGGGGGAGTGAATGAAACTTAATATCATCAAAATTGGCTCAAGGAGAAAATAGCATACAAACTCAATTGGGTATGGAAATCTATTTTATTCTGCAGGAAAGTAGGAGGGCAAGTGGATATCAGGAAAAGAAAGGATGATAGAAGGGAGGGCATATTTAGGAAGGTGATGGTCAGAAGCAAAATACTTTTGAGGAGGGTCAGCATTAAAGGAGAGCGAGGATAGAATAAATGATAAGAAACACAGTAGTAATAGTAATTATGAAAAAATTTAAAGTAAATATCTCTGATTAAAGCCTCATTTCTCAAATATTTAGAGAACTAAGTAAAATTTACAAAAAAAGGAGCCATTCCTCAATTGATAAATGATCAAAGATATAAACAGTTTACATATGAAGTAATCAAGTTATTTGTAGCCACATAATAATACTATAACTCACTTTTTTTTTTTTTAGCAAATGGAGCATATGGTTAATTTTTATTTTATTTTTTAATTAAAGCTTTTATTTTCAAAACATATGCATGTATAATTTTTCAACATTGACCCTTGCAAAACCTTGTGTCCCAAAATTTCCCCTCTTTTTCCCTCTCCCCTAGATGGCAAGAAATTCAATATATATTATACACATTAAAATATATGTTAAATCCAATATATGTAAGCATATATAATTTTCTTGTTGCACAAGAAAAAATCCTATCAAAAAAAAATGAGTAAGAAAACAAAATGCAAGTGAATAACAACAAAAAGAGTGAGAATGCTATATTGTGATCCACACTCAGTTCCCACAGTCCTCTCTCTGGATGCAAATGTCTCTCTTCACCACAAGACCATGGGAACTGGCCTGAATCATCTCATTGCTGGAAAGAACCATGTCTATCAGGATTGATCACCTTGCTGTTGTTGTGTACAATGATCTCCTGGTTCTGCTCATTTCACTTAGCATCAGTTCATGTAAGTCTCTCCAGGACCCTTTAAAATCATCCTGCTGATTGTCTAACTCTCTATTGATTGGAGAAATACAAATTTAAACAACTCTGAGGTACTACCTCATATCAATTAGGTTGACTAATAGACCAGAAAAGGAAAATGGCAAATGTTGAAGGAAATGTGAGAAAAATGATACATTAATGTACTGTTGGTGGAATTGTGAACTGATTCAACCATTTTGTAGAGCAATTTGGAACCATGCCCAAAGGACTATAAAACCATGCATTTAACTTAACAATACCACTCTTGGGCATGTATTCCAAAAGAGATTTTTTAAAAAGGAAAAGGATCTATATGTACAAAAATATTTATAGCAGCTGTTTTCTGGTGGCAAAGAATTGGAAATTGAAGGGAGGCCATTCAATTGGGGAATGGCTGAATAAACTTATGTGATAATACTCTTGTGTTATAAAAAATTATGAACAGAATACTGTCAAAAAAAATCCTGGAAATACTTCCATGAGCTCATGCAAAGGGAAATGTATTGTGTACAAAGTAATAGCAATATTGTAATATGTTCAGCTGTGAAAGACTTGATATTCCCAGCAATACAATGATCCAAGACAACTTTGAAGAACTTATGATGAAAAATGCTATCCATACCCAGAGATTATGTCTGAATACAGATTGAAGCATTCTTTTTTCCCCTTCTTTTTTTTTCTTGAGGGTTTTTTTTGGGGGGGTAGAAGAAATTTATGTTTTCTCTCATAACATGACTTTTATAGAAATGTTTCATTTGTGCTTTCTCAATAGAAGTGGGGTGGTAAGGGAAGAAAGAAGAGAATCTGGAACTTAAAATTGTAAAAAAAAACACATGTTAAAAATTGTTTTACATGTAACTGGGGGAAAAATTAAATAATGAAAAAGGGGGGAAAGTGAGCAACATAATATAGTAAAAAAGAACTCTGAGTCTGGCATTTCAAAGGATATTTAATCAAAACCCAGCTCTGCTAATTAATTCTTGTTTGACTTTGAGCACATTTTTTGGCTTAATTTTTGTTCACTAATTTGTAAAAGGAATCTGGTATAGATTGGCAGTGTGATGGAGTGGGGAAAGGACTGAATCTGGAGTCATAGTATCTACCTGTGTTAGTTAGTTAATAAAAATTTACTAAGTATCTGCTATGTATCGAGTGCTGTGACGAGGTTACAAAGAAAGAGAAATATCAGTCTACTCTCAAGAAGCTCACAGTCTAATGGAGGAGACAACAAACAAAATGTATAAATGGCATAATTGGGAACCAAGGCAATTGAATTAAGAAGTGTTTAGGCAAGACTTTCAGTAGAAGATGGGATTTTAATTGCAATTTGAAAAGCTAGGAGGCAGAGATGAGGAGAAAGAGCATCTCAAACATGAGGGACAACCAGGGAGTTGGAAGATGGAGAATTGTCTGAGGAACAACAAGAATAACAGTATCACTAGATCAAAGACTATATGGAAATGAAGATGGGGTGAGGAGCAGGGTGTAAGAAGACTGGAAAGATAGGGGAGACCTGCTTAAAAAGGGCTTTGGATGCCAAAAATATGTGATATGATGAAGTAAATTCTTTGGGCCTCAGTTTCCTCATCTGTAAAATGGGGTAGGGAGTAAACAGAAGGAGAAGGGAACAAACATTTATTAAGTACTACCTATATGCCAAGCATAGTGCAAAATTACAAATATTCTCTCACTTGCTAGGAGATTAGACTAGATGGCTTCTGAGGTCCCTTCCAGGTAAAGCTTTATCTGTATTTTCACCAATCTTGTTATGATTATCATATCTAACTCAGTGTTACTAGAGTGCTTGAGTGCTTCCATGTGAATGCACACGCACACACATGTCTGCAACAAGGACACATATACATGCATACATACATATAAAACATTGACCACAGGGTTGGAGAACACTGTATTGTGTTGCTGTGCCATACACTAAAAAGCACTGCAAGAATCCAGACCAACTTTACAATATTTGACATGCCAGAAAAAGAAACATTTACACAGAATAACTGACTTGTTAAGAGTCCTTTGTGTTTTTGAGCTGAAATTTAATGCTACCCTCTCACTCTCAAGTACCCACAGCTTTAAAGAGTAAGTTCACTATTCTACCAGCCGCCTGATCTGTTTTTGGAATTCCACTAGGATGGGTGCTCAGGAGTTCTAAAAACCCTTTAAAGTCTGATTTGTGATTAGCTGGCACTTTTGACTCTTCCCCACATTCTCAGACACTTCTAGGCAATGTCCCATATGGTCCGTTACCATTATGACTGGTCCTCTAGGGAAGTAATTATGTAGCATGAAAGGAAGTGTGGTGGCCTGGAAAAAAAGGCAGATCTTGGAGAATCCTGACTCTGATATTAAGTAGTAGAGATACTGTGAATGAATCACTTAAGCCTCTCTGAGCCTCAGTTTCTCCATATGTAAAATGGACATAATTCCTAAAATACCAGGGGAGGTGAAAGTTTTTTGCAGCCATAAAGAGTCACATAAATGTAGATTACGAGCTTAATCTGTGATTTCATTGGTGTAGGCAAGAGTGTCCTGCAATCCCTACCAACTTGGAAGTAGCTGTTGGTAAAATTTCAGCATAAACATTTGCATATCAAAAATAAACAAATGTTATAAATCATGGCTTTATTCATTATTTTGTTGCTTATCTAGATTTAAGAAAGTGATGGAGAGGCAGCTAGGTGGCACAGTGGATAGAGCACCAGCCTTGAATTCAGGAGGACCAGAGTTCAAATCTGGTCTTAGACACTTAACACTTCCTAGCTGTGTGACCCTGGGCAAGTCACTTAACCCCAACCTGGGGGGGGGGGGAAAGAAAGTGATGGAGAAAATATAAGTAAAGCAGATTAAAGTGTGTTTTGTGTACAGGTTTCTGTTTTTGTTTCAGAGGGCTGATTGTTAAACATTTAATTATCAGCATATCCCTTGGTCTAGTGAAATCTTCAATAAGCGAATTCCTTCTAATACAAATCAGAACCTTCTTGGTAACTTATAGTCTTAAGGAATTGCTGGGAATACTAAGAGGATAAGTGACTTGTCCAATGTCACACAGCCTCTATGTCACATGAATCTAGGTTTTCCTGCCTCTGAGACCAGGTCTCTATTCACTATGCCCCGGTGCTTTTCATATATGTAATTGTAAATTGTTATTATTAACATACTAAACTGGCCCCTATAGACATGTACTCCCTTTGGACAAAAGTACAATTCTTCACTAGCACAATAAGCAGCAGAGTGGAAGTAGAAGAGAATGCCTCAGAACCTTGCAGTTTGCTCTTCTGGAAAAAAAGAGACATAATAACATATAAAATGAAAGCTCCCACTTAATGTAATTTTGTGAAAGTGTATAAATTTATTAACCAAGATTTGCCAACAGTTTTTTAAAGTGAGTTTGACCTGGTGAATATGGGGAATGAGCTATATCTACAGAAGCAACTTGTCACCACCATATTCTTCATCCCTAAAAATGCAAAACAGATTTGAGGAAAACAAATTGCCTGAACAGGTGACAAAAAACTCAAGTCAAAAAACATCTCATCCCTAAAAACAAATAAATAAGGGCGGCTTAGTGGAGCAGTGAATAGAGCACTGGTCCTGATATGTACTAGCTGTGTTATCCTGGGCAAGTCATTTAACACTATCACCTCACCAAAAAAACAAAAACCCCTCAGAACCATTTATTATAGAATTTAAAGTTAAAAGGAACTTTATTCATTCTTTATTTCACTTCCCTCATTGTATAGATAAGAACATAGTGGGACAGAGACCAAATTCAACCAGGAAGCAAGGGTCAAAGTTGTGTCCTCTAACTTCCTTTCCACCATATCACAGATGCTTCACATCCATTTTTCATCTATTCATTCATCCATTCAACAAACATTTATTAAGAGCATGATACTAGACTCTAATAAGAGGCCTAGCGATAATTCATCGCTTCATTCCTTCATGGAGGACATGTATGACAGAAGGAATGAACCAAAAGCTATCTATAAGACCTTGATTAGAGCACCAGCCCTGAATTCAGGAGGACCTGAGTTCAAAACTAATCACAGACACTTAACACTTCCTAGCTATGTCAACCTGGGCAAGTCACTTAAAGCCAATTGCCTCAGCCAAAAAACAAACAAACAAAAAAACAGAAATCCTAGTCAAACTCTTCCTATCTCTTTCAAAAATCTATGATTTATAATGCTATAAAAGATGTTACATAGTTTTCCAGAAACTTATTTTCATGCTTAATATATGTCCAATTCTAATTTAAACATTATAAATAATATCCTCTTTGAAAAAACTTTTCTGGGTCTCTGATTCTTCATTGTTGGAACAAGGAAGTTGGTCAAATAAAAGACAGAAATAACTGTCCCAAATAAACCAAAATATTTATAATAGTAAAGAATTAGAAATAAAATAGATGGGGAATGACTAAATAAATTATGGTTTGTAAAAGTAATGGAACATTACTGTCCTATAAGAAATGATGAACACAGAGAAGATTTGGGAAGATTATATAAATTGATCCAAAGTGAAGAAAGCAGACTCAGGAAATAATTACTGAAATAATATAAGTAGAAAGAATAAGAATAATCAGAACTATTCCTTGTATAATATAATGACCAAGTTTGACTTTAGGATTAGATAGAATGCACCTTTGCAGAGGTGAAAGACTGTGGGTAGGGACCACTCCCTCTACTGTCAGATTCAAATAAACATATTGATTGGTTTTAAAACCATCTAACTTAATGGTTAGTTTTAGTGAACTGCCTTCTTCCCTCTTTTTTGTTCTTTGTTATAAGACATGGCTCTTTAAGTAGCTGAAGAAAAATTGTTTTTGGAAATAATATAAAAACAAAATATCTAAATAAAATTTTAAAATATAACATGTAAGTTGGATTGAATTATCACTAAGGGCTAAGGACTCATAAACTCTTGACACTCTTAGACTGTGTGATCCAATCCAACAAGCCTTAAGGGCAAGCCACTGTTCTTACATTGGGAGATATGAAGACAAAAAAGATGGCCCTTACCTTCAAGCAACTTATATCCTATTATGATAGCTAACATATTATAGAAAGTGAAGAAGAATTAAGAAGCCTCTTGATGAAAGTGAAAGAGAAGAATGAAAAAGCTGGCATGAAGATTAACATAAAAAATCACCCCAATATTTTGGTCTCATTACTTCCTGGCAAATAGAGGGAGAAGAAATGGCAGCCATGTCATATTTATTATTCTTTGGCTCCAAGATCACTACAGATAGCAACTGCAACTATAAAATTAAAAGATACTTGTTCTTTGGAAGGAAAATTAGGGCAAATCTGGACAGCATATTAAAAAGCAGGGACATCACCTTGCCAACAAAGATCCATATAGTCTAAGCTATGGTTTTTCCATTAGTAATGTATGGTTGTAAGAATTGGACTATAAGGAATGCTGGATTTTGAATTATGGTGTTGGAGAAGACTTTTGAGAATCCCTTGGACAGCAAGAAGATTACATCAGTCAATACTTAAGTTAATGAGGTTATTCAAATAGTAAAGCTGAAGCTTAAATACTTTGGCCAATGAGAGGACAGGACTTATTGGAAAAGACCCTAATATAGGGAAAGAATGAAGGCAAAAGGAACAGCAAAGGCTGAAATGAAAAAATAGTGTGATGGAAACAATGAATTTGAACTTGAACAGACTTCAAAAGATAGTGGAGGATAAAATGTCCTGGTGTTCTTTGGAACACTATGAAGGCACCAAGAATTGGTCACAATTAATTCTGAATAACTACAATAATTACAGAATATAGAGAAGGGGGAAAAATGGAGAAAGGAAAAGAGTAGAAAAGAAATTGTTTCTTGGGAGAGCAATACCAAATAGCAACTCCAGATGGTAGGATAGACCAAGCAGAAGATTCTTGCATCAGCAGTGGGAAAATCTGGTAAACAAAGATTGTTGTTGCTTTTAAAAGAGACCAGATGAATTAAGACCAGTGTGCGTGCATGCATGTCTCTAGAAAAATGTTTATAAATAAGTGTTTTATGCATGCCATCAAAGTGTGGATAAAATAAAATACATTAGATTGTAAAGAAAGCCAATTATATTGAAAATATTTGTCAAAATATTTTTTTAAGTTCATTGATTCCAGATTAAGAACCTTAGAGATTATTTAACATAATTCTTTTATTTCATAAGTAAGAAAAACAGAGGCCCTGAGAGGTTAAGGACTTGTCCCAACCTAATTAGTGATAGATAGAATTAGACTCTAGGTTTACTGGCTTCAAATCCAGTTGTTTTTCTATTATACCATACTTAAAGAAACTTTACAATAATCTCCCTCCCTTTCTCCCTCTCCCTCTTCTTTCCTCTTTCCCTCTCCTCCCTCTCTCTTCTCTTTTCTTCTCTTCCCTTCTCTCTTTTTTTCTTTCTTCTCTCTCTGTCTCTCTGTCTCTCTCTGTCTCTCTCTGTCTTTCTCTCTCTCTCTCTCTTTCTCTCTCTTTCTCTCTCTTTCTCTCTCTCTCTCTCTCTTAATATATATAATTGAAAATCATTCTCTTGAGCTAAGTGTATTAACACCATAAATTACAAATCAAACAAACCTATGAATTTATTAGAATTAGATCAGCATATTTTTATACATTTGCTACTTTTGGTCTTAAATTATAGAATTTTACAGGACATAAAAACACAATGCCAAGTATTTAACTTAGGGATTTATTTGTACCCATTCATTTGCTGATGCTAAATGATAAAAATCTGACAATTTGTATTGTAGTTGAATTGAATAAATATGAGAATAAAAGAATAGGTGTTTTTAAGTGGGAATTCTTAGGGGACAGGAATTCTTTACTGGTTTTTTTTTTTTAATAGTCTGGTGAAGCCCATGAACATCTTTTCAGAAGATCACTGAAGTCCTTGACAACTCTAAAAATTATATGAAGGTGCTTTGATACCAATGATCATATTGCAATAATTAATTTAGAACTAGAAGAGACCTTAGAGATCATTTTGTCTAACCTCCTCATCTTAAAGATAAGCAGTCAGATTGATGAGATGCAAATGATGAGGCTAATGGTGTAAGAATTGGGATGGGGAATCCCCTCTGGTCAGCTCAGGTCCAATGCTAAAGAATTCACAAATCTGAAAATTGTGTGGCAAGAAAGGGGAATTTTATTGTTCACTAAGAAACCAGCTTTGTTAGGAAGACAGACTTCTCAGTGGGTAAAAAGGTCCTGTTAGGAAAATAGCAAAGGTTAACACTGAGAAGAAAATATCTTCACAGCGGGTAAAAGTCCTGGCAGGCAGACTTGCCAAGGAGAGAGTTTCTTTAGAAAGCATAATTCTGTTTAGGACTTCTGTAAAGATCCGGAGTTCAGAGTTGTCTTTTATTATATGAGGCTTGGCTATCAATGCTATTAATGCTATCAAGCTATCAATGTCCTGGGCCTAGATTTCCAATTGAAAAGAAAGTATTTATTTTGGAGTTTTGAGACACTCAATAGGATTATCAGGCTGAGATCTCCAACTGAATGAAACCTCTTAACTTGGGGAGGACATTGTTTGGGAAAGGTATGCTTTTCCCAGGGGAGAGCCTAGATTCTGAATCTCCCTTCTTTTACAGATTAAAGGGGACACAGTTTCAGGGTTCACCCCATCAAAAGCAGCTAGGTGATATAGTGAAGAGAGAACCAGCCCTAGAGTCGGGGTACCAGAGTTCAAATTCAGCCTCAGACACTTACTAGCCTTGTGACCTTGGACAAGACACTTAAGCCAGATCTCCTCAAAAAACAAAAACAAAACTCAAGAAGTTAAAGGACTTGCCCAGTTTCACCCAGGAAGAAATATCAGAGGAGACATTTCACCCTATGTCCTGTCTGCAAAACTAGCACGCTTTCCACCAGAACATGTTGCCTCTCTAATCTACATGACTTTGGCCCAGAAATGGCTCCCAAGGAAAGAACTAGTGGTTTTGATGTCTAGCTACTTTGCCAAGTAAACAATTGTGAGTCATACATAGACAATCTAAATTGTAAATAATTCCTCACTGTCCTCAGGCAGAATGGAGAAATAGAAATCTGTTTCCATTTATCTCATTCATTCACTTTGTGTTGTATATGTACTTATTCAGCAGGAAGGAAAACACAGGCTTCTACACCAACTCCTGATCCAACATGCTGTCAAACACCAACATAGCATCACCCCAAAACAGAGGTGGATATCCCAAGCTGAGCACACTACCAAAGTGTGCAAAGGCAACGGTCATACCAGGCTCAAATACAAACTCTCCAAATTCCTATCCCATGATGCTGATGTTTCCAAGCTGTAGATTTGTGAGAGATTTTTTTTTAAAGAGAGAGAAAGAGAGAGAAGATTAAAAAAAAAAAAAGCAAAGATTCTGATTGGAGCACCTCTATACCACATACACTAAGCATTCAAGTTCTTAGTTTGATGTTGCACTTAAAAGGAGCACCATCATTCTGGGCAATGAATGGACAGTCATAATTTTAAATTGGCCATAGAACTTTCTCCCTGCCCAAATGTACTTCATCTCCAGGCTTGTGACCTGGGTATGTAGGACAGTATCGACTATAAAAACAGAGACTCTCAGAGTAAAAAAAAAAAAAAAAAAAAAAAAAGCAAAAATGAATTTATTACTATCTCCTGAGAAAGAGTATCTCTATCTGACAAGGTGTCTGTCAGTAAAAGGAGTTCAAAGCATAAAATGAAAAACACCATATTAAATAGAACAGAACCCCTCCCCTCCACTTTGACCTTTCCTCCCATTGTTTGGGGCAATCCATGTTTACACCCTAAACCCAAAAATCTATCCCAGAAACAAAAGAATATAATTTAATAATAATAAATTCTTATTAATTTAAATTTTCCCAGAGAACTGCTATATAAGCAGATATCCTGAAATAAGAGAAATCAAAGCCATCATCAACGTTAAAAGAAGTACTTAAATGCTAATTAAGAAATGGTGGGAAATAGAAAGGTGTAGAGGGTCACAGTCAGTGGGGAAACTCTGAGTAAGGTATAAGACCCTTCAGTCCAGAGGGAACCTGCTGACAATGTCTGGTTCGGCTTTCCATCTCCCCTAAGGACTCTTGGCCTTCCTGAGAAGTCAGGGGGTGGTGACAACTTGTGTTGTGATTGAAGCAGAATGACACCAGGTAGCAAACTATGTTGTCCCACATGCTCAGAGTTGTTTTTGTTACATTATAAACAGGAGAAAGTCCTTGAAATAAAGGGACTCCATTTTTCCACTGTCCTCAGGAGTCCTGCCTCAACACTTCTCCATTAGGAAGGTATGTTTAAATCACCCCAGCATGGGGGCTCTAGAAATCAGGACTCAATATTTTAATCATCCCAACTTGGGTGTTCTAGGAAGCAGGACATAATAGGAGGGGACAAATACCTGCAACTTTTTAAGCTATAGCTCTATTTGTTATTATAAAGTCTCAAAACACAATTAAGGTATAGTTTAAGGCTATGCTCCCATAAGAGTGCCTTCACTCAGTTAATTCCACACATGGGCCATCCCATCCTCCTCTAAGGATTTGCTCAACCTGATAGCCCATCCCTGTGGAGTCTTGGGTAATCCCATTTTACTGTATCCAGTCAGCAAGCCAAGCTATGATGTCAAGCCCCAAGATGAAATTTCCTTTATAAATCTGCCCATGACCTATGATATCTTTGCTGAATCTCTTTTGGGTTAACCTGCTGGGGTGTCTTGCCTTCTGGTATCTTTTTTCCCCTCCCCTTCCCTATGCCTCATAGTGTCCTTCTTCTTATAGCTAATCCTTTTAGGATACTTAACTCCTCTATTGATTTAACCTTCCATTTTAATGGCATTCTCCCATATCATGACACATTCCACTGGACAACTTATCTTTTCAATGGTTAATTGTTAAAATTCTTCCTAACTATATGTTTTCCAGATCTATTTCATATTTATCCCTCCTGATATCTATTGTACCTTTTCAGAGTGTCCATAGCCTCTTCTCATAAATAAACCTACCTTTTGACAAAGGGGAAAACCATTGTGAATTCTTCACCTGCGAATTGCTACTGACAACTATCTTGGTTCCAGTTGCTTTCCTCAATCTCATCTCATATTTTATTACATTAATCTGAGGAGTCCAGAGCCTTCACCAGTTAATCAGTCAGTTGATAAACAGGTATTAAGCAATTACTACATGCTAAGCATTGTACTGGGGACACAAAAGGAAGCAAAAGACAGTTCCTGCCCTCAAAGAGTTAAAAATCTAATAGGGGCACAGCAAGCAAAAAGCTTATGAAAAAAACAAGCTATATGCAGAACAAATAGGAAACAATTAACAGAAGGAAGGCATTAGAATTAAGAAGGATTGGGAAAGAATTCCTCTAGAAGTTGAGATTTTAGTTAGGATTTGAAGGAAGACCAGAAAATCAGGAGGTACAGATGAGGAGAGGAGAGCATTCCAGACTCGGAGTATAGCCAGAGAAAATGCTCAGAAGTGAGAGATATTTGCAGAACACCTGAGAAGCCAGTGTCACTATGTCTAAGACAAGAAAGGTAGGGAGGAGCTGGGTTAAAAAGAGCTTTAAATGCCAAACAGAACATTTTGTATTTGTCCTGGAGGTGATAGGGTCTACCTAAGCTTTAGGAAAAAAATCATTTTGGTGACCGAATGATGGATGGTCAAGGGCATCCATGACATCCAGAAGAAGATTAGGGTTCTTGACCCCTCACTTTGCCTCCTATTCTCCTCCCTGGCATCCTTCAGGATTCAACTCAGCTCCTACCTTCTGTAGGAAGCTTTTTCTAGTTTACCATATGCCCCCAGCTCCTGAAGCCTTCCTTTTGACATATTCTATGTATAATTTATATGGTCCTGGATATCTCTCTTGCCCATTGGAAAGTATAATCCCTGAGAATGAGAACATGTGTTTAGGATTCAGAGGTTTGGATTTTTTTTTCTTTGTCCTTCAATGTATG
Organism: Sminthopsis crassicaudata; assembly: GCF_048593235.1. NCBI lineage: Eukaryota > Metazoa > Chordata > Mammalia > Dasyuromorphia > Dasyuridae > Sminthopsis > Sminthopsis crassicaudata. Next base: position 204,094,247 of record NC_133621.1, read on the forward strand.
TATTAGCACAGCATCTGGTATATATTGTTGTTCAGTTCTGTCTCTTTGTGACCCAGTGGATCTAATCTTGGCAAAGATACTAGAGTAGTTTTCCATTTTCTTTTCCAGTAGATTAAGGCAAACAGATTAAGTGACTTGCCCAGAGTCACACAACTAGAGTCTAAGGCTAGATTTGAATTCAGGCCTTATTGACTATAGATATTATTCTCCATTCCACTGCTGTCTCATAAACAAATAGAGGTTAAACATGATTTGCCAAGGTCACACAGCTAGTAAGTATCTAAGGTCAGATTTGAACTCAGTAATTATTGACCTGTCTCCTTAGCAAGTGCTATTGGAGAGAGAAGGTTGAACCTCAAAAACATATTGGGGTTTCAGGCTGGTGTCACTAGGTGTCCTAAAATAATTTGTAGGATTAGACTGTAATGTTCTCTGGTTTAGTTTTCCTGGGGGTCTCTGGAAGCAGCCTTCCTTTCAGTTCAGTAATCATCACAAGAGCAGCCAGGTGTTAAAGTCCAAATCCTTTATTATCTCTTTCAAAGTCTTGTTTCCTTTCCTGGGGCCCAGTTAGCTTTCTTAGAGGCTTATCTCTCTCCTTGATTCTGAGAACTTGAGCTCCCACCTGTCTTCTTTGCCTTCTGAATGCTTCTCCTCTATCTTTTTACCTACATTGAGCTCTCAGATGCCCAATTTTTCCACATTGAAAGCATTGGCGAGTTTCTTTAAAAGTCCTTTGCCAAGAGGGACCCTGTCTCCCCATGTTTTGCATCATAATCTGGGTATAATAAGCATTTGTGCCCACTGTGGCACAGCGTCTTATGATCTCCTCTAAAGGAGCATCTTTGTGTAGTCCCCATATAATTCTTCTGCAAACTTCATTAGCATTTTCCTTAGCCAGTTGTCTGATCATAATTCTTGTAGCTACATTTTCTCCAATGGTTCTTGTGACAGTTGTTTGCAGACGTCCCACAAAATCCACAAAGGGTTCATTAGGACCTTTCTCTATTTTTGTGAAGGCTTCCCCTTGATCTTTTCCTGGGAGGGAGCCCCATGCTTTTATTGCAGCAGTGGCAATTTGCTCATACACTGCTATGGGCAAATTAATTTGTGCTAAATTGTCTGTGTACTGACATTCACCTGCTAGTTGGTCAAAGGTGATTTGTATATTAACTTCAGTTTGCCTATTTTGTTGGGCTTCTTCTTTGTTGACCTGAAGAGTCAAGCTCTTCAATCACAGGGTATGCATGTATTACATGTATTACAGATACATCCTGTCCTTCTTTTTTAGCCTTAATTAATGCCTTTTGTAATCTTATCATAGGCTGCTTCATAGGTGGTGCTGATTGTGTTACTACCCCTTCCCCTCTTCCTTCTCCCTCCACTCATGAAGGGTTAATTGAGGGAAATAGGTCAGGGGATGGGGAATGCCCTAATGACTTCTGCTGTGAAGCACCACACTCAGAATTGTACCTAACTCCTTTCCTGTCTAATTCTTCATCCTTTTCACCTAGTTTGTCTGGATCTTTCCTCTCCTGCTCTTTCTTCTTTTTCCTTATTCTATAACTTATATAATTTCCTAAAGCCAGTTGTATTAAGTTATATGTATAGAGTATTTCTTTAGAAATTGAGTCAGGTCCATTATCATTATAGTATTCCCATAGTTGTTTTCCTACTAATTTCCACTTGTCTGGATCCAATTCTTTTTCCTTAAAGAACCAAGGAGATATGGACTGTACTATTTCCAAAAGTTCAATTATCTACTCCCAAGTTACAATCAAACCTTGGCTTTTAATGAGTTTAAGCAAGCTTTTGACAAATTTTCCTTGCAGTAGAGAAACCTCCTTTCTAAACATTTGTCCCATTTTAACTGGAATACCACTTTAGCCCTTTACAAAGTTCCCTTCTTGTACTCACCCTAATTTCTGGGTCAGGGAGACTTTTCCTCTGAAATCAGTATCAGAGGCTTTTCTACTGAACTTAGGATCGTGTTAGCCCCATGTTGGGCACCAAAATGTAATGTTCTCTATTTTGGTTTCCTGGAGTAGAAAGACTGAATTCCTTGGTGCAAGGTCCTGACAGAGAAGTAAAGCTTCTATCAGAGAAATCCCGATAGAGAGGTGTAAAGTCTTGTTAGGGAAATAGGTGAGGAAGATAAAGAGAGAGTAACGCTGAAAGAGAATATCATTTCAGGGGGCAGAGGTTGCTGCTATGCCAGGGAGAGAGAAGTTCCTTGGCATGTTAGATCCACTACAAGGACTGAGCCCCAACAGCCCTCTTTGTAATGGTCAGAAACTGGAAACTAATGGATGCCCATCAATTGGAGAATGGCTGAATAAATTGTGGTATATGAATATTATGGAATATTATTGTTCTTTAAGAAATGGCCAGCAGAAAGATTTCAGAAAGGCCTGGAGGGACTTACATGAACTGATGCTGAGTGAAATGAGCAGAACCAGGAGATCATTATAAACTTCAACAACAATACTGTATGATGATCAATTCTGATGGACATGGCTCTCTTCAACAATGAGATGAACCAAATCAATTCCAATAGAGCAGTAATGAACTGAACCAGCTACATCCAGCGAAAGAACTCTGGGAGATAACTATGAACCACTACATAGAATTCCCAATCCCTCTATTTTTGTGTGTCTGCATTTTTTATTTCCTTCCAGGTTAATGGTATACTATTTCAAAGTCTGATTCTTTTTGTACAGCAAAACAACTCTTTGGACATGTATACGTATATTGTATTTAATTTATACTTTAACATATTTAACATATATTGGTCAACCTGCCATCTGGGCAGGGGTGGGGGGTGGGGAAGGAGGGAAAAAATTGGAACAAAAGATTTGGCAATTGTCAATGCTGTAAAATTACCCATGCATATATCTGGTAAATAAAAACTATAATTAAAGAAAAGAAAAGAAAAGAAAAAGGACTGAGCCTCAAGTTGGCTCATTTTATGGCTAGAAGTTGGGGACAGTTTTTGATGGGAGCTGGGTACAGCCTGGTCTGGAAACAGATTAGAAAATCTTAGAACTGAATGGGTGTTTCTCCATTCAATGGGGTTAGAATCTCCAACTCTGGACTCAACTAGCTCCACCTAGATAACAGAATGAAGCTGTTTGTCCTGTTTCCTTCAGGTGGGGTCTTTTACAGAGGCCAGAATTCAAGGAGGAGGTCCAGGCATTCACAATGGTCATTCTCTTTGGCAAAAGGCAGGTTTACTTAGGGAAGGGGTTACAGACAAAATTATGGGATACAATAGATACCAGGAATGTAAATATGAAATAGAGTTTGGAGAGCATAGAAAGGGGTTTTAATAATTAATGATAGATAAATAATGTTCACCAGGAGAAATAAAACACCTCATGAGATTGGGCAAAATCTTTATGTGGGACAGTATCAAAAGGGTCTTTCATATGGGAAATGCTCTTTCTTGCAAAGTTGTAATAAATCCCTTTTTTCCCCATCTGACAAGGTTGTTTTTTTTTTTAATCAGTATTAAGAGAGCAAAGTAAAAACTGTAAAACATAAGATTAAATAGCATGAACTCATAAGCCCCCACTTCCCAGAAAGACCTTTTCTCCCATTGTTTGGGGGAGTCCAGGTTTACATTCTAATTCCAGAAATCTAACTCAGAAACAAAAGAATAAATTGCCTTTAAAAGGGGGTACTTAAATACTAATTAAGAGACAGTGGGAAACAGGAGGAGACAAACACATGCAATTCTTTTTTAGCTATAGATCTGATGAAGTTAGTGGTAGTTGTGATAAGGTGTGAGAATTGGGGTGGGAGATCCCCTCTAGTTAGAGGCACAGGTCCTTTCAGAAAGAATTGGCAAACCTGAAATCTGTGTGGCAAAAAAGTGGTTTATTGGTATAGAGAAGCCAGCTTGCTAAGAAAACATACTTCTTTGGATATCTTCAACATAAAGAAGATCCAACTCACTTCTAGTTGATCAATGATGGACAGAAACAACTACACCCAGAGAAGGAACACTGGGAAGTGAATGTAAATTGTTAGCACTACTGTCTATCTACCCAGGTTACTTATACCTTTGGAATCCAATTCTTAACATGCAACAAGAAAATTGGATTTACACACATATATTGTATCTAGGTTATACTGTAACACATGTAATATGTATGGGATTGCCTGTCATCTAGGGGAGGGAGTAGGAGGAGGGAGGGGAAAATTTGGAAAATTTGGAAAAAATGAATACAAGGGATAATGTTATTAAAAAAAATTACTCATGCATATGTACTGTCAAAAAATTTTTTATAATTTTATAATTATAAAATTAATTTTAAAAATGAAAAAAAAAATACTTTTTAATGAGCAAAAAGTCCTATTAGGAAGATAGCAAAATTAATACTGAGAAGAGAATATCTTCACCAGTGGGCAAAAAGTCCTGGCAGGACAGCTTGCTAAGAAGATAGCTTTCTTGGCAAGCATAATCTTGTTTAGGACTTCTGCAAAGATATCTGGGCATGTAGCTCTAGATATATTGGGGCTTGCTTTGGTCTTTGGCCCAGAGATGGGGCCAACTCCTGAGAGACTGATTTTCAATTCAATTTAAAATTGAATGAGATTACTTAATGGGAGTTTGAGCCACTGAGAGTTGTTGCAATTCAATGGAGGGTGATTGACCAAGATCTCCAATTGAATGAAACCACTTACTGGGAGTTTGCAGGTTTCCAGCCCCCCAAAAGATCTCAGTTTATGTCAGATCTACTTGTTATCATAAAGTCTCAAGTCACAAATAAGATATAGTTTAAGGCTATATTTCCATGAGAGTGTCTTCACTCAGTTAATTCCACACATCTTGAAAGGAACTTAGCACTCTAGAAGAATTAACTAGCTATAAGAAGAAGTGGGGTCAGGAGAAACCATGTGGCATAGGGAAGGGGTAAGGGGAAAGACACCACAAGGCAGAATGCTGGGGCAGACCGATCTAAAGAGGACAGGTTCAAAACCATGGGCCATATGTTGTTTTATGGGGAAAATTTAGTTTTAGGGACTTAACTTGAATTTCTGACTGGATTATTTGCAGAAGGTGGGACCATAGAACTAAACTGATTATCATAGTCTTTTTCCTGCCTGACCCAGGGAATAATTTTTATCAATTCTGCAGTTTCTCTCTGCCCACCACACCCACCATTCAGGACCTCTTCAATACTGGTCACAGTCCATTTGTGTTTACTCATCTGGTACCATTCCTGTGTGTTTCTTCCCAGAGATCCATTTTAGGAGACCCTCTCAATATGCTGGAAATGCTTATATTTTTGGGATATCCAAAGGTCAAGAAAATGATGATAGATCTAGAAGTGGAGGAGACCACAGAGTTTGTCTAGTTCAATTCCCTTCATTTTACAGCAGGTCAAGAGAATTTTTTATCCAAGGTTAAAGAGGCTGTGATTGTTATTGTTCAGTCCTCTCAGTCATGAATCTTAATGACCCTATTTGGGATTTTCTTGTCAAAGATACTGGACTGGTCTCCTTCTCTACCTCATGTTACAGATGAACAAACTGAGGCAAACAGGATTAAGTACTTTGCCCAGGATCACACAGCTAGTAAATATCTAAAGCCAGATTTGAACTAATGAAGATGACTCTTCCTGATTCAAGGCTCTATTCATATAGTATTGGTCATAGTATAAATAAGCTGGGATTAGACATATATATTTATATATTGTTGTTGTTGTTGTTTGTTAAGTTGCTTCAAATGAGCCTGACTCTTTGAGACTTTGTTTAGGACTTTCTTGGCAAAGATACTGGAATGGTCTAACATTTCATTCTCCAGCTCATTTTACAGATGAAGAATTGAGGCCAGGTAAATATCTGAGGTCAAAATTGAACTTATGAAGATGTTTTCCTGCAATCTTTGAGCCCCTTACATGTCCTGTGGCAGTAAATGGTAGAACTCATATTAAAATGCAAATTCTCTTCAAATTCAGTTCTTTCCACCACATTGTCCCTCCTAATCTTACTCTTTCAGAAAACTAAATACCTTTTTAGGTACTAGTGGAGCCTTCTAAATGTCTATCTGCTCTTTATGCCTTGCTGTTTTCTAAGCATATATTTCTTTAGTTATAACAATTATGATACTTCCTGAATATAGACTGCAATTGGAAATAGATTGCAGTTTATTTGTACCCCCCCATGCATATTTTCCATTGTCTTTTGAATCTCTGGAAATGTTAATTATTCACAGATCTAGCTGCCCCAGTTAAATCTCCTAAAATATACTTAGTCTCAAGATGGAGAACTATGTATTGGATGACTGCTGTTAGATTCTAGTTAATTAGTGATTAATTATTGTGCCACATATCTTTGATGTCAACTATCCTATTGAATCATTTTATTGATTAACTGGGTAAAAAAAGTAGGAGATATATTTACTAAAGTTGTGGATAAAAATAAATGTCCTATTCATATGTTCTTTCTTCTTCAAACTCTGGGAAAACACTGGAATGGAATGGAATAGAGGGGTAGCTAATAAGATGGATGAGAAAATAAGGCATCCCACATCAACTCAGTGATCTTGACTTACAGACTAAGTCTAAAATGAGGAATTAAACAGGGGTATATAGAAAATTTTGCACTTATATTTTAAAATTCTTTTGCACAAGAGAAGGATGGAAAAGACTTGGCTTCACAGTTCATGCAGAAAGGTTTTAAGATACTGCAAACCCAGTTTGCTCTGACTCAGCATCATGATGTTGCTGCCAAAAATGCTAATGCTACCTTGACCGCATTAATAAAAGTATAGTGTGTCCAGTAGGAAGTTAATGGACCCACTATATTTTGTGTCATTCAGACCACCTTTGGAGTATTATATTCAGTTCTGGTTATCATATTTTAAAAGTGACATTGATAAGATGAGAATCCAGTGGAGGACAAACAGGTTGGCAAGAGGATTTGAAATGTGTCATTTAAGGATTAGTTAAACAAGGAATGCTGACATTTACAAGGTAGATATTGTCCCCACCAAAAGTCCCTCTTGTTGAGGCAGCTCCAAGATGTTGTCTTAGCCATTAAGAGGTAAGGTCTGGCCCCTAGAAATCTTTCTCAAAGGAGCACCTGAGATGTTAGTCCATGGATGGAGATTATGATAATCTCAGTTGAGGGGACAATAGGCAATTAGAGAAGATGGAGTCCAATCTGTGATATGAAATTAATCTACAAGCATTTATTAAATGTTTAAAATGTGCAGACACTGTACTAGGTCCTGGGGATACAGTTACAAGAAATGAAACAATTCCTGTTGATAAAGAGTTTATATTCTAAGGGGGGAAGGGTGTGGTCAACAAGAATATGAAACAGGGAACTGACCAATAAGGCTAGTCCTGACGAACATGTTCACAGTGCTCACTTAATGATGAAATTCCTACATGGATTTTGCACTATGGACAGATATTCTCTAACTGGGACTGGTCCATTATCCATGTGATGAAAAGTAGTTTCTCTGATTGGCTGTGTAAGTGGGATGCATTCAAAAGGTATTAGTCAACCTGGGCTTGCTCCCTTTGGTCTGACTTTCTCTTACCTGAGATTAACATGTAATTAACTGTATTTGAACACGAACTTGATGGGACCAAGGTTAAGGAGAAACTTTAAGTATGAAGCAAGATCTGCTTCAACTTCAAATGCAGAGATCCATAAAGGTCACCAGCAGAATCCCAGAACCACCAGGAACAAGGATAAAGCATTGACATTGAAGATAAAGACTTAGACATGTGGAGGAGAGATTTCATATATAATGAGACTAAAATTAGAAGTGTATAAAATTTTTTTCTTCACTATGCCTGGTTAAATAGTCCACAAAATTTTTTAGGATTTCATAATCCAACAGATTTCAGAACTAAAGATTATTGGTGATTAAGGAGACTTGAGACTCTGATGAAATTATAATCAGCAAAACTAGTATTGGGCTGAATAGTCTGATAGTTGGTCTCATACTTATTTAAGACTCTATATTTTCTCCTTTTTATTTCAGAGTAATTGACGGGACAATTTTTTATCAAGTGTTCAAATAAATAATAAAAGCACTTTTATGGATCAGTCTGAATCAACTCTTGCCCCCCCCATTTCAGTGAGTTTTTCAGCATACATAAGTATGAATTTTAATTTTCTTTTAAAGAAAGAAATGCACTCAGATCCTGATTTAATCCTACTTCTATATGCCTTCCTAACAGACTAAGTCACTTAAAAGAGCCATCTCCTTATGATTTAGCAACTTGCCAAAGGATTATGAAAGCCCCAACCCAAATCAATTCCTTACACCATGCCTCACTGATACAATAGGCTATTAGGACCCAGAAATTGGATGATTCAGTATTAAACCTCAAGGTAAGTTCTGAGATAGGGTGTCAATATTTATTACAATATTGCATCTGGGAGAGAAATACACTAAACTCAAATATCACAGGAATAAACACATTTTCTATTTGTCTGCATTGGTGGTTTAATCAAGATCTATAATCCTATGGCAGAAATCTCCAATCTTATTTTCTTTTAGAAATTATTATGATACTCAGATAAATATGGTAATATAAATTTCACTCTGAAAAAATTGTAATGGCCACTATCCTGGGGAACTCTTGGCGTGGCAATCTCTCCACTGATGCAAATAGGCAACTCCTCTGACATTGTTTTTAGAACGTTGCCCATAGTCACTGAAAAATTAAAGGAACTACCTCTAGCATCTATGAGAAGCAAGATGTGAGTCCAGAGTTTTCTGACTCCAAGTCTGGCCTCTCCACTGCATCAGTCAGCTTGCTTTATATGCCTCATATTCCCCAAACCCAGAAACTAATTGGATTATCTAAAAGAATAAAAGAAATATGCATGTCAGAAAGTTTCTATATAATCTTTTTAAGTAATTTTTTCTTAGTAATATTTAGTCCATTGTTTTTTTTTCTCCATCATAGTATTTAAAACTAGAAAGCAATGGAGATATTATTGCATTTTGCAAAGTAAAGGGACAATTGCAGAGGGAAAGTGACCAGAAATCAAGCAAGTAAAATATCACAAAATCTAGATTCAAATGCAGATCTATCCACTGCAAATTCAATAACATAGAATATGAGTTGGGTTTTTTTTTTTTCCTATAGGGGGACAGAAAGTCTTTCTTCCCAATTCTCCACTGTTTCTTTTCTCTGATTTTTTTCCTCTTCCTTCAGAGGAAATCTATGTCTCTTAACAGCTAATGATTTCCCTTTTCAAATTACTTTCCTCTCTATATAACTTATATAGTTAATTATTTACATAGTTGTCTCCCCCACTAGAACGTATGCTCCATGAGTTCAGGGACTGTAATTTTGTCTTTATTATATCTCCAGTGCTTTCACAGTTTTTGGAACATAGTCATTTCTTAATAAATGCTCTCTGACTATGATGTGACAGTTTGAGTATCCAAAGGGAAGGAAAACAATTGAATCGACTAAAACTGCAGATGGGAGTCATGGTTCTTAATGAAAGATTAATTGTTGTTAGCTGTGAGAATACATCTTGTAATGTGATAACCTAATTCTTTTATATAAACAATCTCAAAGTTCGTTATGAGAAAATATTGTGTAATCTAACTTGAAGGAAAACATGCATATGAAAGAAATAAGATCCCTAATAAATTGATCATATGTACATTTGCACATATATAAACACAGTATATGTACATCATTATTATGGCAATATAAAGATATAATGTATAATATTATTATTGTTAATTATATTATTATTATAATATTATTATTGACAGAATATTTCCCTCCTGTGACTGGTCAAATATGGTTATGAATGGGGCCATCAATACTTCTCATTCCTTTTGTGGGGGTGGAGTCCTTTTAAATTGAGTTTCTGCTTCATGTCTGAAGTTTGATGAAAAACACTTGAATTGTGATGTGACTCTCGGCCCCATAGAAGGCTCTTGGGTCTGGAATGCTGCTGTGGGCATGCTTGGAATCCAGAGCTAAGCTTATCACTAGATGTGTCTCAAAGTCAATGGGTTCCCTGGAAGAAGCTTTTTCAATGTGTTGATGGAGTGTCACACTGCCCTATTTTTAGGGAAGGGTATTCGTGCCCTGACCTGCTGACAAAAGAATGAGCTTGTTTCTGTCATAAGGCAGAGCCAGGATCCAAAAAGGCTCAACAGGCTAGATTATCCTTGAAATGTAATAGGGAAAATATCAGATGCAAAGCATCGACTTCACAAGTACAAGATGAAGGAAGTCTGGACAACAGTAGTTTGAAAACTATCTGGATTTCTTGGTAGCCTGCAATCTTAACAAAAGTCATTACTGTGGATGAAAAATAGCAGTTGCATCCAGAAAGAGAACTGTGAAGACTGAATATGGATCAAAGCATAGTATTTTCACCTTTTTGTGTGTTTATTTGTTTCTTTCTCATGTTTTTGATTCTCCTTTTGGTCATTTTTCTTGCACATGGCAACTATGGAAATATATTTAAAAGGATTGCACATATTTAACTTATATCAGACTGCTTGCTGTCTTTCTTAGGAGGGGGGAGGAAGTGAAGGGAGGGACAAAAGTTCAGAATACAAAGTTTACCAAAATGAATATTTTTACATGTATTTGAAAAAGTCTATACTTTTTTTAAATTAAAAAAAAAGAAATTTTTAAAAATACACGTTTCATTTCCTTTGGGCTAATTCAATTCTACTTTGCTCACAGAGCACAGCACCTTCTCTGATGAGGGCACACATGCTGGGAAGTCCTATGCTAATGTTTTCTATGTCATAAATAGATTCTAAAGTTAAAAGATACCTTTTTCTGACCACCTTGTGAGTGCTTGCTCTGTGTGAGTTCTCCATAAAATAATTTTTTTGACAAGTGTACATTGGCCTTCAAACAATGTGACCAGCCCAACGGAATTGTGTTCTCTACAGTAGAATTCGAATGCTTTGCAGTTTAGTTTGAAAAAGCATTACTCATGGGCATCCTTAACACCCCACTGATATCCTCCCATTGTCAGAAGAAAGAGAAGTCATCCATAACAAAACAAGTCAAAAAGCATTTATTAAATATTTACCATAAGTCATTCACATGGCTAGATGGCTTTCTACAACTTGTCCAACTCATTAAATATATTTTTAAAAGAGCATTATGTGCTAGCAATATGGAGTGATATTAGCTGAACCTATAAAGTAGGTTTTGCCAGTCAGTTTTCAATTTATAAGCTATATGTTTATTCTTGATATTTCAGTTTCAATTGTTCTTTTTCCCTTTAAGGATCATTTTTACTCTTTAGCATTAACCCTTTCAGCATAGACCCCAGAAGATGGACTGCTAAGGGACCTCTGCTTCCTTGGATTAGAGATATCTAAGTCCAGATCCCTGTCATGAGTAACCTCTGAGGATGGGGTGATTGCCTCCCCACCAACTTTTGCCTCAGGCCAAACACTGGCTCTGAAGAACACACACATTCAACATATCTTCTAGCTTGTCTTAAATCTTCTACCTTCCCTTTTTTTTTCTTCAAATGGTTGGGTGAAGCAGGATGAATACAGAAAAGCTTGGAAAGACTTACATAAACTGATGCTGAGTGAAATGAGCAGAATCAAGAGATCATTATACACTTCTGAATCCAATTTTTCCTGTGCAACAAGAGTACTGTTCGGTTCTGCACACATATATTGTATCTAGGATATATTATAACATATTTAACATATATAAGACTGCCTGCCATTTAGGGGAGGGGGTGGAGGGAGGGAAGAAAAAAGTTGGAACAGAGGTGAGTGCAAGGGATAATGTTGTAAAAAATTACCCATGCATATGTACTGTCAATAAAAAGTTATAATAAAAAAAAATGGTTGGGTGAAATTCATGGCTTTTGCTTCTTATAGGATCTTGGGGATTCCTACAGAGCTAGTGCTCTGGGGAATCCCTGCAGATAGTGTTGAAGTTTGCTTGCGCTAATTGCAGTGGGCATTATGTCAGTAACTAGAGGTAAGGACATACTTAAGTAACAAAGTTCTCTGGACTTAATTTATGAAGTTCCAATCTTGTTCAGAGAGTCTGTCCTATTTTATAAGTTCAACTAACATGACTCTATATAGCTAGCACATAATACTCTTTTAAAAATATATTTAATGGGTTAGAAAAGTTTTAGAAAGCCATCTAGCCATGTGAATGACTTTGTTCTCAGCAAAACAATGATCCAAGACAAAATCAGAAAGCCATCTTGCTAGTTATGTGATCAAAAAAAAAATTCCTGAGATAAAAGGAGACATTAAATAAGTCAATGCTCATGGGTGTGCAATGCCAAAATAATAAAAAGTGAAGATGCTACTTAAATTAATTTACACACTTACTGCTTTTCCAATCAAATAACCAAGGAAACACTTTCTAGGACTAGATGAAATAAGAATAAGACTATTCTGTAGGGAAAAAAAAGTCTAAAATCTCAAGAAAAATAATGAATAAAGTAAAATGGCCAGCCAGATAGTGCAGTGTTGAACCTGTAAAGTAAGGAAGATCTGACTTCAAATTGGCCTCAGATACTTACTATGTGTGACCCTGGTCAAGTCATCCCATATGCCTCAGTTTCCTTATCTGTAAAATGAACTGGAGAAGAAAATGACAAGACATTTGAGTATCTTTGCCAAGAAAACTCCCAAATGGGATCATAAAGAGTCCTATCCAAAGTCTATTGGGATTGATTTGTATCACTGAACCACTAAGAAGAACCAAGTCTTTCATAAAAACTATTATTTATAAAAAAAAAAGATTTCACATATTTAACCTCTATCAAATTGCTTGCTGTCTTGAATGGGGGGAGGTAAAGGAAGGAAAGAGCAATAAAAATTTGAAACACAAAGTCTTACAAAAATGAATGCTAAAAACTATCTTTATATGTATTTGAAAAAATAAGATACTATTGAGGAAAAAAAGGTGAGGGGTGTTGTTATGAATGTTTTTATATACATGGGACTTTCCTCTCCTTTTGTCTCTATGATGCTTATGCCTAGCAATGATTTCAATCGATCAATACACTATACACATATAATTTTTTTGAGAGAGATTAAATGGAGCATAAATTAGAGGCATTCTCAGGGATAAAATACATAGGATTAAAGTGATGGGGTAAGGCTTCTCATCAGAAGGTGGGATTTTAGCAGAGACTTGTAGGAAGTCAGAGAAACAGGAGGTAGAGATAAGGGGGAAAGAGAATTACAAGTGTTGGGAACAGCTGCCTAGAAATACACAGAATTAGGAGATAGAGGAATAATTAGGAGATAGGGGAACATTCAAGGAGCAATAAGACCAAAGTCACTAGCTCATAGAGTAGGTGGAAGTTACGGTAAGGTATTAGAAGGGTAAGGTTTTAGAAATAAGAATGGAAAGGCAGAAAGGAGTAAGGACTTTAAAAGAAAGAGAATTTTAGATTTGATCTTGGAGTTGATAAGGGTCACAGTGTCAGACTGGGAATGGGATGTATATGACAGATATTGGGAAGGCAGAATCAAAAAAAAACTTTGCAAGAGATTGGATGTGGGAGGGAAAAGTGAGGAATAAAGAATATAGTTTTTATTATTATTTATATTTATATCTTTTTGAAAAGAACCAATGATATCACCAGTTACTTCCCCATGAGTTGGATTTAGATGAGGAAGAGTCATACAAAGTTTTCAGGCTCAATTCTTCCAGAATCATTTCAAGTTCAGTGACAAGACAAAAGGCAAACCTAACAGCTATGGCTTGGGATGCAGTGGATGACTTTGACATCTTCTATGCTTGACCAAGCTCTAAACGCTCCACAGTACCTGTTTCAGCCACCTTCATGGTCGTTGTATAACTTCCCATTCTGTCAGATGTCTTCACGTGCTTGGAGTTGTGATGTTTAAAAAGTTTCAGAGACGTAGTTTCTGAGTAATTAATCATTTTATCAATAATGTTAGCATGTTATTAATAAAATACCAAAGACCTTTCATGGAATTCATTAAGACCTTATATGCCCTTGGAAGACTGGGTATTCCTGAGGATGGCAATTAACTTGGATTGGCTAACAAATAATGAGAGAAAATCAATATTATAATGAAGATGGACCTATTCTAATGAAGGGGTTCTGAAACCAACTTTGATCTTGTCATTTACTTCCAAATTACCTTGGTGCAACTTAATCATCTCCATCCAAACCTAAGTAGAACACAATGGGCAGGAATTTACCTACATAAAATGTTCTAGATGGAATAAATTTTTGGTAATGTCTTTCAAAAGCTAGGCTTCTAATAAGAAAATAGGACAGGGAAAAAAACTTGGATCTTTCCCATCATTGGTTATTAATAATCATTTCTCTCAGGGTTGACATCCACCTAACTCACTGACAGGTTATTTTATAGAAATACACATACACACATACACATTCCATGTTAATTATATATACCTACCTATATATACATACATATATATTTATATCACAGATGAGAGTTAAATGAAAGGTGGACACCAAAGGTGGATGAGCAGCTCTGAAAAGGGCTTGACAAACTCTCACATCACAGATGCTAGTCCTCTCTGCATACTTCATACATGCCAGTAGAGGATGACATCTAGATTACAAGCCTGAGTTGAGTGACTAATAGAGTAATGGCACTCTTGACAGAAATAGGGAAGTTAAAAAGAGAAAGGGGACTGGAGGAATGGCAAAATGCAAGATATTCAATTTCCTTTTGGACATGTTTAGTTTGAGGTGTCAATGGATTATTCAGTTTACGATGTACTGAAGACAAGACTAAAAGTCAGAAGAAATTACAGATGGAGAAACTCATCTAAGAATTATCTACACTTTTCCTCCCACATTCCCTTCAATAATTGTCATTCTTGGCTTCTATTTTTGTCAAAATAATAGGTGTGACATAGATCTTTTTATTGATTTTTCTTAGTAATTAACAAAAATAAAAATATGTTTATATAATATAGATGATATGATGGATTATATATAATGGAATGTTTCTGGAATTGGTGCTCTGGATTGGACTGGGGAGGAGTCAACTGGATGAGATTAAGAGTAATGATTTAGGAAGAGGAAGCCCCAGGTAGCAGCTGCCAGGTGTGATTTTACTATTAACTTTTTTTTACTATTTTTACTTTTTTACTATTAAATTTGACTTCTGTGACAAATATCACATCTGCAGCATAAATGCAGTTTCATGAATGTCCCTGCCCATATCACGAGTCAGATGAGATTACCACATATCCTCCAGCATACAAGATATAAGCATTCCATCCAAACAAATGTTCCTCAATTATCCAAGAGCAGATACAGTACTCAGTATATTCCCTGGTTTCCTGGAGATCATCAGAGCTGTCAACAATCTCAGTTAATTCCTAACTCTGTCTCACAAGGGCAGTTCTTTAGGCATGAAGCCCTCAGGCTGATACCTTTTTCAAGTCTTTTTTTTTTTTTTTTTTCAGAGAAAAAGATCCTAATATCTCCTATAAAATTTATACTATAAATCATTATCAAAATACAACCACTGGACTATTGGTAGAAGGCAATTGGTTATACTGAGAAAGGAGTTCAAAATGTGCCTTGCAAATTCTCAAGAAAATGAGCGAAGAAGAGCAAAAGCTCCTGGCATTGTCATCCAATCAGTTAATATACATTCATTAAGCACTTAGTAAGTGCCCGGTACAGTGTTAAACCTGAGGATACAAAGAAAGATGGCAAAAGACAGTCCTTTTCTTCGAAGAGCTGACAATCTAATGGGTGAGATAACATGTACACAACTAGGTTGTTGTTGCTCCTTTTCCAAAGTGGACTTGTGTTATCACTATGATGTTTTGACTTGTACCTGAATTGGATTTAAGTGAGACAGAGTTGCTCAAAGCCACAGATCTCATTCTCTCTTCCGGATTCACTGAAGTTCTATGGCAAGACAAAAATCAAAGTGATGACTGATTCTCAGGAGAACCTGAGCTCAAATTTGCCCTCAGACACTTAACACTTCCTGGCTGGGTGACTCTGGGCAAGTCATTCAACTCCAATTGCTTCAAGGTCGGGAAGGAGGGAAGGGGGAGGAGGGAGAGGAAAAAAAAAAGAAAAAAAAAAGGATGACTGACTCTAAGCTCTCCTCCGAAGTACCCACTCCAGCCACTTTCATGGCTGTTGGAACAAATTGTTCTCATCCATCCACTGTCTTTCCATGCTTGAAGTGGACATCCCCCCAACTCACCTAGGGATTTGAGGCCTGTTGGTTGCCTTCAACCTGCTGTAGCCCAGCTGCCTGAGACAGTTTACTGAGGTGTGCTCCCTGCATTTGCTACAGCTTCTCAGAGCAGAAGGTGAGAATTAGGTAACAAGTAAATACCAAAGGTGCACAGCTGAAAAGGAATCAACAAGCCCTCACACTGGAGGTGCTAGTTGTCCTGAAAACCCTACATACCCTAGACAAAATACGGACTGTATAAACAACTGGAGATAATAGAAAGAAGGCGCTAAGATTAAGGGAGAGTAAAAGGCTTTCTTTACAAGGTGGGATTTTAGCCATGACTTAAAGAAAGCCAGGGAAACCATGAAGCAAAGACAAGGGAGGCAGAGCACTCCAGATGAATAGGAAAAATACCCCAAATCTGGAGATGGAGCATCATGAGTGAGCAGCAATAAGGAGATCAGTGTCTCTGAATCACAGAGAATATGGAGAAAGACTAAAAAAGCAGAAAGGAACCAGATTACAAAGGGCTTTGGATGTCAGCAGATTTTATATTTGATCCTAGATATAAGAGGGAGTCACTGGACTTTATTGATAATGTTGTGAGAGGACAATGTCAATTAGATCAAAGAGTAATATGGAAGGAGATGTTGTTCAGTCTTTTTGCAGTCGTGCCCGACTGTTTTCTTGGCAAAAATATTGCAATGGTTTGCCATTTCCTTCTCCGACGAATTTTAGGGATAAGGAAACTGAGGCAAACAAGGTCTCTTAGCATGAAATCGAGTCTTCTTGATTCCAAGCTCAATTCTCTGGCACTGTTCCACCCGGCAGCCCTGCATTTACGGTGATTTCAACAAAGTAAATAACGACAACACAAAAAGGGACTCGGGTCCCGGAGGGTGGACAGCACCAGTGCCCCATGTTTAAAGTTAAAGGACGTCTCTTTTCTTCGCGTTCACAAAAAGCCACGACCAATGCCATAACCTACTGGGCAGTTCCATTCAGTATTTAAGGGAACGTATTTTGGGTGCAGTGTCTCGCGCCCAATAATAATTTCATTTGTACATTTTGTTTTTTCAGAAACTGTTTAGCTTTGTTTAAAAATAGATGCCAGGATATTGGATTATTTGTCGTTTAGGGAAGGGGGTGGGGGAAAGGGAGGGAAAAAAGTTTAGAACATAAGATTTTCTAAGGATGGATGTTGAAAATTGTGAGTGTATATTTTGAAAATTTGTGAGTGTATATTTTGAAAATAAAAAGCTTTATTTAAAAAAAAAAATAGAGCCAGCCCTTGCCCCCAAGCCTTGCTGCTCGGGCCAGACAGTCAGCTGATATCGGCCCCCCAAATCTTCTCCCCCTTATCTTTGGCCAAGGACGGGTTTAGAAAGCGGAGATAAAAAGAGCTGCTTGTCGGGGAGCTGGTCTCCAAGTGGTCCTCCGCCCGTCACCCAACACTCACTCCGCTATCAGGAGCATTTTGCTGCTCTCCAGATGAATGGCTCCCGGCACATAAACTACGGGTTATAGAGGGCCAGGTCGGAATACCGGCGGAGCCATCCGGAAAGCGGGCCCCTGGCGGCCCTCGGCTCCCAGCCCGCTTCAGTGGGAGGCCGGCGGTGCTCACCATGCGCCCAGCCTCCCGATGGGGAACACCCTCCGGGCCCTCATCGCCTTCGTTCCCGCCAATGGCTGCCAGAACTACCTGCTGGGAGACCTCCAGGAGATGCCCCTGGACAAGATGGTGGACCTGAGCAGCCGGCAGCTGCGACGCTTCCCCTTGCACGTGTGCTCCTTCCGGGAGCTGGTGAAGCTCTACCTCAGCGACAACAACCTGAACAGCCTGCCCCCGGAACTGGAGCAGCTGCAGAACCTGCAGATCCTGGCCTTGGATTTCAACAATTTCCGAGCCTTGCCTCCGGTGGTGTGCACGCTGAAGCAGCTCTGCATCCTCTACCTGGGCAACAACAAGCTCCGGGACCTGCCCTTGGAGCTCAGCTTGCTGCAGAACCTCAAGACCCTGTGGATCGAGAACAACTATCTGACCCAGCTGCCCGAGGTCGTCTGTGAGCTGAGCCTGCTCAAAACCCTGCACGCGGGCTCCAACGCCCTGCGCCTCCTGCCCGGGCAGCTGAGGAGCCTGCAGGAGCTGAGGACCATCTGGCTCTCGGGCAACCTGCTGAGCGATTTCCCCGCCGTGCTGCTGCACATGCCCTTCCTAGAAGTGATCGACGTGGATCGAAACAACATCTCCTACTTTCCCAGCCTGGTTCACCTGTCGGGCCTGAAGCTCGTCATCTATGACCACAACCCCTGCAGGAACGCCCCGAAGGTGGCCAAGGGGGTGCGGCGCGTGGGGAGGTGGTCGGAGGAAACCCCCGAGCCGGACCCCAGAAAAGCCAGGCGGCTCCGGATGGCCAAGGAGGAGGCTGACCAAGGGCAGCCACCTGCTCCCCCTGCCCCTCCTCTTCCTGCTGCTGACAAACTTGACTAGTGCCTTCCTTCTGCCGTTATCTGCTCTAGTTGGTACATAGTTGTTTGCCTGTGTCCCTCCCCTCCCTCCTTCCCCCTCCCCATTAGAGATCGGGGACTGTCAAGTGCCTTTGTTGGTACCCTCGGCACTTAACACATAGCTGGCACATTTTTGTTCAAGTCCTGTCCTACTCTTGGTGATCCCGGTTGGGGTTTGCTTGGCAGAGGTACCAGGGGTTTGCCCTTTCCTCTATTTCAATGTAATTTCCTCCTCCAGCTCATTTTACATTTGAGGAAACTGAGGCAAAGTCAAGTAACTTACCCAGGGTCACACAATCAGTGTGTCTGAGGTCAGATTTGAACTCCGGTCTTCTGACTCCAGGCCCAGCACTCTGTCCACCTGGCACACAGTAGGATGCTACTAAATGCTTGTTGACTGACTTTATTTTGGACCTAATTACAGTATATTCTTGATTGTAACCAATATTCCTTCCTTGAACAATTTCTCCTGCATAAAGGAACATATGGGAAACAACTCTTATTCTCATTCAGAAGAAAATGAATATCCAAGAAGAATATGCAGTAACTAGCTTTTCTCACAACTACTTCTACCACTCTCAATCCCAGCTTACTGGAAAAAAAAAAAAAGCATAACATTATTCGATAGCACCCATCACCTTAAGCTTCTGCAATCCTGCAGCAAGGAATTTGGAAATGTATTGGAGAGCACACTGTATTGTATTTAGCTTTGTCTACATAGCATCTAGTGCTTTACACAAAATGGGAACTTTAATCAACTCTCAGGAGTTCCTGAGAGAGTGTGCCTTAAAGGGGAAGCTGTTTTATTTTAACAAATTAAACCATCACCTCTCAACTGGACAGTCTGCATCTTACTTCACTGGAACTATGGTGTTGACAGTGTCTACACTCATCCTACCTGTGGAGATCACAATCTATCTGTTTTCTCATCATGGGTGTTTTTTTTTTTTTTTGTCTAGTCCTTCTATGGAAGATCTACTCTAGATTTTACAGCAGAAAGAGCCCTAGATTTGAAGTAGATCTGCTACTTGTTGTCTTGGGCAAGTCTTCATCTGATTTTGGATTGAACTATAAAATGAGAGAAATGCACTCAATGATTTCTAAGATTCCTCTCAATTCCAAATCCTTCAAAATGAAACAAGGTAAAGACTCTATTGGGAAGGATTAATCTTCTAGTAGCTTGGGCAGGCATACGGCTCATTGTCAGAGTACCCAAAAAGAAAATATTTTCACTAGCCCATGGCTGTTTATGTAACATGCTAATATTTAGCTCATCTTCCCAGGACTGAAATTATTCTGCATTACGCATTTAGGCCACTTAAAATTGTGTTCCCAGCATTATTTTCAGAGTCAAACTCAGTCATGGAAAAATATCCTAGTGAAACAAATACTCATGAGACTTTTTCACTGTAGCTCAAAACTCACTCCATTTAATATTTTCCTTCCACCCTCATAAGTCTCAATTGACATTAATGAACTTGAAAATTGGTTTTGCCCAGTTGAGCCAATTTCCCATGAAAGGTCTGCTTATAACTCTTATGTCATTCATGATCATCTGGAAAATAGAGACTCTCTTTAGCTGTGCTCTCATTAAGGTCATGTATAGACTGGTATTCTGGCTGATACTCCAGAGCATGCTTTCTTTCTGTTTGTTTCAATAAATGAGAGGCAATTGAACCTCAGTTCTCTAGGTGCTACAGAGTAACTTCAAGAAAATTCACATCTGGTTGAAGTGGGGCTCTTAGTGGTATGTTAAACATTTATTTACTTGCTTAAGAAAATAAACAGAAGTAAATGTGAATTGCAGATTGCATTCTGCATAAGAATAGCTAATGTTTGTCTATTTAAAATTAATGTCCTATTTTGAATCTGTCTAGCATTTCAATAAGCATTTTCTATATACCTATGTAAATAAAAGGAGCATATTTGCAATTATCTTTAGATGCCTGCAAATTGTATATTTTTTTTTTCCTTTCCTCGGAAAAAAATTCATTTACTCAGTCAACTGCTGTCAGTGGCTTACTTATTTATTAGCCACACATTAACTTATTTAGTATATGAATATACTATCTCATCACAGCACTGTGTTCAGACATTCATTCTGAAAGCATTGCATGAATGTATTTTAACCTGCCAAAAAGGTTACTTTGAAGTAACATCTTCTGGAATTCTGACTTACATAAAAATCTTCTTGAGAAATGATGCTGGGTCTAGAAAGGAGTCATTCATGGAATGATTTTGCATAGATTCTTCCTTGACCTCCAGGCAAACTGGACTTTCAGCAGCTATTTGATAGTCATTTAAGTGCAATACAATTATTAATTGTAGTAATTATTTCCTAATAATTAATTATATTCACAACAGGATTCCTTTTTATGTCATAGGTCCCTCTGGCAATCTAGTGAAGCCTATGGATACTTTCTCAGAATGACTTTTTAAAAATATACAAAATAAATACATAGAAACACAAAGGAAACTAATAAAGTTCAAACAAGTTCACAGATCCCAGGTTCCTACTTTGAGGGTACTTTGTCATTTTGTCCCCAAACTATTCATTGTTTGCTAAATTCCACTAAGGTTATTCTTGCTTTGTTTTCCTATATCTGGAAAATACCCCTTCCTTGCACCTGCCTGCTAGAATCCATAACTTCCAGCAAGCCTCCTGCTTCTATTCATCCAGCAGCTAGCAGCACCCCCTCTTCACTAAAAAACAAAATTTAAAAAAAGTTGGCATTTTTATGGATTTTGCATTTCCTTATTGGTGTAAATGTCATTTTCTTGATGATTTACAATTTACAAGAATGTTAGCTCTTTGAGGGCATTTTCATTTTTCTTTTTTGTATCTAGAGCCTAGTACAGAGTCCAGTTCAGAGGGAAGTTGATACATTTTTTGCTGAATGAAATGAAAGCACTCATGACCAATGATATAAGTTATATTAAATAATATAATACTTAGTCTTGCATGATTACTATCATTGAGTTGTTTTCTTTCTTAAAAAGATTAAAAACCTCAAAGGATTCTTTTTTTTCCCAAATCCTGAGTAATTTGTTTTATCTTTACAAGAGAGAATATCACAGTCACTCTAGTTCTAAATGTGAAAAATCTAATTTTGAGATTAAATGCTTCTGCCAACCCATCCTGGCTATAATTATGTTAGGAAACACACGGATATGGTTATTAAGGAAATTCATATTCCATTTCCCTACAAGTCAATTAGAATCTTTCCCATCCATTATTATCCCAGAACTAGTATTTGACAAATTAAGCTTTTTCCTAGGACTCTGGGATTCAGTGATAACAAGACTAATGTGAAGGTGTGAGGTTTTGTTTTTTTTTTTTTGTTCTACCAGAGGCTCCAAACTTTCTCCTATTTTTTTTTCCATCTCTAACATATTCTTTTCATCTTCCAGTTTACATGCTTATTTTTACAATTTACCAATTATGGGCTTGAGGACTCAAATACTGGATAAATTTATTTCCCTTTACTAAATCGAGGTTAAAAGTATTTCCTATATGCTCTTGACCTAAAAGGATGGCAATAATATTCTTGGCAGGAATCCATGATAATAGGACCCAAAACATAGGGCAGTTGAAGAAATGGTTATGATGGACCTTTGGTTATTCTATTCTGGATGCTTTGATATATCAATGTCTTCCTTTAAACTGCAGTGAACAAAACAGAATATTGTAATATTACAACCTTCTTATTTTTCATGAAGACCATTGAAAAAATAACGTGCCTAAGGTTACAAATATAGGATTCTTTGCACTATGCTACTGCTACCTCCTTCAGAACCTTCAGAGATGATGTTTTACATTTTCAAAGCTTTGATCTCAATTGTACAGGGGGAGTCAATGCAATTCTAAACTTTTAATAATGGGGCAGCTAGGTGGTGCAGTGGATAGAGCACCAGGCCTGAAGTCAGGAGGACCCAAGTTCAAACCTGGTCTCAGACACTTAATACTTCCTAGCTGTGTGACCCTGGGCAAGTCACTTAACCCCAGCCTCAAAAAAAAAAAAAAAAAAAAAAAAAAAAAAAAAAAACCTTTTAATAACACAATTGCACTAAGACTTTTGGGACACCCTGTATTTTTAACCTCAAAAAATAACCGAGCAAAGTGAATAGATCTTTAAAAATGCCATTTCAAATTAACCAATTTGTATAGGACATGTTCACGATTTAAAAAGAAGCCTGTAACCAAAGATTTGGCAAGTATAAGGTAACACATCAGTATGCATAATTAATTACAAACCATAACTAAACATCAATAGATTTTAATAGCTGGATGACTTAAGTGTACTGTATTCCTTTTAGTAAAAATCTGAACAAGAGTTCTGTTTTGTTCTATGATAATCAAACAGACTTCTGTCTTTATGTTTGATGGGTTTTGAGGTCCCTTTAAGATTCCTTTCTAATTGCCCAACACATGGCTGACCTTGGTTCACAAATCCTGGTCAAAGGCACCCTTTGAATATCCAGGCTTAGCCCCACTATCAGCTCAGCTTCCCCCAGCCCTCACCTGATCTGAGCTAACTGAAAAGCCCGCCAAGAACTTGGAACTGCCCACAATCTTTTGGGTATAAACGAGGTGAGCCTGAACTCTCTCTTCACAGGAGCCCTCCCACCAACACATGGTGTCCTTCCAGCCATGTAAGGGTTCCTGCCCGCCCGGCGGCCACCTCTGGCCCTGGCGTCTTTCTAACTAAGCTTTACTTCCAATTTCTACAATAAACCTTTTATTTATCAATCTAGGTTTTGGGGCCTGTAAATTCATTTACAGGGGACACTGCGCCTCATGGGATCATCTTACTATCTATGCGCCGAGAAATGGGGTTCCACCTTTCCTTTCCCTCATTAGTTGGTGGCCCTCACAGGGATCCCGAAAATTGTTACCCCGAAAACTAACCTTAACCTTTTCCGGTCTCTCAGAACCAACCTTCGTCCTTAGCAGTTTTGAGCAGCTTTTGGGAAGAATATCTATGTTCCTACCCTCATCTCACTCTATCTCTAAAACATAGGGCACCCAGACCAGGTTTGGGGTGTGAGCAAAGTCCCCCATGAAGACTACAAAAAGTTCTCCTTTTGTCTCACTCTGTCTTTAGAGGCTGCTTTTCCAAGGCATTTCTAATCCCTTTACCTTGCCAGAAAAGCCTGCCCTCAGGCCGCAACTCTGAGACACAGGAGAAAGTGTCTCTTCTTCACCCCTCTCCCCACCACATGGCCATCCCTCTTGGGTCCCAGGCCAGCAGTCTCCTTGATCTCTTCTGGGGGAGAAATCTGTGTTTGAGCCCCTCTCGCACTCCACCGTAGTGGTCAGGCTGTAGCCACGAGAAGACAGTCAATGGATCCGGCGAACTTGGAGATGTGTCTCTACCCAACTGCGTGAGCCTTCACCTTCAACACCAGAGAAGTACTGGGTAAGATAACATCTCTCCCTTCCCCTATCCTCTCTCTTTTCCAACCTCTCCCATGTGGCTTAACCTGTCATTTAAATTCTCCCATCCTGTCCCCTTCTTGGGGTACAGTGGGGAGATATGGGGGCTCTTTTCTTTTTTTTGTTTTTTGTTTTTATTTGTTTTTAATTAATTTTTATAATTATAACATTTTCTTTGACAGTACATATGCAAAGGTAATTTTTTTTTTTTTTACATTATCCCTTGTACTCCCTTCTGTTCCGAGTTTTTCCCTCCTTCCCTTCACCCCCTCCTCTAGACGGCAGGCATTCCCATACATATTAAATATCTTATAGTATATCCTAGGTACAATATATATGTGCAGAACCGAATTTTGTTGTTGTTTTTGTTGCAAAGGAAGGATTGTATTTGCAAGGTAAAAATAATCTGGGAAGAGAAACAAAACAAAACAAAACATGATACTGATACCTAAACCAGGTAGATTGAAAACTGAGAAAGAAAACTATAGACCAATTTCCTTAATGAATATTGATGCTAAAATCTTAAATAAGATATTAGCAAAAAGACTTCAGAAAATCATCCCCAGGATAATACACTATGACCAAGTGGGATTTATACCAGAAATGCAGGGCTGGTTTAACATTAGGAAAACTATTAGTATAATTGACCATATTAATAATCAAATTAATAAAAACCATATGATCATCTAAATAGATGCAGAAAAAGCATTTGATAAAATCCAACATTCATTCCTACTAAAAACGCTTGAGAGTATAGGAATAAATGGACTATTCCTTAAAATAATAAGGAGCATATATTTAAAACCTTCAGTAAACATCGTATGTAATGGCGATAAACTAGAACTGCCCTATAAGATCAGGAGTGAAACAAGGTTGCCCACTATCACCATTACTATTCAATATAGTACTAGAAACTCTAGCCTCGGCAATAAGAGCTGAGAAAGAGATTCAAGGAATTAGAGTAGGAAATGAGGAAATCAAATTATCACTCTTTGCAGATGACATGATGGTATACTTAGAGAACCCCAAAGACTCTGCTAAAAAGCTATTAGAAATAATTCAGAATTTTAGCAAAGTTGCAGGATACAAAATAAATCCACATAAATCCTCAGCATTTTTATACATTACTAACACAATCCAACAGCAAGAGATACAAAGAGAAATTCCATTCAAAATAACGGTCGATAGTATAAAATATTTGGGAATATATCTACCAAAGGAGAGTCAGGAGTTATATGAGCAAAATTACAAAATACTTGCCACAAAAATAAAGTCAGATTTAAATAATTGGAAAGACATTCAGTGCTCTTGGATAGGCCGAGCGAATATAAGATGACAATACTCCCCAAACTAATCTATTTATTTAGTGCTATACCAATCAGACTCCCAAGAAACTATTTTAATGACCTAGAAAAAATAACAACAGAATTCATATGGAACAATAAAAGGTCGAGAATTTCAAGAGAAGTAATGAAAAAAAAAATTAAATGAAGGTGGTCTAGCTGTACCTGATCTAGAAGTATATTATAAAGCAACAGTCACCAAAACCATTTGGTATTGGCTAAGAAATAGACTAGTTGATCAGTGGCATAGGTTAGGTTCACAGGGCAAGACAGTGAATAAAAATAGCAATCTAGTGTTTGACAAACCCAAAGATCCCAAATTTTGGGATAAGAATTCATTATTTGACAAAAACTGCTGGGAAAACTGGAAATTAGTATGGCAGAAACTAGGCATGAACCCACATTTAACACCACATACTAAGATAAGATCAAAATGGGTCCAAGATTTAGGCAAAAAGAACGAAATCATAAATAAATTGGGGACTCTTTTCAAGATCTCTAGAAATGTCCCTCCTATAGCTTTTACCTGGCTTTAAAGGCTTCCAGCCCTCTCAGAGAACTAGCTTGTCCCATACATTTTAAAATGGGACTCGGTTTCCTGAATTAGTCATCCTGCATTAGAACATGCTCTCTAGACTGGATATAGGATTTTCTAAGCCTCAGGGCATACTTACCTGCTCTCTAAAGCCTAGACAGAGAATTTAAACTGCTCAAGCTTTTCTCTGTCTCAGGAGCTCCTAGTGCACTCTTCTATTCCTCTGGATTGGCATCCTATGCCCCATATGCCAATAATTAAAAGCTTCTTTTCTGAAGTGCAGCTTTGGCCACGCTGTCATTTCAGAAAGGAGATCTTTGTAATTTTGGCTTGGGAACTAAATTCCAAATCCAGGCAAATTAATTGTTAAGAGAGTGAAAATAATTTCTTTTGATTTCTCTTTTTTTCCCCCATCCTGACTGCAGGCAGGCAGGAGTGAATTAAAAAGAAATTGAAACTATTTAAACACTCCTTAACTACTTTTAATTTGGCGCCTTGCTAGAATCTTTCTCTGTTCTGGTGTGTGACAGTTCTTTTTTTTACTGCCTCAGTTTCCTTAAACTGTCTCTCTCATGCCTCAATTTCTCTGGCTTCAGTCCAGGAAGTCCAGGGATATAGAATAGGAATAGACTCTCCCTCAAGCTGCCTTTTAGAGAATGACTAAATTAAACCTGAATTCTATGTATCGTTTCAATCTCTCTCTACTCACCCAACCCCCAACTCTCTTTTCAGGAGTCCAGTATCTCCAATTAGAGTCTGACTGCCCCAAACGCCCCACACCCTAATCACTAGAAGATGGGTGGGGGTAGAGTCTTTTGTCTTTGACTCAACCACTATTTTCTGCATTAAGTACCTCGTAGTCTGAGGTAAATGCTAACTGCCTTCTTCTCCCTCTGCCTCTTCTAACAGAGTAGGGAGGGACCACATGGGATTTCTCTTCCACAGAGAAGGTTTTGAGATGGGCTCGCTTGTTAAAACTGGGGGACTTGCTAAACTGTTTGACTATTGTTCTGTATGAGAAAAAAAGTTTCTGAAGTCTACAGGAAGAAAGTGTTGGTTTAACACAAGGTTATTTTAAGATTATTTTAAGGTTATTTATTTAAGATTGTGAAATTGACAAAATGTATGCAATTTCCCTATGTCCCTTTACAGGAACAATGCAAATGCCATACCTACACTATGGTACTAGGTAGGTACACAGACACTTGTTGAGATTTTGGAATTGTAGAAGCATTGATTAAATTACATTGCCTTTGCATGTAACCTTTAATGTCAAGTCTCCCATTAGGGTAATTGTGAGATCTAGCAGTGGTCAGATTTCAAGTAAACACCTTTCAAAGTTCTAAAAGTGCACCAGAAGGGATAATGAAAAAATACCAAAAAGAATAATAATGAGCTCCTCCATTCAGTCCAGAAATCCTGGTAAAGAATGCCAAAATCCTACAGAAGCTCTAATCAGACAAATCAGAGCAGGTGGAAGGCAAAAGAGCTAACGAGCTTAGTCTCACAGCAACTGATGGGAGCTGGACCATATCATTACCTAATCAGCCCCTACCAAGACAAGGGACAGGGCCAGAGTAGTGTCCAGTGTTGGGCCCAGGCAAGCTGGGTGTGAGCAACTATAGGAGACAGGGCCTAGGTGGTCCATGCTTGAGCCATAGCTAGAGAAAGGGCCAAAGCAGCACCAGAGAAACAAAGGAGGTTCTTCTGAGAGTTCTGCTCTTAACACAATCAGCCTCTGTTTAGGGCCTACCAAGGTCCCAATAATGGATATTGGCAATTCCAAGTATGAGATCCCACAGAAAGGAAAACAAAATAGCCAAAGCCAAAAATCCAATTCAAGTCCCCACTTGACCGAGTCAAAATTCAGAATTTTTTTTTTTTTTGGGGGGGAAGTATGAAGCAATTGGGTTTAAGTGATTTGCCCAGGATCACACAGCTAGTTGGGGCACATTTGAATTCAGGTTCAAATAGGGAGTTATTATCCAGGGGGCAAGAAAGACTCCAGAGTTGGCCAAACACTGCCCATTGGTCAGATATCACCACCACAATTTCCAGCCTTTCAGTAGTGAATGAATCTTCACTGCAACAAGAAAGCAGACTTCAGGGCTGGTGCTCTGTCCACTTTGCCATCCAGCTATTCCTAAAACTCAGAATTCCCAAAAAAGGAAGGTCCTAGTCTTGTCCATGGCAAAAAGGACCAAGGAGGGCCTTCCTATAACATCCAAGAATATTGGTGCTAAGATCTAGCCCAAAGCAGAACACTAGAATCCAGAAACTAACACTGGAGTTAAGAGTAAACCTAAGAAAATACTGAACACAATGAAGAACTATGTGGACTAGAGGTCCAAGAAATAAACCCGAATGAAAAAAAAACCTATGACAAATAGAACATGAAAGAACAAATTCCTGGCCACAAGAACTAGAGTATCTGTAATAAGTTAAATAAAAGATACAGAATATTATAGGAAATTTTGGGTGAGAAAAAGAATGGCAGGAATAGAATCGAACTCTCTGAAATTAAGTTTGGAATAATAAAAAACAATGACTGAGAAAAAAGATGTTAAAGGCAAAAGAAAATATAAGATATAGGGGCAGCTAGGATGGCATAATGGATAAGACTACTAGCCCTGGAATCCTCAGACATACTAGCTATGTGACTTTTTGTTTCCAAAAGAGAGAGGGCAGAGTAGAGTGAATGAGAAAATATAAGATAAATTATATTAACAAAATAAGTCAAGAAGAGATAACCTAAGAATCAGACTACCTGAACATCACAGGCCTCCAAAGGTTCAGATATCATATTTCAAAATCTATCTCAGAAGTTTCTTCAAACCTGTTATGTGCCATTCTCCAATGAGAAGGAATTTACAAAATCCACAAAAGATCCATTTTCTTCTCTCCCCTTTCAAAAAATATCAAAGTGAAAAGTAAAGGCAGGATGCTTAAGGAAGGCCTCAGTTCAAATACCCTTCTGACTCTCATAAACTGTAATCCTAAATCACTATTTCCTTCAGGAAATTTCCCAGGATTTTTTTTTTTTTTTTTGTTGTTGTTGTTGAAGTGAAGATCATTCACCACTGAAAGGCTGGGAAGTGTGATGGTGAAATTTGACCAATGGTCAGTTTGGCCAACTCTCTGGAATCTTTTTTGCCCCTCTCACCCCCTAGATAAATATATATTCCTGGAGGATAGTGCTATCACTGTGTTTTAAACATTAATTTCAAAACTGTCCTGATTCCTTTATTTTCTTCTGATCTCTTTTGCATTTTAATATAAATTATACTTTTGCTTTTTCTTATCCCTTCTTTATTGTGAGGGCAAGAAAAGGAAGGAAAAGAAAAAGCAGAACTCTTGTAGTGTATGCATAGTCAAGGAAAAACATTACTGCATTAACCATATCAAAAAAAATCTGGCTCACTCCACATCTTGAATGCCTTATTATCTCCATCAGGAGGTAGGGAGCATGTTTCAACATCAGTATTCTATATAAAAAACAAAAAATATCTTACCAGGAACTCCATGGATGTTGATGAATGCAGCAAAGATTTATTTTACCTTCTTGCAAGAATGAGTCCAGGGCTTATTTCAAGTCAAGCTAAATCAGATTCTTTTAAATCGAGGCATCTTGTTCTCTCAAAAGGTAACTTTTTACTATCATGATAGTCATTACAGCTGGCTAACTCAAAAAGGAATTTCAATTGTAAAGGTTTTATATCAAAAAGTTGGAGGGCTTGAATAAGCCTGGTGGAACACCACTTATCACTAAATTTTCCAGGCTTCTTGTACTAGTGAAACTTAAAAGCATCTTAACTAGTTAAATTTCTCAACAAAGTTATTAGTAAGGGTAGCTAGGTGGTACAGTGGCTAGAGCACTAGATCTGAAGTCAGGAGGACCAGAGTTCGAATTTAGCCTCAGACACTTAACACTTCCTAGTGTGTGACCCTGGGGCAAGTCACTTAATGCTCATTACTCCTCAGGAAAAAAAATAAAATTAACAGTAACCAATGCCTATATTGTATTCGAAAGAGCACAGATCTGAGAATCAAGATAACTTGAACTCAAATCTTCTTCAGGTGCTCACTGGTTGTGACTGGGAAAGTTTCCCTCAGTTTCCTCAAGTGTAAAACAGCAATAACAGCACCTACCTCTCCAAGGATTGTGAGGATTAGATGAGTGATATTTATAAAATGTGTTTAACACAATGTCTAGCACATTAGGCACTATATAAATAAATCTTCCCCTCCCCATTTCAGTTTAGAAACTAAATAATAATAAAGCATAACATAAATTATGTGGAATGATTTGCCAGAACACTGAAGCAATAATTGGATCTTGATTTATTGAATATTTCGATTTTAGTTGATAACAAAGTAATGAACCAAATAACTAACTCACACGTGGCTGGTGGTAAGACTATCATTAATCTATCTAAACTTTAAACTACAGAAGCTTTTCTGCAATTATTTTTTACATTAGGGAGTTAACACAGAACTTATGATAACACAAGACAAAAGCAAGGTAAACAATTGGAAATTTTATTTCAGTGCACAGTAGGAGGAAATGAACTTTTAAAAAATCAACTCTATATTTTGTCTGAAAATGAAACAGCAAATAAATTAGACCCATGTTGAAATAGAAGAGTCAGTTTAAATGTCAAATTCATAGATATGCTTTATCTCAGATAAGCTTCTGTTCCTTGTTGTCCTTAGAAGGTGCATTTCTCTCCAACAACTTTGTTACTGAAATGGTTGGCCCCAGAGTCCTCTGGGATTTGGGAATGTCTAACATGGATGGTGATCTGGTACACGTTTTCTGTTAAAAAAAAAAAAAAAAAAGAAAAAAAGAAACATATTAAGAAAAAGTCTTGTATTAGTTTTTCTCGATAAATCCTAAGAATTCTTTCCCTTCTCCACTCTGCCTTTAAAAAAACAACAAAAAAACCTGAATCAACTATGAGGCAATTCATGTATTCATGTAAAGTTATAGGAAATGTAAAAAAAAAAAAAAGGACATGGTTTTAATCAGGCTTTCCTCACAAAACTTGGCCTTTAAAAAAACTTTTTTCATACCCATAACACTATTCCTGCTGTGGGTATCAAAAAATCTCAATATAGACATCTGATGTTCAAGATTTTCTAAGTTCTTGTTCAAATAGTAGACTATATTTAATAAAGACCGACAAGATATAACATGGAAAAACAGCCATAGTGGGCAGGGCCAGGATTGCAATTTTCACTCTTTTTAGTACCTTTTATATCACATAGTTCACAGACCCATTGCTCTACTGGTTTTCTTTTGAAGAGGTAGCCTTGCTTAAATATATAAGCAATGCTAAAATAGGCAAAAGAAAATTAGCCTTACTTTATACAAGTTGGATATAACTTTACTTGGAGTAAAGGAATAGCAGTTAGTAGCAGATAATACCAGAAGTAAGAGAAATCAAAGGAGAAAATAATGAAAACCAGATATATAAACCTAAAAATGGAGGAAATTAGATCAGTGCCATTTAGTAGGACAGGAATCTTCAAGCAGCCTACAACTGAAGGGCCATCAGTGCACTATAAATTGTAGTTTATATAATTAACAACCATAACATTTTCATTATTTACAAAATCCTTTTCTTCACAACAAACCTGTGACAGAGAGAAAGGATTAAGTAATTCTTTAAATATGTGCTCATTGCTTAATGTATGCCAGACTCTGCTAAGTTGAGAGGAAGAATATTTTGGGGTGAGAAGAAAAAATGTCCCTGTTCTTAATGAAATTTCATTCTAAAAGGAAAATAAGGACAATACTAGCAAAATATATACAGCTAGGTAGGAGACAATCACTTAAGGACTTCTACCTCCATCCTAACAATAGATCCTAACCACATACTATGTGAGCTTAAAAAAGGATTAGCTCTCCTGCAGCATAGGCAGCTGAGCTGCTTGAATAAAGGAAGGGCTAGCAGCCAGAAGGCAATGCTGAAGCAGAGAGATATCACTGAGACAGGACACAAAGCATGATGAAGTCTGATGAAGTGAGAGAGTGGAGGATGGAAACAAGTCAATGCCAGAATAAGGAGTCTGGGCTTGATTCTTCATACTAAGTGCCGAGGAACCACAGATAATCAGCACTAATTATCAAAGCTATATCATTGTTATAGATAGATTCATCTAGAATGAATTAGAATATGGAAATGGTTTGGAAATGTTATCTGTGAAATTCATTTAAGTGAAACTAGAGACCTACACAATATAAATGAGGTACATACACTATTTGTATATGGTACTTCAAGGGGTGTTTAGGTTCATTTGTTTACATTGGAAACTATGAACCAGCAGTTAGACATTGGGCAGTCTTCATCATTTCTAAAACAAGAGAGTTGTCAGTCCCCCAAATCCTGCAATCCTATGCTGCCATGTCATTTTACCCTCCTTCACCCCAAAATTTCAAAATCTATTAAAATTTCTACAAAATCATTAATGTAAAACAATAAAACTTTTAAAAGATTTAGTTTTTAAACTGTTTTTAGTTAACTGCACTGAAACTAGTCCTTTGTACTATATGCTCCCAACTCATTTATTCCTAAATCTAACATATTCCATATAAATTTTGCCTACATAAACAAAAACAACAGCAATAATGATTCCATAGCAATAACTTAAAAAAAAAATTAATTGCAACACAGCAATGCTTGTTTTTCCCATTAGACTAAATTGCTATACAAAACCAATCTAAAAATGTAGTTTTTATTAGTCACCAGCATATAGTACAATGAAAGTTCTGTAACTGTTCACTGAACACACATTAAATTCAGTGAGCACTGAAGGCTCATTTAATTACTTATTGAACTTCTCACTCCTCACCAAAATACAGATTTATATAGGAAACTAAATATGCTTCTTTGGTTGAAATCTGTTTGGTTGACTTAACTACAACTTTGTGACATATGAATCCCAAATTATTTAGCAGAATCAATGTTATTTTTCCCTCAGCAAGATACCCACCTTTCTTACAAGATGAACCATGTGAAATATTTTAATTAGCCTTAAAATTACTTCTATAATCTGAAGTACATGAAGGTTTTGTTCTCTGTTTGTGAGCAAATCTTACCAGTTATCTGAGGCTACATGATTATATCAGAAAACTAATTTCCAGCAGACCAGAAGCCACTTTGGATGTCCAGACAAAGGAATGAGGATTTGTACAGCCACAAAGCTATGATGTACCTGATGGCCCTCAAATTCCAAATCCAATGTTCCTTCTATTTAAACCATGCTGAGAATATTTTAATCATGTAACAATTTCATTTGTTTTGATGCCCCCTTTCAAGTTAAAGGACAAAAGTGAAATATGAAAAGGTCTTAAAGAATGATAAATGGACTCAACTGTCACCTGCCAGTCATGACTTGCCTCCTGGACATCTCAAGAATAATCCCCAGAGGAACTACTGGTGGCACATTTCTCTGGGTTTTCTCAGTTGCCTCCTCCATTTCAACCCCCTAAATCAAAGGTCACAGAGCCATTTTGTCCAGCGTCTATTCTGCACATGAGCAAACACCAGAAGCCAGGATCCCTTCTGAGAGCCTCACACTCCACTTGGGAGCAGAGTTCAGCCTGGTGTTCAAGTTCTTTAGTGCTGCTGCTATGAAACTTCACTATAGTATGGTAATTATGGAATATAGTATAATAAACATTTCCATTTATACCCCTTTCTTTCTTCATTAATCCCTGAATATTGGGTTTTGTCTCCTTTCAAAGCCCAAGTCATTTAAAGAGAAAACTCTTTAAAGACAATGTAAGAAAACTAGCCTACTTAAGTATTTCCTTAAATAAAATTCTAAATAACCCATGAGATAAGAGTATTACTTTTAAAGTAAGGAAGTAATAACAAACAGGTTTTTTTCAGATTTACTAATGGATTCAAGGAACTCATTTCTCTAAGTGGGCAAGGAGTTCTCCTAGTCAAACCAATTAGGTTTGCTGAAATTAGATCTTGGGCAGAAAAGCAGGGAGTATTTAAAGTTTTAGATTCTAAACAAAGAAAATCTTGGCATGATCCAATCTGTTTTTCTCTTATTCACAAATTTTAAAACTTGTTTTGTGGCTATCACCTTACAGTGATTATAAATGTTCTCTCTAGGCAACATCATCTTTATTTTTTTTTTTGGGGGGGGGAATACCAATTTTGTCTAATGAAGTTATTTTTTTCAGAATTTGACACGCATCTAAGAAAAACCACTTAAAAGGAAAAGCAGCATGTTAAAGAATATTTAACATGCTTAAGAATTCTGTAGATCTATCTTTTATCTATGTAATTTTTGGGAGTCTAGAAGTTAACATGCTCTCTCTGGGCAGGGTCTATGTCTTATTTGTCTTTCCCAGTACCTAGCACGGTGTAAGATTCTTAATACATTTAGAGTGAATGAATAATGGCATATTTCTAAATACTGTGCCAATAATTCACAAATGTGTGATACCTTGGTGCTGCCTTAATAATGTTATCTACACGAAGAATTACTTCTGCTGCTTCAGCCGCACTCAGCAAAACTTGTCTCTTCACTTGGAAACTTTCTGTTATACCAAGCACAGCCATATCTCCAATGGTACCTTGCTTCATGTCTTAAAGAGAATAAAAATATTAGATTACAATCTTAGTTAAAAAGTTTGAAAACCTTCACTTTTTACCACACAAAGTGATATTTAAAAGTTCTCAGATTTCTTTTTAAATAATTTTAAGACTAAACTCCCTCCACCCCCATATTATACTTAAGAGGCTATGATCATTACTAATTCTAAGGTCACCTAGGGAAATTGACTTTCGAATAGTCATACATACTAAATGCCAAGTAATGTCTTAAGTACTAGAGATACAAAGGGAAGAGAGAGAAAGCTCCTATCCACAGAAAATTCACACTCAAACTGGGGAAGACAATGTAACTCCAGGGCAGAACAAAGGCAAAGCCCAACTGGGCATAAAATGAGACGGTAAGGTAGATGGAAGCATACCTTCTATAGTAGCCCAACAGTTTCTTACTCCCAATCATCAGAAGGTGACAAAGGACTTTGGCAGCAAGAGTTACAGGAAATGAAACCAGACTGCTTGATTTAAGTAAATTCAGTATCTACCCCAAATTATAAATTTTACAGACACTATATTGCTAATATTGTTACAAAGCTAATATTCCTAGAGGAATCTTAATGATCTGAAAACAATTCCATAAGACTGGCTTTGAGATTACACTAGCTCCTAGTTTATAAACTTTAATTAGAGTCAAGTCTATGGATTCTGCACACATAGCTTCTGAGTCTATGGAGTTTTCTAGGACAGCTGCTCATGGCAAGAGCACCATCAGCAAAGTCCCATTGTTGCAGGAGTCACTTGTCAACTATACAATCCAAAATGAGTTAAATTCAGATTTATTTTCTAAATCATTCAAGGATATTTGGGTATGCTTTTCCTCTCAAGAAGTTATATTTTCTGATCAACAGGATGAATACAGAGAGGCTTGGAGAGACTTACATCAACTGATGCTGAGTGAAATGAGCAGAACTAGGAGATCATTATACACTTCAACAATGCTATCATATGAGGATATATTCTGATGGAAGTGGATATCTTCAACACAAAGAGGAGCTAACCCAATTCCAATTGATCAATGATGGACAGAATCAGCTACACCCAGAAAAGGAACACTGGGAAATGAGTGTAAACTGTTAGCATCTTTTTGTTTTTCTCCCCAGGCTATTTTTACCTTCTGAATCCAATTCTTCCTTTGCAACAACAACAACAACAACAACAACAACAACAACAACAACAACAACAACAACAACAACAACAACAACAAAATTCGGTTCTGCACATATATATTGTACCTAGAATATACTTTAACATATTTAATATGTATGGGAATGCCTGCCATCTAAGGGAGGGGGTGGAGGGAAGGAGGGGAAAAATTCAGAACAGAAGGGAGTACAAGGGATAATGTTGTAAAAAATTATCTATGCATATGTACTGTCAAAAAATGTTTTAATTATAAAATTAATAATAAAAAAGTTATATTTTTAAATTATCTAAGATTTATACAACCACGAAACTAACAGCAACTTTGAGGTTCAATCTCCCTAATGCAGAAATTCTGATTATTCTTCACAAGCTGTCATCTAGTTTCTGTTCCAACATTCCCATTAGTGGGATTATAATGGAACACAGTATCAAAAGATCTAGAATTGGAAGAGACTCTATAGGTCAGCACTTAATTCAACCACTTCCCTGGCGAGGAAACTGACAAATGCCCACACAGACAAACATGGCAGAAAAAATATGAATTCAGACCAGATCACTCCTTAGTTCAGTCAACTTTTTACTCTCCCAGGCAGTCTTCCTATGCCAGTACTGACCAGTTCTGGACAAAGTCCTCCATAATGAACTTTCCAAAGACTTTCACCCAATGTCCAAGATCTGCTCCCTCATACAGTTTTTCTCTCTTTCACATGATAGCCTTTCAATTATCTAAAACGAGACATAATTCTCCTCTAAACCTTCAAGTCAAGCATACTCAATTATCTAAATTGGTTTCCATATGGCATTTTTCAAATGTTTAGCCATGTCCATGTTAATGGACTCAACATTGATGCCGATTTCTAAGTGACAAAAGTCAGTGTCATGCTTTGATCACTTGATGTGTTTAAAACTGATCATTTGCAATCTGGAAAAGTGACTTCTAAGAAATGACAAAAACTCTCTAAAATAAAATAAATATAAAATTCTGCAAAAGTAGTGCTGACCTATGCAAACAATACTCTGTGCCAGACAAACATATACAAATTGTTTCAGTTATTTTATTCTCTGCATTTTTTAAGGGCTTTTAAAAATATGTAGGAATTCAGAGTGCTTTTTAATAAAAATGATATAAAAAGTACAAATGCCTTGTTTCTTGTTTAAACTGAATGCTATTTCTCTGTTCTTCAATCTTGACAAAAGATAAATCAAATAGGCTTAAAGCATTAATTAAACTGTTGCAAGATAAGTGACAGGGCTGAATAAATAAATGAGACACTTGAAGTTTGAGATCAGTACTAGATCATTAGATAATTGTTTGGACTTCAATACCTTTAATTATGAACATGAAGACAATTTGCTACCTAAGATTTATGATTTACTTTGAATTTCAAAATGCAAAGAACAAAAAAAGACTATATGAAATTCATTTCCCCTACCATTACTAACACCCAGCATTTGTCCCTGAAACTGATCTCCTCTTATTCTCTTCAGCCCAAAAGCAATGATAGTGTCAAGCAAATAAATTCATACAGTAATTATATTTGAAAATGAAAATAACTTTTTTTTTTTTTTTAACCCCTAGTCCACCACATCTCTTATCAAGAGACATAAAGCAAGCTTCATCATTAGTCTGCTGAAGACAAGACTGGTCAATATTGACCAGAATTAAGTCTTCCCAAAATGTTTCCCTTTACACTACTCCAATTGTTTTATAAGTTTGGTTTTTTTTGGGGGGGAAGAGGAGGGAGGAGCGTCTGCTCACTTCATTCAAGCCTCTCTGATGTCTGACATGTTCCACTGTTATAGATAGGACAGGTCTATTTCATTATATTTACAGATTAAATTTTGTCCAGCCATTCCCTGAGTGATAGATAGTCTGTACTGTGTCCAGCTGCACCAAATGTACCAGTGTATTTATATCCCATAATACTGAATTGACAAATGTAGGGTAGAACCTCAGAAGTTAGCTTAATTAGCAAAATTAACTATTGATTGTGATCATTTTTCATTTGGTTGACAACTTTCACCTCCCCTCTCCCAAACAGCCTGGATCCTCAACCTCAGGCCCTTAGCCTTAACAACTGCTTCTTTCTGTCGAAAGAACTAGAGGGCTGGAAAAGGTAAGGAGGATTCTGGGGTCTCAACTCTCAGTATAGGGTTGCAACTGATGAGCCTTTGTTGAGCTGAACAGGAGCTCCAAAACTTATTTCAAGATGGTATCATCCTTAGGCATGAAATACTGAATATATTGGGGAAGTGTCAGATGAGATTAGTGCAGTTCTAGTAGTAGCAGATATGTGCTTTTGGTACATAATTATGGAAAGGAAGAAGCAGTAAAAAAAAGTCTATTGTTCTGATGTTAAGTTAGGAAACATTCATTTAAAGAATTCTTTCCTACAAGGCTTATCTTAAGCTGAATGGAAGAATCTACAACTCAGAGAGAGACCAACCTCGCCCCAGGTTTCAATACAGGTGCACTCCCAAAAACTTTATCTTTGCAAATAATCATCAATGAGGATGCCTTGGATGCAAACTCTTTACTAGAAGGGATAAGGATATACAGATGTCAGATTTCTTATTTCCAAGAAAAGAACACTCAAATTATTCCATGTCATTCTCTAATCATTAGAAGATGACACTATTGAACTTGAAGCAAGTTAGAATTGACCCTCCAACAATTAGGTTACAGGACACAAGGTAATCATCTTTCATTGATATGTCACATGAGATGTCTACTTTCTGTGTTAATAAGATCACTGCTTAGTTCTTCCTATAGTATGAAATAAAACTGGGCTCTCCCCACAAAAAATACCCTTTTTTTGTTGTCTATCAGAGAGATTATTTTTAAAGTTTTATCCTTTGTTTTGAATTTGAATACCAAAAAAGAATTTTCACATACATATAGTAGAGCACCAGGGAAGGATTACACACAAAATCATATTTTCCCCTTTAATAGTCAAGATTACAATTTTTGTGCTAAAAAAGTTTATTGCTTTTCTACTTAATTTAACAGCACCATCAATTAATTGCTTTGTTCTTTCTCAATGTGTTGATATAAGAGTTCCAAGTGACGCTTTGGCTGTATTCCAAAACATTTAACCCAGCCCAGGAAAGCAGAAAGGAGAACCAATGTTTTATTTTCTTTCCAAATCAGACCTGCAAATACTGCCCTTTATTTTGAACCAGCTTGGAGGAATTGGCAGAGCTGAAAGTCCTTCTGCTTTCCAACAATTAATCTATCATCCATGCCTACCACTAGGCTTGTAAATTCCTGTCACTTTCACTCTATCTCTATATTACACCAACTACATAGGAATGAATCATGCCCCAATTCCCCAACTTTGTTTTCCCATCCCCATCCTTTTTCAACCTAATCCACTTAGCCTTCACTTAAAAGTATTAAGTCTTTCTCCAAATGACTTTTATTACTTCATTCTACTTATAAAGGATGTGTTTACTATTTGTTTCTCTGCATATACTTTGAGGGTTTTTGGTGAAGAAGCCTACAGATAAAGCACTTTTCTTCCAATTGCCATTTAGTGATCACCAATGGCTCATCATTATTTCTTTTTTTGGCAAGGCAATCAGGGATAAGTGTCTTCCCCAGGGTCACACAAATGATGTTGTGTTTCAGCCTGGATAAGAATAAAGGTTCCCCTGTCTCCAGGACCACTGTTCTATCCATTGCATCACCTAGCTGTTCCCATTATTAACTTCTGAAAAACTATCTTCAGGTCTTTAAATTTTTTCTTATTTAATAATAGCTTGTTAGATTTGTCTAGTTCTGTGATGAGTACACTAAAATGTCTATTAGTTTTGTTGTCCATTTGCATTGATTCGTTTATTTGTCATACTTAGATGCTATGACATTTTCTAATTTCACTTTTTTCCTGCCTTAATTTCCCCTAAGATTTAGAAATTGTTATAACTAACCTATTGAAGTGATGTATGGGGTGGCTTGGAGACCCTAATATCTATATATCTCGATTCTGCCTTTGTCTCCTAGTGGCCCAATGCAGATTAGCTGGTACGAGGACCATCTCTTTGCCCAGGCATCAACTAACAGTTCCATTCCCTGCTACATCCCAGATATACTGAGTGGATTGCAAGTATTTTTGTTGTCTGTCTGGTGCAGGACATCCAGGAACTACATAATTTCTTTCCAAAAACAGGTCATCTGGGACAGACACATCATGGGCTTGGACTTGTGGTGGTAGGTTTTTTTTTTTTTTTTTTTTTTTTTTTTTTTGTGGCTCCCAAGGGAGTGCTGATTTCAGGACTTTTGGAGGCTCTGAGGAGTATGCATACCACCTATTCTGGAGTTCTCATTCTTTTTTTTTTTTTGGCTGAGGCAATTGGTACTAAGTGACTTGCCCAGGGTCACACAGCTAGAAAGTGTTAAGTGTCTGAGATCAAATTTGAACTCAGGTCCTCCTGATTTCAGGGCTGGTGCTCTATCTACTGTGCCACCTAGCTGCCCCACATTCTTTTTTTCTGAAGCTATACTTGTACTATATTCTCCATCTGAGCATATCTTTTGGGGTTCTCTTAACCCATGGTAATTAGACTCTGTGTTCACCCCCAAGTCTCTTCTTCTTCTCTAGGCCCAATTCTTAGAAAAAGTCATTTGTACTCACTGCATCCACACCCCCTCTTTTTACTACACAATCATTTTCTAAGTTGTTTGTTACAGGAGCTGGGCCCCCATCTCTCCTAATATTTTGCTTAATTTTCCTCTCAACCAATAACTCTAAATTAATAATAATAGTTTGTTTAAATACAAGTAAATTATGCAAGGATGATTTCTGAGAAAATGTATAAGTTTTTCATAGAATTTGAAGTACAACACCTAACTCCACAAGTAAAATGAATGACCGCACCAAAGGTCATATTAAGTGGGGATAATGATAACAATTCTCCTTAACATTGTTTCTGGGTTATAAGACAACAGCAGAATAGGTATTTGTAAAGTATTCTTGGCATTTAAATGACAGATTTCATTTAGTCATCCCAGTATAAAGCTTCAAAAGTTCATTCAACCAAATAAATATTGTTTTCTTACCAAGTCCGTATGTTTTTTGGCCTTCACTGTGGGCAGCACGGAGTTGAGCCACCAAATCTGCACTGTCATATCCAGCATTGTCAGCTATAATGGTTGGCAGCTATACAAAGAAAATGTGCAAACAATGAATGTTTGCTTCACACTAAAAAGTCCATTTGTCTTAATGAATCAACATAGTATTTTATAACCAATAAGTCAAGAGCTTAGATCCCTTCTCTCTAAAGAGGAATAAGACAATCTCCCTTTTTAGTCTTTACTACATGTCTTCTATTATTGATGGATGCACTCTGGCTAAAATTTTAAAACCATGAAAACAATGCTACTTCTGTAACACATGACTTACCATTCTCAAAGCTTTAGCAAAAGACTCCATTGCAACAGCTTCTTTGCCTGGTGTTCTGTTAGCAAGTTCTGTAACAGCATGGGCCATCAGCATCTCAGAACAACCTAAATATCAAGAGAAAAAAATTCCTCCTATTCTTTTCTTTACACATAGGGTCAGTGAGAAATGGAGTTTTCAGATGAATCCTTCCCTTAAAATATTCTGTAAAGCAGTATTAAAAAAACCCAAAGAAATAAAAATTCCTATAAGGAAATAATAAAAGTACATAAGAGTTGTTATAATCCTGAAAAGATAATACAATACTAAGAAACAATATATGATACTCACCACCACCATAAACAGTTCTGGAATCTTTCACGGTCTGAGCAAGAACACAAAGGGCATCATGCAAGGATCTTTCTGCTTCATCCAAAATCTGCTGTGTGGCACCTCGCAGAACAATGGTGCAAGCCTCACCTAAGGAGAAAAAACAAAAGAATCAACAGAACAAGTGCTCTATTAAAAAAAAAATAAAATAAAAATAAAAAAAATAAAAATAAATAAATTTACCTATCCAAAGTTTCTATATAAAAATTATAAAAGAACATCTTTTAACATTCTGAGTTCTAAATTCTATCCCTCTTCTCCCTGAAAGTAAGCAATCTAACAAAGTTATTCAAGAGCAATTATATAAAATGTCTTTTCCATATTAATTATTTTGTGAAAGAAAACTCAAATGAGAAAGAAAAGGACTTTAAAATATAAAGACACTTTCATCATCTCAAATATTACCATTCCTACTTCTTCCTTTATTTCCTTTCACATCTATTTAACTTTATTTAACTTTGGATCAAAAATTCCACCCAAAAGTTAACCTTAACGCTTTAGATTTTAGACTAACCCAGTACCAAAGCATCTATCTGTTCTTCCAGCCAAAATTTTTTTTTTCAATTTATTCCTCTCATAGCTAAATCTGAGGCAAAAATTTCCAAGTATGAGGATTTTAAAAAGGCCTTTGTGTTCCTTCTTCCTAATTTCTATGAGGGAACAAAAACCTATAACCTTAAGAAGGAAATGATTTTCCATTCTATTTTATGAAAGGAAATGTACTCATCTATCCCCTCTTATATAAAACTTTTGACTCAAAATTTGAAGTCACCCTACCTCTTTTAATACTACAGAAAATGTAATTAGTTGTATAGGAAACACAACAAAAGGACTTGAAGCCCAAGGACAGCATTAATTTTGAATTTAAAACTGAATATTCAGAATTCAAATCCTACCTAACTTACTGGTTATGTGACACTAGGTAAGCTTCAGTTTCCTCCTCTGTAAAAGAGGAATAATTACTTTTCTTGTCACAGGATTTCTGTGAAAATCAAATCTGTAAAATATGTAAAACTCTTTGCATACTTTAAAACCTATATGAATATTAGCTTTTATTTAAAATAGTATCAATAATTTATCCAGTTTGCAGAAAAAATGAAGCATATGCCTTATTAATGTCATAGTTAAATGACAATTTCTGATAAGCTGATCATCTTTGCATTATCAGGCAAATTAGTCACTCTCAAAATTAAATACTTGGTAAAATGGAACATTCCTATAATAGTTCTTCTGAAGGACAAGCAAATAACTAAAACAGATTAAGTTTTATCAATGGAAATGAAATATTAACGCCTACCTTACTACTGTACTCTAAAGAAGTTAAAAACAAAACAAAACAAAACAAAAACCCCCAACAACTACCTTCTATTTGGCCCAACAGCTGAAATCTCCTATCTCTGACTTAAATTGTATAGAGGACAGGAATTATCTCTGCTTTTCTATTTGTATTCCCAGTACTTAGCATAATGCTTTATACAAGAACTATTTACTATTTTTTAATCATTCTTCTTTAATACCTGCTTAGTGATGTCTAAAAAGTTAGCAAATATCCAAAAAAATCAAGAAAATAAATGTAGATTTCTTAAAATATGAAGATGGGCAATCGCAAAAACAAAGACATGATACAATGAAAAACCTTCCCTCTGAAAATATTCAAGGTAAGAAATACAGTTACTTAGACTCTCTATATGTCAATATCCTTTCCTATTATCTATCTTTAAGATGAAAGGAATCTAAATTTCTTTAAAGTCTCTTAGCCATAACTTTCTTTCAATCTGTGATAAACTATACATAATTACATGTTGAGGAGATGGGGAAAATAAGGAGGAAAAGAGGATTATTTTTGCTAGAGAGAAACAATGGCAAATTAAGCTATCCTATACTTCAAAAACCCAAGGGCACTTGTAAGGATACTTTCAATGCAATATTTACTTCAAAGTACAAAGACACTTTAAGCACTACAGCTGACCAGAAAATGATGTGGGTTTCAACAATGGAACATGTCTTTGCTTTACTAAATGAGGGGAAAAAAATGAACTAATGACAGAGATATCTTTAAAGGACACCTCTGCTACTAAGTAGCTTCTCTGTCCAGGTATTCTAGGAAGAATCCAATAATAAAAACCATGATCATAGAAAATGGGAGAATGGTATTGAGGTGATCAAGTATGAAACTTACTTTGATAAACAGGACAATCAATTAGTCTTTATTCTAGTTCTAGGCTAGTTTTGTCCCTAATTGTAGAGCAGGGAATAATCTTAATATAGCGAAAATTAAGACTATTTTAAAAAAGCGACAGGAAGATTATGTGAGGTATTGAAAAAAAGTTCAACCTCCCTTCCCCTTTGAAGTA
Organism: Sminthopsis crassicaudata; assembly: GCF_048593235.1. NCBI lineage: Eukaryota > Metazoa > Chordata > Mammalia > Dasyuromorphia > Dasyuridae > Sminthopsis > Sminthopsis crassicaudata. The sequence goes on from NC_133621.1 coordinate 204,138,142, forward strand.
CATACCACTTTATGCTACTGGCAAAAAGGTATAATAAAAAGTATACAAATTTTAAATCAAGAGGAGCCAATTAAATTCTTGGCTGTGCTTGCTATATTAGTTTTGCCACTCAATTTCCCTATTTATATAAAAAGAGTAGGGAGAGATTTGGCTACTCATTTTTTCTAGTTTTAAATCTTATACTTTGTCCACATGAACAATACACCTCTATTCTTACAGGTATATTATTACATACAATACTCAAGGATCTATGACTCCATCAGTGAAGATGCATTCCCCACTGAAGCAGAATGCAGCCCTTCACCTTCGTTTTTTTTTTAGTTGCTCTGACTGAAAGAATTCATCATCTGGTGACCAACCCGAAGACATTAAGACTCCAGAAAACCTGAATTCAAGTAACTGTTATTATAGACAAGCCTCTACTGGTTTTCGTTTCTGTAAAAGGATTACTGTGACAGTTCTTGTTTTACATAAATGTTCATTATGCAAGTGTGATGCTGAAGATACTGAAGCAAAGATACTGAAGATACTGAAGTGGTAGAAGATAGGGTAATGTGGTGCTCCTAGAAGGATGGGGGAGAAGTTTCAGAAAAGTTCTGTATTATGGAAAGATTTACTAATACTTAGTGAGAACTGGTTGTGTCTATCTAAGAGAGCTTTGGTGAGGGCTCAAATGTAAAGTGCTTTATAAATTTTAAAGCACACACAAATTTCACTTATTTAACAATTAACAATCCTCATAATATTGTTCCTAAATGATCAAGAAAATATTTCCCCTTATATTCTATGAATAGGAAACTGATTTTATGTTTTTTAACAGAGATTCTTAACCTGATGTCTATGAACTTGTTTCTATGTTTTGATAGCTATAGGCCAACATAATTAAATTTCCTTTGTAAGCTCACAAATTTTATGTATTTAAAAACTCGATTCTGAGGAGTCCATAGATTTCACCACACTGCCAAAGGGGTCCAGGGCACAAAAAAAACTTGGTTATGAAAGAAAATTTTAAAAAGTTATCAAATCAATTTGCATGCTTCAACAGTTAATTTCAGTTGTGTAGAAAACTCAATTCCAACCGATTTTGTACAACCAGAAAGCTTTAAAACTGCCTTATAGTAGCAAAATTTTTGTGACACTATAATTACATTCTTAAAATATATATTTACCCAGTGCTACTCCAGAAAAATGGATGAGTTTGTCTTCTCCAATCATAACTTCTTCAATAAGTTTGCAACTTCCTAGCTTTACCAGTTCTGGATGATCAAAAGTTGAGGCGATTTCACCACCTATAAATAAAAATTTGCGCTGATTATTAAATGCATGGCATTTATTTTAAAATTCTTCTTTAGTAATGGATGCCCAAATATGGATGAACACTTCTAAGTATGACTGGTTATGATATGTATCACATTAATTATCTGATGATTAACGTAAGAAATTATCATTAAGTACTAACAGTTAATGATCCCCCCCCCCCATCCAGTTAATGATCTCTTAAATATCAAATCCATCAGTTTTTCCTCTGTCCTCATTCTTGACTTTTGGGAAGCTTATACACATTATTCATTATACTCTTTCTGGATACCCTCTCTTGTCCAGGTTTTCCTGACACTACTTTCTCTCTTGGTGGTTCTTTCTGTCTTTTCTCTTTTGTCAGATCATCGTTCATATCTCCATCTTAAAAGGCAGCACATTTCCCTTTCCATTTTGTGCCCCTCCTCAAAAGTCTGTCCTCTAGCTTTTATCTCTCTATGCTCTCATCATCTCCCTTGGAACCATGTGTCATCTGAATGCAGGATTTTCAGTTCAAGAATATAATCAGTATATCTAGCCCCAGGCACTCCCAGGAGCTGTATTTCCATACCACCATCCAATCCCAGAGGCATCTCAAACATACAGCATGTCCAAAACAGAACTATCTTTTCAACCAAACCTACTCATCTTCTTAATATCCCAATTTCTTTTAGAAACACTTGTCACTCAAATTTGTTAACCTCACTAGCATCCTCACTTTCCCTTTAGCTCCCAAAGCTTATCAGTTGCCAAATCTTGTCAATTCCACCTCCACATTCTTTTCAAACCGTCCTTGTTTAACAACCTTGGTCAGGTCTTTATCATCTCTCACCAGGACTACTGTTAATAATTTCCTAACTGATCTTCCTAATTGGAGACAGAGGGTGGCAAAGTGGCTAAAAGTATTGCAGTTGGAGTCAGAAGAGTTGAGTTCAAATCCAATCTGAGACACTTATTAGTTGGATGACCCTGGGCAAGTCAATCTGTCTGAATCAGTTTCCTCACCTGTAAAATGAGGATAATAGCAACAACCTCACAACACTGTAATGAGGATCAAATAAAATATTTGTAAAAAGCTCAACACAGTTATATTTCACACAACAAACAGGCCCAATATAAATGTTCCCCTGATATCCAGCTAGTTTTTCCCCTTTCCAATATATCCTTCCTATACATTTTAAGTCAAAATGTAGTCCAGAGATCCTTGGCTGTTCTCAAGACTTTTTCAGGAGGTCCAAGAAGTCAAAACTATTTTCACAAAATATTAAGAAGCCTCAATAAATAGCAATAGATATAATCCACTCTGGTGATCCTCAATAATTTAAGAGTGTGAAAGGGTTCTACAATCAAAAAATTTTGAGAATCATTGATGTGACATTTCTAAAGGTACAGCTCTAATTAGGCATGTCACTCTGACTTAAAAGCTTCCAGTAGATTAATAGAGGGCTTAGCTAAGATTTTTATCCTAGATCAAAGCTTCTTACACTGTTCGTCATGAAATCATGATTTCTTATAAGTAAATATTTGATTTGTATAACCATTTTATAAATTTATATGCCTGTAGTTGAATAAAAACTTTTCTGACAAAAAGGGGTTGTGAGTAGAAAATTTTGTCAATCTGTTACAAGACATTGACAACCCTTCACAATGTTCACCAGCCTATTCTTTGATGGTTTTTACATATTAATATCCCCTTCACATACTCCACAGTGCAAACTGACTACTTGCTATTCCCTCATACCCAACTTTTCACCTTTTCCTCTACTCCTTAATTTAGGCTGGCTGATCCTTGGGCTTAGAAGAAACCTCCCCCCCTTCTAAACATCTTCCTTAGAATTCTTTGCCTCTTTCAAAATTGAGCTTAAGGGAACCTCTCAAATCAAGCCTTTGCTAACCCTAACTACACAGTAAGCTCAAAAACAAAACTATTCAATTTTAAAATGTTTTATGCTTATTCACAATGCAGATGTTATCTTCTCTTGACACATATAAGCTCTTTAAGGCAGATGACAATTTTATTTTTGTAGTTTGTAAACCCAACATATAGCACACTGTCTCTCACATGGTTTTTGTATAATGGTTAACAAATGCTTATTGATTAATCAGTTATTTTCCCTGAATCCAACATTAATAATAGATTTTTTACAAGTAAATTTAATGTATTTAAAATTTAATATATAATCATTTAACTATACATTTTTCATAAAACTACTTTCTTCTTTTAAATTAAACAAACATGAAATGCCTTTTTTTGCTTTCCTCCCCCCCTCCCATTTTGAGAGAAAATTGGGGTGCAATGACTTGCCCACGATCACACAGCTAGGAAGTATTAAATGTCTGAGACCACATTTGAACTCAGTCTTCCTGACTTCAAGACCAGTGCTCTATTCACTATGCAATCCAGCTGCTTTTTGAAACGTCTATTGTGAGGAAGGCCTGCCTGAGCCAATTACTGAACATTAAAGTGGTCAAAAATAAACACTCCCTATTTCAAGGACCTCAAAGGTCTTTAGTTTTCTACACTGTTATCTATGCAGATAATTTCAGAAGTGACATGTAACCGTTAAGCTACCTCTATTTTTAGCAGTTTTCAACAAGTATTCAGAAATAAATACTCTACTGATTAAAACAAAAGATGAATAAAGTTCAATGTCTTTTCCATACCTGTAACAAGGGCCAGACGTTCCACACCTGCAAAGTCTGCATGTTCAATTGCCATGACACCAGCAGCACCAAATAACTGTTCAGGATAATTATAAATCAGCTGCCTGCAAATAAAATTATGATATTAAAACCTCCTAGGTATGTACAAGTATTGAATTAAGAGTGGCATAAAACATTCATACCAGAACCAAAAGAACAAATATCAAATATGTACTTTTCACAAGTCATCAAATGTTTTGACCTACAATTAAATGTGACGTTCTCAAAGACACTGATTATTACTACTTTACTTTGCTCTTAAGGTATAGTGCTTAAGATATAAATTACAAAATCTTCCAATATTAATTTTTCCTTGGAAGACTTTCACTTTTATATTCTTACTCTTTGCCTTCCCATTTTCCTAAATAATTTCAAATATTATTTAGAGCTGTAATCACACTAATTCAATTGTCATTTTTTAAGCCTTCCTCCCAAGCCTTCAATTTTCAGAAATTACCTTTCAGTGCATGAAATCATATACTAACGACATGAGGGCTAACTGTAATTTCCTAATTGCCTGACTTAACATATGATATAAAGTTATTCTTTCCACATCTTGACCTTTCCCATCAAGGTAGCACTCTACAATGGCACCTGAAGGGAAGCAGAAGACAGTTCAGAAACTCAGAAATGCATAAAATGTATGTAAGATAGTATTGTATAATTTCAATGTATTTTATCTTTTAATACTATAAATATACCTAAATTTTACAATAAGGTACTATTCAGTAACCCATTAAGAAAAAAAAAAAAAAAGAAAGAAAATCTTATGTGGATTTCCAAATCATGGAAGGCATTGTATTCTTAACTCCTGTGATAGGAAATAGGTAACCACAGAGTTTATGAAGTTGGTGAAATAATTACTGGTCCCTTCAACCAAACATACCTGTTGATAAAGCAATTTATTCCATGCTTCAAGATGCGGTCAACTTTCTCCTTCATTTTTTCTTTTTCAGCCTGTTCTATTTCTGCAACCTTTGCTGTAGAGTCAACTCTTACTCGGGAACCAAATATCTAAGTAAAAAGGAAGTATAAAATTACTTGGATTATAAATTTTAAAGAGTTATAATTGAAACATTAAGAAATGTAAATCACATACTTTTATTTTGTCTGTGTCCATCCCAGTATTTGCAATAAGAATTTTTGCATTTTCAATTCGCTTTGGTTGATTTACTCCAATTTTCTTATCCAGCAAAAAACCTAAATTGAAAAAACAAAAGCTAGTTGTTTTGACTTCATGATGACTTTTGGATTTCATAGCCGAAAACTATTCTTCACAGTGTATCTTAATTCCACAGTTTGAGACTATTTGAGAATATATGCATTCTTCTTAGGGTATAAACAGGGTAATACTGGAAGCGCTAAGGCTGAACAAGGTATACATGACTTTGTTTAGGGTTTCATCATCTGTCTAATGTCACTTTAAATGGGATTCTGAATCTAACTTTAAGGTACTAATTAAATGGGTACCATAGGTATTACAGAGAAATATGTCTCAACTTAGAAAAATAAGCTGTTGCTAAGAAAATCACAATTTTTTGGAATAGACTTTTTTCCTTAAAGATATACAAAACTGTATAAAGAGAATAACCACCAATATAAACAGAAACTGTTAACATTAAATAATTAGCATCTAATGAAAAGACTTTATAATATAATATTGCAAACACAGCACACCTTCATCTAAATAGGAATCTGCCAAACTTCCTCCCAGTTTCTTGATGATGTGTATAGCTTCAAGATTGCCAGAGCCTTTCAGTCTAAGAACAGCTTCTACAGCTAACTTAGTGAAGTGGTCTTTATGATGAGTTAGGAGTTTTGAGGACAATGTAGTTCCAGCAATGTTTATTAAATCTTCACGGAATGCTGCTTCATCGTAACTAAATGGGAGGGAGGAAGAAAGCAGAAATAAAAACCATCCTAAGGAATACACTTAAAAAAATTCATTCTACTTTCAATATGTATTAAGGATTATTTGATGTTGATTTAAAAAAATCATTTTAAGGTACGAACCCATGATCAACTGTGGATAACAACAAAGCCTCTCTTGCTGCTTTTGTAGCTTCTCTCCAACCAGCAATAATAGTTTGAGGATGAATTTTTTTTGCAACCAAAGACTCTGCTTCCTTAGTAAATTAAAAACAAAAAAACAAAAACCCAGCTAAGTAATAACATCAATTAAAGTGGAAGTTTTGTGGTTTTTTTCCCCCCCTTTAGGGGAAGGAGCATCCAATTCTGGTTAATTTTTTGTGTTAAAATAAAATGTTAACAGCAGTCACAATATAAAATGTAAAACTATCATTTCTATTTTCTTCTTGGAGCTGTGATTTAACTGGTCTAGTTTTTAACCTAGTTTTCAGTTTGTCATTACCTGTGGTTGCCTAAGCAAATAATTTCACAGGTCTCCAAGCCAGATGACCATCCCTGGTCTAGGAGAACCCCAAAGAGTACATTCTTTTGTAAAAGGAGATTCTACAACTTATTTAGGTCAGGTTAAATGATTTTTTCCCCCACAGGGCCACTGTGTCATTCTTGATGGACATCATATTAAGCTGCATTGCATATATCTTATATATAACAGAAATAATTAAAAATGGACTTTCTCACCCTTAACAACTCAGCTGCTAACACAGTTACAGAAGTAGTACCATCACCAACTTCATCATCTTGAACTCTTGACATATCTTAAAAACAAAACAAAAAAAACACACCTTATTTACACAATTTAATTTATATAATCTTGTAAAAATGTTTTATACATACCTCCTAAATCTGACTCAGGATCACACCTTACAATTGACCCTTCCTCATATCATAATACATTAAGCAATTTTTATCATGAAGAACTATAAATTATCAGTAAGATGTAGAGAACTGGGCACAAAATCCACTCTTGAGAAGCCTAAATTCTAGAATTTGTCTTACCACTCTAAATTAAACTTAACAAATATTTATTAAATCACTATGTGTAAACAGAGAATTAGCTAACACCCCAGAAAAACAGAACTTCTCTAATACTCTTCACACGTATGCCCTTTTTTACTACCTACTAACTGGAATATTCTTCCTCTGCTTTGCCCCTTTGAAATTCAGTTCAAATGATACTTCTACCATGAAATTTGTCCTATGCCTCCCAATGTTGTCTTTTCCCTCATAGTGATAATAACTCTAGTTCATATTTGAAATGTGGGAAAATGGGAATGCAATTGAATAAGAATATAAAAAATGAAGTTTTTCAATCTGACCAGAATGTAAACTACATAAAGAGTAACATGAAAAAATACAGAGGTTCGTATGAATCAGATTTTCAATGCAGGTTTTTTTTTTTTTTTTTTGGGGGGGGGGTGATAGTGAAGCAATTGGGGCTAAGTGACTTGCCCAGGGTCACACAGCTAGGAAGTGTTAAGTGTCAGAGGCCAGATTTGAACTCATCCTCCTGACTTCAGGGCTAGTGCTCTATCCACTGTGCCATTTAACTGCACCTAGAACATAAGTAAGTTACTTGAGAAGAGATCATTTCATTCTTTTGTTTATAACCCTAGCACTGCATATGATACATGTTAAAAAATTTTAAATTAATGATTAAAAGAAAAAAGACATTTCATAGGAACCATAGTCAAAGTACAAACAAAATGTCAAAAGTTGTCTCTAGACTCACCAACTAAAACTTTGGCTGCTGGATTGTCAACACCAATAGATTTTAAAATGGTTGCACCATCATTGGTTACCATGAGAGAAGCATCTCTTCCACTGCTTAGAAGAATCTTGTCCTGAAAAGAACAAATTAGTTCATAGTTTGCTCAACCCCTTCCCTTCTCCCCCAATATCTATACCCTTTACTTTCAAACAGTAATATTATGGCAAAAATAATTTTTAGAAGATCTATTTTTAGTAGTATTTTAAATAGCATATATAGCTATTTTTTAATAAGCAAAACCTTGCAAAAAAAATAAACAAAACCTTGCACCATAAAATCCTAATGGATATTAAACTATTGTATATCATCCCCCCCCCCAAAAAAAATCTTTGAAAAATGTTGACATAAAATTGTTTTATTTTTCTTACCATGCCCTTGGGTCCTAAAGTGCTCTTTACTAAGTCTCCAATGGCAATGGCACCAATGAAAGAAGACTAGGGTTTTAAAAAAGAGAAACCAGAAATTACTACAAATAATCAAAGTGATAATTCAGAAAAGAAAATAATAGCAGCAGAAAAGCAGACTTACCAAACGGGCTGTTTCAGCCCTTTCTTCATCAGCACCAGCTTTGAAGATATTAACAGGTGCAAGTGAAAGGGATGCCTAAAAAACAAACAAACAAAAAAACCCCCAATGAAACGTAAAATACATAATGTATCCCATAAAGGATATAGAAACGGAAGACCTTATCTAGCATACATACATTTAAATGTTGTACATATATCATGTGGATTGAAAGAATAAAATCTGAACTCTTTTCCTATTCCTGTATCATGAAAATAAAATTGCAGCATCCTACAACCTTAATCAAGTCCAACCAGATCCCCGTTCATAAAATGAAAAAAAATTTAAACTATGAAGCTTTAAAATGTTCCCAAGAAAGCAAGCCTGTAATTAGAAAGAAAGGCTACTAAGTATATTTTTTCTGGTGGGGCGCGCTGCTCGAGGCAAGGGGGTACCTAAATTTAAGGTCAGTTTTTACATCACGGTTCATCAGATTTTCCAGAGAGGAAAAAAGTGCCAAACACAATGCTTAGAACCTAACACATTTTAGCGCATTTTATTAAATTTGTGCGACGGGCGTTAGAGCTCGTTTTTCCGGAGTGGGACGTGTCTGGAGCTCAGCCGGGAGGGTGCCAGCGCCCACGAAGCCCAGGGCAGGAGCCACAGTAGCGGGAAAGAAGGCTCCCTCTAGCCCCAGCCCCGGGCTGCAGGCCCCGCCTCCTGCACGCACACACTAGAAGTTTCTTTCCTCTAGGCCTGGCCCAGCCCAGCCCAGCCTCGGAGCCCGGGGAGTGGGGGAGGGGACGCCGGCCTCCCCCTCCCGCAGAGATGCCGCTACCGCCGCCCCGCGCCGCGCCGCCCCGCACTCCCCAGACCCGTTCGACGATAAAGGCCCGAGCCCGCAGGGCCGCGCCTGAAGCGGGCCCCGGGATAGGCCACACCGCCCGCCCCGCCCCAGCGGCCATGTGCGGGAAGACTCCGGGCCCGCGTGAGTCTCAGAGAAAAAGGAAGACGATGGGAATGGGGGGGCAGCGCGGGAGTCCAGGCCTCTCCCGTGACGGGGCAACGGAGCCAAATCGGGGCCTTACCATGATTCCTAAGTCGCCGGCGACACTTCACAAGCTCGCTTAGAGGCCGTCCGAGTCAGGTCTTTGGGACGGGAGGACGAGACGGAAGTGACGTACCGGAAGCTGCCGGAAAAGGAACGGCAGCTTGCGCGTGCTCTACGCCGGCTCTGTGCCGGCTGCAGCCATTAATGCTTTGCCTCTCTACCAACCCATGGAGAGATAAGAGGGGAAGGGTGGGGCTATGACGAAATTTTTGAGTGAGGCATTATGGGATTTGGAGTCTGACGGCCGGAGGACAAAGGGAAACTTTGCTTGGCAGTTGCTATAGCAACATGGTCTCTGCAGAGAAGGATGCTTCCTTGTAAGTATCCCTCCTCCCTTCTCCTCTCCTTCCCCCCCAGAAGAGGACCAACTCATAACTGCTTCTCCCGAGTCTCAGCCTTTGGGGCAGTTTTTTTTTTCTTTTTAATTATTTTAATTTTGACTTCTTACTGTTTGTACATAAAATCACACGTTCTGAAGAATCAACCACTCCTACCTCTCTCTGAAATAAAAATTGGTAATTAACAGATTTTTTTAAAACTTATACTGCCCTAGCGATGATCCGGAGTAGAAATGCCATAAGACTTTTCTGTAGGGCATCTTTATACAATAAAGCAGCAAAATCAAACGTCAACAAGCATTTATTATGCAGTTTTTATGTACCAGGCACTCTCTTAAGCACAGGGGATATAAGGAAAGGCAAAAACAATGCCCCTGCCTTCAAGAACCTGACATTCTCATGGCAACATGCAAATGCACAAAACTACTAGATGGTGTCAACCAATGAGCATTTATTAAGCACTTACTGTGTACACTGTGGGTCACTAGGTGGCACAGAGGATTCAAATGCTGAGATTCCCATCAGGGAGATTCATTTTCCAGAGTGCAAATCCTGCACCAGACACCAATTAGCAATGTGACTCTGGACAAGTCTCTTCCATCCACCCTGTTTGCCTCAGTTTCCTCATCTGTAAATTGAGCTGAAGAAGGAAATAGCAAATCACTCCAGTATCTTTGCCAAAAAAAACCCCAGATGGGGATCAAAAAGAGTTAAACAGGACTGAGCAACAACAAATGTACAGAAAAGAAATAGGAACAAAAGTTACTAGATAATATCAGTCAACAAGCACTTATTAAAGCACCTGTTATATGAAAAGGCACTGTGCTTAGCCTTGGAGATTCCAAGAAAGGCAAAAAATAGTTCTTATTTTTAAGAATTCCATAGTTTAATGGGAAAGATAACATGCAAACATCCACATGTAAACAAGATATATACAGGATTAATCAGCTATCAACAAAGAGAAAGTACTAAGATTAAGGCCTGGGAAAGACTTCTTGCAAGAGGTAGGATGTTAGCAGAGATAAGGAGGGAGAGAGTTCTAGGAATGAGACATTCAGTGAAAATGGGATCCAGCTGGGAAATGGAGTCATGTGAGTACATAAAAGAGGTCAATGTCATTAGATTTCAGAGTATGGGAGGAAAAGAGTAAGATGTAAGATAACAGAAAGGTAAGAAGAAGCTAAGATACAAAACTTTAAAAGCTAACAGAAAATTTTATTTCTGACCCTGGAGGTAATAGGGAACCATTGGAATTTATTGAATAGGAGGGAGCTAACATGGCCAGACCTACTTTTCAGAAAGATTAGACAGCAAAGTAGTGCATGATGTGAAGTAGAGAAAATTCAATTCATTAACAAGCTATAAGAGGAATATATAGGAGTAGGAAAGGGAAAAAAGAAAAGGAGTAAGAAAAGAATGGAATAAGCTTTTATATAGTATCTACTATGTGCCAGGCACCGTGCTAAAAGCTTTACAAATATCTAATTCCTTCCCCCCACAATCCTGGGAGATACTATTATTATATCCATTTTATGGCTGACAAAACTAAGATCTACAGAATTTAAATGACTTGTTCAGAATAATGAAGCTATTAAGTATCTGAGGTTAAATTTGAACTCAGGTTTTCTTGACTCCAAGTCCAGCCAGCACTTTATATACTACTCTACTTTAGTAAAAATATCAATCCAAAGTACAGGGAGTTGTTTTTGTTATTTTGATTTTTTTTTTTTTTTTTTGCAGAGACAAATCATTATACTCTGCTTTCCCAACAAACTATAATAGTTTTGTGATTGCTAAAACCAAGATGGAGTTACTACGATTCATAATTAAACTTCATTTCAGTGACTTCCAATTAAAAAAAAAAATTGTGTAAAACTGTCTAGCATTTTGTGATGCAAAATTTAAGAGATTTCCTGACTCCACATGTAACTTTTCACTTTTACATTTCACTTTTTTAAAAACAGTGTATTTCAGTCTTAGCTATTAGGAACCAATGCTGGTTGTCCTATTGGAACTGAATTATTTTGAACTTGATTCAACAAATTTAAGTGCCTCCTATGTAATTGTACTGGGCCTGGGGATAGCACTTATGTATACATGTGTCTAGCTATCTATGTATCTATATCTATATATATGTAATTAGAATTTCTCCCTATTTACTTTGTCAGACAGTAAGCCTTTATTAAGTCCCTGCTATGTGTTAGGACTATGCAAAAAGCACTAGAGATTAAAAAAAAAAAAAAAGACACAAGAAAATCTCTGATTAAGGAATTCACAGTCTAATGGGTTGGAAGAACCACACTGGAACCTAAATGAGGATGGATCTGGGGAGAAGCATGTGTGGAATTGCGTTGAATTCCCTTGGCAAATTCCTGTGACACAAGCAGCTAAGCACTGAAGCATTTAAGCTTATCATCCTCTTAATAATGCTTTCTCAAGATCTTTGACAATATTAATGGATACATTCCTACATGGGAAGATGACACTTGTAATTCACAAGAACTTTCTTATTATTAGGATAGGAGTATACATGGATAGAAGGTACAGGTATGAATTGAATATGAAGGGATATCTAAAAAAATAAAAGGGGTGAGAAAAATGTACTGCCAGAAAGGGAAAGGGAAAGATCAAATGGGACAATATCAATGTATACCTGTGTCAAAGAGGATTGGGTCACTGAGCCAAGAAGAATAGCCAACTCATTAGAAAAGGCCATTCAATAAAAATGACCTTAAAAGAAGTGATTCCACTTTCTTTTCCATCTGTGTTTTAAATGTAAAAATTATTATCCTGTCCTCCATTGCCAGGTTGGGTGTTTCATATTTCAACTATGGTTTTCTAGTACTCAAAGAGGGTATAGGCTCTCCATAATTGATTCCAATCCCCACCAATTATTGCCCCAATTATAAGGAGCTTCTGCAACTCAGTTCTATTTAACCAAAGGTATATTAACTCAAAGATATAATAAAAACAAATAAGCAAACCTTTTCCCCAGTACATGGAAAGATATGTTTAATTACTCCTGTACCACCTCATACTCAAGGAAGGAAGGAAAAAGAGATTAGATCTACTGTTTAGCTCAGTTATAGTAGTTCTAAGTTCAAAGTCCAAAACCCCACCTACACTCAAGCTGCCATGTTAAATTTCTCAGGATTTTCTCAATGGATTGGCTGCTTGAAATATCTTGCCCAGGATCCTAACTCCAAGATCACCATGGTTCAAATCTGAATTGAGATTCTTTTCTCATTAGATAATGAGCTCCTAGAAGACAAAGACTGCCTTTTGCTTCTTTTTTGTATCACCAGATTAGCATAGTCCTTAATAAATGTTTATCAATTAATTCAAAGCCTAGAACTGAATAGGACAAAGGAAATTTAAAAATTCCAAACCAAACTCCATTACTTGAGGCTAAAAGAGAAAAGCAGAAAAAGGTCATCATTCTCCCTTTTATCCATTATTTCATATTGTTTCTCCAGTGGGTAAACTCAAATCTTCACCCTTTCTGGGAACTTTGGTCAAGATAGTGCAGCAGCTGCCCCAATATTCTGGTTTTAAAAACACAGCCTGTAAGTCATTGGAAAGAAGCTATTCCCATGCGGGAGAAGGGTGACACAGAATGTCTTCTCCTAGAAGCTAGTCCCTGGAGTTTGGGTAATATGAATATACTCCAAAATTGTTAGCTAAGCATTTCTGAGGCTGGATTTTGAACTTAGGTTTTCCTGACCCCAGGTCTGGTACTCTATTCACTATACAACCAATAGTCCTACATGAAAAAAAAAAAAGTTCAAATCACTAACAATGAAATAAAAATTGAAGAAAATCTGAAATTCTACCTCACACCCATCAAATTGGTAATGTTGGGAAAAAAAAAAAGAAAAAGAAAAATTACACATGTTGAAAGACTAGAGTAAAGCAGGCATATTGTTGGAGTTGTGAATAGGTTCGGTGATTCTAAAAAGTAATTTGGATCAATTCCCCAGAGTTGCTAATCTGTACCTACTCATTGACCCAGTAATACAACCATTGGGACTTTACTCCAAAGAGATCAAAGAAGGAGATAAAGGATTAAGGTAGTTCGATGGAGAGTGGTGGACCCAGAATTAGTAAGACCCAAGTTCAAATCCAGCCTCAGACTCCAACACTATTTGACCCTGGACAAATCACAATATCTTTCTGCCTCAGTTTTCTCATTTACACAGTGAGGACGATAACTATATTTACCTTATAGAGTTATGAAGTTACAATGAAATATTTGTAAAGTGTTTTGTAAACCTTGAAGAGCCATATTGCTTTTTCCCTGCTTTGGTGGTAAACTAAGGAGATAACCTATCAATTGGAGAATGGTTGAACAAACTATACTACATGAATGTGGCAAAATACTATTATGCTATACAAAATGGAGAAAACTGGAAAAACTCATATGAAATTACTGCTGCAGAATGAAATGAGCAGAACTGGGAGGGCAATTTATACAAATAATAAAAACAATCTTGAATGATTTAAAACTGTGATCAATATAATAACTAACCACAATTCCACAGGATTGCTAATGAAGCACACTACTCACCATCTGATTAGAGGCAATGGATTCAGGGTACAGCAAGAACTACATATTTTTTGGATAAGGCTACTGTGAGAATTTGTGGCATATTTGTTACAGAAATTTACTGTTACTGTTGTTTTTTCCCTAGCTTCCCCTTCCCTACAGAGGTGGAAAAGTGTAGGACTTTACAAGCTCACTACACTGGTTTATACAGATTGTTGCAGTTCTGTTTTACAGGGAACTATTACCCATATTGAGAGAAAACTTTTCTCCAAGTTCATAATAGGGACTATAAGATGAAAGAACAAGTAAATATCAGTTAGTTTGCCCAGCCACAGAGTGGTGAAGCTCAGCAGAAAAATGGCTTCATGTGGTTCAGATGTTCCTGAATGGATTCATGACATCAAAGCCTGCAATCCAGAGATGGAAGTTACCTCAAGAACATGAATTTTTCTGTCTCCTGAAATGAAATTCAGACTTCTTAAAAATTCTTTGTTTTTAAAGGATAGCATTCTGGAAAGGGAATGAGGGACAAAGAGGAAAATTAGGATGTCAAAGGATATCAATACGATTTTTTTGAAAAGTTCAAACTCTTAATCCTAACATTCGAAGTTCAGTATGGAAATATCTATTTCTCTAATCTTATATTATTCTATTTATTTCCCTCTCTGTAGCTTGTAGTTGAGCTCAAGCTGAAATATTACAACTCATCTGTCCTAGAATCCTTCTCCCATTGTATCTGCTATCCCTTTTGTCTGGAAGCACTTCCCTATACTCTGCTTGCATGTGCATAAAACTCAAAAGCTATGATCCTATATATATATTTTTAACATATTATACTCTAATTACCTGTGATTCATTTCCACTATGAGACTTTTTTCTCACCTGTAAAATTAAGACTAAACAATCTTTAAAATCACTTCTGGCTCTAAATCCTTTGATTTTATAAGCTCCTGAATACATTTAAAGCAGATTAAATTAGTGAGCAGGAGTTTCTATTAGATTTATATAATCTTCAAATTTAGAAAGAACCTATGTGTGTCTATGTCCTTACTAGTATACTCCCAGAAGATAAATACAGCTTCTTATTTAAAGTATATATATCACTCTCTACCCTCCAATAACATCCAAGTTGCTAGAAAAGAGCTGTGTAAAGGACAAATGCTTAAAAATATTTTTGAAGTATGTTCTTCACTTCTTCAGGGCCTATCTAAATTTATTAAACCTCAGAACATGTACACATCCTTTCAAGGCTCATTCTTTGTTTCATTGTTTCTGTTCCAGTAAAGCTCACGGAGCATGGAAAAAGAGTTCTAAGTTTGAGCTTTACATTTTTGTGTGCTATTTTTGTTTTTTGAATATTGATAGAATACTTGTAAAAAAATGTATGAGCTCTCTCAAAGGCAGAGACTATCTTTGTGTCATCCAGTTCCTAGCACAAAAATTTCTTCACAGATGACAGTCAAATATGTCAAATAAATGAGTATTCTGCAGAATTGCATCCCGACTAGGTGTACCCAAGTTAATTTTTGTCACCTAGTCTTAGTAACTAGACAAATATGACCTTGAACATAATGCTGCTGGTAGAACTTTAAAAAAATGACCCTATTTTACTTATCATCATGATCTACCAAGTATTTACTATGTACCAGGAACAAAGCTTTATAAATCTCATTTGATCTTTACAACACTAAGAGATAGGTGCTATTATTATATTTATTTTATAGTTAAGCAAACTAAGGCAGACAGAAGTTAAATGATTTGTCCAGGGTCACACAACTATTAAGTGGCTGAGGCTAAATTTGAATTTAGCACTCTTTGGTTTAAAGTTCACAAGTCAGTGAACTACTTGAAATATTATCATCCTAAAGCTATTATGGACAGTTTTAAAATTTATAAAGGACATATTTAGATTTAGATATGAAACTAAAATCTTTTATAGAGTTTCTGAACACTACTAAGAAATCCAAATATAATAAAACCAATAAATTGGAAACCTAAATCAGTAAAACCTGCAATTAGTCAAAATGTTACTCTATTTTTAGGAGGAACAAGGAAAGTGATTTTAAATACAACTCATATTAGATTCTATTTTAATTAGAAATTTAGAAATCTGGAGCTTTCAGGGGTTTCTCTAGTTATACTATTTATTCAGCTTAGTTATTCACATTATGGACTATAGGGCTGTACAATGAGAATTCATGTTCAAAATGACAACCCTGAAGCAATGCAAGACATTTAATCATCAAAGATTAAATTCTTTGGTATACTTTATTTAATAAGCTACAAAGCTGAATATATTATTTAAAAATTTGATAATAGATTTAGAAGAATTTGCTCCTTAAAATTTAGTCTAATCACACTCAATTAACAGAACATTATATTTCCTAAATAGCTCTAATAATTGAGGTTTTTCTTTTCTTTCTGTCTATCTTTCTATTATGGGATTCTGACATGCACAGAATAGCTAAAAAGCATGAACAAACTTGAGTTTGAAAGGTTTGTACTGCACCTTTTTGTGCAAAGCATAGGATCTCTTCAGATATTATGCTAAATGGAGATGTCTTCAAATAAAAAAGTAAACACCAATATAGCCATGTCCACATCCACCAAAAAGCCACACAATGCTATAATATAAACTCAATATTTTATTGCCATGCTACAAAATATGAAGTTGGCACTGATGGAGGATGATAGGAAATGAGGACTTAAAGAGAAGGGCACACAATGATGTCAACATCACATGGCACAAGGCCTTGAACAATAACATTTGACTAAGTTATTATCAATAAAAAAAAAAAAAAAAAAGCAAACCAAAATTTAAAATGGCGATAAGAAACAGCATCAAAAATACACAATTTCTGCATAGTACAGTATCACTTTTGTCTTTTATTAGAGAAACATGGAATGTTTATAAAAGAAATTAACCAAAGGGGGGCAAAATTCATATTTCATATACAATTTGGCAATGGTAGTCCCACTGTTTAGACAACTTTTTATAAAAGAAAAAATTAAAAATCTAGTAAGCTACCTTTATACAAAGTTGCTATATTTATGCCTTTAAGTAGGAAAAACTTAACATTTTATAATGTGAATTAGGACATAATAATCTTACAATATTATACACTGTAATGAAATAAAAACATAATAATACAAATTTGGCCTTTATAAAAATGTATATTTTGCATTTAATAATGCAACTGTGGCACACTGGTGACTACTGTACTATTAATACCAGTCAGTTTCCATGCTATAATGGTATCCAATTGTACTGCAACTGCAACTCTATAGTGTAGTTAAAGATGCAGAAAAACTAGCCCTAATGATGCTACAACAGAATGGAGTGTTATATGATAAGATGATGTAAACAGGAAGAGAGAAGAAGGAAAGGGGGAAAGGGAGGTAAATGGAGTGAAAGGAGAACTGGAGAGAGGAAAGGTAAGCTAGGGCTGGTCTGGGCACAGCATCTTGTATTTTGTGGTAGAAGACTTATTTTTCAAGTCAAAAGTGTTTTCTATACATTCAGTAATTCAGTACCAATGCTTATATTCAACATTTGGCAAAGTTCAGGGAAAACATTATTTAAATAGTACCATACACCTCATACATCAGAACTATAAATGTGATGGTAAGATACCTGTTACTTACCCATGAGTTCTCTGATGGAGGCATAATCTGTGGACACTAACTCCACATTACACAAATTACAGGGGCATTATTGGTTAGATAGCCTGGGGGAGGGGATGGCGATTGTTAGCTTGGTATAAAAAGAGCAGGTTTACTTTCAGGCAAAAACACAGTGTTGTGTGGCTGGGAAGCTGAAAATATAAGGCCCCTTTCCCAATTTTGTAAAACATTATTGAGGTACTTTTTTTTTTTTTTTTGAAGATGTGCCACAGATTTTCTGGGAAAAAATATATATCCTTGTCTCATTCCATCTAACATTTAACTGTGGGATCAATGTTAATTAATATTTATAAACACAAAAACTTATTGGCAAATTTTAGTAAGACCCAAGCCTGTTATCTGCAGTCTATTTTAGATCAGCTGGAAAGTGAAAATCTTTTTTTGCTGAGTCTTCAAGGGTAAAGTGCATATCTCATCACTCCACAAGCAGCAGTAAAATGAAAAAAAAAAAAAAACACTTGACTATCTTCCTGGTGGGAGGGAAGGCACCACATGTTAATTCTTATGTGAAAAGAGAATTAAGAAATCATGCCAAGGAAAAGTAGCTAGATCTCCTTCCATCTGGGAGAATGCAGATGGAGAATAAGTGTGTAGAGGGAGATTCTGTTGGGAATAAATTATATGTTAACAAAAGTATCTCATAAAAAACGTACACCTGGTAAGTCAGGTATACTCTTGTAGGGTGCAGTTTAAGTCTTATTGCAAAATCTCCAGGGGAATGTATTTGTTAAAGAGGGAAATAGATGAATTTCAGCAGTAACTAGATAGCGCCACCAGTTGTATTCATCCAATACTTATTTGATAGTAAAAGTCAAATACTTTGTAGGTATTGCTATGCTAGTGCAGAATCTACAGCAAAGCTGTTAGATTGGCATGTTTTTAAAGTTGGAAATTTCATCATCATCATTTCATCATATCCAGGGATGAAAGGGACATAAAGGGAAAAAAAGGAAGGAGGAAGGGTTTCGATTTAAAAGAATAGACAGATATTATTAGCCCTTTCATGTGGGAGGGGATATTCTAGCGATCTTTGCTATTACTTCTCAAATTAAGAGCATGTATATATATTAGAGTCATGATTCTTATTCCATGCTATAAAAACCATCACACATCAAATTTGGCACAATTAAAAATCTTCTCAGGAGAAATCAAAAAATGGAATAGTATTAAGATATTGCAAAAGGGAACTGTATCAGAGAAACTGCCCACCTGGCACCATGGCTCTAGTAAGCATTTTAGTTTCTCACTTTTTACAAGCACCAAGTTCACAGAATACAAAAATCCTGCTAGGCAAACAAAGGGCACTGACATGACAACATTTACATCTTACCTTGTTAACAATGACACCACACTCTATTGCAATACAAATGTATGATCTGCCTTTACAAATAAGGTAACCCAAATAATAGACTGGCTATTTGAATGAAATAATTTCCAGCTAAATTAGTGCTATAATTTAAGCCTAAATCAATAGCTAGCCTCAAATGCAAAGTCTAAAAATTTAGGACTATAAGCAAAACCCTTCCGTCTACTTCCCTTTCCATTCTCTCAAGAATCACGGAATCTGGAGGATTTATTTAAATAAACATCAATTCCTCTAAGTCCTAGGGTATAACATGATCTCTTTTTTACAGATTTTCCACTGCCTCTATGAGGCTGATTTAACAGTATATTAACATTCTGCCAAAATCAAGGTAAAAGCTAAATTCTAGCTATGTTTGAAAGAATAAACATAGCTGATGAACATTATTGGAGTGAGTGGAGCACAACTGCAGCCAGGCTTTATAAAACTGAGAAAAATCACTGCTAAAGTGCAGAGGAGTGTGTCCATTGAAAAATCTACAGTACCTCTGGGGAATTTTTTAGTGCTACAATTTAAGCCTAAATCTGAATAACTAGCCTCAAATGCAAAGTCTAAAAATTTAGGACTATAAGCAAAACCCTTCCGTCTACTTCCCTTTCCATTCTCTCAAGAATCACGGAATCTGGAGGATTAGTTTAAATAAACATCAATTCCTCTAAGTCCTAGGGTATAACATGATCTCTATGTTACAGATCTTCCACTGCCTCTATGAGGCTGAGTTAACAGTATATTAACATTCTGCCAAAATCAAGGTAAAAACTAAATTCTAGCTATGTTTAAAAGGATAAACATAGCTAATGAACATTATTAGAGTGAGTGGAGCACAACTGCAGCCAGGCTTTATATAAACTGAGAAAAATCACTGCTAAAGTGCAGAGGAGTGTGTCCATTGAAAAATCTACAGTACCTCTGGGGAATCATTTATTTTATTAGTGTCTATTTTCATTTGCAACCAAAGAGTTCATCTATGGACACATGAATGAGAATTTAAAATCAAGTGGATGTCTCTATCAGACTTGAAAAGTAAACAGCATATCAATAAATACTGGAAAAGGGCAACCCTGTTAAAATCTAACAGTAAGATCCAAATGAACCTTCAAAACCATAATTTGACAAAACATAGACTAAATAAGACTGAACAGATAAACAACAAAACCATATACAACTCAACCGTATTAAACCTAAAGACATCATTTAACAAAACAGACATCCTGAACAACAGAGGTAAAAAAAAAAGAAAAGATCAGTGGAAACTTAATGGCACAAATATAAATGCCTCCAGGAAACAATGCTGAGATTAATGGTCTATTGGAGAATACGTTTGATGATCAAGAATTGCAATTCTTTTCTGATAGTATTGGCCTGAGACTGATTCTAAATTCCCATCGTGCTTCTGATCAAGGGAACCTTGACATGCCCTTACAATGAAAGCATGAGGTAAGGAGAAGGGAACTTTCCCCAGACTTCCCTTCAAACACACACAGTATGCCATATTCATGGATGTGTAACTCTTTCTAATCAAGTTTTAGGTAAAGGATTTGACTGCTATGTAAGGAGGGATGGTTTACCTTATATATGTATTCCTTTTATGTACAATGCATTTGGCTCAAGTCAAAAAGCCTTTAATTAATGAATTGATGAATGACTCATGCTGGAGGCCACCTAACTTGGAAAGTGAATCTACAGATATTTACTTTCAAAGACTAGATTTATCATCTAATAATGCACACATCAAAGTTTTTATAAAATGTTATGAATGTCAACCATGATAAGACATAAATGATAGGCACGAGTCCAGAATATTGAAAAACTCAAAACTGGGATGTCACTCACTTCCACTCTCAATTAAATAGGCACTGTGAAAATGGCAATTGCTATAAAGTAACAACTATTATAGAATGTAATTAGTGTTCTTTAATGAGTACCTGCTCTACATTAATTCCCTTTAGTTAAACAAGCACATGAAGTATTCAGAAAAAAAAAATCTATCAGTCTATAAAAGGTGTTAGTGTTTAGAAATGAAAATGAAGCCCTTGCATCTTCATTTTTAAAAACTTCACAAAGGTGCAAACGATGGATGCAACATTTCCAAGGCTCACATAGGCAGGTCAGTACTATTGTGTCTAGTCTTCCTAGACGTACCGTCGTCTCGTGGCAGTGCTTTCTGCAAGCTTGACATAGCAGCTGTTCTTTCAATGTCTATCACAGCATATAGCTCTGTGCGCCTGGTGGGAGTTTGTGGAAGTGGAGTGGTGGGAGTTTTTGGAGTGTGAGGGTTGTCAGAGTCACTACCACCTTCCAAATCAACCTGTATGTAATTGAGTTGCCTATGTTCTAAACTTGGGCGCCTGATGTCAAAATTAAAGACTGTAGGTGTGCAGTCCCGGCACCTTGTAAATTCTACTTTGTGAGCACTTGCTGGCACTGTTACATTCTCTGTATTCACATAGTTATGCATTGGATCCAAGTTACTGTGATAGCCATTGAGAGATGGGGTCTTTGGTCCTAAACTGTCATCTTCATCTCTACTTTGCTTGTGGGCTTCCCAAACAGGAGGCAAAGATGGTAAGTTTTCATAGTTTAATAATGCAGTTCTCCTCTGAGCCGAGTTGTTGATATTCTGGGTATCTGAGGTACTGGTAGATGTCAGACGAACTCTCCTGACCCCTGAGGCACTAGGAATAGATAGCCCATTTATGTTTTCATACACCAGTTTGTTACCCGAGGGCGCATCTTTTCGTTCATCACTGTCATACCCAGTGTCCCATTCAGTGTTATTGGTACCACTACCACTAACTTGTTCTTTTCCAAGTTGCTCCAGTTTTTCTCTTTCCATTAATTGCCTTTGTACAGGGGTTGGTCCTAAAACAAATTTGACTCCTTCAGGCTCAAGAAGAATCTGAGGATCTCTCTCTTCAATATCGCTCTGCTCCTCTTTTGCTTTGTTACTTTCAACATTAGAAAGTCTTGTCTCTAAAGATATGTGCACACTTGATCTGTTTTTCCTCTCTTCTTGTACACCGGTAGTGTTGACGTAGGTATGAACCTAAAGAAAATGAACAGTTTTAAATATTGAGTCCCAAAGAATGTGCTTCATGATAAATTAGCTGTTCATTTTATTGTACAATCTTAATCTCTTTTCTTTCCAAATATTTATTCCATAAGGTCTTTATCCTAGTAATCTTTAGTGAAAGGTATTCCTCTGAAATCCCAAAACTTCAATATTTCTAAAAACAGATAGAAATTATCCCTTCTCAGGACTTAAGCATAGTTCCTAAATGCTTCATAAAATTTGGCCTAAAAATAAAATTCAAGTCTTAGAACTACTTACAAACTATCTTACAACTAAGCCTAAAATTTCACATGAGATTAATAGACAAAAGAACAACAGAAAATAACAACTAAGGGCACCCTCAACAAATATGAAATTACTAGTTGGGCTATTCAACATTTCAGAAAAGTTACATTTTCTAATTCTATAAAATCATCTCCTTTCTTTCTTCCTTCAAACCTGCATAAAACTGGTACTCTTTCCTGGTTGTAATCTCTTACATAAAACCTTATTTTTATTCTTGATTTTTTTCCTCTTCACTACTTCTCTAAATACCTGAGACCTTCCTATTAACTTTGTTCCTACACAATGACAAAGTTAAGTATAGCAGTATTCAATCTAGATAAAATAAATGCAGTGAAAAACAATGATTAATTTCTAAAAATGAAGATTATTTTATGGACAAGAAGAAAGTCAAAGAGATACTAGTCACAAAAAATGTGCCAACAAGTCTTTAGCTTTTATGTTTATATCATTTAACTACTGACTTTATGGTAAAAAGATATAACTATCAGTTTCATCTATGATTTTATATATATATATCATATGTATGTGTTAACAATTATTCAACAAATATTCATTAAGCCCTTATTACTTGCAGGATACTATGAGGGACACTAAGGCATAAAAATTATTTAACAGAAATAGAACATGTACATAAATTACTATATATAATATACTGCAAAAATATATGGATTATCAATCACTTTTCAGAGAATTAAAATATACAATACTAAAATTATGCTGAACATAATTTTATTTGTTTAGAAAATTCATAAAATACTTCAGGATCTTGTGGTCATTGGGCCACTTAGCATAGTACCTTACATACAATATTGATTTAATTAAGTTGAATATCAATCAGTGAACCAGTTATCAAAAAGCACAAGTTGATTGACATGTCCTATATTCTATGAGGAATTATTGAAATGAAACTCTAGATTTCCTAAGAACATCCAAATTTTATAAATCTTGCAATTTATACGGGGACTTTTGCTCAGCTAATCATCATTAAAAAAACATGCTAATACTTATAATCATGACATATGAGGTGGCTTAAATCAATAAATAACTTCTGCAATTCAAATGTAAAGAGAAGCTTGATGAATGAATCAGCTGCTATTCACTTCTTAGACCTAGCATTAGACTTAGCATACACTCTTTATCACAGTTAGCTAATTCATACTTACTTGTTCCTCAGCTACAAGCAATGGATGTGTTGATTCTTCACCTACTGAAGGAAGGCGTGCACTTCCCACAGAAGGATGTCTACTTGAAGGATGGGATGAAGCATCTCCAAATGATGGATATCGAGGATATCCATTAGGTAAATTCTGTGCACCAAATCCAGGAGCTAATAGGATTTTTAAAAAAGAAAGAAAATGTGACTGTGTAGTCATTATTTT
Source organism: Sminthopsis crassicaudata (assembly GCF_048593235.1). Classification (NCBI taxonomy): domain Eukaryota; kingdom Metazoa; phylum Chordata; class Mammalia; order Dasyuromorphia; family Dasyuridae; genus Sminthopsis; species Sminthopsis crassicaudata. The sequence continues at coordinate 204,162,121 of NC_133621.1, forward strand.
ATACATCTATAAGAATGCTAAAGGAGCCCACAGAATACATCAATCAGAAAGTGAAATTCTATTTGGGGGTGCTTTGAAAAACAACTAGCATGGAAAGTAGAGGGGTTACAGGCAGATAGACTGGCTTCAAGGGCCAAGTTCTCAACAAAATGATCGTTTAGTCTCTAATCCTGCATGACAAAATATTTTCAAGCTGCTCACAATTTAGTTTGAATTATATACATATTTTATTAGATAGTAACCTAAGTAAAATATAGTCAATGACAATTCAGTCATAGCCAATATTTGTTTCAGATTCATATTATTCAACACATCTATATTTATACATCCTAGGTAGATAAGCCCAAGTCCCTTGGGGGGGAGGGGGGGAAGAAAAACAGAAAAAAAAAAAAAAAACCCCACAATACAACACACTTCCTTCCAGACCACATATTCTGTCTCCAGCTTAAGACATCACAGCCTGCTTAAAGAAGCAGTCTTTATGGAACTGCAATCTAATATTTTTTCTGTTGCTCCCACCTCTCCTGTAAGCCATGGCTAAAGACCTAGGAAAGAAAATTCTTGTCACTTAAATACTTGGTAGTGTTAAATGGTTCAGTGCTAGGAACAGAATGGTTGGATCATGAAACAAAGTACCATGTTCTTTGCAGACTAAGGACTTCTGAGCCCTTTCCATCTGACTTGCAGGTGAAACAAATCTTTGTTGTCAGGGACTGTCTTACTTTTCTACTTACAAATCCCTTACATACAGCATATACCTCTCTCCCTCCCTCCCTCCCCAACTCTATCTTTCTGTCTCTCTCTCACCTCTTCTTTAAAGCATCTGTGTGAAGTCAGGTACTTACTAGTAGGTGTTCGAGGGGTTCTGGGGACTTCCAATTCAGTCTGTTGATGATTCCTTTCCACTACTGGCTCTTCCACAACATTTATGCTATTATTCTGCATAATCTCTTGTAACATATTAAACAATTCTTCTGCACGGGTACATTTAAAAGCAAATATTCCTACAAATATAAAACAAAAAGATGGCAAATGAAGGACTATTATAAAGAAACAAAACTACTTAAGTTCATTTAGACTAGAATGAAAGAAGTCCTTTTAAATGGATAAAAGATCAACCCCTTGCACTACCATATACCAAGTATTTATTTTTATGAGAGAGTACCTCATATGGAGATATACCCTTCCCTGTTTTCCAGAAACTTGGAAGTCTACTAGGGGAGAAGATAATCACATGAACAAAGGGTGTGCTATATGCATAAGAAATATGTAAAATATATTTTTGATTGAAGAATTTAGCAGATTTCATAAAGTTAAGTGGTATTTATGATAGGCCATCAAATGATATCATAAAATTGTAAGTGTATACTTTATAACACTTTAAAGTTGTTTTACATGCACTGTTATTTTATTTGGTTCTCACAACAAATTCTGTATTGATGTAAGTATTATTATTACTGTTTTTTCTGTTTATCATTTTGCAGATAAGGAAATGGGGATCTAGAGAGATCATATGATTTGCCCAAGACCCATTGTTATGAAGATGTAGGACAGGACTGGAACCCAACACAGATCTTCAGTTTCCAATGCTAATGGCTTTTGTTACATTAAGCTGCTTTTCCAAAGAAGCAACTTATTCTAATAGAAGACCTGTAAATATAGCTTATGTGATAAATGAGGCATATTTCATAAAACAGTAAAACTTTCAGATAAGAGAATAACCTGCAGACAGAAAACATTGGTCAGACAAGATTGCCTTTTTCTCTGGTTTCTACTGATAATACCAATTTTTTTTTTTTTTTTTTTTTTATTATATATATATTTTATAATATTATCCCTTGTATTCATTTTTCCAAATTGCCCCCCCTCCCTCTATTCCCTCCCCCCGACGACAGGCAATACCATACATTTTACATGTGTTACAATATAGTCTAGGTACAATACATGTGTGTGAATATCATTTTCTTGTTGCACAATAAACATTAAAATCCGAAGGTACATGCAACCTGGGCAGACAGATATTAGTGCTAACAATTTAAATTCGCTTCCCAGTGTTCCTTCTCTGGGTATAGTTATTTCTGTCCATCATTGATCAACTGGAAGTGAGTTGGATCTTCTTTATGTTGAAGATTTCCACTTCCATCAGAATACATCCTCATACAGTATTGTTGTTGAAGTATACAGTGATCTTCTGGTTCTGCTCATTTCACTCAGCATCAGTTGACCTAAGTCTCTCCAGGCCTCTCTGTATTCCTCCTGCTGGTCATTTCTTACAGAGCAATAATATTCCATAACCTTCATATACCACAATTTACCCAACCATTCTCCAACTGATGGACATCCATTCATCTTCCAGTTTCTAGCTACAACAAAAAGAGCTGCTACAAACATTTTGGCACATATATGTCTCTTTCCGCTCTTTAGTATTTCTTTGGGATATAATCCCAGTAGTAGCGCTGTTGGGTCAAAGGGTATGCACAGTTTGATAACTTTTTGGGCATAATTCCAGATTGCTCTCCAGAATGGCTGGATTCTTTCACAACTCCACCAGCAATGTATCAGTGTCCCAATTTCCCCACATCCCCTCCAACATTTGTCATTATTTGTTCCTGTCATCTTAGCCAATCTGACAGGTGTGTAGTGGTATCTCAGAGTGGTCTTAATTGATAATACCAATTTTTTAAAAAAAGCCTGAAAATTTAAGAAAAAAGCTGGGGAGAAAAAAGCTTACAGACATTTCAAAAGACAGCAACAACTGAATTTTTGTTTAACTCTTGGAAGATGCACAAGGACAGTAATGCTATTAGGAATGGCCAATCTTGGGCCATGTGAGCTCTGAGCAGTGAAGGAAACTCACAATAACAGGAAAGAACAAGGCAAAGAAAAAGGAAAGAACTTTGGGGAGAAGGAAGGCAGGGAGAGTTACTTGGAGTGATCTTGCATAATCCAAATTAAAATATATGTCCTCATTTTCTCTCAACCTGTAGTTTTAATTGTTTTCCTTTTTTCTATGCAAGCTAATTAAAATGTAACTATTTATTTATATGGCATATTATCCCCATAACAATTCTGTGAGGTATATAATTAGACTCCCTTTTATAGATATTCTCTGAATTCAAGCAGAAATCCAGGGTTTCCCACTATGCTATGAGTCCTTCCTCCACAATGCCTTTAACCAAATTAAATCTGACCTAGTTAAAAGTACCTAAATAGGTGCTGCCTGGCCCCATCCTAACTTTGTACAGTCATCTATACACTGATTTCTCTTCCTGCATTCTGCAACTGTTAAAGTGGGCTTTTCTTGGTTTGTTACACACAGTCTCTCATCTCTTATCTCTGTGCCTCTATTCTGTCCCTCAACCTCTATGCCTAGAATGCTCTCCTGCCAACAAAAAAATTCTTCTCTTCTTTTAAGACATATTCCAAGTACCACTTTCTAGATGAAGCTTTCCTGATCCAACCAACTACTCTCCTTCCTCCCAGGTTACTTTACATTTGTTGACTTTGCATTTATTTTTGGCTTTCTTTTTTATATTTATGCATGTGCTTTTTTCCACTGTTAGAATATGACGTTGTTTATTTATATATGTATCTATAATATCTAGCATTTTGCTTGGCATTTAACGCATACTTGTTGACTGATTTATTACTTCTTCAAGAACTCTATATTCCAGTCAAATTAACCTGCTCACTAGTCTCTACATTGTATTTCTCATTTGTATGTCTTTCTTAATAGCTGAAAAGTTCAACTCAAGAGCCACTTCTCACTATGCTGACTTTCTTAGGATCTAGTGTCATCCTACTTTAAGTTATTTTATATATACAAATGATCATTAACTTATGGGGGGGTGTGGTTAACATTCCTAGAAAATTGCATAAAGTAAAAAAATATGAATGTTGATACATTGAACCTATAGGATAACAAGGGCTTAAGTCCTGTGATCACCAAAACCCATAATTTTTCACTAGAGATTTTATATAATATTTATATAATTCTTTATGACAAAACATTAACACACTAACATTAACAAAATACTAACTCATTTACCCACAAACTTGGCCATTTTTGTATTTAATTCCCTCACCTACATTTGAGAGGTTACTCTAGCACTTTTTGGAGTGGATTCAAACTTTTACAAATACTTTCCTCCTTTTTGCAGATATAACAAATTATTCATTCATTAACACCGAACTTATGGCCAACAAGAGCTGCAGACATACCCTCACAAAGTTTATCTGAACTCTTATTTGTTCACTAAGCTGCATCATTAACTTTACATGCTTGGGCTTAGAGCCCAAAGGAATTGCACCAAGCTTTTGGGGCAAAATTGTAACATAAAACTTGTTTTAAAGGTTAAACAATGAAAATATGTGGTGAATGTATGGGGAGCTCTTTACAATGTAGACTGAACAAGACAGAGAAGCACTTTATAGGATATCATTCATTCCACAAATTATTTTTTATTGATTTCTTTGACTTACTTTACTTTGATTATAGGATTAAGTGATTTTCCTTAGATTAATCTAACCATTTTTCCTTTAAAAAAAAAAAAAAAAAAAAAAACTTTCCCCAATTACATTTAAAAAGATTTTGAGTTACAAATTCTCTGCCTCTCACTTCCTTGCTCCCTCCTAGAGATAGTAAACAATCTGATATATATGTTCAATTATGAAAGGAATAAAGGAAGAAAGAGAGAGAAAGAAAGAGAAAGGAAGGTGGTTGTAGTTTGTCCTTCATTCTTGAGGAGAACCTATGACATCAGGAAGGCGATAATTTGATTTGCAAGTAAATTAGATTTAAGTGAGGGAAAGAAGGCTGTGCAAAGTCATCAGCCTCATTTTTTCCTGAAGAGCCATCTGGGTCCAGGGGCAAGAGATACGATTAGGACAACTAGAAAGACCCTGGATTTAGTGGGAGACTTAGGCTTTTTAAACTAGTCTTTCTCAGGTCTCAGTGATTAATGCTAGGTAAGGTAATGAGGCTAAAGACAACTTCTTTCTTACTCCCTCAAAAAAAAAAAAAAAAATCAATCTGGAAGGGTTTCTGATTAATACAGAAACGAATGCTATTTACAATCACTTTGAGCCATCAAAATCCAAACAAAAACCAACAGTGGATTGGGCTGGGACTTAATGGCCAATCAGTGAGAGTCAGAGTGGTTTGGGTTTAAAGTATACTCTGCTAGATTCCCCAGTGGAAAAAAGGGAAGGGAGGAAAAACATTATGCTTCATAAATTCTTTGGAATGGTCTTAAGTTACTGTATTAGTGAAAATCACAGTTGTTCATTGTACAATATTGCTATTACTTTGTAAGTAATAAGTAAAAAAACTGTTTAAGTTTTTATAGGTTTTTTTCAAATCATCTTGCATGTCATTTCTTATAGCATGTTAGTGTTCCATTACAACCATATACCACAATTTGTTTAGCCATTTCCCCCAAATTGATGAACATCTCCTCAATTTCAAATTCTTAACTATTACAAAAAGAGCTGTTATAAAAATTCTTATACAAATGTCCTCTCCTCTTCCCCGATTTCTAAATACCTTTGGGATACAAATCTAATAGGGTATTGCTGAATCAAAGGTTATACACAGTTTTACAGACCTCTGGGCAAAGCTCCAAATTGCTCTCCAGAATGGTTGGATTAGTTCATAACTCCACTAATAGTATAGCCCAATTTTTCTACATTCCCCTTGAACATTTATCCTTTTCTGTCATATTAGCCAACTTGATAAGTATTAAGTGGTACTATAGAATTGTTTTAATTTGCATTTCTCTAATCAATAGTGACTGAGAGCATTTTTCATATGACTTTGATTAGCTTTGATTTCTTTGAAAACTGCTTGTATATATACTTTGATCATTTATCATTTGGGAATGACTTGCATTCTTATAAATTTAACTCAGTTCTCTCTATATTTGAAAAGTAAAGCCTTTATCCAAGATATCTGGCTCTATAAAAATTTCTTCCACTTTTTTGCTTTCCTTCTAATCTTGGCTGCATTGATTTTGTTTGTGCAAAAAGCTTTAAACTACATGTATTCAAAATTATCCACTTTACATTTTGTAATGTTCTCTATCTCTTGTCTGGTACTAAATTCTTCCCTTATCTATAGATCTGACAGATAAACTATTCCATGCTACCCTAATTTGTTTGATATCAAACTTTATGTCTAAATCACATACCCATTTTGACTTTATCTTGGTATTCAGTGTGAAATACTGGTCTATATCTAGTTTCTGTCAAACTACTTTTAAGTTTTCCTTTCCTAGCAGTATTAGGACTCAAATAATGAGTTATTGTCCCAGAAGCTTAGAGCTTTTGGTTTTATCAAATACTAAATTACTATGGTCATTTACTACAATGTATTGTGTATCTTATCTACTGCACTGATTTATCACTCTATTTCTTAGCTGGTATCGAGATTGTTTTGGTGATTATTGCTTCATAATACAGTTTGAGAACTGTTAGAGCTAGGCCATTTTCCTTAACATTTCTTTTCATTGATGCTTTGATATTTTTGACCTTTCATTCTTCCAGATGAAATTTTAAATTTTTTAAAAAATTATTTTGGTAGTGTGGTATGGCACTGAATAAATAATTTAGATAAAATTATCATTTTTATTATACTGGCTTGGCCTACCCATGAGCAATTAATATTTTCCCAATTGTTTAGACCTGACTTTATTTGTATGAAAAGTGTTTTATGATATAGATCTTGGTAGGAATTTGACAGATAGACTCCCTCAAGTATTTTATTTTATGTTATCTATAATTACTTTAAATAGAATTTTTTTCCGATCTCTTGTTGCTGGATTTTGTTGGTAATACATAGAAATGTTGATGATTTATGTGAATTTATTTTATATTCTAGAATTTTGCTAAAGTTTTAAATTATTTCAACTGTTTAAAAGTTGATTTTCTAGGATTCTTCAGGTATACCATTATATCATCTGCAAAGAGTGATAATTTTATTTCCTCACTACCTATTCTAATTCTTTTTATTATCTTATTGATAAAGATATAATTTCTAGTATAATATTAAATAATAGTGGGGATGGGCATCCTTGCTCCATCCCTGATCTTACTAGAAAGACTTCTAGCTTATCCTCATTACAGATGATGTTTGCTTATGATTTTAGATAGATTTTAAGGAAAGTTTAATTTATTCCTATGCTCTCTACTGTTTTTAATAAGAATGGGTATTCTGTTTCACAAATTTGTATGCATCATGCCTCTCATTTTTTCCTCTACAATGAATATTTGAGAATACGCACTGTTATCAATGTGAAAATAAAAATGAGGCTATTAACACAAATACACAAATACTTGAAGTTTCAAAAGTTAAACATTCTAATATTGATATATAATTTTCTATATATATTTATTCTCCAGTGGCATATAAAGTTCTTAAGAGCAAGAAGTGACTGCTTCATTTTTGTCTTTATATCTCTGTGCCTACCATATAGTAGGCAGATTCTCAATTAATTGAATAAAAGACATCCAAATATTTTAAATAAAATTTTCAAAAATTCACAAAATGAACACATTTTCTGAACATCATTTTATGTTAAACTAGAATTATATGTAAGATAATTTGCCCAACCACTTAACTCAAATTTCAAAGAAACCCAATTTAAGGGGCTTGCAATTGAATATAATTTGAGTTTAAAACTAGGGGTTGAATATATTGTATTTAACTTATACTTTCACATATTTAACATGTATTGGCTAATATGCCATCTTGGGGAGGGGGTGGTGGGAAGGAAGGGAAAAGTTGAAACAAAAGGTTTTGCAATTGTCAAATGCTGGAAAATTACCTATGCATAAAATTTTTGTAAAAAAAAAAAAAAAAAAAAAAAAATTAGGGGTTGAGGGGATAAAAAGGCTTTAAAAAAAAATGGAGTCAAGGCGCTAATAAAAATAAGGTAAATTGGGGCAGCTAGGTGGCGCAGTGGATAGAGCACTAGCCTTGAATTCAGGAGGACCAGAGTTCAAATCTGGTCTCAGACACTTAACACTTCCTAGCTGGGCAAGTCACTTAACCCCAGCCTCCCCCCCCCCCCCCAAAAAAAAAAAAAAAAAAAAAAAATATATATATATATATATATATATATATATATATGGTAAATTATTAACGCAGTAATAATTTCAGACATCAAATCTTTGGCTAACAAATATAAATTGCTAAAGCAAGCCAAGCAAAATTATACAATGGAACAATTTCACATTTTCTAAATGTTATGTTTAATTTTTTTCTCTTAAAAATGATTTCAATACAGAATAACACAAATATCATATATGTTTTTGTGCACATGAAAGTGAAACTAAGAAAAGTTCAAGTGTAGTAATATTTCAGACAGCAGATATACTGCTGAAAAGTTGAAAGACAATCTATTGTAAATCTAATATATTTCCCTCTATAGGAATGTCTTCATTTAAAAAGGTCACATGCTATGTTTTTTCAATAATGCAAATGATGACTCTCCCCTAATTCGTATATATTTGTAAATCTGGATCTTTATCCTATTGTTTATTTCCATCCTGTACTGCCAATATTTCACATTTACTGAGCACTTAAAGTATGCTAGGTATGGCTCTGTGCATAAAAATGACACTACTCAAATGCTATAGAGTCAAGCTAATGAATTTTAACATTGGCATTGACAAAATGACACCAATTGATTGTTCAACAACTAGAGTTTAATTTGTATTTAAATAAATTTATATTTGAGGATTAAAGTTGCGACTTCAATACTACTCAAAATTCTATAATGTATCAAATAGGCTTAGGTTTCATTTGTGACAAAACTGAGACTGAGACAAAGACCGCTATTCAGACAACTCTGTCCATGTGCCATCAATACTTCTTGAAGTGTCTGTTAGAGTAATATTCCTCAAGAATTTAGTTAAGTCAATTGCTTTTAATTTTTTCTGTTGAAAAAGTTGAAACGTCTTAAGCTATCTAAAACTTTGTTTAGGGTCAGTAGGCACACTTTTAAAAATCATAAGTATTTAAATATTGTTAAAAGATCTCATGTACCTTGTCCAGTCTGACATCTCCGGCCACTTTCAAAAGAGAAAAGATTTGAGTCATAGCCATAACGACGCAAACAAAGATAATGCCATTTTACAGCATCTCTTTTACGGGTGTGTAAAATCAACTCTGTGTCTGTAAGCTCCATTATGCCAGAACCCAGTTCATTGCCATCATCATCCACGTTAATGACCTTTAAAAAAGAAATACAACAAAGACTTCAGCTAATATAGTAACAGTTAATAATAGGTAGCATCTATATAGCACTGACTATATGCTAGGCACTTCAGCAAAATCAATAATTTTTCTACCAACTGATCTAGATTTTTCTCCCCCTCCCTCCCTTCCTCTCTCTCCCCCCCCCCCCTCTCTCTCACACACACACACACACACAGTTTGCCAATTCAATAGAAGAATAAAAAGGCTTCAGTTGATTCATTCCTTCAATTAATATTTATTGCAGGATTACTATGTAAATAGGATTATGTACTATAATACAGCTAGTACAGGGAGAATATTATTAAAACATGGTACTTATGTAGGACTAGAAAGATTTTAGAGAGCATCTAGTCCTGGGTTTGTAATTCTAAGAAGTACAGGTCTGTACATATAAACATGGAAAGTTAAAGTGTAAGGAAATATGTGGCTAAATGCTAAATGTGTAATATAGTGAGCAATACAGGAAATAGAAACAGAAATATCATCATGGACTAGAGGGGAACCTCAAAGGTAGTAGGACTTTGCTATTTGCTTGTTTGAACTGAGACACATAGGAAGGATAAGAAAGGATAATGGAGAAGTCAGGCAGTTAGGGGCATGAAAGGAGACAGAATTATGGATTGACAATGAACAAATGATCAAATGATCAAATGTGGGAATGGGAAAGACATGTTTACTTAAAATAAAATCAAATAAGGAAGTATGGGTACAATATTAACATCTGTGTGACTTCAGTGCAATAGGAAAATAATAAATATGACATTTTAATGCAACTAAAAATATGACTTTATAAATCTTAGGACTCATAACTAAAGGAAAGCAATGAAAGCACTTAGCTTTCTCAAAAAGAAATGATTAAACAAAAGAATAAGAGTATAAATATATGTAAAAATATTTTCATATATCTAAATCCACAATCCTATGAAAGAAAGCATGTTAGCAGAGAAATTAAGGGGAAGACAGAAGAGTTGTCATTGTGAGATTGCCCAGAAATAGAGGCTGTGGATGCCATTCTTGACTGACAGCACATATCTGGCAAGGAGACAAGCTGAGAATGACACATAAAATTTAAAGAGTTTTAAGATCTTCAAAGTGCTTTACATATGTTATTTCATTTGAGTCTCAAAATGGCCCTACAAGAGAGGTCCCATAAGTTTTACCATCACCCCTATTTTAAAGATGAAGAAAGTGGGGTTTCACAGAGATGAAGCAACTTGACTTTGGCCACAGTCTGTACATGTGAGGGCAAGATCTAAATCCAGGATTCCTAAAATGCATAATTGTGTCTACACTGTCATAATTTTTGCTTTCAGAGATAAGATATAAGCATCATTGTGCTACATGAAGAGTCAGGAGGTCAGGGAAGCACTCAGGCACATGCGGGGAATGGGAAGAAACTCAGTTGACCTGGGTATCTATGTGAAATTTTTGCTAAAAACAAAGTAAATGATAAAGTCTTGATTTTCTCTGCCAATCATTTCATCTCTATGAAAGATTTTCTCTCTTAAAATGGGGCATATGTAGAAACTGTTCACTAGAACCCAGTTGTGAACAAAGAGGAGGAACAAATTAAAAAAAAAAAAAAAAGTAAAAATGATTGAAAACTTGGGAGAAAACAGCCCATGTCATCTTAAGAGTTGGTAAGTAACAAAAGAAGCAAAAATTGGTCATTGTTTGGCAAACTTCAAGAAAGACTTTAAAAAAACTGACAAATGTGGAAGGCATGATTCAAAATGAAGGAACAACCAGAATAGGAAGCTCTCAATCAATCAACTATTATTTAATTAAATATCTATCATAGATCAGGCACAAAGAATATAAAGACAAAAAAGGAAAGTTCTTTGGCTAAAAGGAACAGGTAAACAAGAAAAGGGAAGGGAAAGGACAAAGTATTTATCAAGAACTCACTATGTCTCACCTCAACTCTGTGAGTTAGATGCTATTATTATCTCCATTTTCCAGCTGAGATTCAGTGACTTGCTCAGAATTACACAACTAGTAAGTGATTGAGAAGAAGCTGGATTTGAACTCAGGTTCAGCATTCTATTCACTACATTATCTAATTGCCTAAATATAAATCTTTACAAAAAATGTATACAAAATTAATAAATACAAAATTTGGGGGGAAGGCACTAGCAGTTAGGGAGAGGGTGAGATCTTATATAGGTGATGTCTGAATGTGCAAGAAACTAGGTACTCTAATAAAAATGAAGCTAAAAAAAGAACACATCTTAGGCAAGAAAGGATAACCTGTGCTAAAGCATAGAGACTTGACATAAAATCATTATATGTGAGAAACATGAAGAATAGTGTAAGTAGATCACAGAGGATAAGAAATAAGGTAAGTGCATAATAAATACAAAATAGAAGCTTTTGTGTTTGATCTTTAATAGGGAATCAATGGAGACTTCTGAGTCACATCTGTGATTTGAGGAAATTAATCAATCAATATATTTTTTAATATCTTAAAAAACTTTTTCAATAGTATTTTATTTTTCTAAATACATGTAAACATAATTTTCTTTTTTTAAAAAGTGATTTTTTCATTTCCCCACTTCCCCAATGGGTAAATGTTAGGCTTTATTATAACCTTTTTTGGGTTATTAAAAAAAATTTTTTTTCAATACACATAAAAAGATAGTTTTCAACAGCTTTTTTGTAAGACTGCATTCCAATTTTCTCTCTGTCCATCACTTTCCCCCTCCCAAAGACCGCAAATAATCTGACATAATGTACATACTTTTCAACATTCATTTTTGTAAGATTTTGAGTTCCAAATTTATTTATCTTCTCCTTTCCCTTACTCTCCCCTCTCCCCAAGAAAGCAAAGAATCTGATACAATGACTTTAAACATCTATCAGCCTGCTCATCATTTCTTTTAGAATAATACTCCATTACCTACATATACCACAACTTATTCAGCCATTCTCCAGCTGATGGGCACCTACTCAATTTCTAGTTTCTTGCCACTACATAAAGAGCTGCTGCAAACATTTTTGCACATGTGGGTCCCTTTTCCTACTTTATGATTTCCTTGGAACACAGACCTATTAGTAGTACTGCTGGATTAAAGGGTATGCAGTTTTATAGTCCTTTGGACATAGTTCCAAATTGCTCTTCAGAATGCTTGGATCATTTCACAATTCCATCAAGAGTGCACTAGTGTCCCAGTTTTCCTACACCCCCTCCAAAACATTTATCATGATCTTTTCCTATCATCTTAGCCAATCTGAGAAGTGTTAGATAATACCTCAGAATTGTTCTAGTTTTCATTTCTCTGATCAACAGTTCAATCAATATATATTAAGCACTTATTATGGACCAGACAGTCACCTGCCTTAAGAAACACATAATACAAAGGGGAGATAATACATAGATATATACAAAGCAAGTTATATACAGGAGAAGCTGAAAATAACTTAGAGGGAAAGCATTAAAATTAAGAGGGGGTGGGAAAGGCTTCCAGTAAGAGATGAAATTTTAGTCGGGACTTAAAGGAGGCCAGAGAGATCAGAGGTCGGAACAGAATATGGAGAGTGTTCTAGGGAAGAAGATTCACCACAGACCCTTGGGCCAAGTTAGGAGAAAGAATAGAAATGATAATCCAAGAAAGGAGACTAAATCTCAAAAACTAAATTCTAATAATGCAATCACAAATTATCCTAATAAGGAAGAAAAGGAGAAGTTATCTAAAGAATCAATATTATTTTGGAGGGAATATTCTGATGACCTCAGATTTTTTTAAAGGAAATATAAAAATGGGGGCTGAGTCATAGACTATGTGATTAATGTCAGAAAGTGAAGTCCCCCAAATAAACTAAGGTTTTGAAAAATGTTTAGAAAACAAACCAAGCCAAAAGGGTTTTGGAGGCAAGGCATACTAAAAGTAAGGAGTAAATGAAGAAAAGGATAATTTCATTGCCTAGGGAAAATAGTACAATCTTTATATATGACTCAAATCAAGTAGAAGTTGTCATCTAATATTTTGTTTACAGTAATTATTTAAATTACATTTTCAATGTATATTGAATTTTCAATTTATAAGGAACTTTACAAAAAGTACCACATACATATTTACATATTTCATAACATATAAAATGATCTTCAAGCTGGTGTGGGTCAAATAAATTTGGTTAAAAGGGATGGCAAGATAGAGGAGAACATACATATTATAGTTAGGTATTCTCTTCATGAATTTAAGTTTTGAAATTAAGATTAATGATATAACCTAACTGATAAAAAGTAAAAATATTTGAACAAGCAATTTTCAGATGAACACTTTAAAACTATCTATAGTCGTAATAAAAAAATGCTCTAAATCACTACTGATTAAAGAAATGTAAATTAAAACAACTCTGAGATAGTATCTTACACATATCAGATTGGCTAAGATGATAAAAGAAAATGACAAAATGTTGGCGGGGATGTGGACAAACTAAGACAATATATAATGCCCCATTGATAGAGCTATGAGCTGATCCAACCATTCTGGAGAGCAATCTCGAACTATGTCCAACTAAAGAACTGCATATGCCCTTTGATCCAGCAAAACCATTAATAGGTCTACATCCCAAAGAGATCATTAAAAAAGGGGAAAGGACCCACAAAAATATTTATAGCAGTTTTTTGTGGTGGCAAAGAATTAGAAATTGAGGGAATGAACATTAATTAGGGAATGGCTGAGTAAGTTGTGACATAGGAATATAATGGAATACTATTGTTTTATAAGAAATGAGAGCAGGTTGATTTCAGAAAAACCTGGAAAGAGTTACAAATTGATACTGAGAGAAGTGAGTAGAACCAGGAGAACATTGTGCACAGTAATAGCAACATTGTGTGATGAACAACTATAACAGACTTAGGTCATCTCAGCAACACAGTGATCCAAGAAAATTCGAAAAGACTTGACAAGGAAAATGCCATTCACATAGATTGGAATCTGAATGAAGATCAATATGGAAATATCTTTAACATGATAGGACATGTATAGTCATCTTGTACTGCTTGCTGTCTTGAGGATGGAGGAAGGAAGGTTAAGAAAGAAGGGAGAAAAATTTGAAACTCAAAATGTTACAAAAATAAATATTGAAAAATATCTTTATATGTAATTGGAAAAAAAAACTATTAAGTGAGGGAAAGAAAATTCTAGAACAGATTAATAAATCAATTGAGAGTATTTAGGAAATGATGAATACGAAAAACCAGAAGTAAATGGCATGGATAAATAAGTAAATAAGCATTTATTAAGTGCTTACTATATGCCAGGAACTGAGTTCCTGAGGCTACAAAAAGATGTAAAAGACATTCTGGACTTAAAGAAGTTCACAATTTAATGAGGAAGAAAACAAGATAAGGATAAATGATTTTATAACATCAATAAGAGGGCCATGACTTTCCCTTCCCCCCAAAAAAAGTATTAACAAATTAAAATACTGTTTTAGAACAATTAAATTGATGGTTATATGTAGAATATATTAAAGAGGGTGACACTGGTGGTAGGAAAGCTACACAAGAGTGTAGCCATAAAATACTCAGGCTATGGCAATGTCATTGTAAACCAAAAGAAAGGAAAAAACACACAATAACATGAAGAAAAAAAAACAGGACTTGATAAATGGATGACAAGGACTCAGGTGGGCTAGGGGAGATAGGATAAGAGAGAGGGAGGAAGAGGCACAGGGACAGGGGAGGTTTTAGGGAAGCCAAGTAAGAGGAATGAATTTTGAATTAGGTGAAGTTTGAGCTGAGAGAGGGAACCCCAAATGGAAATGCCTAGTAGTCAGAAGATACACAAATCAATTAGGAAGAATTTATGATGTAGTCCCTGCTTTTCAAAACCCACCTAATGAACCAAAGCTTTTTTGGTTTAAAATATATGTCTGATCTAAAGAGGGAAAAAACCCCACTTGAAATGCTACCTAATGAAAACTATGCCAACAATCTTATAAAATAATTGAGAATATTGAATTTAATATTATGTTCCTGAAGTTGTTTATAAAACAAAGTTGTGTGTGTGTGTGTGTGTGACACACAGAGAGACAAAATGACCAACCGACAGGAGAGGAGAAGAAAGAAAGACATTTCTGGGATACCTTTTCTTGCTCCTAAAGGAGATTTTATAGAAGGGATCAATTTGTTTGGATTGAAGCTTATACTTGTCACTTCCTACTATAGCCAGTTCCCTTCAAGTTCTTTTTAACATGTTGGCTCTAATCATCTCTAAATTAGCAGTCCTAATAGTTAATCCTATCATAAATGACTATGTACTGACTAAAATGTTCTCCAATCACATATACCACATGAAAGACAGGCCTTTGTGAAAGGTGTCTTTATTCTTTACTTTCAGATGCTGTAAGGTTAATATTACCAAATATATGATACCTGGCTATTATTGTACAAAAATTATTTTCAGAGTTAGAAATTTTACTTACCTTAAACTTGCTTCGATGATTATCTGGGACAGTTTCTTTATCTGGACAGCTACAACAGCTACCCATGACTTCTTTAGAAGACCATGTGATCTCTATATAAAAAGATGATTTACAGAAAAATTAATTATATGTGATTCATAAGTTTAACACACAGGGATAAAAAAATATCTAAAGAGAACATAAACATAATATGTAAAGATATGATGATGAAAATAGATATTTACATTTCTATTGTATTTTACAGTTTACAAAATGTTTTCCTCACAACCACTACCCTATGAGGCAGCACAAGTATTATTATGATCCCCATTTTACAGATAGAATGAAGGAACTGAGATTAAGTTAAGTGCTTTGATTATACCTGTGGGTATTAAATGTCAAAGCTAAGATTTGTTCTAGGCCTCCTAAGTGCAGATTCAGTATTCTTTCTAGTACATCATGCTCTCTCTTGCTATATGATTCATACAATTTTAGAATAAGGGAATCAATATAATACCAGTTTTGTAGTTTTCTCTAACAGATGTCTTTGGATAATTGCCTGTGAGACTGACACAGTCCATCAGAAAGCATTTTAATGACTAAATACATTGAAAGCTGTATCTAGATCATTTTAGAAGCTAGGCTATGAATTTCCTGAAATATACAACCTTTATGTATATGGAAATTTTTTTTCTTCTGATGTTTAAATTCAGTGTTTGAAAAAGAGACAATATATAATCGATATGTTAGAAATTTAATAATTTTAAATCACAATATGAAGAAAGATATATTGATTCTACCAAATGTCAGGTAGTCTACCAACTAAGTTACCACCAGCAGAGGGCTCTCAAACTATTTTTCAGAAGAAGAAAATCCTTATATCTGTTTCTCCCTCAAAACGCAACTAACAACATAATACATAGTATTAGGAATGTGATTCACAAAACTTAAAACTATAAACCCATATTATGAAGTTACAAGTTTTCCAAGTTTAGGAACTTTATTAGTTTGGGGGTGGGGTTAGGAGATAGCTGAAGGGCCTCCTGTTAAAAATCATCACATTTCAGTCCACCAAAGTATTATTTGAGGAATCTCCATTGACTAGTAAGGGACTTTTCCCACTTCCCTAAACACATTATGATAATTTATATAGTTTCTTTCATGCCACTCTCCCACTAAAGACATCACCAAAATAATACCAAAAGTTAGGGATTTTCAATAATGTGAAAGTAATTAAGAAAATCAGTTTTGTTTCTAAAGAATCTTTAATAATGGAGTACAATAAATACTTTACATGTATAAAGACAAAAAAAAAAAAAAAGCAGCTTTAAAAAGAACCCTGAAGCATTTTGAAAAGAGAGCTACCAATATTCTAAACGACAGCTGCATTAATGAAATAAGACGTCTAAATTAATTATTTTTATAGAAAACTATGAAAAAAACAAACCTTTCACTTACCTAGATTTAGCCATTAATATGCTTAATCTCTGCTGCAACATCAGGACTTTAATCATACTTCAAAATACCATACTTTGCTTGCTTACATAACCTAGGAATGTTAAAAATAAGAGATGTCAAAATTTTTAAATAATTTATAAAAATGTTGGGAGTTCTATCAATCTTATTTGGATTCCAGTTCAAAGTGTCAAAATCCTAAAAAGGGGGTTAAATGATTGTACATCAAATATCTCTGCAAGAGTTTTTCAATTTTTCCATTTTCCTATTACATTATATATGCCTATCAACATGAAATGTGGCTTTTCCAAAAGTGAAAAAATAAAATCTAATGTATGAGGTACTAAAGGTTAAGTTATGGTTCATTTGCCATTGAGAAGCACTGGGAAAGTAACTGTTCTCAAAGAGTATATGAAGGCAATTTCCCCCAGAGGGCCTTGAGACTTTAGATGTTAAATTACTACAGATTAAACAAAATTTATAAACAATCAATATAAAATTTACTTGCCTGGGCACAATTCCTAATATTAAATGTAAGCAAAAACTTTGGGAACCATTGGACTAGATGATTTCTTAAGAGTTACTTTTATTAGTTTAGGTTCCAACAACTCTGGCATAGGCTATTTTGATAGTGTCCTTAATTTATTTTACAGTTACTACCCTTTCTCTTATCCAAACCATCTTTCACAACATCAAAGTGCTATTTCTAAAAGTATAGAACCATGTCTTTTCCCATCTCAAGAAATTCTACTAGTTCCCATATTATTTCTAAGATCAAATATAAACTATGTTCCAAATATAAAGCCCTTCACAAATAGCTATAAATCACCTCTCAACTTATATATTACTCACCAACAAAAACTTTCCATTTCAATCAAATTATTCTACTTGTTATTCCTCATACACAATATCCCATGTTCTACACCTCCATGTTTTTAACCAAAGCTATGCCTAATACTTAAAAATGTATTCCCACTTGTTATTTTTTTAAAACTCTTAAAATTGCTAGTTTCCTTTAATAATCAGGGCAAGTGCTATCTCCCACATGAGACTGGCCATTTCTGATCCTTCTAGTTGTCCTCCCCCCTCTGAAATTATTTCCTGTTCACACACAAATATAGTGAACATGCTTCCATTGATAAAATGCAAGTTCTTTGAGAAACTCCTTAAATTTTGTTTTTATATCTTGAGAGCAAATTCAGTATCTTATTCAAGGAAAAATTAGCATAGCCTGAATGGAGTATATATTGTTCTAA
Organism: Sminthopsis crassicaudata; assembly: GCF_048593235.1. Taxonomy (NCBI): domain Eukaryota; kingdom Metazoa; phylum Chordata; class Mammalia; order Dasyuromorphia; family Dasyuridae; genus Sminthopsis; species Sminthopsis crassicaudata. The sequence goes on from NC_133621.1 coordinate 204,180,502, forward strand.
GATATTTATTTTGCCCAGCAGAAAAAGTCTCCCATTTCATTGAAAAAGTAAAGGTCATTCATTGCAAGCTCTTCCATCTCCCCCATTCTACATCTCAATGCTCTTCCAATTCCCTGTCCATTGAAAAAAAGAGTTTCTTCCAATTGCCAAATGGAAGTCCAGAATTTCTATAAGTAGCTCATAAGCCCTTGCCCTCGGTTTTTCCAACTTCTCAAGGAATATATGCCGCTTTTCCCTTGCTCCCTCCCTGTTTTCTTCTTTTGCTCATTTTTAAATCTTTAATCACCCATCTTTAAAAAAAAATTAATTTTGCCCAACAATCTCCTCAGTTTAATACCTTGTTTCATTCCTTTCTTTCAAAATCAAATTATTCTCATTTGCTATTTGGCTTTTCCATTTTCAATTTTTTTTAAATTCCTTGCATTATGGTTTCATCTCATCCATGTGACTCTCCAGCTATCAACTAAACCCAAATTCTTTTTTCATCCCTCAAACTTCTAAAGTTATTTATGACTTTTTTTGGTTTGTTGTTGTTTTTATGAAGTAATTGAGGTTAAGTCACTTGCCCTGGTTCATAGCTATTAAGTGTTAAAGATCTGAGGCCAAATTTGAACTTAGGTCCTAACTTCAGTCATATAGTAGGCCTTATTTAAATGCTTATTGTCTTCTCCCTTCTCTATGTCTTCTCATTGTACCCTCTCAAGTTATGTTCTGATCTATATTAGATGACTACCAAATCTATCAAGCTGTAATCTGTCTCATTTCTAGTCACATAGCAACCTTTAAATTTAGCACCTCATCACCTTTCCTATGGGTTATTGCAATGGCTTTCTAATTGATATCTCAGATAATATTCTCTCTTCTTCATAGCTACTAAAGTTACTTTCCTGGAAACACAGTATGACCATGTACTCCCATACTGAGTAACTTCTAGGATCAAATAGAAATGGCTTTTCATGGCACTTAAAACACTCCACAATTGGGTTCTGGATTACCTTTCTATGATTATTAACTCTTTACAAATTCAATAGTCTAGGCAAATTGGCCTTGCTGTTCCTCATAAATGATATTCTATCTTCTGTTTATGGAAATTTACATAGACTGTATCTCATTTTTCAATGCACTTCTCTGAAGTTTAGGATTTTAGTCTTCCTGCAAATCTCAATTCAAATATTACCTCCTTCCTAAGGCTTCACTAAGTGCTATTGTCTCTTCCTACCCCCCCCCAAAAAAGGTATTTTGTATATGCTTATATGTCTATTTGCTTATTTATCTTCCTTAATATATATAATCCTTGAAACCATTTTTGTCTTCATATCTCCATTTCTTATATCACACTAATATTCATATACTGCATTCATATTCATCAAATTTATATACCATTAATTATTCAGCTATTTCCCAAATGATGGGCACTCCCTTAGTTTTTAGTATTTTGCCACCACAAAAAGAAATTTTCAAAAGGGATTGTTTTTGTATATATGGGACCTTCTTGACAAGTTTTAATCTTAGAGCTGTTCGGAGTCCTCAAAGATTCTCTTCCTTGCCCAAGGTCACAAAAAGCCAAGATGGGTCAGAGGCAGGATTTGAACCCAGGTGTTCGTATTCAAATTTTCAATTCAATAAAAACATTAACCACTTATATTTATCTGTGTTAACGGCTAGAGACACAAATAAGAAAAAAATAAAGACAGTCTTTGTTCCACCATGCCCATGCCTATGCTATTCCTCATACAGGAAATACAAGCAATAAGTAACAGTGGGGATTTCAATCCAGCCCTCTTGATACTAAATCCCGTATCCTTCCATCTCAAATTATTCTATTCTAATAACAATACTCTAGGAATGACTATCTTTGGAAGTAAAGCATTGCATTTACTCTCCAATGTGGGTGATGTGTTAAGATTAGTCTTGTTAAGCAACTTCCCCTTTAAATTCAAGACTCCTGACTCCAGACCCCAGTGTTCTGATCCACTGTCACACTAGCTACTTCCATTAGAATTTAAATTCTTTGAGGGCAGGTACCCTCCTTCTTTCTGTTATCATTTGTACCCACAACACAATAAATGCTTAATAAATGCTTTTTGACTTGACTTTGACTTTCTCACTTCTTGTTTTTCAATATCTGTTTAGCTTTCCTGTTCCCCTCCTCCCTCTTTGCCATGTTAGGTTTCTCAGTGGCAAATATTACATTAGTTACCCTCCCAGGTACAGTTCTGGGTTAACAGGAATTGTTCAGTCGTTTTCAATAATATCTGACTTTTTATGATCCCATTGGGAGTTTTCTTGGCAAAGAGATTGGAATGGTTTGCCATTTCCTTTTTTAGGTCATTTTTACAAGATGATTGAAGCAAACAGGGTTAAGTGACTTGCCCAGGTCAGTGTTTGAGGCCAGATTTGAACTCTGGAAGAAGAGTCTTCCTGACTCCAAGCCTGGTATCTGCCACCTACCTACCCTGAATTAACAGGATGCTTGAATTACAAACCATAAGGAAGGATGTTAACCTCTATCCAAAGCACTATGGTAACACATTTAAATGGCACATATAAATTTACAAAGGTTTACAGAGCACACTTCTTATCTCAAAACATCTGAAGTAGACAGGACAAGTATTGATATTCCTCCTCAACTTTATAGTACTGAGGCTGAAAGATTAAAGGACTTGCCTTAAGATCACACAGCTTTGTCTCTAGCACTTTGTGTTAGAGACAAAGGATGAACACAGGTATGCCTCTTAAGTCCCCATATAATACCAAAATTCACTCAGGCAAGAGTTATTCTGTACCATTATTTTGTACCAATAATTTTGATGCTTTGTTGTTTATTTTCTAGTTATTTCATCAAAGATTAAGAGGAAAAGACACCAAATTTAAAACTGTGCATGTGATTACTCCAATCAATCAATAAGCTTTTATTATGGACTACTTTGTACCAGGCAACTGGTACAAAGTTAAAGAAAAAGTTAAAGAGTGCCTGCCTTCAAAGAAGTATACCTTCCAATAGGGAAAACCACATGTAGCATAAACAAAATAAAAAAATACATACAAAATCAAGTTTTCAGAGGGAGTGCAGCTGAGAGAAACAAGAAAAACTGAACACAGAATGTACTATAAGTTGCTACTTCATAGAAACTCTTGGAAAAAATTAACTGGAAATGGTGATTGTAAATATAAATACTAGTTAAGCTATGGTACAGAACTTAGTAAATTGAACTGTGATATTAAGACTGATAGAAAAACATGGCATCTAAAATGGCAAGCAATTTAAGAAACAAAGAGAAAATAGATAATAAAGGATTTAGAGGTAATTTTCTATACTGATACTCTAGGCTAAATCTGACATAGGTCGGTCCTACAATTAGTTGCACTTATTTGAAATACATGAATTGCCTGTAATTTTCAGTCCAAATAGGAAGTGAACTTAATGTAGAAAGGTGACATTTTGGCAATTAAAAATTAAGTTGCTTTGAAGAAATGAGACTGAAAGCAACATCAGTGTCTGTAAGTGAGGAAAACTCAAATTTTACAATGGCAAGGAAAGGCTTTTTATTAAAGATACACCACCAATTCATGTAGGCACAGTTCTCCACATGTACCACAGTCCCTTTTCTTAATCAATAGTAAGTGTCAATTGCAGCTAATATCCCAGTCACTAATATAGATAGGTAGGCAATGTGTGATCTAGGAGAAGTAGATACACATTCCTGAAATGCAATTTGGTGACATTTATCCAGATTTTGATTCCCAACAACAGAATCCAGGATCAGGATGCTTCTCCAAAAATAAAAGAAAAGGGGAGCCACAGGTAACCCTAGAGAACTTCTAAATTTAACTTTATGTATTAAAGTTATTTTTTGATTTTTGATGGAGATGCACTGGCTCTGGCAGATAGGTTTCATACCCGCCTGAAGGGCAGTGTCCAGTGCAAGCAGCTCCACTATCTTTAGATAATCGTCAGGTGATGTGGAAAGATCCAGAACATGGTAAATGGAAGGGACCAAATAGATACACTTCTTGGGGGAGAGGGTTTGCTTGTATCTCAACAGAAAAAGAAGGAACTCAATGGGTGCCAATGCTGTATCTGCTTTGTCCATCAGAGAGAGACACAGAAAGGGAGAGGACCTAGGAGGTAAGGGGTGGTTCCATTGCTGACTGTGCTCACCAGTGAAAGAGCCTGGCAGTTAACTTTTTGTGTACTTATGAACATCAAAAATAATTCTCAATGAGACTGATGCAGGACTTTAAAACTGCAGGAATCATTGGATTCCCTGTCACATGAAGTGATGGACAATAGATTGCTTTTGGACTACTTTATGGCTGCTGAAGGAGATGTATGTGTGGTTGTGAATTGATAGTTATTTTTAAACCTTCCTTCTGGAGCTCATGGAAATCTTTATAGTATTTTGTTTATTCATACTGTTATGTTACTACTTGCTTGTATGATATTACAACTTGCCTGTGTGAGTCCTTCCATGGTGATGGATTTAATCACTGATACATACCTGCTTCAATTAAAACAAAAGAAAGGGTGAGATGTAGAGGGTCACAGTCAGTGGGGGAGCTTTGGGTAAGGTATAAGACCCTTCAGTGCAGAGGGAACCTGCTGACAATGTTTAATTCAGTTCCCCATCAACCCTAAAGGCTCTCGGCCTTCCTGAGAAGTCATGGGGTGGTGACAACCTGTATTGAGATTGAAGCAGGTGGAAAACTACATATAATAGCAAGTTGTTTATGTGGTGCTACATGCTCATTGTTGTTTTTGTTACATTATATAAAAGAGAAAGCCCTTGAAATAAACAGACTCCATTTTTTCACCCTCCTCAGGAGTCCCACCTCATCACTTTTCCACTAGGAAGGTATATTTTAATCACCCTGGTGTAGGGACTCTAGAAAGCAGAACACAACAGTCAATCATAAGTATCCATTGATGATTCTTTTCTTTGGAGATAAAGCTAGAAATAACAAGATTTAAAAATCATACAGATATATGGAGTAAAAGTAAAGAGTACAAGAAAGCATCAAAGTTAAAAACTTGAGAGACTACAGAATGGCAGTATCTATAACAATAATAAAGACCTTTGGAATAAGGAAAGGTTTAGAGAGTTAAAGAGGAGTTCCATTTTGGACATATTGTATTTGAGATATATACAGTATAACCAGTTCAAAATGGCAATATAGACTAATAGCATATGGGACTAGAATTTAAAAGAAAAACTAAGGCTAGATATATAAAATGTAGGTCTGGAGATCTTTTGCAAAGAGATGATAATTAAATTCATGGGAAATGATGAGATAATCAAAGGAAATAGAAATCAGAAAATGAAACTGAAGAGAAGTGCTCAGAGAAGAAAACCAAGAGAGCAACATTACAAATATCCCATAAAAGAAAGGGATCAATGAGAGAGAAAAGGATTGAGGGAGGAAGTTAAGAAGGGTAAATAAAAACTGAGGAAATATTTGGCAGCTAGGTATCATAATGGATATCTGTAATTAGGAAGATTCTTTTTCCTGAGTTCAAATCTGGCTTCAGATATTAGCTGTGTGATCCTAGTCAAGTCATTTAATCCTGTTTGCCTCAATTTCTTCATCTGTAAAATGAACTGGAGAAAGAAATGACAAACCACTACAGTATCACTACCAAGAAAACCCCAAATGGTTCACAAAGAGTCATATATGACTGAAGAGACTGAATTTTGGCAATAGAGTTCATTAATAAGCGTATAGGGAGAAGTTGTGAATAAATGATGGGATTGAGAATAAATGATAGGATTGGAAGCAAGAACAAAGTGGACTTAGTAAAGGGGGAGGAATTAGAATGGACTAATAAAATTATTACCTATTCAATTAATATAGTGCAATTTACAAACTATCACATTTTGCACTTACATTGATATATGTCTGTGTGTATAAAGTCAATTTTTATCATTCATGGTAATTATGCTCTGTAAAGTCACCACAAACATAGCAAATACTGAACCAGAGTTGGGTTCCTATGAGTGGCCAGTTACATTTAGTTTAGTACTTTCCAGAGCAGTCTCACACATGCAGGATTGGATTTTCTTCCACTCCCTCCTCACAATCCCTCCCCCATACAGCATTGTTGATTCATTAACATTGAATTCAAGGCCGACAACACTATAACTCATGCCTGAGAGAAACTTATCTGGCACATGTATTTTCTCTCCTCTTCTGCTTAGAACACCAGACAACACAATTTTAAACAGGGAAATCACTAACAAAAAGCAAAAATATACAAACATTGCACTAAATGAGCCATGAATAGGATATTTGTTTATAATATAAGAGTTGAAATAAGAAGCCAGTGTCATCTTGCTCAACAGATCCAACAATTAAAGTATGGTAAGTTTTTATTTGAGGGTTAAAAAACAAAATTTTAGCAAATGGATGAATTTGCAAATAATGAAGATTGATTGCATTAGTAAAAGAAAGCTACACTTGCTCTGGAAATGGCATTTTAAAAACCATTAGAGTTAAAAAAAATAATAAAATGATGGTGTTGAAATACTTTTTGATCACAAAGCCTAATTCTTGGTTTCTTAGCAGTTCTTTAAAAACCTATAGAATTTTATTATACTATGGTAAAAGATAATTATTTGCCTCAATAAGACCCTATTTAATTTTGAAAACTATCAATTCTTAAATAAAGCATATCTACTCCTATCTAGACTGGATGTCAAGAGAATTCACATATCTCAAATAAATCTAACAAACACCAAGAAATTACTGAGCTGCTTCTGGTATTCTTACATTTTGACAATATATGATCCCCGATTGTATGGAAGGTCAACACTCTAATAAAGGAACTATGTCAGGAATGCAAACATTTAAAAAAAAAGAAAGAAAGAAAGAAAAAACAAGCAGCAAAATAGTGCTAGGGTATGGTAGAAGGGCACTACTGTTTGAGTTCTACAAAATTAATTAGCAATCTCAGAGGAGTAGGAAATGACTTCATTATGGAACAGTAAGGATTCATATACAAAAATTAAATGAATAATTGTAATCATCTAGAAATCCCTAATATACTTGGAGAGGTGGAAAAAAGCTGGATAGTTAGGAAACAACAAAGTGTTTATAAGAGAACAATTAGTGCTCACAGTGCTCAAAAATAATACAATGCTGACTCCCCATAAACCAAGCATATAAGGACTATCTGAAGCTATGAAATGTGAAACCACAAACTAACTATAATTCAGTGAATCAACAATTATCTATTAAGCTTAAATACAGTGTCTCAAAAGTGTAAGACCCAGAATATAGTAGTAGTGCTTATTCCTTTTCCCTTCAAAGATTTTTTGAATTACACTATATGATTGGTACAGAACTATGACAGACAGGATATAACACATGTATGCTTCCTGTCTTCAAGAAATTTCAAATCTAGTTTGAAAGACAAGGCTCTAAGATACCTTAAACAAGAGGAAAATGTAAGACATTATATAATTTAATAATCTGTATGATATAGATTACAAATATTATGGCTCAAAGATAGAAAAAACATATAGATCTTAAGCAATATTTTAAACAGAAACAAGATCAAAAAGAAAGTACAAAGCTGGGAAAAAATCTTTACAGCCAGTATTTCTAATAATGGTCTCACTTCTAAAATATATGAAGAACTGTGCCAAATTTTTTAAGAACACAAGTCATTGACCAATTGATAAATGGTTAAAAGATATGAAGAGACAATTTTCAGATAATTAAATTAAAGCCATCTATGGTCATATGAAAAAATGTGCAAATTAAAACAATTCTGAGATACCACCTCATATTTCCCAGATTGGCTAGGGTGACAGGAAAAGATAATGATAAATGTTGGAGGGGATGTGGGAAAACTGGAACTTTAATGCATTGTTGGTGGAGTTGTGAAATGATCCAACCATTCTGGAGAGCAATCTGGAACTATATAGCCTTATATTTAAGGGCTATAAAACTGTGCATGCCCTTTGGCAGTGCCATTAATGGGTCTGTATCCCAAGGAAATCATAAAGGAGAAAACGACTCCCATGTGCAACAATGTTTGTAGCAGCTCTTTTTCTTTCTTTCTTTCTTTTTTTTTTTCTGGGCTGAGGCAATTGGAGTTAAGTGACTTGCTCAGGGTCACAGAGTTAGGAAGTGTTAAGTATCTGAAAACAGATTTGAACTCAGGTCCTCCTGACTTCAGAGCTGTTGCTCTATCCACTTCACCATCTAACTGCCTTGTAGCAGCTCTTTTTGTGGTGGCAAAGAATTGGAAAAGGAATGGATGCCCATCAATTGGGGAAAGGCTGAAGAAGTTGTGCAATATAAAGGTAATGCAACATTATTGTTCTATAAAAATTGATGAACAAGTTGATTATAGAAAGGCCTGGAAAGATTTATATGAACTGCTGCTGAGCAAAACAAGCAGAACCAGGAATACACTGTACACTATAACAGCAAGAATGGGTGATGATCAACTATGAAGGTTTGGTTCTTTTCAGCAGTTCAATGATCCAAGGCAATCCCAGTAGACTTTGGACAGAAATGCCATCTGCATCCAGAAAAAGAACTAAGGAGACTAAAGGTGAATCAATATATGGTGTGTTCACTTTTTTTTTTTCCCGTTTCTTAATCTCATAGTTTTTCACTTTTGCTCTGATTTTTCTCTCCCAACATGATTCATAAAGCAATGTGTATTAAAAAAAAAAAAAAAAAAAAAAAGGCAAGTGGAAAAGGGCATTTCAAACTGGAGAAACAGAATGAGCAAATCACAAGTAGGAATGTAGACAGTGTGTGAGAAACCTTCAAACCAAACCAAACCAAACCAAACCAAAATTAGGACTAGATAGTATTTATAAGTAACTACTATTAATCTTGTAAATAATTAATTTCAATATGACATTTACAGAATACAAAAAATGAGGGGAAGGGAATAAGCATTAATAGAGTATCTACTATAAGCCAGGATATACTAAGCACTTTAAAAATATCTCATTTGATCTTCAAAACAAGGCTGAGAAATGGGTGCTGTTATTATCCCTATTTTATAGTCAAAGATACTAAGGCAGACAGAACTAAATTGACTTGCCTGGGTTACAGACTAGTCATTGTCTAAAGCCATAATAAAACTCAGGTCTTCCTAATAACAGGCCTAAGGTTCTATCTACTGCACCACTACTTGCTTCTAAATAGAAAGGGATCCCCTCCAAATTCCTTCTATGATGCAAAACTGGTCTTGATATCTAAACCTGAGAGGCAAAATAGAGAAAAAAGTACAGATTAATATCTCTAATAAATATCAATGAAAATTATTGAATAATACATTAGCAAAGAAGCTATGACAACATATTAAAAAGGTGATGTACTATAAACAGGTTGAATTTTAATAATGAATGCAGGATTGGGCCACATTATTAACAAAAAACTACATTTACACGACTGTATCTAGAGATAAAAGGCACATGACAAAATAATTTTAAGATGATAGAATTACATGGCCCTTTCCTTAATAGTATTGTGGAATCTATTTTTTAAAAGCGTTATTATATATAAAGGAAAAATTCTAGAGATCTTGCCAGAAAAGGTCAGTGATAAAGCAAGAAATGTCAATTAGCACTATTAACCACAATAGCTAACATTTATATAGCACTTACTGTATGATTGACACTGTACTTATAAGTGCTTTATAATTACTCATTTGATCCTCACAACAACTCTGAGAAGGTAGATGCTATTATGAGAACACTTTACAAATGAGGAGACTGAAAGCTGGGGGAAAAAATCTTTACAGTCAGTATTTCTGATAAAGACCTCATTTCTAAATAAATATTTTAGAATCATTAGAGAATTAACTCAAATTTATAGCAGTCATTCCCCAATTGATAAATGGTCAAAGGATATGAATAGTAAATTTTCAGATCAAGAAATTAAAGCCATTTCTAATCACATGAAAAAATACTCTAAAAACAATTAGAGAAAAGTAAATTAAGACAATTCTTAGGTACTATTTCACACCTTTCAGACTGTTATTGCCCCTAGTACTTTAGAACTCCTCAGCTCAAGAGATCAGTCAACTTCAGCCTCCTCAGTAGCTAGGATTACAAGGCAGAGCCACCAAGCCACACTAAGTAAGTACCACATTTTTAGAGGGACACTAGCAAACTTGAATTCATGCAAAAGATCAATTAACCAGCTCAAGGGAGAACTCTGAAGAAACAGTTTTCCAGGGGAGATACAATTACTATCTTCAAATATATGAAAAAATTTTATCTGGAGGATAACAGTTGCTTAGTTCAATATGGCAAAAAATAGGCTATGATAAATTTCCAAAAAAAAAAAAAAATTCTAAGGAAAAAGTTAATAATTTTATATAGAAATAACTTTTTAATAATCACAATAATTAAAAGTTTTTTTTGTTTTTTTTTTTTTTTAAAGAAAGGCTTCCTGTCAGTATAAATTAACACACAGTTTTAAAGTACTATGATGTTTGGAAAACACTTTTGTCCAACCTTGTAAGACAGGTTAAGTCTTATTATCCCCAATTTACTGATGAGGAAACAATTTCTGAGAGGTTAAGCAGCTTGCCATGAACACCCAGCTAATAAATATCTGAGGCAAGATTTGTTCAGACCCAGATGTCTAAATCTGAAGTTTAATATTCTACTTCCTACAACATCACATTTCCTTTCAATGATGACTTCTAAAATTTTTCTTTACTATGATATTCTATAATTAATCTTAATTTCAAATACAAACAAAATCTGAAATGCTTTTCACTAACAAATGGGAGTAAGGGAAAAGGATTAAATGGGCTTTTAACAACTTAAAAAATTAGTTTGAGATTTTTTTTTCTTCAATATTATCCATTTAAAATAATACAGAAATCAGTCAATTTTTCTTAGACCTTCAAGATGATTTGCTATCCATGAAATCAACCCCCGACTCTTCAGCTTTTCATTACAAACCTTGCTCTTAAGATTGAATCAAAAGAAATCTCTCAAAGAATAACGTTTATGAGCAAAAGTGGAGAAGAAAAACAACACTCAGGAAAACTATTTTGGCAATAAACTATATTATAATGAACTTATTCAAAGGAATAGGGTCCACTTTCAAGTGGATAGACCGTGGGACACCATACACTATTACTTCTCTCAAGATAATTTGCTTTTCCTCTTTTTGGAGTGGTCTTTAGAACATTCAAAACATTCTTGGCTGAAATTTTCAGGTCACTTCGATTTTTTTAAAGTGTCAAAAATCTTTTGGAGCCAAACCAGGTGAATAACATAGGGGAGGAGTAGTGGAAGTGAGAAGTTGATTATGATATGATGATTAATATAACTTAGGTTCAAAAGCAGGGTTTGACTCTGTGGTAGATGTGGAAGAACTATATATATATATATATACACACACATATACACACACACAATGGATTGGTTTTAAAAGGATTCCAAAAGTGATGTTCAAAAAATGTTTTGAAAAATGGCAATGTCACTGAAGTAAATAAAAAATAAAATCACTGGCCAAACATTAAAGAAAATTTTACTTGGAAATTGGTAGAATTACTTAATTCCACTAGATGTCCACTAGACATTAATGCCTTGGAAAATAGTACTATACTAACAAATATACCAGACCAAGAGCAATCCCCAATGGATAAATGATCAAAGTATACAAATAAATAGATTCCCAACTATTAATAATTAATAATCACATAAAGAATTGCCCATACATCTCCAATACTAAGAGAAATGTGCTACAATTCTTGAGATTTCACATGAAACACAGCAAATTGGCAAAGAAGATGAAAAAACAGAATAGTTGATGATGAAGGGGCAGTGAAAAGACAAACATGAAAAGACAAACACACTAATGCTTAATGGAACTATGAAGTAATTCAAATATTCTAGAAAGTAATTTGAAATTTAAAAAAACAAAACAAAACACTGTCCATATTTTTGGACCCAAAGATCCCAATCCTAAGCATACACCCAAAGGAAGTTTAAAATAGAAATAAAGGTTCCATATACACCAAAATGTTTACATTAGCACTTCGTGATAGCAAAAGCCTGAGATAAAATTAAGTGCTTTATAAATTGGAGAATAAACTGTAGTTCATGAATGAAATGGAATTTTAACCAATTCTAAGAAATTTAGTTTGATTATTGTCCTTCATTCTTGAAGAGGATCAAAATGACATCACTCTGTTGGGGTCAAGGTATAGTGTGTCCAACTGTAGCTGATTGGACCACTATGTACTTGGAAAGCTCTAGCACAAGTTGGGCACAAATAGCACATATGAACATTTGGAGGGGAAATATTGCTAAATTTGCACATCTCTAATTTCTTTTGATCTGCTGCAATTCTGCATCATTCGTAGAGCATAGCACCTTCTTTAATGTGAGAACGCCATGCTTGGCAATTCTTTGCCAGGATGTCACATGTCACACAATTAATTTCAGAGTTCTTCAGAAAGAACTTGAGAATGTCCTTGTCTCTCTTCTGATCTCCATGTAAGCACCTGCCTTGTATAAGTTCTCCATAAAATCTTCTTTTAGGCAACTGCTGGCATTCAAATAATGTGGGCAACCCAAAGAAGCTGTATTTTCTGAAGTAGGTTTGGAAGGCTTGGCAGTTCAGCTCAAGAAAGAATTCCTTTCTAGAATCCCACCCTGACAGGAGATCTTCAGCCTCTTTCTGAGACAATTCAAATGGAAATGATTCCGTTTCCTGGTGTGATGCTGGTAGATTGTCCAGATTTCAGGACACACACAAAGGCTCTGCAGACCTTCAATCTGATAGGCAGCCTAATACCTCTCGTCTCCCACACTTTCCTTCGGAGCCTCCTGAACACTGAACCAGCAATGTGTGCACCATCTATGGGGATCTCCTTGGAAAGTGGGGTATCATCCTTCATTCTCAACGAGGACCAAATGGCATCACTAGGTTGGAGTCCAGTTACTGTGTGTCCTACTGAGACTGATCACAGTAATGTGAAGAAATATGAATATGAAGAGATGGAAAGGAATATGAATTCAGAAAAGGATAGGAACATGACATGATTTTAAGCAAAGTAAGCAGAACCAGGAACAATATAGAAAATGGCAACGTTGGTATAAAAGAATAAAGCTAAACATGGTATAATTACAGTGACCAAACATATGTACCCCTAAAGAAGTAAGAAAAGCTATCTCCTTTCTCTGCAGACTGCGGGAGAGCAAGCTAGATATAGATATGGAATATCGCATAGAATCATCAAGCTTGGGTGATGTGTCAGTTAATTATGTTGGACAGTTGTTTTTTTTAAAACCTCTTTCTTTTTAATTTTTTGTTTTGAGAAAATAAACACTGAGTAGGAAAAGGGTAAGGTATGTGTTTTGAAATGAGAGATCTTTTTTTTTTAAGCTATTTTTTCAAACTATTAGAAGTTTGAAAGAGAAAAATACATATTATAAGTAGTTATCTTCTGTTATATTACTTTGAACTAATTAGTTTATAAATTAACTATTTTGGAAATGAAAAAGGTAGAACCATTTTTCATCTCCCTTAATTTGTGAATAAACAAGGAGGTTACATAAACTAATCACATAAATTTCATGGGCTGATTTGGAAAAAATGGTCAGATTAGTATTTGGGGGTTTTAATTATTTTTCAAGGTATTTTTCAAGGTATTTTTCACTTTATGTTTTATTATTCTAAACGACTAAGATTTTGTTTAAACATTTGTACACACAAAGAAAAGGATTTCATATGAAAATACAAATCTCTATTATCTTATAACTAAAAAAAAAAGTTACAATTAGTTTCAAAGTTAGCCTACTTGTCTTTCCCTTTGAATTTCCTTTTCTTCTCTTTTGCTTTTTTGTGCATTTTTAAAAAGCATCCTGTTATTTGTTTTGCTATCATTATCACTGAACTTTCTCTCTCCTCTCCTCCCCTCAATCTTTCACCCACAGGGAAAAAAAGATCCATCTTGTAACTAGCTATCAGTTTCAAAAAACAGATCCACATTTAACCCAAAATGAATGTTATTTTGTACCTTGAACCCATCACTTCTTTGTGAAGAGGTAAAAAGTATGCTTTCATCCTGAATCCTTTGCACTGATGTTCTGGTTATTTCCAGGATCAGAATTATTAAATCTTAAAGTCATTTTTCTTTTTGTAGTGTTTAATAACTATATGAATTGTTCTGGTTATGATCACTTTTTCACTCTACATCAATTTATGCAAGCCTCCCAAAGTTTCTCATGGTATAGTAATTTTCTAATATGTTTATACATCACAATTTGAACAGTCATTCCTTTCATATTCAGTTTTTCAATGTTTCAGTTGTAATTTTTAAAAAAGAGAAGTCCCACAATGAATATTTTTGATCATAAAGATTTTTTTCCCTCTTTTCTTGATTTTTTTTTTTGGGGGGGGGGGGAAGAAATACTGGTATCATAGGGTAAAAGGATAGACATAAGCTTAGTAAATGACTTTCTTCAGCTTCAAATGGATTTCCAGATCTGTTGAGGTAATTTGTATTACATACTTATTAGTAATTATAATTTTCCATTTTTACCATCTTTGTCAAGTGTGAGGTTAAAACAAAGAATTTATTTTTCTCTTATTAGTGACCTGAAGCATTTTTTCATATAAGTATTGGTTGATATTTCTTCTTCTGAAAACTGCTTATTTCCCAGGGGTGCTAGATGGCACAGAGAATGGAACAATGGGTCTGAACTCAGGAAGACCTGAATTCAAATCCAGCCTCAGACATTTACTAACTATATAACTGTGGATATGTCACTTAACCCTGTCTACCTCAGTTTTTTCATCTCAGTAGGAGAAGGAAATGGTAAACCACTTTAGGTATCTTCACTAAGAAAACCTCAAATGAAGAGTTGGACATAACTGAAATGAGTAAACAATATTTTGGTCAATTATAATGCCAGAAAAGAAATAGGTGAGCATTTGCAAAAATATAAAAGAACAGAATAAGAAATAAAGAATTTAAATAACACAATTTTTAAAAAAACCCACAATTGAACAAGCCATAAATGAACTTAAATATGAAAAAAAAAATACTCTAGGCCCCAGTGGACTTATAAGTAAATTATACCAAACATTCAAATAATAATTAACTTTAATTTTTAAAGTTGTTTGCAAAAACTGGGGAGAACTACATCCTATTGAGCTCCTTCTATAAGAAAAATATAATCTTGATAACTAAATAAGGGAGAGATAAATCAAAGAAAATTATAAACCAATATATCCAATCAACCTGAATACAGTATTGGCTAATTGACCCCAGCTAGTTTGGATTCATATCAAGATTCATTCAGTTTCAAAAAGATGATAAATATAATAGACCACAGAAATAATATAAAGAATAAAAATTACATAATATTCTTAAAGAAAGATGAAAAAGACTCCCATACAAATTATATCACTTTTTGTTTTAACAAGAAACTGAAAATAAAAGGATTTGTTTATTGGTTGGGAAATGTTTAAACAAATTATGGTGCAACAATGCAATGGATTATTATTGCACTATAAAAAATTATTAAAGAGACAGATTCAGAAACAGTTAGGAAAACATATTATAAAATGATATGGAATGAATTAAATTTTTATATACTTAACTCAATAGATAATAACTCTAAAAGACATCGATCAATGCAATGACCAACCATGATTATAAAAGACTGATATCGAAACATGCCTCCAAGCTTGATGAAGTAATAACCTACAAATATAGAGCATGATATACATTTCAATACAATACAAATTTGTTTTTGTGGGAAGGCAATGTTGCTGTTACCATGTTAAATCTCTGTCTCTCTGTCTCTCTCACACACACACACACACACATACACACGCACACACAGGGATTTGAGATATAATCTTTTTCTTGTTTTTATACATAGAAATCATTGTTGATGATCTCTAGATCACAATAAATAAAATAATTAAAAATAAAAAAAATCAAAAACATTTTTTTAAAAGGCAAATGTCTTTTGACTGAAGAAACTAGTACAATTTAAATGTTTCTGGATAATGGCTATTTTCTTCATAATATAATATATAAATAGAATTGATCTGCTATGTAATATCCAATAATTTCCTAAGTGTATACTCTAGCACAGGTAATTGTGCTACTAAAACAGTCAAATCATCATACAGATTTCATAAATAATATCATGAAAAGTAACTTGATGTCAAGGATGGTTTATATTTTCTATAACGGAAACCTATAACATCTATCTCTGAATTGTGAAAATGTTCAATTTTTGGTAAAAAAATAATTAAAAAGTTTCTTAGTAATAATTTAAAATCTTTTAAATTTAAACAATATCTTACTGAACTGGAAAAGATTAAGTATCATTTTGGTGCTAAAATCTAACAAATAAATCTATATCAAAACTAAAACTACAAAGCATCTCCACTTAAGTACTAGTTTTACCAGATAAAAGCCACAATGAGTTATCTGTTTTATTAACTTTTAAATAATGATGCAAAAAAAAAAAATTAAGTCTGAGGGCAAAAGTAGTTAAATATGTGGTACAGAGATACTTCTAACATTTGCATGATAAGCATCTCTTACTGACTTAATAAGGTATATAACATATTAAAATTTTGCCATGCTAGCAAGAAGCCAACAGCCTCAAATAAAGGTGCAAATCTCCTCTATCAATTTAAAAACTGTATCCTTAGGTTTGACAGGAATGTCTGTACTTGAAGCTGGAATTTAAAGTGAATGCAGTTAAGTAGAAAAACCCAAGGATATATATTTTTAAAAATTTTGACAAATTTTTTGTTTTCATTTCATCTTGTAGTAGTTAATTAAAAGTATTTATTGAATAAATATACTATAAAAGGCAATACTAAGTAATAGAGACATAAAATAAAAACAAAGTTCAGTCCCTGCTGCCAGAAGACTTATATTCTGTTTGTTTCCTCTACCATTTCAGAATTTCATTTTGGAAAACTGTGATTTTTTTATGAATTCATTCCCTCCCTCCCTCCCTTCCTTCCTTTTTCTTTCAATGAAACAATTTGGGATTAGGTGATTTGCCCACAGTCATATAACTAGTAAGTATTAAGTGTCTGAGGTCAGATTTTGAACTTAAGTCCTCCTGACTTCTATCCACTTTACCATCTAACTGCCTCATGAATTCCTTTTCTACAATAATCAAGAAGTGTTTATAAAGCCCTTATGATGATCCAGGCACTGTACTAAATTCCAGGAAAAAAAAAAATCCTTGGCTTTGAGAAGGGAAAAAACACATACAGATATACAATAGTTGGATATCAAAGGGAAGGCCTGTGAGTCTAGGCATAGAAATATGTGAAGGAGCTAAGAGTTAGAGTGCCATGTGCAAAGAAAAGCAAAACAGGACAGTGTAGCTAAAGTATTATTACTTCTAAATATATAATAAAAAATAAAATAGGGCCTGTTTTATCCATAATTATTAGATTTGTTGATAAAATGTGTTTTTATACAATTTTTCAAAAAATATGATTTTGAAACATGACAGCATATTATTGTTGCAGAAGGATCTTTTTGAAGATGTTTGATTGTCCTATCCAAACAAACCATATTTTCTCTGGTACAGTTCAAAGTTTCTGCAATTTACAATTGGTCACTCCAAAACTTCTTAGCTATTTATATGCACATATGCATATCCTCAGCCTTTTAAGGGTATTCCAAGTCAAAAACTAATCTATTGTGTGGATTTCTCAGGACTAGTCACCACAATAATCACAAAATTGTAACCCTTTTTACTTGGCTATCACACTTCTACGTGGAAGGAGCTGTCTGCTCCCTTTCCCATTCTCTCAGTATTCAACACCTGACACTATAGTTACTAAGCAAACTATGCATCACAATACAAAGATAGGAGTTGAGTTTCATTCCCTATTAAGTATACAAGAAGAGATAGATAGCTGTCTTGGATGAATGCTCTCTTGATTAAAAATCTGGTATTTTATGGAGAATGGCTGAATAAATTGTGGTATATGAATAAATATTATGGAATATTATTGTTCTGTAAGAAATGACCAATAGGATGATTTCAGAAAGGCCTGGAGAGACTTGCAAGAACTGATGCTGAGTGAAATGAGAAGGACTAGGAGATCGTTGTATACTTCAACAGCAATACTATATGATGATCAATTCTGATGAATGTGGCTCTCTCTTCAACAATGAGATGAACTAAATCAGTTCCAATAGAGCAGTAATGAACTGAACCAGCTACACCCAGCAAAAGAACTCTGGGAGACGACTATGAACCACTACATAGAATTCCCAATCCCTCTAATTTTGTCCGCCTGCATTTTGGATTTCCTTCACAGGCTAATTGTACACTATTTCAAAGTCCAATTCTTTTTGGACAGCAAAACAACTGTTTGGACATGTATACATATATTGTATTTAATTTATATTTTAACATATTTAACATGTATTGGTCAACCTGCCATGGGGGGGAGGGGGAAGGAGGGGAAAAATTAGAACAAAAGGTCTGGCAATTGTCTATGTTGTAAAATTACCCATACATACATTTGATAAATAAAAACTATTTTAAAAAAAATCTGGTATTCTATCTGGTATTCTTGTCCTTCAAGTATAATTCTGTTGTCAATCCATGTTTGGCCATTCAGATTATGCATTCAAACAACATAAATAAATCAATATATATGTATGAAATATCTAAGCATAAGTGATATAAAAAGAAAAAAAAAAAGTCACTTTCCAAGAATTTGCCTTCTATTGCAAGAAAAAGTATACACACACAGAAGTACCTATAAAATACATATAAAGTCAATAAGATAAATGGGGGAGGGGGAGGAACCTGAAGAGAAAGTGGGAATAGGAATTGGGAAAGGCTTTATATAGAAGGCATTATTTTATTTGAGTCTTGAAAGAAAATCTAGGCACCCTACAAGGAATGAGTATATTCCAAGAATGGTCATCAGTTGGTGTAAATTAGCACTATTTACTAAAGCAACTGGAATAAGATCTTCATTAGTGTGAACAGTTTAAAAATAAGGAGGGTGTTTCTCCACATTTAAACACTTTCAGGTGATGGCAAAAGTTATCTTTGTTTCCCCAACCATAAATTAAGGGAAATAATAGCACTTTCCTTAAAGAGTTTTAAGGATCAAATTAAATATCTGTAAAGTGCTTAGCACAGTGCCTAGCCTATAAAGCATATAGTAAGTACTCATTCCCTTCTTTTCCCTTCCTTAAAACTCCTTGCGTCAAATGTTAGATGGGATACAAATGTTTAATTTTATTTCAATCTCCAAAACTGAACTATTTAGACTAATCTGAATCACGCCCCAATTATAACAAATAATAATCCAAAATATCAGCAAAATATATTGAGAAGTAGTCAGACTGAGAGGAAGAGAGCTAAGAAAGCAGTGTCATGAAAACCCAGAGAAGCAAATCCAAGAGGAAAGCATGATCAACCCCGTCAGAGGTTATAAAGAAATCAAGAAAGATGAGAACTGAGAAAAGACTATTGGATTTGGCAATTAGGAATCAGGAAGAAATGACAGCCCTAATTGGTACAAAAATGTGACGACCCTGTGTCTATAGTAGGAAAGGAAAAAGGAAACTCATACATAAGACTTCTATGTCCCAAGGAGATCCACTTAAGGTTATTTTTACAACCAGTCAGAGATAGGATTAGGATCCTATGTGCGTCTAAATTTGCAACAAAATGGGCGATTGTATGGCACCTTCCAAAGTGGCTCTTTGGATTTCCCTTTTTATATATAAACCATTTCTGATTTGCTTTAGCTCTGCTACTGCAACCAGGGAGAAGCAGTGTGGGTATGGGTTGTTCATTCCAGAAAGGTGGTTCATGGAGAACAAAAAACAGTCTGATGTCTCCAAAGCATAATGTGTGAAAAGAACTAATAGATGACTAGGATGGAAAAAAAAAGGCATAATGTGATGGGTTTTAAATGTCAAAAAGAGGAGCTTAAATTTGACGTCAGAGAAAATAAGAAGCCAGTGGAGTTCTGGTAAAGAGGGACCTGGTCAGACTTGTGGTTTATTGTGACAGGAAGGTGGGGGGATCTAAGAGGTTACAAAATTGTAATTCAAAGATTCCATAATCTCAGTATGACTCTGAAGATGAAATATCAGCATTTCAGAATGAGGAACCATAATAATATTGTTTCCCTCCCTAGGGAACATTTGGGAGATCCTTATAGATGTATAGATCTACCTCCAATTATTATTTTTTATTATCACTGCACCCTATGCTGCTTTCTATCACTGAATGCAATTTTGAAGTCTCATGCTTACCATTTAATAAAGTTTTGGACAAGAGTATAATGAATTTTCTACCTTAAGGAACGGTAGTTTTCAAAATCAAGAATAACTGCAGTAGTTCTCCTAAGAAGACCCTAGGAAGGCAGAGGTTCAGCCTCAGTGTAGTACAAACACCTGTAGGCCAACACCATGCAATCAACAAACAACAAGCTCTGGGGGCAGATGGAGTTGGGAGGCAGCCTCAGCCTTAGAGACTTTCCTTTTGTTGCTGTCAAGGAGAGGGAGATGCAGGAGCAGAGGGTGGGGACGCTGACTGTGGGCAACTACAGATGAACAGAGTCTTAGGTTTGAGTTCCAGAAAAGAGACAACAACTGTAGTTTGCAGCCACCAGAAGGACCAAAAGAGTAAGATCATATATGGTGACAGTGTTACCGGGGAGTTCAAGCCATGACTTAGGAATGAAGAGAAGAGTCTATGGTTCAGCCCCAGAACTTACCTCATTACATAAAAATAAGAAGGATTTGAGGCTTGGGTGGTTATTTTTGGGACTAGAACCTGATCACACTAATAGCTGCCTAAAAGTAAAATAAAACAAACAAACAAACAAAAATGAATAAAAACAAGCAAGCAAAGGGAGAAAGAACCCAACTATAGAAAGCTAGTATGTGGATAGAAAAGATCAAGATTCATATTTGGAGGAAGATATGAAGCTTAAAAAGCCACAACTTTTTCCAATGAGAAATGTCAAATGTTCCCAAGCCAAAAAGATTTCTTAGAAAAACTTAAAAAGGACTTTAAAATCAAATAAGAGAGACAAAAAAAAAAAAAAAAAAAAAAAATTAGAGAGAAAAAAATAAGAGCAAAGAAAATCAAGAAAATTATTGAAAAGAAATTTAACCAACTTGAAATAGTGAACCAAAAAATCTAAGAAAATAAAATCTAAGAAAGAAAATAATTCTTTGGAAACTAGAATTGGACAAAAGGAAGCCAATGACATTCTAAGACACAAAGAAATAATAAAACAAAAGCAAAAGAATGAAAGGATAGAAGATAATGTGACAGAAAGACAACTGATGTTGAGAACAAATCAAGGAAAAATAATAAGAATAGATGGCCCAAAGGTTATTATTAAAAAAAATCTTGATATAATATTACAAGAAATTATTAAGGACAATTGCCCTGAAATTCTAGAACAAAAAGGTAAATTAGAAATAAGAAAAAGCCACCAATGAATTTACTCATAAAATGGAAATAGAAGGCAGATTAAAAATCTGAATTCAACAATGTTACTTTAAGGAAATGAAAAAAAAAAAAAAAGAGAAAGAGAGATAGAGAGAGATACATATAAATATAAAATAAAGATTAGGAGTAGCATTTATTATACATGTTTTAAAAAAAGCTGGGGTACTCAAAGTTAAAAGTAAAATAGATTTAATCAGAAGAAAGAAAACAAGGAAACTATACTGTCAGCCATTGTCAGAATTCAATATTGCTTTAAACTATTTAAAATAACTAGACAATATAAAATAAAAAATTTAAAATAACTAGACAGCATAAAATACAAAAATAGAGCATATTTGCCAAAAAAAAAGACAGAGGAACTATATAAATATAAACTTAAAACACTTTTTTATACAAATAAAATTAGAACTAAATAACTAAAGTAATAGTTATTGTTCATGGATAGGTAAAGCCAATATAATAAAAAAGTGACAATTTTATTTAATTAATCTAATGTAATGTCATCCCAATTAAATCAATAAAAATTATCTTATTGAGTTAGAAAAAAATAATAAAAGTTTTCTAGTATAAATAAAAACCTACACAGCCAAGAGTAGAAGGAATGCAGAAAATTGGAAAAAACTTTCATAGACAATCTCTCAAATAGAATGCAATTGGGTTGGAATATTGCTGTAGTGTCTAAAATGATGGTTGATTTAGAAAAACATGGAAAAACTTAGAATTATGAAAAAACATACTATGTATCTTCAGAGAAACAGATGACAAACAGAAATATGCACAATGGTCACACACACCCCCACATTCTCCATGCTTAATTGTAGAATTTTTTGGGAGGGGGTAACAAAGTAAAAAGTGCTCAGTAGAGAATAAAAGAAAACTAAATAAAGAAAAGTTGGACAACTTTGAAAACAATATATAGTAATTATCATATAGATTTTCTTGAAATGATAATTTAATATTTTGTATTGAATCCTTTCATGTTCTGCAATGTACATAGCAATCTTATTTTTTTTTCCCCTTTTCTTATTTTGTACTTGGTTTAAAATAAATTTTAAAACTTTTAAAAAAAGAATATAATAAATTTGACATGTAACTTCAAAAACTTTCCTGTTAATGTGTGATTTCTTCAGACCCTTCTGTTCTCTTCTCCTTTGGGTAAGAGGGAGAGAATCGTATCCTTAGTCCCTTTCTCTTTCTTATGCTGAGGCAACTGGGGTTAAGTGACTTGACCAGGGTCACACAGCTAGGAGGCCAAATTTGAACTGAAGTTCTCCTGATTGCGGAGCTGGTGCTCTATCCATTGTGCTACCTAGCTGCCCCACACACACCCCTTAAAAACAATCTGATAACAAAACTGCATGGTCAAGTTAAACAAATTCCTTATCAGTCATGTCTAAAATTATATTTGCAATTCTTATTTCAAAGCCAATCATTCAGCAGTTGAGGAATAACTATTAGTCTCCAAAATAACAAATATAAACATATGCATTGACATAATAAACTGAACTTTTAGAGACTCACATGTATAATATCAACTCCAAAGAAACTGTATCATTGGTTAAGAGGGAATACTGGAAAATTTGATGATTAAATATCCAAATAACCATTCCTTTTCATATTAAAAGTCATGTCCCTATTCTGACTGAAGTGGATATCTTCAATATAGAGAAGATCTATTTCAGTTCCATTTAATCAATGATGGACAGAAACAGCTACACCCAGAGAAGGAACGCTGGGAATTGAGTAAAATGTTTTCACTATTGTCAGAATTACCCAGGTTACTTTTACCTTCGGAATCCAATTCTTAACGTGCAACAAGAAATTTGGTTTTACATTAACACAGGATTCAGGTTCCATGTCTAAGAATCCCAGACTTCAAATCCAACGCTCTATCAATTGCAGAACTGAAGTGCCAGCTCTTCCAATTCCTATTCTATGATCTCTGAGTTTCGTCAGTTTAGAAAAATCTGAATATATTAATGATCTCTCATTCATTGCAATTTATGCCTCTAAAACTATTTCTAACATATCTAAGTTCACTGAAAGTCACAATTACAGAAGCCATGTTAATTTGAAAACTCCCATTTTATTTGATCCAGTGCTTTCCCTCTAAGATTGCCTCTTACTTACTCTGTATATAACAGTTGTAAATAATTTGCTCCCATATGATTTCCCTGAAAGAACTGTAATTTTGCATTCCTTTGTATCTCAAGTACTTAGCATAGGGCCTGGCCCATAGTAGGTGCCTAATAAATGCTTAATGACTTTACTCCAAGATGCCAAATTGGAAAATCAAATTATTCTTAATGCTTAACAAAATGTTAAGCAAATGGGATGATGCTAAGTCCAGAAAAGGTCAAAAATTAGATTTTAAAAAATCAACCACTTAAAAAAACATCTTGAATTTAACTCTACCAAGTAAACTTGATAACTATCACCACATATAATCTATTTGCTTTCTGTGAAATCAATTTAGTGGATGGCACTGTTGCCAATGTTCAAAATATTTGTTTCTTACATACTCTATAGCCATCAAATTATTATTCAATTTTGGAAAAGAAAAAGGATCAAATATAAATAAAAATAATATGTTAACGGGCATTTCTCAAGCTGGCTATGGTAAATTATGTGTATAGTAAAAAAAAAAAAATTAACATTTCACAGGCAGAAAATGATTTATACCTTCTCTACCTTTCTCTTAATGAAGTCAGTTTCAAGAAATGAGACATTGATTTCTCAGATATGATGACAGATCTACACTTGGGGTACACTTGGGGGGGAGGAAGGGGAGGGATGACCCAATGTATTTTTCTCAGATAAAATTTCCGTGGGAAAATAGATCTCAAAAGAAGAAACAGAACAGACTAACTCCATTTCTTTCAGAATCTTGCCCAACATAACTCTGTGTCTATGTATTAAATAGGATTGTGTCTATTACATGGAAAATACAATTTCTTCAGGAAATGCAGGGAAATGTTAACAAGGCTGAGTGACCATGAAGGGAAAACACTGGAAAAATAATGTTATATTGTAACAAAATTAACAAGAATAAGTATACTTTTAAAAAATAATAATTTGCTGATTATGTACAATGATAAATTTAGCTCAATTTTTTTATTTCTCAAAAGGATCCTTTAAAAACAAAAACCACTGGCACAACTTTGGCATTCTTGATCTAAACTATAAACCCTTTGGCTCCCACAAAAACAAAATTATTGTAACCACACACAAGCCCCAGTGCAGACTTGTAGTTTTTACATGCCGCCCACACAGAGCTCTGTGAGCATGTGATTAGGAAGGCTGATGCATGATCACACTAAATTCCTTCCCTCAGCTCACACATCAAGAACTTGCCATCTCAGCTGCATTCTTCTTCAAACAACCATGGTAACCTTAGCAACCCTATCCTCCCAATACAGACAGCTGGTCCATTTAAAGTCAGCTCTGGTTGGCAACTAAAATGCTTGTTCTTCAAATTGGGGGGTACAGAGGAGAGGTTTTCTTTTCAATACACATTACAGGGGTTGATTTAACTTGATCAGCACTTTTGTCCTGTGGCAGCAATTTGTGTAGAGTTTCAACCTATTCTGAGCTTGTTTTGAAAAATCTAAAGCAAAGGGCTGACTGGAATAAAATTAAGCTTGCTTAATTCCAGTACTCTGGAAAATTATATAAAGTAAAACAAAAAGAAAACTAAAATCACTGCATTAAACTCCTACAACAACTACCAAAAGAATAACTTTATCCAAAGATTAAAAATAAAACTTTAAACTCTAAAACATCTTAAGAAAGCACAACTATTGCTAATGAGCCTGTTCCTGTAAAGTAACCAATTTCTAAACACTTAGGACATTTCTAAAAGTCAAAAGTTCGGTAACTCCCAATTCACAAACTTAGCCAGTAAAAATAAATTCATGTGCTTTATTAGATATCTATATACAAGCAAAATCTTTGACAAATTTTGCTCCACATTTAATTTATCTAACAAATAGCACAAGGTAAAAAGCCAAATAATAATTAAATTAGATGAGTCCAGAATTATTTTAGTAAATCACGATAGCAAGTCCCTA
Source organism: Sminthopsis crassicaudata (assembly GCF_048593235.1). Classification (NCBI taxonomy): domain Eukaryota; kingdom Metazoa; phylum Chordata; class Mammalia; order Dasyuromorphia; family Dasyuridae; genus Sminthopsis; species Sminthopsis crassicaudata. The sequence continues at coordinate 204,206,063 of NC_133621.1, forward strand.
CATTTTAACACAAGATTTTTACTTGATCACTTTGTAAATTTTTCCCTCATTAGAAACACTTCTTTCAAAATAGTCTCAAATTTTAAAAGGATCTGTGATGTCAGTGATTCTGGAGTTCCCTCCAAGGATACAGATCAAAATGCATCCCAGGCTGACTCACTGTGCAATGCTTTTCCATGATCTTTCCAAGTTTACTATGGTAAGGCAGAGTGAGGGGTGGGGTGTCCATATAACATCTTAGAAGGCTTTCTTACTTTCTAACGATTGCATGAGGGCACCAGTGGAGCACCGTGGCTGTTCAATGTTAACCCCTTGCTCTTACTATGTGACTAGATTGCCTTCTCTTATTTCTTGATGACATACTTTTCCCCCCCCAGAGTTCCTTGTTATAGATTGCTACTTGCTCATACTCACTGCCTTCTCACTGCACATACTCAGTACTCCACTGCCTTCTATGTAATATTCATTCTTCAGAGGGAATGATGCTCCATGTCCCATTGCCATATAACAACTTGTAAAATGTTAGTATGGAAAAGACAGACTTTAATTTTCATGAGAAAATAGGATAAGTTAAAGAGTTCTGCAATTTTCTGAAAGCAATCTAGCACTTTTATTTTCCTATTCAACTCTGAACTCATTAGCTGTCCATCTGTGCTGTCTGTACCAGATGTACTTCTAATGGTTTGATTCTATGGGATGTATATATCCACATGCAAGTTGAAATCTGAGCAAGAGGCATTGTTCATCCATTGGGTCTTTCCTGTGTGGATGGACAAGCCAAATTTCTTAGTGATTACAGATCTCTTTCGGGAAACTGAAATGTTCGGGACTTGATATAACTAGCACAGTCATCTGCAAATAAAAACACTGTGAGGATCTCACAAGTTATAGGGAATACCTCTCTGACTTGCATTCATCATTACAAGGAATGAGCGTGTTAAACATACATTTCCTTGTTTTATGGGACTGCTAATCTTTATTATTAGAGGATCATTGAACATCACTAATTCTCTCAAGGAATCCCAGATGATCTGAAAGACTTCTTGCTGTAAAATAGTCTATAAAGCTTAGTTTTCTCTTTCAAAAAATAAAAATTTTATCATTGTCAAAAATTAGGAAAAGAAAAATTGCATGTTCACATCTTTCAGTTAATTGTGAAATGCAAAAGATGTGGTCCAGTGTTGAATATTGCCTTTATTATCTTCTGCCCTTTCAGATGCTGTACATTAGTCCCTCAAAGCCCTAATAATTTTATCAAATTGTATCTTGTCTTTATAATACTTGGTTGGATCTGGCAACTTTTCCCATTTTTAGTCTCTTTAGTGCCATTCCTGCTTTCTCTATAAATACGGTCAAAACTGGGATGGTAGGATCCTTATAGGAGAAAATAATTTGTTAAAATGTTTTAAAAATCTTTTCTGTTTTTCTTTTCTTTGTATCCTTTCATTTTTATTGGCATTTTTCCTTGAGATGACTTTGCTTAGTTGGATATCTTACCAAGCTTTCTTTCAATTTTATCCATTACTTCCTTCTGTTTTATGAGACAATACTGAACATACTTTCATCCTTTCACAATAATACCATTGGTTTGATCTTCACCTTAGTCTATATTATATGTCTATTCCAAGAGACAAATACTTGCAGAGAGGGTTGAAATGGCACTAGGTTGGAGACTGGGTATGAGTGACAGACACTAGCACCACAAGGAGACAAAATATCATTGATGATTTGGAAGAAATATATGATTTGATAGAACAAAACTAAGTCTCCTAGAGACTTCTACCAATAGATGGTCTTGAAATCAGATTAATTATTACAAACTGAACTGATGCTTCCACTGCTCAAATACAAGAATGATCCATAAAATCACACACAAAAAAACTTTTTGACAGATAGTGTCAAACCAAATACTAAGAGTGCCATTCCAAATACATGGAAGTGTTGAGTGAAGGGGCTCTCTCCGAGAGCCTCCACAGCTGTGGATCATAACATCTGAAGGAGTTGCAAAGCAGCTTTTACTGACACAGGTGTTGTGGATTGGGAATGAGATAAATGGGAGGCAGAGGGAAGAGGAGAGAGGTCAGACAATGCAATTGCCTCTCCATGGAGAGGTCAGAGAATAGCAACTGCCTCTCAGGCTCCTTGCATCCTCCTCCTCCTCCTCCTCCTCTCACATGAAGGGAGAAGGGATCCATTCTACAGTCTGAGTTAGACCTCCAGCAGCCACTGGCAGGTGGCTCCCTTATCACAACATGGAAGGAAGGCCATATGAAATATAAACTGTATTCAGTAATTAAAAAATGACTATTACATTGAACTTTTTAAAGGTTTCATTAGCTTACTATGATATATTCAGTGAATTATCTAAATTTTAGAATAAATCTTAAATCAGTGGGTAGTCTAAATTTAAAATAAATCTCACCAAAAAATAACAAGTAGAAAAATAAAGACAGGAGTAGAACTTCTGAAAAATAAGACTTAGAAGAAGAATATAGTACATAAGAGTAGACCTTGATGGCAGAGAGATACAAATTCCCATTCTGCCTTATGTCTATGTGACTCTTACAAGTCAATTAACCTTTCATTTTCTAAGTAGCTCTCTAAAAAGTAGTATAGCAGGTGAAATACAGACATTAGAATCAAGAAGATTTAAATTCAAAAACTGTCTCAGAATTACTGGCTGTGTAACCCTGGGCAAGTCATTTACCCTCTCAGCCTCAGTTTCCTTCTCTGTGAAAAGGGGACAATAGGATCTATCTCATAATGTAATGAGAATCAAACGAGACAATATGTAAACAACTTTGCAAATCTAAATGTCCTCTATAAAGCTATCTAGTGTTACTATAAATACTTTTAAGTTACAGAGAAGATGTCAACCTGCATTAGTAGAGAAAGTTCCTTACCTGGAAGATTCCTATAACCAATGAATTTAGGTATAGTTCTCACCTTAAGATCTAGCCAAGAAAAATAAATAAATTATATATATATATATATATATATATATATGTATATATATATATATATATATATATATATATATATATATATATATATATATATATATATATATATATATATATATATATATATATATATATATATATATATATATCTAAAATTATGAGGGGGTACATTTAGATCCTGAAATATAATTTTAGTCTTATTTCTCTTCTGTCATAGGCTAATTTTTTCTTTAAATAGATGCTACATTATACAATGCATGTATATTGAGTACTGATACTATTTCATTACCATATTTAAGTTTAATGCAGAAATGAGTTCAATGTATTACAGCATAAAATGTGTGTGTGTGAGTGTGTGTGTGTGTGTATGTATCCACACATTTCTAAATATGCTTTATCAGCCTTTCACATAATCTAGATGTGAATGATGTCTCATCTCTTCACCCCTTCTGCCCCATGCTTATATCTGCCTACCCCAATTAGGAAATATGAAATATACTAAGTTTGAATGCTGGTTTTTTTTTTTTAACTTCTTCTAATATAGTTCTTTTTCCTTTCTGCTCTTAAGACTATAAACTTGAAACAACACAATCCCCAGCACTAGTTTTTCTTATTTATTTCTCTCTGGAACCCTTAATGATATTAGAATTTCAAACAGTTATTGTGTCTTCTCTATATATAGATTATAAAGCACTTCATCAATTAAAACACTTAAAATTTTCAAATTTATTTCCATTTCACTACTGGGATTGCATTTCAAAGTTTCAGCTCACCTCTGGTCTTTTTATCAGGAATATATTAAAGTCTTATTAGATTAAAAGTCTATTTACTTTTCTACAAGGTTATATATAGCCTTACAGGGTAATTTATTTTGAATTGTAAGCCTTTATTATTTACCTTCTGGAATTTTGTGATTCTCTTTTAGACAATTATTACCAAGTCTTAGGCTGTAGTTCCTTACTGACTTCTTACATTTTGCTTTAAATTTTTGATCTGAGGAAGCTCTGGGTTTTGACTATAACATTCCTTGGAATTTTCATTTTGGGATTTCTTTGGGAGGTGAATTGGTGCATTCTATTTTCAATTTGCTTTGAGGCATCAGTGTTCAAATCTGGCCATAGATACTTACTAGCGGTATGACCCTGAACAATCACTTTTTGTTTGCCTTAAGTTTCCTTGTAAAATAGGAATAATAATAACACCTACCCTTCCAGGGTTGTTATAAGGATAAAATGAGATAACAACATTGCCTGGCACATAGTAAACACTATATAAATATAGTTATTATTGTTATGATGAGTCTGAATAATTTTCTTTTGATTCCTTGAAACATGACAACCAAAAAGAAATTGGGGGGAGAGAAGGAGTAGGATGGGAAAGGTCATGCTTCTCAGGGAATCTCATAATTCTTATAGTTTTGATTTTTTCCTTTTCCTTTTTTAGCAAGGGATTCAGGGTTAATTGACTTGCCCAGGGTTACATAGCTATTAAGTGTTAAGTATCTGAGATTGGATTTGAACTCAGGTCTTCCATTCCTCTATTGGCTGTGTACCACTTAGCTGCTCCCTCATGATTCTTTATGTCTCTATGACTTCTTTTCTAGATTGTTTTTACTAGTAAAGTATTTTACATTTTCTATTTTCTCAATTTTAAAATTTTGGTTCTAATATTTCTTTTTGTCTCTCAGAATTATTAAAAATTCTCCTAGCTCTGTTAATTTTACATAGAATCAATGATTTGGTTAAGTATTTCCACCTGTTCTAAGCTATTGATTTTTCTGGCAACTTTTTAAAACTGGAGTTGTCATAAAATTTTTTTTACTTGTTTCAATCAGTCAAAATCTACCTTCTTCTCCTTTCATTCTTATCTCAAACTTTCCCCCACCCCAACAATACAAGAAAATATAACCCATTAGAAATATGAAGAGTCAATCAAAGCAAAAGTCCACATTAGCCATGTCAAGAACAAATTTGTTCTATTCTACACTCTTAGTTTTTTATCTTCTTTTCAGGAAGTGGATAGTTATTTTATTATAAGCCCTCTAGAATCATGTCTGGTCTTTTATCCTGGTAAGAGGATACAATAATATTCCATTATATTTGTATGCCAAACATGCTCAATAATTCTACAATTTATGGGCAGCTCTTAAGATTTCCATTCTTTGCTACCTCAAAAAAACTATAAACATTTTGTATATTCTTAAAGTTTGTTTCATTGAGTTAATCCCTCTCTTAGTCTACTCTCTAATATCCGTCCACTCTAACCCACACTCCTTTCCCCCTACTTTTCTATTGAGTGAAATGTATTTCTATAACCAGAACACAGTGTTTATGTATTGTTTCCTATTTTGATCAGTTCAAATGAGTCCCCCCTCCTTGTGGTATAGACTGCTTCTTTTGTGTTCATTTGAGAGATGATCTCCATTCTTTCTCTCCCTTCTTTATCTCTTCCAATATATTCTTCGCTACTCTTTTAAGATCATCAAAATATATATAATATATTTATATATAATCATTCATATACATATATATATAATTCATATATATATATATATATATATATATATATATATATATATATAAATCATTCATATATATAATCATATCAATATAATCATTCCTAGGTCTTCTGTCAAATTAAACTCTGTGACCACTGATGATAATCTGAGGGACTACATGTATCTTCTTTATAGAAGAATGTAAACAGTTTAACCTTGATTATTATCCTATATGTTTTCATAATCATACAGACCATTTTATGCTTCTCCTCTGTTTGAAAGTCAAATTCTCTACTCCGTTCTGGTCTCATCAGAAATGCTTGGAAGTCTTCTATTTCATTAAATAGTTCTCAATCCCACTCCCATTCCACAGCATTTACATTCAGCTTTGCTAGATGAGTTATTCCTGGCTGTAGCCCAAATCTTTTGCCTTCTGGAATATCATATTCCAAGATCTCCAATCCTTCATTTTGATGGCTGCTAAATCATGTGGAATCCTAATCGTGGCTCCTTATAACTTGAATTTTTTCTGCTATTTGCAATAATTTTCTTTTTATTTGGAAGCACTGAATTTTACCTTATTATGTTTTTGAGAATTTTCACTTTGGCTTTTTTTCAGGAGGTGACTTGTGGATTTTATTTCTATTTTGCTCTCTGATTCTATGAGATATGGGGAGTTTTTTTGTTTTTAAAGATTTCTTGAAATTGGATGTCTAAATGTGTTGGTCATGGTATTCAGATAGTCCAATGATTCTTAAATTTTTTCTCTTTGATGTGTTTTCCAGGTCAGTTGTTTTTGCTATAAGATACCTCACATTTTCTTTTATATTTTCAGTCTTTTGATTGTTTTAAAATTTCTTGTCTCAAAGGGTCACTGGCTTCTGTTTAGTCCGCTCTAATTTAGAGAGTGTTTGTTACTTGGAAAAGTATATCTATTGTGCCAAGCTATTCATTTCCTTTCTAATTTTTTTCTTCTATAGCTCTCATTTCTTCTCTAATATTCTCCTCACGCATTCTCATTTCATTCATAGATACATTTTTCACTCTTTTTAAATCTTGCTTCACTCATCAGGAATTCTAGCTGCATTTTTGCCAAGCTGTGACCTAGAACTGAGTAGCAGACAACAAAACTGTTAATTCATATTTGCCTACCTTCAAGTGCCTCCAGTATAGGTCTAAAGTCTCCTACCCTATTCTCAGCATTCACAGATAGTTTTGTCTGTTTCTATATGCTAAGATGCACTGGATAAATGACTCACTGTGATCTTTTCTGGATTTCCCCACCAGGTCTTGGTTTTATTTGTTTTACAGAACTGCTAGAAGAGTTATGTGGAAGGAAGCTTGTCTTACTTCATCTTGGCTCTACGTGATTTTTTTTTTTAACTTTTATCTTTTATTCCCCTTTTTTTCCTAGTAACTTTACTAATTCTATTGACCAAGTCTTCTCTTCTTGGAAACTTTCACCATATTTCCTGTTTGAGGAAAACCTCAGCATTCTCTTCAAATATTCACTCTGCTCTATTCTATATATCCAATTAGTTACCAAATCCTGTTGATTCTACTTCCACAACATCTGATGACTATCACATTTTATCTAGACAATTACAAGACCCTTTTCATTGGTCTCCCTGCCTCAAGTCTCTCACCACAGCAGTTCAATCTATGCAATGCTGCCAACATGACATGCCAACTTAAGCACAAAAATGGCCATGCCAGTAGCCTACTCAATAAAGATTCAAGACTCCCTTTTGCCTCTAAGAACTGTTTAGCTTTTAAAACCTTTCCCAACTTGGTCCTAAACTATTTTCCAGCTTCATCATACAAGATAAATATATCTGTAATTCAACTAAAATGACCTTCCTTGTATTTCTCACATAAACTGCTTCATCAGCATTGTTCTGGGCCTTTTTACCTTGATGTTTTAGATTTCCCTCTCTTCCTTCAAGATGCCGCTTAAACATTACCTTCTATATGAAACTTTTCCTGATTCCAGTTGGTGGCATCTTCTTTCCCAAATTGCCTTGAATATTTACTTATTTGTCTTTATTCCCTTCATATCTATGCAATCGTGCTGTCTATATCTCTCTCTTATATGTCATACATACCCACAGAGACATGTAAAATATTGCTTATTTCCCTCCTCCTATTTCCCCCCATTTCATGTATTTGCTATTTATTTAAATTTGAAATTTAAGTTTTTTGCAAGTAGAAATTCTTTCAAATTTTTTTTTGTATTTCTACCACCCGGGACAAGGCCTAGAACATAGAATGAGGTCATTCTAGCTTTTAAATCAATGCTGGAATGAATGTTATCAAGCTACATTCCTTTGTATCCTTAAACATCATCATCTTAGCCAATCATGCTAGTGATAATTTTTAATAAGAATATGTAGTTCTCTACTTACAATATCTTTTAAGATAAATAATCATTACCAAAGATCTCTAAAAATGAGATCCAAATATTAGAAATATGAATTTTTAAAAAAATTGATATTTTATCATGTTCTCTCATCTGGATTTAAGCATTAGAAAGGTACCTTTCCTGACTTGACAAAAAGATAATAATTTATCTTTGTCCTTTGTCTCTTCTTTCCTTTCACAGCCTAAATCCTAGTGGAGAAAAATCTCTTACATTCTCCTTCTCCCAAACCCTGAAAACCTAGCTTCTAATTTACCATCCCAATGAAACTCCATTTCTTCTTCAAAATAACAAATTTTCTCTTTATTACTAAATCTGAGGGCTTTTCTTTACTCACTACTCAATTTTTCTTTTTAGAATGTTGACAATTTGACCATCCTCTACTTTTCAAAACTGCCTTCTCTATGGTGTTTGAGGACACTGCTCTGCCAGGGTTCTCTTACTCCCTATAGAACCAATCTGTTTCCTTTTTGAGTTTCCAGATTTAGCTCTCTCCTGGGTACCAATCCTTCATTTATCCTAATAGGTATATTCACATGACACCTCAAATCTGACATGTCCCTAAATCTTTTAACTTCTCTATTTCTTAAAAGGGACACTGTTACTCTCTTAGCAACCCAGATTTACAATCTTAGAGACAATTCTCCTCTCCTCATTCTCACTCAGACCAAATCAGTTACAAAATCTTGTTGATTCCATCTCCTATCTGTCTTCTTTTCTCCACTCACACCATAATTACTCTAGTTCAAGCCCTCATTACCTCATACTTAGGCTATTAGAACAGACTCCTAATAGGACTCCCTTGATCTCATCTCCTTCCTCTCTAAAGTATAGGTCTGATCATGTCACTTCCACATTTAAGAAGCTTCAGTAGTAGGGGGCAACTAGGTGGCGCAGTGGATAGAATACCAGCCTTGAATTCAGGAGGACCCGAGTTCAAATGTGGCCTCAGACACTTAATACTTCCTAGCTGTGTGACCCTGGGCAAGTCACTTAACCCCAGCCTCAGGGAAAAAAAAAAAAAGAAGAAGCTTCAGTAGCACCATAAAAACTACTGCTCTGTTTGGCATTTAAGGTTCTAAATCATCTGGCTCTAATAAATCTTTTCAGGTTGATTATGCATTGGTCTCCTCATTATTCTATATACTCTACAAGGAATGGCCTACTTGCTACTCCCTGTATGTGACTATCTCTCATCATCTTGTCTTTGAACATGAAGTCTCCCACATAATGCTCTCTCTTCTCACTTGCAATCCTTAAACTCTTCTCCAAGGCTCACCTCAAGTGCCCTCTTATTTGAAGGGAATTTTTCTGATTCATATTTATGTTTTACCATCAAAACTATTTTAAATTCTTTATTTATCATTCATAACATATCAAATAGTCATCCCATAGAATATAAACTCCTTATTAGCAGAGACTGCTTCACATTTGTATTTGCATTAATAACTGCTAGTGCAATGTCTGGCACACAGAACACATTAGTAATCACTTGCTAACTGATTTAACAAAAATCAAGAAGAGATTCTGGTTGTCAGTAAAAAATGAGAAAAGGAAAAAAAAATCCAAGTTGAAATTTAAGCATCAATTAAATGCATTTAAATATGTCTTCCTTTATCTACTATAAAAGGCATTTCTTACCTTGCAAACTTCTCTTTTGAGAAAATCAGATGCAGTTTCCTTCCTAGAAAAAAAGATAGAAAAGTTGGATACATTAGTTACTAAATAGTAAATCTTTTGACTATATTAAATGATATTAACCTCATATTAGATTCCATATTTTTTCTTCTAAAAGTTAGGAAAAATACCCATTATAGCAGTTTTAATAATATAAATTTATTTTATACTAATTAATTGCTGTCATTTTACAAAATTCAGACACTTAAATCCGTATGCTATTTATAAATAACTTCATCTCATCAATAAAATGAGTACTTGAATGAAGTGATCTATCTGTAAGATCCCTTCTAGCTCCAATATTATGTTCCCATGAATTATTTATCAGAGTTAGCTCTAAACACTGTTACTGAGAAAGTCTCTAAGGTAGACATTAATACTGTTGCATAACAGTATTATATATAATATATACATATATACATATATATATATATATATATATATATATATATATATATATATATATATATATATATATATATATATCACAGGCTTTTACTCGACTTGGAATTAGGTTTTTTCCAGTTCACTTTTAATTGAAAGAAAAACCTCAAAAAAAAATTACAGATTTTAAAGTATGCTGAAGCAAGTATTAGCATTATACACTCAATCAGGAAACATACTCTACAGCTATAAGCTTGGATAAGAGCCAAATGCAAAATGAGTTACTTTTAAAATATTTGATATAGTTTTATTTATATTAGACATCTCTTTACTGCCAATAAGAATGAGCAGTATTTGACCATACTTACTAATATGACTGAAAAGCAACAGCTGCATTTTACTTCATCACAAATTAACAATTTCATCTCTTTTGCACTGGATTCCCCTCTTTCTTGTTATCATTCCTGAAATAAAGATACCAATAAGAAGATTGTTATCTTTGAAAATGTTTGGCAGAATCATCATCAAAATCATCATTGAGCTTTCATTATGTACAATACTTATAGAACTTTAAAACTAACTGGAAAATTATTAAAATTTTCCTTGGTCACCTTTAAAAAGAAAAACATTATTGAACCACCATAAACTCAAAAAAGTGAAAAAAAATAGGATGGTAAAGTTTTAGACAGGGATCGTATTCAACATGTTCAAGGATCTAGTGCAGGGATCCAAAAAATTAAACTTAAAGACCTTCAGACATTAAACTGATGAAATTCAATCAATTCAGATTACTACCTGTGGATTTCAGGGGTTTAGTGTAGATTTTAAGTGGTAAGAGTTCTATTCCTGTTAACTTATTTATCCTTTTAAAAAATTTCAACAGTATTTTATTTTTCCAACTACAAATATAGACATATTGCTACAAATCTACAAAGTTATATTTCACTATGCATTTTTGTAAGATTTTTTTTTCTCCTTTCTTCCCTCCCCAATACAGCAAACAATCTGATACAAGTTATACATATGCAATCACTTTAAACATATTTCTATATTAATCATATTGTGAAATAAAAATTAGAACAAAAGGGAAAAACCATGAGAAAAAAAAAAAGCAAAGAAAGGGTGAAAATAATATACTTTGATCTGCATTCAGTCTGCATAGTTCTCTCTATGGATAAGAGTTTCCTGTCTATCAGAATGTATTTCTGAGAAGTGCTATGTAATGTTCTGTTGTCTCCAGAAATTGCTGATCGCTCTCTGGGAGGAGATCTGCTGTCTCAACTCAATCTCCAGGCCAGACTCTTCTTCCTGTAGCGAGCCGTTCCAACTCTGACCTAGAGTAGACTCCTCTTCCTCTCCAAAAGTACAGGATTGCTGGACTTGCGAATCCACCCAATCCAGAACTGATTTTCCAGACTCTAACTTCTTCTTTTATCCTCCCAGAGAATGGGCGTGGAATAACTCAGGGGCTTGTGAGAAAAATACTCAACCAATGAACTTGTTCCTCTTAAACATGTAAATTCCTCCCCAGAAGTCCAAAGAGGTAAACTCCCCTTAAAGGACAGAACCAAAAGGTGTGAACTAGAGAATTGTTAAGTACCAACTTAGCACTTAGTAAGAACCTAACATCTCATTATCTCATTAGCACTTAATAAGAACCTAACTGTGCTAAGTCTATCATAGTTGACCACTATGTAACCTTGCTATTAATCGTGTACAATCTTCTCCTAGTTCTGCTGACTTCACTCAGCATCAGTTCTTTTAAGTCTTTTCAGGCCTTTCTAAAATCAGCCTGCTCATCAATTTTTACAGAACAATAATATTCAGTAACAACAAAATGTTATACCATAATTTATTCAGCCATTCCCCAACTGATGGGCATCCTCTCAATTTCCAGTTCCTTGCTACCACCAAAAGAACAGTTACAAACATTTTTGTATATGTGGGTCCTTCCCCTCTTTTATGATCTCTTTGGGATACAGACCCAATAGTGATATTACTGGATCAAAGGGGATCACAGTTTTATAGCCATTTGAACATAGTTCCAAATTGTTCTCCAGAATGGCCAGATCAGTTCACAACTCCATCAACAATGTATTAGTGTCCTAGTTTTTGGAAAGCAATTTTGATGGAATGATAAAAATTATAAACTGGATTGTAATAGGTTAAGAAAAAAGAAGAGAGTGTGGAAATACCTATTATAGATGAATATTTCAAAGAGTTTAGCTACAAAGGATTGAAGAAATATAAGACTGGATAGGTGATAGAGGGATTAAGTTAGTGTTTTTTGAGGATTGGGGAGGTATGGACATTTTTATAGATGGTAGAGAATAAGGAAGCAGAAAGAAACTCATTGAAAATAAATGAAAAAAGAAATGGGCATACAAAAAAAGACAGTCATTGTCCTCAAGGAGCTCACAATCTAATGGAGGAGACAATATGCAAAACAAATATAAACAAATGCAAACAGAAAGAAGACACTAGAAATAAGAAGTATTGGTTAAGACTTTCTATAGAAAACAGGATTTTAGCTAAGATGTAAAAGAGGTGAGAGAAGCTAAAAAGCAGAGGAAGAGGGAGAGCATCCCAGGCATGGAAGGCAGCCACAGCTGAGAGATGAAATGTTTTATCTGAGGAACGATCAAAGAGGTCAGTGTAACTGGAACGGAGTGTACATAGCAGGTGGACAGGTAGGAGAAGCTAGATAATAGAAGGGCTTTGAAATGTCAAAGAGAGGATTTTGTATGAACCTGGAGGAGACAGGAAGCCAATAAAGTTTGGGAGGGAGTGAGCAGAAGGGAGGCAGATGCCATATGCTTTGTGCTTTAGGAAAGGCTTAAGGAAAATACTGTGGTGGCTGAATGGTAGCCTAGGAGAGAGGACATATAAATCTGCATTATCAAAAGAGAGAATAAGGAACATTGGGCAGTTACTGAAAAGATGAAATTGGCAGGTCTTTGCAATAGATTAGATGGGGGCAGGGGATGTGAGAGATAATAAGTTGAAGATAGAGCTTAGGTTAATTTCTCTACTATATAGCTAGTTTCACATTTTTTCTACTATTCTGTTTGGATTGAAATCTGCATTAATAGCGTCCCCATTCATCAACATACAATAAAATCAAACATTTAAAGAAATCAAAGACATGCAGCCATCAGTGGGTCACATGATCAGCAAGATGGTATTCTAGACATTTTCCTCTTCCTTAGGATTCTAAAAATTTCCCCCAAATTAGAATAATGCAAAGGTAAAATAATTGTAGCAGTCACTGAAGAACAAGTCAATAAGATAACTGAAAAAGTACTAATTGACAAATAATCAACTTAGAAGGCTAATTCTTGAAGTGCTCACTCAGCAATCCTCTCCTATAGCTCCATGGTCTAGCAGGGTAGCAGAACCTGACCCATAGACTTGTGCTTTGGGATCCACTCAGTTGATTTCCTTGTTGCTGCTTCAAGACTTTCACTCCACCATTCGATGTGAAGAAGCAGGAGATCCTAACTCAGCCTTACTCCATGTAGATCAGAGGACTCACAGGAAAATCAAGTACTTTCTTCCTGGGGTGATAGGAATAGGGGCAGGTTGCCATGGTGGTGAATGCTACACCAAGAATGAAGGAAAAAGAATTAACATGCAGTTGGGATAAATTCTATCCCCCTAGAAGTCACACTAGGGAGTCACTGCAGCCTGAATTTGGAAAATCCCTGAAAAGTGAATTTCCCAAGAGACTATGAAGCAGCTTTGAGGCCTGTCCTTCTAGGCATCTGTCATCAGGGGAGAAGTCAAAGTGTGGGCTACAGGAGAATATTAGAAGACAAGACCAAAAACACCACCACATATATATTGAGAACTTTGTGCCAAGTGCTCTGCTAACATTGGAGATACAAAGAAAGGTAATCTTAAAATAAAATGTGTAAAAGTAGTCTAAGAATCATAAGTCTTCCAGAAAAGCACAATAAAATAAAGCTTTCATTCCATTCTTCACCAAATAATACAAGAAAATTCCTTCTGAAGTAGGAGAAATAGAGAGTAAAATACAGATTGGGAATCCCCGGGAAGCGAGTATGGATAAACCCTAAGCTTAATTCATCAAGAGATATAGCAGAAAAATGTTAAACCTTTAATGTCAAACAATCTCTGGCAGATAAGAGAAATCTCTTCTATCTTAGAAAATTAGTTCAAACTATTCAAGACCATTTGTGTACATAAAATCAAAGGATTTCTGGAATGGGTATGCTAAAAAAAACAAAGATTTATTTGCAGTTCAAAATTTCTAAAACATTTAACAAAAATTGGAATTAATCAATGACATTTAACTGAATGAAAAAATTTGAGTCTCCCCAAAAAGGCAGCAAAGCTGAGCAAGTAAATGAAACTATGGCAAATAAAAGAAACATGAAAAAAAAATCAAATAAATAACAACAAGAAAAGACTACAAAGTGAAATCGATGCTTTTATTGTCTATGTCTAGTCAAGGCATTAAAAAAAAAGTCATTACCTCACTGGCCCTCAACCAAAGAGAAAATATCTATGAGCAAAAGAATCTAACAGGCAAAGGAGCTGAGGGAGTTTTTTTTTTTTTTTTTTAAGTCAGAAAAAAAATTTAATTACTATTTCTTGGATTGAAATCTACATTCCCTCATATGAGTCAATATCTGAGGGGTGGGGGACAAGTGTTAGGGATAGCAAAATACAGAAGCAAAATACGCCATCAGGAAGAGAGAAAAAAAAACAAAAAAAGTTGGAGAGAGAAGAAACACGTACCTGGAACAAACTCAAAAGGAGATGTGGGACTACAGTTTTTTTAAAAAAATATCTAACTCTGTAATTGTAGGCTTTGGGAGAATAGAACAATGGGCAATGGCCCATAAATCAGGTCTTACTCATATAGAGGAAATTCTCTGGAAGCACTGAAACATATTTCACATAAAATGATATATGTGTAAAGGGAACAGGATGTTTAGAAACAATCAGAATTCAGGGATTCTTATGCTAAGCAAGGCCCTGGGCTAATGTGGACAAACAAGAAGACATAAGGAGGATATGAATAAGGGGTTAAGAAGTAAAATATATGCACTGACCTTAGAATGAACAAGTGGACAATGACAAGGTAAGGAATAGAAAGAGGACCCTTGACAAAAACAAACAAAAAAATTTGGAAAACAATCTGGTAGAAATTAGGTTTAGACTAAAATTTAATATGGCAATAAGATCTAAATGGACATATGACATGGGTATGAAATTCAGACTACCTTCCACTAAACTAGAATGTTTCTTTCAATAACTTTCTAGAACTGCAAATCTTTTAAAAGAAGGAAGGCACTGCCAAAAAATTTTTTAAAGTACATGAGAAAAGGAATGTGATAACAATTGCATAAAGAATGGATGGAAGAGAGAACAAAGCCTTTTGTCTTCCAGGAATACCACTTTACATGAGGGTCACTGAGGGAAACACGTACAACAGACAATGAAGCAATGTCATTATTAAAAATATATGGAAAAATTGGTAATGTGATCTTATGGATAGAGAGCTAAACTTTAAAATTAAAAGGACCCAGACTCAAACTCTGCCTCTGCCTCTGTTACTATGTAACTACAGACAAGTCACAAACTTTGTTACATATTGAATCCTATAAGTAGGATTCAATCTGTATATGTGCTATTGAGCTGCATTTACAAGCAGCATAGCTTACCGGAATAAGGAGATGATAGTCTGTTTATACCATGGCACAGCCAGAACATATCTGTGATAGTGTATATAGTTCTGAGTCTAGCAGTTTTGGAAGGTCATGGATATAATGGACAAGATGCAGAGAAGGGGAGCCAGGATGATGAAGGACCTTGAGTCCAAGACATATAAGAATAAACGTAGAGCTTTAGCTAAAAGAACACAGACTCAGACAGAGCTAGCTAACTAAGCCATACCAAAAGACATTTATTTAGCAAATAGAATGCGCCATCCACTGGGCATTACAAGCAAATAAATACAAGTAAAAAGAAAGTTCCTAACCTCAAGGAGCTTACATTCTAATGAGAAAAAAACAACACATAAAGGGGAAGTAGAGAGGTGTGTAAGCAAAGAATTCTTCATCTTCTTAAGGGGAAAATCAGACCAGTATACTTAAAGCAGGTACTGATCTAACTGTACTACTTTGACCCCAACAGGAACCTGGGGAGACAATGAGTTACACTTGTCTAAAACTATCTGAACACTCATCCACTTCCCTCCATCTCTTGTACATAGTCCTATAAGGGTTGTCTCTTTCCCAAATGTTACTCTGACAAGCCAAGGCCTGGTTCTGGTCCCTAATTATTACATTTATTTCTGGCTTCCACATTTTCTGTTCAGAGCAAAGGTTGGCTTTAAGTGCAGTTGCTAGAATGCATGGTGCCTTGCCTGGTGCAGCTTTTTTTTCCTGGTCTCTAATGGAGGGGTTCTGAAACCTTTTTTTGTGTATCATGGACCTCTTTGGGCATCAAAGATATCATTTTCATTACAATTAAGCAAACTTACAAACTCAAGGAAATCCTGAACTCTTTACTCAACTCCACAAAATCAAAATATGCCTATGGACCTCTTTTCAGAATACTAATGACAATAATAACAGCAACAATAACAACTAGCATTTATATAACATCTCAGTGCCAGGCACAGTGCTAATAATGGCTTCATAAGCATTATTTGAATAAAAATAAAATATACCCAATTACAAAGAAAAGCTATCCAAAAAGTATTCAAAATATCTTTTTCACAGCTTTCAAATTGCTTTTCTACTTGGCTTCTGACCATATTTTTAAGCAGATTTGGACTAGAGTAACTTCTGTCTCATGTTTTTTAGCACTAGTTTTTCTGGAGCCCTTTCCAAAGATTTCCTGGAGTTTATGTGGAAGACTATGCTTCACAGATTTTTACATTGCCATCTTTTCCCTAAGTTTTAGCATTAAATTTTTTTGGAAAAAAAATTTTTTTGGTGAGCAAGTGAAAAAACTGAGTTATATTTTACTTTAGTAAGTAAAACATATCCATTTGCTTATGAAATATTTTCTTCGAGTTCTGAAGTGAGAACCTAAATTCCACAATGTACAGTTTTAAAATTTCAAAATATCTCAAATTTTTTTACATATACAAATATCAGATAATCATGTTTAAAGTGGAATTTAAAGATTAGGGATTGTTATAGTTCTTCTAGATTTTCATTATTTCAAATTATTATTTGAGTATCATCTATACGTGCAATTTGCATGCTTCAAGTAACGTGAAAGAGCACATTCTTATCACTGCATTACTCCAAAGCCTTCAGTGATTTGCCAATATTTAGCAAATACAGTCAAACTTCCTTAGGATAAAAGGTAAAAGATGCATCTGGATAAGCAATGACATTGGATGCAAAGGGCCCCTACTTTTCAAAGAATGAAAATTAAAACAAGAACAGGAAAAACAGGGCTATATAGAATTTCATTTTCCAGCTATGGGCTGAAATACTTCTCTTATATAAAAGGAGGTATACCTTTAGTAAGTAGTCCCATTGAAATATTCCAAAAGCTTTAAATATGAAGTTTGAGACAAGAAACACAAAAGTACTCTAATATTTTGCCAGTGAGTTAAAAGAATGAACACTTTCTAAGTTGGGTACAGCTTTACCAACTCTTTCAAAATGTTTTACTGATTTATGTTTATTCCTAGAACTTTCAGCAAAAAGGTCAGTATTACTAATTGCTTCTTGCAGCTCCAATTCATTAACTGTTACACTATGGAGCACACTTGAGAAATACTTTGGGCACATAGAAACTCTAAAGCCTAACTGTTTCAAACTACTCCCATAAATACAGTATTTTACTTAACCTTCCTTCTAAGAGAGCTTAGTATCTTTCAATATATAAAAGCTTACATTCTTTGCAACTCCTGGGTTAAGTCCAAATTTTGACATTTTGAATGACTAGTATTTGTACAAACTAGTGATGGAAGAGTTGAGCTATATTTAAGCCTGAATGTGCCAAAATGATACAAATGAACAAATTGTTAAGCGACTTCATGGAAAAATATACAAAAGTACTGAATATATAACAGAAAATAGAAAATCTTATCTGCATGAACTGCAGCAACTTTTAAAAAGTCACATTCCTGTGACACAAATCCACAATCTAATAATTCCACAAAATAAGCAAAATTAAGATACAGCATTTCTACATAAAAAGTTTACTTATTAATAAGTACTTGAAATCAAATGGTAAAAATCTGACCATCTACACGAGAATGTGTTTTTTAAATACGAAGATGCTATGGACCTAGCCATGTGCTTTGCACTAGTTCTCTTCTGGCTTTTCCTAATTCACAAAGCCATGTTTTCCAGTGACCAACTCTCCTTTTGATCATATCCCATATATATGTCCTATAATAGTTAATAAGAATTTATCAAATACATATGAGACAGGAATTGGAACTCCTCGAGATATAAAGAAAGGCAAAATAATCCTTGCCTTCAAGGAGTTGACATTCTGATGGAGGAGACAACATGCAAATAACTATACATATATGACATAGAGACACTTATTTTAAGGGGCTCAAGTATTTCCTAAGTGATTTTGTTCTCATTAAATATTAGATATGTTATTCAACAATAAGTATTAATGGAATGCTTCTTCTTAAGTTTGTGTCGTGAGGAACAGATAAAACATGGTCTCTAATCCATTAAGGGGATTAAGATCTAACTTGAGGAATGACAAACAACTATATAAACATACAATTTGACAAAGGCCTAATGTGGTATCTCATGATGGTATGCAGGGAGTCTTGTGTTCCCAAAGTTTTTACACAAAGCATAAAAAAACTTTCAGATCTTATCCAACTGGAAAAATTTTATACAAGTAGTATGTGTGTGTGTGTGTGTGTGTGTGTGTGTGTGTGTCCAACATCCAAAAACTAGCCTACCTAATTTTTGTGAGGCTCATCAAAAAAAGGCTGGCTATAAAACAATGAGTTTTTCTGCCATGGAGGTTCATAAATACCACTTATGAAGTTGTGATATACAAAAGAGTGGCACAAGCTGACACTGATACTCTGACAGATCCGTGTTTCCATGAATGACTGGTGTTTTATGGTCTCCAAAGTATTTTCTATACATTATATCATTTGATCTTCAACAATCCCAAGGGGATAGAGAAATTACATCCATTATTGTAACTAAGAAAATTAGTGCTCAAAGACACTGCTTTACCCAAGTTTATGAAGCAGGTGAGTCAAATGAATAAGTCAAGAACTACAAAGGATCTAAAAACATCATTGTATCCAACCAAATCCCCTCATTTTACAAATGAGGAAAAAAGCTGAACCCTAAGACTTTTCCAAGGCCAGAGCAGTAACTAATGGCTAATCAAGCTGAAATCTTATGATTTCAACTCCTGTATTTTTCCCACTATTCCACAGCTGTCTCTAATATATGAAGTATTAATAGTGAATAATCAAAGACACAACCTAAGAAACTTAAGAGGAAGCTGAAAAGAAACTCACTGAGGCTTAGAGCAGTTGAAAAATGTTTTGCATATGAGATAGCTGTTCTCTAAAAGATAGGTAGATTTGACTGAGAAAAGCATAAGGAAGCAGAGAAGTACAATATATTCTGTGCCTTCCTTCCTGTATATAGTTTGTTTATATATTTTTGCATGTTGTCTCCATTAAACTCCATAACTATCTTGAAGGCAAAGAAAGTCTTCTGACTTTTTGTATTCCCACTACTGGTCACAGTGTGTGGAACATAATGGGGGCTTAATTAATAAATGTTTACTGATATTGATATTGGTATTATGAATGTGAGGAATAACATTAGCAAAAAATATAGTCAAAAGCGGCTAAATATAGGAATTTTCATCTCTCCTTTAAAATGGGGTAGGAAAAAGCCCCTCAGGACCTAGTGTAGCTTCTCAAAGAAATGATGAGGCTGGTTCTGGAATGCTTCTGCCAAAGATCAAATGAATGATGTCTCCATTTCACAAGATCTTCAGTGCAATGTTAAAATTATTTAAAAAAAAAATGCTTCAAATATTTACTACAAAAAACTCCAGACAGAATAGTAAAGGTGCTAACCATAAAGAAATTGGAAGAGGACCAGATCAGTAACTTTTTCATAGCTTTGTCTGGAGAACTGAATTTGTTATCCAAGAAGGGTTAAGAAGTTATGCCAAAAAAGGATAATTTTGGTTATGTGAAATAGAAAAGCTTGCATAAACAATATTAACACAGCATAAAAAGTAAATGGTTGATTAGAAAAAAATTATAGAAAATAATTTTAATATAAATACAATATGTAAGATGTATAAATAACTTAAAAGAACTACTTAAAACCAAAAGTCATTCTCCAATTAATAAATATACAAACAATGTGAACAAATAACTCTCAAAAGAAGAATTGCAAACTATCAGAAATAATGTGAAAGAATGCTGTAGATCAGGAATAATGCAAATCAAAACACCACCAACATTGGCAAAGATGACAAAATTCACTTAACCAAAAAAAAAAAAAAAAAAAAAAAAAAAAAAAGAAAAGGGCAATATATTAGATGAGTATACTAGTATATTTTCCATTATTTTGAAATCTCATTCCTAGAAGATGGGATCTTGAAATATATTCAAAGCGTCTTTAAACTGTCAACTCCACTGTGAATTTCAGATTTTTTTTCCTATGTATTATAAATAATAAGTCAAGTTTAGATCTTCTTCCCAATTTGCTCTTAATGGCTACCATCATCTCTCCAAATTATTCAAGCTTGCAACTTATGTCATCTTTGACACTTCACTGTCTCATATCCTTTATATCCAATCAGCTATCAAATCCTGTCATTTCTATTTTTATAATATGCCATCTAAACATCCTCTTCTCTCTTCCTTCCCTGCCATCCCCTTTGCAAAATTTAGGCCTCTATTGCCACACTCCAGGATTATCACAACATACTGCAGGGGATCTCCCTATCTTAAGTGTATACCCATTCCAATCCAACCACCACTGAGCTATCAAATTGATCTTCCTAAGCGCATTTGGCCATAACACTAGCCCTCTCCCAACTTTTCAATAAATTCCAGTGACTTCCTTTTTCCTCCAGGATTAAATATAAAATTTCTTTGGCTTTTAAATCTCTTCATAAACTAGCCTCTTCCTATATTTTCAGTTTTATACATTACCTCTACGGACTAATTTCCTTGCTGCTTCTTCCAAGCAATCTTCCATTTTCCAATTTTGAGCACAGGCTTTCCTCTATGCCTGAAATTGTTTTTCTCATTTTCCCTGACCTCCTTCAAATTTCAACTAACATTTTACCTTCTGCAAGGAGCCTGTCTCAAATCTTTCTTATCCTTTGTGCCTTCCCTCTACTCTGCCCTTCCCCCCACTGTATTTTGTATGTATTTTGTTTGTACATGGTTATTTATATTGTTGTCCCTCATTAGACTGAATGCCTTGAATGCAAGGACTGTTTTTTCCTTCCTTTGTATCCTTAGGATTTAGCACACCAACCAGCAACATTCCCTTACATATATATTGACGTGAAAAAGGCCTAAGATGGTTAAATATGACAAATTCAACCAGTAATTTTCAAAGATTTCTGACTCATCTGTATTTCCTTCTAACCTTTCTTTTTCTCACACACACAAAAAAATTCTTCAATGATTTTCTTTTCTCTTTCCTTTTTTTGGGGGGAGAGGGGAAGCAGGAAGCGCAACTTTATCCCCCCCTACTTCCAAACCTCACATGCAACACACACATTTGTGCCTTTGTCCTGGATGACCTCCATGTCTGACATGCTCTCCATGGGATTATAAAAATGAAAAATTGCAGTCTATTACCTCAAGTTGCTTAAAATTTAGAAGGTGGGATAAAATGTACACAAGACAAAATGGGATAAAAAGAAAATACAAAATGTGTGCAGTAAGAGGGAGAGAAATATTACAAAAGATAAAATGGACCCCAAATTTAATACAAAGAGATCCACTTAAAGAATATTTAGGAAATACAGATATTTCAATGACCTTAAGCTACCACAAAGTCCAGCTTTTCACACCAATGCTCTCTCAGATCATGTAATACCAGAATCTCAAGAGAAAAAAAATTGGATATAGTCTTAAGAACAATACAAAGTTACAGAGTATTGATATTCAAGTGCCTGCTTTGCACCCTTTCAATTCTGGATCCCTTTTATGAGTGAATATATGTTCCTTGACAGCAGAAACTGTCTTGCTTGAAGTCCTCTGTATTTAGCATTGTGCCAGTATCATAATCAGTGCTTTTTTAAAAAAAATTTTTTTTCACTCATTCTTTCATTCCCAGACTCCTCTAAATTTCCTTTCCTGATATTTTTATCCATTCCAATTTGAGAACAAAGACCATTTCAGCTTTTTAAAATTTCTGTCTAGTTATCATTTTTGTCTAAAAATGTCCAAAAAGGACAAAAAGAAAAAAAAATTTCTATTTTTGATCATATTTATTTGAAAATCTTACACCTTCCTACTATGCAGCAAGCTGCTTTAGGTAATAAACTTTCATTTTTCATCTTTGTACACTCAACACTTAATGTCTTAATAAGATACTAAGTGTTACTACAATTAAATCAACATGGTAGGCATAAGTAAGATTATATTTAACAAATTACCACACAAAGGGACACAAAGTACAGATAGCTTGTGAAAAATTACAAAAGGATTCAATAAAATCTATTGTTTGAAAAGGAAATGTGCAGTATTAGATTCAAATTAAGAATCAATGGAAGGGAAATCTTAATGCTAAAATGGATATCCTTGGGGATAGTAAAAAGAACCAGTGGAAGGATGTTAGGAGGAAATGGATTCTGACAATCCTGAGTTAGAGATTTAGGGAGTATTACAGGACCTAGAATTGCAATGTGTTTCAAGAGCATCTAGTCCAACTCCCTCGTTCCTTATTTATAGAAGAAACTTGGGTCTAACAGTAAAATTAGACTCCAAGTTGTTGTTGTTGTTTAATTTTCTAAACAGTACTTCCCAGGAAACGACGCTGGCTCTCCAAATCTTCATAACAAGATTGAGGCAGGTATCCTATTTTACATAAATTGCTAATGGCCACACAATAGCAAAGGCTTGAACCTAGCTCTAGTTTCCTCTGGAAGAGCAAAAAAATAAGACCAGAGAAGTAAAGGAACTTATTTGCCTCAAACACAAGTCTTCTGACTCTAAATCCACTATTCATTCAGTCTACCACAGTTCAGATTCTGCTACAGGAAAAGTTCCTAATTGTATCTGTATCATGGATCCTTTGACAATAGGATCACTATTATAGACTCCTCCAAAAAGTTTTAAAATGCATAAAAGTCATAGGATTACAAAGGAAATCAAATGTATAGAAATTAGTTATCAAAATATTTTACAAAAAATAAGTTCATGGACTCTAGGTTAAAAGAAGTCTTACTCCAAAGTCCAAACCTACCCTCCTTCCTTTCTGAAACAGTCCCAGAAGTACAGTAGCTACGGAAGCTCCTTGGAAGGGTCTATTCTCCCTTCTTTATATAGCTTGGTGGTTCTCCTCTCCTGAGGGCCCACAATATTGGTGCCAGACTTAGTTTAGACAACTTAGCAGCTTAGAAACTGCAGTTCTCAATTCACAAACTCAAGCAATCCAACAGCTTTAGCCTTCCTATTAGCAGGAATCAGAAGTGTGTGCCATCATGTACAGCTCTCTGCTGTTTCTTCATCTGAAAAAAGGAGTTTGGACTTGATGGCCTTTCAGGTTCCTTACATATCTAGATCTGGTTCCGTTAATATCAAAATAAATTCTCACTACCTGAAAATACACCAACTGAGAACAAAGAGGAAAATACCAATTTGTTGTGTTTCCCATCAGAAAACTGGGCTAATATGAAAAGATGCTCCAAGTGATTATTAATCAGAGAAATGCAAATTAAGACAACTCTGAGATACCATTACACACCTGTCAGATTGGCTAGAATGACAGGGAAAGATAATGTGGAATGCTGGAAAGAATGTGGGAAAACTGGGACACTGATACATTGTTGGTGGAATTGTGACTATATCCAGCCATTCTGGAGAGCAATTTGGAACTATGCTCAAAAAGTTATCAAACTGTGCATAACTTTGATCCATCAGCGTTACTACTGGGCTTATATCCCAAAGAGATTTTAAAGAAGGGAAAGGGACCTGTGTGTGCAAGAATGTTTGTGGCAGCCCTCTTTGAAGTGGCCAGAAACTGGAAACTGAGTGGATGCCCATCAATTGGAGAATGGCTGAATAAATTGTGGTATATGAATATTATGGAATATTATTGTTCTGTAAGAAATGACCAACAGGATGATTTCAGAGAGGTCTGGAGAGACTTACATAAACAGATGCTGAGTGAAATAAGCAGGACCAAGAGATCATTATATACTTCAACAACAATAATATATGATGATCAAATCTGATGGACGAGACCCTCTTCAACAATGAGATGAACCAAATCACTTCCAATACAGCAGAAATGAACTGAACCAGTTACACCCAGTGAAAACTCTGGGAGATGACTATGAACCACTACACAGAATTCCCAATCCCTCTATTTTTGTCTGTCTGCATTTTTTATTTCCTTCACAGGCCAATTGTACACTATTTCAGAGTCTGATTCTTTTTGTACAGCAAAATAATTGTTTGGACATGTATACACATATTGTATTTAACTAATACTTTAACATATTTAACATGTACTGGTCAACCTGCCATCTGGGGGAAGGGGTGGGAGGAAGGAGGAGAAAAGCTGGAACAAAAGATTTGGCAATTGTCAATGCTGAAAAACTACCCATGCATATATCTTGTAAATAAAAAGCTATTTTTAAAAATTTAAAGAAAATTGGGCTAATCACTCAACAAGAGTTGGTTAAGTGTAATGTAAATTTTAATGAAGTTTATTCAAGCAATTCATCAGTCATTCTAGCAACTGGAAGGAGCTATATACTGATGCAGCACTTATATTCTAATTGAGAGAAGAAACAAGCTCCTCTTCAGAGCCTAAATGTCTTCAAAGGGTTCTGAGGGGTTAAATGAGAAAAAGTGAGGGTAGAATAAAAATCTGTGGGTAGAATAGTTCTGTTCTGTGGGTCAGAAGAAGGGAAAAACAAAGGAGAATAAAAAGATGACACTAGTGAAGAAAAGAGGAAGAAGGAGGTGAACTTGCTAATTCTCATAACTAGGTTGTATAAGAATAATATATAAACATGGAAGGTTAGGTAGGGAAATAACAAGCAAAATCTGATGAATTTTATTCTTATTTGAAATGGACAAAGTAGAATTAAACCTACACAAAGAGACAGAAAGTTTGGTTTAGAAAGACATAAAATTCAACAAATAAAAAAGGGAAGAGAAAAACAAGAATCTAAGAAGGGTTCATCAATTGGAGAATGGCTAAACAAGTTTATAAATCATATAAATGTAATAGTTATTTCACTAAAAAATGATAAAACAGATCCTTTCAGAGAATCTTAGGTTGTACAAGAGATGAAAAGTGAAGTGAGTGTGGACAATAACACTTGTCCTTATCCAAGAACAACACTATAAAAGAAAAATAATTTTGAAAGACTTAAGAACTCTAAAGCAATGTTTCCTAAGGACCCATGTTAAATAAAGAAAACTAGCTACTTCCTGATAGGTGAGGGACACAAAGTACAGAAAGATACATTTCTAGAAATGGTCACAAAGGATACTTATTCTCCCTTCTTATCCCTGGGTCATGTAAATTCGCAGATCTGCATGGCTAGATATCAGAATGAGCAATACCAGTTAGGGCCTGTTCACAGCTTACCTTTCCCTTTGACCCAGGATGTTTGACTACTTACATCCTTTCAGATGAGATGGAACTCTACCAAGGCTGACTATCTGCCCTGGCTTTATTCCTCACAGAGTCCTGCACAGTCATCTTTTTTTTTTTTTTTTTTAGAATTTTTTTTCACAGTATATATGCATGAGTAATTTTTAAAATAATATTATCCCTTGTATTCATTTTTCCAAATTATCCCCTCTCCCTCCATTCCCTCCCCCCCCGATGACAGGCAATCCCATACATTTTACATGTGTTACAATAAAACCTAGATACAATATATGTGTGTAAATACCATTTTCTTGTCTGCACAGTCATCTTAACCCCTCTGAAATCCAAGGAACTCTGAGCACTGACATCCATTCTACCTCCACCCAACAGCAATAATGTGGGATTTCCAATTTACCTAGCAGCTAAACTTTCTTTTAGATGTTGCCTTCCTCAATTACAATTTAAGTTCCTTAAAGAGGAGAGGCTCCCATGATTTTTCTATTTCTATCTCCAGGCCAAGAAAAGTACCTGAACATAGTAAGCATTTATAAAAAGCACTGATTCATTAGTTTGTTTAGCCTGATTATGCTTATTCAACACAAGGATTTTTTAACTGAGGAAGAGGTAAAGGAGTGGAGAGATGGAGGGAGAGTTACAAGGAGGAGGAAGAAGAGAGAGATATTAGCAATAATGATGCTCCCAAAAGAGGGCCACTGAAATATTTTAAAAATACAGGAAACAGAAGAAAAATTTTAATGAAACACAGAGAAGCAAGAAATTTTTAAAAGTCATTGTGGAATTATAAATGGAGATTCATAGATTAATATACAATCTTTTATTATTTTCTACACATATGGGAATATTCTTTTTTTTAACTGTTTAAATTCAGGATGAAAAATTTTTTTAGAAAGTATATTTTAGAAAGCTAAAAAACTGATTATAATTTTATGAAGGAATTTGGTAATAAATTAATTCAAACTTTATAAGAATTAATAAAAACAAGAAAATGAAATATATTTGTCTAAGGGATAATAGACAAAAACATCTAACAAACTTCTAATGATCTGATTAAAATTAAGACAATAAACTAAAACCTAGTACAATCTCCAGTAGAGTGTTAATGTAAAAGTTAACTTTGTTTAACTAAAACACTTTTAAGGTGAAAACACAGAGTATCTGAAGCTTGCCTAAAATTTGAGATTTTTTTGTTCTATAATTTAACTCAAAACCTGACATTTTTAATTTTTAAAATATAAACAATAAAGTTGTCATTAAAGATATAACGTAAAAGAAAAATTAATAAGCATTAATTCCTAAATATTTGATCTTAACAGAAAAAAAAGTAAAGCAAAATTGAATAAAAGACAAGAAAAATGCACCAACACTAAGAAATTTAAGACTAGTAATATTTTGTAATATTTAATTAAAATTCACCATTGTAAATTTTCTGTTTTAAAATAGACTTCTCCTAATTTAGTCAAAAGACTAAAGAGCTATATCACAATATTTTCTTCATCCAAATCAAATTACTTTTTCTCCCATCATAAATACACAAAGGACTTTTGATGGAGCAATTTTCTATGCTTATTACCAGCCCTAGGGTATTTTTGTATGCAATCTCAATTTGGAAATAGGATAATATCAGTCCTCAAAATGCCAAACTGTTGGCAGAAGCAAAGCTCCATGTCTAACAGAACTTCTATGCTTCACTGTCTTTCAAGTAGTGCTCTTGTTTCAACAATATAACTAAGACCACCTGTATGCTTTAAAATAGAAAAAAAAAAATGTATGCTTTATTACTTAGTAATTTATTTAACCTAATTTTTACCCAGTCTAAGAGTCAAAGGCTTGTAGTAAAAATCATTTTCCTCTGAATGCAGTTACTAAATTTATTTGAATTACTGGTACCATTAATTTTAAGAGATTGCTTCAAAAATATTTGTAAAAAAGGAATTCTATTTTCCCCATCAACTTCCATTGCAAGATTAGAGATGTCTTCTAATAAATTACATCCTCTCTATAAATCACAACCCAAAGGATTAAGTTTACAATTACTAACAAAGAAATATTTATTCCCTCTGAGTTTTTGATTCTCAAATACTATATGACAACAGAAATGATATAAGAATAAAGTAAGGGAGTCTTGGTCTACAGAGTCAAGAAATATGGGTTCTAGTACTGGCTTAGCCATTAACAGGTCATGCAACATTGGGGAAATCACTTTCTCTAATCCTCACCATCAGGTGAAATAGATGGATTAGCAAAGGGTAGGTTTTGGGGCAAAGATAATGAGTTGTGTTTTGGACATACAGAGTTTAAGATGTGTACTGGACATCAGTTCACAGTGTCCAAGAGGCAACTGGTGACCCAAGACTGGAAATCAGAGTTGAGATTTAGGCCTAGGTAATCTGCTGACACAGATAGTCCTCATTCCACTGTACTGTGATCTCATAAAAAAAAATATTTAAAGTTTTATGGATGTTTTAGGGACTGATGTAATGAAGTAAAAGTGAAGCAAAACTAAAAATATGATAATCTCATCTGAAATCATGCATGCAATATTTCAAATCGATGACATCACTTTATCCATATTTTTTAACTAAAAGAAATATATTTTTTTCTCATTCTTACTTCTAATCACATTGAAAAAAAAATTTTTTTGGTAAGAAATATGCAGTCAACCAAAACAAATTCCCTTATTAATTGTATATATAAAAATATGTATCATTCTGCACCTTCCATCATTCTCTTATTTGTTAATGATGTGATTTTTTTTTATATCCAGTCAGGTACTTATTTGGAAAGTATGAGGTTTTGTTCTAAATCTAATTTCTTACTTACTGCTGTCCAGGCAGATGGAAGATAAACTGAAGAACTGAGCAAAAGATAGTACACAAGATGCTCAGGGCCCAGGAATCCCTCTGGAGGCACAACAGGTACCACATAGCCCACAACAGCTCACTTCACAGGAACTTTTCAGGAAGGATAGCAAAGACAGGCCCATCCAGCATCCAGACATGACACTAGTAAACAGGGACGGAACAATGACCAGGCAGCTCAGCAAACAGGCCCAGGAATTGTAGCAACCAGTCAACCCAGAAGTCAGTCCACCCACAGCCAAACGGGTCACAAGAAAAACACTCATGATAACCCTTGGGAAACAAAGTACAAGGGACCTCTGTGGAAGCCTGCTAATAGTACCATTAACAGTATATCAATGAACTTCATCAAGTTCACAAAAAGGGATGGGGGCACCTTAGCATTCAGAACTGTATAATAATAATGAAACAAAAAAGGAATAAAGGTTTAAAGTGATCTACCAAAAGACTGAACCAAACCCCCAAAATTCCTGCAGAAAGTGAAGGACTAGTCTTAATCACTAAGTAAATCTCCAAAATTGTGTGAAAAAAGTAAAAGAGAGCAATTACATTATGAAAATGGGGTGTGAAGGAAGAACTACTACAGAAGAAGCAAGAAAAAGCAAGGGTTGGTAAGATTGGTTACCGACCTTGAAAGGAAGGTTTCTTCAACCGAGTTGATGAGGAAACACGGTACATGTGAATGAGTGTAGAAGTCTTCTGAACAAGTAGAGAGGTGAGAAAACTGGGGGACAAGGTGAGGGATGGGACTCATAGAAGGGTATGTAGATAGAGGATTTGAGAGGGTGGGGACAGAAAACGGGGAACACTTGGTGGAATGGGTGAAATGGGTAAGGTGGAGTAGTAGAAAGAGAAGATAAGAAGGATAGGGTATAAAGAGGCTGAGAAAGAAAACAGTAAAAATAAAATAGAGGGAAAGTCATATTAGAACTTCTAGTGACTGGGATGTTTATAGACACTCCCTTTGTGGTGGCAAAGAACTGGAAATTGCAAGGATTCCCATCAACTGGGGAATGGCTGAACAAACTATGGTATATAGTTGTGATGGAGTACTACTGTACTGAAAGAAATGATGAGCTCAAAGACCTTAAGAAAGGCATGGAAAGATTTCAGTGAAACGATGAGCAAAGTGAAAGAACTAAGAGAATAATAACAGCAATTTTGTTTCAGGAACAACTTTGAGCAACTAAATCATTTTTTTCACTATTAAAAATATTCAAATTAAAAACAAAGGACATGTGAGGAAAGACTATCTATACCAGAGGAAAAAATTAGTAAAGAGAAGTATGTATAGATGTTATGTATAGAATGTGTGTATGTACATAGACACACATACCCCTATTTGTGTCTAATGGTAGCCATGGCAGGGAGGAAGAAATGGGGGTGGGACCAAAACCATTTGGTATTGGCTAAGAAATAGACTGGTCGATCAGTGGAACAGATTAGGTACAAAGGACAAAAAAGAGTATATCTATAGCAATCTAGTGTTTGATAAACCCAAAGATACCAACATTAGGGATAAAAATGCATTATTTAAAAAAAACTGTTGGGAAAACTGGAAATTAGTATGGCAGAAATTAGAAATGGATCCACACTTAACACCATATACTAAGATAAG
The DNA here is from genome assembly GCF_048593235.1 of Sminthopsis crassicaudata. Taxonomy (NCBI): domain Eukaryota; kingdom Metazoa; phylum Chordata; class Mammalia; order Dasyuromorphia; family Dasyuridae; genus Sminthopsis; species Sminthopsis crassicaudata. The sequence goes on from NC_133621.1 coordinate 204,236,312, forward strand.
ATCAAAATGGGTCCATGATTTAGGCATAAAGAATGAGATCATAAATAGATTAGAGGAACCGAGGATAGTCTACCTCTCAGACCTGTGGAAGAGGAAGGAATTTATGACTAGAGAAGAACTAGAGATCATTATTGATCACAAAATAGAAGATTTTGATTACATCAAACTAAAAAGTTTCTATACAAACAATACTAATTCAAACAAGATTAGAAAGGAAGTAATAAATTGGGAAAATATTTTTATAGTTAAAGGTTCTGATAAAGGTCTCATTTCCAAAATATATAGAGAATTGATCCTAATTTATAAGAAATCAAACCATTCTCCAATTGATAAATGGTCAAGGGATATGAACAGACAATTCTCAGATGATGAAATTGAAATTATATCCACTCATTTGAAAGTGTTCCAAATCACTATTGATCAGAGAAATGCAAATTAAGACAACTCTGAGATACCACTACGCACCTGTCAGATTGGCTAAGATGACAGGAACAAATAATGACGAATGTTGGAGGGGATGTGGGAAAACTGGGACACTAATACATTATTGGTGGAGTTGTGAAAGAATCCGGCCATTTTGGAGAGCAATCTGGAACTATGCCCAAAAAGTTATCAAACTGTGCATACCCTTTGATCCAGCAGTGCTACTACTGGGCTTATATCCCAAAGAGATATTAAAGAAGGGAAAGGGACCTGATGTGCCAAAATGTTTGTAGCAGCTCTTTTCATAGTGGCTAGAAACTGGAAGATGAATGGATGTCCATCAATTGGAGAATGGTTGGGTAAATTATGGTATATGAAGGCTATGGAATATTATTGCTCTGTAAGAAATGACCAGCAGGATGAATTCAGAAAGGCTTGGAGAGACTTACATCAACTGATGCTGAGTGAAATGAGCAGAACCAGAAGATTACTATACACTTCAACAACAATGCTGTATGAAGATGTATACTGATGGAAGTGGATATCTTCAACATAAAGAAGATCCAACTCACTTCTAGCTGATCAATGATGGACAGAAACAACTACACCCAGAGAAGGAACACTGGGAAGTGAATGTAAATTGTTAGCACTACTGTCTTTCTACCCAGGTTACTTATATCTTCGGAATCCAATACTTAACGTGCAACAAGAAAATTGGATTTACACACATATACTGTAACACATGTAAAATGTATGAGATTGCCTGTCACCTAGGGGAGGGAGTAAAGAGAAGGAGGGGAAAAATGAATACAAGGTATAATGTTATTAAAAAAAATTACTCATGCATATATACTGTCAAAAAATGTATAATTATAAAATTAATAAAAGAAAAAAAAGAAATGGGGGTGGGAAAAGAAATTTTTATGATAATTTTGTAGTATTATACTTGGAAGGAATAGCAAGTTATATATGGTAGATTTGCAGTTTCAACTGCAATCCTTTTTATTTTACTGTGTGATGAAATTGCTTCTTTCATTATTAAAAAACAAACAAAAGCATTAGCTTGCTGAATGTTAAAGAATAGAAGAATCAAATGATACTTTATCTGTGGAATTCACACCATTGCAATGCCTTTTTCCTATGCTGTCCCTTCAAATCTTCATCTTTTAGAATCTCCCACTACCTCTTTTCCTCCAGGAATAAATATAAAATGCTCTGGCATTCAAAGCCCTTTATAGCTATCTTTACAATCTTCTTATACCTTAAAATTGGCCACATACTTTTCAACTGACCTCTTGGCTGTCTCATGAGTAAAAGAGTCTATTTTTGGCTATCCTCCACTCTGTAATGCTTTCCTCGATCTACTCCTGACTACTGATCTCCTAGGCTTCCTTTAAATCTCACCTAAAATCCACTTTCTATAGGAAGCTTTTTCTAACTCCCCAATTCCAATGCTTTCCCTTCTTAATTATTTCTTATTTATCCTGTATATAGCTTGCTTTGTCTGTATTTGTTTGCATGTTGTCTCCTCATTTAGATTAAAAGCTCTTTAAGGTCACAGCTTGTCTTTTGCCTCTTTTTGCACCCCCAAAGCACACAGTAAGCACTTAGTAAAATGTTTAATGATTGATTGGTTGACTTAGCTTACACTCTACCTTTAGCTAATTACCCCAAGTCTGAGTATATTCTCCTCAAAAGTTATCTTGTACATGGCCCTCTTCAACAATGAGATGAACCAAATCAGTTCCAATAGAAACTGAAATGAATTGAACCAGCTACACCCAGCAAAAGAACTCTGGGAGATGATTATGAACCACTACATAGAATTCCCAATCCCTCTATTTTTGTCCGCCTGCATTTTTGATTTCCTTCACAGGCTAAATGTACACTATTTCAAAGTCGGATTCTTTCTGTATAGCAAAATAACTGTATGGACATGTATATATATATTGCATTTAACTTATACTTTAACATATTTAACATGTATTGGTCAACCTGCCATCTGGGGGAGGGGAGAGGGGAAAGAGGGGGAAAACTTGGAACAAAAGGTTTTGTAATTGTCAATGTTGAAAAATTATCCATGCATGTATCTTGTAAATTAAAAGCTATATAATAAAAAAGGAAAAAAATAAAAATTAAAAACAAACAAACAAAAACAAAAAAAGTTATCCTGTATCTGTCTTGCATGAGTTTTTCCAAAACCTCATATGTGCATATTCTTTCTTCCATTAAAATGTAAGTTCCTTAAACACTGTATACAATAACAGCAAGATTATGTGATAATCAGCTGTGATTGACATGGAATCACAAGTCAGCATATATCATATCAGCAATATGGTGATCCAAGACAGTTCCAATAGACAGGATGGAAAATGTCATCTGCATCCTAGGGAGATAGTTCTTCATAGTTGGAGAATGAATGTGGATCAAAGCATAATATTTACACCTTTTTTGTTTGCTTTTTTTCTTGAGTTTTTCCCCCCTTTGGCTGATTTTTCTTGTACAACATGACAAATATAGAAATATGTTTAAAAAGATAGAACATGTTTAATCTATCTCAGATTGCTTGTTGTTTTGGGAGAGGGGGCGAAATAAGGGAAGGAAGGAAAAAAATTTAGAACATAAAGTCTTACAAAAATAAATGTAGAAAATTATCTTTACATGTAAGTATTGGGAAAATAAAATACTATTGAGAAAAAAAAATTTCCTTGAAGGCAGTAGTATTTCATTCTTGTTTTTGTTTTGCCAATGATGGACCCAGAAACAGACTCAGTTCATAATCAATACATGTTGATCAGCTAATCGAGAATTGTTCCAAATTCACTACAGGCATTCTACAACTTAGACAAAGATTGCATTTCCAAAGTCTGTTTATAGACCAATGTTCTTAATATTATTTTATTATGGAAACATAAATGATCATTGTATTTTATGGTAATTCTAAGAGTATTCAGGTAGGCAAAATGAATTTTTGTTTATGTTATCATTTCATTTGAGAAAATACATTCCTGATTTCAAACAGCCTTGAAAAATAAAACAGAGCCAGTGCTATCGACAAATCACCTCATCTCTCTAGGCCTTGGTTTCATCATCTATGAAATGAGGAGAAATGAATATGATTTTCTCTAAGATTCTTTCCACTTCTGAGTATGAGAAGCCACACTCCACACAAAAAACAAAACAACTAAGATTTGAGACAAACTAAGCTAGAGATGAGGGAAGGCTAGAGAACCTAGGCTCTCCTAGATAACTCAGGATTAGCAGGAGAATAACCCCTAAAAAGAGAGTAAGAGTGGAATTAGGGCAAGAGAGGAGGAGGGGGGTTTGTGAATGTAAAAAGAAGTATCTATGAGACTTCAGGCAAATCACTTAGATTGTTTCCAAGATCCTTAGATCTATATCTAAATCCCCTGGAAGACAGTAAATTCAGAAAAATGAATTTCCAACAACTGACTTAAGAAGAAAGACCATTACAAGGAGACCTTGCTTTCTTAAAGATTTGGGTGGTGGTCTATCGAGAGTATTTAAAAAATACTACTCAAAACTGAATGCCACAAAAGTATAATGATCAAGTGTAGTAGCAAAGAACAGATATGAAAAAGCATCTTCCTCCCACCCAGCAAATCCTACTTCTCTGCAGAAGTAAGGAGAGTACAGGCACAGACTTTTTCCCTATGATAATTACTTCTGCTAAACTTTTGTTTCCTTCTTTTTTTATTCTTTGTTATAGAGGAATGCTATCTGGGAAAAGCAGGGAGAGGGAGACATCAGAAAATATAAAGAACACAAAAACAAAAAGCTGCACAAAAAATGTATTTTAAAAAGAAAGTCAATGGTGGGGACATTTATTTTGATATATGTCAATAATTAAGATAGGGTCCACAAATACTAAGGAAACTATAAATGCAATTCAATGAAAGGTATATTTAAAATAAATATAGTGTATATCCTCCAAATGTAATGTATTATTATTATTATTAAACCAAAAGAACCAAGCATCAAAGTGACGTGTTATTATTTGTAATTTTTGCAATATGTGCTTAAATAACATAATGATAAATGCTGGTAGCATGGTTTCAGAAACCATGTAAAGTAACCTGAAAGAATGATTTAAATTTTAATGTGACCTTATCAAATTCCTGGTATCTAAAACTCTTCTGAATTTACTTAAATAAATCATAGGAAAAAAAAGCCCCAAATAGTTGATGTCCAGTAGACTCAATGCTGAAAAGTCTGAACTCCTAGAATCAACTTTTAAAATAATTATCACATTTGTGAATTATTTAAACATAAAAAAAAAACCCAGAAGTTTTTACCTGAAACTTATAAAAATATAAGACACAGTCTTTGCAAATGTCAGCAGTGTTCTCAAGTCGCTCTCTAAAGTAGTAGTCTCTCTATGTTTGCTTGGTATCTTAATTTGCCTTTGGTTTCAAAAGGAAGCTTGCCAACACTATTCCTCTCAAAACCTCAAAAATTCCATTACTAGTTTTAAACGAAATTAAAGGAAAATAGAAGCATTCAACCCATGGCAAAAGTATGTACAAAGTGTTTGTTGATGCTCATAAATAGACTGAGAAATTTAGACATGTCTGAAAGACAACTGCTGTATAGTCAACCCTGTTTTGCTCTGCTATGCAATGAAATAGAAAAAAGAATTATTGCTGCCAATTCAAGTGAGCACAACACTAATTAAATTTAAACTGAAATGGATTTTTTTAAAAACAAAAAATTAAATACATACATATACATGCATAAACAAACTTTTCATTTCAAAGTAGACTAACAGGGAAACTCATTTTTACAAATTAAAAAACCTACATGGAGTCAACATGTTTGTGTCCTCTTTCTTTTAATTTTCTCAAAAATGATGAAGAAAAAGAATGAGAAAAAAAAAAAAAAGGGGTGGTGGTCATCAGTGAGTTATAAATTCCCCGGATCTCTGCCCAAGAAATCTTTCCCTAATCATGACTGATAAGAACTTGCTTCTTCAGTGGATCCAGAGTAATATGGCTCAATTCAAATTCCCCACCCCAGTTTTAACTAGTTAGAGAAATAGCCAAACCTCTTTATAGCCTCAACTCCTCATGTGTAAAATGAGGGAGGATGGATCAAACTAATCTCTCTGTTCCCTTCCAGCTTTAAATATTATGGCTTTCATTGTCCTCTTGTCCAAAATGATGACCTACAATCCCTTTGTCTCCCACTGGTACCCAATAGGCACCTAACTAAATTTAATTTTAAGGGTAGATTATTATATTTCACATCATATCCTCTTCCCTTGATTCCTACACCTTGTTCCTCCTCACTGCCCATCTGCCAGACCCTTAGCTACTTAACCTTTCCAATTGTATGCAGAATTTACCGGTTAATCTTCATTCAGCTAAAGGCCTCACACCATCTGGAACCCTCATCCCTACTATTAACATCAGCAACATAGGAAGCTCTTGTCCCTACTGTTATTGGCCACCCCTGATGAAGATCTTATCTCAGGCCTAGGGAGCTACCAGCAGTAGTTTTGGCCTGTATGGCAGGTCATAAATATAGAAACCAGGACAATTTGAGTTTCAAATGCTCTGTTCGTTGCACAACTTAGAAAATATTCTTTTTTAAACCATGAATTTCAATTCTGAATTTGAAAATAGGGTCATTGCAGCTAACAGCCTATTCTACTCCTCCTCTCAGGGATGAAGTGTAATAAAAAGGCATTCCTTATATACTAATTTGGAACTTTTAATGAATTTTCCCATGAAAACATTGTTATAAATGATAAGATTCTATAGGAACTTTCCTATAGAATCTTATCATTTATTTATACACACACACACACACACACACACACACACACACACACACACACACACACACACACATACCTGTTCTATAAGAATATATACCATTTCAGGTCTACTAATATGTTAAGTACCTATGATTTCATTAATGTAATTTATTCCCTTGCCTAAAGATCACAACTCGCGTGTAATTTAGAATATGATCTTTGAGAATTGTTGTGGCCAAAATAGTGATGAGCCTCTTTAAAATTGGCTAGACTGATCCTCAAACAATAAATATTCTGGACTAAAACTCAAAGCTTTTCCATAAAATCAAAACTTTGGTTTGCCAGAATCAGGGTTCTGTAGGCACAGTCAAAAAACCAGAGTCAATCCCACACATACCATACATGAGACACCAGAGTAATATTTTAATATGGCATACAAAGGGTTAAATAGAGTCCTGAGAAACTAGTCTGGGAACCTGACCACTCTTTGAGTGAATGAAATGTTTATTTAGGACTTCAAATGTGCAAAGCATTATGCTATGTTCAGGGACACCAAAAAAAAAAAAAAAAAAAAAAAAAAAAGCAACCCCGTCCTCAAGGGGATTATATGGGGAAAACAACCTAAATGGGAAATTTCAGCTGCAACTCAGAGAAAACACACAATTCTTAGGGTGCATGAGTAAAAGAGATATTAATTCCTTTCTTGTCATTTTCACTAACAAAACTGGATCAGCTTTCTTGACAGGGCCAAGGACTTTGAGGGAAAAAGCTTTACTTTCTGGGTGTTCAAGTTACTTTTAACTGTAACCCTGACAAGAGTAGGCCCAGTTATGACACAAAAATGGTTAAGAACTTTCTTAAGAGAAAGAGTTTAATTCCTCCACCTACAGGATACCCCCTCTCAAATACTGAAGAATGCTATTATCTTCCCACTGAATCTTTTCTTCAAGCTAAAACATCCCCAGCTCCTTTCAATTAATCTTGTATGTCATGATCCTTTATTATCTATCTTGGAGAGACAATACAACTGGACTCTGAGATAAGCCCAGAATTAAAATGACAAGGACGGGGAAAAAGCAAGGTGGATTTTGAAAGATTTTTGTCTAAGCTGCTCCCTGATATAAAAAACAAACAAACAACTACAAAAAAATGGAAAACCTATCTCTTAAGTAACATTCTTCTAGCTCATGGAATATCAAACTCTCCAAAGGATTAAAACTGTAAAGATAACCCAAAGGACAATAATAGGTTATTAGACTTCAATATGAAAGAAGCGATATTATAATAGAAATTTTAAGTATGGAGAGAAATTTAATAGGTAAAGAGGGATAAAGATTTCAGGCATAAATATTAACAATTACAAAGGAGCAGAAGAGAATAGGCCTATTTGGCCAGAATATGGTTTATGTAGAAGCAACAATGCATGAGCCTGAAAAAAGTAGGATAATGTTATATCTGTTGAATTTAAACTAGTTAGTAGTGCAATAGGGAGCCTTTAAAGAACTGTGAGCAGAAGGATGAAATCCCAAATGTATGCCAAAGAAAGATGATTTTGGCAGCCATATGAAGGAAAGACTGAAGAGAGAAGAGATAGAGGATCTATTAGTAGCCAAAAATAACTATTAGAAAACTACTCCAATAGAATAGAAAGATGATAATGAAGGTATGGATAACAAAGTGGTAATCATGGCAGATATCTTAGTTTTATCTCTCATTTGATATTGATAACTGGGGTTGCACTGAAAAAGTTATCTAGTTTTCCTTAGTTATTTTCTATTATTTCACAATTGCCTCACTTAAAATACTAAATTCTCAGGCACAATTCTCACATGCATAAAGTTAATCCACAATCAAGATAAATTATGATAATCTCAGTTTTGATCTGAAAACTCCCTCACATTTTCAGTTTGTGACAGAACAAAATGGGGACTGTTCATTTGAGAGAAGTACTGTGCAATTCTATGCAATTCAAAAGTAAGTGAAAAATAACCATAAACCTTTTTTTTAATCTCTTTTCTAAGAATATTATTATTGTTATTCTCATTTCCCCTTCTGTAATAATTTCAGTTAACACTTCACATTTAAATAGTACTTTAAGATTTGCAAAGCACTGTATATACATTATTTCATTTGGCCCTTGCCACAGCCTGTGTGGTAGGAGCTATTATCATCCCCATTTTGCAGATGAGGAAATTTAGGCTTGAAAAGGTTAGCAAGTTGGCAGGAACCCAAAGTCAGTGAATTCACAGGTGGGCCTTGACCCTCAGTCTTCATGATGATGTCCTTTCTGCACGACTTACCACACAGTAAAGACATTTGCAGTTATTTTTCCTCTCTTCCTAACTTTTAAGTCTGTTAAGAGCACAAACTAATTTCTGAGAGTCACCCAAGCTTCTTAGTTATTCTCGGCTCTTCCCTCTCTAGTCTATTATTCTGTTTCTCTAATACAATTCTCACATCTTTCCCTCCCTTTCCCCACACTACTCAGAGCTCCTCTCACAGCAGCTATTTCAAGGCTCAGAGATTCTAATTTGCTTCCCTGCCTCTCTCTCCTTCCTATACCATTCTATAGACAGATATTTGTAAACCACAGCTCTGAACAAACAGTCACAGCCCAACTTCTAGAATAAAAAAATCACGCAGTTAGGTACTTAGAAGGCCTTGACATTTCATCCAAGGACTATCTTTCCAGATTTACTGAAATTTACTGATTTACTCTTTATGGCTAAACTGGCTTTCCAGTTTCTTTTTTCTCATTTCCCTACATGATATAACACATTCCATTTCCATCCTCAGCCTCTCATTGAATCTCTAACTCTATTAACTCTATTGGGTGCCCTCTGCTATAGAAAGCCTCTCCTGGTCTCTTCCCCACCACTGCCCCTGCTACTTGTTAGCAGCCTCCCTCTAGAAATTACCTACATTTCATATTTAATTGTATATGTAGATGTTATTTATAAATACAGGTTAGGTCCTTGGGGACAGGGATCATTTGGATTTTGTCTTTGTATAACCAGAACTTGGCATGTGATATTCCTTTTCTCTGATCACTATCTGTTGTCATTCCATCTCTCTCCATCCTCCAAAGCAAACTTTTTTCTTCATCCTCAAGGTGATGACACAACCCATTGACCCCTCAATTCTTTGCCAAGCCATGGCTCTTTTTGATAGCTATGTTCTCCTTTTTTTTCCATCTCGATTCTACTCTGTCCTCTCCTCTGAAATCCCTTGTCCCTTTTCGTATGCCCTGTCCAGCTTCAGCTACCAACTGCTGGCATTTCTCCTAGTCACCTGTTGCTGAGTACCAAAGAAAAACATTAAACCTTGTTGATTGGGCCCATATAACTTAGTTATCTAAAATTGGCCCTCATTGCAGCAAGGAAATATTTTTATATGACCCATTCCCCACTCCCCGTAGCAGCTTTTCTAAACCTTTTTATCCCATCTCCAATCTCCCAGGATTCCCCTTCTCCACCCTCTCTGCAGAGAACTCTGCTTCCTGTCTTATTGAAGAAACTGAGGCTGTTTGCCCAAAGTTCCCTCTTTTGCCTTTTTCCTCATTCACATCACCTTTTACCACTATCTCCATTTCACTCTTTTTTTCCAAGGTTCTTCCAAATGCAAAGCCCTAACTACCCAAGGGCCTCCATTCCATCCTGTCTTTTCCAGCAGATTGCCTTCTCTATCATGCAACCCTTTTCATTTATTTTCAGCTCCCCTTTGTCTAATGGCTGCTTCCTTACTTCCATAGATGCCCCTGTGTCCCTATCCTCCCACCTTGGAGAAGGCTACCTATAATAAGTGCCTTTACCACAGTCTCCCGATTCTCCTAGCTGACCAATCCTCCTCATTATCTTTTGATCAATCTTCATTCAGGTCACTCCCATTTACAGTGGGTATCCCACAGGGCTCTTTCCAGGGACCTCTTCTTTTTATTCTATTTCATTTGATGATCTCAGCAGCCATCAGTCAACTAACATCTTTATTCTAATGATTCTCACATTTGTCCAGCTTAATTTCTAGTCTTGTATCTCTACCTCCAGGTCACCTCGAGTTGGAAGGCTCAAAGAAATCTTAAACTCAGTATGTACAAAATGGAACTCATTATGTTTGTTCAAAAACTCTCTTCTTTAAAAAGCCATCTATATCCAGAGAGAGGACTATGGGGACTGAAATTGGGGCACAAAACAAAATTTTCACATTCTTTCTGTTTGTTTGTTTGCTTGCTTGTTTTTTTCTTTGTCATTTTTTTCTTTCTGATCTGATTTTTGTGTGCATCATGATAAATGTGGAAATATGTTTAGAAGAGTCACAAGTTTAACCTATATCAGATTACCTGTAGTCTAGGAGAAGGGGAAGGTGAGGAAGAAGGGAGAAAAATTTGAAGCACAAGGTTTTGCAGGAGTGGATGCTTAAAACTATCTTTGCATGAATTTAGAAAAATAAAGTTATTATAAAAAAATAAAAATAAAGAGACTGAGAGGAAAAATTCTCTCTTCCTAATTTTCCTATTACTATAAAAACCAAGTTCCTAATCACCTAAGCTTACAATCTATGTGTCAATCTCTCTCATGCTGCTCCCCAAATCTAATCTATTGCCAATGCCTATAGTTTTTACCTTCATAACAACTCATTCTATCCTGTGTCATCTGTGTCACAAATCTTTTACCTTCCATTTGGCATCAAATGATCTTCCTAAAGAGGAGGCTTGATCACTTCATCAGTCCATTCCATAAACTCCTGTTGATTCCCACCTCCACTATCAAAAATAAAATCTTCTAGTGTCCAAAGCCCTTAATTACCTGCCCACCCATCTTTCCAGTTTTTATTCTTTTTGGCCCCATGCCCTAGACGGTCTGCAATCTAATGATGCACTGGCCTCCTCACTTTGGCTTTCAGGCTAGGCTTAAGTAAATGTGTTTTCAATTTAAGTGAGTTCAATTTTCATAACAAGTTTATCTTAACAGATTTGATTTCATATATGAATGTCCAAACCAACACTTACACAATCTATTAAGCAATGGGCCTCCCAAATTCCTTATCTAAATATTTTTCACAATAGGTATATGGTATTTTTTGTTTAGTTATAACATTAACTATCAACTGTATCAAGTTTCAAAGGCAATCTTTCTGCAAAAAGAGGGAGAGAGGAATAAAAACTGGCTCTTTATCCTTATCAATCCACTAAATCATTAAGCTTATTCTAGTAACTAGATTAAAAACAATAAACTGGGTGGCTTGAGCAAGACAAATTTATGCAAGCTTCAGTTTTTTGTCAGTGAGAGGAAGAGGCTGAATTAGATGATGGCAATATTACTTCAACATCTAAATACTATGATCCTGTAAATCAACATCACTGGTTCCTAAAACTAATAAGTTAATTGATCTTGGATAAGCCAAACCTCTTGACTGTGTCGAATATTTCAACTTTAACATCTTAAGACAAAAATTTTACTGTTTTACACCTACTACATAGTTATTTAAGGTATTAATAAAATATTACAAGTGTGGAGCTCTCTGGAAATGGAAGATTATGTAAGTACAAATATAATTATTCTTCATTATAAAGCAACAAAATATTCTCTCAAGGTTTTTCTGGTAGCATTAGATAAAATTTAAAGGAACTTTTCTTAAAAGTCTCGAAGGAGAAAACTGCTAAGGTCAAAGCATCTTTCTGAGGTATGGATCTACATAAACTTTTCCTCTTCTTCCCATCCTTTCCAACTGCAGAGTTTCAACTCTTCTACTGAACACAAACATTATATCAAACAATTTTCAAGCTAAGATTAAAGTTATTTTAAAAATGAAAGAAAAACAAATTCTTTGTTATATGGGATGGTTCTAGGAGAGGGACAATAAAAGAAAATTTAGGAAATGTAAAAACAAAAGATTTCAATAAAAACTCATTTAAAAATTCAAGTAAATCACTACTACTGTCATTTACATTGAATTAGACAGTATTATTTAAATAGGATACTGGGGTTTTGCCCCTATCTTCTCTAAGACATATAAAACAGTGTACATGCATTTTCTTAATAGTCCATATCCCAGATTTCTGCAATACAGTATTCTCTTCCTATCCTATTAAATATTGACATTCCTCTCAATTTGATCTGGGCTCCTTTTTCAGTTTACTTCTCTTCTGGATAATCTCTAATCTCAACCACATTCTACTTTCACTTTTCTTCTCTACATTGAGAAGCAGCAGTTGCACACTGATTTTGGGACAGAAACACCTAAGTGTAAACTCCCCTTCAGACACAAAATTTAGCTGTATGATCCAGAACAATAACCTTTTTATTCCTCTGTTGCCTCATCTGTAAAATAGGGATAAAACCTGTACTAAGATCTTATAGGGCAATATGAGAATCAAATAAAATTTATGAGAGAATGTAAAGCACTTTGGAAACATAAAAGCATTACAAAAAGTCAGCTCTTGTCATTATCCATTTTATAAATAGACTGAAATCTATTTGTCTACTCCAACTCTTTCCCAAAGTTCCTGTTCCTTATTCCAATGGCCTGACAGGATATTTTACCTGTAATGACTCCCTACACCTCACATTGATAAGTTGAAAAGGAACTCCCTATCTCCCTACCCACCACATCCATGGACTCTTCCATTAAATTCAGTTTTGCCTTTTCCTCCCCCTCCCTCCCCCTAACCATCTCTTTAAGTGCCAGATTCTACAATATCTCTCTAATTCATATTAAGTGCAACTACTCCTTTTCAGATATTGGTTTCTTCTTAATGAGAGGAAATAAATATATATTCCTATGCATAGGAATATATTCCTAATTAAACCTATTCTCTCTCCTCCTGCTACCTCAGTCAGTTAATTTATACAAAGCCCTTGGTTAAAATGCTAAGATACAAAGAAAAGCACAAATAAGGTCCATGCCCTTAAGGAGATCACATTCCAATGGAGGAAATAATATCTAAATATTAACATATATGCAAGATGACACAAAATATATAAAATTAAACTGAAAGGAGAAGGCATCAGTGGCTGATATTAACTAGAAAGGCTCTTGCAGAAGGTGGGAACTGAGTTAAATCATAAAGATCAAGAAAATCTTTTTTTTTTTTTTTTTGTAGGTGAGGGGACAGAGCACTGCAGTCATAGAGGATATTTAGTGAAAAAGGTTATAGCAGCATAGCAGTTACCAACACTTAAAAGATGAGATGCATACATCTGTTTTGTCTAAATTATACAGAATTACAAGATTTTTATTTCCTCAATGGAGGAAGCTGAGAAGTAAAGAACATAGATACTGGCTAAGTGAAAAAAGAAAAGTTAAATTAAATTTAAAAAAAAAAAAAAAAAAGGGACACAGCTATCCCTACATTGGTCTCTTTTGCAATTTCTGCAATATAATACTTTATCTGTAGCTATACAGTGAAAGTATATAGGGGGAAAAAAAGAGGTTAAAAAAAAACCATGTTTATTAAGTTTATTAATTATTAATTTTATTATAAATTATCTATTTGTAATTATTGTTTATATTTATTATTAATGTATAATATAATAAATATGTTGTTTTATTATGTAGTAATTAAATATAATAATTAAAATAATAAATATGATGAACATATTTTTATGTTTATTATATTTAATTATATTACTTACAATTTTATTATAAATTATTAAATTTATTAAATTGTTACCATGTGCCAAGCACTATGATAAGCATTAAGGATACCAAGAAGAGCAAAAAAAGAGATTCTGCCCTGAAGGAGCTCACATCTGAACATAAAACATGTACATAGAAGATATGTTAAGAAGTAAACTGAAAATAAAGACTAAGGGAAAATACTAGAATTCAAAGGAATTGGTAAAGACTTCTTACAGAAGGTAGGATATTTAGACTTCATAAGGAAACCAGGGGACCTAAAAGGTAGAAACAAGGAAGGCACTCTGTTGGCTGTGCTTGATGAACACCAAGGAGGTCAGTGTTACTACTGCACTGCTGAGTGTGGAAGGGAAAGGAATGTCTACGAACAGAAAAAATAGGAAGGGGCTAGTTATAAAGGATTTTAAGAACCAAAGGGAAGAGGGGTTATATTGGATCCTAGAGGTAATAAGGAGCCACTGGAGTTTAATGAATAGGATCGCAACATGGTTAGAGCTGTGCTTTAGGAAGATCCTTTTAGCAGCTGAGCAGAGGACAGATGAAAATCCGAGCTGGGAGAGCCCCCAGCAGCTTGGACCACTGTCCAGATGTGAGGTGATGACAGTCTGTGGTAGTGTGGCGGCGGAGGCAGAGGAGAGAAGGGAGCACATGTGAGAGCTGCTGCAAAAGTGCAACTGGCTGGATTTGGAATACACTGGATAAGGTTGGGTAGGAGTTAAGTGGCAAGGAGGTACTTTGTGAGTCTGATTAACTGGGAGGAAGGTAATGCCCTTGATAACAAGTTAGGAAAAAAGGAAGATTTGAGGGGAATGATAACTAGGAGAAACACTGATTTCTTGGCAGGTGGCCTCAATTACTTTGGTAAACACTTCCTCAAGTGTTCAGATGAGAAGAGGGTTGGGGGGAATGAGGGGAGAAGGATGAGACAAGAATGTTTGAAAGAGTCCTAGTAATGAGAGAGTTAATCAATTAGGGACAGAAAAATGTCTACCTTTTTGCAGTGAGGGTCCTGTTATATAACCTAAATTTATCTTGGACTCAGTCTGCACAGTCTCCCAATTTTCTTCAGCTCTGTTCAGTAGTACTTGAATAGGAACAAAAGTGGTGGATAATGGAAATAATCAAGGTTGAAATTTAGCAAAGGGTGATGTGTTATAGAACAAAGGGGCAAAAGAATAAAGGATAGAGAATGGAAGATTTAGTATATTCTTGAAAAGATACAATTACAGAAAGAAAAAGAGTGCAACCAGTGTAGGTATGATGGCTTGGGAAAGAACTGAGGAGTGGAAGTAATAAAGCTCAAAGTAAGAACAAAGAACTGAGTTAGGAGTCATAAGACATTGTAGAGGTGGAATGAGAAAAGATTATGCTTATATAAAGCAATTTCAGAGTTTACAAACATGGGTAGCAAAGTCAAGGGTACAATCTAAGCAATCTTCCTAACACTACTATGATTTTGTCCCTAAACAAATCAAATATACACTCTTAACTGTGGTATTCAGGGCCTTACATAAGACTATTCCAACTTAAATGCCAACTATTTATATTATTCTACTCTTCCCTTCACATAGTCTACATTCCAGCCAAAATGAACTAATCTTCATCTCCATTCTTATTTTGCCTCTTCCTCAAGATCATGCCATCCTCACACCTAAAATGTATCTGCTCTTTCCCCCATGTAATCTATGAAATGCCATACAGACACACATATACCGCCCACCATTCTTCTCCCACCAACACCCTTATGAACTCTAAGTATAAAGTGATCTTTCCCTCCTCAAACTGCTCACTGCATTTTGCTTGGACTATTCTTCTGTGCTTCTCTCTTTCATATCAATATTATTATTATTATTTATTAATCATTCTCCCTATTAGATTTTAAGCTCCTGAAAAATCAGGCTTGTGTTGTCTTGGTTATCTGTAACTTTGGAGACCTTAGAACTTGTATACTTTAAGTGTCTAATTAAAATTTGATGAAACTTGATCCTGAAAAAGCAAAAGAAAAAAATTGCATTTTAGGGAGTCTACCTTCTTTGCAGAATTGGGGGTTGGGTAAATGTCAGTACATAATATAGCATATTCTAGCAGACTATTGCTGAAAAAAAAGTTAGGTTTGCTAAATTGTGGAATTTTTCCCCTTCTCTTCTGATGTAATGCTTCTGATGGGATGCTTCTCTGAGTAGAAAGAGTGGGGTACTATATTGGAAATGAAAACAAAAGATATCAATAAAAAACTTTAATTAATTGGACATGAAAATGATAGCAATACTTCTACTTTTCTTTCAAACAAAGCCAGCACTACTTCACATTACTCTAAGCCAATGGTTCTTAATATTTTATAAATATTTCATTATTTCCATAATGTTGCAACCTTAAAAACCTACCAAATCTAAAACTCTCAAAAGAAATAAATGGCAGGCATCGGCGTCATTAGCAGCATGATCTAACAAACTGAATTAATCAAACCAAGCTCATAATAATTCCATTTTCTCTATAAAGGGGAATTCTTAGACTGTTCACAAGTATATGAAATATATTTCTTTTAAGCAGAGTTTTATTGATCTAAGTGCATAAATTTCAGTGAGAAAAACTATTTTAAATTTGCCAGAAATCATTTCTATGATACACAAATCAAGAGGGGAAAAACAGAAATTACCATGATAGTCCACATTCAACAACAATCTCTTATAAATCACATATTAACATGAAGGCATCCTTCTTCTAATCAAGCATTTACACAAAAGCCCAAAACAAGGACATAATTTGATGTGTTAGTTTTGGGGGTTTTGTTTTGTTTTGTTTTTGGTAGAGGAAATTAGGGTTGACTCACCCAGGGTCATACAGCTAAGTATCTGAGAGTCAAATATGAACTCAGATCCTCCTGACTCCAGGACTTGTGCTGACACCTTGAGAACAGCTTTTTTTTTTTTTTTTTTTTTTTAAGAACTTGAGCTTTTTAAATATGTTATCAGATACCAATAGTTTATCTATCTTAAGCCTCTTTTAAAAAAAGAACATTTAAGTATTTTATGGCTTCTTAATCACTAGATCTCTACACCTAACCAGGTTCTCTAAGAAATAAATGTTTCCAATAAAAGGAAAGAAAAAAGGTTGGGGGGAAAAACAAAAAAACTAGATTCCCCCCAAAGAATGTAATTTTCCAAAAAAGATAACATCTATTGACAAAGTATTAAAAGCCACAAAATAACTTCTAAATATCTAGAAATACTATAAGTTGAAACAAACAAAAAAATTATACAAAGTAAAAAGAAGTGAGATTTTCTTCCATGTCATCCACATATTTATTCTCCACTAAATTACTCCAAGGTGATATTAGATTCTGAAAGCTATAACAGAGAAGCAAAAGCTTTGACATTTCTCACACCAACCTGGAAAGGCTAGAGAGGTCTAGCCAACAGTAAACTGTCAACAAATGAGTTTAGAGAAGTTCAAAGAGGCTTATTACCATAAGGTTGGAATATAGATGAACTGTTTTGGATAGTTACAAACTGCAAATGTTAAAAAAAAAATCTTCTAATATATTCATATAGCAGTTGTCACCAACAATAGTAAAATATATCTGAGCTCTTTATTTATATATCTATTTTCAATACCTATAGCATCCCTACACAAAAATGACTCTGAAATATCATATACACCTTCATACCCCAAGTGGGAAACATTATAAGTTATCAAGTATCTAAAATATATCTACACTAGAAAGAAAAATATATATTTCCAGATTGATTATTCAATAGATATCTTTCTACTCCATCTGATACTATCAGAGATTGTACTCTAGGCCAGCTGTTCTTAAACTTTTTTCTGCCTATGAAATATTTACGTGACTCTGGGTATATAAGTATATAAACAGGTGTACAAACAAAACATTTACTGATAAGTCACAATTTTGCACCCCCATATTCAGTTACAAGATCCATATGGGATCTCAAACCATAGTTTAAGAAGCTGGGCCCTAGACCATTAAAATCATCAGTCATCCAATATATAATCTGTTTATAGACTGCCTAACATTTGAAATTGTTGCAAAGTATTAAAGTATCTCCTTCAGAGATGTTCTATTTGCCTCCAATTTCACCTCTAAATAGATGGCTTGCAAACAGATCTTTCAAGTTATGACCCTTTCTTTTAAAATGTTTCCCCCCTTTTTATGTCACTATCACTTCCCAATCACTTCCCTCTACCTCCAAAGGACTCTCTTATAACAATTATATATCTTAAGCAAAGAAATCAACAAAACAATCATGCCTTAAAACATCCTGCATATTGAACCTCCAGTCTACCACTCCATTATATCCAGATTTGATTATCACTCTTCACTCCTACTTTTCATCCCTAATTGCAAAGTCTCTTCTTCCCATTTCCTTCAAGGATAAGGATCTCCCCCCCCCCCCATCCCACCCTCAAGTCTATTCTTCTGGATCTACCCACTCCTTCCATTGTGTTATTCATAATTCAAACTTACTTTTAAGGCTTTTTCTTTCTCACTTCCTGTCCCTTCTTAATTTTAGCGCCTTCCCTCTGAGATTAGCCTCAATTTATTCAGTTTGTATCTCGTTTGTAACATAGACTTTTGCATGTCTATTGAAAGCTCCATTGAAAAGAGAATCTGTTTTTCACCTTTTTTTGTATCTCCAGAACTTAGCACTTGTCTGGCATTCTGTAGATACTAATTAAACACTAACTGACCAACTGAATGACGCTGCATCCTTGCCCATCCTTCCTAGAAGTGATTAAACTTTCAATCACGGTGTGGGTGCAACAGTTAAATCACTCCCACTTTGCCCCTTCAAGACTATCATTCTACCATCATCTCTCAGCAACATCCCCTCCTCTGAGGTCCACACTCTACAAATTTATCACCCTTAATTTGGGTGACTGAATCTACCAACATCCAAGACATTCTCCTGCTCTCTTCAACAGATGCAGTGCCTGGCTCACAGCCTCTTTCCTTCACATCACAGACACACCAATCCCTGTAACTTCAGCTCCTAGCCAGGCCATTAGCCCTTCCCTGGCCACACTCTCCTCCCCTCCCTAACTCCACCCCTCGGTAAAAGAACTCCAAGCTCGGAGCCTTGTAAGAGAATCTTCTGCCCTCACCTCGCCAAACCCCGAGCCCCGATTACCGCCCCCCCCCCCGTATTAAACAGCACCGGGTGAAATCGCAGAACTCAACTTACTGTGCCCATCACAACTTTATGTAACATCCTCAACTGGCCATTCATTGCAGCAAACCAATCCTTTTACAACTCTAATTAACTGATGAACCTCTCACCTGTCACAGTACCACTTCCCTATCCTTTCCACTTCCAGGAACGCTAAGGCCAAGCCCCGGCGGTCCCGCCCTGGCCGCCTCCTCTCCGCCTCTCCTCCCAGCCTCAGACGTCCTTCTTCACCTTCACTCCAATCTCGCACCGAGAAGCGACCCTTCTCCTCGCCAAAGCCAGCTCCTCTCTATGCATCTCTGCTCTGCCCTTGGCACTACCATCCGTTCTCTCTCCTTAGACTTCAGACTCTTGACTTCAACCATTCCTGTGTCTCCTCCACCCTCAGAAATTACTCCCTTGATCCAACTATCTCCCAGAGCCGGTGTGCTCTCATTTCTTCGCCCCTTGTGGCCCGCCTCCTTGAGGAGGTGGTCTGCATTTGATGTCTCCTCCTTCTCCTCTCGTCCCCTTCTAAACCTTCACACTACAGCTTCCCACCTCCTCATCCAACTGGAGCTGCCTTCTTCCAAGTAACCAGCTAATGACCACAACTTTCTCGATCCTCATCCTTCTGGGTTATTTGCAGCCTTCTAACATTGAGGATCCTCTCTCTTCCCGGTTCCTCTTTCCTCTAAAGAGCTTCTTGCCCTTGCCTTCCCGTTCTCCTCCTCCCTACAATAGCTCTTTCTTACTCTTCATTGCCAGATTTTCATGGAGGCATACTGACAAATCATAAATCGTTTCTCCCTCTGTTCCTCCTTTCTTTCTAGGTGATTTCATCTCTATGCAAATGATTCCCATATCTATTTATCCAGCCCTAGTCTCTCTGTTGAATTACAACACTGAATCTCCAACTGTCTCTCGTACTTCTTAAACCGTATGTCCCACGGGCATCTCTGACTATGAGCCAAAACAGAAGGCATTCTCTTCTCCCACCCCCTCACTCCCCTCTTCTGAATTTCCCTTTCACAGCAGGGAGCACAATCATTCTCCCAATTACCCAAGTCCATGGGGCAGCTAGATGACACAATGGACAGAGTACCAGCCCTTAAGTCAGGAGGACCTGAGTTTAAATCTGGTCTCAGACATTTAACACTTCCTGGCTGTGTGACCCTGGGCAAGTCACTGAACCCCAATTGCCTCAGCAAAAATAAACAAACCAACCAACCAATTACCCAAACCCAAACATTGTTCTCTAAGTCTTCACTTTCACCTTAAATATTCAGCTCATGCCAAATCCTGTCCCTTCTGTCCCAATAACTCCCCTCCACTCATGGAATCACAATCCTGTGTCATCACCCTCTCACCTTTCTAGCCTCCTGATGGTCTCCCTTACCTCAAGTCTGTACCCATTCCAAACGTTCTCCATGGAGATGCCAAAGTTATCTTCTTAAGCATAGCTCTGATGTATCATCCTCTATACCAATTTTAACAAAGGCCACTGGTTCCCTATGACCTCCAGGATCAATTCTAAAAGGCCCATTGGCCTTTAAAACCCTTCACAACCTGCCTCTTTCCTGCATTTTCATTCTTCTAACACTTTATTTACTCCTTTTTAAGTACTGTAAGACAGTGACAAGGGCCTGCTTACCATCTCTCTGGATTCTCCAGGAGAGAAAGGCTGTCCCTTCTCACCTCCACTTTCTGGCTTTCCTAAACTCCTCCAAGATTCAGCTCAAATTCTACCTTCTGCACAAAGTCTTTCCTGGTCTCTCCCCCCAGCCCACCACTTTTCCTGAGATATACAGCATAACATATATATCTTCTATGCATCCAACTATTTGCATATTTTCCTCATTAGAATGGGAGCTGCTAAAGGGCACGGGACTGTGTTTCTGCCTTTATTTATACATTCATTGCTTATCATAGTCCCTGACATTTAGTTAGCACTTTATAGATGCTTACTGACAATTACTGGGAATACGGTCACTGTTCTGAAGACTTTCAATGATGTTTATCCTTTATGTTATCATGGTCATCATGGACATTTTCTCCTGTTTCTGCTCACTTTGCTCTATATCAAAATACACAATTATTCCCAAGTTTCTAAGAATTTTTTCATTTATTATTTCTCATCAAACAACAATAGTTATATTCATAGACCAAAATTTATTCAGTTTCCAATCAATGGATAGCCACATTCCTTCCAATTCATCACTACTAGAAAAAGTGTTTGTATAAATATCTTTATACATATAGGAAATTTCCTTCTACCTCTGGCCTTCTTCAAATGGATATCTAGTAGTATCATTGGTAAAAGGGTACATACAGTTTAAATGATTTTTTTAAATATGATTAAAAGATTTTTTTCTGGAATGACTCAACCAATTCATAGTACCACCAACAGTGTATCAATATGTCTGTCCAAATACAAATTCTCCAACAATTATTTTCATCTTTCATCATGCTTGCCATGGATATGGATATGGAGATAAACTAAACAGAGTTGCTTGATTTCCATGTCTTATACTGTTAGTGATAAATATCATTCTTATTTTTAAAAATGCTGATAATTTGCTTTTCCTCTTTAGAAAACTACTTGTTCATATTTCTTGATCATGTTTATAAAATAGCTAAGATCCTCTTTCCTAAGCTTCAATGTGTTTCCAATTGTTTCCAACTTCATGTACTGACCACACTATCAACTGAACTCAGAATCCCTCTCCCCCAGAATTTGTTTTTCCAGATTTAGAGCTAAAAGGGCCTTTCACAGTTTAACCAGCATACCTATTATTTTAGAGATCAATCATTACAAGCTGTGTGTCAGGAAATGTGCTAAGTACTCTGCACACAAAATCAGAAAATTAGCAGGGGTCCTCAAAGAACTTGACAGAAAGTCTTGATGGGAAGGATGGGAAGAGCCTTGGATGGGAAGAAAATAGCATTAAACAAGCATTAACAAGGACCCAGAAAGACCCCCTGGGAAGAAAGGTTAAATAATGAGTAAAGTCCCATAATCTATAGTTTGGGAGCTGGAATGATGTTAGACCACTCTTGGTCCCCAGGCACACAATTTGGGAGTAACCTTGGCCACCTCCAAATCCTTCATCCTATATATATCCAGCATCTTGCACTGTATAAGTGAAATGCTTTTTACATAAAACAACAAAATTTTATTTACTACTTACAAAAATTATTTCTACATTATAGAGAACTTGGATGATTTGCTGATTATATTTGTCCATGCCCTTGTTTCTTTAAATTTTAGAATGATCTTTCACCAATTGTTTTCATTTGTCAAATCTTTCCCATCCTTCAATGGTCAATTCAAATGTCTCCACAATGCCTTCCCTAATCACTTTAAGTGAAAATCACAAATTAGACTCACAGATTAAATTTTTTACTTTCCTCTTCATTTTACCAAAAAAAAAAAAAAAAAAAAAAGGGGGGGGGGAGGAATAGGGAGGGATCAGTTTAATGTAGCACCTAATCAATAGCAAAAAGGTTTGAATTTTATAAGGTTTTCTGACCACTATATCATATGGATTCTTCTTCTCTTCTGAATACCATAGTAAGTACTTAAATCTACACCAATCCTATGGAATATCACACAGACTTACAGAACATGTATTTGTCTTAGCTCCCTTACTGGATGGATGGCAAGCCCCTATCTCATATACAATAGTTCATCGTACTTTCTGTTCAATAAATATTTGCTTAATGAACAAGAATGACAGCTGCCTACAATGCCAAATCTAGACAATGCTTTTAAAACACATCCCAAGTCATACATTACTTATTTGATTTCCTCTATCCTTTCTTCTTCTACAACACTCCTTGGAATATCCTTTTGAAAAAAAGTTAGCAAACTTACATTAATTACTGTATCCAAATCTAAACTGACCTCTACTCTTACTGTCTATCCTTTAAATAACTCAGAAACTTCAGGTTTTATCAAAAAAAAAAAAAAAAACTATAAATAGTTTATATTCCTTCTACCAAATTTAAAAACAACAATCTCCTGTCCCAAACTCATCACACAGAAAGACATTTTTATAAATTCAAAATTCCACTTCATAACAAGAACTCAATGCTGTTATAACTTCTATTTTTTTCTATAATTCATGATTTTACTTTTCTTCCATGAACTTAACTGGGCTTTGCATTCTCCTATTGATAACACTCTATACACATTAGTGTAAATGGTTTTTAATAATTTCATCTGACTTTTTTCAGTGTTCTTTAAAATATATTCATTAGTGAAAAAAATAGCCTATGATGTACTTGCTAAGTTTTAAAGCATTTAAAATGCAATCCTACTATTTAAGCTTTACAACAATAGCTCTCCAAAACACTGAAAACCACAAACCCTTGCTTCCAAAATGGGGAGAAAAAAAATCAATACAAAGCTTATAGGCTGTTCAAAATTATACCCAAAGCAGTTTCCATCTATATCCTGTACGTATGAGAAGTTTCTATTAATTGTACTCATATAGTTTCGAAAACAGAGCATCACTTCAAAAGGAAATTCACTAAGAAAAAAATTATCACTTCTATTCAATTTCTGTTAACCACTACTTTGCAGACTTTATAATAATTGTATGAAAAGTCACACAAGTCTATATCACATAAAGTGTGCAAAGATAATGGAAAATACAACTTAGTAAGTCTTCTGTAACATTATGCTAAATTTCAGATTAAGCTCGACCTTTTTTGTTTTTCTTTTTCCTCCTAAGATTTTTTCTTAATGCGTTATTTTTTTAAATATCATTTTCACTTTCCAATAACACCTCACCTTTCCCCTCTCTTTTAACAAAGCAGAATGCTTAAGTAAAATACACCAATACACTGACAAAAATCGGATAACTTACTAGGCTCTCATTTTTACACTGATCACTGCTGATCACTGAGTATTCTGGGCAGCCACAGGAATTCAGAGATTAGAGGAGAAAATGGACAAGAAACCACTTATTTTCTCAAGAAACAAAAATCTGATTTTTAAGTTTAAGGAGTAAGATCCTGTAAGAGGCTGTTGGCATTTAAAGTAATCTGGAGAACTGGAAGGGCGACCTCCCCTAAATGCCTCGGCACGGTCCCGACCCCAAACTCCAAAATTTGTTCATTTGCAAAAGTTTCCTGCTCCCCTCGGGCTAGACATCACCTCAAAGGCTGGGGATCAGGAGATAGCCACTTCCCATTCGGGAGCTGAGAAACTTAGCAAAGGGGGCGGGCATCAACAAGGGAGCGGGCGCCCGAGCACAATTCAGACCAAAACGGGGGGAGGGGGAGAGGGGGATTGCCTTCCGAGCGCCCCGAGATCAGCTCCACTCTACCCCGCCTGCGTTTTGTTTGTACATAGTTGTTTGCAGGTTGTCTGCCCAATTAGACTAGGAGCTCCCCGGAGGCGGGGCCTGCTTTTTGCCTTTCTTTGTATCCTCAAAAGTTTAGCTGGTGGGCAACTGGCATTTATTAAGTGCCTACTATGTACGAGGCACGGAGCTAAGAACGGAGATACGGAGAAAAGGAAAAGAACAAACCGACCCCAGTCCGGGCTCGGAGTCATTGTGATTTGTCTTGGAGAAGAGGAGCTGTGGAAGACAAACCCACACGAGCCGCAGCCCGGGGAGCCTCCACTTCAGCCCGGGCACCGCGCTCCTCCGTCCCGGGTCCAGGCCGGAGCTGCCCGGGCGGCGACCAGTCTGCGCCGAGCTTTCTTGCGGGGTCCAACGTAGGGAAGACCCCGAGCCTGGGCCGCCGCCGCCGAGGAACGGGGGAAAGCAGGGCCCCTTCACCCCCAGCCCGGGCAGAGTCCCTTTCCCCCGCCCGCCTGCCAGGGCCGCGCTACTCACGTTGCTCCATGAGCGCGGGTCAGCGGGCGCGGCTTACGGGGCGCCGAGCCCTCGGGCGCCTTCCCGGGCTGCAAGAGACGGCTGTACCCCCCACGATGGAGCCGCAGCGGCGGCGGCTAGCAGGCCTCACTCCGGCCCAAACCTCAGCTGAAGTGCTTCCGGTTGAAGGGGTGGGGAGTAGGGATGGAGCCTAGCACCGGAACTTCTTGGGGAGGGTGGGAGCGGACTCGAGGAAATGGGCGGAGCCCGGATTGGGGAGGAGCGGCTCCTGACAGAGGGCGGGGGCAGAGCAAGCCCGCCCGAGCTGGAGGGACTTTTTGAGCCTCTCTCGGAATCCCTGCAGTCTCCAAGCCCAGGGGTCCCGGCTCCCCGGCAGTGCTCTGGGCTCCTCCCGCGCCCAGGCACGGCAAGCCGTGGGCTCCCATTCAAGATTTAAAGCTGAGAGGGTTCTTGGATCTCAATAGTTAATATAATCTAGTAATACCCCCCAATTAAGTTGTATTATTTATCCGTAGTAAGTTGCATCGAGAATGATTACATTATTAGTCATTAATTTGGGCTTATAAAATAATTGTTAATTTTAATTCATATCGATATTTTCATATGAACAACTGGTGATATTAATTACATGGACGACTGTTAATTGTGGCATATTAACTCTTATTTAGTGATCTATATTAATAATCACTAATGTTGATAATTTATGATCAGATGCTAGTATTAATTTTTATTTATAGTGTTAATGTTCATCAGGGATCTTTAATAGAATTTATGTTAACAACTATTTACATCGGACAGCTAGGTGGCGCAGTGGAGAGAGCACCAGCCCTGAAGTCAGGGGGACCCGAGTTCAAATCTAACCTCAGACGCTTAAATCTTCCTAGCTGTGTGACCCTGGGCAAGTCACTTAACCCCAACTGTCTCAACAACAATAAAAAATATATATATATTTACATCAATTTCTATTAATAATCATTAATGATGGTTTATATAATCAGTTGTTAATGTGTATTGATCATTATTAATATGAGCAATTATACTAATTTGGATGGTCAGCCATTAATGTTAATTTCTATTAACAATTATTAATGTTAATTAAATAAAAATAATTAATGGGAAATTAACATACACAGATAGTCATTAATGATCATTTTTATTATCAATTGCTTATGATTATGTGGAGCAGTAATGTTGAGTTATATAACACTTTAAATATTAGTTTATATTGATCATCATTGTTAACAATTATTGATTTTTACATTGGTGCCCGTTAATAGTGACACTAATAATAATTTATATTGATTGTTGATTATTGTTTATTGACATAATCAATGAGCATTAATTTATATTGGTGGTCAATGCTCATTTATATGAAAAATTATTAATACTAATCTATATTGACAAATGTTTTTATTTTATTGGTTAATATAATTTGGGTCACTCTGTGATCCTATTAAAAAAAATTTATGTCTTTTTATTTACAAGACATATGCATAGTTTTTTTTTCCAACATTGACCCTGGCAAAACCTTCTGTTCCAAATTTTCCCCTCTTTCCCCCAACCCCTTCCCCAGATGGCAGGTAGTCCAATACATGTTAAATATGTTAAAGTATATGTTAAACCCAATATATGTATCCACATCCATATAGTTATTTTGCTGCAAAAGAAAGATCAGATTTAGAAAGAAAAAAAAAACTTGAGAAGGAAAACAAAAATGCAAGCAAACAATAACAGAAAGAGTGAAAATGCTACGTTGTGAATCACACTCAGTTCCCGCAGTCCTCTTTCTGGGTGTAGATGGCTCTCTTCATTATGGGACAATTGGAACTGATTTGAATCACCTCACTGTTGAAGAGTCATGTCCATCAGAATTGATCATCATGTAATCTTGTTGCCTTGTACAATCATCTCCTGATTCTGTTCATTTCACTCAGCATCAGTTCATGTAAGTCTCTCCAGGTTTCTCTGAAATCATCCTGCTGATTGTTTCTTATAGAACAATAATATTCCATAACATCCACATACCATAACTTATTCAGCCATTCTCCAATTGATGGGTATCCACTCAGTTTCCAGTTTCTGGCCACTATGAAAAGGGTTGCTGCAAACAGTTTTGCACATGTGGGTCCCTTTTTCTCCTTTGGGATATAATGTGATCCTATTTTTTAAAATACCTTTAAAAATATTCTGAGAAAGGACTCATGGGTTTTACCAGACTGCAAGAGGGATCCAAGGAGAAAACAAAAAGGCTTAAGAGCTCCTTACCTACTTCAACCCTTTCATATTACAAATAAGGACACTGACCCCCAGAGAAGTCAAGGCTAAAAGGGATACTGCTGGAAAATTAGGCTTCTGCCACAATATTAAGCCCCTCATCCAATCTCTAGGTTTACAGTTTCAGGCAGACCTTTGCCTTCTCCAGACCTTTCAGCCTGTACATCCAGGATCTTGGACCCTGGCACTGAGTCTGTCCCTCTATCTCTTTGTCTTTCTGTCTCTTTCTCTCTGTCTCTCTCTCTCTGTCTTTCTATCTCTCTGTCTCTGTCTCTGTCTTTCTCACATTTGTAGTATGAAAAAAAAAAAAAAAAAAAAAAGAGGCTTGACCCTAGAATATCTTATAGGTAGGTGTGGGGGTCAGGGAAGCAGGTATTGCTGCCAGCACTAAATCCCATTATGCTGTGGTGGATATAATAAAAACAGATAAGAACGACAAAGAATGAGATGGAGAAAGGGGATCCTTCTAGTGAGATCTGTGAAAGCACCCCTAGGCTTCAAGTATACTTATGGATGAGCAATCCTATTGATGTGTATCTTCAAGGCAAAAGACAATTCAATAGTATAGCTAAATAAGTGATAAGAAAAAAATCTTTCTTACTAAAGACATGTAGACCATTCTCCCACAATTTTTTGTATCCATGGTGGGAAAGAATGCTTATTATTAAAAATTTTTTTACATATAATGGAGATAAAATACAACAATAATTTTAAAATAGAAAATACGCCCCCAAAAAGAACATTCATATCTAAGAAACATGTATGGCGCTTCCTTGGCCATCCATGGGAACACATGACTATCGTGAGAGGTATCCATGCTGTTTAGGTGGAGACCCTGTTAGTCATTCTCTTCCTCTAATGTTGCTTTTTGTTCACTCAGATAGTGTTACATTGTGAGCAAGCATTGTCTCTACTGAACTATGGTCCATTGTAACTCTTACTGTGTTGCTGTCTCTGTTGATGCTGTGGGTGAAGCTACTTGTTTGGTCTCCAGCTTCTGTAAAGTCTCTTCCCCATTAGGGAGGTCTCAGAGAGAGGGATGTTGTCTACCAGTTCTTAGTCTAGAACCTTAGGGGGCTCCTTGATGATTTCAATCCCCACCCAGCTAAATAGAGAAGTGCTCAGGAATTTGAGTCTGTCCTTTGAATTGAATTCCTCTGCTGCCACTGTGATTTATGATCATAACCCACACAAAAAGGAATTCTTTCTACAACATATGCCTGTCAAGTGGTCTGTCTTCCAGCTTTTGCTAGAAGACCTCCAATGAGGGGGAACCCACTACTTCCCCAAGGCAGACTGTACCATTTTAGAATAGCTGTAATTATTTGCAAGTTTTTCCCTTATATGCAGACTAAATTTGCTACTTTATCACTGTGACACACTGCTCTTGGCCCCTCTTGGATGGAACAGAAACAGTCTTATCTTTCACATATTAGCTCTTAAATATTTGAAAGTAGCTATCTTCCCCCTGACTTTTCTACAGGTTAAACTTTAAAATTTTTTTACCTGGTCCTCGTTTAATGTGGATTTGAGGGCCTTCATCATCTAGGTTGCTTTCTTCTGAATGTCCTACAACTTTTCAATGTGCTTCCTAAAATGTAGTAGCCACAACCAATCACAATATTGAACTTATTATCTGACCAGGGCAGAGTTCTGTGACTTATTACTTTATTTCTGGAAGTTATTCTTTATTCATTGTTGTAGTTCAGTCATTTAAGTCATGTCCAACTCTCTACGACTCCATTTGTAATTTTCTTGACAAAGATACTGGAATGGTGGCCATTTCCTTCTCCAGCTCATTTTACAGATGAGAAAACTGAGGCAAAGTTAAGTGACTTGCCATGGGTCACACACCTAAATATCTGAATCTAGATTTGAAGGTCAGGTCTTCCTGACTTCAAACACAGGGCTCTATCCAGTGTACCACCTATCTGCCCTGTCTCTCTCAATGCAAGCCACCAAAACGATCTGCTCTTTTCAGACAAATTCCTTCCTAACCATGCCTTTCCCATTTTGTACTTAGAAAAATCACTTTGGGAGCAAGACCAGAAAGGGGTTGAATGGAACTGGTAGTTATTGCTCTATTTCCCTCCCTGTTGCTTTCACTGGTGACTTTTATCCTACTTCTTCCCATCCCATCCCCAAAAACCAAATTATTCTCCTTTCAGTTGAAATATGTATCAGGGCTCACTGTTCCCATATCAACTGGTTTTCTGGAGAGGTCTCAGGATCTAGAGGCAGAAGACACTGTGTGAATCATGACTTTGTGCAAGTTATGGAACTGAGAATTGGAGGTCCTCAAATATCTTCTTCACATATAACCCTTAAGTTGTCTCCCAATTTCTAGTGTTCTTCTTTCCATGCCTTCCTCTATTTAACTGCCAAAATAATCTTTCTTAAGGTCTGACAATGTTATTTTCCTGATCAAAAGTCTTCGATCACAATCTATTACTTCTAGGATAAAATTGAGCTCTTCAGCCTGTCATTCAAATCAACCTACCTTACCAGATGGGGTTTTCCTGGCAAAGACACTAGAAAGGTTTTCCATTTTCTTCTCTAATTCATTTTTACAGATGAGTACACTGAGGCAAATAGGGTTGAATGACTTGCTCAGCTAGCAAGTGTTATTACTAGCTATTCACTGAAGTAGATTGTCCATCTTTCAATTTCATGTCTTTGTATTTCTTATACTGGGAATGCATTTCTTCTTCCCCACTTTATTTTAGAAGCTAGAAGCCTTCCCCAAACAAACTTTGCAAAATCCTTACAGAAAATTTCTCTGATAAACATCTCATTTCCAAGATATATAAGAACTAATTTAAATTATTTGAATAGCAAGATAGATTCCCCAATTGATATAAAAGTAATTCTCAAGGGAAGAATCTAAACTATCTACAGCTATATTTTAAAAGTGTCCCAAACAGTAATAATTAGAGAAAACCAAATGAAAACAATTCTGAGGTTACACACTCATCAGATTGTCAAAGTTGGCAGACAGAGAAAAATGACAAATGTTGGAGGGGTTTCAGGAAGGAAAAAAAAATAGCCAGATTGATGGACTGTTGGTGAAACTGTGGTTTAATATAGCCATTCTAGGAAGTAATTCAGAACCATGCCCCAAAAGTTAATAAATTGCACATACCTTTTGACCCAGACATATACTACTATTTCAAAGAGATCAGAGAAAGAGGAAAAGGAACAATATGTGCAAAAATACTTATGGCAACATTTTTTGCGTGTGATGATGGCAAATCACTGGAAATTAATGAAGGACCAGCAGCTGGAGAATGGCTGAACAAATTATGGTATATGAAATTGTAATGCAACTCTATTGTGCTATAAGAAATTATTAAGGTGATGATGTCAGGGAAATCTAGTAAGAATAGTATGAACTGATACAGAGTAACTTGAGCAGAACCAGGAGAACAATTTATATAATAGCAAATATTGTAAAGAAAACAACTTTTAAAAACTTAGGAAATCTGATCAACATAATGATTCCAGAAGACTGATGAAGCAAGCAGTCTACCTCCCAACAGAGAAGTGATGGACTCAGAGTACAGATTGGGACATATTTTTTGGAAATAACCAATGTGAAGATGTCTTTTGTTTATGAATACTTGTTACGGAAGTTTTGTTTTCTTTTTTCATTTTTTTTCCAATTTGAGAGGGAGAAAAAGGAGGTAGAGATTATTGTTAATTGAAAATATATAATTTTAGAAATTATTTTTAAAATAGTATTTTTTGCATTGGACAAATATTAGAAGTTTTCCCAATGTAGCAGGAAACAAAGCCAGATTGCTATGTCTTGCAACTATTGTTTGACATAGTTCTATAAAGGCTAACCATAGCAATAAGGAAAGAGAGCAAAACTTGTAGTATAAACATTTGAAAAGTAGAGACAAATTATTCTATTTGCAAATGACATGATTGTATACGTACAACCCTCCAGAAAATCAATTTGTAAATAAATTTAAATAACTAATAGTGTCAACAAAGTAAATATATAAAAATCAATAGAATTTCTATATAATACTTTAAAAATGAAAAAATATAAGAACAATTGCATTTTTAAAAAAATTCTAAATGCACAATATGTGTGGGATTTCACCTACCAAGGCCACACTTATGCTTTATTTAAAGCATAAAGAGAATAGTTAATAAAACTAGACAAATAACAATAAATAGAATAACAGAATCTACTTGGAAGAAGAAAATATCTAAAATATCAAGGGAAATAATGAGAAAAAAGTACAAATGGAAGCGTATAGGAATACCTTAGACGCTAAACTATATTATAAAGCCATAATCATTAAAATTACTTGGTAATGGTTTTTTAAAAATCCAGAAAAGTAGAACAGTGAAACAGATAAGATAAGCCAGAAATAGAAGCACTCAAAAGTAGTAGAACAATGTATGATAAACCATCTTTCGTACTGGTATTACTGGTTACTGATACTGGTGTTGTATGACTGTAAGACACAGAACACTATAGTTTCTGAATAATTGAAAATGAGTATGACCCAGAAAACACTGAAAAAAAATAGGTATGAATATGCTGAAACATGATTCAGAATAGAAAAAAACAAAGAAACCAACGTCAGGATTTAATAGAATAAATAAAAATAAATGCATGACTGAAAAAAAGTTATCTAGTCACAAGTTGAAAGTGAAAATGTGATAGGATGAATATTTATAAAAATCATCTCCATCACCACTCCCTGCCAATCCACAATATGAGTTAAGTTAGTTTTTCCCTGAAAAAACAAAGATTTCTCCTTGGACATAATCCCCCAAGTCAAGACTCAAGCCATCTTCTTGGATATAGCTTTCTCATTGCCTCTGGCCATAAAGAATAAGGCTTCCTAGTCATTTAAGGGCATAAAAAAGCCCACTAACGTGGAATGGATGCCTTTCAGATTTAGTGGATGTTTCAAGACCTAAGGAGTCATCATCACTTCCCTTCCTGCTAACCGGCCACATCTGCAAATGGAGATAAAAGGGGCAATCTATCCAAGCTAAGTGATGAGATATCTTTATTGAGTATCCTTTCTATTCTATGGTTGAGTAAATCTTTGGCTAACTGTTGAATAATTTTATCCCAACATTCAAACCTGAATTAATATGGTGCCAACTTGAGTCAGGTCCTCCAAAGAGAGGGATAAGCAATGGACAACCTGTGTGTTCTAATGGTATCCCTATAATATCAAAAGAAAACAATGAAGATTCCAAATAAATTAACCATAGGGTTAACTTATGAGAGGACATAGGTCATACAGAGTCACAAGATCTATATGGACTGTGATTGGAAAGAATATTCACAACAAACAAAGTTTTTGACTATTCTCTTTTTAAAAAAAAAAAAAGCTTTGGTTTGTTTTTGACAACATGCAACATCAATTTTAACTTGTTTCCCCTCTTGTACTATTATGTTGAATAACAAAATATAATTTTAATATTTCAAAAAACATTAGACTCTTGCATAATAGTGCCTTATATAGCAACCTATACCCACACTGTATTTTTATGTAATCATTTAAAAGTAATCATATATAATATGTAGATATAGATATATATAGAATGTTTATATAGTTGAGCATGAGCCTTTTTTGTATCCCTGTTATTTCCTATCACAATGTATTCTAAAGATGTTTTTGCTTATAATTTGGAGTAGATTGTTTCATGGGAGTCAGTTAATGGAACAAGCACAAACATTCTTTTCCTGTTTTAATTCAAATGACCACATGAAAGTTAGAGGTAAGTCTATTGCTGGCCATTCTTTTCTGAGGAGCTAGCAGTGTGGAATGATGAAAAGCCTTTTTTAAATTGGCTGTGGAGTCAGAAGAGCTGATGACTCCGATGTAAGATTGTTTAGAATTCATCCTGAGAGTTTGGAGGTGTAGAGGAGCCTCAGGCCTGTCTTCCATCCTTCCTTACCAGCTATGATTGTGATGACCCAGAATGCATCGAAAAACAAAAGACGAGCAACAAAAATAACAACAGCCAACTTTACATATTTACTCATCTGTGCCTCTGTTATTCTTGAAATCACATAGATTCTCTTTTTGGTAAAGAAGATCCAAAGTACCTATTAGAGGACCCCCAGAAATGAGAGTCAGTAGCAGTAGTGATATATAATAGTAGAGCAGTGGTGAAATATGACAGTAGAAGAGATGAGTCAGAGAACAAAGTTATCTGAGAACAAAGAATAGCTTGAAAGAGCATGACTTCCTGCATCAAAGAAGAATCCTGACTATGGAGTCTAAAAAAACATGGTTCCTAGAAGTCTCATTACTTTTATATACCTCCTCAATTCTGTCTCAGCAACCCCTGAGGCAGAACTTCTTCCAACTCCTTAGGCAGTGAGAAAATTTTGTATCATTAGATAGGTCCAACCACGCAATCACAAATAATTGGAAGGAGTCTCATCTCAAATTTTCATGTAGTCCTCAGATTGAAACCAGTCAGGGAATACCCATGCATCCTTCAAGGACTAGTCTCCATAGGCCAGTACACTCCTCCTATATTATTTTTTCATAATAATCAGGTATTGTACATATATTATGCATTAGAGGAAAGTCAAAATAATATATGAAGTGAAGAGACTTCAAATTACAAATCAGAGGTATCATTACCAAAAGTACCCAATTAATTATATATAACCCGATAGAAAGGAGATCCAGTATGTAGAAATAGCCCTGGAACAGCATGGTGTATAATTGCAAAAAGCTGGAAAGAAAATGTAACCAAAGATTGAGGAATGACTAAACAAATTGTGGCATGGTAACAGGCTAGAATGCTATTGGACAGTATAAGGGTGGGGCAAACTCTCTACACACACACACACACACACACACACACACACACACACACACATACACACACAATTTTGAGTAAAGAAAGCAAAGCTAGAAGAACAATATCCACAAAGACTACAAAGATTTAGATGAAAACCACACTGTTGTTATTGTTTGTTCTTTGTTCTCAAAAAAGACCATGGCATCAGGGAAGTGATTCAGCAACATGCAAGTGAATTGGTCCCAAATCTTTTAAGAAAAATGACAGATCTGGAGAACAGATCAAGAAGAAAAAATATAAGAATAATTGGACTGCCAGAAAGTCGTGACCAAAAACAGAACCTTAACACAATAATGTAGGAAATAATCCAAGAAAATTGTCCTGGCATGATAGAACATGAGGGGAAAATAGAAATTAAAAAAAAAAAAAAATCCACAGATCACCACCTCAAAGAAATCCTTTGTGGAAAACACACAGGAATATTATTGCCAAATTTTGAAACCCCCAAATCAAAGAAAATTTTGCAAGAAACAAGAAAAAAAAAAAAAAAACAATTCAAATACCCTGGAATTGCAATTAGAATTGTACAAGACTACAAGACAAGTATAAAAGACCATAGGAAGGCTATGCAAGGTCACCTGCCTCACTTTATCTTCCAGAGCCATTTGGTTCCAGTGGCCAGATATAGATCAGGACTATGGGAGATGCTCCTGGATGGAAAAGAGCTTGGCAGATCTCAGTTTGAGTGAGGCAAATGGTCCTTCAGTGATTAAGGCTAATTAAGAAAGAGGTTATTGTTATTTGTCCTTTATTTTCGAAGATGACCATGACATAAGGGAGGTGATGCCATGCCCCATTCCAGGGATAGCATCAGATGGGGAGTTTGATTGGACCCACATTCCTGTCAAACTGTAAGACAGGGATCATAAGGCTCCTGTGGAGCAGAAGGGCAAGAGCTCACTTGAGCTTGATTTTCACAATAAGATTAAATGCAATGGATGGAAGAGCTGGGTGGCACAGTAGATAAAACACTGGTCTTGAAGTCAGGAAGAAAGGAGTTCAAATCTGACCTCAGACATTTATTAGCTATGTGATACTGGCCAAGTCACTTAATTTTGATTGCCTTCAAAAACAAACAAAACAATTACAATGGATAACATTGTTTTCAGATAATTAAAGCAAATTGATAGCATTCTTCCTTTTGGTCAACAAATTATAAACTACAAAAGTGGAATAGATCACTCTTTTGGGTTGCTCTGCTTTTCTGTTTTAAGCAATACACTGCTTGGAGTTTGTTGGAGAGAGTTGACAATTTTATTTATTTAATTATTTATTGACTTTTTAAAAATTCATTTTATTTGAAAAAAGAATAAGAAAAAAAACCAGAAAAGGAATACAAAGCAATATAAAGCAAAACAAAAGAGAACGTTGTTATGTGCCCAGCAAAATATCAGGGAGGATTCAAATATATAACAATAAATTACCAGACCAAGAAAGTATATATTAGTAGAAGAAATTATATTCATCTATGTCCATTTTTTTCTTTATTTCCTTGTAAATTGTTCTTTGGTTCTTGTAGCGTTCTCTTTTCTAAAATATAATCGTTCTCTGGGAGCAGGTTTCTTAGGGGGGGCTTCTGGAGACAGCCTTAGTTTCAGTTCAGTTCAATAATCCCAAGTGCAGCCAGGAGTTAAAGTCCAAATTCTTTATTTTCTCCTTCCAAGTCTTGTCTCTTTTCCTGGGGCTTGATTAACTTTAGTAGAGGCCTTTCTCTCACTCCTTGGTTCCAAGAGCTCCCTCTGAATATCTCCGAATCCAAAGATTTGTCCTTCAGCCTCCAGCTCCCTCTGAATCCAAAGCCTCCATCCAGCACAAAGGTGGAAGTTGGAATGAATCTTGACTCCACCTCCAAAAGTGGGCTTGTGGTCTTCTGTGAGCTTGTGAATCTCCCAGAAGTCCAAGAGACTCAAGCATTGTCTCTATGAGTGACTTAGCACCTTATTTCAAGTTCTGGCCCATAACAGGTTCTCTGCTGTGCACCTTATATACTTTATTCTTTTTTCCCCCTTTCATTCCCCTTCCCCACTACTCCTAGGCAAGTTATAGTTAAGAAAATATACATTTATGTATACATATGTAGTTATATACATACATATACACATTCACATATACCTCACATACACACATCTTTCCTATCTCTGCTGACTCTAATTTAAAAAAAAATTATATATATATATATACATATATATATATATATATATATATAATGTTGCCTATTGAACCCATGAGCTATGAGCCCTCCTCCTCCCTCTAATGCCTGTCTATTCTTCCTCTATATCTCATTTGTATAACATGATTACTATTTTTACCTTAACTAGTCCAGTATTTATTTTTAGCTAACCTATTATTGATACGAATCTTAAACAAGTAGTATACATTTCCCATGTAGAAAAAATATGAATAATTTGTCCACATTTAAACAGTTTATCCATGTTGAGTTCCTTAAAATTGATCTTTGATATTGGCTCTTATATGTTAAATTTTCTGTTAAGTTCAAGTTTGATTGATAGAAAGTCACAAAAACCTGCAGGTTTGGTAAAGGTCCATTTTTCTCATTCAAAATTATAGATAATTTTGCTGGATAAGTTTTTTGGCTACAGACCTACTTTTTTGATTGTCAATAGATGATTCCAAGATCCATGGTCTTTTATTGTAGCTGCTGACAAGTCTTATACAATTCTAATTGTAGCTCTAGAGTATTTGAATTGTTTTTTTCTTGTTTTTTGCAAAGTTTTCTCTTTGATCTGGGAGTTTCGAAATTTGGCAATAATATTCCTATGTGTTTTCCACAAAGGATTTCTTTGAGGTAGTGATCAGTGGATTTTTTTTTTTCTATTTCTACTTTATCATCATGTTCTATCACTCCTGGACAATTTTCTTGGATTTTTTTCCTACATTATTGTGTCAAGGTTCTGTTTTTGGTCACAACTTCCTGGCAGTCCAATTATTCTTATATTCTCTCTTCTTGATCTATTCTCCAAATCTATTGTTCTTCTTATAAAATGTTTCACATTCTGTTCTATTTTCTCATTTTTTATAATCTGGTTTGGTTTGGTTTTGTTTTGGTCTCTCATAGCTTTACTAGCTTCCCCTTGCCCAATTCTAATTTTCAAAGAATTGTTTTCATCTTTGAGACTCTGTATCTCTATTTCTAGGTTAACTTTTAAAAAAAAATAATGTTCTTATTTTTCTTGGAAGGTTTAACTTTTTCTTTTTTTTTTAGCTTTTCCTCCATGTCTCTCATTTGATTTTTAAACTCTTTTTTAAGTTCTTCTCTTTGTGCAGGGAATAGAAGATTTCTTTTTTAACTAAAGTATCCTCCTCTGAAGATGAACCCCCATCTTCCCTGTTCCCATAATGTGTTTCAATGGGAGGGGGGGGTCTTTCTTCTTTGCCAGATCATTTTTTTAATAAGAAGTATTAGTGTAAACACCTCTAATCATGGAGTGGGAGGTGGTGCCTCAAGCTTCCCTTCAGCTCTCCCCTTTGACTAGGAACCTCAAACCACCCTCCTGCAAGTGATTATAGTCAACAGTGCCCCAGTCCCAATGCTTCTGCCCTCCCAGTATGCTGGTTCTTTCCTGCCAAGGGCCACATCTCAGCAGCACAGCCAGGCCTGGTGTCTGCAATAGTCCGAGGTTCATTCAGTCCTCCTGGACTCAGACTCTGACCCAACAAACAGTACAGGAGCTGAAACTCTCTATGGTTGAGGCTCTGGAGCTGGAAGAAGTTGTACTGAGACAGAATGGAAAGAGACAGAAAAATAACAGGGCTTCCAAGATTCATGTTTTTCTAGAGTCCAAAAATAACTTTCTTAAAGTCACATGAATCATGTGACTCCAGACATACCCAGCTAGCCTGATGGGGGTCCCCACTTGATGTTTCTGTGGAGCTATCTTGGAGGCTTCTTCAGCCTTTAGACTTTAGCACTTCAGGCAGGTTAATCCCCAGTGTGGAATCTTCCTTCAGATCTTATCAAGTTGTATCAGGAGGACCCCTGTTCTGACCCAAGTCTTCTTGATTTTTCACCAGTCTAAATTCACCCTGAGGCACAAATTTGTTCTATTTGGGAGGAAATCAGGAGATTTGAAATTGAAAAGCCTACTCTGTCATATTCCCAGAATCCTCTCCAGAGGGTTGACTATTTTTAAAAGATACTGGTTTAGAAAGTCAAGAGATCTGGGTTCTTGTACTAGCACTACTATTTGAAGAAAGTTCTGAAGTCTGAAGAACTGAGTTTAAATTCTACCTCTGACACTAACTGCCACTTTAAGGCATCGGTTTTTTTCTGCTATAAAATTAAGAAGGTTGGACTAGATGATCTTTGAGATCTCTTACAGCTCTAGATCAAGGATACTATGATCCATGTGACTTTGAGAAAATTATTTTTGGACTCTAGAAAAGCATGGCTCTTGGAAACCCTTTCACTTTTTTATATCTCTTTAGTTCTGCCTCAGCACAACCCCTTTCAACTCCACAGCCTCAAAGATGTTTCATCATCACACAGGAGCAGGCCTTTAGTCAAAGATAACTGGCAGCAGGTTTATCTCAAAGTTTCATATAGTCTCTTGGACAGTTCTCTCTCTGTGTCTCTGTCTCTCTTTGTCTCTTTCTTTCTCTTTCTTCTCTCTGTCTTTCTCTTTCTCCTCTCCTTCAATTTTATTTAACAAATACTTTAATAATAATTTATTTTTCAAATACATGTAATGACAGTTTTTAACATTCACCTTTGCAATATCAAATTTTTCTCTCTTCTTCTCCCTCTCCCCTTCCCAAGACAGCAAGCAATCCCAATACAAGTTAAACACTTGCAATTCTTCTAAACATATTTCCATAGTCATCATTCTGTACAAGAAAAATCAGATCAAAAGGGAAAAAACACAAGAGAGGAAGAAAACAAGCAAGCAAACAACAACAGCAACAGAAAAGGTGAAAATAGAATGCTTTGATCCACATTTAGTCTCCATAGTTTTCTATCTGGATGTGAATGACACTTTCCATCATAATCTATTGGAATTGCCTTGAATCACCACATTTCAACAAATAGTTTAAAAAGCTTGTTATGTGATAGATTATAATAGGCATTGGAAGGAAATAAAGAAATGTAAAAATAAAAAATACAATTATTGGTTTTAAGAATCTTATATAGTATATGTGTAAGGACATAAATAAATCACAAGTTAGATTGTAAAATGAGTGAAGATGAAATAAGCAAATGTAAAAGCTTCATACAGCTCTGAAATACTATAAAAATGTTCATTGGACATGAGAATGAATTTATCTTATTAAAGTCCCTTAAAATCTATAATCAAGTCTACCCTAACTTTAGATAGACTCCCTGTTTCTCTGACTATTGGATTTCTGTTCTGAACTTTCAAAGACCCAGTCTTCTGTAACTTGTAGCTCTAATTTATAGTCTGAAGTTAATCATAATTCCAAATTATTAGGAGTACTCTGTAAATATGATAGATGGAAAACTTAAAGGACAATGGTAGCCATCTGCAGCAATATGATATTAATATTGATATCTAAGAAACATGCTTGTGCAGAGAAATGGGAGATGCCATGATTCAGTGTGGACAAAAATATCACACTGACTGCAATATAGACAGTACTTTTAAAACTATAGATTCTGCAAATAGGTACCATTATCACTTTGAAACAGTTATAATAAATATTAAACATTAAATTTGTCTCTTAAATATGTAAATTTTATGTTGTAACTAATTTGAATAACTTTTCTTTCAAGGGCTTTGAATAATTATTAAAGTGTTCTTGAGACTTGATAGATATTTTTTTTCTTTAAATTCAAAATATTCTCAAGAATTTGTTGTCCACTACCAAGTATTATATAATACTGACTCTCTCTGTACCTCAATTTCTCCTGTTAAATAGTATAATTAAGCATATATATATCACAGAAGTATTACCAAAAACAGATACAAATGATTTTGAAGTATAAAGGAATACATAATCACTAAATTCTATAATAATCATTATCATAATAGTAATTTTAAGTCATTATGCTAAGGCAGATATCTTTAATTATAATCTAATTATATATATGTAGATGCAAAACATGAAATAAAATAAAAATCCAAAATCTTAGGCAGGTTCTACTCATTTGCCTCTTCATGCAATACCTCTTATGCAAAAGAACTGATTTTTGTTGTTTAGTATTCCAATTGTCCAACTCTTTGTGACCCTATTCATAGTTTTATTTTTTTTTTTTACAAAGGTACTGGAATAATTTACCATTCTCTTCTCTCTAGTTCATTTTAAAGATGAGGAAATTGAAACAAACCAGATTAAATGACTTCTCCAGAGTTATATAGATATAATATAGTCTGAGGATAAATTTGA
Organism: Sminthopsis crassicaudata; assembly: GCF_048593235.1. Lineage (NCBI taxonomy): Eukaryota > Metazoa > Chordata > Mammalia > Dasyuromorphia > Dasyuridae > Sminthopsis > Sminthopsis crassicaudata. The sequence goes on from NC_133621.1 coordinate 204,276,664, forward strand.
ACTCATAAAGATAAGTTTTCTGGTTCCAAGTTCAATTCTCTACCCACTGCATCACCTAGCTGCACTGAAAAAATTGATAGAATATCATAATCTGTCACTAATTTTCAATAAAGGAAGCAAACTCACCTTTATTCTAAAAGTTACATGTAATTATCTTTAGCTTAGTAGTATGAACCTAAACAAATCATTTAAATCTTAGTCTCTGTTATTTCATCTGCAAAATAGGGATAATAATAGTATCCACTTCACATGCCTGTTTTAAAGAAAAGCATGTAAAAATATTTTATAAATCTTATAAACCTATATAAATGTATTCTATTATTATCAAGGAAATCTGAAGAAACTCCAACATAAACTAATGGGGAAAAAAATCTGTTTTGCACTTCTGTGCTAAACATTGTGCTAAGCAGTGGGGATACAAATAGAAAAATAAAAAGAAGCCAAGCCTGGCTGTCAGTTAACTCACTCATTAATTGGAGAAAACAATACATATAAAGAGTTCAGCTGAAAGGTGATGGAACCCCAAAAAGTGCACATGTTCTTGGTATGGGTCCTTAAGGTGTACCAGCAGTAGAATAGTGCTAGTCTTTCATTTCACTAGAAGGTTGTACTTGGTGACTCCTACTTCCTCTAATTGGTTTGACCATCTTTTCTTGTCTTGAGCTGGCCAGATCAGGAAAGGAACATTAATTATAGAATCCTAAAACCCTTCTAAATTAACAGTAAAGTGATAACATGAAGTAGAAATATGAAATAGATTTAGGAGAGCATAGTATTATAAGGTAACAGAGTAATGGTTCAATGTGCAGCATAAAGAAATTATGTCATATATTGGCTCATTTGCCAACTGGGGGAGAGAGTAGGGGAAGGAGGAGAAAAAAATAGAACACAGGGTTTTGTAGGGGTGAATGTCAAAAATTATCCATGTATATATTTTGAAAATAAAAAGCTTTAATTAAAAATAAAAAAGAAATTATGTCAAAGACATTTCTCATAAGTTACAAAAGTTGCCATTTATTATGTGAAATATCTCAGGGGTTCAACCAAATTTGACTAAACAAGGCTCAATCATACTTATTGAACAACATGATTTTGTGGGGGAATGACATTTAAAGTCTCAGGGAAGAGGGCAGTGTCCAGGGAGGATTTTGATTATCTAAAAATATGCTAATCAAGGTAGTTTCAGAGATTGGAAATAGGGTGAATAATTCAACAGTGGACTCCAGCTTCACATGATTTTATGCTAACAAGACAAACTTTCTGGATCTCTCCACAACACCTAGTGATTATCTAAAGATAGTGGAGCTGCTCGCACTGGACACTGCCCTTTCAGTGGGTTATAAAACCTGTCTGCTGGAGCCAGTGTATCTTTATCAAAAAATAAAAAAAATGTAATAGTATAAAGAGCTGAATTTAGAAGTTCTCTAGTGTTACCTGTAGCAACACTTTTCTTTTGTTTTTGGAGGAGTCTTGATGTCTCTATTTCTCTCTACTATTGCCTGTCCTTGAGGATTAAAAGGTATGCCAGTGATGTGTAAAATTTTATACTGTGCACAAAAGTGTGCAAAATGTTTAGAAATATATGCAGATACCCTTTGATCCAGCAATGCTACTATTGGGCTTATATTCCAAAGAAATACTAAAGAAGGGAAAGGGACCTGTATGTGCCAAAATGTTTGTGGCAGCTCTTTTCATAGTGGCTAGAAACTGGAAGATGAATGGATGTCCATCAATTGGAGAATGGTTGGGTAAATTATGGTATATGAAGGTTATGGAATATTATTGCTCTGTAAGAAATGACCAGCAGGAGAAATACAGAGAGGCTTGGAGAGACTTACATCAACTGATGCTGAGTGAAATGAGCAGAACCAGAAGATCGCTGTACACTTCAACAACAATACTTTATGAAGATATATTCTGATGGAAGTGGATCTCTTCAACATAAAGAAGATACAACTCATTTCCAGTTGATCAATGATGGACAGAAACAACTGCACCCAGAGAAGGAACACTGGGAATTGAATATAAACTACTGTCTATCTACCCAAGTTACTTATGCCTTCGGAATCCAATACTTAACATGCAACAAGAAAATTGGATTTACACACATATATTGTATCTAGGTTATACTGTAACACATGTAAAATGTATGGGATTGCCTGTCATCTAGGGGAGGGAGTTGAGAGAGGGAGGGGAAAATTTGGAAAAATGAATACAAGGGATAATGTTATTTAAAAAAATTACTCATGCATATATACTGTCAAAAAATTATAATTATAAAATTAATTTTAAAAAAACTAAGAGAGAGAGAGAGAGAGAGAGAGAGAGAGAGAGAGAGAGAGAGAGAGAGAGAGAGAGAGAGAGAGATTGCAAAAAATGACCACTGGCAAAAAAAAAAATATATATATATATATATGCATGTCCACTATCTGTTTTTATTGCTTGTGGCACGCTCATAATTGCAAAATCCAGAAAAAGTTGTCTACTACAACATGGATAAAAGATAGATGACCAAAAGATCAGATATTATATTTACATCTCCTGGATAATAATTAAGAGCTAGCATGATTGCATATAATTCATTCTGCTGAGTGGACTGAAAGGAAGTTCTGACTATTCTCTTTATAGTTAAGCATGAGAGTATACAGCACAAATGTTATGTTTGGATTCATCTGTAAAGATAGTTGGTCCTTTAAGAAGAACTTTAAAAACTTTTTCTTCATAAATCCATTGCCAATTATCTTACTGTAATAAACCAGGTTATCTTTAATGGAGACCAATGTGTAAAATTTGGAACTGTGGCCAATAAAATTTGCCACTCTGGAATGGTTTCACAGCATACATTAATTTGTGTATTGATATAAGGTATATATCTTGTCAGGTCTTATTTCAGATAATTGTACTGCTTGCTTAATGGTCTTTAATAAAATGCTAGCCACAAGCACTGGGTAAGGAGTAAGACTTTGTTCTGATTGTGCTGGGAGATTCACCCACTCTTATCACACTGTCTCCCTGATGAAGAACTACTGTGGCTGCCTGTTTTGTAGCAAAAATTGATATTTCCAAAGATTTTTGAATGACTGTTTGAACCACATTGGATAAAGCCAGTTCAATTTCTCTCAAAGCCTCTTGAGCTTCTTTTGTAAGCTGATGTGGTGAGTTTAAAGCACTATATCCCCTTAAAATGTCATATAATGGTTGCAATTGACAGGTAGTCAAGCCTAGCATGGGACGCATCCATTGGATATCTCCTATCAGTTTCTGGAAATCATTTTAAGGTGTTTAGCTTCTCTGTTCTTAAGGAGAGTTTTTGTACTGTAATCACCTTAGGATATACTTCATATCCTAAATATTGAAAAGGAGCATGTCTTTGAATTTTTTCTGGAGCTATATGCAATTTGTAGTTACTTAGTGTTTTTATGGTCTTTTTTAGACATGCTTCTAACATTTGCTCCTCAGGTGCATATCCCAATATACCAGTCATGTAATGAAATAGCATGACTTTTGGAAATGCTTTTCTTACTGGAGTAAGAGCAGCAGCAACATACATTTGACACATAATAGGGCTATTTTTCATTCCCTGTGGCAAAACTCCATATCTTTTATAAGTCTCTGCTAAGTTAACTTTGGGCACTGAAAAGGCAAATCTTTTCATATCCTCTTTATCTAGAGGGATAGAATAGAAACAATCCTTAATGTCTATAACCCAAAGAGGCCATTCCCTAGGCAACTGAGTAGAGGATGGAAATCCAGGCTGAAGAGTTCCCATAGTTTCCGTCTATTCATTTACTTTTCTTAAATCAGTCAACATCCTCCATTTTTCAAATTTCTTTTTTACAACAAATACAGGGGAATTCCAAGGACTTAGAGAAGGTTGTAAGTGTCCTTGGTCCAGTTGGTCCTGTACTATATCTGTTTTTTTTTGTTGTTGTTGTTTGTTTGTTTTCCCTGAGGCTGGGGTTAAGTGACTTGCCCAGGGTCACACAGTTAGGAAGTGTTAAGTGTCTGAGACCAGATTTGAACTCGGGTCCTCCTGAATTCAAGGTTGTTGCTCTATCCACTGCGCCACCTAGCTGCCCCTCCTGTACTATATCTAATAAGGCCTGCATTTTTTTCACTAGCTAAGGGCCACTGTTCTCCTCACACTGGTGTATCTGTTTTCTATTGAATGGGAACAGGTGAGAGTTCAGGCAGGCCTTCAACAACAGGCCTGCCTAAAAAGCAGAAGTACTCAATTGTAATCCTGTTGTAAAATGTCTCTTCCCCACAGATTGATGGGAACTTTTTCTACTACAAAAGGTTAAAACTCCTTTTTCACCTTGAAATGTCCATCTCTTAGGGGTAGCACTAAGTTCAGTTGCTTTTGATCCTCCTATGCCAGACATATAGGTGTCTGCCTTAATCTTTGGTCAGTGACTGGGCCAGTTGGCACCTCTAATGACTGTACGATCTGTACCTGTGTCTACCAACCCTTCTAATGGTATGCCATTTATATAGATAGTGAGTATAGGTCAGTCAGCTGTAACTGCTGCAGTCCAGAATATTCCTCGATTCTGATGTTGGTAGTCAAAATTTGGGCAAATATCTTTATCATTAAACCTAATGCTACTATTTCTCTTGGTAAGTCACACATTGTCTACCTGTATTAGTGACTGGGATATTAGCAACACATTTCCCCAGTTTCCCAAATCAGTGTATGAATGGACACTATTTTGTAAATACTCTCAGGAGGTGAAATGGTCAAGCCTACTGTGCCTGGAGGCAAAGGATACATAGGCTGGAGAGGAAAAGTTTTCACTTCTCCTGGGGATATCTCAGTAGTCGCAGCTGTATACAACTCTATTCTTCCCAATTGTAATCCCTTTTTCCCATCAGGTTGCTTTTTGGCTGATTGATCATGTTGGAATACTGAACTTCTAAAGACTCTCTGAATGTAACATTAGCTGCCATCATGCCCAAAGTATTTTTTGCCTGGGGCCCTGGAGCTGGGCCCTGCTTCCTATTTTCCTGAGTCATTCTACATTCTGAGGCCCAATGGAAGCCTCTCTTGCATTTTGGACATGGGATTTTGGATCTTGTTCTCTCACTCTGTCTTCTCACTCTATCTCTCTGACAACATTGGGCTTTCAAATGCCTTACTTTACCATGTTGAAAGCATTGACAAGTCTCTCTGAAAGTCCCTTGCCAAGAAGGACCCTGTCTTCCCATGTTCTGCATCATAGCCTGTGTATAACAGGTATTTGTGCCCACTGTGGCACAGCATCTTATGATCTCCTCTAAAGGAGCATCCTTGTGTAGTCCTAATATAATTCTTCTACAAACCTCATTAGTATTTTCCTTAGCAAGTTGTCTTATCATAATTTCTGTTGCTGCATTTTCACCAATAGTTCATATGACAGCTGTCTGCAGATGTCCCACAAAATCATCAAAAGGTTCATTTGGACCTTGTGCTCTTTTGGTGAAGGCTTCCCCTCTATCTTGCCTTCCTGGTACGGTGTTCCATGCTTTGATAGCAGCAGCAGCAACAATTTGCTCATATGCTGCTACAAGGTAATTAATCTGTGCTAAAGTGTCTGCATAAGGATCTAAATCTGCTAGTTGATCAAAGGTGACTGGTATATTAACTCCAGTTTGCCTATTTTGTTGGTCTTGTTTTATCCTACAAAGTTTACTATACTCCAAAAGCCACAACAAGTTTTGTCCAGGTTCTAAACATGTCCTTGCTATAGATTTCCCATTGGTAGGTGTTAAAGTTTCAAAAGTCAAATTCTCCAATAACATCTTAACATAAGATGATATAGACTTGTAAAGAGTACAAGCCTTTTTCAGATCTTTGATAATAGAATCACAGAGGGGCTTGTCAATAACCAGAGTTAGGTATAAAATCCAGCTATGATCAGGAAAGCACACAGCTGTTCCTTTGAGGAAGATTCAGGGAATTATTAGATTGCTTCTTCTCCACTGTGAGCAAAAGGGAGGTGGGAGTTAATTCATGGTTCAAATACTTAACAAACTGATAGGCAATGGGGGCCTTTAGACAAAGAAACTTCAAAGCCCTGGTGGGAAAGGGAGCTGGAAGCTAAAGGTTTGTTTGGCTTCAGCCAGAGAAGCCTCTCAGGTAGGGCTGCAGATCAAGATATCACCTATATACTGGATAGCCAGGCCCTGTACAAATATGTAGGGGTTGTCATAGAAGCCCTGAGCTACTTCCATATTATGGATATGACTATCCATGTTCATTGGTGGGGGGGTTATATTCCCCTAGATTTGCCCCTTCAAGGCAAAAAGAATTTGTGAATCTTTATGCAATGATGTGCAAAAGAATGCATCTTTAAGATCTAAGGTAGAAAACTATTGTGTCCCCTGGGATACTTGTACTGGACTCATCATTTCTACTAACCATTTACTCTGATTATAGAAACTTGCTAAAGGAGGAAAAAGTAGGGACATGATTATAATAGCATCAAAATGGTTACTTCAGGTTTCAGCCTAAAAGCACATACACTTAGATCTCTTTGACAGCAATCATACAGTAATAATTCAGGGATATTCAGGTGAGAAACAAAGAAAAAGAACTGGGAAACTAAGTCAGAAAGATCCCACTTTAAGCAGAGGCTAAGGTTGTCCTCCCAGCTCTTTCCCAGATAAGACATCTACTTGTGACAGTTCAGGAAGGCATCCCTCTGAGTAACTTAATGACATTTCTCTCCAATGGTGGGTTACTGACTTAATGATCAGGCAATTAAATTCTAAACTCAAAAGAGTATCAGTTACAGTCCTAAGAGATGTTATCTCTAATAGCAAATTCTACTAATTTCAGCTTAAGGTAGATACCTTATTTTTAAAATTTTATCAGGACTTACACACATGAGATTTTTGTTTAATATGTTTAAACTTATCCTGGTGCAAAGGACCAATATATAGGCTTATAGATTCTTAGTAAACACACAACTTGTTTAGAAACTGTAAATCCTAAACAGGCTAACTTTTTCAGGGCTGATAACTTTTGATGGTTTCAAGAAAACTGACAAGCTTACAAATGAAGGGGAGTTGATAAAGACCCCAGAGAAAGGGTTGAGCTTGTTGTTGCCCATCCCAACTATTCTTAGTGTTTTTGTGGATGTGCTGTTTGATACCTCCCGCCACTCTGTAAAGGGGGAAAAGATATTGTACACCTCATACTTGGAGGTGAACTGATAAGGCCTTTACCTTATCCCTTTTGTTTCACACACAATAATTACCAATTTTAGGTTTAGCATGATGACAATAACTCCAAATAACTTAGTTAACAATTTTAGAATTTTCCTAATAGCCAATAGTCTTAGCTGTAATTTTTATTCCCTTAAATAAATTCCCTTTTTGTTTTATAGAGAAAACAAGACAATTCTTAAAATTGAGATAAAACAGATTTTTAAAATGGATTTAATTTTAGTTAATGAGGTTTCTTAGATTCTGATTAAATGTTCTAGATAAACTGAATTATCATTTGGTTATTTTCCGATTCACATGAACTATTTCTCTTTTGTGAGCCAGAAAAGGGTTAAGGTGCCAGTTTTTTACTGACAGGGCCCTCAGAAATCTGACTCTAGATAACTCAAAAGCAGACTTTGTTGCCAGAATTTTTAAAGTAGTAGCAAACTGCTTTTCTGTTTTCCTGAAGTTCCCAAATTCTTAAATCTTCTCTTAATAGTCAGTGCAAATAGATTACAATTTACATATCCCTTTAGTGGGCTTTGATTAGAACTCCTTTAAAACTACTTTTACTATCATATCTCAGATAACAAATTAGAGCCCATTTATGTCAACACTGGTATTGTATATTAGTCATGTAAAGTTATCAAATATGAAGTAATTATAGCCAATAAAGCAGCTAACATTCATATAGCATGTTTTATGCTAAACGCTTTTACAATCATGTGATCTTCACAACAACAATCATTATTTCTCTTTACAAATCAGAAAACCGGGCAGAGATAAAATAATTTGCCATAAATTACATAGCTAATACATATCCACAACTGAAACAGAAAATGGTCGGCTTAACAAATGCAGAGTTTCACTGGCTTTCTCACCTCACACTGCCATGCTGGGTGGTATCAAGGGTGCCCAGATCTTTCCCAGACACTTGATAGACAGAACCTGCTGGAGGCTGGGATGACTGGTGCTAGGATCTCCCTTTGATGGTAGTTTAAGGTGCTAGAGCTCAGGGAATGCTAACCATGGAGCCTGAGCCCCACTCCATTTCTATTCTCTCAAGCTGTGTTGGAAAGGTATTTGGAGAAGGTTGTGTGGGATCCCCATGACTGTTGTGGTTTCCCCTATTTCCCCAGATATGGCAGAATTTGAGTTTCCCTACAATACTTTAGCATTCTCTTTTTTTAATCTGATCTGAGAGAGAGGTTAGCAAGCAGAGGGACTTGGACTATATTGATTTTGTAGCAATCTCCACAACTGAGATACCCTCAGAACTTCGGGGAGTAGAGTGGAGTGAAAAGCATCTTTTAATACCTTCTGGAGTGCTTTCCCAAAGGAGCAGAAGGGGAATGTGGACAAGACAGGAGTCAAGGAAGGGTTGGCAAAAAGTTATTATTTAACTAGTTTGGTTTTTCTTTTTCTTTTCTTTCAGAATGGGATAAATTCCTGGAATAATTCCCAATTTTTCAATCTTAAAATGACTAATTGTCAAACTTCTTAATTATTGCTCTCAAAACAAAAATTTCCTAAGACACTTTTTTTTACCCCCCTTAGTCTGGGGTTAAGTGACTTGCCCAGGGTCACATAGCTGGGAAATGTTAAGTGTCTGAGACCAGATTTGAACTCAGGTCCTCCTAAATTCAAGGCTGCTGCTCTATCCACTGCGCCACCTAGCTGCCCCAGCACTTTTAATTTTAATTAGTTAACTTTATTTCTGTGACCCCCAGCTTGGCCAGAGCTAAGGTCCATAGGAAAAAGTTAGGCTTTTTCCTTTTAAAGGTGGGAATCAAGGTTGTTTAAAAATCTTTCCCAGCATTCTAACTATAGCATAGAAGTTTTTTTCTTGCTGGTTGCATTTTAAATCTTTCCAGGTAACAGAATCTAGCTCACAGAACAAAGATGACACAGACATTCTGCACAGAGACACAGACACAGACAAAAATGACATTAAAGAGAACTGTCCCATATTTGCCAAAAGCCATCCTGTAGCACTTCTGTCTTCTCTGGTATCCCAGAGAAAGTGAAATTGCCAAAAACTGCAAGACTTTCCAAGTCTGGGCTTCCCCAGTCAAGGAAAACTTGCTGAGCATGGAGCTCATGACAACTCAGACAAGATTCCTCCCAATTGGGAGGGCTTACCTTGACAAGGAGGGAATCAAGCCAGGGGAGGCAAGACTCTCCCCATACCAGGCCACCAAATGTTAAGGGTCAGAAGAAACCCCAAAAGTTTGGGGGTCACAGACCACTGTCATGAGGTGTCTCAAAAGAATTTGCAGGCTTGAACCCATATCCAAGTCAAGGAGCAAAGTTTATTGTAATTGTAATGCTAATTGAAACAGCCTAAGTTCCAAAAGAATTTAGCAAAGGACTCAAGAGAAAGGAGGCAGATTTATAGGACAAAATTGATTAGAGTTTCATGTTACTTATTTGTTAATTTTATGGCTTACAAGTAAGTTTGAGGGGCAGTCTATTCACTACTGTCTCAGGAACTTGGTTATCACTGACCAACAGATCATCTATCTGACAGTCAGTAATGTTTGTAGGACGATTCTAAGGCCAGAAGACTTTGAAATCATTGATAGACAGATTGTTAGAACATTAGCATTCTTAGGTCAGAGGGCCTCAGGATCACTAATATATCTTCCCTAAAATCTAAGGGAAGAAATATTATTATATTCTTAGGCCAGAGGACTTTTACAATCATTGACAGACAGATTGCCAGAACAATAGCACTCCAAGGGTGGGGACTCCTTGGGATGACAGATTACAAAGCCAGAAGACTTTAGAATTACTGACAAATTGTTAGAACAGAAGTACCCCAAGGTCAAGGGAGCCTCCCTATTACTGTCTCTCCTAGAAGCTATATCCCATCACTTTCCGTGGTACTCTTATTGCTCTCCCATTCCATTTCATATTTACTATTCCTGGTGTCTATAGTATCTCTTCATTTCTTTTGTTACATCTTCTCTTAAATAAATCTACATTTTGTTAAAGACTATGGCCATTGTGAATTCTTCACATGACTGAACCCCAACAGTTGATCCCAATTGCTCTCCTCAGTCTCATCAGCTGGTGTCTGAATATCAATCTTAACATTTGTTGCTAAATATCAAACACATCAAAAGGATTTGCCCCAAATCACACAGCTAGTAAACATCTAAATCTAGTCTAAGATCCACATCTTTTGACTTCTAATCCAGTTTTTTTTTTTTCCTATACCTCAAAGAATCTCAGGATCCTTTAACTGACTGTGGGAAAAAGAAGCCAAATAAAACGCCAAAATTTGAGAGTACTTGACTCAGAAAATGTTGATATCATTAACAAAAATAGGAAAATCTGAAGGAAAAGATGACTCAAACTCCCAAAACAGAGCCTAGACTAGAGGTAAAAACAATCTGGAAATAGAATTAGAAATTCCAAAATCAATTTTCTCAATGACTACCTTTATGATTTACTATAAGCTATTTACTTTGCTCTGGAACCTACCTATATTTCCTCATCTATAAAACAAGGGAATTGAGCAAGATGACCTCCAAAGTCCCTACCAACTCCAACATTTCTATGAGCTGATGAAAGGAAAAAGGCAAAAACCAGTTCAACTATTGCATATACAATGAATGAGTCTCAATGGGGGAATTGTCAGAGCTGTTTACTCTTGAGGGACAGTACAACTGGCAAGTTGCTAACTGCTGCTGCTACTGCTACCTGATGTAAGACCTTCTTTCTTTACATGCTGCCTTCTCATCCACAAGGAGAACCATTCATGGGATGAAGACAAGGACGTGTTTTTCTTATAGAGATCCATTCATTCAAGATATTCATTGCTGCTGTTGTTCTGATGTTTTCAACACTGATCCTAGACTCTCCCAGACTGACTTCAGGAATTCCTTAGAGAGTAGAGGGATTAGGAGAAGGAGAACTCCCCACCTTAAAATAATCCTCATTTGTATTTGCATACTTGAAAGATGTATTCTTTCATTGAGACAGCTACTGGTACCTCCAACTAACAGTTATTGCAGCCTTTCTTCAACTTAGACATTGAGAGTTGCTGTGACCTGAACACTCATTGTTCTGAAATCAAACTGCTGATAAATATCTCTGACTTAGTGAGGCTAGTCTGACATATAGATAGCTGAATCACTAGGTTTTTTTTTTTTTTTTGATGTATTTATTTTTTTAATAATATGTAGAAACAATTTTTGACATTTACTTTTTAAAATTTTGAGTTCCAAAATTCTCTCTCTCCTTTCCTCTCTTGCCTCCTTACTGATAAAGTAAGTAATTTTATAAGTGTTTTACAGACACACACACATATACATGCATGCACATATGTGTGTATATGTATATATTTATGTGCAGTAATGCAAAATATTTTCATATTAATCATGTCATGAAAGAAAACAGACCAAAAAAAAAAAAAAAGAAAAGAAAAGAAAGTTTAATAAAGAATGCTTCAATCTGCATTCAGACTCCATCAGTTATTTCTCTAGAAGTGGATATTATTTTTGGAATTGTCTTGGATCCTATTATTGCTGAGAATAGCTAAGTCATTTGCAGTTAATCATTGTACAATATTGTTGTTACTGGGTATAGTGTTCTCCTTGTTCTTTTCATTTCACTTTGCATCAATTCACATAGATCTTTCCAGGTTTTTCTGAGAACATTTTGCTTGTCATTTTTTGATAGTACAATAGTATTCTATTACAATCATATACCACAAGTTGTTCAGTCATTTCCCAATTGATGGAAATCCCCTCAATTTCTAATTCTTTGCACCACAAAAAGAGTTGCTATAAATGTTTTTGTACATATAGTGTCTTTCCCCTTTTGTTTTTAATCTCTTTAAGATATAAACTGGGTAGTGTTATTTCTGAGACAAAGGCTATGCATAGTTTTATAGCCCATTGGGCATAATTGCAAATTGCTCTCCAGAATGATTGGATCAATTCACATCTTCCCTACTTCCTTGATCTTCCCATCTACTGCAAAAGAACTTTCATACCTCTTTTTTTGTAAAATAATTTACCCCATTTTTACCTCTACCTTTCTTTTTCTCCCAGTGCATTTCTTTTTCTCACCCCTAATTTTTTAAAAATCTTATTGCATCATATTCAATCCACATTTCTTTCTTCTAACTGCCCTAATAATGAGAAAGTTCCTTTATGTTTTTCTTTTATATTTATCTTTTTATAAATCTCTTTAGTCTTGTATTTGAAAATCAAAATTTCTATTCATTTCTGTTTTTTTTTATTAAGAATGCTTGAAATCTTTTATTTCATCAAATATCCATTTTTTCCTCAGTTTTGCTGAGTTAATGATTCTTAATTATTAACCTAACTTCTTTGCCCTCTGACATATCATAATCCAAGCCCTCTAGTTCTTTAATGAGGAAGCTATAAAACAAGTGTTATTCTGATTATGGCTCTATGATATTTGAACTATTTCTTTTTTCTTTTTTTGCAGTATTTTCTCCTTGACTTAGGAGCTCTGAAATTTGGCTAGAATATTCCTGAGTGTTTTCATTTTGAGATCTCTTTCAGGAAGTTATTGGTAGATTCTTTTAATTTCTATTTTACTCTCTAGTTCTAGAATGTCAAGGAAGTTTTCCTTGATAATTTCTTCAAAGATAATGTCTAGACTCTTATTTTGATTATGGGTTTCAATAATAAAATAATTCAATAATAAATAAAAATAAAATAATCAATTCAATAATAAATAATTTATGAAGTAATTCAGTAACAAAGTAGTTCAATGATTCTTTAATTATCTCTCTTTTATTTCTTATTTTCCAGGTCAATTTTTTTTCCCAATGAAATATTTTACATTTTTAAAAATTTTCTCATTTTTTTAAAAAAAATTTTTTACATCTCATGGAATCATCAGTTTCTATTTGTCCAATTCTGCTTTTTAAAGAATTGTTTTCTTCAGTGAATTTTTGTGCCTCGTTTATCATTTGTTCTATTCTGTTTTTAAGATGTTATTTTCTTTAATATTTTGGTGTGCCTCCTTTTACCAAGATGTTGATTCTTTTTTTATGATCTTCTTGCATTACTCTTATTTCTTTCTCCAATTTTTCCTCTACCTTGCTTATCTTATGTTTAAACTTTTTTTGAGCTTTTCTAGGAACTCCTTTTGGGCCTTTAATGTTTTTTATGAAGTTGTAGATGTAGCAGTTTTGACTTTGTCATCTTCTTCTCAATTTATATTTTGATTTTCCCTGTCAACATAGTCATTTTTATGGTCAGGTTTTTGTTGTTATTGTTTGTTCATTTCCCCAGCCTATTTCTTGACTTTTTTCTTAAAGTTGGGCTCTGCTCCAGTGATTGAGAGAGCACTGTCCCAAGCACTCTTTTCTACCCTGCAATTATGGCCAGAATCCCTGCTTCCTGCAGCTGCAAGCTCTGCAAGTTCTAGTATTCCTCCTCTCCCTGGGACTGTGACTCAGGATGCAACTCAGATCTGTGAATGGGCAATGTAATTGAGTCCTGCACCCATTGTCAGCAAAAAGACCCTTGTAATTTCCTTCTGACCACTTATCCAACTTCATTACCTGAGTATTAGAAGCCACTAAGGCCAATTAAGCTGCTATCTTGCAAAAGCCAGGACTGTTGCTGTTTTGCCAGAACATTGACTTGACCATAATCTATTCTCTCCCCACTCTCTCCCTCCTCCCAGGACAACAGATATTTCCTGCTGACCTAAGCTGAATTAGACTTAAAAATTGTTTCACCTCATTTTTGATAGGTTCTGCTGCTCCAGAATTCACTTTGAGATGTTATTTTGAAGTTGTTTGGAGGAGAATTTGAGAGAGCTTAGGTGAGTCCCTGTCTTTTCTCCAATATCTTGTCTCTGCCCTTCTCCTGGTCCTGTTTGTGAAGCCATTACAGCCTGGTCTAGACTTGGAAGAACTTGTGATAAAAATAATAGCCGACACTTGTGGTCATATGATGCTTTTAAGTTTATGTCTGATCTTAACAACAACCTCATAATGTAAGCACCACTAGCATTATTACTTCATTTTCTTTTTTTTTTCTTTTAAATAACTTTTTGTTGATTTTTTTCTTTTTACGACAAAATAATTTTCTCCAGCATCCTTCCTCTTCCCCTCCCAAAGAGCTATAGCAAATAATATTATTTAAAAGCCAACAAAAAAAGAAAAGGAAAAAAAAGAAAGAAGGAAGGAAGGAAAGAAGGAAGGAAGGAAGGAAGGAAGGAAGGAAGGAAGGAAGGAAGGAAGGAAGGAAGGAAGGAAGGAAGGAAGGAAGGAAGGAAAGGAGGAAGGAAGGGAGGAAGGAAGAAAAAGAAGAGGAAAATATCAGCATAGCCAATCAATGGATTGAAAAAGTCTGAAAACATGCAACATTCACTTCTTTCTACCTCTCTGACTCTCTTATATGTATATGTCTGTGTGTGTGTGTATATAATATATATATATAATATACACACATATACATTTGTGTGTATGTGTATCATGAATATTATTAACTTGATTTTTAAAAATGTGTAAGCTGAGGTTTATTAATTAAATTATTTACTCATGGTCAAACAGCTAACAAATTGCAGAGCCAGGATTTGAGTGATGTGAGTTTAGCACAATGTCTACATAATTTCCAACAAAGCCCTGGAATAAAAACAAGCTTGAGTTTATTGAAGCACAAGCTCTCAAAGTCCTGTCAACTATATATTTGCCATTTAAGGACTGGTCTAGCTAAATTTAGAGAACATTATTATCAGGCTTCTATGTGAGGCCTTTCCTAATCTTAACTATTAGTGCCTTCCCTTCCAAACTATGTTATGTTTAACTACTTTGTATATATTTGTATTAATAAATATACACACACACACACACACACACACACACACACACACACAGCACACTCATCTTCCATTAGAATGGAAGTTCCTTGGGAGTAGTGAATATTTTGTTCTTTGTATTGATATTCCTATTTCGTGACCCCTAGGATGAGATACCACATTGTCAGGATTATCATATCACTCAGGTAATGAAAGACCCTGTCCTTTCTGATCACCGGAGTTGCATCTTGCCACCTAAAGAGTTACAGAGTAAGAGGGTGATCCAGAAATAGTTTCTTATTTTAATGTATTCAGTATTCTAACCATCCCCTCCCTGATTCCTTGCCCTCCCACTCCTTCCCCAAGCCCGTAGCTGTGGTCACTAGGTAAGGAAAGACAAAAGACCCTCTTACTGTTTGCCTTATCATTCTAAAATGCTCCTTCCTTTTTGCTATGGGTCACCATATTACCAGAAGCAGCCCCCAAATTCCCAAGAGGACAAATCTGAGCAGCTTCCATGTCCCTGAACTAGTTGAATTCCTGATTGTCCTTTAAAGCTTAACCATCTATGAAACATTCCCTGATCTCTCTGCAAAGAATGTCAACAAGACTAGCTTATACTGGCAATGACCTTCCATCTCAGATTTCACATATTACTTTGTATTTTTCTGAGATACATTTTCTTGTTATTATTGTAGTTCAATTGTTTCTTGGCAAAGATAAAAGTGGTTTGCCATTTCTTCTCCAGCTCATTTTATAGTTTAGGAAACTGAGTCAAACAGGGTTAAGGGACTTGCCTCGGGGTGACATAGCTAGTATGTTTTTGAGGCCAGATTTGAAGTTAAATCTTCCTGATTTCAGACCTGACATTCTGTTTACCATACTGCCCATTGTCCCAAAATAATATGCTATTGTTATTATGTTTATCTGTGACTGCTGAAAGTCCCTCAGTACTAGTGTAAGAAATAACTCCATTGGACTTGGGAGGAGTGAAATTAAAAGTCTTTAGTTACACAACTGCAGATATGGGTTTCCTATAGAATAAGAATGCTTGGAATTAATATTTGTCTTTTTTATACCCCAAATGCAAATCTCTTCCTAGATGCTCCATTGGTTGAGTATCAGAGGTTACAACCTATCAAAACTGTAATAGCTCCATCTGAGTATGAATCTCCACCCCTGATTACATTATTGCATCTACCCCTCTCATCTTATTTCTTATTCTAAATCTCCACCCTTGATTACATTTTTCTTTCATTTTAAAATCTAAAACCCTTACTCAATTACATCTTTTTTATTCCATTGCCCCACATCTTAATTTCCACTTCTTAGGTTTCAATTTTATTTTTCTAGTTTAAGTTTCATTTCTGTGTATTTCTCTAATTCAACATTCATAACTCTGTGAAAATTAAACCCCCATCCAGTTCTCACATAAGCATAGTGCATAATACAAATTTATTGGAATAATGAATAAATGTTTTGTTTTGTTTTTAGAAAATTGGAAATAGTTTAAAGAGTTTAATTCTACTGATTAAGAAACAGAATGAATTAATAAAGACTTTGCTTTTATCTTCAGCACAATAATGGAGTTTTAGGCTATGAAAGGAAAAGGTGCTTTAAGTAGAAAGTGGTTGAATAGAAGGAGTTTGCTGTTATGATTCTTACAAGGACTAAGACGGTGGAATTGATAGACAATAATTATCTAGTTTAGCATGGTTCAATATGATTGATCTGATCCTACAAGAAGATGTTATGGGCCAGAACTTGAAACAAGGTACTAAGTGGAATTGAGGAGATACTGGTAAAATCTAATTTAGTATTGATTTAATCCTACAACAAATAATGGTTTCCTAATGATGTAATGATTGGAATATACTCAGTGTACAGCATATAAGCAAGAAGCTCTCAGGGCCAGATCCACAAGCCCACTCTTGGAGGCAGAGACAGATTCATTCCAACTTGCACCTTTGTGCTGCCTGGAGGCCTTGGATTCAGAGGGAGCTAGAGGCAGAAGCTGGAAGAGACAAAGAAGTATCTTCGAGAGCTCTTGGAACCAAGGAGAGAGATAGGCCTTTAAGAAAGCTAACCTGGCTATTTTGAAGGAAACAATAAAGGATCTGGACTTTAACTCCTGGCTGCATTTGAGGTGATTATGAACTGAACTGAACCTAAGGCTGCTCCCAGAAGCTCCCCAAGAAACCTGCTCCCAGAGAACATTATACTTTAGAGAAGAACATTACAGGATGTAATGGATAAAAGGATAAAACTCTGCAACTATTTCTTAGCAAAAATAGAAAGAAAAAGTGAGGTTAGGGCTTAAACTTTTTCTACCTGCAATCCCTTTTCACTTGAGAAGTTTTTATCTAAAATATGAACACAAATCAAACTTTTATTGATAATAAATTATAATATCGTGACCTCCATATTCAATTACAAGACCCCATATGGGATCAGGAACCACAGTTTAAGAAGTTGGGTAAATGCTCTTTTGTTCCCAACATATTTAGATGCTTTCATCAGAAAAATTATTGATGTTTTTATTTCATTCTGATTCCTAGAAAAAATTTTATTTAACTCTAATTAAAAAAAAATACCTTTCAATCAATTACCTTCATTTTAAAAGAATGACAATGCAGAGATAGAAAAGATCTTAGATATCTTGACCAATTCCCACATTCTACAGGTGAGAAAACTTAATTCAGAGATTTAGAGGCAATTGCCCGAGGCAAAAGTAATGGAAAAACTGGGGCTAAAACACATCTCCTGTGTCTCTATATGTGACTATATGTGACTATATGCTCATATATAGACCATAATTTACTCCTTCCTCCATATCATCTTCTTGTATCTAGGCTAGCAGTTCTGAAACTTTTTAATCTCTTTGATATTCCTAAAAATGATTGAAGACCACAAGGACTTTTATTTATGTGGATTATATCTATTAATATTTAAAATGGAAATATCTTGATATTATCATAAAAATAATTTCAATTTTACCTACCCACTGAAAGGATAGAGACCCACAGATCCCTCATATTTGTGGTGATCACATTTGGAGACCACTGATGTAGGTAGTTCAAACATGAAGAAAAGTCTTATATTATAAACTTCGCTTTTTAGGTTTACTCAAAAAATTTTGCCATAAAGCAACATTTCTCCTTAAAAGTTGATAGCAAAACTTTCCCTCATATTAAAAGGAGTCTGGCAGCCTACTTTAGTTACTATATTACAAGTGAGCACAAACACTTTAAAATATTCATATATCTCTTTAGTCTACAAAAAAATAATTTTTGAAATCTTGAAAACAGTCTCTTCACAGAGTGAGAGAAACATATTCCATGTGCTGGCTAAATTCTGCATTGCCTGTCCAACACTGTGCCTCCTCTCATAACGGGATATGGTCAGTTGAATGGACCCTTGTATGTCAAAATTCAAAAAGGTCTTGTTTGCCAGAATTGAACAAAGTTCTCACAGACAGAAGGATTTTGCAGGGCAGTCCCCAAGTGTGTGAAACTAAGTTCTCTCCTCCCCAGGGCAGAGCCATTTAATTGTAAGGGGAGTTCTCACCTTTAGTTATTATGCTCTTTTTTATTTCCTACATAAAGCTCCCACTGATATCAAAGGAAATAGTTTCAAATAGACCTTTCAGGGTATAGTTAGAAACAACCAATGAATGCCAGGACTTGTTTACTTTCCAATCTGCCCATAAAATTTATGAGATTTATAATTATAAAATATCTAAAATCTCCTCTTACCTGGGCATCTCCATATTTGTCATTTATGCATTGGACATCCTATATTGAGCTTAATCCATGAAGGAGTTAAAATAGCATTGATTGCTACCTGACCCTGCTTCATGAATGTGAATCAGTATTAGTGCAGGGGAGATGAGGTTTACCCATCTACCATAGTTAGATGGTTCTAGAAAGTCTATTCTGTTGAAGCATAGTATTTTTTTACCTTTTTTATGCTATTATAATTATTTCCTTGTTTTTTTTTCCTTATGCTTTTTTCCCTTTTGATTTGATTTTTCTTGCACAACATGACAAATACGGAAATGTTTAAAAGAATTGTACATAATTAATCTATATCAGATTGCTTGCTGTATTGGGGAGGGGAGACGAAGAAGGGAGAAAAATTTGGAACGCAAAGTCTTACAAAAATGAAATTTGAAAACCATCTTTAAATGTATTTGGAAAAAGAAAATACTATTGAAAATCAGACATTTGAGATTCTTAACATCCAATTCAGTCTAGGAAAACATAGTATTCATAGATGAATTAGAATCAACATCCATTTGGTAATATGCAAATTGATTTGATTTTCCAGAAGGTATTTCAGGACAAGAGGGATATAAGAATGAAGTGTTAAATCAAGATGTACAGCTGTAATTTTTCATTCTCTTTCATGGATGAATAAGAATAAAACCCTTCCACACTTTGGCTAGATCCTTTTTAAAAGGTCAATGGAGGGACATGAACAAGAATCACATAGAATGGGAAGGTAGGGATGGGTTGATCTACACTATTTATTTAGGTAAGATCATGAATCCTTCATCATTATCACTATCATCATCATCATCAAAGTACCTAGCATTAAAATTATCTACTATAATAATTAAATATTCCTTGAAGTGACATCAGATTTGAATAAATCCGTTGTGATGACCCCTACCCATAAATGCATCAGGGCAGAGCTGGAATTCTATAGTCCTTAAGAATTTTTGGGCTAAAAAGAGTGGTTTAATCTAGATTTTTGCAGTAACTAATACTAAGTATGGTAAAAGGGTGAATGGGCTTCCAACAAGACCATTATACCCAAAATCCTGAAGTTCATCAAGTTTTTCCTAGCTTTTTCTATGCTTTTTTCATCTAAGTGGACCCAATATGCCCTCTGATGCTTAAGCTAAGGCTATAGCTTCATCTTGTGAATGTGAATACCTAAATTAATTAAGATGTAAATGGCTATAGGATAGTAGGAAACATCAGATTGGGAGAGGAGAGACATGAATTTTGGACCTATGTCATTATGTCATTAACTTATGTCATTAACTTATTTTATGATATTATACAAGTCATTTCATCTCTTTAGGTTGCAATATTGTCCTCATCTGTAAGTAAAGGAATAAGAGAGGTTAGACTTAATGATGTCTAAGATTTCCCCCAGCTCTTAAAGTCTTGGATTCTTAAGTATTGTCACTCCCAGGGATATTTACACTTTAAAAGTGGAAGCCTGGAAAAGGGAAATGTTTAATTCAAACTTGTGTGATCTTGATGGATCACAGATTTAGAGCTCAGTTACCACCTAGTTCAACCTCCAGGTTTTACTGTTAGACACATTAAATAACATGCCCAACATCACACATAGGAGAAGAGGATTTTAACCTAGGTCTTCTGGCTCTCAGCATTCTGATGAGAACCTGAATAACTGGGTGCGGTTGGCAAAGAAAGAATAAAATATCTATGGAATTGCTCCCTAGGGCAGGCAAGGAAGGGCACTGATAGGAATCAGTTTAACCTTATAGTCCCCCTCTATGGAGGTTGTCCAGTCAGAAATCCAAGTTATCTCAAACCCCTGAGGTTAAATTTCCCCTATAAATCTGTCTATGACTCACACCATCATTGCTGAATCCCTTTTGGGGTTATTAACCACCACCACACTCTCTGCTTCACTGTATCATTCCCTTCTTCCCTCCCCCATGCTTCATGATCTCTCCCCTCACCTCCTCCCTTCTCCCCTATCTCCCACCATGGTTCAAGATGTCTTTCTCCTTATAGCTAACTCTTTTAGGGTGCTAATTTTCTTTTGCTATTTATCCTGCCAGCTAAGGTCATACTCCAACCTCATGGAGTGTTCCCTTTCTCCAGGAAAATTGTGAGTTCTATTAGGGAACTTGTCTTTTCCATTATTAATTGCTAAAAAGCCTTTCCTAGCTAACTATATGTTCTCTCAACTCTATTTCATATTTAGCACTCCTGGTACCTATTATATATCTATTTTGTCTGTAATCTCTTCTAAATAAACCTACCTTTTGCCAAAGAGAATGGCTATTGCGAATTCTTCCCATGACTGAAGCCCAACATTTGGTACCCATAACAATCTCATCATTTGGTGAGCAGGAATTGCTCTACTTGATCACGTTATTTGTCCCTGACCACATAATTTCCATGCTGCCATGAAGCTATGAATTAAGATTCATAATTAAGAAACTCATTATTAATTAATTTTTTGAACCCCTTAGAAAACTACTAGATAAGTCAGTTTGAAATTGAAACAAATGGGATCACTCAAAGATGGATTTCTGACAATGGTGCCTGGGTACAGGACATATTTTATTGTAGAGGGCTGGAACTTTGGAGAAATATATTTGAAACAAGGATATTTACAACAAGATGTTAATTAACTCAGTGGAATTAATAAGATGATGGTTCTTTAGTATACTTATACTTTATACTTAGCATGGTGATGTAATGATTCTCTAGTTCCCACATACACAGTATGCTGTAATGATGTAATCATACCAAGGTATTTAAGGGCTGAGAAGTACTGGAAAAGAGACATTCCATTTTTGACCATCCTCCTGGTGGCTCTCTTGCCTTCATCACTTCTCCCCCTAAAGACCAAGGCCCATCTGAAGGACCTCCAGAAAGCTAGCCCAAACATTATATATTATGGCAAAAAATGAGAAAAAGAAATTATTAACCATCTATTCTGTGCCAAATATTGTTGTAAGTACTTTATAAAATATTTCATTTTGATCCTCAAAGCAACCTTACAGATAAGTGCTAGTATTATCCCTATTTTAGATGAGGAAATTGAGGCAAACAGAAATTAAAATGACTTACCCAGGGTAACATAGCTTGTAAATGTCTGAGACTTCATTTGAATTCTTTTCTCCCTCACTCCAGACCTAAGGCTTTATCCATTGTATCATTTTTAACTGCCAAAAAGAGCTTTTCTCCAACCACTCCAATTAATCAGCCCATTCACTTAATATACCTCATTGAATAGGAAAGTGAGAAATAAACTCATGGCATGTGCTCTCAAATAGCTTTCTTCTTATTCTTTTTTATTGTTCAGATTCTACTCCCCTATTCATAGTCTCTCTGTTACAGTTGAAGCTTAAGAATAGTGAAGTTAATATGAGATTCTCTCCTTTTTACCAAAGCAAGCATCATATGAACATTAGTGACACAAAGTCCCCATCAGAAGCCAGCATAGTATAAGTGGAGAGACATGAGATTTAGATTCAGATCCTGACTCTTCTACTTAGTAGGTATGTAGCATTGGTTCCATCATTTAATATCTCTAAGTCTCAATTTCCTCATTCCCCACAAACACACATATCCTTTGCAATTCAGTGATACTGTGCTCCTTACTCCTCAAACAAGACATTCCAATTCTGACTCAGAGTATTTTGATTGCCTGATTCCCATTTCTACAAATTTTCTTCCTCTTCAATTCCATTTCCATGTTACATTCTACAAGTCCCCACAAAAATCTTACCTTCTACCTGGAAAACCTAGCTTCAAGTCTTCCTTCTGGCATATACTATCTGGGTGACCCTCTAGCAAGTGACAGCTTCTCAGTGTCCCCAGGTAACTTACTTAGGACCTTAAAATTCAGGTGATGCTGCCTGCAATCTCATCTTCACTTTCTCCAATATGACTTAAATCTAGTCTCTTCCATTTGTTGATTATTTCCATGTTATGTATATAGCTTGTTTCTACATAGTTTTTTTTTGCGTGTTTTCTTCCTTTTTAATTGTGAGCTGAAATTCTCTTTACCTTATTTTATTTATATGTCCAGTGTCTAGTACATAGTAGATGCTTAATAAATATTGATTAATTGACATACAGGGAACATATAGCAAATAAGACACACATTAAAAATATGTATACCTAGGCCAACTTAGTCTCTCAGGGATTCATAGCAGCAGGAACTCCTCTCTACCTCTGAGGTTATTGCCAAAACAAGCCAAGACTCATACTGGTTTCTCCCCTGCACTGCAAGCTGTTCCTTGTCCTCTTATGAGCTATGTTCTCTGCTTTGCTATCCCCCTGCAAGTTTTTATTGCATTGTAATCCTCTAATCTTCCCCTGAATTGCCGCCCCTATGTAGCCTCCTCTTCAAAAGGGAGAGGACTCTATTTTTTTTTTAATTTTTAAATTTAATTTTTATTAAAGCTTTTATTTTTAAAACATATGCATGGATAATTTTCAATATTCACCCTTGCAAAACCTTGTGTTCAAAATTTTTCCCTCCCTTCTCTCCACTCCTTCCCCTAGATGGCAAGAGATCCAATATATGTTAACATGTACAGTTCTTCTAACATATTTCCACAATTATCATGCTGCACAAGAAAAATCAGATTGAAAGGGGAAAAATGAAAAAGAAAACAAAATGCAAGCAAATAACAACAGAAAGAGTGAAAATACTATATTGTGCTCCACACTCCAATCCTCTCTCTGTTTGCAGATAACTCTCTTCATCACAAGATCTTTGGAATTCGGAGGATTTCATTTTTTATGAGTATTTACCTCCTAGATTAAGTCAGATATTTTACTTAAGATGACTACATTCTTTTCTCTTCCCATCATGCCCTTGAATCTGTCCATTCAAATCGCTGTGGAAGTTTTACTTAGTAAAACAAGGGACAAGGCAGAGCAGTTTCATCCAGTCTTTCTTCAGGCTTCTAAACTATTTCTTCATAGATGTGCAAAAAGCTTCAAAACTCTCTTGGAAAATGGATCTTTATTTCCAAAATAAGTTGTTTATAGATAAAAGAAAGAATTTTCCTTTAAGGAGAGTTGAGACAGAAAGAATTTGAGATATTTCCAAACTTCTGGAGAGCTCATCAGAATTCTAAAGGATGTGATAACAGATCCCCCATTGCTCAAAGAAATAGGTGTTGAAATTTAGCTAACGCAGACATAGATTCCTACTGGAGGCTTGGGGTGATGTTTGGGGGTGGGGTGGGAATCTTTCCAATTAAAAACAATTGTTTTACTTTTCAGATGCTTTTCTGTTTCAAGGTTATAAATTGTAGCATAGTTAGATTATAACTAACCCCAGTGCTAGCCTCAGATCTTAAGGTCTGGCACAGAGTAATAAGAAAAATAACTGATATTAATAGATCACTCTCAGTTTTATGAAACACTTTACATAACTCATCTCCTTTGATCTTCACAATTAACCTTGTGAAGTAGGAATTAGAGGTTTTGTTTTTCAGCAGGTCTACAACTTAACTGTTGTAGGAGGCTCTAGATGAGGAATTCCTTCTACAAGGCAGAGGGGCACTATCTTTGAAGCTCTGGTTTTTAATAAGTTGTCTGAGGACACTGAGAAGCTGCCACTTCACCCAGATAGTATATGCCAGAGGAAAGATTTGAACCTAAATTTTTTAGACTCTGGCCAGTACACCATGTCACACACTTTCTCATTTTGTAGATGAACAAACAAGCTCAAAGAGATTAAGTGATTTGTCCGTGTAGCTCATGAATCCTGGTTTCTCCAGCGCAAACACTGCACTGTTTTACTTTTGTCAGAACATATAGTATGACTCTCTGCCATGTTATTTGTGGGCTCATCTTTTGCCTTCAAGCCCACCTATGGTAGGTGGGTATAGTGGAGTTAATTTTATTTTTATTTTTTCTTTTCATTGGTGGTCCTCTAATACTAGCCCTCCTCTATACTTACTCCTGGATTTTCTTTCTTCTTCTTTTTTTTAATGGTATTTTATTTTGTGCAGTGATTTTTAGATTGTTCCCTCATCCTCACCTAGATGCTTTAATTAAGAGCTATCTTTTGTGATCTCAGTTATCTCTGTCCATCTCTACTCATTGATCTCACCTATTCAAATTTGGGTATTTGAGCATCTCTCTAAAGCAACCTGGTCTCAGTTGCCTAATTTGTAAAAAAAAAAAAAAAAAAAAAAAAAAAATTAAGGAGCTGTATCTTAAAATATCAGATAGAGTATTCAGGTTCCAGTAAGAGAGTGGTTCAAAATGTGACAAACTTACATGATTCATTTATCACAGCCACATTGGATACCATTTAACCCATGGGTTAAATCAAATATGATTAAGCAAGGCTAAACCATATACAATTAAAAAGATACTTGCAGTGGCAGTGGTGGGAACTTTTAAAATTGGAGGGGAGAAGGGGAGAAAATAAAGGCAAGGTCTAAGGAGTTAGGAAGAAGTTAGGGACCAGTTGGGGAGAAATTAGGGAGGAGCTAGCCAATTGAGAACAAACTCTCATTCCCTTGTCTATGGAACAAGCTGCATTGTTGAATTTATTAATCAAGAAAGTCTCAGGAAGGCCTAACTCTGTTGTGAAGATGGAAATAAAATGGGTGGATTTATGACAATTTTATGATAATGGAGGCAGAATGGATTGATTAAAGCTCCC
Organism: Sminthopsis crassicaudata; assembly: GCF_048593235.1. Classification (NCBI taxonomy): domain Eukaryota; kingdom Metazoa; phylum Chordata; class Mammalia; order Dasyuromorphia; family Dasyuridae; genus Sminthopsis; species Sminthopsis crassicaudata. The sequence continues at coordinate 204,302,065 of NC_133621.1, forward strand.
ATTTCATATCAGCTGAACTTTTAAAGGTCCCTTCTTACTCTAAAATAAAATGTTTAATTTTTGGATTGGCATAGGGAACTCTACCAATACAGATTATATGCTTTATAATTTACTTATAATTTAATGTTAGAAAGTTGCCTTGAACGTGAGAAATCAAATGTCTTACTCAGGATCACACAACTGGTAGAAGGTCAGGACTTTTACAGTACTGAAAACCAGAAATGGATACTTCCCCATTGCATAGAGAGCACCCAGAGATTTCTTTCTGCCCTTTCTAACTCCAGACAATCTATTTCCTAGTTTCAAGCTGATGACTATGGATGATGGTTTGATCCCGTAAGGTCTAGGATGGGTTAGGAGAGTAAATGATAGGAAATCATTGTTTGGGAAAGTAAAGATTGACAGCATAGTGACATGAATTGTTGTTGTTTAATTGTGTCTTATTCTTCATGACCCCATTTGAAATTTTCATGGCAAAGATACTGGCAAAGAATACTTGGCATTCTTCCCTAACTCATTTTATAGGTGAGGAAACTGAGGCAAACAGGGTTAAGTGACCTGCCCAGGGTCACATAGCTAGTACGGGTCAGAGATAAGACTTAAACCCAGGTCCTTCTGATTTTCTATCCAATATGCCAAGTTGCCTTTACTAATATGTTTTCTAATATGTGGGAAAGCTTAATAAATTGCAACTGTCTGCTATAAAAGCAGCAAAATGGGATGTTTGCTTTAAAGAATGTTTCCCTTCCCATTTAAAGCTGTTGTTGTTATTGAATCTTGTAAAACTCTTTACGGAGAGAATATGGGATTGTTTTGGTAAAGATATTGGAATGATTTGCTATTTCCTTCTCCAGCTCATTTTACAGATGAGGAAACTGAGACAAACAGAGTTAAGTGTCATACCCATATAGTTAGTAAGTATCTGAGGTCAGATTTAAACTCAGAAAAATAAATCTTTCTGACTCCAGGGCTGGCATTTTATTCACAGCACCATTTAGCTGCCCCAGTGTAAATGCTGCACACTTATGAAAATATCATTTTAAAGTTAAATAATTTAACTGTCTTCCAAAAGTATTTAGCTTTGTGAATTTTGAATAATAATTTTTATTTTAACAAGGCAGGGTACACATTTATTTTGTGAAGAACAGTTTATGGAGGACATTTTCTCAGACCAATGTATTGGTTTTCTTGCTTAGCTATCTCAGTTAATGGACCTATCTTAATGAATTTATATTTGGGGAGTCATATCAAAACTTTCATGTATGCATTATACCCCTTTCTTTGAATACTCTTAAAGCTAAAATTCCAAAATAATCCATTCTATCTCTGAACATTAGCTGATGAACTTTTTATAAAGTTTAAAAATCAATTAGAGCAATTTCTAGCATAAGAGAGTTATGTTGGATTTTAATAAGAAAAATTTTTTAAATGTTTAAATAATTAAGTTTTCATTTTTTTGTAAGAAGAATTTCTTCTTCTTAAGTTATTACAACTTAAAACTGCATTGCCTTTGGGACATGTTGTATTTGACACATTATGACCTGAAAGTATTGATTGGGATAATATACAGTTCTTGATCTTTAAAAGTTGATAATCCAACTAGAAAGATAATCACATATTTAATGTCATAACTAGTCACAAAATCTGATCCTAGGATTTTAGAACTGAAATGGGCTTTGGAGATCATGAGTACCTACTATGCACAAAATACTGAGCTAGAAGCTCTGAAGATTAAAAAGATCTTTAGTTATATCCCATAAAAAAATAGGTAGTTCAGTCTTCTAAGTAGAGGGTAGCGTGATCAAAGCTCTGGCACTAACATACCTAATGCAGGTATGTGCTAGTAAATATTTAAAAGGCTGGGGAGGGAAAAATGGAAACTTTTAAGTTTAATTTACCTTATTAACATTTTTTTCTAACACTGTCTCAAGTCTAGTTTAGATAATCAGTTTAAAAAAATAATGCCCATTTAAATTAAGTGACTTTCCCAGAATCCCACAGCTAGTAAAGTGTTAGGTGTCAGAGACGAAATTTGAATTCAAGTCAGTTTGACTCCAGGGTTGATATTCTATCTACTGCTCCATCTAGATGTCCCCAGGCTAGTAATTTTGCAAAGTCTTGCTTCAACATTTTTTGATCTTGTCGTCTTATCATTTTACAGATCCACAACCTTGTGATGAAGAGAACCATCTGCATCCTGAGAGAGGACTGTGGAAACTGAGTGTGGATCACAACTTAGCATTCTCACTCTTTTTGTTGTTATTTGCTTGCATTTTATTTTCTTTCTCATTTTTTTCCTTTTTTATTTGATTTTTCTTATGCAGCAAGATAATTATATAAATATGTAGGTATATATTGGAATTAACATAGATTTTTACCATGTTTAACATATATTGGATTACTTGCTATCTAGGGAAAGAGGTAGGAAGAAGGGGGGAAATTGGAACACAAGGGTTTTCAAGGGTTAAAGTTGAAAAATTATCCATGCATATGTAATGAAAAAATTGGAAATCAAAGAGATGCCTATCAACTAGGGGAATGGCTAAACAAGCTGTGGTATAATGTTGTGATGGAATATAATTGTGCCATAAGAAATGACTAGCAGGATGATTTCAGAAAAGACATAGAAAGACTTACATGAACTGATGCAAAGTGAAGTTTTTTTTTACAAAGTTCATTTGTATATAGTAACAGCAATATTATACAAATGAAGAACTGTGAATGCCTTAATTATTCTCACCAATACAGTGACCCAAAACAATCCTAAAGGACTGATGATAAAGCATATTATCCCTCTCCAGAGAAAGAGCTAACTTTGTTTGAATACTTACTGAAGCATCTTAATCTTTACTTTATTTTTAAAATTTGAGTCATCTTTTACATACTGACTAACATGGAAATGTTTTACATGAACTACACATGTATAATCTATATCTGATTGCTTATCTTCTTAGGAAAGGGGAAGAGGAAAGAGGGAGAGAGGAATAAAATTTGAAACATGTTTAAAAACTTGTTCAAAATTGTTTTAACATGTAATTGATGGAAAAATATATTTTAAAAAAGAAATAAAGTGAGTTACTTTGAGATATAGTCATCTAATCTAAGTCCCTTATTTTTACAGATGAAGAAACAAGTCTAGAGATTCATTGAAGGTCGTAGAGAGAATAGAAAAATTGGAATTAAAACTTAGTTTAGTATTTCCAAGCTTTTCCCCCCACAATGCCATAGAAACTAGATTTGTCCCGGAATCTAAGAAGAAAGTTTAGACCATAATTCAGTGATTGTTGTGTATTTATCCATTGTTAAGCACACTACCTGGCACACATTAGGTGCTTAATAAATGTTTATTTACGATTGACTGACTATTGCAGGAGAGGAATCTAACATTTGGAGCTGGAGAGATTTAGGAGTAAGAAACCAAACCTACAAGGTATTCTATTTAAAAAATGTCTCTATTTAAATCTGCCAATACACATGACCTCTAAGGTCACTTCCAAATGGAAATTTGTGATCCTGTTATCCTATGGCTTACTAACATATTACTATATGCTCGGAAGCACATGTTTTAATGTAGGCAAAAAAGAGAATTCATAGCAAGTACGAGATTACTAAATGAAGGTAATTTTGAATCTAGGAATAGGGGATAGAGAGTAGGCAGATAGCTGCCTAAGGGGCATGAAATGGGAGGAAGTACAAAAAGGTATATTTCTTAATATTACTTTTTATTGTCCAAAACAAGGGTGTATTGGAGTTAGCTTGAACCAACTTTTAAGAACTAATTGTGAAACTTTCAATGGTAACATTTACACACGGGAGCGAATATTGTTTTGTCAATGGTGAAGACTTAAGAAAGTGATAGAGAAAATATTAATAATGTAGATTAAACTTAAAAATATGTCATGCAGACTTTTTTTTTCTTTTAACAGAATCAGTTTTTAAAATATGTCAGCAGAACTCTGGTTCAAATTCATATTTGAAAATGCCTGATTTAAAAAAGAAAAAAAGAAATTGCCTGATAATGTAAATCTCTGTGGCACCTGGGTATTTGGTTTGTGAAAAGTCTAGTTATACATTATAATTAAGGCTTGAAGCTCCTGCTGTGTGGGATAGTCACACAGGATTGGGGGTGGGGGAGTGTGGGTACAATTTGCCAGTTTTGCTTATGGCACATAAACCCCTTTTATCTGTAAAAGGGAGTATTCAGCACTTTTGATAGCTAGCACAGAAGTTTTTAATTTTTTTTTTTGTCATGAACCCCTTTGGCAAATTGGTGAAGTCAATGAACTTAGTATGTTTTTAAAGCATAAAATAAAATATAGAGGATTACAGAGAAAACCAATTATATAGTAATAATTACCAAAATATAGACCCTTCCTCCTACAAATTAACAGACCTTGGGGTTAAGAACCCATCACCTAAAATTATTTGCTAAGATTAATTTACCTATGTAAAGAGGTATGTGGTAAATGGAGGCATACCCTCTTTGTCAACACTCCCTGTTATAAACTTCAATTCCCATCCCATCTCCAGACCAGCTTCCTGTTTTCTGGACCCTTTCTGGCTAAGGCAGTGGTCTTAGAGTCTGGTATGAGAAGAATCTTGAGAGTTCTGGAGATTCATTTCAGGGAGTCATAAAGGTCAAACCTATTTTCATAATAATATTCAAATGCTTTTTGCTGATTCAAATACTCCTCCCTTTTTCAACTGCATATCTGTGTAAGGCCAGATTTCTTTCATATCCTTCAACTACAACAACATATAGCAATGGATTAAATGCAGCAGAAGCCAGTGGTCTTTTATTAAGCCAAACTTTTAAAAGATTTGCAAAAATATGTAAAATAATGCAAATCTCACTGTTTTGTTTTTTAAATGTCACTTTTCATAAAAATTATTTATGTATGGGTTCAGTATTTAAATGAATTAATAATTAAATAAAATGAATTAATCAACATTTTGAAATTTTAACAGTTTTAATTTCCTAATATAGTCAATACTGATTATATGTCATCTGCACAAAATTGGAGTCTTTGATAATTTTTAAGAGTATAAAGGTGTTCTTTTGAGAACCACTGGGCAGAGTTTTAGATCTTCTCCTTATATACCATTTTTCATCTGTGTTTCTCAACCTCCCTTGATGCCCTGAAAATATTCCTCGATGACCAAGTCTGGCCTATACTTGATTTGGGCATCCTGTTTGCTCCTTGTATGGTACCATTTTATGCAGGCTCCCTTCTCCAAGACCATGAATTGATTTCTTGGCCCAATACCTGAAACAATTGGGGACCTTTAAAAATGTGAACCTTGATGCTGTCAGTAGAACTTAAAAAAAAAAAATAGTAGATCGGAGTGTTGAAAAAAAAAGAAAGTTTTAACTCAGCAATAAACTTGGGCTGTATGCCTCCCTTCAGTGCTACTTGGAGGTGAGGGTGCCCAGAACAGCTGGCAGGAGCACCTTCTTTGCGCCGATTCCATATACTTACTAAGCAGCCTTCTGCTCTTGGTTCAGTTTCCCAAATAGGTTTCCCTACTGGGAAGAGAATGTGCTACCTGGCCAACACAAATATTGGTCTACTTGGCAGCTCTATTTCTCATTGTAAATTATTAAACTGGTTTTCTGGGACAAGTTAGGCTTATATGAATTAGAGCAGTGTAAGCCAGTTTTTCCCAGGGCTTGATGAACTCTGGATAAGCTTATCATTGAGGCTCCAGACTTACAAAGCTGGGAAACCAAATTCTAGCATCCCAAGTAGATAGCAGCTTTTCTGATCACCAAACTACCTACTCATTATTAATATATCAGACAATGAGCTTAAAGACCATAAAGACCATTCAATCCCAAGGAGGCACAACTAGGGAAGAATAACAAGGATTTTTTTGTCTCAAGGTGTTGAATTTAGAAGGTGCTAAAAGAACTTGCCAGTATAGAAATAATAAATTTAGCATCTAGTTAACAAGAATTATCAGTTAAAAAAAAAGTTGCCTGATTATATCAGGATTGGAATCCTCTTCTCTCATCTGGTTCTATACTAGGTTGAGTCCCTCTCCCACCATATTGACATTTTTCCACTCACAGTCATCTTCTTGGCAGGGTCCAAATCCCTGGATCTCTGTCACTCCTTCACCCTATAGTGTCTCAGCCACCCTTCCTTTGAGCAAAAGATTATGTCATTATTTAACATGTATTGGTCAATCTGCCATCACCATCTCTTTAAAAAAAATTATTTTTTGTTGTATATAAATTCAATATAGGCATACATATTTATACAATTATCTTGCTGCACAAAGAAAAGCCTTATCAAAACAGAAGAAAAATGAGAAAGAAAACAAAATGCAAGCAAACAACAACAAAAGAAGTGAGAATGCTATGTTGTGATCCACCCTCAGTCCCCACAGTCCTCTCTCTGGGTGCAGATAGCTCTCTTCATCACAAGATCATGGAACTGGCCCCAATCATCTCATTGTTGAGAAGAGCCACGTCATTCTTGTACCACAATTTGTTTGGCCATTCTCTAATCCATGTCAATGCCTCCCTCACCTTTCCACCTCCCCTACCATTGTTTTTATTAGTTTTTTTAATTAATAAAAATCTTTTTTCTCCTTCATTGAAAAGAAAAAAGAAAACTTTTACAAAACCAAAACCTTATAGAAGTTTAAAGCCAATTCTCATATTGGCTAGGCCCAAAAAATGCCTGACTCTGTTAGGAGGTGAGTAGCTTGCCCCAGCAACAATCATCTGAATCACTATTGGCTTTTATGTTGATCAGAGTTTCTAAGTCTTTCAAAAATCTCTTTGCAAAGATGAGCAAACTGAAGCCCAGAATCAGAATTATAGCATCTCTGGGTTCAGTTCAGCAAATATTCCTCACTCATGTACTATATATGTGAAGAAACTTGGAGAACATTGACTTATCAGACTCCTACAGAAAATCAAAGACAGATTTAGACTTTGAATGTGGCTCTCTTGACCCTGCCCAATGCTCTCTCCAAGAATCGCATTAATTCTGAGGTCTAGCTGAAAAGTGAATGTGAATAGGACTGGAATAATGGTTACTTAAAAAGTGCCAAGGACAGTCAAAACTCAAAAAAGGGATTTGAGCAATGGTGTAACAAAAGCCTCTGAACTGACATAAAAGCCGTGGTATTTTCTTCATCTGTGCAGTGGTGGTGAAAACCATTGTTTCCAAGCTTTCAACCACTAATAAGGAGAATTAGTGCTCATTGAGTTTTTCCTTGAGCCTCTTAGAAAACCATATTTATTTAAAGGTCAGTTTGACATCAAAGCTAATGCTCTGCTTAATCAGACTTGACTAGTTTTTTCTTCTTCATTAATAGAGCCGCCTAATACAGTTGTCTCCCCATCTGATAATTTTTTTTTTTTTTTTTTTTTACCTATTCTTTGACATCAGCAACAGCAAATTGGTCCCATCCAGGGAAGGTGCATTGCATATACACACTTAGGCAAGAATATGTGCATATTCAGGTTTATTCCCAAGTCAAGGCTGGTGAAGCTGATTTGGGGACAGCTCTAATTAAATATAAAAAGCAGCAATATACTGCTATGATTAAAAGCCAAGGTCTGACGCACGGACAAAAAAAGCAATTATATTTCTGTTCTGGGCCAGGCCTGGTGATGGATCCTAAAAGAATCTTGAGCACAATGTTACTCTTGTGGTTAACTAAAGGATACAATTGAAATAACTCACAAGGATACAGAAAGGTGAAAGTACATGTTCTCTTCAGATATCAGCGGAACTCCCTCGTGACCCTAGAAACCTCTTTCTCCTGGAATACCATGTCAGCCCTAGAATTCACACCTCTGAAGTAACTTGAGCCCTCGCTCCCCACCTTTGATTGGATG